>NC_142959.1:17500000-18750000 GCF_039701765.1 Tetranychus urticae | reverse complement strand
ATGATAAGTTCGCAACCATACGTCCAGTGCCCCTGTTTCATGTTCATGTCTCATCTTCGCGTCGTCCATCATTAGTGTAACTATTTCTTTTTCCTATTTTTGCATTACGTTGATCAGTAAGAAGACTTCTCCACTGGTTAACTCAGGAAATAGCAACGTCGTTATTCAAAAGTTTCTCTATTTGAGTGGGAGTTTTCCATAACTCAGAGGGTGTAGTTTGTATGTCGTCGCAATGTGTGCTCTCTATCTCTCTTGTATCGATTTTATGTATCTACTTATTCTCGTCCTATTTAGGCTGTAAATCTCGTACTCCAGTATATTGAGAGGCTTTTGCTTCAGCGTCATTCACGTATGTATCTCAGTTTTCTCCTTACTTACAAGGGAAGGTCATGAATTGTAAAATCGATTTTGTTTCAAAAATGTTTTATTTCATTAAGGCAGGGGTGGGTGAGTACAAAAATAGCTAAATTAGCGGCCACCTTTTTTGAATATGAGAAATATTCCAAATACAAAGGAAGTTATTGAAAAAGTTGAATTGAACTTAAAAGTGCAAATGAGCTGGTTTCATGAGGTGTTTCAGGCACAAATATTTGCAGCAATGAGCACACATAATAAATGCAAATTTATCGCAATCAAAGCTGCAAGTTTTGTCATGGCAGTTGAAAATTGTATCTTTTGGGTGAGAGAAACTCTCAACTTCCACTGGATATCCCGATTTCTTCCATGCGTACCTTATCATATTTCGGAAAATGGGTGCACGAAATTGATTCCAGATAACCACTTGCATATCATGATTGTTTTTCTATCGTGTACTTGAACGTCTGGGTATTCCAATTGCGTTCGGGTTACCAATCTTTTTGCAAAGTCTTTCCATTGTCGAAAGAAAAACACATCAAGGGGTTGCAAAAATGAAGTTGAACCTTGTGGTAGTATTTTCAAATTTATCTCTTTGTCCTGTATGGCAAATAGATCTTTGTGTTTATGAATTGTAAATGAATCCATTAAAAGCAAACATTTTTGCTCCACTTCTGAATCCAGAGCGGCCATCTTTCTCTTTCAGTACTATCATAAAGTTTGGTGAAAGTGTTCCATCAGCAGTTATTATGGGTTGAATTGTATACGAATGTGTGGTAGCATTTCGTGAACCAACAACGCATAAAGTTTCCCTTTCACCCATGTGAGATAGCGTTCTATTACCATGGATTTCATAATTAAATCCAGACTGGTCTGTATTTATGATTTCATTTGGTTGATAATTGTTCCAATGATTTTCTTGGAGCTCTTGCAAAAAAACAACACCTTCATTCTCTATTTCTTCATGCTCAAATGTATAGCGAGTAGAAACAAACTTTGTTATTTTTCTAGAAACAATCTCATTGTTTATCTTGAAAACTTTAATCCATGAATCTGTTGCACTGAAATTAGTTAATCCGATTTCCCTTGCTTTGGATAGGGCCCATCTCTTGATATCATTGTCATGAAAAGCATGGAAGTTATTTCTTGCTTCAACGCACTTCTCCCTACATTCTTTCGATACAATTTGAAATTTTTCTCTATTTGTACCCATTTTTTCAACATAATTACGAAAACGAGAAATGTAACACTTTCTTATCGAAGTGTGGTCCATTACCTCGATCAATCTACCTTTATACCATAATTTCCCATTCAAAACTCGGAGTAAGTGGTCCCTTAGCATTGGGTCAATTGTTATAGCAACCTGGTTGTAGTTGGTATATTGAGAACCAAAGAGTTTCCAAAATTCAAAGGTTTTCTCTTTGAAGTTTTTCCCCTTGAAATTGAAAGAGCGGAGTTCTTGGATCGTTGCTTTCATGTCCATTCCTGTTAACCGTTTATCCAACCATATCTTGATTATTGGAAATCTTAGAGCGTTTGGTGTTGCAGACAGACCAGCGTTCGAGTTGTTTATTAGCTCAGTTAGTTTCTTCTGGCCATCTTCCCTGTCTACCGTTATTGTCGCACCTGTGTCACTTTCCGTGATCGAAATGAGTCTTCCAAAATATTCGTCAACGTCTCCGATGAAATCAGTAGTCATACCCCGTTTATATTCTGGACCGGTAACTTGTAAACTGTAACCTCTATCTCCACTGGAGGTCCACGGTATTATGTGATCGCTTTGGGCCATATTGTTATCAAACTTTATGTTTTTCGGCTGTGTAACGTTGTAGGTTGTATCTGAGCTTACCACGACGAGTGGTCTTTTGTTGGGGCTTGATGTAGAGCCATTAGATTGTCGTAGTTCTGCCGGTTGTAGCTGCACTCCAGGATTCCTGAGTGATCTTATTAATACTCCTCGTGCGCTTGTTTCAGCATCCTGATTCGTTATCTGTTAGTCTACCGGTTCAATTATAGTTGTTGGCTGACCTCCATCCGAACTGTTCATTATCCTTGTAATATCTACAATCTTGTTAATGTAAGATTGATGGAAGTGTTCCTCTTTGTTTTGCTTGATGTCTGCCATACCTTTTCCTAATAGTCTAATGAGGTTCAGTCTTTCGATGGAGTTAAATGATGATAATTTGTCGTTAATACCTTCCTCAGTAGTGTTCTTATCAATATGGATCGTATCCAACCACAGTTTGAGTGCTTTCATCTCCCCGGCTTCCATAATTGTTGTTGCTGGATTTGTTTGAGCACTCGTCGAAGCTTGTTGGTTTACCTGTTGCAGTGGCGTGTTCTGGTTAGGAACCTGGATCATAGCACTATTACCTTGTCCGATGGGGAGCACAACTCTGCTTATTGTTGTTGTAGTACCTGGGTTCATAACAATCGGTGTTAACTGATGTGATGACATTTTACTGTTCGAGTAGCGGGCACTGTTTTCAGATAGAGTTATCGGTGAAATAACAACTTTTAGGATTTCGTAGTTTTGGTTAGTTTGGTTCGCTGATGTATGTAACTTTGTCTGGTTGATTTAAGATGTTGTCTTTTATACGTGTCTTTTTGACTCTTTCTTCTGCATTGATGGAGTGTATCTGATCTCCAGGCCTTACCTATTATATGCTGTAAGCCTGTCCGTTTATCAAGTTTACGTCGCTTCACATTGATCAGGGACTAAGTGGAATTGTGTTGATTTATTATTTGTTGCTTTTAGTCCGGACATCGTTCTTTCGTTTCTAAATGGGCAATTAGTTGTTGACAAGAGAAGCACATTTACGTGTTATCTTGTCGGTGTTTTATGTCCGTTAATTTGATTGATGGTTTTCAATGTAATTGTTTCAATTGTATCATTAGCCCAATTTGATGGATTATGTCATTCATTATGCCATTAGTTGTTTCCCATCTGGAGATCTGTTAAGAAAGCTTTCTATTTTATTGCGTTCTTGTTCATTTTTATGGCTGTCATCCTTATATTTTCTTCTTGTCAGTTGTTTAACTACAAGAAAAGAACTTAGACGTCTGCTTTGATTTATTGTCTTTTCCATTACACTACATTTCTTTATTGTATTATCTGTTTTAGGTTGTTTTGTCCTTTCGTCAATAATGTTCATCGTTTTCTGTTATCTTTATGTTTTATACTGCTCCAAAGAGCAGTTTGGGCATTTTCTTGGTGATCTGCATTTGTTTGTGTTGTGTTCCAGCGAGAAGCAGTTGACACAATGTTTTAGTCTGACATCGTCGTAGACGTAGGCCACCCTGTCTAAGAACTTCATTATCCCATTAGAATCACGCTTCTGTTACTTCGGCTAATTTCGAAGGACACTCTAATGTATGGTTCTCCTCTTATGGCTGAGCATTCTTGTTGCACCACTCTGGTTTTATAAGTTATTGTTTCCAATTTACTTTAATTCTGTTTAGCTTTCTCAAAGCTTAATTAGGATTTTAGAAATAGGTAAGATTAGTTAATTTATGTATATTTGAGAATTTCATTAAGTCTTTCTGGCTGTTAATCTGGTGTTTGATCATGTTTCAGTTTAATATCCTGGCGCTCAAAGAGAAGCTAATATTTGTTACTTTAGTTAAGTTTTAGACTTGGTTTACTAGTTTTCAATTCGTTCTTAAAGATCAGTTACGGAATAATCTGTGTAAATCTGCTTCTTTCAGTTATTTTCCACTACCTGTAATTGCTTCTCCCCGTGTTCATGTCTCAGTTAGGAGAATCTGTAAGGATTTTGCTGGATTACCTCAGAGCTGAAAGGCTGGGATGGGTCAGTTGCCAAGGTTTAGTTCGTCGACCCGAGCTTATTGTGTATAATATGCCCAACCTTCAACATAATCGTGATCTTGATACTCGAGAGTTGTTAATACCTGTCCTTGAACTTCTTCCTGAGTGGCAGGCTAAAATTTTTTATATCCAATACAGGAGGGGTTTTGTTATCATTGGTTTTCGACAATTAAGTCACAAAGCCCAGACCAGGCGTCTATTGAGGTCACATTTACCGGATTTCTCGTTTCGTAATGTTGTCCCTCATCAAGCAAATATTTATTTCTTTTTGAAACTTTCTGATGGTGAGACTGGTCCTGAGGATTTAACTGAGGATATAATTTTGCAGAATGATTTAATTTATGATCTTGTGACCAAGGTAACCCTTGTACAACTCAAGATTCGTAACATTTACCGTGTAACTCTTAATATAAGTGCTCAAAATCGAGAAATACTTTTGAGTAGAGATGGGTTTCTTAGTTGGAGATCTGGTGTAGTGCGTATTTATGATGGTATTGGATTAACTGCCTGTATGAAATGCTGTTCATTTTCTCACGCCACTCGTAATTGTGCTAATCCTGTTTGCTGCTTTATCTGTGGCGGGAACCACTATCGTAACTGTCCCTCAAGGTTGCTGCCTGTTCCTCGATGTTGTGTCTCCTGTCGTGGTATGGTTGTAGAATCTCATGTAACCTTCTCAACTAAGTGTCCAGTCTTTGGTTGGTAATAACCTGATCGAGATCACTCGGAGTATTCTCGAGATGAATGAGCTGTATAGTGATGATACAACAAAAGTTGTCAGCATTGACCGAACTTCTGGTAAGATTTTCCGAGTAACCCTGGAGATATCCGAGCGGAATCGAGAGCGATTGCTTGATCGTGATGGCCTTCTTAGTTGGAGGAGTGGTAGCGTACGTGTTTATGACGATATTGGATTGAACTATTGTACGCGTTGCTGTTCATTCAATCATCTTGCTGCCGATTGTCGGAATAATATCCGGTGCTCTGTTTGCCGAGAGCCTCATCTCACTGATTGTCCCTTTATATTCTTCCCTGTCAAACACGTCTGTGCCAGCTGCGATGATTTTAATTGTGGAACCCATGTTACCTTCTCACCTCAGTGTCCCAGTCTCCAGGCTCGCATACATCGTGAGGTTCGATATTTTAATATTAAGTACAATTGGGTACTTGTCCCTCATAATCCAGCTTTATATTGAGTTCTTTTATAGCATTTCCTTGCGATCAGTTGCTGCAGTAGAGAACTCAATTTACTGATTATCTACAGGTAGTAATCCGACTCTCTTCGTCACCTTCCGATACTTCCCCTATTTTTCTGTTTCATCCGCAGACAATTGTCTGGTTCCCTTGATTATCCTACAATTTTAAATCTCAGTTTATATCTTTTATACACGATTGATAGTTTGACTGTCTTTATAATCTCCCAGACTTCAAATGAATTTGTATTGCTTTACCTGCATTCACTTCTTTTACGGAAATAAAAAGTGTTTTTGCTTTATATTTAATTGACTCTGTTCCTAATTTCTTACTTGTCAATTCTATTCCCTCTTTGCCTCAATTGAGCTTAGGTACCGCAATTTGTTGTTTTCTTGGTCTCCTCTATTTTTAACCTCTCTTTCGTCCGTACTATTTATGTTATTAAAGGCGAGTGGCTATTCACTTGAATTCTCATTCTTCCTTGTGACTGTAATTTTGCTTTCATGTGATTTATAATAAGTTGATGTAAAGACACATTGCATTTGTAAGTAAGATTTTATTGAGTTAGCATATTATTTTAGACAGTTGTCTACATATGTTTTAGAACTGTGTTCTACTTATAATAGGAACAATACTCCTCAAATTCAGTTAGTAATTCTATCTAGAAATAAAAACTCGGGTCTAAATACCCGATGAACCAAAGCCCGATGCTCCTCTAACAGTAGGCGTAAGTTCCTTTGTTATCACTTCTTCCAAGACTGGATGCTCAATCCATTTTACGTATATTCGAGCAATCTCTTCACTTTCCAATGTAGTGTTGTTTCTGCATGATTAAAGATGAGGAGTTCAATTTCTTCTGCTTCATTGGTTAATACGCCCGAACCCACAGAGTAGAATTTACAGCACTTCATGTTGTTGCTCAGTATATGACCATAAGCATCCGATGGTAATGTTAGTTTACATTTCCACTTGATTACAAATTTGCTTAGCGGAGGAATTGATAGATCACAGGGCGAGAACAGTTTTATCGATGAACCGTTTACCATCATGAATTTGTTGTATTCTTGCGATTTGTAACGAATGGTCACCTTTTCCATGAGTTCTTCAGTTTCATCCGAGATTGATGGGCCTAAGGTATTATTCGCCATTTCCGCTCTAATTAATAAAATACCTGATGATTGGCGGACTAAAAGTGAGGTTGATAAAACAGAAAAAAACAGAAAATAAAGATAGACAGTTTTGCTGGATGCTTATGAAAATGAGAAAGAGCAAAAGAAAGAGAGAAAAGATCAACACTTTCAGAGCAAATTTCAGAAAAATAGCTTCATTAGTTCATTTGATTTTTACATAAATCAATCACGCTTCAGTCAGCTCAAATGCTTATGTTTCGAAATGAATTTTGTATGCGTTAGCTCTTAAGTTATTTAAATCTTATTGCTTTCATGAACTTCTTTCTGATAAACACCATTCTATTGCCTGAGTTTCCCAGTATATGCTGGAAATTTTTAGGACTAATTGGAATCAATTAATATAGACAAATTAGTGTAGCAACTCTGAGAAAACTCTAACGAGGGAAGTACCCGAGGTCATCCGAAAAAAAGTTAATATTTTTATCATAAACCAATCAGGTTTAATGAGTGTTTAATTGTCTCGAAATCTCCCGGGTAGCAAATTAAAGATTATCGAGAAAAACGGAATTAAAATTCAATTTTTTACATGTAAAGTATGGTAAAGAGCATACAAAACAAAATGAGTGAAACAAAAAGGCTCATCGCAGTGGGTTCATCTTATTGCTTTCACATTGATCTATACATAGCGATAGAAAATAAATGGCACTTTTCGACCCTTCTGTCCATTTGCTACTCAAAAGACGACGAACTATATTGTTTTTTGCTAAGACGAATTCAATGACACACGAATCATTGCGATCGGTTCGGACGACCTCGGGTACCCTTCTTGTAAGTATGAATTTTTAAAGCCTGCGAAAAGCGTTAAAACAAAAAATGATCTTGTCTGATTGTGAGATTGCATTAAATCACTCTACCAGAAAATACTAGTTTTTAGCTTTTGACTGGTGTATAAAATGTTTAATAATTATTTCTCAACTTGTAATTCTTAATTGTGAAATTCCCTCTGAACAGTTTTTCCGCATCAGTTAGTTTGCATGTTTAATAATGATATCACAATACGGCAAATTAAATCATATTTCTGTTGAGCTTCTTTATTTCGGTTACGTATAGATATATTGAGATCAAACATGCGTTTTCACATTTACAAGGGCTTTTGAGTGAAGTATTATCTTCTGGTTACATCAATTAGAAAAAAGTTAGTTTGGACCATTTCTTAATAGTCTAGTAAATGAGTATTGTATCACTAGGAAACATAGGATTAGTTTATATTGAGTGTAGGTTTCATTAACATGGGCCATGAACGTTGATCACTACTTGTATGTCTAGGAATCTGGATGGGCCAGCGGTCATTGATAATGAATCATCCAGAAGTTTTAATGTTTCCAATAGTTTCGATATATGTTGCCTTATCATGTCTTTATTTAGGTCCTGAAAGACGTGTAATAATAACAGTATTGATGTCTTTAGGATCTGGTACGATGGTTCCTTACACTTACAGATACACTCAAACCTTGTGTCTCAGTTATGAAACTTTCGCATGTTCTGATCTTTCGTCAGCTAAGTTTTATTGTTAATATTTTAAATATAAATGAGAAAGTGTTATTAAGGTAATGGTTAGTAAGTTTTACGCCCTTGGAAGTTCGTTTTTTGTTTTATGGTTCAAAAACCTTTTAGCCACATAATTTCCGTATCGGTATAGTCGATGGTTGCCATTTGTCTTTCAATGGTTTCTTTCATCTGAGGGCAATTTATGTTAAAAGCCTCAGGCTCTCCTTTGCAGGCCGGATATTAAGCGGTTCCAGCCTATTTAAACTCTTAATATGGAATAAAATGGCGAATCAACTTTGTCCTTTCCATGTGAATCTGCTAATTCAATGATCACATAGCAGCTATTTATCACCTCAAGATTTATATATTTATATATATCTCGAGCCTATTTATCACACGCAAAGGTGGTTCTGTCCATCCTTAACATTTCCTCTTATTTTAAAATGTTTAACGCGTTGGTTAGTCAGCCATTTAAGTAACTTGTCGAAAGGCCTGTTTATTTCCCGTTAAACGAACTCGTCATCAATGTGGATATATGTGTTGCTGGTGTACTCCAGTTCGGCTATTTGACAAAGTTTTCGAGGGTTTCCTCCTTCGTTTTAAAAACGACGTTGCCACTTAATTTTTGTGAAATGAAGTTGAAGGACGGTTCCATTTAAATAAACAGTAGTGTAAAATTTTACTGTTCAGTTAGTTGAAAATGATTATGTTTGGCAGTTCCTGAAGATGTGCGATCCTGAGCACCGTAGACACCTCTCTTGTTTCTCGTTACAAACTCAATGCCTGCATGATCCACAATTGTAGCATTTCCTTGTCGAAAAGTGATCGATCACTTCAATGAGTCTTCCTTTTATACCACAGCTTTCCATTAAGGACTCTTGAAAGATGATCTCGTAACATTGGGTCAATCGTGATGGCCACTTGGTTGTAGTTAGTATACTGTGATTCGAATAGTTTCCAATATTCGAAGGTTTTGTCTTTGAAATTTTTCCATTAAAGTTGAAGGAGCGTAGTTTCTGAACAGTTGTCTTCATATCCATCCCCGTCAATCTTTTTTCCAACCATAATTTTATTATTGGTAATCTTAGAGCATTAGGGGTGGCTGATTAACCTGAGTTTGACTTGTTAATGATCTCCGTTAACTTCTGTCCATCCTCTCTGTCTACCGTTACCGTTGCTGAGTTGTCGCCTTCCATTATTGATATTATTTTACGAAGTATTCATCAACGCTACTAATTAATTCTGTCGTCATACCCCTTTTGTATTCAGGGCCCGTTACTTGTATACAGTAGCCTCTGTCACCGCTTGACGTCCATGGTATTATATGGTCACTTTTAATGGGTGTATTCGGGAATTTGATGTTCTTTGGCTGGGATACGTTGTATGTCGTGTCGTAGCTAACGATTAACATAGGGCGTTTATTTGGACTGGATGTTTGACCGCTTGTCTCAAAGTCTAAAAGGTTGATTTAGACCGCGTATTTATTAGTCAATTCATTTGGAGCTAGAGACCTCATCACACTGTAAATACCACTGTCGTCATAGGAAAGATTCATACAAGGTGTATGAAAACCTTATGCAGGGGGAAAAATATGCCTCAAATGCTTATAAACAGAAAATTGTTTTTCCCCCTAAATTGAGCATAAAATTTCTATACACCCAATAGATATTTTGCTTTTTGTTGATTGTTGAAATAAGCATGATGACATCATTTTAGGAAAACTGGCGTCAACTTCAAAATAAAGTTTTGGTAATAATTTTGTAAAATTTTTATCTTAACGAAATTTAATAAACCTGTTACAAAATTCATTCATTTCAAAAAAAATTCAACCATACTTGGCAATCTAAGAAAATATTTCCCATAAATTTCGTTTACAATTGTATCAATAACATAAATAGTCATTTGCACCGAGACAATCTCTGCTATCAATTACTTATTAGTATTTGACTGTATTTAATCAGAGTAGATCATTGAAATCAATATTAATGATTCAGTATTTATTGATGTTCACTTTGAGATTAGCTAAACAACCAACATTGTAATGATATCGTATCAGTATCAAATATTTGAGTTTCCGATTTTACCGCAGAACCTACAACCTATTCAAGATTATCTTCACCATTCAATTCAGGTTTATTTGATACAACTCCATGATTCTCTAGGCATCTAACATAATATGAAAATTCATGAAGGTAAAATTTTAACCCTTAAAGTCTAACCCAAATCTCAGTAAATCTTTACATTTTAAATGTTCCCAATAAAATTTGGTTGATGCGCTGATATCACTTTTAGAGTACAAATTGATAATCAGCGATTCAGTTAAATGATTATGAAAATTGGGGTAAACAATTGTTAAAATAGATACAGATAGAAATAAGTGGATTCATGGTACAAAACGTAAAGATACAATATTCAAAACCACATCTTCACCGTTGCTCTAGAATCAATATTTAGCATTTCTTTAATTTGGCATTTAATAATAAGCTAGATATTAACAATTATTATTAAATGGAAACAGAAAGAAAAATTAATAATAATTGAGTATTTGATATTTAATAAAATATTATGACGTAAATGTAACTTATGAAATATTCCCTTTCACATTCTGTGAAATGTTTGTACAACTGTGGCGATCCAGCCTGAATCGTCCAGCCTCTCCTAAAAGCAGAGAGCAATGAACAGCATTCATTGAATACTCTCTATTTTGACTTGTTTTTTAGTAGGAATAGCTTTTATATTTTTATTTGATGGATTAACAAATGTTCCAGAGCTGATTGTTTTCATTTTTTTTATTTACCCTGTTTATTTATTGATTTTAATTTTTATTTATTATTTCGGATTATTGCAAGATTATCAACTCACAAGGTAAGTTGCTTGAATTTGTGTTTTTCACCTTATTTCCCACAATGTTATTCTTTTACTCATTTTATTTTTAACTGTATTCTGATGGATGGCATTTCTTTCTTCTATCTTCTCTATTGTTCTTTTCAGGTATCTCTATTTGACAATGCTTAACCTGAATGTGCCTGATAGTTGCTATTAAAACACTGATATCTCATTAGAATTTTCCTGTTGAATTAAATTAATATTTTTGCTACCATGACAACGTTTCTTTTCTGTTAAGAATGTCAATTTAAATTAATGAACGGAAAAGATAAAAGCCTTAATTAAATAATTTAAAGAATCACATTCATTTTATACATAAATATCGTTACCATCAGCATTTCATCATGAGCTGGGATAAGATAACATTCATCTGTCGTGATGGTTGTATTACTGGCAATCGTTTTATCTTGACTAACTACTCGCGTTTACTTGGAGAAGCTTTGGAATCATATCAATCCAAGGCTCCTCTTTCCAGTGGTTTAAACGGCAATAAACCGGCTGTTCACTTGAAAAACAATTCAATACGAGATCTAAAGTGCCTTTTTCATGTGCTTTATTCATTGACTTATGCTGAAGTCAGTAATCCTAGATTGACTGGGCTGCAAAATGTTGCTCGTTTGTTGGATATAGAATTGACATTAAGAAATGGACGCAATGGTTTCATCAGAGTTATGGCATCGCCTGTGCCTTATCGTGATCCTATTAATGGCGGTGCCGGCTCCATTGGTGTAATCACATCTGCAGCTGCTATCGCTGCTACCTCTGCAGTCTCTAGACCTCCAACTCCCGAAACTCCACCTTCACCAGTCAATAATAGAAACTCAGGAAATGTAAACAATCCATCAAATGACGTTCATACCAAATCAAGTTCAGTTATTGTGAGACCAGGAGTCAAAGACGCATCTTCAAGAGATCCTAGACTTGAAAAAAATAGAAAACGACGTGTGGATCAAGCATCGCAGAAAAATTCGTCCATAGCAAATGATGGCACTCAAACTGACCCTGAGCTTGAATTGGACTATCCTTACGATGAAAAACCCAATATGCTTGAAGAAAGGAGTTATAGTGTTGACATGAATGAAAATGAATTGGAATTGAGGGGTTATACTTCTTTCATCGACGATAATCAAGACGGGAACCATAACAGAATTTCATATGATATTAATTATAACGATGTTTCTTATGATTCAAATGGGAGTCCAGTTAAATTACGAAAAAACGGACCTGGGGCCGGGCTTTACAGTACCAAAAAATATTACACTAAAACAGCAAACAAAGATGAATACACTTGCAATCTCTGCAACTATGTTGTACATTGTTGGACCTCAATCAAAGCTCATATTGAGACTCAACATTACCACCTTGAATTCCGGTGTAAAAGATGTCCTTTTGTTTCTGTTTGGAGGGCTGATATTGTTAAACATATTCGCAATTATCATAAATCACGAACAAGTTCTGAAGACACTTATGTAACAAGACAAAGAAAAGAGTTTTCTAGTGAACCTGATTTAAATCCTGAACCTTCTCTTGAACCAGAGGTAAGTTACTGTCAACGCAATTATTATTTGAAATATTACAATCTTTTCCTTTCTCTTTTCTGTTCTGCAGAACACAATGGAAATCATTAATTCAGTTAATGGCAATGAAATTAAAATTGAGCAATCGGACGATCTTCCATCAAATCTTTCACATCAAGATCTCATTGAGGATGAAGAAGAAGAAATCGACGAAGAAGATGATTTGAAAGAACCTTTAATTGAAGGCAATAAAAGTCTAACATCTAGCTCGGTTAAACCATTCGAGAGATTATCATCACGCATTCCTGATATAAATAAAGATTGTTATGAAGTTATCAGAGTAGGCAACAAGAAGGTTTACCAATGCATTTCTTGTGCAAAAGAATGTAAAACTTATTGTGGAATCAGAGAACACCAATATTCAACACATTACGGATATATTTGTATCTGTAACCATTGTGATGTCAAATACAGATCAAGATCAAACATGTTCAAAGTAAGTTGACAAATCGTTCTTTGTAGAAACAAAATTTATTAATGCCATTTTTTTATTTCTTGCTACGTTTAAACAGCACCTTAATCTAGCTCATCAAATCGTCAAAAATTTCACTCAACACTTCGGCTATTTAGTAGAAGATGGACACCAAAAGATACCCGAGATACCCCAGGAATCAGTTGATTCTTCTGGAAAATTCAAATGTAAAATATGCTCTAATAATTTCTCGGACAAAGAAATAATCATCAATCATCTTGTTTATAAACATCGAATCAAAAGCGATGTCACTCCGTTCTACGAAGAAATTGACGAACAAACAAACCAATTAAACCAATCATAATTTTCCTAAGCTACGATCTCTTCCAAACATTTTTTTTGATATGGATAAAAAATTAGGCTCAAGCAATCAGAATAGACAACAGTTTGATGATATTATTGAAGAGATTGAATCTAATCATGAATCTCATTCCAATGAGAGTGATATTATTTCAATGCCTGACATTGATTATCCCATAATGGAGCAAATAACGATCCGTGGAAACGGTAACATGACTCTGTTTGGCCTATCCAATACATTTTCAAATGGATATCCAACAAGCTTAATTGGTAAAGTGTCAAAGGAAGAGTTTGAGGCAACCATAAATCGAGTCAATAATCTCTTAAAAAGTCACCATTCAATAAATGCACGCGTTCTCTTAATTGGATGTCTATGCTGTTGTTGTTCATTTGGATGTTCCCTATTATGGCCAACTCTTGCTTTATCCAAACGTACTCGAAATGCTTTAGAGAAGCTACTGTACAGTGAAAATAATCGTCTCTATCACAAGCTTGGCCTTAATTGGAAACTAGGCAAAGAAAGATGTCACTCTAACAATTCATTCATGGATTATGTCCTCATCATTGAATTTCTTCCTAAACACCATATTTATTTACCTGATTGACAGTTTACATTCAAACAAACCATTTAAAATCAGCCTTTCTTCTTGACCTTAAAGTCTGTTTCATTTTCTTTCAGCATTTTATCATCAAATATATCTTTTGTTTTATTTTAAATCAGGTCAACGGAACTTTCAAAGCCAATCAACCATATGTGTGGTTAACAAATTTCTGAAATTAAATTTTGCGATTGTAGCTTGTCAAAAATTTCAATCGACCTCATAAATAATTATTGTGTGTTATTCAAATTGGTTAAACTATTGATATCATTCAATGTCAATTTTTGTTAGCCAAGCAAGAAATGACTATCCATAATCAAATGATCAACAATAAACTTAATTAGATAATAAATTCAGAAGAATTATCAGGGTTTAATGATTGAACTTTGATTATCGAATTGTAGCAGAAAATGACTAAAATTATAAAAATTAGTTTCGTGACAAGTCCAAGAAATTTTTCCAGTAGATTTGCTTTTTTTAAACTGATTAGTGTAAAAATCTAAAGATTTTGAAACCTCGAATACTGTATATTCATACAGTTTTATTTCTGTAGTTTTAAAATTTTATGGCTATACTAAAGGTTGAGAAAATTGAAAAAATCAAAAATTGGTAAATCGAGGAACAATTTATTATCTCATGGTTAAAAGATGGAATGACAACTCATTCACTAAAAATAGGCTGTAGAATGGATTCCTCGGAACAATCTTACGAATGAAAACATGGGATCAACATTACAGATTGAGAAAAAAATGTAATAAGAAAAAGAAGAAAAGAGATCGAAGGAGTCCATTTTATAAATTAGTTAAACTACTAAAAATGGTATCAATGCTAAATTTTGATGTCCTATGTGGCTGAATTTAATCTCTGTGTTGATTAAATCATTTTGACTAGGAATGCTGGCGTCAACTTCAAAGACAAAGTTCCTTTGGTGGAGGGTTGATTGGAATATGCGGAAATGTGAATTTGTCAGCCTTATATTGACTCAACTCTTCTGGAGCAAGAGAGCTCATTACACTATAAATACCGCTGTCGTCATCGGAAAGATTCATAGATATTTTGCCCTGTGTTGTTTGTTGTTGAGATAAGTATGATGACATCATTTTAGGGTCAGCAGTATTTGATGGCAGCATCGACGAAAACATGGGTGCCAATGGATTATGAGCCATCGGCATAGGCATGGTTACTCCATAGTAAGGTGCTTGAACGGGCACCGTTAACATAGGCGTTGGGGTCAGATAATACTGATTTTGGGCCTGATGAGCTAGATGAGGTTGATATTGTTGAATTTGTTGAAGAGTTCGATTAAAACTAAATCCAACTTGAGGCTCTAAAATGAAAGAAGAAAATAAAATTAAATCATCAAGTTTTAAAGCAACGGAAATTCAATTTGCAATTTAATTACTTTGGCTAGACTCGATTTCTTTGAGCTTTTGATTAAAGCTAAATCCAGTCGATTGTTGATGGTGTTGACCACCAGAACCATGATGTTGATTGTTAGATTGGTGCAGTCCTCCACTTTGACCTTGACCATGACCATGGTGTGCTCCTTGAGATTGCCTTTGACTGCTTGAGTGAGATTGATGATTGCTTGGCTGCATTTGTTGATGCCTCTGAACTTGCCAATATTGAACTGGTATGATTCCATGTTGTTGATGTTGAGAATGATGAGTTTGATGAACTTGTCCACTAGTCCCACTGATAGTGTTACCACTAGTACCACTTCCAGAATGACCGGTATGACTATGCTGTAACCTACTTTGATGATTATAGGATTGTCCACCGCTTGCTTGAAATTGTCTATCATAAACAGTTCCAACATAATGATACTGATCAGGTTTCTTAGAAGATACCATTGAACCTCGTTGGTTGTAGCCAGATCCAGTTCCTGAAACAGCAGCAGCAGCAGCGGCAGCAGCTACCGGGTTATTAATATAATTTGGTCCAGGGAATCGATTTACATATTGATCGGGATACCGTGGAATGTTATGACTAGTTGAATAATTAACTACAAAGGTAAAAAATGAGAAAAAATAGAGGCAATTTTAACAAAAGAAATGCAAATCATACATAAAGACTATGCTACCAATAAGTAAATAAAAGGGTCAGGTGGAAAGTAAAGAGTGCAACTTACCTCGATCAACATGTTCAAAACGGCATCGGTCGCCAAATTTGCAAAAGCCAGTCTGATAATATTTGCAAACAACCATAATTATCTTAAGGCGCACAAAATAAATAACAATAATGGAAGATTTTTAAATGAAAAAATGACAATTAGACAGAAGATATTGCAAGAGGAAAAGAGAGGTCACAAGAGGTAAAAGCGTTTTCTATTGATAGATAAAATTTAAAAGTTTTATCATACTAATCATCAAAACAATGTTAAGATAGACAGAATATAATTAAGAAGGAAGGAAAAGGAATTGAGGAAACAAGTAAAAAGAGATCCAATTAAATTAACAATTTAAGTAACAAGAAAAACTAAATTAAAATCAACAACAGACAAGAAGAGTAATGAGACTGGGCAATACAGAGGAAGGTTTGAACTTACATTTGTGGAAGTAGCATAAGCTTCTATAAAAGCTTCACAATTCACAATTCTTAACATTACTTTCTTTTTCTTACCTCTCTTCCTCTCATGATGAACATCGAATCTGCGTTGTTCACCTTTGCTCTTATTGATACGGGTGCTCTTCTTTTCCTGTCAATCTACTTCGTAAGTAATTTGAACCTTTCCTCGAATAGTTTGTTTGATAATAATATCAATTCGATTGATCTTCATGTTTCAGATCATTACCTTGTCAGACTTGGAGTGTGATTACATTAACTCTCGGGATTGCTGTGATAAACTTAATCCACTGGTTAAATTTGAATTCTGCGGCCATGGTTTGTTGACAATCGCCCTTCTATTGACCGGCCATTGGATACTCTTTATAATCAATGCGCCATTAACTATTTGGATGATTTACAGGTACCTTGTTTTGTTATCATTTATCCGTGTTTCAATCATATTGACTGATGTTTTCTTTGCTTATTCAGGTATTGCTCAGTGCCACAAGGCAACATGGGTCTATTTGATCCGACAGAAATTTATCACAAAGGAAATCTAAAGCAATATACAACACATTCCATCATGCACCTATGTTTTCAGCTGATTCACTTTTTTGTATTCCTTTACTGTTTGATAATTTCTTTACTCACAAGTAGTTGAAGCTTAAATCACATGATTTGAATCAAAATCACACCCAAGTTGATAAATCCATAAATTCGTCAATTTTAATACTATTTTATGATCTCATGTGGTAGGGTTAAATTATTTGAATGAAAACAATTTTTCACTACACTTTAAAAAATTTTTGCTAAAATAATATTGTAACTTTTTAAAACATTTCATTTTGCAACTTCACTCGAACTAGACTTTATTAAAACTCGCCATTTTATTTTATTCTGTAAATAAAGCAAGATAGAGTTAGATGTCATCCAAAAATCAAATCAAAAATCAAATGTTTATTGCATTAAAAGTTCCACATATCACTTCGATTTTCACGCAAATAGTTTTTGATTTTTCAAAATAGCCCAAGAATTCATCCATGTGAGATCACTCAATATCGACTCATTGACCTGAAAAGCTGAGGCCTCAGTTCGTCTGATGGGTAACCGTAAATGAACGGAGTGGTAAAAGTTCTCAAAATAGTTTCAAATTCATGAATCGATGAAAATAAATATTGAAAGAATTTTCTCATTATTTAATGTCAATAAATTGTTTATTTATTTCGCAGGTTTAACAAGTTGCTATACTTAATTATTTTACAAGATAAAGATTTATAAGTATTTTATCGGTAAATTTACAATCTAAAATATTACAAATTCAATTATACATGAAATACAATAATTTAAACTCTGTCTGAAGGCTTAGAGTTATTTGGTCTGTTTTCATCGTTAGAAATAATTTCATTGGGTGAAGATTCTTGATTCTCCTGACTCTCTGAGTTTTCATAAGCAGACAAGTCTAGAGATTGGATCATCTTTTTGGCTCCATGTGGGGGTGGGCCAATCAATTTTTCAATGTCATTGTAATTAAGAACTTCTCGTTCCAAAAGTTCCTCTGAGAGTTTCTTTAATTTATCTTTGTTTTCAAGTAAAATTTTTTCGGTTGCTTTGTAGGCCTGAGCAACTAACATGCGAGCTTGGTTATCAATAATATTGCCTAATTTTTTACTATAAGGTTTTTTTGAAAAGCTATCATCACCATCTTCACTGGCAAAAGATAGTGGACCTACGACATCGTCCATTCCATATTGTTTAATCATTCCATAAGCCATTTTGGTAACTTTTTTCAAATCATCTTGAGCACCAGAGCTTATTCTGTTGAAAATAACAGATTCAGCAACTCTACCGCCTAAAGCCATGCACATCTTATCAAATAATTCCTCCTTTGAGTAAAGTTGTTGCTCTGACGGTAAATATTGAGCGAAACCAAGCACATTGTTAGTTCGCGGAACAATAGTGACCTTAAGAAGAGCATCGGTGTGCTTCAATAACCATCCAGTTAAAGCATGTCCACATTCGTGATAAGCCACAACCTTCTTCTCTCCTGGGCTTAAAGCTTGACTTTTCTTCTCGATTCCTCCAATTACTCTTTCAACGGCATATTCAAGATCATTAGGAGTAACTGCTTTTCGTTTATATCTAGCCGCATTAAGGGCTGATTCATTGCACACATTGGCGATATCGGCTCCACTGAATCCAGGAGTTAAAGAGGCCAGACGTGATGAGACATTTTCTGGTTTTATCGAAAGTTTTATATTTTTCAAGTATTTCTCAAAAGTTTCTTTTCTTTCTTCTAGTGTAGGTAAATCTATGAGAATATGTCGATCAAATCTACCAGGTCGAAGTAGTGCTTTGTCCAGAACTTCAGCTCTGTTTGTCGACCCTAAAAGAATGACACCTTCTCGGCCAGCCATACCATCCATTTCAACTAGCAATTGATTTAGAGTTTGTTCTTCTTCTCCTGAAGTTTCGACTCTAGTTCCACTCCTTTTCCTTCCGATTGCATCGATTTCGTCAATATAAACTATACAAGGTGCTCTTTTTCGAGCTTCTTTGAAAAGATCTCTCACTCTAGATGCTCCAAGTCCACCAATCATTTCGATGAACTCAGTTCCAGCCATCGCCAAAAACGGAACATTTGCTTCTGAGGCAACTGCTTTGGCTAACATAGTTTTACCACAACCAGGAGGACCTAAAAGCAAAACACCTCGAGGTACTTTAGCTCCTAATGCCTGTGAATTGGATAATGATATTAGAATTGCATTTTCATCGATAAAATAAAAGTAATACCTTGAATTTTTCAGGAGCTTTGAGATAATCGACAAACTCCATAATTTCAATTTTTGCTTCTTTGAGACCTGCAACATCGGCAAATTTAACTCCTTTACCTGCCCCTGTTAATGAATCAACAACAGTGAAACGTGCTCTTCCAAGTTTGGACTGTAAGAAAATAATTAATAGTTATTATTATATAATATTTTCAAAAATTTACATCAAGAAACCAATGTTATCCATAAAAATATGTCAGAAAATAAGATGCTAGTGCAAGCCAAGCGTCAAATGCAGTCCATTCATAGTACACTTTGAATTTACTAACTGATTGATTTCTGATGTTTTTACGGTGTTATTTTTATGGGTTGTGATAGATAAAACTTACGAAAACATTACTAGAAGATGAGACACTTGATCGGACTTGTGTTAAAGAGAGAGCGTATAAGGCTAACATAATTAACAACAACAGAGTGATGTAGCTATTGTCACCACCTCTTTCATAGAAAACAGGAACACCATTTTCGGAGCTTATTCCCAGATCTTCTTCAGCTTTTCTCAATTTTCTTTCAAATGATTCGATGTCAGCAACATTTAGGAAAAAAGTTCTAAGATAAGGCCTTTTTCCTTGAATTATAGCTCCATCATGAAGTTGAACAATGACCATGTTTCGGTCAGGACGAATAGTCAATTGTTTTACTTCTCCTGTACTCAACATTAAATGATAGAACTCGTTCCAAGATATGAAACCCATATTAACTTCACCTTGTGGGTCAGATTGCATAGCGTAAAGTAAATATCCAATCAAGAACATAGAGAGTACAGAATGAGCGAACATGTAAACTTTCTGATCGTCTTTTTTATTTTTTTCTGGGTCCTCTTTTTCTTTTTCGGGATCTTTCTCTTTGTTTGCGTCTTTATCTTTCGTACTGTCACTTGAATTGGACCGAGATTGTCTATCCAAAGGTGACCTGAATCTAGTGAGAAAATACGCAAATTGTCAGTGAGAATCTACAAATAATTACTGAAGACCAACCTTTCTTCCTTTTTGTCCCCATTAGATGTCGAATAGTTACTTATTATAATATGATTTCCAACACATTTAACCTTGATGGTTCTCCAATTTACTAACAGTTGCTGCATCGGTAAATAAGATTGTTTCAATAGCTGATTTTGGACATTAGATGACATATAATTTCTGATAAGCAGTTGACTTAATAATGGACGACACCGTTGACACACAGATAAAGGAGAAGAGCGAATCGGTATGCAAACCAGTTTACCGAATGAAAGTGAGGCCATCTTAACCAGATATTTTTTACAATTAATTAGATAGAAATCAACAATAATTTATAGTCTAAAGATTAAAAACATTACTGTAACATGAGCTACAATAAACTCGAAAATTTCATCATATGAAACAGCTGTTTTAAAAGGGCCTGTTTACTTATTACAAAAAGTAAACACTTAATTAATCCAATTTAAATCAGTATTTTGATTGAGTGCCACCTGATTGAAATCAAGACCAATCAAGATTAATAGTTTAACCATAAGATAATATTCAATCTTTACAGAAAATGTCGGATCAACCATCATCAACCTTCAAACCGATCAAATATAATGAACCTTTGATTCTTCGTAACAGCAAAGTGACTAATTGGCCTTGCTATCAGTGGAAAACAAAAGATTGGCTTCGCAACTGTGCAGATTTGCAGCTAAATTTCAGGATACATGATAAAGATTCTCAGCAAATTCCATGGGAAAATGAGGCTATCACCAGAATTGATGCTACTCTCGATCAATTTCTCGATTGGAGGAACAACAAAATAACTCAACCCAACAATTCGTTTGCCGATTTTGATCCTGCAAATTTTTGGGCTTACAGCTCTTATAATCACTTAGCCAAACTCCCTTATGAATCATCCAAAGCTTTGATTGAATCTATCTCGTGGTCATCAATTGATTTCGGGTCTCATCTGGGAAAGGATGGATCATCAAGTACTCTCTGGATTGGTTCTACGGGAGCGGCTACTCCTTGCCATTATGATACCTATGGTTATAATATTGTTACCCAAATTGTCGGAAAGTAAGATAACATCACCTCTTGTTGAAATTCGAACCATTTCTAATTTTCATATCTCACAGAAAACTTTGGATACTTTTCCCGCCCAGTGATGCTGTTAATTTATACCCAACTCGTATACCCTTTGAAGAATCGAGTGTATTTAGCGAAGTAAATCTCTGTCGTCCTGATTTCAATTTATTTCCAAAATTTCGAGAAGCTCATCCTTACAGTGTGATACTTGAACCCGGAGACGTGCTTTATGTCCCACATCATTGGTGGCATTATGTCAAATGTTATGATGATCAGCCTGATGGTCTATGTATTTCCATTAATCAATGGCTACCAACTGACAACACCTTTGATTCTTTGTGTGAAGGAGTAACGAGTCTTTTAATCAATACGCTCTTCCCATTTTATCAACCGGACGATGAAAATTGGCTTAACGACAGCACTGATGACAGTTTGTTGAATGATCCTTCAATGATTATCAGCTTAATCGGAAAGCTATCTTCAAATCAATCCAATTTATGTTCCAAGATTGACCGTTGGATTGATCATATTCCTGAAAATTGTGAGCCAGTGCAGGAAATTGATTATAACCAATTAATGGCTAAATATTTTCCTGATGTTGATGTTAAATCGATACATAATAAACAAGATTGTGAAAACAAAATTGGACAACAAACAATCGAGCATCCAGCCAAAAGTATCATCAAATGTTTCCTCAAACCAAATGTAATCGAGTTAATTTCTAAAAACATATTAGACGAGATCAGACGCGATTAAATTGTAACGTTTTCTATGCACAAATAGTATGTATTTTCACTTTAAACAGTTTTGTATCATTCAAACCTGTTCAACTTGTTTTGTTCTTTAGGTTCACCTTAATTTCACCTGAAACCGCAAAAATGACAATTTTTTAAAATACTAATGTATATGTAACTTGAAATCTGATATCGAAACCGTCAGTTCGTTGTTCTGGAATTCTACCCACAATTAGCAGAGTTTAAGTCATTTTAAATTGCTATTGTTTTATTTCAAAATGAAGCAAAAAATGATTAGATTTCTGTGATTATTTTCAGATTTAACGAGCAACATTAAATGTTTATCACGAATAAAAGTTTTACATTTCAGTATCTTTTCTTTTCTTTCAAAGAGTTATTTTTAAATTTAGCAAGATAATTTGCTCATTTTGTAACCAATGCCACAATTAGTGCAACAACATTATTAAATTACAAAATGAACGTATCAAATAATTGATCGCTTATTTAAATTTATTTGTATTAAACTCTCCGAAAGGAAAAGAGAAGATCATTTTTTTTATATATTTTGTCAGGAATATTGATTGACGCTTGTTTAGCTGATAATTTTTTACACTCTGTGAAATCTTAATGGGTCCATAAAATGGATGGGGACAATATAGCCAAAAATTGATTACAAATTATTCCATTGCTATCAGTTTTTTAACAGAAAAGCAAAGATGATTTAAACGGTAGTTCAAATTGATTCGATGAATTTATCATTTAGGTAATGGCGATGGCTCACTCAAATTGTTATTAGGACAATTGGGACACCAACAGTAAGATCACGATGAAAGAAAACATTTTCGTAAGAACGATATAAAGTGAATTATTAGAAATGTTCACTTTGGTTGAGGAGTTGATCACGGGGATGAATTTAATTATTTAGGCATTTTGTCTCTTGCATCGGCTCTTTCAGTTAGAAATTTCTCAAAATTAAAATCACCTCCTTTTGGAACTGTTGATGCTGATGTCGAGAATGCAGATGCATTAGGAGCTGCGTTTTGATCACGTAACCAATTCTCCATTTCGACCAAATCTCTCACGCTATCTAACTGAAAAAGATTAAAAAATATCAATCAATAATGTTAAAAATCAAAGTAAAGGTTTCTTGATGATCGATCTAATAAATAAGGCTTTCTTTCGCAGATAAGAAATATTACCATAAGAGATTTTCCGTCACTATTCAAAGAGTCAGGAGGTCCTCCTGAAGGATTACCAGATCGAATAGCTTCTTCGAGAGAATCTAATCCTGATGGTTCGACAGTTTTGGGCTCAGTTCGTCCAATTGACGTTCTCGACTGAGCAAAGGAATCAAAATCGGCATCACCAACAGAAACAGATTCTTCCAATCCATTGTTTGACTAAAAATTAGGGTAACTTTATTAATTAACTGTTTATAATCGGTAAATTTAAAAATACGTAATGATTGATTATTATAAATACCTTCAAATTTTTATTTAATGATATTCCTTGAACTCCTTTTGATAATACATCTACTGGAATAGGTTCATCAACACTCAAATCAATCAAACTTGGTTCTGAAGCTTTAGATTTTGATAAAGTTGGAGGTACAGGAGATAATAGTATGTTAGCGTTTGAAGTTGGTGCTGCAGTTGGTACTGAAGTTGAAGTATTGGTCCTTTTTCTTTCATATCTTTCGTATCTTTCAAACACATTGTTAAGATCATCGTTGATTCTTAATAGCTCATTGGTCACTTCCTCATTTGCAACTTTCTCGATTAACTCAACAATCCTTTTCTGCATGGCTTGACAAGTAGCATTTAAATCACAAAGTAGACTCCAATCATCAGGATGCTCTTTTCCTGGAACCAGCTCATTGAGCATCTCATGGAAGACTTTAACATTTCCTTGGACAACATCTAATTCATTCTTCAGCTTAACTAACTGATCAGGACTTTGAGATACTTGTCCAGTTGACATTGTATGGAATGAGGAAACAGGCGAAGCTCCGGTAGCAGCGACTGTAGCTGAGGTAATTGGTGATGATGAAGGTGAAGATGAACCTGGGATGATGTTAGTTGGTAGAGAACGATTTAATGTTGAAATAGGGTTGCTTGAAGTATTAGTGGGTGATCCACTTGTTGCAATTGATTCGTTGGTTGCTTTACGTTGATACGGTGGTACACTTCGTTGAGGTGTATGGATTGGTGCAGTTGAATCAAGATCAGTTACTGGAAATTCAACTTTTTTTGCCATCAATTCGATATACACTTGAACAACTCCGGAGCATTCTGGTTGTCCTCGAAATGCTAAAGACCAAGTTTGAATAAGATTTAAAACCTGTAATCAGTGAAAAAAATAAGAAAAGAAAAATAGAGTAATTTACTTGTTTGGACTATTTTGAATTGTTATATAAATGTAAGTAAAAGTGAATTATGAAAATAGATCAAATGGGAAACAAACCAAATTGTAAGAAATCAAGAACGGAAAAGGTGTAAAAGTCAAGTATTGTTTAAGAGATGCAAAGAGCGGTACATAAAAATTTTATCACCGATAGAAAAAGATAAGGCCAACATAATGGCGAGAGGAAGCATGTTTCTAAAGGATAAAAAGGTAAGATTTACAGGTTATCGTGAGCTGTTCTGTCATTTTTTTTTTGTTGATTCAAATAACGTTTGAAATCAATTGTCCGGATCAGTTAACAAGAATTTTCAGCAAAAAAAAAGATAACAACAACCTAAATTGGCTTAAATCAACTGTGATAAAATGATGATGTTGTAATGGAAGGTAAAATGGAAACTGACTGAAAGTTTATTAATTAGCTATTTATATTAAACTTATTAACTAACCTTTTCTTGGAGAACCGGCGGTGGATCATTTTTTGGGCCAATCAATTTAACCAAATCTTGAACAAAATCCTTGCTGGTGACTAATGTGTGAAATCTTTTACCACAATTTTTGACACAAGTTTCCAACAGCTAGAGCAACAAATTAAAAATTGATTAGTCAAAACATAAACTGATGAGTAAATTATATAATTATATCAAATATAGATTTGTTAAAAAAATAGTATTGAGATACACACCGTTAATGTGTACATAACAGCAACATGGTTTTTACCAGCATTTTGCTGAAGACGTCTTTTGATTGCTCTTGCTGCATCTTTTGGTCTAATAGTGATAATTTAGAGGGGACAGAAATGGAGAATATATGATAAATGTTGATTGAATTGTCAAGGCTATCAACAAGATAATGTAATAATTAAAGAGTGAAAATGGGTTGACACAAGGAAGAATACTTGAAACTGTAGAGGTTTGTTAATATGAGAAATCTTATTTACCCTTCATCGGTATCATTGATCATATCACATATTTCCATAAATGAAGCCCAATCCTCAGAGGGCAAAGAAGGTTCAGTTGCTTGCTCTGTGATATAATAAGAATGATTAAAAATCGAAAAAAAAGATGATTAAGGTACAATGTAGGCAGTATTTTACATTTCAATGACTGAAACCACAACTGATTGCTTAGGCTCTATCTCTCTCTTTTTCAAGCAACTTATTTACAAACATAGCCCATAAGCTAGTGACCAAACTGTCAACATTTTAACCATGTTAATTGATCAACAATTGATTAGACAAGTATTTACAACTGTCAATACTGTGTGTTGATTAAATATGATGTCAATAAGTTACCTATTTTTTGCCCAATTGGTGTTTGTAATGGATTACCACTCAAAGTCTGGAGTAGAGCAGCCATAATGGATTTGTAACTATGATATGAATGATGGTGACTTTAATGGTGAAGATGATGATGAAATTGGATCGGTGGATGGTTAATTATTGCGGTCAATACAGTTAGTTGGACACAAAAATAAGATACAAAATAATGGAGCCAATATGATAGAAGAATGAGTGAGACAGAGAAAGTAGAAGGGGAAGGTAACACAGAGAGAAGCTTTTGATTGTTTACGTTGTAAAAGCTGACGAGTGATGAGTAAATAAAAAGCAACAAAAAACAAAACCTGAGTTTGCTCAACTAGTTGATTATTTTTATATTACCATAGGGCTGTAAAATTATTAAATCTAATAGCGATTAGGTGCAAATAAGGGCTACTAATACTTTCCAATCATATCTCAATTGTTCATTATTGTATGTAAAATCTTAAAATGTATTCAACTAAAGCTGGGTTAAAATATGTTAATTTTGCAGGTATATGATAACATTAGATGATCATTGTTTTGGAATGGAATATCTTTTGATGAAACAATTTTCAAAGAGTTGAGTAAATCTCTTCATTGCAAATGTTATACTGATATAACAGGTATAAGATAGATTAAAGTTATCTACAGTTATCCAACCAAACCAATGTCTAAATGAGAATAATAACTGTTAACCGAGCAAAATAGATGGAAGGTTAATTGAGCGTTGATATTAGTTGGCGAAGATAATTACTGTCTCGTTCTCATCATTCTTATTCAATTAAAGTATCCATAACTAATATTTTCCGTTCAACACATTTTGATCTTTTTGTTTAATTTTGATTTGATTGAGATTGAAAATAAACTTTCATTTCGATTTATTCACCGTATTAACAACCATTAATCACATAACAAACCTTCAATATTCAAAAAATATAACAAATTTATTTATTTTTAATTATATATGCTTGTATTAACGATGGATGAACCTTTTTTAGCTCTTTTCTGAGCTCCAATTTGATTGAAATTTTAGCCTTTCAAGGCCAACATGAAAATTAAATTGGAATTGTTGACAATAATAGTTCTTTACTGCAGTAAAAATTCAACTATTACATACAATTATATACACAAAAATCAAATAATACTAGCAGGAAGTTTATCAAACACATCCATAGCTAAAGATGCCATGGAGGTTACCCTCGGACGTCTTCTAATGTGTGACCCATTGATTATTCCAGTTGTACCTGTTAATGGTGAACACCCATGTTGAATGAGAAGGTCTGCAATATCTTTATGGCCATTTATCATGGCATACTGTAAAGCTGTTTGTCCATAACGGTCAATAACATCAACTTTAGCGTTGTTCTAAGCAATAGAAAAATGTTAATATTTTAAAGAGAGAGAGAATAGATTGAAAACATTTAGTAATCAAAAGGAAGTCTTAATTATTAATGGTCGCATTCATATACATGCTAGAAAATGATCCCAGTTTATAGAAATAAACTAACCCAAATAAGTAATTGAACGATTGCAAGAGATCCTATGGATGCAGCAATATGTAATGGATATTTGCCATCCGCTGAACGTACTGATGAGTTTATCTGGTCTGGAGAGGATAAGTGAGCCAAAACTTTAGCCACACTGGGTACATTTCCACTAGAAATACATTCCATAAGTTGATGTCCAATCGGAAGTAATGAATCTAATGGTGCGAGAAATTCTTTCTTTTCATATTTACTTCTTATCCATTTTTCTTTCTCATCTCTGGATGAAGATGGTATTGGTTTAGTTAATCCTTTGATGTTAAACTCGTAAATACTGTTTGTGACTGAGTTGCCAAGAGCTTTCATTACACTCACATGACCAGGTCTGAAATTAATCAAAAAAAAAGATAAATCATCAAAAATAATTCAATGTTTTTTTTGCTACATTTGAAATCACTTACGGCCAATCATCTAAATCTAATGAGCGAACACGAGATATATGAGTTCCAAGATTACGGTGAACACCAGAACATTCGATACAAATTAATGCGCCTAAATTGAAACTAGTCCAATCGGGATCTAATTCAGTGAATTATGATTGATTGAAAGATAGTAAAAAAAAGATGATTAGTAAACAAAAAGAAAATTGAACGAACAGTTTTACGAATCACTGACGAAGCAAAATAAACAAGGTTGATTTTATCATCATACTTGGTTTATTGCAATCAACGCAATGGGAATTTCCGGCAACTTCACGTATTGTTTGTACCGAGGCTCGATCGATGATTCCACTAATACGATATTTTGATTTGTCACTTTCCATTTCCTGTAAACTGTTTAAAATTTCTTCCTCGATTTTGGTAACCCATTCTTCTCTTTCATCACAGCTTGATGCTTCAAAATGCCATTGTTTATTGTCAAGGGAAACAATGATAAATTCATAGGTATCAGAATCATCAACACCATCACCATATTGCTTATTGTTGCTTTTACTTCGACGATGACGTTTTTTCTGGTGACTAGATTCTTTCCCGAAAACAGAGTTGGGACCTAAAGTGTGTCTATCGTTTTCAATAGCTATCAAAATGAAACAGTAACAGGAGCAGAATGAAAAGGAAAAAGAAAAATAGGTGTCATTATAGAAATGGATAGCACTTGTTTCTCAAAATGTAACTCAGACAATTAAAATGATGTGCATAAAATGGTGGCAATTCAACCAGACCATTTGTTTAAATAACAAAAAAAGAGAAATATAGTAGTAAATGTAGTGATTATTGATGTAGGTTATAGCAAATTAATTGAAGCTAAAATTAAGTCGAATAAGATAAAAAAGCTAATCCAACTGTTACCTGAACAAAGATGTAAATTGTTGAGATCGTTTTCTAAATCACTGGCAGCAGATTCTACCAAACTTGATGGTCCACTACTTCCTTGAGTTGGTCTGGATCCTCTCGGCTTTTGTCCTGGAATTTTGACTGTTGTGTGTTTTAGAGGTATACTTTTTCCTTGAGCTTCGCTTTGGTAATCTTGAAGTGTAGAATGATAAGTTAGGTAACCATCTTTAATTGTAACCCATTTCTTTTTCCAATCTTTATTCAATGCTTTTTTACTCTTTTTATACAGGAAACCTTGTTTAACTGGGATTTCACGACCAATACCGAGTTCACCATTTTTCATCTTCTCTTCTAAGGCTTTATTCTTATTATTTGTAAACGGTGGGAATAGGTTGGATCGTCTGCGAGCCTTACGAGTTACCAGAGGTGTTGAGTTGCCAGAAGAATTATCTTTAGAATCTTTTTTAGTTGCAGGTGAAGTTGATGATGGTGCTGAATATGATGATGCAGATGATGGTACTTGCGTATAATTTCCGGTTAACCTGTTACCCGTCCTTAAAAACGAACTCATCGTTGGTACAATTTGTTCTCGATGGAATGATATAAACTTTCAAATCTAATCAAAAAGATAAGTTTAGATGATCAAGACATGATTGATATGTGTATAACTACAAAAAAAGATAACAACTCGATAAAGACTGATGCTTAGCAAGTCTTGCTTAGCATAGCTCAACAAGATGATAGATATCACCAAGACAACAAGAAAATCCGTCAAATTTGAAGTTTACATTTAACTCACCAGATGATGATATTACTTCATATGTTTACTTCTGAGATTTTGTTTTCTTTAAATTGATTTTCACGTGATGATTGTCATGATTTATTTATTGTTTAAATTAATCAAAATTGTTAATTGTCCTTCTTCTTAAATGCCTTTTTATAAAGAAGCTTTAAAACCCGTTTTCTGACAAAATTTTACCGTTTTATCTTTGTTTTTACATGTGTTTTGAATTTAAATAAAACCAAAGATAAAACTTGTTTCACTGTTCTTTTATTTTGAATAAGTTTTAATCAACTATCAATTATCTACTGAAAATCATAACAAACGCTAATTGTACTGAGTTACTAATCAGCTGACTTCAGTTTTTTATCAGGACTACAGTTCATTCATTCAATTGGTGGGTGAATATTGTTTTGAATGTTTAACCACATTGTACATTTTATTTCAATTATTCCATTGGTTTTTATTGAAATTATCGTTATTTTTTCGTTGCCAGGTATGGCCAGAAATATAAATCCAGTTATTAATAACTGCATTTTCTGTTCCATTGTTTCCAGAAAAGCTGAAGCTACAATCAAATATGAGGTAAGTTTATTTACAATTATAATTTTCGTTACATTAGCTGCATTGATTCTTTTGATGTTTTCCAGGATGATGCTTACCTTGCTTTTAAAGATATTTATCCTGCTAGTGATACCCATATTTTGATTATTCCTAAAAGGCATATCAAAGATATAAAATCGCTAACTAAAGATGATTTACCTATAAGTGAGTAATAATCTGAACTGTGGTAATAACATTCACGTACTAAATTTATTTTACAGTTGAACGTATGAAAGACATCGCTACAAATCTGATCCGAGAAAATGCACTTGATTCTAATGATACAAGGTAAAGTAAATCCTTCCAACTGTTTTGCTTCAAGCTATCATTAATGTTATTGCTATTATTTTTATTTCAGGCTAGGATTTCACAAACCTCCATTCAACTCTATCAGTCATCTTCATCTTCATCTCATATCTCCTGTTTCGAACATGTCATTCATAAAGAAAGCTCAATTCAGGCCAGGGTCATTTTGGTTTACTGAGGTAAAATTTAGTGTAATTATTACGGTGAAACACTCAGAAGAAATCAAATTTGTAATTTCTTTTCTTTTCTTTACTTAGCTGGCACCTTTCATGGAATCTTTGCAAAATTCAAGTTAACGTGATTTTTCAAATCAATATGAGTCTAGAACATCGAAAATTTCTGTTACATTTCATTGTTACAAATTTATGATTTACAATCACAATTGATTTCATCTGCAATCGCACTTCAATGATTGGAAACCCAAATAACACATAGTTAACATACACAGGCTGCATATTTCAGACTACCTGAAAAAGTTAACAGTGATCTCGTGAATTTAAATTTAGTTTTGATTATCCCAAACCATTAAAGACTTTTATTTCCATTAGCATTTTTTAATTGTTACCTGTATTTTCAGTAATACTTACCAATTACATGAAATGAACACTATTCAGTTAAATTTCCAATTTTCGTTATATTTTTACAGAAATTTTTTATCACCAAATTATTTAAATAAAACTTCCAATGATGAGAATAAATTTGAATTATGTAAACAATTGACAAGACAGAAATGGTTTAGAAACAGTAACGTTATTTATTTTCTTTTGAACCCAATTCATGGATTCATGATATTTTCAATTTTCTGTAACACAACAAACTGAATCATTAGTTATCAATTAGTCATTACTTGATGAAAATAAACGATATAATTTACAACCCAAAAAGGAACCTACAGCAGCTGAAAAAATAAAATTGAGGCTGAATATAACTAGACTTGCTGACCAAAGATGATTCAATTTTTAAAAGAAGGATAAAACATTATTTAAAAGTTACAAGGAAATACTTTAGTTAATATTCTCCAAGAAATTATTGCTGGGATTGTAAGTTAATATGTTTTTTGATAATAAAAAAGTTTTTTATCATTATTGACAGCTAGGAATCAACATTTCCTTTAATGTAAACATGCTTTTTAAAATAGTTTTTCAAAAATACTAATTTGAGTTGAATTCACTGTTAGCTCTAAAAATAGGCCTCATTTGTTACTTTCACAGCTATCGCATTTCAATGTTTTGGTTGCAACTTGCAAATGGGAATCTTTTCTTTGCTCTTTTAGTTAGTTTGTTTTTAATCAAATAATTTGTATTAATTTTATTAATTTTATCACCTGATTTTGTAACTCTACAAACTATGCTTGAACTTTCTTCTTTAGTTGAATCCCTCATGGATTCAACAAACTCTAATCAAAACACTGAGTGTACTTTTTCTGACAACATCCATCCTTGGTTGAAGCAACACATGCAATTAGTCCATAAATATTACACTAATGAGAAATTTAGGTAAGTAGTGTTTCGCTCATAATTCATTATACCTATCTATTTCTGATTCAAATGAAATAAAAAATAAAAAGGTAGTCGCTAAATATCATTCCTCAACTAAATTTATTTTGTTTGATAATATGAACTCATCTGTTGAAAATACTCATACCTTTCAATATGATACGATCTCTCATAATCTTTAATAAATTGTTCCTTATTTTACTCATATTAATTTGCTGATTTTATATCAAACTTTTACAGAGAAAATGTTACAGACGGATTCCTTAAATTACCCAATGAAATCTTCATGAAATCAGATGAACGAGCTGAAAGGTACCGGAAAAGTGGGAATGATTACTACAAAAAAGATCTTTTCAAGCAAGCTTTAAGGGAATATAATGATGTAAGATTGTTGCAATCATCCTTAATTTTTAATCACTTAGAATCTTTTTTATCCAGGCTGTTGCTGTCGCTTCTTGGGAATCTAGAGCTCCTGAAGACACAAATTCAGAGCTGGCTCTGGCTTTCTCAAATCGTTCAATGTGCCTTATCAAGTTAAAACGCTATAGTGAAGCGTTGAAAGATATTGATTTAGCTCTGATGCATGCTCAAACTGAGCTATTGAAAAAGAAACTTAATCATCGCCGCACTGAGTGTATCAATCATTTACCTGAAGAAAAGGACGAAAAGGTTGAGCTAAAAGATGAAGCGAATATCACATGGAAAAATGGATCAACTTGTCTATCCTCCCGACAGTTTAATGAATTAGATCTGGTAATCAGAGAAAGCCCGATATTATCGCTTCTGAAAAAAGATTTTTACTTCACTCGTTGTTTCAACTGCTTTGCCCAATTTGATATGATAATGCCCTGTCGAGGTTGTAATCAGGTGAAATTTTGTAGCTTTGCTTGCTCTGTGGAAGCTTGGGAAAATGGTCATCATAATTTTTGTCTTTTCTTAACACTTTTTGACCATCTCATAAACAGAGAGTTTTTCAAAGTGCCACCACTATTGGCTTGTCAGTTAGTACTTCAAATGGACTTTCCGACCATTTTTGCCTCAGCCCGAGATGGCGAATTGCCTGAAACTCTAGACGATATTTCTCCTACAATAAACGATCCTGATCAACTGGAAAAAATGGCCGAGACAGCAGCTCATCTATTAACATATTTTACGGTCATTAAGAGATTGCCAGCCAAGAATGAGTCAGTTCCTTGGAGATACGACATAGAACTTTTTGGAGGGTTGTTGCTGATGTTTTTAAGATGTGTTGAACGTGATGGACGCAAAATAACTTCAACAGAATTGCTTAAGCCAATAGATGAATCTGAATTCAGATACTTGGATGATAAAGTGATTGGCTTCGCTATTTATAACCGCGTTAAAAAACTGAAACATCATTGTGATCCAAATGTAGCCATTGACATATTTAATGGCCAAACAATAACTTTAAGAGCTATTAAAAAAATTGAACCTGGAGAACCTATCAAATTGGATATAGGTGTCAATTGTAGACTTTCTACTGTCAAAGAGCGTCGGGCATATCTTTCTCAATATGGTCTCGAGTGTAATTGTGATGCTTGTGTCAACGAAATCCAGCCAAAATCGAAAGCTTTTCTTTGTCCAACTTGTTCCGGTCCTGTTATTATTGAAGATGAAGTTCGCTGTCTTGAATGTAATGGTATCGATGTTTTAGATCGGAATGAAGTTTTAACAGAGCTTGACTCCTGTCTTTACAACTATCGACAAGCCAATTTAGCGTTAATCAATCGTGAACGTAATATTTTAAAAGCAGAAGACTATCTGTTGGACTGTTATCGTAAATTAGCGAAAATTTGCTATCCAACCAACCACAATTTGTCTGATATTTGCGATCGTCTCTCATATTGTTATAAGAAAATGAGAAAGTACAAACTCTCTTTATTTTATGCTCAAATAGCTTTCAATTGTTTGAATGAAGCTCATCACATTTTTCAAAAATCACGGATAAACGGTTTCTTCAATTTCATTGACCGGCAACGTAACTTTCTTATTTGGTGTGCCAAAAGGGATAAAGTAAATGAAATAGAATTTCATGATATGTTCATTGAAACAAAAAATCTGATTGCCGAAAATTTGAAAGAAGCTCAATTATTAATTGAAACAATCAATTTTGAGAAAGATTATTACTGTTCTATAACAAAGTCAATTATATCGAGTTTATCTGAATACAATCTAATATAAGGCCATCAATTAATCGCAATCTAAAATACTAGTCACTCAAATGATTGAGACAAGATCTGATGTAAAATTAAGCGTTAATAAAAAGTGCTTAAAACCACAAAACACCTGACTCATGATAATTTGATTTTTTAAAACACATTAAATGAATCATTAGTTACCAATTTAACCGAGTTGATAGTTTGACGACCAACCAGTTATTACTTGGTGAAAAATTCATAGAACTCGAAGTCACATTTCAAAGAAAAATTGAGTAATAGAATGAAATCAGTATTAAAGTTGACTAAAATACATTACGAACAACAAACGAATAAAAAGAAACGGCAATTTATAAACAATTTGTTTATTGTATTTAATTTACTTGAAATTTTAGATTAACCTTCCAAGATCTTAACAAGTCTATTTATCTTCCTTTCCTAAGTTCTTCTTTCCTCCTCTGATTCTACCAGTTCGTCTAGCAGCAATAAGACCAACTTTTCGACCAGCTGAAGCGTCTCGTCTAACAGTAGATGCTTTACCAATGTGTTGATGGTTACCACCACCATGTGGATGTTCCACAGGGTTCATGGCAACACCACGAACTTTAGGCCAGCAGTTACGTTTTGCCTTGTATTTATGATAAGCACGACCGGCTTTAAGAATAGGTTTGTCAATTCGACCACCTCCAGCAATGACACCAACCATTGCTCGGTTAGTAGATGGAATAACTTTCTTAGCTCCAGATGGAAGCTTAATTCGGGTCTTTTTCAAATCTGGGTTTTGGGAGATGACTGTGGCATAATCACCTGAAGCTCTAACCAATTTTCCTCTGTCTCCAGTCTTCTCTTCGACGTTGCAGATAACTGTACCTTCAGGCATTTCACCGACAGGTAAGACATTACCGATTTGGAGCACAGCTCTTCGGCCACAATAAACATATTGACCCGTGTACATACCCTCCACGGCTAAGAAAAGCTCCTTTCGGCGCTTATATTTGTAAGGGTCTTTGAAGTCGACCACTGCAAGTGGTGCACCACGACCAGGGTCATGGATAATTTCCTACAAAGAAAATCAAAATGATCAATAAGACCGATCAAAAACCAAGTGGAACATGAGAATTAGAAAACTTACCTTAACAACTCCTTTAATGAAACCCCGTCTTTCGGCGAAGTCAATGGATCTTAATTTTGGAGCTCCTTTCCTGTGTTTAGAGTGGCTTTTGAACACACTCCCCGCTCCTTTACGTTGAGCTCTGATAACTCGACCCATGATAGATTACGAAATTAAACCAGATTAAATTTACAAAACTTAAATTAAACTGAATTGAAATAATCACTTAAACACACCAAAATTACTGATGATACAAACGCCACCTATTTCCGAAATACAGTTTGCCTTGTTCAGTGTGAGTTACCAAGGAAACGCTGTTTTTCTTGTCTTATTAAGCGCCTTTTTTAAGAGATGGTTGTTCAGCTGTTAACATTTGAAAGTGTAAACATTTAACAGTTTTGGATCGATAAAATTTTAAAATTATGTAAACTTTATTGACCTTAATTGTCATTTGTTATACAATTATATAAACTATAATTGATTTTGTTCCAATTCTTGTGTCTGACAATAATCTTTGTTAAAATTTTATCTACATTGCTTTAATCAAAAATGTCTTTCAACCAATTGATGCACCCAAGGAATATTTATCGTGTTAAGCCTAATTATTTACAATTAGGTGAGAAATACTCATCATTCAAAGAATTGTTAACTTTCTACAAGAATGGAAAAGCTAAATTAAATTTTACTGATCCTCAAGCCTTGAGGCTTCTGACAATCACTTTACTCGACAATGATTTTAGCCTTAAAGTTGATCTACCTATCGATCGCCTGATTCCAGCTGTACCACAAAGACTCAATTATGTACTTTGGGTTGAAGATTTACTAAGCTTGTTAGATTTGAATCCAAATGAAAATGTGAACGGAATAGATATCGGAACTGGTGCTTGTTGCATATTCCCATTACTTGGCTGTACTACAAATAAGTCATGGACATTCATTGCCACTGAGGCTGATGAAGTATCTTATAAATTTGCTGTTGAAAATATTCTGACCAATCAGCTTTCCCACAGAATTAAAGGTAAGAATTTCATGCTGTATAATGTTTGAAGTTAACAAGTCTTATCCTTTTACAGTTATCAAAGTTACTCCTGAAATATTTCTACTTCATCTTCCCGGTATTCCTCAGCTGGAAGCTGCCTTCTTAATGTGTAATCCACCCTTCTTCAATGATCGTACACACGACGATTGCTCGCTTGGTAGCGAGAGTGGGGACGAAGAATTGGGCTCTGATGAAGGTTCTTCAAAGAGTTTGCGAAAAAGGAAACCATCCCCAGCAAATTTATCGTCACCACTAGAAAGCGTAACCTCTGGTGGAGAAGTAGATTTTGTGAAAAAAATTATCGAAGATAGTTTAATACTGAAAGAATCAATTAAAATTTATACGGTGATGTTAGGGCATAAGAAAAGCTCTTCTATTTTAAGTCAGCATCTGAAAAATATATCTGATGTTAAAGATGTTGTTGTTAACCAATTCTTCCAGGGAAGAACGATGAGATGGGGGTTAGCATGGACTTTCTTGGAGAATCTCAAACTTTCTGAATCTATCAAAATTACAGAGACCAGGCGACTGAACAAAAAGAAAATTGCACCTCTCACTTATACAATCCCTAAAAATTTAACTACAATCAACTACAGTTTGTCAAGTATTTATCGTTGGATCAGACATTTACTTAGAGATGAGTTGGAAATTACTACTGTTGATATCATTCGAGAAAGTAATCATTCTGTTGAAATGACTATTCGTAGTCAAAGAGACACATGGAGTCACCAGAGAAGACGTAAACGTATGTTAGCGAAAGAAACAAAAACAGTCAAAAATGAAGAAATCAAAAGCGAACTTAAGGAAGAAGAAATGGAGTTAGATGATAATGCCGTCGGAAGCCCTCAAGGAACAGTGTCGCAGATTGACGACTCATTGTATGATTCAGCTGAAGTATGCGAGATTGAAGACAATAATAGATTTGGAAAGAGAAAAGCAGACGATTCAATGGATGAAGAATTTAGCATAGATGATTCAAAGAAGATTCGCGATCAAAGGCAAGTTAAATCAATCGTCAAAGAAGAGGAATTATATTTGCTCCACTGTTCTCTTATTATTAAGAAGACTGAAGAAGGTTTTATTTGTCTTGAGATGAGAACTAAAGATACAGCAAAATCAAAAGACTCAACTAATCAATTGTTGCAATTTTTCAAAAATAATTTTATCTAACCTGTAAATGATTAATGATTAAAATATTGATTTTATTTAACATTACTAATCAACTGGATTCAAATTTATTCATTAGTTTGATAGAATCATTCGATGGCGCGATTAGATCACTTGATGCAAATACAGTAGGGTTACCCTTAACTTGATAGAATTTCGTGTTGGCGCCACCTATTGGATCAAGCAATTTAAAGTCATTTAATTGTAATTTTTCAATTGTTTCAACCAAAATAATCAAAAATTTAGTGAAAAAAGTGAAATCTACGGGCCAACTTTACCCAAATTAACAAAAGTTATTGTTTAAAAGTGCAGAATAAGTCAGTAACATGCTATTCAGATTATCGAGTGAAGAAGAAGATTTTTGTGTCTCTAAAAATTTTGAGAGTAAAATTGAAAAAAAAGACTTTCAAGTTTTTAGGAAATTGAGCTGATAAATTCCAGAGGAAATCATGTTTTTAGATAATGCTGACCCGTAGATTTCACTTTTTTCATTAAATTTTTGATTATTTTGGTTGAAACAATTGAAAAATTACAATTAAATGACTTTAAATTGCTTGATCCAATAGGTGGCGCCAACACGAAATTCTATCAAGTTAAGGGTAACCCTACTGTATACAGTATTTCCCCGAGTTTTTTGTTTTTTTGGAGTGCTGACATCTATGTGAACTACAGGGGGAAATAATTAAATTTTACAGTTTAAACAATTAATCTACTCCAATGACTCCCCCTGAAGGGAAAAGGGTAGAAAGGCTAAAGGGGAATCACTGGACCTTATTAATTGTTTAAACTGTAAAATTTAATTATTTCCCCCTGTAGTTCACATAGATGTCAGCACTCCAAAAAAACAAAAAACTCGGGGAAATACTGTAATTCAAAAATTTAGACCTGTTTTCAAAGATGAAATTAATATCGCGTTTCTTATAAATATAATAAGATAATAATAAATAATATTATGAAATCGAAACACGAAACGAAATAGAGAGTTAAACAGATAAAAATTGAGTTTTTTAATACATGAATAACTCAAAAATTAACAAAATTAACTAAAGCCCTCGACCTTTTTGAGCCAACACAAATTCTGGATAATCAATGAAACCGTCCATATTACGGTCATCAATTTGTAAAATAGGATCAATCATATTGGAAAGTTCAGCATCTGTAAAAATTTTTGTCGTGCCACCAGGCGGGGCATTTTGACCAAGATGTTTATGTTCTTCAACTACGGAAGAGATCAAATAATTAATTTGTTATATCAGTATTTCAATTAACTTCAAAGAAGTCATGAATGTAAAATCAGTTGAGTAGTAGCTAAGTTTTTATGCTGATCAAACTTACCATGCCAATGAATCAGAGATTTAATCAATTCGCTACCATCAAGCTTGTTGTTATTATCACTATCATGCATTTTGAAATAATGAAATTGCAATTCCTCCTCAGACATTTTACCTAAATCTGGGTCACCAATAATACCACCTAAATGTTCTTTTATATGTTCACGGTCTTGTATTCTAGCTTTATCATGTAATAAATTTTGACCTGGCTGTGCTGGTTGGCCATAATGTTGAGCTTGCTGTACTTGAGCTGGTTGACCATATGGAACTTGTTGTGCATGATGGTGAGAGCCTCCTTGGTATTGAGAGATGACGGGTGTCACAAGTAACTGGACAAAACTCAATATAAAACATCCACAGGCAGTGAAATCGTTTTGAAACATCTTCATGCGAAAAGGTTGAATAAATTAAGTGTAAAAAAATCTGTAGATAAATATATCAAGAGCGGAAAATGAGTTTTCAAATTAAACGCATAGAAACCAATGCTTTATTTGAACAGAGGTTTAACATCAGGTAAAATCAAATTAAAATTTACTCACCGTCAAGATATCAGTTAATTACATGAATTACAGATTATTACTTCTATTGAAAGTCATCATTGCATCGCTCAACTTGCGTGGCTTAATAAGTTGTTACATGGTTGAAGATACCGGTATCCGAAACGGAAAATACTCAATAAGAAGAGCAAATCCAAACAGTTACACTCGGGAACGGCATCATTCACCGTGGAAATGAGAGAGATTTAAATTATGAATAAAGAGGAAAAGGATGTTTGGATGTTGGAGCTTGAGTGGATTCAATGATTAATGATCAACACATGTAATAATTAATGAACAAAATACTAATTTTATTTAACAATCACTAATCAACTAGATACAAATTTATTAATTAACTAGGAGCACGTTTGGTGAGCAAAAATTTGAACTGGTTCTTTAAACGCTACAATTAATCAGTTTCCTGGTCAAAATATGAAGTTTGAGGTTTGACAGTTCCAAAGATGATGATCCCGTTGATAATGTTAAGTGTCTCGAGGACTGAACTGATGAATGGAGGCTGAATTTGAATTGGAGGTATCATGGGTGGTGAATCTCCCTTGTAAATTTCATTCATTCTCTTTTGCCATAAAACAGCTTGTTGAGTCAAATGTCGTAAACATTCAGAGCTTTCTTTAGTTTTTTCATGATTATCACCCAATTGAAGTTTATAAATCGCCCATGTTTCTCGTTCATTTTGAAGAGCACCTCTAAAGTCACCGATACATGATTGAGTTCGAGCTACTAAATGGTAACTCAAGGCAACTTTTAAACTCTTTTTACCCGAGAATCGGATATTTAGGTCCAATGCATTAGTCAAGAATCTCAATGATAGTTCATACTCTCCGACTGAATGTAATATTAATCCAATATTGCTCTAGATTTAAAAGGATAAATTTGATTAAAGTAAATCACTTTTTGGATTCAAATAAAAGTAAACTTACATCTAAAATGGCTATTTCTGGATGATCTTCTCCACAAACAAGGAGACAAAGGTAACGAGCACGATATAAAAGTTTTAGTGCAATTGTAACCTGAGAGTTAGCAAAACAGTAAAGAGCTAAGTTTGACTGTAGAGACAAAGAAAAAAGAGAAAACGTAGAGAGAAATATGAGATTAAGTGTTGGATGGTTTTCAATTACAAAGCACAAAATTATGTTTACTCACATATTCAGTGATTGTAGAGGGATGATCAACTCCGTTAACTTTTTCGCTCATCAACACAGCTTTTTGCTGACAGGCCATTGCTTCACTATGGTCACCCATAATATAGTTTAACCGAGCAAGCATTCGTAAACATTGTGCGATTTCAGGATGCATTGCTCCATAAACATTGTTAAGCAAATTTAAAGCCTCACTAATCAGCTCATATCCTTCTTTGAGATATCCTTGCTGGATCTTTGTTTGCCCAGTAGTGTAGAAATTGTAAGCATCACTAGCACGTGGATTAATATGTTTTACAACTGGGAAAACATTCAGAATATCATCCTCAGTGAATGAAGATTTATTTCGAGAATCCATGTTGTATTCACGAAGTAAAATTTGAATGCCAGTTTTCATGCAAAATGATCGAAGAATGGACACTTTTTGTAAATTAAACAGGCTTATTAATTGATCAATTGAGGTCGCCTCAGTTTCCCATCCATAATAGGATTCAAGCTCAGTCAATAGACTGTCAAATAATGATTTCGGTGTCAAAGATGACCATTCATTTGAATACTGGCTGAGAAGAGAGTTTTGACGACCATTTCCTCTCTTCTTTCCCTTTCTTTTGGCAGGTTTTTCTTCTTTATTGGCATATGATTGGCATGATGATAGGAAACAATTTAAGAAATGGGCAATGGCAGATGCTGCATTCATCATGTCGACTTCTTGCAGGTAGCTTGTATAAATGTGCTTTGCTGACCGACAAAGAAGATCAGTGACAACGATAGTCTAGCGAAAGAAAGAAATTACAAATTATAACGGTGGAACGATTCTTGATAAAAACAATGATGTAAGTTAATTTTAACATACCTGCAGGTACTGGAGTTGATTAAATTTTTCTAATTTCTTTGATATAGTTCCTAAATATCTAATATTTATACCTCTTGCATGTAAAGCTTCAGCTAACGTGACCCCATCAAAAGGTGCGGTCGTATTTTCCAAACAATCTCGTATCTAAAATATAAATAAAATAATAAGATTCTGCATAGATCCAGTTGAAGCTTGAAACTTACGAAAGTTGAGATCTGGACAGTGAGCAGGAACTCGGCAGCATCTTTGACTAGTTGCCGTTGGTTTTTTAATTCATCACCTTCTTCACTAACGTGTCTCACAGTTGGTGAATATACATCAGGGTTGAATCTGATATCGAATTCATTCTCTTTAAGAGATTTGACAGCTTTAGCTGCCTTACAAACGATCTCTTGGGTTGTCTCTTCGCCATTCTTTTCGCCTCCTGCGGTAATATTCTCCAGAATTTTTGATATATCTTCATTATTCGTTCCAGAGGAAGTTTTATTATTATTTTCCTCGGTTAATGGATAATCATTTGATGCTGAAGATGTACTGTTCTTCAGTTGCTCACTAGGAGAGGACGGAAGTGTAAGATTGTCAAAATCACTTTTTGACTTGCTTGAAGAATGAGTTGTTGATGTTAATTCATCACCCTTATCAAAAATATCCATTTTTTTAATGTCGTTAAACTTTTTAGTGTCGTCCGAATTTTCAGATTTTTGTTTATCCTCGTCTTTTTCAATTTCGATTTCCACTTTCAAATCGTGAGCTTCTCCATTATGTAATTTTAATTGATCACCTTTGGCATCATTTTTGACTTGATCAACATCACTAGCTTCATTGTTCGTTGCATCACCATTAGTATATGAAGCGTTTTCCTTTAGTCGCTTGAGACCAGATTGCTGAAGATGATAAGCTGCCAATTTGATGAACATCATATACTTTGCCTCAACAAAAGCGTCGACAAGCTCTTGTCGCAGACAACACAGTTTATGCCGATGGCTTCTAGGATATCCCATGCTTTTTACGTCGTCACTATACTCATCCAATGACAAGGGGAAAAAGTTAACGTCAGGTGGAAAAGTTCTGAGCAAATCAAGAATGTAATGACGACCATCGTTGCCAATAATTCCTTTACACTCCACGGATGAACATATTTCAACTTCTTCGTCTTTTTCATTAAGAACTTTATGTGGTACAATCTTTAGTACCTGTCCGGCTTTACCAAGTAACTCTAAATACTTTGGATGAGTAACTACAGTTTTACCGAAATCAACTGAACCATAAACTACAGATTGCTCTTGCTCACGTTCTAGAATACCGGGTATAATGCTTTGAGCAGTAACTCTATGGCCTCTATAATCTATCACAACAGTGCCTAAAGTATGTAATCCTTCAACATCGACAGCACTGTAAGCTTTTACTCCTTGTAAATCGTTATTAGGAGCAACATAAGCTGCTGCATCACCACCGAGTTCTTTATAATGATCACGAACATCAAATCCAAGACTAAAGAAAATATTATTCCATATAAACATTTGCATTTTAGGATCTTCACCGGGATTTATTGCCATTACATTGCCATCAATCACGGCCATAGCCCCTCGGGTAGCTGCAGCAACAAAATCACTGTGAACTTTGAATATGGCACGTTCACGTAAAAGTCTTTCGGGCAGTGTTTTTCGGGGAAGCTCCCTCGTTGTCTGTAACTCTTCATTCCAATCTCGAGTTTGACCAGGTATGTGCTCTTCATAACCAAGTTTAGATGAAAATGCATCCTCAGCTCTAATATAATCTACAGTATGTTCCAAGAATGGAGCGGTCCAAGAATACATTTGATAGGGTGTTGCTACACGTTCGAATAAATGCTTCTGATGTTTCTTTTTTTGAATTTGGATGAAATTTTTCTTAAAAAGAGGGCTGAGATGATCTAATAAGTCTATTAATGAATGGTAAATAACTTTTGGTGAAACAGGTTTTGGATTGAAAACTTCCTCAGTGGATTGGTTAACAAAAAAACCATGAGTTGAAGCTGTTATGTGGTATCGCTTATCTTCTAGTGTGACTACATAAAGGTAAAGAATATCTCCTTGAAGTTTTCTCCATCCTGGTGGAGGATTCCATCCACTTGTGGTCATAACCTTCAATGCTTGAGGACCCTAAAGATGGGATAGAGAGATGTTGTAATTACGCATGGTTAAGGCATGGGCCAAACTAGTGCATTAAACTAGCATACTTTTTGTTCCTTGGCTTGAGGTTGTAAGGCCAACAATGGTCGATCTTTATTGCCTGGTAAGATAAAGTCAGGAGGAGTACAATCGACAGAATCAGGCCTAACACCTTTCTTCTTTTCTGGAAAGCCAAAATGGCAAATAGTAATAAATAAAAGATTCGTTAGTGGGCTAAGATCTAGTGATAAAAAGGCCCTCCTCTCTTGTAGAGGGGTAGATAAGGATGAGAAGGAAAAGCAGGTTGAAGGGAGAATGAGTGGAGAAAATCAAGTTTGAATAGAGTGCATTGTGCACTGAAGAATTGTCATACCGAATATATCTCCTTGAGCTATTATATTGAGGAAAGATAGAGAATTGCATTCTAATCCATTGTATGCGTCTGCTGTGTCTAGTGACTTGAGAAGGTCCCGAATATGTCTTATATGAATCCGTGCTTCACGAACTGTATATGGCTGTTTAACCACTTCAAGTACCGACCCTTCTTTCAGACCTTCAACATTTTTCAGCTCTGCAAAATTATCTAAAGTATTGCCATCCAATTGCAAAGAAAAACAAGTACGATGACATGTATCTTCTCTATCCATCAATAAATGATGAATTTCTTGCACCATTTCCATCGGACTGACCTAAAAATAGATTTGAAACAATTCAGCATGGGTTGATATTAATTTAAAATAAAATTTACTTGAATATCGAAAGGTTTCTTCCCGGGAGATGAGATGGTAACATTGAAGCACGTGTCGTGAATGAAAATGAATTCTTGATCTGATTTGGACTCTCCGGTTTTTTCTTTCTCATCTTTCTCAGTTGATACAAGTTGATTATCCTTTAACGAATCTTGGCATGCCGGTGACGAAGTTTTTGTTAATGTTTTGCTGCAAATATCAGATTTTTCGTCTAACTGTTCTTCACCTCCGTTAGATCCATTAAGTGACTCGGAAAGATGTGGTTCATTGTTCTTTTCTTTCATTTCACAGACAAAAAGGAATCAAATCGATAATAAACACTTTTAAAACAAAAGTTGATTACTTAGAGCAATTAAATTGACAAAAATTAATAATTAACTTTTAAATTAGTCACTGAAATTGTACAAATGTGCTTCTTCACCTTGCAATAGCATTGATAATCGCATTTTCAGTAACTAAAGTGATTATTACACCATCTAGTGACAATATTAAATAACAACAGTAGTTTTGCTCCACCCGTAAAAAAATAAACAGATAGATTGAATTGAATATAGATTGAGTAAATTCTTAGTTATACTCATGGAAGAAGGATGCAAATTTCTTAGCTCCGGTGATTTCCATTTTTTGATTGATTAACTGGATTTATAAGTGTTTTTTTCATAGTATTGTGTTCCTGAGAGACAGCTTGTCCACCTGATTTTCTTTCCTGATATGGCCTCCTCGGCATCATCGACCCCTAACCCGAATAGTCAGGAGATACCTTGTGCCAGTAAACCACCTGTTTTGTGGCTACTTTCAAAGGCTTACAATGGAGATATACCCAATGAATTAAGGAACCCTTATTACAAAGATTATGAGGAACAATATCGTCTAAAACCTCAAGTGGTGCATGGACTAGCAAACGCGGAGCTTTACTGTTTGGCTCTTGCCAATATCTATGCGGACCCAAATTACCACTGTCTCAATCATCATTCAATTATACAACTACTCATTCGAAAGGGTATTTATGTTACAGAGCCGCATGATACGGATTTGACGGAAACCATTCTCATCCAGACAAGCCCCATAAGAATGGTAAATTCAATTTTCTAGTTTTATTTTAATCTTTTCTAACTGAAATTTTCTTACTATTTTCTTTTGATATCTTTTGTTTTGTCCTAATAAGGTATGACTCCTAATGTTTTGGTTTGATTTTCAAAATTAAATTGCGACATTTGATGCTAAAATTGGTTTATTTTTGAGAAGTGTACCTTCATTTTGACGTTTCTATGATGCTTGTAAGTCTAGTCCAACTGTCGCAATTCAATTTTGAAAAATTAGTCCCAAACATTAGGAGTCATACCTTATTTGGACATATTTATACTTTCATTTACAGAGCGCTCATATGGTGATCATTGAGGCTATTATGGCATTGTTTATCAAAGAAGTTTTGATACCAGAGAAGATATTTGAAGTTGTGAGTCGCTTCCATCCCGTGGAAACTTCAGACATGCCTGTGGATCCTGAAGAGGCAGCAATATTTTGGATAAATCACGCTTGTCTTCGAATGAGGCATAAAATTTGTGAAGAGCTTAGTAATCTAGATTCAGTCAATCAGATTTTACCTCCTATACCTTTTATCGAAGATCTCCAAGATATTAGTGATGGTTGTTGTTTGGCCATTTTACTTAGTCTATATTGCCCTGACCATTTAAGTTGGACCGAAATTTGTTTCCCCAGCGAAAATGATCAAACCTGGCTAAATGATTCCATTTACAATCTTCAATTAGTACAATTTTTCTGTCAAGAAAAATTACCCTACAATATATGCTTCCTTTCTCTTGAAGATTTTCTCTATCTTCCTCAAACTATTCGTCCTAATGTTTTAGCGTTTCTAGCTGACCTTTTGTACCTTTTTGAAATTCGCCCGGCTCCCTGTGTTCGTCGACCTGGAACAAAGGAGGAGTTTGATTTGTCTGACGAAGAGTGTTCCAGTCTTAATGGAAGTCAGCTAAGAGAAACTTCGTGCCTCACTCCATCTGAAATGAAAATGAAATCTCTTCAGCATACTAGTTGGGGTGAACAAGAAACTACAGCAAATCAATCAAAATCGAGTTCATCAAGGATACATAGTTTCCGTCGTAATTCGACCTTTCAATCTGATGAGGAGGAAGATATGGCCAAATATTTTTCGGCAATGGATTTCAAGGATGACTATGATGCTGCCTACGATTCCGTTTCAAATGGTTCGAATGGCCCTCGATCGTTAAATCCAGCTGCAAGTTATACTCCTACTTCTTCCTCCTCCTCGTCGGATAGAAAAGTTTTAATGACAGCAGCAGGATGCTCATCATTAGCATCTAACCAACAAAGATCAACTCTAACTGGTTTCGATCAACCTGATCGTTCAACTTTGCATCACCACCGTCGTAACTCATTTAAATCTAGTGATAACGCTCATTCATCTTTAACTCCTAAACCATTAAGAAGTGATTCTGGTTCTCATCTCGTTGATTATTTTTGCCAAATCGGTGAGGAAACAAACCAGGAAGCACTGTCATCAACCAAAAAACCAGCGATTGTCACAAGTTTTGCAAGCCAGTCAAAATCCAAGGATTTGATTAGTGAGAATTCTAGATACGAAGCCAATTCATTCAACGAGGATAGTTCATCTCATATTGGAGCAAGTGGACCAGGAATAAACATAGCTTTTAAACAAAAAAGTGATCGAAACTCTTTTGAAAAACAAGACATCGAAAGTACAGACAAAGATATGCGTGAACGCTACAGAACATGGAATAAAGATAGATTTGGTGAAACTGTTAGCGAACAGGCCATGGTCAACAACTTAAGCTCTGCTAAAACTTTAGCACAATTAAATGATAGTTCTTCTATCAGAAAGTGCCTGGAACATGATGATAATTTGAAAATGGAAAGCAGCAAGTTAAGTGAGCAATTAATGCAGCAAACTCAACAGTTGCAACAGCAAAATCAACAATCACTGTCTCAAGCTCAACAGTTATTTTTCCCGGAGGAAAATAAAGCAAATGGTCAATTAGTGTTACAACCAGGAGCAACCAGTGAACAGGTTAACATGCAAGTTGCATCACAGATTCACAATGTAAGGTTAAAATTAGAAGAAAAGAGGAGGTTGATTGAACAAGAAAGGAAATCTGCTGAGGATATGTGGAAAGCTAAGAGACAAGATATTGGTAAAGAGGCCTTTTTAAGAGTACTTAAATCAAAGAAAAGTGATTCCGGTTTAGAGGACTCCAATGAAAAAGAAAGCATAGCCGCGTCATCAGAAAAGGAGTTATCTGATGCATCATCAACAAAAGAAGATGAGATCCCCAATTATGCCACGGACAAAGGATTTTTTATATCTTTTGCTGATGAGAAGTTACCTCAAGTTAAACCACCTCCTTTACGACCAAAATGTTTCAGAGCAGTTACTGTTAGCCGTGATAGGCGTAACAGCCGTAGTGATCTAAGTATGAGTGACATGAATGACATAAGACTTTCTGGATCAGATCGAGCCTCAGTGCGATCATTGACCAGCTCAGAAAACGCTGAAAGATCGCGAAGTGAAAATAATGTTCCTTTTAGACTTAATCAAAGACAAAATCATTCAAACTCTAGTTTAAATAGCAATGCCAACACTAGTAGCAATTATAGTAATGTTAATATTAGCAAAAACAGTGTCAACAACAGTGCGAGTTATCCAGCATCCCAGAAAAGTGGATCAAACGATGGCGATAGTAATAAAGAAAATAATTCAGATATTTTGCCTAATAATCAATCTGATCAACCCAGATCGTTAACCCCTGGAGTTGGTTTCATTATTGGAGCTGACTCTGAAGCATTAGATCCTGTCTCTGAGCTTGAAATGGCCAAGAAGAAAGAAATGATTATGTTACAGTCTTTAAGACGAAGAGCAATGCAAGAGGCCAAAAGAACACAGAAAGAAATTGAATTAGCACGACAACGTGATTTAGATAGGTAAATTATATCTTTTTTTATCATGAACTTTTATGAATGTATATTAAAGTTGGTGTTATTAACTTTTATTTCTTTTGTTAATTCACAGGCAAAGAAAAGAATCAATTGAAAGAAAAAAAGAAGAGGAAAAAATGAGAAGACAAATAATTCTGGAACAATATCGCCAACGAAAGGCACAGGAAGATGCTAATAAAGATGAAAGTAGTTCCAATTTTTCTAATCTATCAAAAGATTCAGTTCGCAATGGTTCCACTCTTCTTTTGAATCGTCCTTCTCGGTCCCGACCCGCTTCAGGAACTAAACCTCGACCAAAATCACTTCACGTCAGTGCCTCTAATATTCAAGATTACACTTCGCTTGACCCAAAACCATCTAGAATAACTGATGATATTGGTACAAATTATACAAATTATTCAAATTACAATGCTTCCATTGCTCTTAATCCTTCTGGGAGTAAATCAAATTCACGTCCAGGGTCTTCTATGTCAACAACAAATAACTCGAGAAGGTTGCCATCACCAACTTCCCGGTTACCCCAATTACCAGCATCTTGTATACTTGGTCGATATAAAGGAGGTCCATCTTCAGATGGTGCTTCTGATGCTGGTTCAACATTTTCCGAATACACGGGACCCAAATTGTATGTCAAGCCAACAGCTAAATCAAATAGAGGGATTATAACTAACGCTATAAATGTTGTATTGGCTGGTGCTGTTAATGCCAATCTTAAAAAGAAAGTTTTAGAGGTAAGATTAACTATCAGAGTCTAGCTCTTCAAGTTTTGTTATGCACTATTTGATTTCTCATAAGCTTGAAAGGAAAATGATCGAAATCTCTCTTAACGTATTTCTGAATAACTAATCAAAACCAAAGGTTAATAAGAAAACGATAGCTTCTATTGAAAACATTTCAAATATCATGTTTTATTACCATTTTCCTTTCCTTTTCCTCTCCTTCTCTCTCTTACTCAAACACTTGTACGATGTGTCGTGAGATTACTTTGCAAGTTTAGATAAAGATTTATTGTAATGAATTAAGCTAGTAAACAATGAGCCAAAGGTAAGTAAATTGTGGCTCAATCATTTAAAAAAGTGAAGTTGGTGAAAACCCGGTCAAACTGGGACATAAACTAGTGAACCTAATCGACTGATTTGTTCCGTTATTATTCAGTTAGGAGTAATTTGAGAGTAAGAAAGAGAGAGAGAGTAGAAGATCGTCTGTTTTCCGGTTTTTTTTATTGCTTGAAAAAGGTGATTGTCAATGTTTTGTGAAAATTGCGTTTTCATCACAAACATACAAGTTGAAGAAAATGATGTAAAAAAATAAAGGCAGGAACTTAGTAAGGGCTGAATTGATATGTTTTCATGTGAATGCGGTTATGTAGGCGAAACTTTTTTTTCCAATTTATTTAATAAAGCTAATCATAATGATTTGCATTTACCATTTTTCTAATTTAAGTTTTCTCTTTTTTTCTTACAGGAGATGAATAATAGTGAAAGTAAACACTTTTTAATACTCTTTCGGGGTGCTGGAATGCAATTTAGAGCCATTTATTCCTATAATCCTGACCGTGAAGATCGCCAAGAAATAGTTAAACTCCATGGAAATGGACCTAAAATTGTTACAGATGATATGATTGATAAATTTTATAAGTAAGTTTGGCATCCCAAGGTTAATTGTTTATCTGGTTCAATGATATTAATTTCGTTTTATCCACCCAATTTACTTCATTTTGTGGATCTTTTGAAGAGATGTGATGAAAAACAAACAAATTAATTGATTTGCCGAGTTGTACTTAATTTGAGTTTCAAGTTTCAACTAACCTAATCAACGCTAATGAAACTTGATTGGTTTGGAGCGAAAATTTTCTTATTCAAAATAACTTCTATTGTTGTTATATTTGTGATGAGGTAATCGTTAGTTAATGTTAACTTTTAGTCAATCAACAATTTACCTATCTATTGAAAGTGAATTACTACTGATGAAACAAGAATTAACGTTAAATAAGTGTTACAGATTAAATTTCCAGAATCAATGTTTGAACCCAAACGCTATCTTAACTGCTGTTTGTAAAACCTTTTTAAACACAATTACTGAAATGAAAGCTTTGGACTGGAACCTAACAATTAAGGGATCGAGAGGTGTGTGTGTTCGAGAGTGAATATGAATTAAGGAATCCATTTTGCTCAATTCACTTTCTGGGTTAGCTGTAAGCATAAATACTCAGTATAATCAGTTGTAATTATTTGAGTAACCTTTTGAATGCCTTTGTTCAAATGGCAAGGAAACAAGATCATTTTATGAAACGTTACTATTATCATTTACTTTGGCCAATATGATTTACAATTTATCCCGTCCACCATCTTGCTGGTCATGATGTCCAATGAAGTTGAATTTTTTGAAAAACTGCTTCCATAATTGTACAAAAAGCGATCCAAATAACTTTGAACTCTATTTTGGCGAAAACTGTTCCAGCCTTAATTCAAGTCAACTAAGAGACACTTCATGCCTAACTCCATCTGAAATGAAAATGAAATCCCTTCAGCATACTAGTTGGGGTGAACAAGAAACTACAGCAAATCAATCAAAATCAAGTTCATCAAGGCTACATAGTTTCCGGCGTAATTCAACCTTTCAATCTAATGAGGAGGAAGATATGGCCAAGCATTTTTCGGCAATGGATGTCAAGGATGACAATGATGCTGCCTACGATTCAGTTTCAAATGGTTCGAATGGACCTCGATGTACTCCTACGTTATAAAAGTTTTAATGACAGTAGCAGAATGTTTATCATTAGCAGCTAACTAACAAAGATCAACTCTAACTGGTTTCGATCAACCTGATCGTTCAACTTTCATCGACACCGTCTTAACCTAACCATGCTAAACTTGCTCACTGAGCTGCAAAATTTGTTTACTTTGAAATCAAACTAATTAAGTCATCACAAATCATGTTTTTATATCTCAATTTATTCAAAGCTAAACATTTTTTAATGCTGGTAATCATCGGAATAACAATAATTTCTTAATGTAATTATTGTACTGCAGTCTCTGAATCCATCTTAATTATAATTTATTCAACAGTGAATAAGCGCAATTAAAGCGCAGTTCACTAATTTTAACTTCAATGTTTAAAATATTAATGGATGATTAATATTTTGGCAAATCATTCAATTTGTATTAATAGAAAATTTAATTGTCTTTTTCATTCTCTCATCAACCAACATTCTGTCTATAGATTTATTGGCGAAAACACAGTTAATATCATTGATCCTTATTTTTCCAATTTCATTTAACGTTTTTTATACCAAATTATTAATCGATATTTTCTTATCTTTATTTAGATATAATTGCGGAGGAAAAAACTTCAACGAGGTTCAGACCAAGCACTTATCGGTTACAATTGATGCCTTCACCATACATAATACTCTCTGGTCTGGTAAAAGAGTGTTACCAGCCAAAAAGGATTCATTCTGAATCACAAAACATAATCTTACCCCTTAACCCGTTTCTTATTCACATTCTTGCAAATCTATCTTTTATCATCTCTTGATCGCCTTTCATTTTTAACCACACGAAAAGATTCTAGATCTGTAACAATTAGATTAATCAAAAGAAACAAATAATGAGTTGAAACATTGATATTGATTCAATGAGAGTACCTAAAACAAAATTGGACTCTTCGTTTTATCAAATCGATCCAGAGACAGAAAATTGCTCGAATTATATTGTTTTAGATTTAAGTTTACCCAAATAGCTTGCAATTTATTCATGATTAACCTATGAAAATCCAACAATTATTACTATCAGTTATCCTATTCAATTTTTATTTCATTATCATGTTACATAGTAATTATTAGTACTAAAAAATTCTAATTATTTTGATCTCCCAAATTACTTAACTCATCAAAATGTAACCGATAGTTATAAAACTTCCTGAAATTATCTGTATCCGAATGGTTCAACTTATAATTTTAGAATTGACTAATCTAATTGACCAAGATTCAAACTCGAGTGAAAATATATTTAGCAATGGCAAAATTTGTAAACTGAATAGCGTTATAAAGCAGCTAAACGCATTGAACTAATCCAGTTCTAATAGAGATTCTATCTAATCTTCAGTCTTTCTCTGTTATAATTTTTCCTCAATTCTATTCATTCACCTATTCTATCTCTCTATTATTTATAACATTCCTAAACTAGCCTTTTCATTACTAGCACTTTGAGTCTTCCCCTATTTTCATCTTCATCTTATCCTCAAATTGCCTCGCCTCATTCTTGTCTCAATTCTTGTAACAACTTCTTTTCATGTTAACTAATTTACCAGGTCAATAGAGAATCAATCTTGTAAATTGTACCTTGTTCATGTCATTTCGAATTTGTTGCAACAAAAACTCCCCTTGCGTTTAAATCAACAAATTTTTCCCATTATCGACCTTATATTTCCAAATTAAAGAAACTTGGTATAAAATGATATTTGCAAACAAACCCATGATGATCGGAAAGCTTTTACCTGAACAAATACCGTGACTTCAATCTTTACCTTTCAATTATCAGATCACATTGAAAAACGATAAGAAACGTCAACAAGATTGTTTGACGTTAGTTGTTATTGTTTCTGTCTTTTTTTCCTTTCTTTCATTAACTTTCTATTATTGTGAATATTATTTCTTATTAATAGCATCGACTGATTTCCAATGCTACTGAAAAAGCTGATTGAATAGCCAAACAATGATGGATTAACGTGTTTTACTGGTTGCTCGGTGACGCTTTTTTTCAAATTATGCTGGACTCAATTTTGTATTTAACTACAATTTCAAGGAATCTTCAACCTTCAACTAAATCAAAACTAACAGCTTTTTTTGTTTCATTTCAAATTAGTTTTTTCTCTGATTGTTTCTTAAAACTGCCATCAACAATAGTATCCAAATGACAAGGTGAACATGAAGGAAGTACAATCTAATTAATCAAACCTGGAAGTAAATGCTGGTCCAGTTGGCTATATTTTTAAATTTATGTCCAATTGTACTTTAAACTCTCTAATTAATCCAAATCTCAATAAATTTATACTGAATTGTAAAAAATTAACCAAACTCATAGAGTCTATAATAAATAAAAAGTATAATTAATATAACTTGATTGTGTATGAAAATTAATTATATTACAAAATCATTGTTCAAATGAAACACAATTGTCACGTTTGAAAACTAATTGAAACAAATGGACAAAAACGGATGAAAATTCATTTCTTTCAAATTAACACTCTGATCGTTTGTAGAGACATAAAAATTGCGTTCATTAGTGCGATTTTAAAGTTTCTCTGATCACCAGTTTTGGAGAAAAATGAGTTCGAAGTTGAAACTTCGATCGCGATTTATACAATTATGAAATGAGACATTTTCCTGTAACTTACTTTCCTCATGTTAATTTGAATGGCAAACCAGAAAATGCACTTTGTTGCATGAAATAAAGTTTTGTGTTCTTGTAAAACAGATAAGTTCGATTTTCGTTTGAATCGACCCATTTCTGTGATCGGAAGAGTTAGCAAGCTGAAACTTATTTCTGGCCCGTAAAAATGATTTGTCCACATGATGGAGTGGTTTTTGATCTCAATTTAACAACGGTTCTCTTGCTTTTGGCCAATAGATTCGAAACTTTGAACATCAATATTTCGAGAATGGCATAACCTAAAATCATCATTCCTTTACCAATTTAATCCTTTACTAATGTATAATTCAATAAATTTTGTCAATTCTCCGTAGGCGCATTCGAGCGATGATTTTTAGACTCTAAATATGCAAGCAACAACTTATTTAACTAACTAAACTCATATTAAACCATTTCTTGGTAAATAAAGCAATTTTCTGGTTAAACCTGCAAATGAAATGCAAAGAATGCTGCCAAAAGACTCGAATATTAGAGATGAGAATCGAGACTTAGTGATATTTGTAGGGGCATAAAAACTGCGTTCATTGGTGCGATTCAAAATTCTCTCCGATCACTCGTTTTTGAGAAAAATGAGTTCGAAGTTGAAACTTCGATTGCTCTTTGTACAATTATGGAAACAGATTTTTTCATGAAACTAATTTTCATTAGGTAAATTTTAATGGCGAATCCGAAAATGCACTTTATTACATGAAATAAAGTTTTGTTTTTCCGTAAAACGGATAAGTTTGATTTTCATTCAAATCGATATATTTCTGTGACCGGAAGGGTTAAACACCTCAAACTTAGGATTCGTCCATAAAAATAACTTGCACACATCATAGATTGAATCATTTTTTCAAGCTATCAACAGTTCTCTTGCTTTTGGCCATTAGACTCGAAACTTTGAACATCAATATTGCGAGAATGACATAACCGCAAATCATGATTTTTAGACTGAACATTAGATTTTATTGTGAGCTATAATATAATATGAAATAATATCACAAAAATTAGAGCCAACTCATTTGATAATGACCATTATACTAACACATAATGAGTAGTCATTTATTTTTGTCAATCTAGTATAAAATTTGACAATCTAGGTAATGTGATGTTATAACTTTTTTCGTAGTCTCTTAAATTATCTAAAACCTTAATTATTTCATAGCCCATGATAAAATCTTGTGTTTGTTCAAAGAATGAGGATTGTAGGTTAGGCTATTCTCGAAATATAAAGGCTCAAAGTTTTAAGGCCAATGGTCCAAAATTAAGAGAACTGTAGATAAGTTGAAAAATTGATTCAATCTATGATGTGTGCAAGCTAATTTTATGGACGAATCCTAAGTTTAAGGTGTCTAAGTCTTCCGGTCACAGAAATATGTCGATTTAAATGAAAATCGAACTTATCCGTTTTACAGAAAAACCAAACTTTATTTCATGTGACAAAGTGCATTTTCTGGTTTACCTTTGAAATTAACATAAGGAAAATAAGTTTCACGAAAAAGTCTGCTTTCATAAATGTACAAATAGCGATCGTAGTTTCAAATTTAACCTCGATTTTCACGAAAACTGTCCATCGCATGAACTATTTATTAGCATTAATAGACTCAGTTTTTATGTCCCTACAAATACCACTAAGTCTCGATTCTCATCTCTATATTCGAGTCTTTTGGCAGCATTCTTTGCATTTCATTTGCAGGTTTAACCAGAAAATTGCTTTATTTACCAAGAAATGGTTTAATATGAGTTTAGTTGGTTAAATAAGTTGTTGCTTGCATATTTAGAGTCTAAAAATCATCGCTCGAATGCGCCTACGGAGAATTGACAAAATTTATTGAATTATACATTAGTAAAGGATTAAATTGGTAAAGGAATGATGATTTTAGGTTATGCCATTCTCGAAATATTGATGTTCAAAGTTTCGAATCTATTGGCCAAAAGCAAGAGAACCGTTGTTAAATTGAGATCAAAAACCACTCCATAATGTGTAAAAATCATTTTTACGGGTCTGAAATAAGTTTCAGCTTGCTAACTCTTCCGATCACAGAAATGGGTCGATTCAAACGAAAATCGAACTTATCTGTTTTACAAGAACACAAAACTTTATTTCATGCAACAAAGTGCATTTTCTGGTTTGCCATTCAAATTAACATGAGGAAAGTAAGTTACAGGAAAACGTCTTCTTTCATAAATGTACAAATCGAGATCGAAGTTTCAACTTCGAACTCATTTTTCTCCAAAACTGGTGATCAGAGAAACTTTAAAATCGCACTAATGAACGCAATTTTTATGTCTCTACAAACGATCAGAGTGTTAATTTGAAAGAAATGAATTTTCATCCGTTTTTGTCCATTTGTTTCAATTAGTTTTCAAACGTGACAATTGTGTTGAATTTGGCTTTTTAGTAACATCCGATATCGAAGTACATGATCTTAGCTATACTCTTCATCCACGTAGACCCTTACAATAATTAGTTGTGAAGCCTGAATATCTTGTATGTATTTGAGGCCTGATTTTCATGAAACTGTTGAATCTATTATTTTTTTCACACTTCACAACTATTAACATTGCCATGAGTGAACTGTTTGGACTGTCAACTGAATATTCAACTGATTGACCATTTAATTGCGATGAAAATCAATTTAATTGTTTTAACTTATTAGATTCAAAAGGACAAGATAATAAAAAATTGGCAAATTGCTGTTAACGGAAAATTGTTTAATAAATAACAAGGCAATGACAAACAACCAATTTTTTATTTTAATAAATTCTCCTCCTTCTTCGTGTTCTTTTCACTCCTTTTTTTCGTCTTTTCTCGTATTTCTGATCGTTACTTTTCTCACTTTCACCCATTTTCATGTTTATCATCATTTAAATAATCTCATTCAGCTAAACATTCATCTACAACAATCATTAATTCAAAGTGATCTTCAGATCTGGAAGGGACAAAATAAAACATCAATTCTGTGTTTCTGTGCAAATCAAGTGTAAAAACTGTTCAATTGAAGATCACCATTTCCCATTGTTTATTATTCCCTTTCATCTTTTAATCAAAGTTTAACCAGCCATAATTTAACCATGAAATTCAAAGAGAACACTGTAATTTCAGGAATCTCTGGAAGATATCCTGAATCAGACAGTATTGAAGAGTTTTGGACTAAATTATTGAAAGGAGTTGAATTATACACTGCTGATGATCGCCGTTGGCCATTGGGTAAGTTTACAAAACTATTACCAAATATAACTCTTAAATTCAACAAAACCTAATTTAAACCAGACTTGATTACTTCTAAATTAGATTTGCTAAATCAAAAGTTGATCATTAAACATGTGAAATAATTGCTCTATGTTTGAATGTTACAATATAAGCCAATATTTCAATTCAATTACAATAAATAGTTGAATATCTTTAGGAAATGATAGACTAAAATAATAAATTAACTTGAGCGAGAAATTGATTTTGCATTTTCATTTTACCAATTGTTGAACACAATTTAAAGCCGATCGATTTGGTCATTTAATTGAAGCTTTTACTGATCTTTTCACTTCGGTTTTGCGTGTTTCTGATACAATTAAATGATTGAAACCAATAGATGAGTTAATTGAAATTTAAGTGAAATATTGCATTAAGTGACTTGACAGTCGAGTCAAACTGTCGATAGATCTGAGTTGGTGGAAAATCAAATCAAATCTGACTAATTGTTGAAGCTCGTTGATTTTCTCATTCATTAGCCACAGAATAATAATTAGTCTATTCAATGAAACACGGAAAATATCATCACATTACTTAATTACAGTTCATTCAATTGATTAGTATTTTGTTTTAATCATTGTTAATTTGTGTTCAACATTTCACTTTTAACCAAATTTTCTTAAAATTGCGTGATCTTGACAAACCTAATTTTCACTTGCAATCCCATCATATTAATTACAATTTGCTCATTTTGAATGACAATTGATGACAAGTGTAATTACTGGGTGATAATACAATCGACCATAAATAATAATAATAATCCTTGAGAGGCAAAATTATAATTCATTTTACCTTCCATATTGACCAGGATGACCCTAAAAATGAATTTTATGGCTTTAAGTCCAATACTTCCTTATTTGACCCAAACACTTTCACTGTTAACCTTAATCTTGACAATTATTGGACAGTTAATCAATCTTTTAGGTCAAAATTTAACTAATAAACAATAGCAAACAAAATAACTCATCTTTAGATCATAATTTGAGTCAATTCAATCCGATTCCGACTTTTAATTTACATGGTTTTTGAAATACATTTGTAAAAGCCTTTTAGTTTTGAGTACAATTTTGAATCCAAATGAATTACAATTGCCAATAAACTTCAAAGTGATCATTATAAGATTAAGAATATCCTAATTGTCAGAAGGTTATTTACAATTTTAACCCAACACTAATCAATCACAATTGACATTCATTTTTATTTTAGCCTTGATTGAATTTGATGGAAACAGAGTTTTCAATTATGAGAACAGGTTTCAGATTACATTGATTCGGACAATTAATTTACAAAGACACTCAAACTGTTTGCATTTAAATACGGAAATTTGTGTATTTAGGCGGAATAATTGATTAATTGGAATTAAATTTTGCACTTACCTTAGCCAGGTGTTAATTAACTCTTCTTTTGTTTTCAGGTTGCATGAATTTACCTCGTTTTACGGGTAAACTGAAAGACATATCTCGACTTGATGCCGAGTTTTTTGGTGTTAATCCAAAAGAAGCCAACTTTATGGATCCTCAAATAAGGATACTTCATGAGGCAATTTACGAAGCCATTTGGGATTCAGGTAATATTTTCAAAGTCACTTTAATCAAACAACTGATCCAATTTTGTGCCAATTGTCATTTAATTACTTGGACTTAATGGTAACACAGCAATTTTTCATCTCGTATACCCTCAAGTTTATCCTTGAAAATACCAATTAGTAGTCAATGGCAATTCATTTATAAATAGATTAAGTTGTTTATTAATAATTGATATGCTTGGCTTGTCACTTTAAAATCCATAATTCTGATGAAGAAGCATCGGTAAAACATGATTGTATAATTATATTCTTGAATTCATTTCTCATCAAGGTGTGAGTCCAGACTCATTACGAGGAAGTAAAACTGGCTTCTTTGTTGGTTACTGTTACGATGATACATTGATTGCTCTTCGTGAGGACGAATCAAACCCTCCTGAATATTTGGAGCTTGGTGTGGCCAGAATATCTTATGCATTTGATTGGAATGGACCGGCAATACTGATTGATACAGCATGTGCATCAAGTTTTTCCGCTCTTAACCAAGCTTTATTATCAATCATCTCTGGTGACTGTGACCAGGCCATTGTTGCTGGTGTTGGTATTCAACTGTGGCCCAACACATCGGCTGCCTTCCACCAGTTGAACATGCTTTCAGACGATGGTAAATCCAAGTGTCTTGATTCCTCGGCTGACGGTTATTGTCGATCTGAAGCTGTTGTTGCCATGTTTGTACAGAAAGAATCAGTTTCTAAACGAATCTATGCTCGAATCCTTGATTGTCAAACCAATTGTGATGGTTACAAACCAGAAGGAATAACATTTCCAAAATATGAGACTCAATTGAGTCTAATGCAATCAATTTACAATTCACTGGGAATCGATCCATTGACCATTGATTATGTTGAAGCTCATGTAACGGGTACCAAAGCGGGTGATCCAGTCGAATCATCTGCTTTGGTTAAAGCATTGAGACCCAATTCAGACAAAACTCTGTTAGTAGGTTGTCTCAAGTCAAACATGGGTCACAGTGAAGGTGCATCAGCTCTTTGTGCAATCACAAAGGTGGTCAAGATATTTCAAAATGGTTTGATTCCTCCAAATATAAACTTTAATGAACCTAATCCATTCATAGAGTCACTGATTAAAGGAGTTATTAAACCAGTCTTGGAAGTAACTCCTTATGAAAAGGATTTAATTGCAGTCAACTCATTTGGCTTTGGTGGTGTCAATGTTCATTCAGTGTTAGCTGCCAACCCTAAACGGACTACAGTTAAAGACAAATTGTTGAGTGACAAATCAATTCCTCGTTTAGTTAACTTCAACAATCGAACCATTCAGGGTTTGACTGAGATTGAAAATTTCATCCAAACTTACAAAGGTAAATTAACTTGTGATCTATTAGCTTTGCTAAATGATGTTAGCAAAATTGAACCAGAAACTGGTTTAAAACATCGAGGATACTTGCTTTTGGACAACAATCAATCAATAATAATGTCTGATTACGGGGAAACTGAGCGTCGGAAGCCTCTTTGGATAGTTTTCCCTCCTTTATTCAGTTACTCTGTTGACTTAAATCTAAGTCGCCAGTTAATGTCAATCCCAATCATTCATGAAAAGATAAAATCTTTCAATTCCGTGTTGACTCCTTTCGGTATTAACCTGATTGAGTTGCTTACTCAAGAAAACGGTAAATCATCACGAGAACTTGTAACATCATTAGTATCAATGGTTGCAACTCAAATGGCACTATTTGAGTTCATCAAGTTATTGGAGTTACAACCTGACGGTATAATGGGTCATTCATTGGGTGAGATTGCTGCAGCGTATGCTGATCAATGTCTAACCGGTGAACAAGCGTTACTGGTTGCCTACTGGATTGGTGTTACTTGTTCCCAATCAATCAACAAATCAGGTGCAATGGTCAAGATCAACCTCGACTGGGAAGAAATTGAATCTTTAAAACCAAGTGACGTTGAACTATCATCATTGGACTCAAAATCATCAACAATAATCACAGGTCCAGCTGACTCGATTAGTGCATTTGTACAGAAACTTGAAGCCAAGTATGAAAAAGTCAACTGTAAATGGTTAGACTCGTTTAAAATACCATTCAATTCATCAATTATGGAATCAATAACTGCTTCTGTTGCTACCAAATTGTCACCCATTTTAACCAACTGTAAACAACGCTCCGACGCTTGGTTGATAACTTCAGCTCAACCTAAACGTTGGGATGATTATGATTGTCAATACATAACAGCAAATTATTTCATCCGATTGTTGAAGTCTCCGAGTTACTTTTATGAAGCCTCAACATATTTACCAACCAATGGCATCTTCATTGAAATGGGTTCATCTCAATGGACATTGGATGTTTTGTCTGATAAATTGGGCTCTTCATCAATGAGAATGTCAATATTGGGCCATGAAATTGACAATTCATCAACAAATTATCAACAAGGAATTTTGTCCATTTTCAAATCAATTGGTGAGATTTATATTGCTGGACATAACCCATCAATTGAAAAGCTTTATCCAACTGTAAAGTATCCAGTTTCTCGTGAGACACCTTCAATTGGACATCTACTTCAATGGGACCATTCAACATCATATTTAGTCACTAAATTTCCTCAATATTATACTTTACAACAGAAAGATTTAGAGACAATTGTTGATCTAATGAATCCTGAGTGGAAATTTATTCGTGGCCATTGTATTGATGGACGTATTTTGTTTCCAGCAACTGGTTACCTCTACATTGTTTGGTGTAACATTGCTTACAAATTGGGTGAATATTGTCCAGATAATTTACCGATTGAATTTTTCGATGTTAAACTTTACCGAGCTACAATTATAAGCCTAAATTCACCAGCTAAATTTACTGTTTATGTCAATGAGAAGGGCGATCATTTTACAATCAAGGAAAGTGACACCATTTGTGCGACAGGCAGATGGAGGATCCCAAAACAAGCCAATTACAAATTTAAAAATGCTCTGGTTCATCGACCAATCAAAGACAATGCTATCACTCTTGGACCCAAAGATATTTATAAAGAGTTTCGTGTTCGTGGTTACGATTATGGAGATTCATTTCAGGGTTTAACTGAAGCTCTATCCGATGGTAGTTGGGGTCGAATCAAGAAGACGACTCATTGGATTAGTATGGCTGACTCTTGTTTACAAATATCACTGCTTGGCTCATCAGATCGTAAATTGTATTTACCAAATTATATGGAATACGTTTTCATCAATCAAAAGGTTACATTAGAATCAATTGAATCTTCAAGACGATCAGCACCTCAAGGAACACAGGGAACAATTGACATTTATTTTGATAGAGATGCCAATATCGGTGCTGCTCCAGGCCTACTTATTAAAGGAGCTAAAGCTTCTCCGGTTGGTCGTCGTCAAGATACTCAGATTGCTCGTCTTGAGACAACAATGTTTACTCCTTATGATCAATCGATTTCATTGACAGCAAAGACTTCAATTGGATTGGATTCCTATTCAAAATATTGTTCTCAGTGCATTGAGAATCTTCGAACTGAATCTCCGATTGATGATGAGGAGACAATTAAACGAATGTTGTCAATCAAAGATGAATCTCATACATTATTAAATATCCTTTACTTGGCTTGTACAACAGCAACAACTGACGACAATCAAAATACAGTTAAAGATGGTAAAGGTGAATTTAGACGTCTCATTGAAACGAATCGTAAATTTTTAGTCAAAGACATGTTGATGAAGGAACCACTAAAAGCATGCTTGGAGCCGCAATTGTCCATAATTGGTGAAAATATTTCATTGAAGCAAATTGCAGTTTCAGACATTAATTTTTCAATCGACTCTCTTTCGGATGTTATCAATGATTACTTCAATTTCATTGGGATTCGGTCAACAACAACATTTGCAGTTCCTGAGTCTTTATTTGCCTTTGTTGAAACAAATGGTCCTAAAGTTATTCAATTTCATAATGATTTCAAGCGAATGAGTGATATTCATTCATCTGATTTGATTGTACTGCGAGATGATCAAGTTAATTTCAACTTTCAAAATCTATTGCCTGCTGATGTTACATTTAAATTGAAAGAAACACTGGAAGTCACTCATGAGTGCTTAAAGGATGGCGGTTTTATTTTGTTTATTACTAGAAGTAAATTGTCATTAGTTGAACAACAATTAGATTCAATGATAGCACAAAATGAGTTTAAATTTAAAGACATTGAAAGTCTAGAGTCAACATTCAAGGAAACAGGGTTCACTTTGATTGCAACCAAACATGTAACCAAAGAAGGATGGATTTCGATTCTTGCACGAAAATGTGTTCCATCCGAAGGTTCGGCTTTCTCAACTATTCGAGTTACCATGAAAAATTATGATTGGGTCACTGAATTGAAAGAAAAGCTGATTGAAAAGGACAATAAGGTTTGGTTAGTTGGAACAGGATCGACAAATGGTATTCTTGGGTTAACAACTTGTCTCCGTAAAGAGCCAAGGGGTAACCTATTGAGATGCTTATACTATCCAACAAAGGAAGAAGACGAAGAAATTGAAATTCCAGATGAGATTCTTGAAAAGGATTTGGCGTTCAACATAATAAATGGAGATTGTGTTGGAACTTTATCATCACAGCTACTGGAAGATGTCGATGAGTTTAAAGTTGATGCTAAAGATCGTTACATTGATGTCAAAACAAAAGGAGATTTATCTTCATTCCGATGGTTCCAGGCTCAATTTGACACTTGGCCATCTCCATTACCTGTTGAATCAATGAAAAATAACGTTGATATGATTAGTGTTTATTACGGATCACTTAATTTCAAAGATGTTATGGTTGCTTCAGGAAGGATTCCAGTCAATGCTTATCCACAGAATCATTATCAACTGGTTGAATCTCATGTAGGAATGGAGTATTCCGGTATTGATGCTAATGGTGATAGAGTTATGGGAATTTGTGTTGGTGGTTCAATTGGTACTTCAATAATGATCGATTCAAGATTTTACAGAATGAAAATCCCTGATAATTGGACTCTTGCTGAGGCAGCAACAATCCCTGTCGTTTATTTTACCGCTTACTATGGTTTAATCATTAGAGGTAATTTGAAACGCGGTGAATCTGTCTTGATTCATGCTGGATCAGGAGGAGTTGGTCAAGCTGCAATTTCAATCTGTCTTGCAATGGATTGTACAGTGTTTACAACGGTTGGAACTCAAGCTAAGAGAGATTTTATCAAACAACGATATCCAGCAATTGATGATGATCATATTGCCGATTCTCGATCAACATCATTTGAAGAGCAAATTATGAAAGTAACAAATGGTCATGGGGTTGATTTAGTTCTTAATTCACTGGCTGAAGATAAATTCAAAGCTTCGATTCGATGTCTTGCTGATTGCGGACGTTTTATTGAGATAGGAAAATATGATTTGGTTCAAGACACTAAGATTGGTAAGCAATAAATTTATTAATACTAATTATTATAACACTTTTGGTTACAAAGTAAAATGGTTTTACATGGTTTACAAAGGACAGTAATTAAGCCCATTATTCTGTTGACTAATCATAATTCTTAATCTTGTTACAGATTCAACAATATTAGACCATAACAAATCATATCACGCATGTTGTTTAGCCCATCTTCAAGACGATGTTTTAACCAAAAATCCTGTGCGAGGTAAAGCAATTTGGGATTCAATTCAACTAATGATCGAAAACGGTATCAAAACTGGTGAAGTTAAGCCTTTGCCGATTACAATATTCGAGAGTGATCAAATTGAAGAAGCTTTCCGTTATATGGCAAGCGGTAAACACTTGGGTAAAGTGTTGATCAAAATGCGGGATGAGAAAACAGAGCCGATCCCACGACCAAAGATATTACCTGCCATTGGTCAAACCTTTTTCCGTCCTGATAAATGTTATATAATTACTGGTGGATTGGGAGGATTAGGGTTAGAGTTGGCTCACTGGATGATCAAAAGATGCGCAACCAAACTCATATTGACATCTAGGCGAGGTCCTCGAGAGCCTTATCAACACCTTATGTTGGACCGACTTCAGAAAGATCAATTTTTCAATACAAAAATAATTGTTTCCAATGAAGACTGTCAGACGATTGAATCAGTTAAACGTTTATTGAAACAAGCTTCTTCTCTTGGTCCGATTGGGGGTATTTTTCATCTAGCAATGGTTCTTAAAGATGCTTTGTTTGAAAATCAAACTATTTCAACTTTCGAAGAAGTTATAACACCTAAAGCATTATCTGGACTATATCTTGATCAAATAACTCGTTCAATGGGACTTGATTTAGATTATTTTGTGTGTTTTTCATCCGTTTCATCGGGTAAAGGTAATCCTGGTCAATCTAATTATGGATTTGCTAATTCTTCTCTTGAAAGGATTTGTGAAAAACGTCGAGCTGATGGATTGCATGGATTAGCCATACAATGGGGGGCTTTGGGTGATGTAGGTGTTGTTGCTGAGCTGATGGGAGGAAATGATATCAACATTGCGGGAACAAATCCTCAGCGGCTTCCATCAATATTCGAAACGCTTGATAAATTCTTGTTAACTTCTAACCCAGTTGTTTCATCAATTGTATTAGCTGACAAACGAAGAGCGGCTAATGCAGGGAAAGAATCATTATTACGAGTGATTTGTCACATTCTTGGTGTTAAAGATCCATCCAAACTTGATCCTGAATCAACCTTAAGTGATTTGGGGCTCGATTCATTGATGGCTGTTGAAATTAAACAAGGTTTAGAACGTGATTATAATCTTGTTTTATCCACTCAAGAAATTCGTAATATTAAGATAAAAGATATACCTGGAATAGAAGAAAGAAAGAAGACAATGATCGAAAATGGAGGTGGAAAAGAAGGGTCAGCTGACGGCAATGAAAATGGATTGACTGATGCTGCTATGTCGTTATCGATTGATCCATTAACCATACCAAATGATATTTTCGTACCTTTAACAATTCGTAATGGCTCTTGTGTACTTTACTTCCCTCCTATTGAAGGAAATTTCATGTCGATTAAACCCGTTCTTGAGTATATTATGAGACCAATAACTGGAGTTAATTGGACAGCTGATTGTATTAAATATGAATCAATTCAACGAGTAGCTGAATATTATGTTAACCAAATACGTGAAAAGTATCCCAATGAGGCACAATTTGATTTGGTTGGTTATTCATTTGGTGGTCTAGTAGCTATGGAAGTAGCCATGCAATTGCAGCAGAAATTTGGTACCCAAAGTGCGAACAGATTAGTTTTACTTGATGCATCTCCTGATCTACTCCAAGCCCGAGCTCGGTCATTGATTAAGCGAGAACAGGTTGTGGATGAGAATGAAGCTCATGTCAACTGGCTCGTTGGATTTTCATCGCTGTTCGTCCCAGTTGAATCAAGTGATAAACTGAAGACACAGTTGTTAAATTTAAAAACGAAACAAGAAAGATGCCAATTCATGTCCGAAATAATCTCAAAAGTATCCGCATTTAAATGTGATGGAGATAAACTTTCCCAGGCAGCTGATCATCATTTCCATAAAATCAAATTGGCTTACTTCTATAAGGTTGAGAAAAAGTTCACTGGTGATTTGGTTCTCATTCGATGCACAGAGCCAGAAGAGGAAGACGCTGAAGAATTTTCAAATCCAGATTATAATTTATCCAAGGTAAATATTACTAAACAATACTAATAGGTTATTAGGGAATAATTACAGTACAAAATAAATCCCAATTTTTTGTCAACGGCTTTAAAACAGCAAAAGTGTCTCCCCCTTGTTGTTGGATTAAGATTTTAGGAAAACCGTTAAACCGATAAATTCAAAATTCTTTGTTTTTGACAAACCTAATTCATTGTTAATTAACATCTTTTCATTGTTTCCGCGATAAAATCTAATTTATTTTTTTCTCTATTTCAGTATGTTAATGGTAAAGTAACAGCATATCGAGTCCAAGGAAACCACAAATCATTCCTAAGTGAATATTGTGAACAAGTTGGATCCTACCTTGATTCATCTCTCAACTATCTAACCTTTGCTTGATTTCCTTGATAAACCATTTTAAATTGTGAACTAATTTACATAATTATATTATCTATTCCTTAAGGTAAGCATTTATGTATACAAGTATTAACCAAATTATCAATTCTTGCATTTGTTACCGTTTTTTATTGTAAACACTCATGTAACTTGAATTTTCTTGTTTCTCATCTTTTCTTGCAATAATAACATAAAATTACATTGAAAAAAATGAAAAGTTAAAAATTATATTCACACTTATGTTTCAAAACGATTAAACTGTTGAAAGAAATTACAAGTAAATTTGAATTATCACAAAATCACATCGATGAATAGTTTAAAAAGTGTAACATGAATTGAGAGAAGCAAAAAGTGATGCCAGCTAATAATAATAATAAAACTAGCAATTGAATAAGATTAAGGATTGGTTTAATCTGTTATTGTATTTCAAGTTATTATTTATGTTTATCGTTGTGTGACTTTATTGTAACACTTAAGAATCAATAGTTAAGGTATCAATAGTCGAGTCGCGTTCGTATATAGTCTAACCATATTTCTCACCTATTATAATAAATATAACTTTACTTCCCACTTGACCTGGTAACAATGGATTAGACCAAAGTTTACAAAAGAGGCTCACTACCTTTGCTTTCCTCTTCACCTTCCTCCATCTTTCCCTCTTTAACCTTCTTCTTCTTCCTCCTCAACAACTTGGCCATCATAACCATCGTTTTAAATCTTAAAATCTTGTATTTTAAAGTCTATTATGCCAAGTAAACTTGAAAAATTTCAATATTTTTTCACCCAACTTGGCAGCTTTACAAATCCATCCTAAATAACCATTGAAACCGTTTTCCTATTTTGTATCAACTCTCAATGGTTAATCTTCATCATCCCAATGATTATCATTATAATTATTCTCATTTAATCATCTTATATTGATTTTGATGAAAGAAGATGTTTGTTTTCAATGAAATTGGTTAACCGCAAGCGTTTATGATAAATATTAAGGTAAGCTTTTCAAAGTGTTTTTCAAGTGGATTTAAGTTTGGCCACTTTAAACAGATATTAATATTGAATTGTTGACTTATCAATGTAAAATTGTTGAATAGTAAATGTTATTTGTTGATAAATTGTCTCGACATGATACTTTACAGCAAATTATCATAACAATAAGAGTAAAATCAACACAAAAGTATTGTTATTGAAAAGACACCCAAAGGAGCATCATTTTGATGGTTAAACCTAAAGGATCATCTTCATCTGTTTACTGGTTAACAATGTATTTAGAGTTAACCATTTCTCCTGGTTAATGGTATCATTGATATCATTTCAATTACAAATGATCATTGATCAAGTATCCGGTCATTTTAGGTGTAGATTGATGCGTTTGAGGAAAAAAAAGTTTACATTAAAATTTTATAAATTGATTTATTTTCCTCCCAATCGTTAGCATAAATCATCGGGAAAATGGTCAACAATGAGCGACCATTAAAAGGATAACGATTAAAATGTCCAATTTGAAAGGTTTTTCAATGAAACCAACATTGAATGTGAAAAAATTGATATTTGCTGAAAATCATCTTACATTAATCTGCATTTAATTAGATTTGATGATTGTAAAAATTCTGATCCTCTAAGTTGATAAAAATGGTAACCAATATTGAAAGGAAATAATGATAATAATGGGTTGAATAGAGAGTGAATAAGTTGGTTTTGTCAATCAATTAAATTATAGCTGATTGAATCTAAAAGTTAAAGGCATTTTGATTCAATGGCTTTTGTTAACAATCAAATTAACCGACCAAACAAACCAAAAGTGACATTAACGCATCAACATTATCATGATTAACTGACAATTTTAATGTTTTTAGGTCGAAATTCGTGTTTAAAAACAATCATAAAAACTGAAATGCTAAAATTATTAGAGACAATTTAACAAAATTGAAAAAGGCGCTTCTTGAGTGGCTACTTGGCGCTCACTTTTGTTGCTTAACATCTGATTTATGCAAGTCACAATGAAAATTATTCAACTTGTTCATCGTAATTATTTTAATCAATTAATTTTGATAATTCAGCTATTCTGTTACTCATAATCTGTAAGTAAGTAATTGTTTCTTCCTTTAATTCCCAAATCTAATCGAAAAACCTTTTGTCTCCAATTTAGCAAGTGATGGAGTTGGCTTTTAAGGATGGTTTCCTTTACTGTTTTCATTGGATTTGGTCAGAAGATCTTTTAACCCAAAAATGCTACAAGTACGATTAACAATTTGGTTGGAGATACATTGATGTGAATCACTATCGGGGAGAAACATTTGAATTATCTACTCGGAAAGCTGATCAATCTCCTATGTTTCTGGTTATAGATGACATTGGACCTGTTTGCATGTCGATGGCGTAAGTAATAGCCTTATAGCCATTGATCTGTTACACGATTAGCTGTTATTGTAACAATGTAACAATGTTTATATCACAAAATCTGGTTTCTCTTTTTGGGTAACTGCAGATTAAAAGTGGATTATTTTTGTAACTCCTATTGGGTGCTCTATTCCGTTTCTCATTGGTCTCTTTCTAATGGATAAAGTCGATCATAAAATGGATTTATTTGTTCATCATCTTTCTTTTAATTTTCCTTCACAATTTATTCTTTGGTTCTTTTTTTTCTTTCCTTCCTTCGCCCCTTCTTTCTCCTTCTCTCTTCCTCCTCATTCATCCATCCTCCCACCCTGCCTCATCTAGCCTCTAACACTTTATGGTCTACTTGCTACATTTACTTGTATTATTTGACTGAGGGTAAATATAAATGAATCATTCTTCTCCTTTTTACTTTCTTTTCTTATTATTGTCATCATCATCATCATTTTCATCCTCATTGTTGAAGTTACAGTATCATAACAATGCAAACAGTCATCATCATTATCATCATCCTTCATATTCTCGCTCCTTTCTCTTGCCTTTCCATTCTAATTCATTTACCAGTTTTTCCAACTCGTGGTTTATTCACGTTTCACATGCTTTTACGCCTAAAAATATTCATTTTCTCATCATCTTTCATCCTTTTCTTCTTCCTCCTTATTCATCATTATCTTCGTCTTTTCATCATCTATCTGTTTCTATATAGCAATCCATTCCCTCTCTCGATCATCCATTTTCCCTGTTTCTCAACAGTTTTAATTTCATTCCCTTGAATATTATTTGCCTTTTTAATTTTACTCAATATTTATTTTTAATTGCTTCTGTTCCTTCCACATTCATTCATAACATTAACTCCCCATTTAGTACATTTAGAATAAGTTTATTATGCAAAATTAACTAACAATGAGTAAATCAAGATTATACTCAACATTTATAGTTTGATTTATGGGCGATCATTTGAAACTTTCAATTCTTAAATGAAATGAAAATCATTGAATTACAGCTTCTTCATCGCTTATTACCGTTTATATATGACCTTTTCAAATTGGACAATTGATATAACTAAATACTAAGCTTAATCAATTATTCATGGCTGTCAATAGTCAAGTTTAAGTCAGGTCAAAAGTCAGGTAATAATTGAATATAGAGACTATTAAATAAATTGTTCGTTAACAACTATTGATATGATGATTTGAAAAGCGAATCAAATTGAATAAAAATAATAATTGTCACCATTTTTTTATTACAGATTCCAATTGGATGTCATTTTATCGCCAGTTTTTAATACTTCCTGAAGTTTGTTATGGGACAAGAAGCGCAAAAAAAGTATAAAGTAAACATTTTAACTGTTCAACAACAATCGCATTTCCAGTTTTATTTCAATGCAAGTTTCATTCATTTTTATCACCTCACCAGACTATATCAATGTTTTTTAAACTTCAGTGAAACGTTAACCTCAAATTCATTGTCATTTATTTACCTTTACTTGAAAAACAGTCAATATCAATGAGCTAGCAAAAGTGTTAAAGAAAGCAGTGAATGATATGAATGAGACAAAGGATAAGACGAACGTTTGACAAGGTATTTAGTCCATTGTATTGACCCAAGAAAAGGTTAAACCTTGAAAAGTGTAAAGTGTTAAAGATGAAAGTTTAAGATGAAAAGAACCTAAAAGAAGAAGAAGAGGAAGAAGAAAGAGGAAGATGAAGATGAAGATGGCGAAAGTGAGATAATCCCGCCTTTTCTTTAATTAAACTCATTAAAGCGTAAGAAATAAGCCTTTGAATGTTGGAATCTTAAAGAGACCCGAAAATGATTGTAAGGCTTGTGAATGGGCTGAAAGAAGGTGTGGATCAGTGGTTGGTCATCTTTACCAAATAATGGTTATTGTGTATTACTGTGACTCTCAAGTAGCTAAGGTCACTTGAAAAGGCTACTTAAATCATGTAAAAACACTCAAAACTCAAGAGAACCGTTGATTCAATTGATTATTCAAATGGTTGTTGAATTCATTTTAAAATTTTAGTTGATTTATTTCGAGAAACTTGACTCTTAACATGTTGACAAGTTTTTTTTACATTGATTGTGTAAATTGACATTGGCAAAATTAAAAATGATGAAAAAATAGATTGACAAAAAATAACATTTCATATTGTTTGATATACATTTTGTGGCCTTAAACAGTTTGGTAAAAACTGATTTTGACCTTTTAGGTTTTTTTGGTATCATATAACTTATGATTCAATTGATTTTTTAATTTATTTGTTTGGTTGTATTGTGAAAAATATTAATTTATATTTGGTTCCTTTCTTTATGTACATAGATGATAAATTGTGTTGATTTGATTGGCCATTTATTATAAAGGTGTTATCCATGGATTATAATTGAATGGAAACTGTAATTGGTTCAATTGGATTGGAATCGGGATTGACATTGGTCCACATCTTTGATGGGTTTTAATATGCTTTTTAAGATGATCTTTACGACCAAATCTCTTTGAACATATTGAACAAGAGAAAGGCCTTAATCCACTGTGAATACGTTTATGTCGAGTCAACTCTTCATTTCTAGTAAACGTTTTGCCACAATTTTCATGATCACAAGCAAATGGACGTTCACCTGTTAATAAAAAGAGATAAAGATGCAAATCAATTAATTACTTAAATTCAAAGTGATTTAATGCTCTTCAAGATGTTGCATGACAAGAGTTCAACCGTCATTCACATTAATTTCAATCTAGTTGACAACAATGATGTACCGTTTACGTGCTTACGCTCAAAACCAAGAATCATGAGCAACATCGATGAACTTAATCTTAGACTTGCAAATAATTTCTAACATTTTTTATTCAACCAATTTGTAATTGATTAACGTGATCACATCGGTAAAAAACTATCAACAAAATGCACAGAAAGCTTTGAAATTAACGGAACAAGAAATTGAATTTACTCGGATTTCAAGCGTTTGTCGGATTGCTAGAGAACTAAAAGGCAAGTGCTTCAGAAACTGTATTGAATGGCAATTCATGATCAAGTAAAGATCAATGAATTAAAATTGGCTGCCATTGATTTGCTCACAACATCACTATAATAAAGGTTTTTGTGCGGCAAACTCATTGAATAACGGAGTTTAATTCTTATCATTCAAATTGACTGTCATGACTTTTGATGAATTTAAATTTACTGTACTAACCTGTATGAATCCTTATGTGTCCTTTGAGTTGTCCGTTATTTGAAAATGAAACTTGACAATGTGGACATTTAAACCTCTTTGGTCGTTGCTTTTTTTGCTGCATAATTGTGGCTGGTGAAGATGCATTTTGATGTTGATGATATTGATGTGGAGTAAACACATTTAAACAATTATAATATAGTTGATTCAATTGTGAGCAACATGGTGATGTTGATGATGGAGATGGCGATGATAGTGAAGACGAAGAAGACAAGGTTAATGGTTGAAATGATGAAGTCGATGAGTTTGACGAGGTTGATGAAGATGAAGATTGATCCCAGGGTCTAAAAATTTGTGCATGAACATCAACAACTGACATTGTGTAAAAAGACAGGGAAAAAAAGGATTATCAAAAATATTGAAATTGAATGTAAAAAATATAAATACTTGGTCCGAACACTTGAAAGTAAATGAAAATGGAAAAGTAAATACATTTTTGGGTTCCTTTTCACAAAGGTTTGGCCTATTTGAGCCTCACGAGTTACAAGGAGGAGCTACAAAGATCCTATAGCTAATAATAATATGATGATGAGGAGGATAAAGATGAGGATGGGGACCGAGATGACGGAGCACGACACTCACGTTTTCACAAATAAAAAGGCCTAACCATTGTATCAAATATAACTTTGGTTCCCACTTGACTTGACAACAATGGATTATCTTTAACGATGAAAACGCCAACCAAAAATTTACATTCCTATTTGCTTCATCATCTCCATTATCAGATGAACATTGTCTTCACCCCAATGCATTAACCAAAAACAGCGACTTTCCAGGTCCACCAAATAGCCTTAAATGTCACCTAATTTTTAAATGTTCAAGATGATTCAGTTTACTTTATTCAATGATCTAATTGTTGATTTGGATCACTTGTCAACATCCATCAATTTTCACCTTATTTTTTATCTTCACATTGGGTCAGGTTAGGTTAGGTTACATTGGACATGAAATTATGGACGGAAACTGATTACTATTTACTCACATATCAATATGTTTGTCCTAAATTGATTGTTAACAAATTGATTTATGACCTTCAACAAGGTAATCAACTAACTATAGAATTTACCTTTTCAATGAGCAAGAAAAATCTGTTTTATGTATCAATGTTATAAAGTAACTAGGATGAACACTTGAACATCTTAAGGAGTGTTTCTTATCGATGATTTATTCCAATTTTTTCTTATTGCTTCTTCATCACCTTATCGTTCCTTTTTCAACCATTTCAATTGTGATTTTGTACAGTTTTAATTTGTAATACTCAATTGTTGAAAACTCAGTTCAAAATACAATAAAGGGAAAAATTTGTACATTTTCATCCAATTTTTGCTCATTGATTTATTGACTCAATCTTGCTAAAGCTTTTTCATATTTTATCATCACATTTTTGGCCCAATTATTGGCAATTTGTTAAGCTCGACATCATTTAATAAACCAGACAACAATTAACAAATCTTGGATGACCATCAATAATCAAACGATTTATTGATTTAAACAAAACCCAAGACAAGCAAGACAATGTTATAATTTATTAGGATCATTGGATCCAGATCCCGATGAACAAGTGGCCACACAATCAAGCTAATCACGATTATGATCAAATACACCACCAATATAAAACTGATGATCTGACACACCATTAACATTTGACTCAACATTTAAGCGATCTCTACCAAAGATCGCGGATCCTATCAACCTAAATGGCTTGTACGGCCACCCAACTTTTTTGATGGTCCTCCTCTGTGGCGCTTATTGTGGTCTTACGGCACAAAATCGACTATTATTGAACTGTCAGAGACCAAAAAAGACTATATGTAAGTATTATAACTTATTATAATATTTATGTTCACACTAAAGTATTTTTATCTAATTTCAGTCCGAACATGGCGATGATTTCTTCACAATAATTTATTATTCAACACATTCAACTGTAAGCGACTAAAAGAAGTCTCTCATGTTTAGATTTGTTGGAATTACAACAAAGAAAACTATTTCAATTACTAAATCGATTGATTTCAATCCGAGATGGCACCTTGGACAAAAATGATGAAAATGTCAGTGTGAAACAAACTACACCAATAGTAACCTGAATACACTTCCTGACCACGTATTATCATCTAATGTATCGGTTCTATGTGTTGCCTACTACGTTGGCTTCCAGAACTTTGAAAATTATGAAAAACACATAACTTTGTTGTTGTTGTTGTAACTGTTGTTGAACGCCAAACAAAAAATTATAAAAATGCTCGCTCAGCTTTTGTAAGACGCCTTAATTACATCAATTTCCTATACATTATTTAATCCCAATAAAAATTTTCTATTTCCTTAATCTTTCATTGTAAATGTATTCATCTCAACTTCAGCATACATTGAGTATTGAGACCATGTACAAAACATTTGGATTTGAAACCAATTATTTTATTGACATTATTGATATTATAAATTTGAAATAATCAGAAGAGGTCAACTGGTAAAACCAAGTCAAATCAACCTTACTGTGACTTGATTTTGGTATCTTACTCTGAAAATCAACCTCAAACCAATGGACAATGGTCAATGACACTCATCAAACTGTTACATTTTAACTGTAATATGACTTCTTCTCATCTCAAGTTTTGGTTGAATAAAACCTTGTAAATCTCTGGTTGACATTTTGATCTTATTAAAGCCATCTTTTGATATACTTGGTGAATTTGATCAAGATTAACAATCGAAAAATGGATTCCTCACTCAAAAGAGTATCATTGGAATTGTATTGAATGGTGAATCTAAAATGAAAATTAGCTTTCCCGTTAAAGTAACTGAAAATATTTTCTGATTGGTTCATTGAAACAGACCTTATAATATAAATCTTTTCTAATCCTCCTTCCTTTCACCCTGTTTTAGCCTTTTACACTCTGGGCCTTTGGTTAAATTATTTGATAGCCTTGGGTAATCATCAATGAATCATTCTCTATACACAATGTTACTTTCACTCTATTTTCACTGCACATCTCAGCATCATCATCATCTCCCTTTTCATCGCCAGTGTTGTTATTGATCCAATCTTATAACACAAACAGTCATCATAACAATCATTATCATCATCATCATTCTTCATATTCTCGCTCCTTTCTCTTGCCTTTCCATTCTAATTCATTTACCAGTTTCCAACTCGTGGTAGATTCACGTTTCACATGCTTTTACGCCTAAAAATATCATTCATCCTCTATCATCGCCTTTCATCTCCACTCTTCTTCTCCTCCTTTTTCACCAATCATCATTTTCCCTCTTCATCACTTTCTTTGTCTAGTCAGTGAAAAATAAACTGTAAAAATTGCTTTTCCTCTCAAGTTATTGGCTCAATCAAGACACTGGATGTCATGGACAAGCAATTTAAGGTCTACAAGCAATCTGATTATTGCAATCAGAAGTGAATTCACCTCTTGAAATTCATCTTTCCATTTAGTAGTCGCTAAGATAATTGTAACCTCAGATGAGCATCAAGTATTGTCACGGAGAATCAGTCTTTAAATTGCTAATAAAGACAGAATTGATTCGCCGTATCTTTCATACTACTGGTGACAATCATTTGAATAGTACAAATAATAATGATGAGTTGTTCAACAATGCGATTCGATTTGGCTTATAAATAACAAATGCAGTTGTCACCTTCATTTCATACCTTAACAATCACAATCCATCTCATCTCGTTTAGTATGAATAACTAAATAAGTGATGGCAGTAGTTAATAACAGCTAGTTAAAGCATGTAAAATCAAAGACGAATTGTTATGTTCACAGCTGATTTCGTGTGATAGTTCAAATGTTAACAATCTTCAGTATTGCATTCACATTTCAATCATCTCAATAGAAGGTTTTAACGAAGGAATTAATTTCTATTTGATCAGAGTCTATATTAATAATGAAAAGAAAACTGAAATCGTATTAAAGTAATAATTGATTGATGTTTGCCTCGTAAGCTATTTAATGTATCAACCAGACCATAATGTGTTAGAGGCTAGCTGAGGGTGGGATGAAGGAGGGTGATCAGGATAAAAGGGATGAAAGATACAATGTAAATCCAGTTTACAAACCAATAGGAAGATGAAATCAATGATCTGAGGAGGAGTTAATATCGAGCTAATTCAGATTATTCAATTTTTCTCATTAACTTTACCTGCAAATGTCAATCAACAGTTGAAATGCTAAACCTTAAACGTTTAAATCTAATGTTTTAATCCAAAAATTGATGGCACAATGAAGTGTGCGAACAATTAAACTTGACTTAACTCGGGATTGTTGAAGTGTTATACATTGTATAAAAAATGTATTTGTTTTGAAGATTGGGACTTTAAGATGGTTGGAGAGTTTTTAGATGTTGAACAAACAATTTGATGTAATAGACTTTAATCCACTGTTTCGCTGGTAATGATGATGGTGATGATGAAGGAGGGAAGAGGATGAAAAAAGGAGGGAGAGAGGAAGGTGAAGAGGATAAAGAGGGTAGAAGAAGCGTCTTTTTCAATGTAACTTTTGTAAAGTTAACTTTATCCTTCGACATAATCCATTGTTATCAGGTCAAGTGGGAACCAAAGTTATATTTATTACAATGTGAAAAATATGGTTAGACCTTTTTAACTTGTGAGTAACAAAAAATTGCGAGTGCCAAAGTATTAATACCACTTTAAAAGTAACACTGGTTGAGTGTTACATTTGAAAAGTGTCGCATTTGAATTGTCACAGAACGTTAAACATAAAGAATAAGCAATATCCTTTTCAAGTGATATCATTGTATTCACTTTTATACAACAATAATATATCAAATCGATTCTTATTCTTCTTCTTTCTTCGCCTTCTTTTCGTTTGCTTTTTTCTTCCAGTCTTCTTGTCCTCATCATCACTCTTTGATTGAACCATTTTAATAGTAACTCCTATGTGATAATTGTCACTACATTTACATGATTACATAGGCTTCCAATACAATTCAGTCAAAAAGGCAAACTGTTGACAAAAAGGAAAAGGAAATTTTTCTCATTAATTTCTTTTAACAATTTTAGGTAGATACTCACCGGTCAATAGAGTAGTAGATACCAGAATTAATGCCCAACATTTCATTATTTAAACAGTTCTTGAGTTGGTTAAAATTAATATCCAATGTTCATGATTGTTTCCTTCACTAATGTAAACTAAAAATATTCAGATTTGTTGAGGATCGAGTTTAAATGTTGATAATGAGTATACTGATACCATTACTGGATACTGTTATCTAGTTGACTAAAAGATACAACTCGAATCTATCAATGATAATTGATCCGATTAACTTCCATTTTTAACGGTTTTTTGCTTTTAATGACAAATTATGGCAACGGATGAATTAATAATTACCTAATGATTTTTTAATCGTTTAATATTGTAAAACCTTTCCTAGTAAATGTTTGATGATGTGTTTTGGAAACGATTCAAAAGGAAAAATATCTTCTGACTTACCTTATTTGCTCTTCGTTTTTTTGCTGACTCAAATCAACTGCCAAGAAGTCGATTCAAATGGCTAATGGACATGGTAATAAAATGGAGCATTCTGGTTGGATTCATCTGATTTTATCGTTCTTACTTGGTGTAATAAGTAAATGTGCGGCTAAATTTGAACTCGATTGAAAGATATATTTCAACTCTGGACTCTATTGGTTGAATGTGGAATCTAAGTTTATATTTGGCGATTCATCATTTCAAAGTGAGAGTATATTATTGTCAGTATAATCCGGAGATATTCAAACGCTGTTCTTTTTTTTCTGTTCAATCCATAAATAGATAAGTTGAAAATGAAAACCTTTTGTGTTGAATGGACTTTCCTATGGACTTTATGCTCAACCCACTTTGACGCTTCCCAACTTATCCAGACAATATCAACACTTTGAATAGTCTAACTTTTCACTTTATCATTTTCAAGAATCTGAATTGTTTGTAATTCCTGTTGTAATGAGTTACTTTTGAAAGTTAAATCATAAAAGAAAGGTGCTAATGGAACATGTTATTGAATTTTATCAACAATACCATCAGCTACTGTTACAGAAGAAGAAAAACACTTTTCTTCTTACCTCAAGATAAAAGTTACTTTCTTCCGGATTCACAATGGTTTTACTTTCTTTTTACCTTCTTCACCATGGAGCAAAGTTTCAAGTATTTGTCCAAACAATATGGAAAGCTCATCAATCACCAACAATCAGAATCAGTTTTCACTTAACAATGAGCATAAACAAAACAATGGACAGGAGCGAAGAAAATATTTTTTCTTGGTTTACTCATTGACAAAATAACTTTGTCAACAAAAATCTTTAACTTTTAACAAATAACCTTTTATATTGATTAACAATCACGTCTTCATCTATACCTTTCCTTACCCATCTCAACCTTCACATCGCTGGTATGTCAAGTAAATAATTCATCCATTTATAAAATATTAGCGACAACAATTTATTCACTTTTTTTTCTTTCTCTTGCAGTAAAGTCATTGTTGCCCAGTGCGAGTTGATGAGTTCAATCGGATTCAAAAGCCAGGCCAAAAGCTGGACCATATTAAAGACGAATCGCCTAATCCTGTTGTTAATAATTAGAGACGCTTGTTTTGTTCCTATTAATCAAGTATGAATGACAAAATAGTATGATTTACATTTGATAAATTAATCCAAAATGCAAGTCAAACTGAATACCCTTTAGCCATGCCACTCAACCTAAGTTAGGTAAGGTTAAAGTTGACAAGTCAATTGATGTCAAAGTACATTTAAAGCCATATCAAATTAATAAGCTTAGTTCGTGAACATATTTTCAAATAACAATTGAGGTTATCTAATTGAGAGCCAAAGAAAGATTAAAATCTTGTTAGCTAAAGAGAAATGGCAAAAGAGAAGAAATAAAATGTCAATTGATAGGAAGGTCAGGTAAGAAGGAAAGTTGAAATGGTGATGCCAATGATGACGATGATGAGGACGGTAAAAAAAGAGGAAGATATCGAGTCGCTTTCTTACCTTTTTTGCGCTTCTTTTGCTTACCTTTTCAATGGTACATTTCAATGGATTTGTGAATTGTTTTGTTGTAAGTTAGCGCCTTTCTCAATGATATCTTTTTGTAAACTTTGGTCTAATCCATTGTTACCAGGTCAAGTGGGAAGTAAAGTTATATTTATTATAATAGGTGAGAAATATGGTTAGACTATATACGAACGCGACTCGACTATTGATACCTTAACTATTGATTCTTAAGTGTTACAATAAAGTCACACAACGTTAAACATAAATAATAACTTGAAATACAATAAAGTGAAAAAACCTTGAATTGAGTTTTTCTTTTCTTTTTTCTTCTTCTAGCTCTCAACATATTTTTACCTTGATTTGCACACCTTTGGATATGGATGCTTTTATTAACTTACATTCAGCCAATTTGTCGTCCCCACATCAGTTTAATCATTAAGAATCAATTGGAAGTGTTGAAATTGATGATGAAAATGACGGAAAATGGCAAAAAAGGAAAAAAATCAACAATCAAAATTCAAGATTCTCAGAATCAAACATTGATATCAAAATGGAATTGAAATTTGTTCATTTTTCATCTCAACAGTTTTCACCTTTTTTCACCTTATTATTGGACCATTTAAACTCCTCCTTTCGCCCTTGTGGGATTGACTCGGGCCAACCTAGAGGAACCCAAATTTACTTGAGTTCACTCGCTGTTAACTGTTTCTCAATTTACTTTGCAATTTCAACCTTTCCTGACAATGTCACTCTTTGATGGGCAAATCTTTAGGCCTTGGGATCAATCATCTTCACCATCATCATCACCTTCCACCTCGTCATCATGTTGTTCCCAATTAAATCAATTGTTTTGTTATAATTCTTTGTTTAACTTTCCTTCCTTGCCAAATAACGAGCAAAAAAAGCAGCGACCAAAAAGGTTTAAATGTGTCCATTGTGATGTTTCATTTTCAAATAATGGCCAGCTTAAAGGGCACATTAGGATTCATACAGGTAATTATCAATTATATAATTTTTCATTCCTTTTAATCAACAGCCTTTTCATTGACAATTGTTGACGTTTTAAATGATTAGTCTAAATGGTTTTACCAAAGTGTTATATTAAAAGATTATGAAAAGTGTTTTCAAGTGGATTTAAGCAGATTTAACATTAATATTGGTTGTTGACTTTTTCAATGTAAAAATGGTAAATGGTAAATGTTATTTGTTGATAAATTGTGTCGACATGATACTTTGAAAGCAAATTATCATAACAATAAGAGCAAAAATAAGCGTCAAAATGACTTGAACTGTTAAACAAATTTACGTCCTTTAGTTGAACACAAAGAAAAGTTAAAACACTCGAGGAAATCAAAATATGAAAATGTTTTCTCACTATAAAATAGCAAAATGATAAATTAATATTAATACATAAGAAATGGATTAACTACCAGATTTACCAAGATTAGTCTCAGCTCAAGTCATTGAAATATGAGAAGTAAAACAATTTGAATTGCCATCTGATATCAACTCCTCCTTTCATTGATTTCAAACTTCCATTGGTTTCCATCTTTCATCCCTTTTATCCTGATCAACCTCCTTCATCCCACCCTCAGCTAGCCTCTAACACATTATGGTCTGGTTGATACATTAAATAGCTTACGAGGCAAACATCAATCAATCATTGTTGTAATACAATTTCAGATTTGTTTCATTAAGCCTAAATTGTATTATATTTCACTGCAAACCATTCAATGTTTCATTAAAATTATCGCAAGTTCGAATTTTGCTGTAAGATTTTCAAATCTTCAGAACTTCAATTTTAATGTTTGATTAATGTTTTAATTTACTCACAGAGTTAGTATATCAGTGTGTATCAGTTAACATCGGTGAAAGCTGAGCGTCTATTTCAATCACTCAGTCGATCTCATTTGTCATTCATCCTTCAATATCAATTGCTATTTACCTTTGTTAACTTTGAAAGGCTATGATGAAAGATAACCGAGACAAAGGATAAGACGAACGTTTGACAAGGTATTTAGTCCATTGTATTGACCCAAGAAAAGGTTAAACCTTGAAAAGTGTAAAGTGTTAAAGATAAAAGTTTAAGATGAAAAGAACCTAAAAGAAGAAGAGGAAGAAGAAAGAGGAAGAAAGAGTAAGATGAAGATGAAGATGGCGAAAGTGAGATAATCCCGCCTTTTCTTTAATTAAACTCATTAAAGCGTAAGAAATAAGCCTTTGAATGTTGGAATCTTAAAGAGACCCGAAAATGATTGTAAGGCTTGTGAATGGGCTGAAAGAAGGTGTGGATCAGTGGTTGGTCATCTTTACCAAATAATGGTTATTGTGTATTACTGTGACTCTCAAGTAGCTAAGGTCACTTGAAAAGGCTACTTAAACCATGTTATCTTACAATTTCTTGAAGTGTCGCTTTCAAGTAAACAGTAAATAATGTGTGAAAAGTATCGCTTTTTTGTCAATTGTTCATCACACCATATTGTAATAACATTGTCAATGAAACACTTTGAAGAGCATTAAATCACTTTGAATTTAAGTAATTAATTGATTTGCATTTTTATCTCTTTTTATTAACAGGTGAACGTCCATTTGCTTGTGATCATGAAAATTGTGGCAAAACGTTTACTAGAAATGAAGAGTTGACTCGACATAAACGTATTCACAGTGGATTAAGGCCTTTCTCTTGTTCAATTTGTTCAAAGAGATTTGGTCGTAAAGATCATCTTAAAAAGCATATTAAAACCCATCAAAGATGTGGACCAATGTCAATCCCGATTCCAATCCAACTGAACCAATTACAGTTTCCATTCAATTATAATCCATGGATAACACCTTTGTAATAAATGGCCAATCAAATCAACACAATTTATCATCTATGTACATAAAGAAGCCACAAATTAAAATTCAAATCAAATGTATCTTTACATTGAGACGTAATGCTCAACAATTAAAAGCATTGATTGAGAACAAAAAATGCAATTATCATTGAAATTGGCCTCAAAATTCTTGAACTATGAGACTAGCTACATGGAAATAGCTGGTGACTGATTATGGAGTTGTTTGAATATAATAGTCAGAATTGCTACTAAATTCATTGTTAACGAACATTGTATCTATTAGCAAATGTCCATTCAATCGTGATTGTCAAGAATACAAAAACGTTGTTCAACACTTTGGCATATTCGCAAGTTCATGATTGAATACTTATCTGTTGATTACCATTACCTCAGTCTAAATCTGAACAAACATGACACTTTTTAATATTAACCTTGATAGATTCTAGGAATTGAATCAATATTTTCCATGAACCAGAACAGATCAAAACACTGAAATCAATTGCAATTTAATTCACCAATCTTGTTTGGATCAAACAAAGTTCAACCTGAACTCTTTAGTGATTGCTATGGCTTACATTAAGCAGTTGATTTGTATTTATCCCGTTATTAACAAGTAAATTAACAAGAATAACTATAAAATACAATGATATGTTAATGAAATATTTATAGCTGTTAATTTATATGATAAAACTCACAATTCTATAAATATAATAGTTTCCATTTTTCAATTTCACTCGCATAAAAGTTAACTTGATATAAGAGTCCGACAAAAAATAACTGGAAAGCAACCCTGTTGGTTTTAAATTGACCAAACTATTAACAAACTAATAACATCATTCAGATTGAACATGGTAATAGAGATAGTTTGCTCTTCTGAATGGCATTATTAATGATTATCTCAATATTATCAGTTATTTTTGTATTTCAGGATTTTCCACCAGAGTTTTTCCATAGTAAACTCACAAAAGTTGGCATGATTTGTTGAAATAATGATCTAATGTAATATATATTTTAAAGTTTTTTGATAAAAAGTTCGAGAATAAGAAAAGAACATTAGATGAAAACTTTTGTTTGCAATCATTAATTTCACAGATGACCAAAGAGAAGCAAGAGATAGCATGAGAAAGGGTAAAGGGTCCTAAGCAAAGAGTAATAGCTATGCTTTTTAGTCCTGAGTAAGATGAGGGCTGACTCTGGATCTCCCCTAAAGAACTGGTGTTGTTACCGAAAACCAACTAAGTCAAAATTAAAGCAGTTTTGGTATGAGTATAATTTGATAATTGAAAAAATAATAATTTTTATATATTATATTGTAAATTGACACGTTGTAGCGATAATGAAATCATGTATGATATATTTATGATATAGCAGTAACACTCATGGCACAATTTTCATTCTGTACAAAAATTATGATATGAGATTTTCAGAAACGTAAATTTAATGCTGATTATTACACAAAATTTATATAAGAAAAGTTTGCTGGAGCGATTCTGCGATTGCGATGATACTTTTTTTGATCTTTTGGCTTTCTGGTAAGCTGTTTATTTTATTTCATTTCAAATATTGAATTAAATTTTCAATTTTTCGCTTAATTTAGTGAAGATCTGAAAAGATAAAGGTCATCAAAAAAAAATGATGAAAAGGCCAATGCAGAAAAACTAAGCCTTAAAATAAATCTTACTGCAAACAGTGCACGGCTCTTTTGAGAATGTCCTTTGCTGTAGAAGTAATGCCTGGATGCGTTAAAAGATGTTGATTGTGACGATCTACGGTCCGGATGGATGGTAATGCGAAATGAGAACGATACATTCTGAAAGCTTGGCGATTTTTAGAATAAAGTTTGCTGGCAATGAGTTTGATGGATATGGTATGACTGCGACGATGAAATGTCTTTTTATGATTTTCAATGGCACTGCGGAAGAGAGAGTATGATTCAGATGGTACGCAATGCTTGACTTTGTGAAGATGTTGTTTGATGTAGTTTTCTGAAGGGTTATGCAATAGGCGACAATGAGCCCTCTTGAGAGCATGAAGCTCTTTTTTCGTGCGCTCCAATTCCGCTGTCAAATCTTTCAAGATGTAACATTGAGTTAATACTGATGATGTTGATGTAGTTGATGAGAATGAAGGCACTTCACATGAGAAATGATCTGATGGGAATGCAATAATTTCATCAGGCAGAGCATTATTCACTAGACGTCTGCGTCTGCAGTCTATAGAATACAAGATGGGTGAAAAATGACGAGAGCAAACATACACGTTGGCACAGTTATGACTATGAATATGTGGTAGAAGAGCAAACGATAACAAATCAATCCAGGCTTGGCACTTTTCTTGATCAGATGGAAATGAAAATAATGAAACCATTGTCAGTTTTTGATGAATTACAGTTTATGACAATACAATTCTGGGATAGACATTCAGAATATTTTCTGAAGCTATAAAATGATTAAGGGGATGCGTGATATCATTCCATTTCAAGATTCCATCATAACTGCCTTCTTTGAAATAAAGAGAGTACATCATGAGATCGTTCTAATCAGCTTAAAGATATGTGAAGCATCAAGAAGAAAACTATCGATTTGCTATTGATTTTAAATTTAGATGTAACAACATCGACACCAAGTGGCGCCCTAAGTAATCTATTTTTCGAATCTTCATAGCAAACAGTAGCTAAACACTCTTAGCTAATCTTTGCATATAATCCTATTTAGACTATTTTCAAGCGACATATTCAGTTAAAATTATACTGGGCGTGCAAACTCTATTTATGCTTTAAAAGCTTTGGTTTGGCAATTCTGACCGAAATTGTAGACCAAATAGATAACCAGACTTTTATATAAGTTGCTTTGCTAACACCATCTATCGTTTTTGGGGTAACAAGTTTTATCGATTATTTGACAGATCAAACCATCTAATATTTCAACTACAGGAATTTTCGGAATTTTTCGTTTTTTGCATTCAAACTCGAGAACTTACGTTGCAGTCGTGTGGAGCAAAATAATCATGGTTCACGGTTGATGTATGTCTTCGAAAAAGAGCTTCTTTTCAAGAGCTTTGAACTTCCTTCTACTAGTAAATAGCGAATCATAATAATTAGCTGTTAGGTATCTAGTATCAACGACAGTTCAGAATGAGACTTAAATTGTACCAGAATGGGTCTGACAATCTGTATACCAGTTTTTTGATTGATGATAGAATGTATAAAAAAGATCGAACGGTGAGCTTTCACACTGGAAGTAAGCATCAACAGTTTAAATCTGTCTGAAATGGATTTTACCCGAATGCAATAGCTAACTTCGTATTCACATGAATCAACTAACAAGTAGTCTCATGATGAGATAATGATCTGAGAATGCCATTCAAATAAATGAAAAGAATCGACGTTAAAGACTGATTACAGTTTATCACTCATCGATTGATAGGGTTGATTAAAGATGATCATTCAATTAATCTAAATCGGGATAACATCTCCTTTCTTTATATAAGATTGATTGGTTTCCATTTGAAATTCAAATCGATTCCAGCATTTAACCAGTAAACAACTCTTATTACCGTGAAAGAAGAGATTCATTCAAAAATGAAATTGGCCATCATCTTAACTGCCTGCCTTTTTGGGACTGTGTTTGCTCAAGAAGGGCTACCCGGTGGGTGGAATTCACTTTCTACTGACGATTCAACTGTTAACCAGTTAGCTATTAAAAGTGTTAATCACCACAACTCAGTCAACAACAGTGCCTATTACAAGAAACTTGTTAAAATCCAAGAAGCTCGATATCAAGTCGTCGCTGGATTCAAATATGAAATTAAATTTTTGATTGGCAAAACCGAATGCGCTAAAACTGGAAATTATACCGATTCATGTCAAGTCGCTGTTAATGTAAGTTTCGATTCTTATACTCATCCAAACAAGCTGACAAAAGTATTGAGGACTTGTTATTCATTTATTTTCTCTTCTCATTAACAGTCACCTACTGAACTATGTACTTATGTTTTCTGGATGCCTCCTGTTGATAAAGATCGAATTACTTCGTTCGATTGTGTTGCTACAAAGTAGTTTGAAGATCGTTTGATTCAAGCAGTTTATCAAGTCCACTTGAATAAAGTGAAGATGTTCTTGAAAAACATCTTACAATCAATTGTGAGGTTTTCATCAACTGATTGCTTCATCTCGTTCATCTGTTTTTATAATAATGTATTAGTATGGTTAATTTGAGGTGAAATTAATAAAAAATTAAAGCATTTAAATATTTTCCTGATTGTATTCGCAACTCAAATTGAATATATTATAATATAAACAAGTATCTATTGGTGTTAATTGTCATTGTCATTGGTAAAACCTTCTTCTCTCCTGGATTTAAAGGTTGACTTTTCTCGATTCCTCCATTTACTTTTTCAACGGCATATTCAAGATCTTTGAGAGTAACTGCTTTTCTTTTATATCTAGCCGATTTAAGGGCTGATTCATTGCACACATTAGCGATATCGGCTCCACTGAATCCAGGAGTTAAAGAGGTCAGACTTGCTGAGATAATTTCTGGTTTAATCGAAAGTTTTATGTCTTTCAAGTATTTCTCAAAAATTTCTTTTCTTTATTCGAGTGTAGGTAAATCTATGAGAATATGTCGATCAAATCTACCAGGTCGAAGTAGTGCTTTGTCCAGAACTTCAGCTATGTTTGTTGACGACAAAAGAATGGCATCTTTTTGGCCAGCCTTACCATCCATTTCAACTAGCAATCGATTTAGAGTTTGTTCCTCTTCTCCTGAAGTTTCGACTCGAGTCCCACTCCTTTTCCTCCCAATTATTAATACATCAATTGTTTCAATATAAACTGAGTGCTCTTTTGAGCTTCTTTGAGCCGATTCTTTGGTCAAAACCCGTAAAAAATGGCACTAAATCCACTTACTTATAGTTTAAGTGAAAAATTGAAAAAGGACCAGATTTACCCACAAAACAATTTATTAATTGAAGATCCAGTTGAAAGCAAAGCGCTTATTGAACATTGAATTTTCAAACTGAAGCTGAAATCATTCCGTGAAGCCTCTTATTACTTTGCTCTTTAATTTCACTGATATTTTTTCTGAGTGATAGTATTGATACTTTGTCGATAAGACTCCATACCAAAAAAAACGCACAATTTGATGATAACCTTTATGCTTGATAAAGATTCTATTTTATCAGTATCGCGAAACACTAATAGAAACAGCTGAACAAGGCTTGTTGACTTATTACAAAAAGTGTGAACTTAATTAATCAAATTGAAATTAAGACCAACCAAGGTTAACAAATCTATCGAAGAACGGGTTTATTCAGATCAACTTACATTACTTGTATTAACAATGCTTACGAAGTTGCTTTGATATCTGCTAATCTTAAATCGCAAATATAACTTTTTCCAGATCATGTACTTCCATCACATGTACTAAGAAAAATTTGAAAAATCATTATTCATGATCTTGAGCTGAGTCACATTGGAAAGCAGTAATCTTGATTTCTTTAGAACCAGGGTCTTCATGTAAATGTACGGTGCATATTGGAGGAAGTGTCTGTGAATAAGAAAATGAATGAATAACAAATCTCAACAGTTTGGTCATTTTGGTTAAATTTATTTTAAATGAGGCTAAAACTTACAGTTACGTTGATTTGACAAGCATCCGTGTACGGTTTAGATTTTGGACAATCAGTTTTTTGTATGTCCAATCTAAGCTCATATTCAATTCCAGACATCAATCTAGATTTAGCGGCTCTAATCTGGACCAGTTTATTGTAATACGAACTATTTTCCTTTGCGTTAATATCCACAACGGCTAGATCAGCTAACTTAATAACTGTTGGGTCATCGACAGGAAGCGGTTTCCATTCTGGCATAGGATGATTCTCAGCAAATACAGTTCCAAAAAGGCAGATAGTTAAGATGAAGAATTTCATTTTTGAAACAATCACTTTTTTCACAGGTAACAATAGTTGGTTTAATGATTTAAAGTTGAAATAGATTTGAATATTAAATTGAAAACAAGCTACTTTAAATAGAGAAAAATCTTGACATAGTTATCCGATTTCATTGAGAAAACAGATGATAAAGTTAAAACAAAACTGAGAAGAAACGAAAAATTGAAATGGATTTTGCTTTACCAACATAATGAAACTTGAAACTTATTAAAAAGACGGCAATCTAAAGATTGCAATGGAAATTTAAAGGCATAATTTTAAATGTTAAATGTGTCCGTTTCGCTAACAAGAATTGTCCCATAATGTTCTCGGTATGATAATTCCGACGTTGGTGTCAATTTTGTGATGCTAATCATAATCACTCTTTCTGCTATTTCCTGCCTCATTTGCTATATTATCAAGAGGTCCTTTTGAATTGAGATCGGATTCATTTGTAATCCTATCCTTTGTGTAGCCAATCTAAATTATATTCATTGAGAATATCTTTCAAATGAACTCAAACAATCAATAAGTTAAATAATAATTAATACATATCAACAAGAAACTACTCATTTCAAGCTTCAAAAACACTTTACAAAGTGGGATCTAAATTTCATTCATAACAATTGTTTGATCATCTTTATTGAATTGATCAAATATTCCAGGCAATTAAACTCTATTTTAGGAATTGTAAAAATGTTTTATCTCTGTAGTCATTAACTATTCATTTTTCATTTAACGCGCCTTCCATATTTGTTCAACATACGAAACAATCAAGATAATCACCTTGACTAAAAATAGTCTTGTAACAACTGAAAAGCGCGTTAAATGAAAAATGAATAATTAATGACTACGGAAATAAATACATTTTGACAATTCCTAAAGTAGAGTTTAATTGCCTGAAATGTTCAATCGATTCAATAAAAATGATCAAACAATGGTTTTGAATGAAATTTAGATCACACTTTATAAAGTGTTTTTGAAGCTTGAAATGAGTAGTTTCTTGTTGATATGTATTAATTATTATTTAGCTCAGTGATTGTTTGAACTTAGTTGAGAGATATTCTCAATGAATATAATTTAGATTGGCTACACAAAGGATAGGATTACAAATGAATCCGATCTCAAAAGGACTTCAAAAGGATTCAAAAGGACCTCTTGATAATGGTTTACATCGTCGTCTTTTAGTACAAATAAGGCAAATGAGGCAGGAAATAGCAGAGAGAGTGATTATGATTTACATGACTAAAATGGCATCAACGATTTATGAGATTACCATATCGACAAACTAACACACACAAGCACAGAGCAATCAGGGACTTGGGCTATTATTTAAGACGCTAAATTAAACAATCATTGACCGGTGTACCTGTAATAATTTCAGTTTTTGAGCTTTCTCAACTTGCATCCGAAAAGCAGAACTGCAGAATTTTATCGAAAGGCTTTCTTTTGTTTAATTACTATAGATTTTTATTTCACACGAACAATGGTTGTGAGCGAATTCGTTAATATTTGTAAGATTGCGCTTAAAATTGATACTTATTTCAAACAACAAATCACTAAAAATGAGCAAGTTAAGCTAATCTGATTTCATTTAGGACAGGCGACACCATTGCGTATTATTATCAGTTTAACAATGAATTTCCAGCTTAAAATACTGACTATAAATTTTCATTGCGATCGTCTGATAAGTTTCAAGTTCCATAATGTTGGTAAAGCAAAAGCTAAATCAAAGAAATTAAATCCCTTTCAATTTTCGTTTTCTCCAAGTTTTGTTATAATTTTCTCATCTGTTCTCTCAATAAAATCATATAACTATGTCAAGATTTTTGCCTTTTCCATATTTTCTCTATTTAAAGTTGCTTGTTTTCAATTTAATATTCAAATCTATTTCAATTTTCAATTAGTATTAATAAGTTAACTCTTGTTACCTGTGAAGAAAAAGATTGTTACAAAAATGCAATTCTTCATGTTAACTGTCTGCCTTTTTGGAACTGTATTTGCTAAGAGTCCTTCTACAGAATGGACACCGCTCCCTGTTGATGATCCAACTGTTATAAAGTTAGCTAAACAAGCCGTTGCTGATGTCAACTCACAGGAAAAGTTTACTTACAATAAACTGATCGTGATTACAGAAGCTAAATCTGTAGTCGATGACGGAGTTACTTATATGCTTAAAATGATCATACAAAAAACTTATTGTCCCTTATCTAAACCGTACCATGATGATTGTGAAATCAACCAAGGTGTAAGTTTTAACATCATCTGAAATATTTAAACACAATGACCAAACTATTGAGATTTGTTATTCATTCATTTTCCTATTCACAGTTACCTGGTAGCACATGCATCGTCGATGCACATAAACCTGTTGGTTCTGAAGAAATCAAGATCGGGCGTTTACAATGTGATGAAATTCCTCAACCCCCCAGTTAAAGAAAAATTGCTACACTAAATTGCGTCTCATGCACATCGAGATACGTATCGAATAAAAACGGCAGAGTCATGCGTTTTTTGCGTTTAAAGCAATAGTTGCATTCATCAATGTCACGTTAAATTACGTTGTGAAACAATTCATAAGCCTGTAAAATGATTTGTCCAATTTTTCTTTGTAATGTGATTGAAGTACATGGAAAAGGCGAAATTTGCGATTTAAGATTAGCAGATTTCAGAACAACTTCGTTAGCATTGTAAATGAGTTGATCTGAATAAACCCGTTTTTTGATAATTTCAATTCGATTAATTAACATTAATAAATTATATTCATTGAGAATATCTTTTAAATAAGTTCAAATAATCAACAAGCTAAATAATAATTAATCCGCATAATGCTGGCTATAGCCTGATGCAGGGGATTCTCGAAAAACTAAGGAGGTCGCCTGTTATACGAGTGGTCGCATTTTTGTCGACAAGCTAAGCTTCAGCTCCTAAACAAATCAAATTATTCAAATGAAAATTTCACTAAAGACTCTAAAATTGAATGGGCTTGCCATTGACAAATGATTACATGAGTTCGAGGTCACAGGAAAAAGTTTATGCTGCTTGCTCAATTGAAAACAGGGGCTCAAAATATAAACTTTTTTCTGTGACCTCAGACGAATCCAATCTTTCGTCAGTCAATGCAGCTGATTATCAGTTAGTTAATACAGTTAAATATATTTATACGAATTTTCAGCACTCTATCATATTTTTTCACAAGACATCTATGAAAAAATCTTTAAACTTCAGAGCGCGATTAGGACACTCTAAAGAACTTTTGATGAGACCTGACATACTCTTTTGCTGTCTTCTATCATGAAAATATGTTTTTTTAAAAAAATGTGAAAAGTGAAAAATTGAAAAAGGATCAGATTTACCCACAAAATTAATTTATTAATAAGAAGAAGCAAGTTGAAAATTCACAGTTAATTTGATGTTTGATTTCAATTTTTTCGCCCTACAATCGCCTTCTGATTGTGAACTGGAGAAATTAATCTCAAATGGAAGCTGAAATCATTCCGTGAAGTCTCTTATCACTTTGCTCTTTAACACTGATATTTTTTCTGAGTAAAAGTATTGATACTTTGCCTGTCGATAATACTCCATATCAAGAAATTCGATGAAATAAAATTTGATAGAATTATCAGGCAATCAACAAAATAGGGAAAAATTGAGCTTTCAGTTGTCTCTAGAAACTCTTGTGACTCACAAACCAGATCTATGCTTTAATTGAACTAATTAAATACTTGATACCTGCATGGTTCCGATAGTGACTCCTTTTAATATCGCGAAAAACTAATAGAAACAGCTGTAAAAGGCTTGTTGACTTATTAAAAAAGTGTAAACTTAATTAATCGAATTGAAATTATCAAAGAACAAGTTTATTCAGATCAACTCAATGAAAATGATTACGAATTCGTCTTGAATCTGCTAATTTTAAATTGCAAATTTCGCTTTTTCCATATCATGTAATTCAAGAACATGTACCAAGAAAATTTGGACAAATCATTTTTGTCGCAGATTAAATTTCACCACAGAGGAACTTATAGATCTTGTTTTCTTCAGAACCAGCACGTACATATGCATCGATGGTGCATAGTTTAGGAGGTTCCTGTGAACAAGAAAATGAATGAATATCAAATCTCAATAGTTTGGTCATTGTGGTTAAATGTATTTTAAATGATGTTAGAACTTACATCTTGGTTGATTTGACAAGCATCAGTGTACGGTTTAGACTTGGGACAATCAGTTATTCGTATGACCAATTTAAGCTCATATTCAACTTTATCGGCAACTCTAGATTTAGCTTCTTTAATCTGGATCAATTTATTGTAATACAAACTATTGTCCTGTGCGTTGATATAAGCAACGGCTTGGTCAGCTAACGTTATAACAGTTGGATCATCAACAGGGAGCGGTGTCCATTCTATTGGAGGACTCGTGGCAAATAGAGCTCCAAAAAGGCAAACAGATAAGATTAAGAATTTCATTTTCGAAACAATCTCTTTCTTCACAGGTAACAAGAGTTGGTTTACTAGTTGAAAGATGAAATAGATTTGAATATTAAATTGAAAACAAGCCACTTCAGAGGAAAAATAGAAAATGAAAAGATCTTGACATTAGTTATCCGATTTAATTGAGAAAACAGATGATAAAATTGTAACCAAACTTGGAGAAAACGAAAAATTGAAATGAAAGGATTAAATTTCTTGTATTTAGATTTTGCTTAACCAACATTATGAAACTTGAGACTTATTAACGGTTAGAAGACGGCAATCAGACGATCGCAAGTGAAATTTAAAGTCACTGACAATTGTGAGAAATTGGTGTCAAATTAAATCAGACTAGCTTAATATCCTCATTGTCAGTGATTTGCTGTTTAAAATAAGTATCAATCTTCAAATCAGATGTTCCAAATACTAAATTAATAAATTTGCTCACAACAATTGTCCAAGTGTGATAAAAATCTGTTTGAATTAATCAAAAGAAAGCCTGATGAAATTCTTGCTTTTCAGATGCAAGTCGAGGAAGCTGGAAAACTGAAATTATTACTACTAAACCGACTAATCATTGTTTAATCTAGCATCTCAATAGTTAGTCCATGTTCCTACTTGCGAACTGCTCTGTGCTTTTAAATGTGTCCGTTTCGCTAACAAGAATTGTCCCATAATGTCCCCGGTATGATAATTCCAGCAATCGTTGGTGTTATTTTTGTGATGCTAATCATAATCACTCTCTCTCTGCTATTGCCTGCCTTATTTGTACTAGAAGACGTCGATTTAAATCATTATCAAGAGGTCCGTTTGAATTGAGATCGGATTCATTTGTAATCCTGTCCTTTGTGTAGCCAATCTATCATAAATGTATCAAGTTTTTAATGCGTTCAATTAAAGCATGGATCTGGTTATTGGGTCACAAGAGTTTCTAGAGACAACTAAAAGTTCAATTTTTCTCGATTCTGTTAATTGTCTTCTACAGCTGTTTCTATTAGAAAAGGCTGTAAAAGGCTTGTTGACACATTACAAAAAGTGAAAAATTAATTAATCAAATTGAAATTATCAAAGAACAGGTTTATTCAGATTAATTCAATTGAAACGCTTACGCATTTGTTTTGAAATCTGCTAATCTTCAATCGCAAATTTCGCCTTTCCAGATAATGTACTTCAATCACATTTTCAAAAAAAATCGGACGAATTATTTTTCATTCTTATGAATTGTTTCACAACGTAATATAACGATTTTAATTTATTGAATGAAATGTCTAAGCAGACATTGATAAATGAAATTATTGCGTTAAACGCAAAAAAAACGCATGAGTCTGGCGTTTTTGTTTGATGCGTATCTCGATGGCCATTTGACGCAATTCAGTGTAGCAATTTTTCTTTAACTGGGGGGTAGAGGAATTGGATCACATTGTAAACGCCCGATCTTGATTTCTTCAGACCCAACAGGTTTATGTGCATCGACGCTGCATATGCGACCAGGTAACTGTGAACAAGAAAATGAATGAATAACAAACCTCAATAGTTTGGTCATTGTGTTTAAATATGCTTTAAATGATGTTGAAACTTACTTCTCTTATTTCACAATCATCATGGTATGGTTTAGATATGGGACAATAAGTTGATCGTATGATAAATTTAAGCATATAAGTAACTCCATCATCGACTACAGATTTAGGTTCTTGAATCTCGATCAGTTTATTGTAATTAAACTTTTCCTGTGAGTTGACATTAGCAACGGCTTGTTTAGCTAACTTTATAACAGTTGGATCATCAACAGGGAGCGGTGTCCATTCTGTAGAAGGACTCTTAGCAAATACAGTTCCAAAAAGGCAGACAGTTAACATGAAGAATTTCATTTTTGAAACAATCTTTTTCTTCACAGGTAACAATAGTTGGTTTACTAATTGAAAGTTTAAATAGGTTTGAATATTGAATTGAAAACAAGCTACTTTAAATAGATGGTAAATCGAAAAGGAAAAGATCTTGACATTAGTTATCGACGTGATTGCTAGTCGATTTCATTGAGAAAACAGATGATAAAATTATAACCAAACTTGTAGAAAACGAAAAATTGAAATGAAAGGATAAAATTTCTTTATTTTAGATTTTGCTTAACCAACATTATGAAACTTGAAACTTATCAGAAGACGACAATCAGACAACCGCAATAGGAATTTATAGTCAGTATTTTAAGCTGGAAATTCGTTTTTCCCTTTTCAGAAGATTCATTGTTTAACTGACGATTGTAAGCAATGGTGTCAATTTAAATCAGACTAGCTCAATATCCTCATTCTCAGTATCAATCTTCAAATCAGATCTTGTAAATAATAAATTAATAAATTTGTTCACAATCATTGTCCAAGTTCGTAAAAATCTGTTTAAATTAGTCAAAAGAAAGCTTTTCAGATGCAAGTCGAGGAAGCTCTTGTCAGTGATTTGCTGTTTGAAATAAGTATCAATTTTAAGCGCAATCTTTAAAATATTTACGAATTTGCTCACAAATATTGCTCGAGTGAAATAAAAATCTGTTCAAGTTTAAACAAAAGAAAGCCTTTTGATAAAACTTTTGCTTTTCAGACATTAGTCACTCAACAGTTCAGCTTTTCGGTTGCAAGTTGAGGAAGCTCAAAAACTGAAATCATTGCAGATAGACCGGCCAATCATTGTTTAATTTAGCCTCCTAATTGTTAGTCCATGTGCCTACTTTAGGATTAGTCTGAGCTTGAGCTGAGAATGTGACCGTTTAGCTTAGAAGCGCTGTTTCATAATGTTCGTCAATATGGTAAGCATATGGTTTACGCATTATATAATAACCGTTAGTTCATTTAACTTCAAACGGTGCGCCTTTGAACACCTTTGCTTCAGGCAGAATTTTGATGGATTTTAGTGCAGAGGATCCTCGAAAAACGCAGTTGCCTGTTATACGAGTGGTCGCATTTTTGTCGACAAGCTAAGCTTCAGCTCCTAAACAAATCAAATTATTCAAATGAAAATTTCACTAAAGACCTTAAAATTGAATGGACTTGCCACCGACAAATGATTACATGAGTCCGAGGTCACAGGAAAAAGTTTATGCTGCTTGCTCAATTGAAAACAGGGGCTCAAAATATAAACTTTTTTCTGTGACCTCAGACGAATCCAATCTTTCGTCAGTCAATGCAGCTGATTATCAGTTAATGTACTTAATATATTTATACGGATTTTCAGCACTCTATCATATTTTTCATAAGATATCTATGAAAAAGCTTTAAACTTCAGAGCGCGATTAGTCTCTTATTATTTTGCTCTTTAATTTTACTGATATTTTTTCTGAGTAAAAGTATCGATACTTTACCTGTCAGTAGTAAAGGGTATCTAACGCCACGAAAAGGTGGAGCCTATTCTAAGAGGAAAGGGGGAAAAATGCGCAAACAACCGATTTTGGAAGTTAAGGTTAAGGGTAAACCTCAACTCAAACAAGTTTAATTATCATTATTTTTTTACATTTTTTACATTTTTAATCTTTATTATTATCATTATCATTATTTTTATTATTATCAATTAAAGTCTATAGAGACTTAAACCTTTTACATTTAATGATTTCAAAAGAGTCATTTACTCTTTTGAAAGTCATAGTAAAAGGGTATGGTGAACTGATATGAGGAGGATCAGCAGCCACCAAAGAATCAAAATCAAGCCGCCTGGGACGGAACGGAGTCATCAGAGGTGTTGGTGTTGCTGTGATTGCTGCAGAGGAAGGTGGAGAGGAGGTGATGGTTTCCCAACCAGAGCTGCCTGTGGATTCTATCCGGATCTCAGAATCATCGGATGCTATGATGGAGTTAGTGATGGAGGTTGAGGAAATCTCAATGGCTGAGTCAACCCCACCAATGGTTTCCTCTTCTTCCACGTTTGGTTGAGGTCTATATTTAAGGACCAAACCATCAATGGCTCCAACCATCTGAACAAATGAGGAAGCCCAATCCTGTTGGATCGAAAGCCCAGCCTGGAGCTTCCTCAAGAGACCAACCACCTCATTCAAGGGAACAGCACCATTCAAATGCTCTGAGTCGAGCAATGCCTCTCTCGTCTGCTGGCTGATGGATCGAAGGGCCACAGTCTCAGCACATCGATGAAGAGGGATGAATGATGATGAAGATTCATCAGAGACGGACATTGAAGTCTCATCGACAGGAGATACCAGAGCAGCAGAAGCAGGAGAAGGCAGCGGAGTGCGAGCTGGAGAAGCCAGAGGAGTTAAAGTAGCGACAGGCAGGGGCAGAGGATGGTCCATGCTCGACCCATGATTGTTTGATAGGTTTCATATCTCACGCTTTGAGATAGTAAATCTTCTCTATTCGGAATTTGAAATGACATGTTTACAAGTTTATGAAGAAATGAACAAAGATCTTTGAAAACTAGTATATTTATATGCAAAATTTTCGTTTTGAAATTTAAAAATTTACCGCGCAACTTTTCTACGCATTTCCCCCTAACCCTCCCCCTAAAATAGGCTCCACCTTTTCGTGGCGTTAGATACCCTTTACTACTCCTGTCGATAATACTCCATATCAAGAAATTTGATGAAATTATTAGGCAATCTACAGAATCGAGAAAAATTGAGCTTTCAGTTGTCTGTAGGGACTCTTGTGTCTCACGAACCAGATCCATGCTTTAATTGAACTCATTAAATACTTGATACCTTTATGATTGATAGTGATTCCTTTTCAATATCGCCAAACACTGATTGAAACAGCTGTAAAAAGCTGGTTGACTTATTGAGTTGTCCGGGCCAAAGTGGTGCGAGTTTGATCAAAGGTATTCCGAATAGAATTGTGTAGCTAACAAGATTAATTATGCGAGATTTCATGTCGAAATCAACAGTAATTCAAAAGTTATCAGAAAATTACTGAAAAAAATCAAAAATCGAAAATTTCACCTCATTGATCGAGTCTGTAGACTAAACTTCATGTGATAGATGCACGAAATTGACACAAATTGTTCGTCTTGATTTATTTCATCGAATGGTTTTTTAATTTCTTCAAAAAAATCAAACACTTTCATTCAATTATCAAAAAATATCCAAAAATTGAAAAAAGCTAGCGATTTAGGGAAAACCCTAGGATTTTTTGGAATTTTCGCCAAAATAAAAATTTTTGACTTGGATTGTTCTAATTTATCAGCGAAACCAAATAATTCTACTCTATTAATTGCAAAACAATTCTTAGATATTCAGGTATTACTGACCGAAAATTCATAAAAAAGTCCCACCAATTCGAAATTAACAACAATCAAATCTCCGCCGTTTTGGCCCGGACAACCTAATGATACAAAAAGTACAAACATAATTAATAAAATTGAAATCAAGACCAACCAAGATTCATAAATCAAATCTATCGAGGAACGGATTTATTCAGATCAACTCAATCAAAATGCTTACGAATTTGTTTTGAAATCTGCTAATCTTAAATCGCACAATTAGCTTTTTCCATATCATGTACTTCAATCACATGTACCAAGAAAAATTGGAAAAATCATTTTACAGGCTTATGAATTGTTTCACAACGTAATATGACGATCTTGCTTTCGTCAGAACCAACACGTACATATGCATCGATGGTGCATAGTTTAGGAGGTGCCTGTGAACAAGAAAATGAATGAATAACAAATCTCAATAGTTTGGTCATTGTGTTTGAATGTATTTTAAATGAGGCTAAAACTTACAGTATCGTTGATTCCACAAGCATCAGTGTACGGTTTGGATTTGTGAGAATAAGTTTTTCGTAAGATTACTTTAATCGTATAAGTAATTTTAGAATGGCGGAGTTTAGATCTAGCTTCTTTGATCTCGATCAGTTTATTGTAAAACTTACCATTTCCCTCTGCGTTGATTTTAGCAACGGCTTGGTTAGCTAACTTTATAACAGTTGAATCATCGACAGGGAGCGGTTTGTATTTTACAGGATGACTCTGAGCAAATACAGTTCCAAAAAGGCAGACAATTAAGATGAAGAATTTCATTCTTGAAACAATCTTCTTCTTGACAGGCAAAAAAGAGTTGGTTTACTAATTGAAACTTGAAATAGATTTGAATATTAAATTGATAAAAACTACTTCTAATAGACAAAAATTGGGAAAGAAAAAGATCTTGACATAGTTATCGACGTGATTTCTAGTCGATTTCACTTAGAAAACAGATGATCAAATTGAAACCAAACTTTGAGAAAGCGAAAAATTGAAATGAAAGGATTAAATTTCTTTGATTTAAATTTTGCTTTACCAATATTATGAAACTTGAACCTTGTATTCGAAAAAATAATATTGAAAAATACTTGAAAATAATATAATTTACATGACGATGAAATTTGTATGAAATTATCAGGCAATTAACAGAATCGAGAAAAGTGAGCTACAGTTCTAGAGACTCTTGTGACTCGCTGACCAGATCCAGGCTTTAATTGAACTCATTACAATCTTTTACTTTTGAATTGCTCTGATTTAACGAATGGAAAAATGCAAGGATTAGAGAAAATTTGAAACACTTCTTTACTTAATTCTGTTTTTGTCAAAAGAAAAGGTCATTAACAAATGAAAAAGTCAACCTTTAAACATCAATTTGCAATTGGTACTTTCTGTACGCAAAGGTTAATGTATTTTTTCATTTTGGAGTAATAATTGTTACAATCTTTCTCACCAATACACTGAGATGCTAACTCAACTCCATTATAAACTTCTTCAGCTCATTTTGGTTTGAACCGTTTTACATAATGCTTTAGTTGATTAAACATTTTCTCGATTGGATTGAGAAATCTCGAATAAGCAGGAAGAAAAATGAGCTCATGGTTAGTTTCTTTGATTAGTTCATCTACAGCACTGGCATGATGTGATCTCACATTATCCATTACCAAAAAATTTTTATCAGCTTCACTTTTGTCGAAAAGTTCTTTTAAATATGTGATAAAATCCATAGTGTTGTATGATTGTGGTTGACACTTTTAGTAATAGAGCTCATTGTATCGCATTGCCGCACAGATTGAGAAATTTTTTCCTTTAACAGCTCGAACTCTGACATTTGCTGTTGTTCCAATGCGAATTCGTCCATAATTGGTCCTACAATGAATAGCCACACCGCATTCATATAAAGAAGATCTTATCACGATCTTATTTATATCCATATCAAGAAAACGAACAGCATAATAATAGCGTTGTTGTATAACAGCAGAAGAGTTTCTTCTTTCAGGCACAATTGATACTCGTTTGAATGAGTAATGAATTATATCCAAATAGCGTTCAATTTATGTCAAAGATAAGTTTTTACCAAATTTCTCACTTACAAAATCACGAATTTCCCCCAGAGTTCTTTGACAATCTTGGTCAACGTAACTTCGAATGTTAAAGAAATTTCCTCTTTTGTGACTAAACAGATTAGCCCTAAAGGGCTTAGAAGGTTTAAACGGATTTGTATTTTTCCATTCGTTAAAAGCAAGCAATTCAAAAGTAAAAGACTGTAAATACTTGATATCTTTATGATTGATAGTAATTCTTATTTTTCAATATCACGAAAAACTAATAGAAACAGCTGTAAAAAGCTTGTTGACTTATTATATTACAAAAATTACAAACTTAATTAATCAAATTGGATTATCAAAGAAACGGGTTTATTCAGATCAACTCATCTACAATGCTTACGAATTTGTTTTGAAATCTGGTAATCTTAAATCGCAAATTTCGCTTTTTCCAATCATGTACTTCAATCACATTTACAAAGAAAAATTGGACAAATTATTTTTCAATCTTAGGATTTATTTCACAACGTAATTTAACGTGTTTAATTTATTGAATGAATTGTCTAAGCAGACATTGATAAATGAAACTATTGCGTTAAACGAAAAAAACGCATGACTCTGGCATTTTGTTTGATGGGTATCTCGATGAACATGAGACGCAATTTTTCTTTAACTGGGGGGTAGAGGAATTGTATCACAACTTAAATTGCTGATCTTGATTTCTTCAGAGCCACTAGGTTTATGTCCCTCGACGGTGCATATTTGAGCACTTGACTGTGGGTAAGAAAATAAATGAATAACAAATCTCAATAGTTTGGTCATTGTGTTTAAATATATTTCAAATGATGTTAAAACTTACAGCTTGTCTGATTTCACAATCATCATGGTACGGTTTAGATTTTGGACAATAAGTTAATCGTATGATCATTTTAAGCATATAAGTAATTCCATCATCGGCTACAGATTTAGCTTCTTTAATCTCGATCAGTTTATTGTAAAACAATTTTTCCCATTTTTCGTTGATATGCGCAACGGCTTGGTTAGCTAACTTTATAACAGTTGGATCATCAACAGGGAGCGGTTTCCATTCTGTAGAAGGACTCTTAGCAAATACAGTTCCAAAAAGGCAGACAGTTAACATGAAGAATTTCATTTTTGTAACAATCTTTTTCTTCACAGGTAACAAGAGTTGGTTTACTAATTGAAAGTTGAGATAGATTTGAATATTAAATTGAAAACAAGCTACTTTAAATAGAAGAAAAATCTTGACATAGTTATCCGATTTCATTGAGAAAACAGATGATAAAATTATAACCAAACTTGGAGAAAACGAAAAATTGAAATAAAATGATTAAAGGAGGACAGCCAAAATGTGCGATTTTCGGCCTGTGTTCGGAATGGGTTGAACCATATATCAATCGAAAGCTTATGATGAGTAGAGCATGTCTTTCTGAAAATCAGATCGAAATTCGCATTCCCTGGGGAGTTATTTAGCAAATCCCTTGGGACCCCGTGAAGACCACACCAAACATAACTTTTCAGATAGAACTCTTTATGCTGATTCCAATGATGATATACGCATGTGCCCCTCAACCTGCGACTTTGCCAGATATACTACTTTCAAAGTTTTTCATAATGCTTAAAAATATTCGATGCCGTGGCGTTTCTTTTTTACCCTATGAAGACCAACCCAGACCTAGTACATATTGTTCAGCACCCAGAATACTATTAGGAAAGTCCAAAAATAATTATCCAAATGTGCGGTTTTAGATTTGCCATCTACATCACACTTTTTTACTATGTAACTGAATATTAAATGCCCTGGCGTTTCTTCAAAACCCTATGAAGGTCGCATCAGACCTAGTACATATTGTTCAGCACCCTAAATACTATAAGAAAAGTCCAAAAATAATTATCCAAATGTGCGGTTTTAGATTTGCCATCTACATCGCACTTTTTTACTATGTAACTGAATATTAAAAGCTATTAAGTTTGTTTTAAACCCTCAAAAGGTAACATCTGACTTGCTAAATCTGACCTAGTGAATCCGGCCTAGCTCAGTATCTTGTGAATTATCATAAAAAAATTGCTTAAAAAGAAACTTAATAGCTTTGAACATTTATTCAATAGGAAAATATTGACAAACGGAGTTAAAACCTAAATAATCTAAAACCGCACATTTGGATAATTATTTTTGGACTTTCCTAATAGTATTTAAGGCGGTGAACAATATGTACTAGGTCTGATGCGACCTTCATAGGGTTTTGAAGAAACGCCAGGGCAAATTTTGGGCCGATTTGGCTGTTGTCCTTTCTTTTATTTAAATTTTGCTTTACCAACATTATGAAACTTGAAACTTATTAGTAGAAGACGACAATCAGAAGATCGCAATGGAAATTTATAGTCAGCATTTTGAGCTGGAAATTCATTTTTCCGAATATTCATAGTTAAACTGACAATTATAAGCAATGGTGTTGCCTGTCCAAAATGAAATCAGATTAACTTGCTCATTGTCAGTGATTTGCTGTTTGAAATAACCGATCTTTTTTTCTGAGTAAAAGTATCGATACTTTGCCAGTCGATTCTCGATACCACAAAAATACAATTTGATGAAATTATCAGGCAATTAACAGAATCAAGAAAAAGTGAGCTTTTAGTTGTATCTACAGGGTCTTAGGGATGTTTCAAACTGAAAAAATTAACTTTTTTGCTTAATTCAATTCTATCTATTCTTTTTTTGTGTTCAATATGATTGCCTTGTATACTCCATCATAAAAAGTCTTTTGTGCCAAGATTCAAAATATCTCAAGACCATTTCACGATCAATTTGCAGCCAGAAATCGCTTGCCATTTTGCTGTAAGTCACCTAATGATGACTCTCCGCTGTTTGCGTTTCTGCTGTAAGTATCCAAACACAACGAAAGTCGAGTGGACTATCATCAGGAGACTTAATTGTCCTCTTTATGTATAAAAGTTATTTAACATTCTTCAGCCTGAGCCGTTTTAATATTACTCTGTAAACGATTCTTTCAGCCGCAAGAAGCTAAAATTTTTCCCGCACCATTTCGCTAATTAATTTTGGCATATTCAATTAAGCAACTTTTTCAAACTTCAATCGATGACTAAAGATGTAAAGAGTAGATATTATAACCCTCTTTTACCTAGTTCATCAGCCCTTTTGTTAAGAGATAGATCAAGTTTGTTTGAAAACATCCCTAAGACCTTGTAGAAACGCTTGTGACCCACGAACCAGATCCATGCTTTAATTGAACTCATTAAATACTTGATACCTTTATGATTGATAGTGATTCTTATTTTTCAGTATCGCGAAAAACAAATAGAAACAGCTGTAAAAGGCTTGTTGACTAATTACAGAAAGTGCAAAAATAATTGATGAAATTGAAATTAAGACCAACCAATATTGATAAAAGCAAGTCTATCGAGGAACGGATTTATTCAAATCAACTCAATCAAAATGCTTACAAATTTGTTTCGAAATTTGTTAATCTTAAATCGCAAATTTCGCTTCTTCCAGATCATGTACTTGAATCGCATTTACCAAGAAAAATTGCATAAATCATTTTTCATGCAGATTTAAGTTCATCACACTGTAACGTAGTGAATTTGTTTTTAGAACCAGCACGTACAAATAACTCATACGTGCATAGTTTAGGAGGCAACTGCGAACAAGAAAATAAATGAATAACAAATCTCAATAGCTTAATCATTGTGGTTAAATATATTTGAATGATGTTAGAACTTACATCTTGGTTGATTTGACATGCATCAGTGTACGGTTTAGATTTGGGACAATCAGTTATTCGTATGACCAATTTAAGCTCATATTCAATTTTATCGGCAACTCTAGATTTAGCTTCTCTGATCTCGATCAGTTTATTGTAATACAAACTCTTGTCATGTGCATTGATATCAACAACGGCTTGTTTAGCTAACTTTATAACACTTGGATCATCAACAGGGAGCGGTGTCCATGGTCCGAGAAGAGTCACAGAAAATACAGTTCCAAAAAGGCAGACAGTTAAGATGAAGAATTTCATTCTTGAAACAATCACTTTCTTCACAGGTAAAAAGAGTTGGTTTACTAATTGAAAGTTGAAATAGATTTAATATTAAATTGAAGAAAACTAGTTCAAATAGACAAAAAATGGAAAAGGAAAAGAGCTTGACATTAGTTATCGACGTGATTGCTAGTCGATTTCATTGAGAAAACAGTTGATAAAATTGTAACCAAACTTGGAGAAAACGAAAAATTGAAATGGATTAAATTTCTTTGATTTAAATTTTTCTTAATCAAGATCATGAAACTTGAAACTTATTAGAAGATGGCAATCAGATGATCGCAATGGGTATTTATAGTCAGTATTTTAAGATTGAAATTCATTGTTATTAACATTCAAAGGTCTCTGAATACAAGAACCAATCGAACTGAAACCCTCTTCGAAAAAGGCCGGGAACTTATTCTCACACCTAATAAACGAACAATTGTAAGACATTGGTGTGACATTAAATCAGACTAGCTTAATATCATCATTGCCAGTGATTTGCTGTTCAAAATAAGTATCAATCTTCAAATCAGATCTTCCGAATATTAAATTAATAAATTTGCTCACGACCATTGTCCAAGTGTAATAAAAATCTGTTTAAATTATTCAAAAGAAAACTTTTTCAATGAAATTCTTGCTTTTCCAGACATTAGTCAACAGTTATGCTTTTCAGATGCAAGTTGATGAAGCTCAGCCAATTATTACAGATAAACCGGCCAATCATTGTTTAACTTGGCGTCTCAATTGTTAGCCCATTTGCCTACTTTCGGACTTCTTTGTGCTTTTAAGTGTATCCGATTCGCTAAGAAGCACTGTTCCATAATGGTTGGTGTCATTTTTGTGATGCTAATCATAATCACTCTCTCTGCTATTGCCTGCCTTATTTGTACTAAAAGACGACGATGTAAATCATTATCAAGAGGCCCTTTTGAATTGAGATCGGATTCCTTTGTAATCTTATCCTTTGTGTAGCCAATCTAAATTATATTCATTGAGAATATCTTTCAAATAAGTTCAATCAATAAATAATTTGCAAATGCAAAGTGCTTTTTGAATATTGAATTTTCTCAGTTAATTTGATGTACGGTTTCAATTTTTTTCGCCCTACAAGCGCCTTCTTATTTTGAACATTAGAAATCAATCTCAAATTGAAGCTGAAATGATTCCGTGAAGTCTCTTATTACTTTGCTCTTTAATTTCATTGATATTTTTTTCTGAGTAAAAGTATCGATACTTTGCCTGTCGATAATACTCCATATCAAGAAATTTGATGAAATAAAACAATTTACATGACGATGAAATACAATTTGATGAAATTATCAGGCAACTAACAGAATCGAGAAAAATTGAGCTTTCAGTTCTAGAACTCTTTTGGCCCACGAACCAGATCAATGCTTTAATTGAACTCATTAAATACTTGATACCTTTATGATTGATAGTGATTCTTATTTTTCAGTATCGCGAAAAACAAATAGAAACAGCTGTAAAAGGCTTGTTGACTAATTACAAAAAGTGCAAGCTGGATTAATCAAATTGAAATTATCAAAAAACGGCTTTATTCAACTCAATCAAAATGCTTACGAATTTGTTTTGAAATCTGCTTATCTTAAATCGCAAATTTCGCTTTTTCCGAATCATGTACTTCAATCACATTTACCAAGAAAATTTGGACAAATCATTTTTCATGAAGATTTAAGTTCATCACAAGTGTATGTGCCATGCTTCCATTCTACAGTATTATAATAGTAATAAACAGAGCATTCTTTACGAGGTGCCTGTGAACAAGAAAATGAATGAATATCATATCTCAATAGTTTGGTCATTGTGTTTAAATATATTTCAAATGATGTTAAAACTTACATCATCCTTGATTTGACAAGCATCAGTGTACGGTCCACGTATGGGACAATCAGTTTTTCCTACGATCACTTTGAACACATAAAATTTAGCTTTACTAGATTTAGCTTCTTTAATCTGGATCAGTTTATTATAAAACAATTTTTCCTTTCCATTGATATCAGCAACGGCTAGGTTAGCAAACTTTACAACAGTTGGATCATCGCTAGGGAGCGGTGTCCATTCTGTAGAAAGACTCTTAGCAAATACAGTTCCAAAAAGGCAGACAGTTAACATGAAGAATTTCATTTTTGTAACAATCTTTTTCTTCACAGGTAACAAGAGTTGGTTTACTAATTGAAAGTTGAGATAGATTTGAATATTAAATTGAAAACAAGCTACTTTAAATAGAAGAAAAATCTTGACATATTTATCCGATTTCATTGAGAAAACAGATGATAAAATTATAACAAAACTTGGAGAAAACGAAAAATTGGAGTGGATTTAATTTCTTTTATTTAGCTTTTGCTTCACTAACATTATGAAACTTGAAACTTATTAGAAGACGACAATCAGACGATCGCAATGAAAATTTACAGTCAATATTTTAAGCTTGAAATTCATTTTTCACTTCTGATAAAGGTCATTGTTAAACTGAGAATTGTAAGCAATGGTGTCGCCTGTCCTAAATGAAATCAGATTAGCTTAACTTGCTCATTGTCAGTAATTTGTTGTTTGAAATAAGTATCAATTTTAAGCGCAATCTTTCAAATATTAGCGAATGTGCTCACAACCATTGTTCAAGTGAGATAAAAACCTGTTTAAATTAAACAAAAGAAAGCCTTTCGATAAAATTCTTGCTTTTTAGACAGTAGTCACTCAATAGTTCTGCTTTTCGGATGCAAGTTGAGGAAGCTCAAAAACTAAAATTATTACAGGTAAACCGGTCAATGGTTGTTTAATTTAGCGTCTCAAACAACAGCCCAAGTCCCTGATTCCTCTGTGTTTGTGTGTGTTTGTTTGCCGATATGTACGTCGATATGGTAATCTCATAAATCGTTGATGCCATTTTTGTCATGTAAATCATAATCACTCTTTCTGCTATTTCCTGCCTCATTTGCATTATTTGTACTAAAAGACGACGATGTAAACCATTATCAAGAGGTCCTTACGAATTGAGATCGGATTCATTTGTAATCCTATCCGTTGTGTAGCCAATCCAAATTGCATTCATCGAGAATATCTCTCAACTAACAAACACTGATAAACATGTTGACAAACTTGCGTTTCGTTTGGATCACAATCGATCGCTATAAATATTGATCAAATGAGAAAACAAATCTACGAACATTCCGACACAGTGGAATCCGCAAGCATGCATATATGTTATTATTTGAGTCATTAAATTCAACAATGATTGACTTTAACTGTAATAATTTTCGACTTGCTCAACTTTTATCTAAAAATTAATATTTCACAGTTTTGAAAACATGTTTATCAGTTGTTACAAGACTATTGTTAGTCAAGGTGATTATCTTGATTGTTTCGTATGTTGAACAAATATGGAAGGCGCGTTAAATGAAAATGAATAATTAATGACTACAGAGATAAAAACATTTTTACAATTCCTAAAATAGAGTTTAATTGCCTGGAATATTTGATCAATTCAATAAAGATGATCAAAAAATTGTTATGAATGAAATTTAGATCACACTTTGTAAAGTGTTTTTGAAGCTTGAAATGAGTAGTTTCTTGTTGATATGTATTAATTATTATTTAACTTATTGATTGTTTCAGTTCATTTGAAAGATATTCTCAATGAATATAATTTAGATTGGCTACACAAAGGACAGGATTACAAACGAATCCGATCTCAATTCAAAAGGACCTCTTGATAATGGTTTACATCGACGTCTTTTAGTACAAATAAGGCAGGCAATAGCAGAGAGAGTGATTATTATTAGCATCACAAAAATGACACCAACGATTATAATCCAATAAAATGGAATGGTTATTTCACAGTTCCAGATAAATTTTTCATCAGAACATGAACTAGATTTAAGATTATCTTGATAATGTTTAGAACTGTTCAGGAAATGCTGGTAAATGGCAGTTTCACAATTGTCTTTAATGATTGGCTTCAAACAGTTAAACACCATAAAAGATGAACAGCAATTGCGCTTTAAATAGTCATCATCAATGGTCCATGAGTTGAAGGCTTTATTGAAACATGAATCCAACTTGCTAGAAATAACTGGACACGAAACGACAGTAGACGTAAGAATTGGTCCAATTTCAGTGGAATTTTCATCGGTAATAGCAGCTAAGGCAACAATACTTGAATACAAAATTATATTAGAAATACATAATAAAAATATTCTCCTTTGATCCATGGTAAAGCGTAAGTTTGAAAAAATGTAACTCTACTAATACTAGATGTATACTCTTTTGGGAGTTCCATGTTTACGTTCTAGTATCACTAAAAAATCATTAGTGATCAAAGATCAATTTTGCTACCAAATCATGATTGTATTTAAATTCCTATCATTTACAAAATCTTTGATTATGAATTCATCTGGGAAATAGGATGGGTTTTACAAAAATCACAGCCATTGAGTAAAGAAATTTAAATTATGACATTTACAGTTGTGGTGATTTCACGAAAATGAAAGGTTTTAAACAGAAAAATATATTTCCACAAAGAAAGTTTATTGAGTTGAGTTAGAGTCGGGTATCAGATCTCTTCTGAGACCTTAATGCTTGAGGAAAGGGTTTAAATAGGTTGAACGACAGTGGGAGACAAAGAAAAGGATTTAGCTTTGAAGTCTGTTTGCATTGGGATTAGGATTAGTGCTCCTAATCTAAGCGTTAACTATGGATGAGATCTCACTTTGAGATCTCATTTTAAGATTTTGAGATTTGAGATCTCATTTTGAGACTCTGAGATCTCACTTTGAGATCTCTAATTTTATTTTAGAACTTTGAGATCTCACTTTGAGATCTCATTAGAAATCCTAAGGAAAAAAGGGCTTACTTATTGAGAAGTATTAAAGATTATTGAGGGAAAAATAACGAAGGTCACTACACCCCCCAACTTAGATTAATCATCTCTCCTGAGATGAAATTTGGTTATGTTTTTAATGTGGGCCTGTTGGATTGCTCCGTTTTGAATGTACTTCACAGTTTTTGGTACTCCACCATAAGATATTATTGATTCTACTTCAAATGGTCCATCGGTGATACGACATTTCCCTTTAACACCTTTGAAGACCAGAACACGATCTCCAACTTTGAGATCTCGGTTTGAATTCTTTTTGTTGCCATCATAGTTTTCTTTCATCTTCTGGCGATATCGCTCAATCTGCTCTTGAGTGTGTGGTTTTTCCACCAACTTGATACAATCTACGTCATACTCATAGTCAGCTGGTAAATAGTCACATTTATTAAATGCTTTAAAGTATGGACTACATCCTATAGCACGGCAATAAGATCGATTGTGGTGTTTCGCCGCTAACTCGATTGTATTTTTCCAGTTTGGCAGATGAGAGTATAGAGAGTAGTACAATTTGATAACCTGCACAAACCTCTCGGCCATTCCATTGGACCAAGGGCTGTATGGAGAAACGAGAACATGAGTGAGATCTCGATCTGAGATCCATTTCTTAAAAGCATTTGAAGTAAAGCAAGTGCCATTATCACTTATTATCTTCTTTATTTCATGCATGAACGGGTGATTCTCGAGAAATTCGATAACACTCTTTGAATCCTCTTTCATCGCTTTAGCTTGACCTAATCTGGTTCCTTCGTCAATCAAAACTAGGAAACTTTTAGTCACTGCTCTTCCTTCTCCTTTCTTTGAGATCTCACCAAAATCCAGATGGATCGTGTGCATTCTTTCAGTTGAATGGGAAGGTAATACCAATGTGTCAGTGCGATTCTTAAATTTTGCTTTGACCTTTTGGCATACTGGACAGGACCGTACATAGTCGATGACGTCTTGCTTCATGTTTTTCCAATGAAATCTGGCTGAAATTTTGTGAAAGGTTCGCGAGATCCCATCGTGTCCGCCAGAATGAGGGTCATCATGATAGCTTGAGAGAATTAATTTGATTTTATCCGGTGAGATCTCAATTTGAGATCTCATTTGTCTTTGCAAGTCAATATTTGCAACTGTTGCTTTTGGGACCAAACGGGATAGAGCATCGGCATCGGTTAGTTCTTTTCCGGATTTATGGTTAATCTTCATCGAGAAGGTCATCAGAAATGTTTGCCATCTGCCGAGGCGACCCTTTGGTTCTTTTAAATCCATTAGGAAACTGAGGGCTCGATGATCTGAATTGACAATAAAATCTCGTCCTTCCAAATAGGAACGAAAATACTGAATAGCTTTTATAACCGCAAGGCACTCCTTGTCCGTTGTTGAATAGTTAACTTCATGGCTATTGAAAGTGTATGAGTAGTAACCAATGACGCGAAGCTGTTTGTTTCGGTTCATCTTGAGATCTCTTTGATAGAGAATAGCTCCTGTACCAAAGTTTGAAGCGTCACAACTTAGTTCAAATGTGAGATCCCAATCAGGTATCTGGAGTATGGGATTTTCAGTTATTTTGCTGACCAATTTGTTATAAGCATCTTCACATTCTTGTGTCCAGACGAACGGTTGGTCTTTTCGTTTTAATGCATCCAATGGTCTAACAATTTTACCATAGTCAGGTATGAAGGCACGAAAATGGCTGGTGAGTCCAGTGAAACATCTTAGCGAGTGTAAATCAAATGGTTTACTCATTTCTTTAACTTTTTGAACTGATTCCTCTCTAGTTGTCTTACTTTGGCCATCCAAAACACGACCAAGAAATACCACTGAGCTCCCATTAAATGTGCTTTTCTTCTCATTAATTGTCATTTTGGCTTGATCAAGTTTTGACAATACCAGACCAGTTAAGTGACCACATTCGTCTTGAGATCTCCCTCCGATGCAAATGTCGTCAACATAAACGTGTACTTTACCAGTTGAAGTCAGATCTCCGAGTATCTTTGTTATAGTCCTTTGAAAGATCGCTGGGGAATTTTTCCATCCGAATGGGAGGCGAAGCATCTCATAATGTCCAAAAGGGAGGACAAAAGCACTGTATTTTCTAGTTTCTTCAGACAATCTTATCTGCCAAAAACCATCCTTAAGGTCAATCTTAGTAAAATGAGTACAACCTCCAAGTGCACTTATCATATCATCTATGATCGGGAAAGGAAACGGGTCCAGCTTTGTAATTTTGTTCAGCTCTCGGTAATCTTGACAGAGGCGGTAATCACCATTCTCTTTTGGTACGATAACACATGGGCTAGCATATTCGCTTGTTGAGTCACGAATGATATTATTCTGTTTGAGATCTCGAATTTTATTTTGAGCCCATTCATATCTGTTTCGTGAGAGGCGATAGGGTTTACATTGTATGACTTTAGAATTGTCAATAAGCAAATCGGTGACGTGAAGGGGTTCTGAGGTTTTGATCTTGAAGACGTCAGGGAATTGTTTCTTAGCAGCCTCCATGGAGATAATGATTTTTGAATTGGAAACAGAATTGATATGTGGTTTCACTCTAACAAGTTCATATCCGAAGGTCTTCAGTCCAGGTCTTCCTATTATGACATCGTAATTGCACTTATCGAAAACACATGCTGAGATCTCATTTGATATTCCATCAACTTGAAGTATGAATTTTGAAGCATTCTCGATAATTTCTTTTGCACCATTGAATCCGAAAATCTCTTGAAGAGATTCCTCTTGCGAAAGTTGTTGCTCTTCAACTACTTTTGAAGACACTATATTGACGTTTGCTCCATTATCTAGCAACGCACGGTAACAGCCGGAACCAATTTGGACTTGAACTACGTCGGGGTTTATATCATTCTCGATCGAGAAAATATCCTCTGGATTCGATGGCCTAGCTCTATCATCACGTCTCCTATCGGAACGATTACGATGTGAGATCTCATTTTGAGATCTCACGGCTAAGTCACGTCTTGGTCCATCAGGTTGTGACCTGGTCTTCAATGGCTTCAGGTTACAAAGAGCCTTCCTAAGGTCTTCTTTGTTTGAGAGCTCAATCGAGACAAGTTGTTTCTGAAGTTCGTCAGGCAGACCGAGTAAAACGAGAGTTATGAAGTTGTTATCATTGATATCGGGAAAGGCGAGCTGGAGAAGACGTTGTTTTTCATAGTAAAAATCGAGCAGAGGCCCACCTCTGTATTCCCACGACAAGGCTACTTGAGCTTGAGTAACACGATTTTGACAAAACGCGTCGATGAATGCATCTTTCCATTCGGACCAGACAAATGAAATACCTTCGACCAATCTTGAATTGAACCATTTTAAGGCGACTCCTTCGAGACACGATTTTAGATGGTTTATCTTGGCATCGTCTGATGTCCATCCATTACAAGCACATGCTTTTTCATAGGAGAGTAGCCAGGTCTTGGGGTCCTCTTGTTTACCATTAAACTTGGAAACCTCCATACGTTGAGACTTGTTAGCAAAAACGGGAACCACCGAATTCTGAAAAGTCTCCATCATTTTCTGGAATGTTTCCATTTGGAATTTCATCATTTGCTGTAGAGTTGCAACTGAGATCTCGCTGTGAGAGCTCGCTCGCTCGGAAGCTGTTTCTGTCGAAGCTGTTTCTGCTTCATCGTCTTGATCACCTACGGAACCAGCACTGAAAACATCATTGAGATAAGGGCCTGCTTCATTAGCAGTAAGATACACTGTAATGGTTCTCTGTCGAGTCATTTCAGCGATTGCTGCCACAACAGGTTGCTTGCTCTTGAGGGTTTCGTGGTTATCAATTAGTTGTTTGTCATCTTGAATGATTGTCCATTCAGAAGAATGAGATAAACTATATCTTGTGACCAAGATATCATCGTCTTTCTTCACTAGAGTAAATTTAAACTTGAAATTGTTGGGATGAATATCGGCCATCCTGTCGACTGCGCCAATTTTTGTGGTGATTTCACGAAAATGAAAGGTTTTAAACAGAAAAATATATTTCCACAAAGAAAGTTTATTGAGTTGAGTTAGAGTCGGGTATCAGATCTCTTCTGAGACCTTAATGCTTGAGGAAAGGGTTTAAATAGGTTGAACGACAGTGGGAGACAAAGAAAAGGATTTAGCTTTGAAGTCTGTTTGCATTGGGATTAGGATTAGTGCTCCTAATCTAAGCGTTAACTATGGATGAGATCTCACTTTGAGATCTCATTTTAAGATTTTGAGATTTGAGATCTCATTTTGAGACTCTGAGATCTCACTTTGAGATCTCTAATTTTATTTTAGAACTTTGAGATCTCACTTTGAGATCTCATTAGAAATCCTAAGGAAAAAAGGGCTTACTTATTGAGAAGTATTAAAGATTATTGAGGGAAAAATAACGAAGGTCACTACAACAGTCTCAATGAAAAATTGTCCAACCATTGATTCATGTCTTCAACATGATGGATCGGGATTTATAAGTGCTAAGACATTTCCAACAAAAAGTAGACTGCCAGTGACTAGAACATGGAGCTTGTAATCATCTTGAACTCCATATTTTTCAATCAATTCATTTGAATCCAGGAAATTTAAAGCTTTATTTAAGCTGGAAAATTGGTGAAAATTATCAGGATTTCTGTTGAGGTCTTTTTGAATTGCTTGCCACATTTCTCTTGTTTTGTTAATTCTATCAGAGATCTTATCAATTTCAAATCGAGAGTCCGGCATCATTTCAGGATAAATTTCGATATTTTCAATATAATTTGAAGGAAAAATAGCGACATCAAACGATTCCTGAGCAACTCTTTGAATTAATGGTTCATATTGGCGGAGACCGGCCGAAAAAAAGAACAAAATGCGGATTATTTTTTCATTCGATGATTGAAGGTATGATTTTTGTTTAAACCAATTACAGCAATTATCTAAACTTTCAACAGTATGCGCTCCATCTAGGAAATAATTAACTCTTCCTTTGGTAATTAATTGACATCTTCCAGGCCAATTTGTTTTCACTAATCCTGAAGCTTCTTCTTTGTCCAGAGCGAATCCTTTACCCAATGTTATCAATTGTTTTCGATTGATCTCCGCAGAAGTCATCTTCAAATGAAAATATCGAGATATTTGTAAAGCAAGAGAGGCATTGACCCTTTGAACGTGACCATCAATACCTAAATTAATTTTGTACGGTGTAAGGTTTTCATAGTTTTCCATTCGTGGACAAATTATAACTTCAGTGTCTTTTTCAACTGATCGATTGTGAATAACCTGCATAGCTGGTTCAGGCTGAGAAGATGTGAAACAAACAACATTAGGTTTAATTATGCCAGCCTTATGCCATGCGATAGATTCCAAAGTATCACCCAAAACAGAAGTATGATCAATGCCAAGTGATGTTATGCCTGTAACAACTGGTTTTGGAACAATATTTGTACAGTCAAATTCACCACCAATACCGGCCTCAACAATAGCAACATCAACTTTCTCTTTGGAGAATATATAAAATGAAAGAATCGTTAAAAACATGAAGTACCCAGGTTTATCGACATCAGCAAGTTTAGAAGTCACTTCCCAAAAATACTTGACAAAAACATCAACTGAAACTGGTCGTCCAGATAATCTAATTCTTTCTCGAACCGATACCACGTGTGGTGATGTATAGAGACCAGTTTTGTATCCTCGCTCATTTAAAATGGATTCAATGTAGGCACATGTTGAGCCTTTGCCTTTAGTTCCAGCAATATGAATAATATTGAGATTGTTCAAATCATCCAATTCAATATCGAGTCGCTTCAAAAGTTCAGTGATTAAATTGAGCTTCTGTCTTGCATCTTTAGTATTAGCAGGATTAATCTTTTTCAAAACAGAAAAGTTGCTGTCATATTCCATCAGCTTGGACAAAGTTTCCTTGTAACTTTGATTTGAACTTGTCAATCCATTGGAAATTTTTGCATTCCCATTGAGAAGCATTTGGTTGTTTGACTTTGTCTCGAAATCCATCATTTGGTCATTTAAACACCTAATAAAGATGAATAATTAGAAACGGAATAAGAAGAAAAAATTAGATGAGTTACATAGAAATAATGAAAGAATAAAGAAAAAAAATAATGATGCTTGAAATGAAAGAATAAAGAAAGTGAACTATAAGAGGATATTTATCTTTAATCTTGTCTAATCAAGAAATTAACGATTAACTCAGTTCAAATAACAAACTTATAATTCATCAAATCAAATGACAGTTAAACAGTGTTTATGATGTGAGAGACAATTCAGACATTTCATCGGACCATTAAAACATAACAACAGATTTAGTCAGTACAAATGTACCTTAAGAGTTCATATTTACCTGACAAACGGAAAAGTTGGTTTAATTTTCCAGCCACGGACGCACAACAGCATTAGGCTAACATAAAGTTGATTGGCAGTTACTAAATAGGATTACACCATATTAAAAATGTCAATGATGTTGATGAACATTTCATTTTATGGCATTATGATAAAAATTTGTCACGGGGTAACAATTCAAACGGCAAACGAGATAGATTGTGCAAGTTGAATCGATGAGACTAGATAGATAATTAATTAATCAATAAGGTAAACCTTCAAGTCATTGAGATTAGGAAGATACTTGACAGTAAAGATGAATCTTAAATTGAGTTAAAGCTTGAGATTCAAACAAGAAGCACATTTTCCGGTGAAAGTATAAGTTTGCTATTCAAGGTTAATCACTGTAACATGATGAAGATAAGGTTACCTCGAAATGGTCCGTACTGATGTGAAACCAGGAAATAACAATGAATAAACTAAAGTATTTAAACAAACGTACAGTTAATTAAAAAGGCATTGAACAAAAATAGAGTCTACTTAAGAAACCATTTCAATGAGGTTAACCATATGTTTCAATGTTTTACTATATGAAGAGCATTTGAAGTGAAAATACACAAAGTGCTGTTAAAATAGACTAGATAAATTATTTTCATTTCTTGTTAATTAAAAGGATATTTAAAAATATCACAGTTAGTGTGGATTAATGTAGTAATTATTGCTTTAATGTTTAATCAAAGCTTTTACCGGTTTAACCATTCTTTTAATTCAGTTTAATGATTTGATGGATTCATCATTTCTTGTCAATTGAACACAAATCAAAATGTCAGTCTAATTAAAGTTTAGGCCAAAGTAAAGCTTTAGCTGTTTTAACTGGTTTATTTAAAGATGGTAAATAAAATTGAGAAATAAAATGATGATCTAATAATGAAAATAACATGAAACATGAAAATGAACACAGTTTATGATTGACCTGAACAATTAACTGAATCATGACACAGTTTCTGACCAATGATTTGAAAAGCAGAAAAAACAATAACAATTGATTCATCACATTTAATATCAACGTTAATGTACCTCAAATTGTCTATTCAACTGGTAAATTTAAAAATGTATGTTTTAACACTTTCATTCAACTTTAATATTCCACTTAATCATGTGTTTATTTGAAAATTGACCAACAATTGAAGTAAAACTGACCAAACAAACAAACCAAAAATGAACGCTCAAGGTGATAATTTAGTGACCTTTAAATGATCCATAATAAGCCATAATAAGCAATATCCGTTTGGGTTTTGGGTTAAACCAGATAAACAAAGATTAGTGACTCTGGTTAAGGATTAAACATCCTCAACCAGATTCGTGTAAACCTTTACAGACCTTCAATCAGTTTCAAGTAAATAACAATTATTTAGTCATCACTTTCGCAATTATTAAACCAAACGATGATGATGATGATCGATAAACAAGAATGATCAGTTGATCATATCGCGTTTTCACTTTGGTTCACCATTAATCTTATTGTGTTTCATCTTACAATAATTGTTAATATACATCTGATTGTTCATGGATTGGTATTGATGGGCTTTGACTTTCAACCAATTAGAGGTGAGACCATTTTTAGAGAGAGACAAAAGCTAGCCTAAAGGGAGTCAACCTAGCTGACTAATCGTTCAAATGATGAGATTTGTTTTTATAACCAACAACGGAAATTTTGAAGACCTTTACTCACCACCAGATCTTTCAATAAGCTTGTACATTTCCAACCCAATAACCAATGTTTCATTTGTCTTTCACCATCCAACAACCTTCTTCTTCTTCTTATTAAATTAGTAACTTATTGTCAACTTTTTACCTTGTGATCAACAATCCATATTAGTTTGATTTTTTTGTCATCAACAAACAGTGAGTGGGTCTTTCATTTGTTTATTATCAATTAAATTTTGCTTGTTTGAGACATTTATATTGTTCTGTCAGCCTGGCAACAATCATTTATCCTTAATTCCGTTTGAAAAAACAGTGCTAAACATTTTCTTCTCTTTAGCTTCAAGGTTTCTCTACTTTGCTGGCTTTCCTTATTTTTGCTTGCCTTCAATTTTCTCTCTTTTTCACTTTCATTTTGGCTTCTTTTTTCGCTCTGTGATTCCTCTTCCTTTACTTTCACTTTTTGTCTCTGTTCCTGTCATTTCTAAAGAACGACATTTATGTTCGTGAATTTGGAAGGTCGATCAGGATGAAGGGATAAGAAGGACCGAGTTTTTCGCTATACCGACCAGTTAATATAATTCTGTTCAACCATAAGGATTATATTCACCATCAGAGTGTCAATTTCAACCATTTTTACACTTTGTTGTCTTTTTTAACAAGTTTAAACCATTAATCAACAGTCATAAATTTATATTTATTTTATGAGAAACGGTTTCAAGATATATTTTTTATTTTTGTTTTTCTCTCTTAGTGACACATTGTACTGAACCCATCATGACCAGTGGTGTTAATATTTTGCTACCAACTGAAACTGTTGGATCCAAGTGGACTAATTCATCAATCAATCCTAAATCACTACAATCATGGTTTTCACCAAGTCAATGGGACCAAAAAGCCTGGGTTGAATGGCATCAACAAAATTGGTCCATTTGCTTTTGGTTTGCTACTTTTTATGTGCTTGCTGTTCGCTTGGGTTTAATATACATGAATAATCGTAAACCCTACGATCTTCGTTATCCATTGGCCATTTGGAGTGGTTTACTTGGAGCTTTTTCAATTGCTGGTTCATATTACATGGTTCCAGAGATAATATCAACCCTTTATAAGGATGGTTTCCATAGTGCTGCCTGTGATAACTCATATAAATCAGATAAAAATGTACTCTTTTGGTCCTGGTTGTTTGTTTGGTCCAAAGTCTTTGAATTTGGTGACACTGCATTCATCATTCTTCGTAAACAAAAACTTTCCTTCCTCCATTGGTATCACCATGCAATGACTGTAATCTGTGTATTCACTTACTTCCCAGGAATGGTGGCGATCAACAGATGGACTGGTTCCATGAACTTTTTCGTTCACTCTCTCATGTACTCTTATTACGCGCTGAGAGCAATGCGAGTTCGCATCCCTAAACCAATTGCAGTTTCAATCACAACTTTACAAATTGCCCAAATGATGATTGGATTTTATGTTGCCTCGTATGCGCTCGTAATGAAAATGTCAGATCAACCATGTAAAATTACTCCTGGAGAAAGTTTATTCAGTTTCTCCATTTATTTCAGCTACTTCATTCTCTTCTGCAATTTCTTCATCCAAAGTTATTTCAAGAAACCATCGCCATCATCATCTCGAACCAAAAAGGATTAAAACAAAAGACAAATTTAAATTAAGCTCAACTAAAGACAAATTTTACGATGATTAAGCATGTATGATATGATTCGTACCGACTCAAAGTAGTAAATCAATCTTCTAACCTATCAATGAATCGGTACAAATCATTGCAATCCACGCAAAAATATTGAAATATGTAAACAAAAATTTGATTACAATTTCGATGAATAAAATATTAAGCCAAATCCATGGTTATTGATTTACTAAAGACAACAAGACAAGGAAAAAGAAAAGAGTTGTAAAGTTGATTGATTAACACTGTCCATGTTTAATTAAATAAACTGCTTCAAGGAAATAAGGTAATGAATTTCGTGAAACATTTTGATCGATCCCATGAGGTTGTTGTTGCTGCCAAATGATTGGAATAAAAAAATACAGTGAAAGAAGGAAAAACGGAGAAGAAAAAAAAATTTCAATCTTCTCATAAGTAAATTTAATCTGGTCTGAGTTACAATTGAAGCCAGGGGTAAACAGTAATAATGGTAATAATCAAGTTGAAAGAAGCTTAATGATGATTAGTGGGACGAGTTGGTGAAGATGAGGATGAAGATACTGGTAAATACAGAAGTAGCAAATACCTGAAAAAATAATGAAAAGATGAGAATCAATTTTATTAGCCTTTAGAGATATATATTGGTTGAAAATAAGTAATCAAAATAAAAGTGAAACTGTTGAGACAAATGATGCCGATGATAATAATGGCAAGAAAAATGTTCATCAAAACTAAGTGTAATAATGCCATTGATAATGACAATTAATGTAATGATGGAAAACAATTGAGATGATGTTTTCATCTCAACTCACCAATTTTGAAACCCTTTTCAAGTTCAACCCCAGTTGTACCCATGAGAACCATTTCAAGCTGATAAACATGATTGACCTTTATAAATGAAACTTTGATATTGACCAAAAGAGAAAGGTAAAATTAAATGCAAAATTTGGGTAATATCAAGTTTCCTCAATTTCTGGTTGCAAGCCATTTACCTAACAAAATAATACAATTTACTGGAGCAACAATCATTGCAGTAATTTGTTTAACTGCTGTGAGTTACCCAGAGCAAGAAGATGATGAAGATACAAGATGAAGATGAAGAAGAAGATGTTAAATGAAATCTCTTGAGAAGCAAATATCAGATCAACTCTGTTAACCCATCAAAATTAATTATATTAGTTGAGGAAAGTGAAAAAATGGTTACTTTTATGTTAACCTGGAAAAGGTAACAATCAAAAAGGTTTTTCTGGTTTACTCTTATTTTCACCGTCAAATGATGACCAGCAAAAACATGTTTCATAATATATTATTTGATAAAAGGTAAAGTGAACATAACTGTGTTGTTAAACGTAATTTGTTGATTCACTTTCCATTCAGACATTGCAACCTGAAATTAAAGATGAATCCTGAATGGTTCAACAACTGGTTGCCATTTTATGAGTAGAGAATCGGTTAAAGTCTCTCTGTTGATTCAGTGTTAATAAAGCTCAAAATGGTAACTTTGATCAAGTCAAGTTTCATGTCAAATTAGTTTCCCATTCAACCCAATTTGATCAAGTCAATTTGATTCAACATCATATCTTGATTTTGTCAGAATGCAATCAACACATTAAACATTGATCACAGAATCACACTTTTAGTAATCAATTTCTCGGTTTCCCCCCAAAACAGCCAAACCAAAAGTAAAGGATTTTACATTCAAAAGAATGTGCTTGGCTGTCTTATTTTACGAAATTTAAACTGATTAGTGTTGTCTTATTTAAGCCTATTATATTTGGCCGTTTTGAATTTGGCTATTTTGACCCTTTGGCTATTTTGCATTTGGTTGTTTTGGCTTGGCTATTTTGAGTGTCGCCCTTGAAAATAGATCTTAAAGCTATTCCCACAAAATTTCATTTTCAGATGTTTGACTAAAGACAAACATTTTACTCATTTCTGGTTTTCTGGTTAATTCACTGGACTTCAGTTGACCTTTGATTGTGTTTAGAAAATTGTTGAATCGTCTTTTGAATTGAAATTTTCATGATTACCTTTTCCATTGATCATTTTGACACTTTGCATTTGAAATTTGTTCACACTTTAACGTTAATTTGCTCATTGATCACCATCAACTCAATCGATTTGCAGTCTCTTGAGCCAATAAATGGAAATGAGAAGAAATCCATTTCAACATTTTCTTTTTGTTTGTTTTTTTCTCAAGAAAAACAAATGATTGAAGATTCTTTTTTTTTGCCTTCATCAGGTGAAACAATCAGGTAATTGTGTGGTGAAAAGAGATGGAAAAATGTTCACGTATTTTGTCTTTATTTTTACTGGGAAAAGATGAACAGAGGAAAGATGGTGAGAGAAGATGAAAAATGATGATGAGATTGAAACGCGACAAAAATATGAAAAGAAATGAAAACAGAGAAATATTGTGTTTAATAATGCTTTTGACATCATTAACAATTTATAATACAAACTGAAACATTTTGAATGATATCAAGTTACACTTTAAATTTTCATGGTTTACTTGAGATTTCATTTGAAATACTTTTAACAATTTGCCTTTTCCTTCATCATCATTGGATATTCTGAAAACGTTCACCAATAAGATGAAACCCAAATTTGCAAATCGTAATGTTTCTAAACTGTTAAAGTTAACGATTCCGTTTTCCTCAACATCTTATTTTGTTAAGCCGTTAATCACACATAAATTGCATTGAAATTAAATGTTTCACAGGAACCATAATTTTACATTTCACACTCCCTAATTGAACAAGATTACATTGAGAAGCAAAAGTTGTCCAAATTTTTCACTCAAACTTGAACGATTTCAACTTGCCATCCAATATTTGCATTGAAGAGCAGTTTTCGAGGAAAAGTTCAAAGGAAAGTTCTGAGCAAAATAATTTGCAAAGTAAATCTAAAATAAAAATTGTAAAGAAAATTTGAGTTGAGCAAATTTTTCGAATCAAGTTTCGTGTTGAATATTTTCTGATCTTTTATCCTTTGATAACTCACCTCGATATGACTGTCAAAGCAGAGTATCCAATGAAAGATGTCGATAAGCTTATGGCCTTGTCAGCCTACAAGAGACGTAAATTGAGCTTAAAAATGAAACAATTAACGATAGAAGCTTCTGATCCCACTTTGTAGATGATCCAAGAATCGTGAACTTGTCCAAAGTCAACAAGAATGGAAGCAAAAGCCGAAATTTATCTTAAGTTATGAATCGTTTTTCATCTTAAAACAAATGCCTTCAACTGGAAAAGGAATAAATTATTGAGTTTGAAGCATAAATGTTGAAGAGCTGAAAATTTGTCTCAAAAGTATTGCATTGAAAAGTTGCGATTTGATCAAATGTTATGTTACTTTGCATCTTTATCTTCATTCTTGAATTACCTTTTCCATTGTAATATAAATAAACTCCTTTTTTGTGGTAAATTATTAAAGCATAATTTATGGATTTTTGCCTGACTCAATGAATAACACTCAATCATTGTTAATATTAGGCCAACCAGAAGCTTTTCCCATCATCATCATTTTTCTCTCTTCCTCATCTGTTTCATTTTTTCTTCCTTTGTTTCTTTCATGGTAATTGATTTTTCCCTTCTCAGTTCACTTAATACTTACTTGTTTATCAACAATAAAGTTCACCTTTTCCCCAAAAACCAGGTAACCTTTTGTTTGGTTTATGTTTTTTTTCACGAAAGAAACTGATTTAATCAAATTATAAATGTCTACCTTAATCTTATTTAAGCCAAATCATCATCAAAATGAGATTCTCTATTTACCTTCTTCTTCTTCCTCCAACACCATGAAGATGATAATGATAATAAAAACAGAAGAACAGCAATTTTTCCCTAAAATATTGCCTTCGATTTTAATGGCCAATGAAACTGTTCAAAGTGAAGCAAATGGTTCAAAAGCAACTGAACATTCAAAAGCAGAAATCAATTAATTTCAGTGAATTTCAATATCGAATAGAAAAAATTGTCTTTTCTCCAAAAGAAAACAAAACTCGAAATGCTTTTACTTTCATTATCTCATCTTTTGTCAAATGGTCGACTCAAAGCTTCTTACACTTATGGCACTTAATCCATAAACTGTGCTCATCACGTACGAAAAGAGTCCATTTTTATGCTCATCTTTTATCATTGTCCAATCTTGTCCTCTTTTCATTCAGCTATTATCATCATCTTAAGCCCAATCCTTTGCTCAACATACAATACCAACAGAAAAGTGCATGTTTATTGTACAATCTTATTAAATCCCTTTTCCTTCATTTTATTCCTTCCATGATTATCATTGTTTAACATGAAATTATTATGAAACAAGAGCAAGATTATTGTTTATCCTGGAATCACTTGCCTATTATCAAATGATCACAAAATGTTTGGGATTATCTGATGAAATGAAACTTCTATATTTTTGGGACAAACAAACCTTCTTCAAACGCGATAATTGGTTCATTGGTTAACTCACAGTTTGCCTAAATGCTTGAGAAAAAATTATCTCAACATGAACACATGAATAAATTTTTAGCTTTAAAACAAAGAATGTCAAATTGCAATACAATCAATCATTCATCGGTTTTTTTTATTCTCCTGAACTCAATCCTTATCCATGTGTTTTAGCTCGTGCAACTCCCAGTTTAACACTCCAAGTAATTCTTGATAGAACACCTTGAGAATGAAAATTCAAGCCTGAAATTTCCAAAAACAAGAAACAATCTGAATTCTTGCAACAAGGTGAAGTGTTCAGGATCGAAACCCTTTTAGATAAAGGCTTTTTAGTCGAAGCAGTTTAGAAAAGTAAAAACAGATAAAAGGAAAAATCTCAATTTCTCATTTTCGAGTCTCTAGGCTCAACCTGAAATCATGAAATTAACGCAAATTCAATATCGTAATTTTATCAATAAAAGTTCATTTTTTTCAAAAATCAAGTTTCAATTTTTTATGCAAAGTTATTAACAAAATATTTGTCTCAACGAGAACTCTTGAGTTGATTATTTGTTTACAATTTTCAATTGATGCAACTTTCCGAATCTATTTAATGAAGTTTAAGCAAAATAAGGAAATATTTAGAAACATTTGAATAGAACTGGACAGTTCTTGAATCGAATATCGAAAAAATGGAACAAAAAAATTTCTCAAGAATAGAATGGAAAATGATTGAAATATTTGCATACCTGATCAGTGGATCCAGTTCATTCCAATGAACACCATGAAAAAAATATTCAAAATAAATTCTGAGTTGATTGAAGTAAACCTGGAAAAGATGAAAAGAAGCGTTTTAAATTGATTCCAATTGAGTTGGGGTGAAAGATGATTAGATGGAAATGGCGATAAATCTGATAAATCTAAGAATCTCCTGACTTTCAATTGAGACATTTTGACATGAAAAACGGACAGTTGAGTAAAAGGTAGAGTAAAAGAATCAAAGAAGATGCGAATGATGGAATTTTAATGCCTTCTGATGAATCTAAGCCTTCTAAGCTGTTCATGAAAGGTTATCAAGAATCTGTGAAAGAATAAGATGAAAGGAAGAAGAAAAAAAGTACAAGAAACATGAATGTTACCTTTGAATATGAACAATGCTATTGATTGTTGGAAACGTGATAAATGAACTGTTGAAAAGATTTAATATTCATTTTCTTAGTTCAACATTTTTCTCATATTTGATCCGCAAAAGATTGTTACTATAATTTAATTTATCATTCAAGTTTCCCATTCATTCAACTAAATGATGGTTAAACAAAAAAGCGCAGATCGCTTTATTATATTAATAATAATGGTAATCATAATAATTGAGCAAAGTTAACATATTCCATTATATTCTGAATGTTCATTTTTTTCTCTTCTTTTTTCCTCTCTCTATTATTATGAATATCATCAACTCTTTAACTTTATTTTTAACATAATTTAATCATAACATGAGATAGTGAATGAATAAATTGTTGACAGCAAAATTGTCTGGGAATGAATTTTCAATCTAATGATAAGTCTCTATTTTACTCTTGTTTTCACATGAAAAATGAGTTAACATGGCAAGTCTCTTCAGGGATCAGGAATAGACTTGCACTGAGCTTAGACTTTCAATATCTTCAATTATAATCAACAGTATTAATCAACTTGATTTTTTCTGCTTTACTTTAAAACAAAAGATTTTTTTTTCTCGTTTTTTTCGCTTTTGTGTGTTGACAGTTAATCTTTGTAATGTTCATTTGAAACATGAATTAATTAGTCAAAATTAGATTCAGTTTAGTCGATGGTGGTGATAATGTATACTTTGGGTCAAGTGGGTTGACCAGGGAAGTGATTGAAAACAATCACAGTTAATTTATTAATGCATTTAACCAATTTGTTTGCTTTTGTTTCTCTTGCTTTACATCATCAAATATTAATGACTTGCCTTATGTTTTCCCATTGATTAATAGTGAATCAACTTTAACCTGAAAAGGTCTAATAATGATTAAATGAATATATTTGGATGATTTACATTCAATCGACAAGAGAAACTTTACCTTATAAACTCATTTTCTGGTTCATTCACGACTTTGTCAAGAAAGAGATTGATTAAGAATCTAATTTTGATATTTTCACTTTCAATTGCATCGATTCAAATTCTTCATCAGAACATGACTGAATCACTTTGTTCATAATTGCAGCTCAAGCAAATGCTTAAAGATTGAAGCGTTGAAATGAAAATAAATCAGCAACTAAAGTCTTCATTTTATGAATATTGAGATTTTAAGATTTTATCCAACGATGGAAACAGAAATTTTGGAAAACTCTGTAACTTCTCAGTTTAATGCAACTGAATTTTGAGTTGATCTGATTGAGTTTTCTGTGTAATTCGAATGGAAAATGGAAGAAGAATTTCCATGTTTGTTTTTGCATGAAAATGTATACATCGATACTTGATCGAGACAATTGTTTTTCTGTCTTAACTCAATTTCGTTTCTCAATCAACCCGATTCTGTAAATCACATCATTTTTAAACTGTAATCTTTACTTTTGGTAAAACATGAAACTTTGCCAATCAGATGGACATCAAGCTTTAGATTGACAAAAATTGCAAAACAAAAGTCTCATTTCGTTATCCATTAAACAAATCTACATTTTGTTTCACCTTTTTGATGATCAAAGAGTCTGAATCATTTTCATTTGAAAGGCAAAAAACGATAAAAGTAGAGAAAAGGTTCAGTTAAACTGACACTTTGCCTTTTTAAGCATCAAATCAAATGCACATTTCATGTTCAGATAATCAGCGAAGATGAAGAAAGAGCAATTTTACGCTTCTCTCAATATTGGCGTCTCTTTATCATCATCAACTTACCCTTAAGGGTATTAACAAATTTTCAACAAAACTTGTTTGCTTTATGATTGATTGAAAATCTTTCAATGAATAAGACGAAGGTAAAGTTGAACCAAAAAAAATGAACATAAATGAAAATAATCTGTAATCATTATTCAATATGTGAAGTGGCGTCAAAGTTAATCAATGAAATGTGAAAATGCAATTTCCATCAATAATAATTACTTAATGGAAACAGTGATTTACCGATGAAAACATTTTTTACTCTCAACCTGACAAAAGTAATAGAGTAATGATCAATGAAATTAGCTTCGTTTGTTTCATTGTTGTTCATCAATTGAACTGATTAATTGAAATATTACATGAAATAAAATGTTAGCCTTGAGATATTTTCTTAACTTTATATTGACCTTGTATCCTTTAGGCTAACAAATTAACTGTCACAATCTAATAATGATTACAACATTTGATTAAATGGTTTAAATTAAATAAAACTTTAGATTGAAAATAAATGAAAAAAACTACTTTTCCTTCAAAGTCACTTTGGCTACTTATTCACTTATTAAATGGGTTATCACAAAGAGCTTCCCAGTTTTCACTCCCAGCTTGGATAAAACTCGGTTTCGCTCAATTCTCAAGGAATTTTCAAGTTCTTTTAGTTGAAGCAAAATTTTGTTGGATGTTGAACCTTTTCAACTGTTCGATTGAAGAGAAATCTTTCAACGAACTTTGAAAGGTAAATTTAAATGCATTTTCATGTTTTGAAACTTATAATGCATTTATGATAATCTTGATTCCCAGTTTGGTTAGAATTGGAGTTTTCTGGTTTCATTGAATTTGGTGATTAAATGTTTTGACATTGATTATTAATTGATTGAACTTTATTCAACTTTCAATTTGATTATTTTGACTGAATAATTGAATTTCCATTTGAAAGCGACTCAGTTGGATGTTAACATTTTCCTGTTTCGAGTTCATATTTCCGCTTCATTTGAACCTTTTCTTCAGAACAGTTTTACCATTCAATTGATTATCTTTGTTAATCTTTTTCTCTTTCAACCCTTTTCTGTTTTCCATGTTATCATTTACCAAGTCAATGGATATTCATGGTCTTACAGGATTGAATGGAGCGCAAATTGTTTGATTAAACTAAAACTTTCCCGAGAGACAGCAAAGAGTATCAGATGAACAGGGAAGGAACAAGAAAATGTTTTTCTTTTAGTGTCAACAAATTGGAAAACAAAACAACAGAGAATTATTATCTTCTTATCATTTCATGAGGAAACAAAAAGTCGCAACTTTTCAGTGTATCATGATTATCATGGGAACAGACAAAAAAAGAGTAAAAGTTTATACTTTTTATCATACAGGAGAAGAAGCAAAAGTTGATCGTTTGTTTGCTTTTTTGTTTAATCATATTTTCTCATAAAATTATCAAATTATTGTGTTAACATGATAAAAGTTATTAAAATTTCTTTACCAATTTGTTTCCATTCCAACAGGGGAATCAAAAGCTTGATTATCTTTTCAGAGGTAAACAGCTATTCGAGATTCACTGAGTTTACCCTAAATTCATGATTCGAGTTAATTTCTTTTCACATTTTCCACCCAGAATATCAACTCTTTATTCACAATAAAATAACTTCATGAATGTTTTAGTTTTAGTTTTCGAAAATCCAAATTCTCGAAAATCTCGAAACTCTAACTTTGGAATTGAAGAGTTGAAAGATTTTGAATGGATCCTGGAAATTGTTTTGTGTATTCAATATTATGTTAAGTTTGTTGTTTAAATTGGATAACCAATTGAGTCAAGAAAATGGAGAAAATTGTTTCTGAAAATATTTATTTACTCTTATGTTGTTTCATTATTGAATGGACAACAGAGTAAAATGAAAAGGCCAAATAAATGAACTGTTTTTTGTCTCTTGTAGATGAAAGGTTGATGAGAAGGAAGACGAGGAAGAAGATGAAAATGGCCTCGAATTGACTTTCAGTTGAAATGAAAGATTATTTGATCAATTCTGTTGGTAAACAGTGCAATGAAAGTTTGGCAAAGAGGAAGAAAGAAAGCAAATAGAAGAAGAAGAAGAAAAAATGTAAAGGACAAATGAGGAGAAGATAAATCAATCTGAAGAAGAAGAAGATGTTTGATTACCCGGCGGGTATTCAACAGTATCACAGGAAATCAGAGGCAGACAATAATGAAACCTGATGAAACAAGCTGTTGCTTTACCGAGTATCACCTTCAATCACAATTTGCAGTTTGACAATTTCAACCTTCCCTTTAACCCTTGAGCTAAATTGCACGTTTCACGATAAACTGACAAATTGTTCACCTCCAAGAACAAATTGTACCTTTACAGTGATCAATGTTAACATTCAAACCAAACCAATTGTTAATCAACTTATTAAAACTTTGGAAATCACAAGAAAAGACGAAAATCTTTTCACTTTACATCTTCAAGTCGACTTCTGGTTTCATCAATGATAATGTTTCACCTTTTTTCCAGGAAAACATTTCTTTTTTTTGAAAATTCAATTACAAAAATTGCAGTTGACTTTACCTGAAAAGTGTTTTCACTTTTTTTCTGCTTCTTTTTGCTTCACTTATTAAATGGATTTTACGAGTTTCAACTCAATCCACTATTATTCATATTCACCTAAACATTTATATCCAGCATTATATTTATACCAATGAACACATTGATATCATCATTTTCATTCCATAATCTCTTGAGAGTGATCACTCCAACCTGTCAATAAGATGAGTAACAAACCTGACAACTTTTTTTATTCATCTTCCTCTTCACCATCTTCTTTCGATCTCTTTTTATTCTCTTCACAGTTTTCATTTCTCACAGGAATTCTCACAGTTCCCGAATATCATCATTTTTATCATCAAAACTAGTCGAGAAAGTAACATTAATGATAAGAATGAAAAAAACTGAGTAAATTCTGAGCCAATTATCTGTAGCAAAAATAATCGCTTTACATTCATTATTTGGAAAAGCTTAAGCGCTTTACTCGTACTTTTTCCTCTTCTTTTGTTGAACAAAATGTTTTTTCATGAAAAAATAAGTTCTTCATCCTCAATTCAAGATTAACATGGCTTTTGTCTTTACTCATCATCATCATCAAAACACGGACAATTAATTTTGGAATATAAATTTTTGTGCAGAAAATAACTTTACCTTTGCAATTAATAAATCAATGGAATGAGTGATTATATGCACTTAAGGAAATAATTTGAAAACTTCATAAGTCGAAATATTAATCACTTAATTGTTCGAATAAAGTTGTGCTTTTAAGACTGAATTTCCTTTTAATTTGATAGTTCTCATGAGATTGTTTTGCATTATTAATGGAAAAAATTGATTCTTTAAACGCTTTTTCACTTATTTTAACCATATTTTTGGACAAGATTTCAATCCAAATTGTTTAATTTTGAATGAATTTTGTAAGAGTAACGTTCAGGTAAATAAACGACGAAATGTTCATTTGCTCTTAGAATGCTTTTAAGTGAAAAGAGTCTGAAGGAGACACTTTGAAAGTTACTTTTGATTTTAAAATGAGTTGGAAATGCTTTTTATTCGAGTTCCATTAAGCTCATAATATCATCAATTAGTTATTGAATGCAAAACTTAATGCTATGTGCTAGTGATATGCAATGTCGGTATTGACTCGAAGTAACACGATAATGTTTTGTAGAAACTCTTTAATTAATATTCTGAGGAAAAATAAGTTTAGTGAATGTGACTTGCAGTGCGCTAATAATTGCCCATCAGCTTTATATTGATGCGAGTTTCTTGCAACTTTAAAGATTTTGTTATAATATTGATGACTTTGCAGAGTTTACATTTACCTTTGCATTTCAGGAAAACTCTCAGGAAAAGGAGAAAAGATTATGAAATATTCAAATGTTTACGGATGCATGATAAATGTGAATGAAAAATTGAAAATATCATGGTTTAACCTTCTAAATGGAAAGGTATCTGTTTGAAAGCGAAAAGCGCTTAAAGAAAGAAAAAGAAATGAAACTCGAAACGTGACTTTAGGACTCTTTGTTTGCAATGATAACAAAACATTAACAATGTAATATTCATGAATTTATAAAATGAATAAATATTTTATGCTTAAGACTGAATCAAAAGTAAAAAATAACAAAAAGTAACTTTATTCAAAAGTTAAGTAAAAGTGACAAAAAAGGTCAATTTTTTGACAATTTTCAACTGAGTTTCAACGCTTTCATTACTTTCCATTGCACATTCAAGTGCTACATGAACATTGAAATGCAAAAGTCTTTTGCTTCATCAACTTAATTATTTAGAAGTTGAAGTTCGAGTTTGGCTAGAAATGAATTGTAATCTAATAATTTGCAGTTGAATTGAATCTTTCTTTTGATGTAGTTTTAATGGGCGTAAAATGAAATCTTTTAATGAATTACTTTGATGGATTGCAATTTGAAATCTGATCTTCTTTATGGAATGTTCATTCAAAGACAATTCCAAGTTTCACATTTCGCTCATGGAAAGTATTCTGTGTAACTTGGTAATGTTCACCCATTATTATCAAGTCAACCTGTCGAATAGTAACTTGAAGGATCTAAAGTTGACACAAGACTTAATCATTAGACGATCAACTCTTTTAGCTCTAAAAGTCTCAAGTTAAAGTGAAAAACCATCATTTATGCCTTTATGAGTTGACATCATTTGTGGCTCAAACCAATTGTGCTACTTATTGAATACTTTTGATCAAATTGCACGAGATTTATGAACTAATTAATGATAAACTTAAGCAAAATAATAGCCTTTTGATGGAATAACCATTCTATTAAAACGATTTCCAAACAATTAACCTTAAAATTTATTGCCAAGCAATCAATTGATCTCAATAGACGAAAACTTCAAAAAGAGCTTCATAAAACATCTTTGCTGAAGGATTGCTAACCTTTTCCCGATCAAAAGTGTTCAAAAGTATTTAAAGCAATTAATACTTAAACTTTGCAGTTCAGAATCGACATGAAAACTGATTCGATTGCAAGTATTTCTTTGATCATTCACGCAAGTTGCTAAATCCATTTGTATCATCTTTGCTTATTTTACGCTTATTTTGCTAAATTGCTATGATCTAAGTTGCGGATGAACAGGCTTTTTGAAAGATTCATTTCACCACAAAGAATATCTTAGAACTTGATCTTTCACGTTCTTTTTCGATGGCAGTCTCTAAAGTTTTGGGTTTTTGGGTTACGATGAAAACGCTTCGTTTTATGTTCGTTCGTTTTGAGCTTCTTGCGTGATTGAATAAGGAAACGATTTTTAAATAACTGAAATGACGAAACAACACTAACTAGAGGAAACTATTGAAACTGTTTAAGGTTAATCATCTTTCACGGAGTGATATTTATCTTTGGATTGCAGTTTTGCAACTAAAGTTAAAAACAATTAACTTACCACATTTGATGGCTTCTATTGATGAATGGACTGATTCATATCTCGATTCAAACTGTGAGGCAGCAAAAGAATTGAAAGGAAGAAGCAAAGTTGGTTTTACATTAATAATAATATTTTAATAGAAAAATTGAACTGAATGAAAATTTGGGTAAAAGAGAATTAAATTTATGACATTTTCTTTTTTCATCATCTTTGATTATGATGGAGTTTTGTTTAGTTGAAATGATTATTGCTGGTTGAAAGATGAAAGATGAAAATGTTTTGTTGAGATAAATGAACATTCAGTTGAAAGGAAAGTTGGAAAAGGAGAAAAGAAATGATCCTGGAAACCTCATTAACCATGAAAAACTACTTACAGAGTATCAGCTGAATAAGTTTTGAATGGTTCAAGTGGCAATGAACTCTATTCATCAATGTTATCAATGTTTAAACGATAACATATGAAGGTAAAAAGGCAACTTGCTTCTTCTCAAGAGACACTCGGTTGGACATGATAAGAAGGGAATATCATGAAAATTGTGATTCTTTCAACAACAAGATCAGATGGAAAACCTGGTGATTCCAATTGAGTTAATCCATAATGAATTGTAAAGAGAAGAAAGTTTATCATTTTATCTCTTCCAATTGTCAGTCCGAATCACAATAATAGCCACTCAGAATTTAATTTTAATATCGAAACTCTTTTATGATTCAACTAAAAATAAGATGAAAACTGAATCCACCAACAACTTCATTTCAACCTGCAAAGTTGAATGCAAATTTTCCTTAAACATGAGCAGAAAATTTTCTTGAGATTCGATTGAAAATTTCTCTGCAAAAAGAATTCAAAAACAGAAGAAAAGCTGAAATTGGAAAATCCATAGGAATAGCTTTTTCCAGCTGAAGTCTGATCAAAGATTTGTGCAAAATTCATTATTCGAAATGAGTTTCAATCGATTCTTATAATTGTTCAAGTTTTACACTTAAATTGATTAACTGAAAGAACGCAAAGAGCGTCTTTTGATTTACGAAGTTTTCCTTGGAATTTAATTTGTCATTTAATTTGACTTGTTTAATTGGGTAAACCAACAACTCTTCAGATGAATTTATCCTGAATTAGATGAACAATACAGATGTAATAACCAGAATCTTTGATTTGGAAAAGAAGAAAGAAAAAGAAGAGGAAAAAAAATTGTAAATTAATCTTCTTTTTCATGCTATTATTACTTGCTTATGTACCATTAACCAATTAGTATAATTAGGTGAGTCAATTGAAAGTTTGCTCCATTTGTTGGACTGAAAAGGGTTCGAAGGAAGAAGAAGAATGTTGGAAGATGAGGAAAAAGAGGAAAAAAGGTGAGTTAATTACTCTTGTTGGCATCTTTGGGTGTATTCAAAGTCACCCAAAAACGAGGTCGAAAACAAAACAAGTGAAAATATGTAATTATCATCTCAATTTAATTAAATCATCAAAATAAACTGATAACCAAAAAACAAAACAAACATGAGTTTTAACCATTAATCAAGGTAAGACACTTTTCAACCTTCCATTAGAATCGCTAATTGTATTAACATTTTACACTTTTTGTTTGAACAATTAGATTGGAAAGAAGAAGAAGAAGAAAAAGTTGAAAAACTAATTTATTTTCCTAATCACCATTTAAATGGTTAAAACTCGTTACTTTTTCTGTTTCGAGGATCAACATTTCTCTACAATTTCCTCATGAGAATTGTCATGAATCAGGTGAACAGGTTATTAATGAATATAAATTGGTTCAATCTGTTTTCTGCCACAATAATTAGTTGGACTTGGAAGAAGAAAAAAAGCTAAAAATTCCAACTTCTTTTTGTCATCAGTGAAACAGGAAAGGAAAAAGATGAAAATTGTGATGGAAAAAAAACTTCTGATTAGAATCATGATGATCAAGATGAACTGCACTTGGAACAATAAATGTTGATGTTCTGGTGAATACAAATTTCACCATCAATGAACTGTTTCACCGTCAGTCAAGAGAGAGAAAAGTTATTTCAAAGATTTTTCTTGTTCGTTCAATTTTGTGCTTTATTTGTTCAGCTTTTTTCAGTGTAAAGGGTGACTTGAATCTGGAATGAGTAAATCATGAGTTAAATATGAGCAAAGGAATTGAAATTTATAGAGAAAACTCAAAATTGTTCATTTCTTTTGGGATGGAAATGCATGGAAGCAAAAAAAGATGTTATGATAACGATAAAATATCATCAGGCTGGGAGTGAAAAATATTACAATCCAAGTCATTAGAAAATTTTTCAATTTTTTGGCTCTTCTTTTCCATTCTTTTTACGTTTTCTCAATTGACCTTTTTTTACTTGATTAACATTTTCTGTTTCCTTCAATTCAATGAACACTATTTGATTAACAATTTGTTCAACAGTAGTTAGCATTGTTATTATCGCTATTATTACGTTTTGTGAATCATTATTATGCATGAGATAACAAAAGAAAAAGTCTTTTCTTTTCTTGTGTTCATTCGCTTCTCTCTTTTTGTTCAGTTGTCATGTAATTTTCAACTTGTTTTGCTTGCATGTTGAAAAGAGTAAACATGAAAATGAATTTCATTTGGCGTTCCATCAAAACATTTTCACAACTTTTCATTGGAATGTTGAGAAATTATTTACAATTATTTTGCATGAAAAGACAAATTAATCAACTCATTTTTTTGGAACTCAGTTCAATGGAAACGCTTTTTCTGTGTGTTCTGTGCTTCTCCTTTACTTTGGAAACCATTTTTCATCGTGATTCCAATTCTTATTATCATAATCATCATTGATGTTTAGTTGTAAATTAGCATGAGTTGATTTTCTGTTCACTCTAATTGACGTGAATAATTAGGCTAACAACATTTACATTACATTCAATTAAACATTTCCATGGAAAGAATTATTAATCAGATATTTACCATTCACCAATGAATCTGGAATTTAGATAATGTTTCTCGTGATTAAACTCTGCTCGAATAATGAAATCATTTCAGTTCGTTTTATCTTTCAATTTTTACCTTTCTGTGACATTCTTTGTCATTAAAAAGGTTAACAACTCCACTTAATTTGAGTTAATTAAATCATCACCCAAATCAGTATTTAGGTTAAACAAATCTTTTGACTTGTCGATCATTTCCAGCATTGCCCTTCAAAGGAGTTTTGTCATTCTTAAGATGCAACCCTTCACAACATCAACCCTAAGGTCGAGGTTAACCCTAGTTCATTGTAGCATAAAGCAATGGGATATGAAGATGAATGAAAAAAGATTTGATGCAAACTCCAAGTAAACGACTGAGGCTAATCAGCTTGGAGGTTTCCATTCGAACTCATTTGATGAAGAAAAAGTCGCGGATACTATTACCAGACTCAATCTTCTTAATCGACAAATCATTGAATAGACCATTTCTAATCAAATCACAGAAAAGTTTCATGAAACTGTAACATTTATATTCTGAAGATTGCATGTTTGCTGCTATTTTCATCGTTATCAGAAATTATTATGTACTTGATTGAGCTACCTAATGGTCGAGATTGCACGAGTGTTTTGGGTGTTGAATTGAAACTTGGCGATACAAGATGTTGGTCGATATTTGCTATTTACTCTTGGAATTATTCCCTTGATCAAGGTTCGAACCCTTAACCTGAGTGATTGTCACCTTACTATTGTGTGGTTTAATGCATTTGGGTTTGCCAATTGTTTTTATTCAATCGGCTTTGATTCAATTTGAATCATTACTTGAGGTTGATCCGTAAATGAAAAGGGAAAACATTTTTGTCAACTTGTTGCTATTCAGTTGAATACCTTTCAATGCGGATGAATTTGTACTCAATTGGAATCACATTTGATTCCATTTGAATATGGTAATTCTGTGTAAGATGAACATCAATGGGCTTGACTCTTATTCCATCCAACAGATTGAAAAAGTAAATATTATTCATTAGCCTTAATGGAAATGCAAGTCGATAGTTTCCCTGCAAATCCAACTTTCCATTGATTGGAAAACATTCAACAATTTTCCTCCTCCATCACCTTATTGACCCTGCTATTGAGCTTACCATGATTATCATACCAAACAGGAGAAGAGAAGCAGCCAAAAAAACAGGGAATCGAAAGGTAAAAAAACATGGATCATGTTTTTCATGGCTTTTAACGAGTAAAGACTTGAGGTTAAAGGAAAAGGAAATAAATAATGGATCAAGAATAGGAAAAGAAAGTGAATGTAAAGGTAAAAAACATGTTGAAGAGTAGCAATGGATGAACATTGGAAATGCAGAAAAAGAGGAAAAAAGTTAATCAAATTAAGTAAATTAGATTTGACTGTGAACATTTACTTTCAACCTTTTCTTGTTCAACTTTTCAATCAACTTTCCTATCATCATTATCATCATTTTCTTGTTTCCTTTCATTCCATTTGTTTGTCCAATTTTGCCTCTTCGAACGTTGTAACCATTTCTTTTTACAACATTTCAAGTGTTTCATTTCTCTTCGCTTTAAATGGAGTTGACCCACAATATTATATTACAAGGTAATTGATTTCATGTAAGGTTAACTCACAATCATGATATTACTTTGATTTTCATCTGAACAAGAGATTGAACTGAAAAATTTTGTTCCAAATCGTAAATGAACAAAAAAGTATAATTGATTGTCTTGGAAATGGTTAAACAATCTCGACTCTTTTTGACAAGAGCAAATGATGTCAACTTGCAGTGTTTTACCTTTTGTATTTACTTTTTGTTTCGCTTCTAATGAACAGTAATAATGAGTTTAATTGTCAACTTTAATGAACTTGAATTTGGTCTGTTTAAACGGTAATAACCAGCAATGGGAATTGTAATTAATTAACATTACTGTCTGGACACTGTTAATGGTAACAAATGGTTGTGACTATCATGTTTAGTCAACGGCGCAAAGTCATTTTCAATTTGATTATTTTCACTCTTTTCAACTCAATTAACAGTTGAAACCTTTTATTGCATTTGATTCACAAAATGTTGCTTCCCTTTGTACATTAACCTCATTAACCTAAATTGTTGATGAATTAATTTTGATTATAAATCTTTTCGTTTTCAAAATTATTGTTCAATGTAAAATGATTTTGAGAGTAAATTGAAAAAAGGTAAACTTGACTGAAATCGAGTTGAGTGATTAAAGGATTAAATGACTATTCAACTGAATATGAATATATTGAAGTTGTCATGATTGATAAAAATTGTTGGATCAGTTAAATTAATTTAATGTTTGTTAAACATTTAATTAGAGGGAATGAGGATGCAAATTCCCTGAAGGAAACATCTGAAGATGAAATACAAAAGAGTTCTGGTGGAGACTTGAATAGTGAAAGGTTTAGATGATGATAATGAACAAGATGAAGTTATCATTTCCTCTGAGAAATTGACTCCATCAACTCGACTATTAAACTTAACCTTCATCAGATTAATTAAGAAAAGCAAACTTGCAATTCAACTCTCAGTAAACTTGGAATGAGCGAGGAAACATAACCACCAACTTCAAGAGAATCTCAAATCACATGGTAAAGCCATAAAATCTCAAATAGAACTCGACATAAAACTAGAAATAACGTCGATAAAAACACCAAGTTCTCAATTGAACTCCCAGTAAACTGAGTAAAATTCTGCATAAAATTCCAGACTCTAGATTAAGTCACTCAAGACTTGGCATAAAACTCCCAGCAAATTTGAAATAAATGTTAATATAAATCCCAGTAGGAACATTGATAGCAGCTACAGAACTCAGCAAAATCTAAATTTCGAAAAATTCTCAAAGTTCGAACAGAATTTGCTAAATAAGAAAATTCTGAATTCGAATTTTGATGTTGAATTTTCGATAATTTGAATAATTTTATATAAAATTCTGTCATTTCGTAATATTGATTAGAATATTTTCTGATAAGTTCTGATAAATTGAATAAAACTTGGCAATGATTCCCAAGCAAAACTCCCAGTAAACTGATAATCAACTTTTATTCTGAAATATAAGTGAATATAAGTTAGTCTTGGAATTATTTCCATTTTTCTGTTGCAACTTGTGGTTTCAAAGAGAATTCCATCATTTTGGAATTCCGTAATTTGAGGATTATGAATCGATAAAAAATCGTTTCTTGACATTGGATGGTTTAAGAGTAAATCACTTGTTACTCCAACACTTGAACAATTGTTATCAAATTCTTAGATTACCTTTGCAATTCCCAATCATCTTTATCATTCTCATCATTCCCTGTGAAACAATACTACTAATAATAATCTTGATCGTTATCTTGAGCAATGAGAAGAGAAGATACAAGATGGTTGAGAGATATTTTCACATGTTATTCTTGTTCATATTCATCATCTTTTTGTATCCTTTGCCTTCCCTTGGCCATAAAAGATTGTATCTCAAGATTTACCTTCATCATCCATTGTTTGTTCAAGAAGATGAAAATGGCGAAAAAAAAGATTCTCATCATTTTTCCGCTTTCAACCTTTTCATCTACTCTTGTTAACATCTTCACCTACTCATCTCTATTTCCCATGAATAAAAGTTTATCTTCATGTCTCTTTATTTACCCAGAAATAGTTGAATGAAAAGAAGAAAGCAAACAGAAGAAGAAGAAGAAGCGAAAAAATAAACTTATTTGTATCATGCAATACTCATGTAAATCACAGTTTTTTATATTTTACTGAACCATAAACTATCGAAACTAAACTCAACAGATAACTCTTTTCATGGTTAATGTATTCAAGATTATCATGATAAAAGTTACTCACCATTGAATCCATATTTACTGTTGAAGATTCATCAGGTTGTCTGGATCCGGAAAACAGATTGAAACAATTAACAGAACATTTAATTTGCTCAGATATCAACAGATAGCGGCGATGAAACAAAAGAAGAGAGAAGAAAAAAGTTGATCCAAAGAAGAAGGAAAAGGAAATGAAGAACAGGTTGAGTTGAAGAGTGAGAATGAACGATTGATTCAGTTTACCATTCAGTTTATGAAAACTGGTTGCTATAGTTGCATGAGAATCAAAGGGAGTAAAGGTATTGAGATGGATGGAGAGCGCATGGAATTTCGAGTTTCACAAGAAAAGATGAAAAAGGTGAGTGAAGATGGCGGATGATAATTGAGGGGAAAACATTATCATAATAAATTTGCCTTCTAATGAGCGTGTTTATAATTAATCCATAACTGATAATGAAACTTGAATCATCATTATTTCACATGTATAATGAGCTTATCACTCATCAGTTATCATCATATTAATAGGTTGATATTGAGGCTGCAAATTGACTCATGTTTACTGTGATTGATGAAACTTTTATCCAAAATAAACATATTATTCTTATAGGATCAACATGAAAATAACAAGTTGATAATTCCTTGTCTTCAAATGTTCTGTTTTCTTCCCCAATCAAATATTGATGACATTTACCGAGTTACTTTAGTTGAGAAGAAAAGTTTTCCCTGTTATTTTTGTTCCACTTTTCTCTTCACCTTAGTTTCGAATGAAATTGAAAAATATCACATTTCTGTTTACAGATCTTTTCAGATGATGATCAAGGTAAGAAACTCGACAGAAGACGAAATTGTCTCAAAATTGATTTTCTCCTTCTCACAGATTCTAGAAGTAATTGTTTCAGATAATCACAGTGAACCTTGAAGGGTAGAAATCTTAACTTAGTTTAATCATTCAATGATTTCGATTCTTGATTCAATTCTCTTAATTCATATCTTTTATAAGATTTAATTTCATTTCAAATTCATTTAAATTCAGTTCATTGCTAAAACAATATTTATTCAGCTCTTGTATTTATCCTCAATTGTTAAAGCCTGAAAAAGGTTAATCTCAAACTCGCCAATCCGTTCCTAAATCACCTTAATTCCTTGTAAAATTTGACCACAATCTTGGTTAAATTCAGGTTAACTTAAAGTTGAATTTTAAGTGACAAAAAGTAAGAGATTAGAAAATCCCTTTCTTTTTCTGGTTAATTTTCAACTGTACATCACCTCAACTTTTAATCCTCAATGCATTGTAAAAGGTAAAGTTATCTCTCAAGAGATATGTCTCAACATCAGTAATGGGTAAAAAGGCTGCTAGCCTTAACAATACTAAATTAAGATAAGATATCTTAACCAAAACCAGTAATGAACCCTTAACCAGACAATTGTCGAAAGACAATCACTTTACTTTCTTCATTTATTCCCTCCAAAAATTATCCTTTGTTTCAACGAGGTTATAAAAACCCAATTTTTTCATTCTTTAACTTCACTTCAATTTTATTGTAGTCAAACCTCAGTTAATTTCATTCTCCATTGAAAACCTTAAATTTATGTTCAACTTAACTCTTCATTTCTTAAGAAATATTCAATTAATAAAATCAGTAAAACTCATTTCTCAAGTGTTCAGACCTTTGCTTATAAAAGCCTTAAATTTGGCTATTCAAGTATTTCCAATACCTCTAAGTATTTCAGTGAATTGTGTTTCATCTCTTGTGAGATATACGGAACTCGCAATAGAGTTTGAATTTGGTACATAGCTTAAGAAAGCGATCTTAGATGCGAGCTAAAAACTTGTAGTGAAAGCAAGTTCAGCAGTCTTCCTCAGATTACTACCATAACAAACCTTTCACTTGGCGACTCTGGCAGGATCGCTAAGTTCTGTGCCTGTTCTGACTCATTTGTGTGTTTCTTTAAGGGCGTAGATACACCCCTTGTGTTTAATTTAACCTTTCGAAGGTTATCCTTGTGTTGCCTTCACCCTTAGAATATCGGACTCGCCGTGCCTTTTATTAAGATTAGTGCCTGATTCTCAGTTCTCAAGAACTCTCTTCAATTTCAAATTCAACTCAGATCTTCCATGATCTCTTCTTTTCAACAAATTCCATTCATTATCAGGATCACCAAATCTCTTCAAAGCAATTCTTATTGCTCTTTCCAGGTAAAATTAAACCAAGTCTTTGCATGATTATTCCTCTAAGAATATTCAACTTCACACAATTCAACTTCGATTCTTCCAAGAATTTCAAATTAACTTTCAATTACAATTAACTCTGAACTCTGAACAATTCCAACTTTAAAACTTTCAACACATTTCAACTCAATTCCTCAAAGAATATTTCCGATTCCATTTCATCTTTAAACTTAACTTCAGTTCATTTCAAAATTCAATTCAACAACTAAAACTCCAGTTCTCTGAACTCTTCAATAATTTCAATTCAACTTTAAACTCTGAACTTCATCAACCTATTCAACTTTACCTACGCATTCAACCATCACTCAAGTGATATCATCCTATTCAACTCATTCACTATGGCAGTTCAAAGAAGAAGAAGATTCAATGTAGCCGCAGATGAACCAATCATCTACGAAATGAACCTTGAAACAATGAAGCAAACTCTCGCTGGTTGGAATGTCCTTGTTCCTATTCCCTGTCTTGCTCGACGAAGGTTCTTCGATTGCATAAAAACGCACTTATTATCTGTTGGTGAAACATTAACTGATGATGACATCGAATGTCTTCCTACCGCTACCGTTACCCAATTCGCCGTTCCCGATTGGATGACTCAATGCAGACATAATGGAATCACTGAAGACGAGATAAAGACCATAATACGAACATTAGGTCGAGATCGTGAGGCTATGTTACGCATAACTTATGCGGATATTTGTTCAATCCCTATCCCTCTTGAATCTCAGAGAAAACTCTTAGAGATATTGAACACCTTAGGTGCTCATATCGATCCTCTAGCTAACCAGAATAATCAACAACCTCCTCCACTTTTTCATCCTTCACCTTCCTCTACTCATAGTGAACCTCAAGTAAATCCTCAATTCCTACTGAATGCTCTTTCAAATCTCAAACCTGATCCTCAAGTAATTGAATTTAAAAAAGGCGAAGATGTTTTCGACTTTATCACCAATACCAAACAACGACTCGCTCAAGAGAACGTTGATGATAGTACTCGATTACGTTGTTTCAAAAAATCATTAGCACATGAGCTTTTAGCCGTAGCAAATACGCTAGACTCTAACATCACTAGCTATAAAGAGTATTTAGATGCTTTAATTAGTGCCCTGAAAACTCCTGCAATGACATATTCTGCACAATATCAATTGAAACAACTTCGATACAATCTTTCCGAACATCCTAATACATTTTTGATAAAGTTAAAATCTTCCCTCACTAAAGCTGTAGGTACTTATTCAGATGAAGTTTTTAAACATGAACTTTTCAATCATCTTCCTCATTTTATTGTCCATGAGATTAATACTCTAGGACTTAACGATGATATTACTAAAATTACCAATTTACTAATTAGAAAACATTTCGAGGCTGAACAAAACAAAAACTTTAACAAAAATAAAACCAATCCTTCTCAAACTCCTCGAACTTCCAATATCAATACCTATTTACGAAAACCTGATTCTAGAAATCCTTCTTCCAACCGTACTCAACCTTATCGTCCTCCTCAAACTTCCAATTCTAACACTATCACTTGTAATTATTGCAAGAAACCAGGACACACTCTTCAACAATGTAGGACCCGACCCCAAAACAATCCTAATTACCGATCAAACAATCCTCCTAATCCAAATATCCGAGCAATTACAGCACCCCCGAGTGCAACTTCTCCTTCAAACACTACTCCATCATCTTCCAATTTAGCCACTTCTCTCCCTCCTGAACCTCAAACTGATGCTGTTCGAACTCCAGGACTTATGTGGTCACTTTCATCAGTCCCAACTGTTCCGCTTTTAACCAAATTAGGCGAAACAGATTTGTGCCATATGCCACAAGCTACTTTCAAGCTTTGCAAGCCTACTCGAGAATTAGTTCGAGAAGGTCGAGTATTGCTTGATACTGGTTCTACTCTATCCGCTCTTGACGCTAATGTTGCTGATGAACTTGGTGCTCACGTTATCCCTTATACAAGAACTTTAAAGGGAATTGCTGCGAAACAATACGTTCATTCCAAAGGTTTTGCCTATGCTATTGTCAAGCATCCAGCTATGAGAGAAGCCCGAGTATTTCGCCTGCATATTGTTCAAGAATTTGAACCAGTTTGCCTGATTGGAAATGCATTTATTCATTTATATTATTTCAATTTAAAATCTAATGGAGAATATTATGAAACTACCTGCTCCGAATCCCCAGATTCACCACCTCTTGATCCTACCTTTTACTTCCGATTTTGTACCCCTGATGAAACTAAACAAATCTTCAACACTACAACTCTTCCCGATTGCAACAATTATATTATCGACTCAAAACCTAAACCAAATAAACCAATTCATGTCCCTGTTGATATCGAAGATGCTTCTGCATTAATGGCAAAATGTGAATTCATTACTCCTGAAGAGCATAAAGAAATCAAAATTCAACCCTTCCGAGAAAAGATAGCTGCTAGAATTAATCCAGATTTACCAGAACCATTGCAAGAGCAATTAACTGATTTAATTGAATCATTTCAATCAAGTTTTTCACAGTCAAAGAATGACTTAGGACTTGTCCCTGCTTCTGTTTGCCCAGTTAAAATTGATCTTGATAATCAAGAAATCCCTAACCAGAATCCCTACAATTGCGCTATTCATAGACGATTAGAATTCAAAAAGATCATTGATGAAATGCTTGCAAACGACATCATTGAGCATAGCACTGCTCCTGGTGGTTCCCCTTCCCTCTTGGTCCCTAAACCTGATGGAAGTTTTAGAATGGTAATTGATTACCGTAAATTGAATCGCATCACCAAAGTTCCCCGTTATCCTATGCCCAGAATAGACGACTGCCTAGAAGTCGTTAGAGGAGGCAAATATTTCAATATCTTTGACTTAGCTCAAGGATATCATCAAATTGAGCTTCCTCCAGGTGAAAGAGAGAAAACCGTATTCGTCACTCCTGATGGTAAATACCACTACAAGCGTATGCCAATGGGTTTGGCCAGTGCACCCTTCATCTTTCAACGTCTGATGAACACAGTCCTAGAGGGCTTGATCTATCAGAAATGCATTGGGTATTTCGATGACATTCCAGTCGTAGGAAAAGATTTTCCTGAATTGCTAACTAATACTAGACTTGTATTAGATCGTCTACAACAATTTAACCTCAAAGTTAAATTAGAAAAATGTCATTTTGGTTTTGAAGAAATACTTCTTCTTGGACATCTTGTCTCTGGACAAGGAATTCGACCTGATCCAAAGAAAGTCGAAGCTCTGAAAAATCTCCCTTATCCTCGTAATGTACGAGAATTGCAAAGTATTCTTGGTTGTTATAATTATTTCTCACGCTACATCTCCAATTTCTCAACTTTAGCTGCCCCACTCTATCGCCTCATTTCTAAAGAAAAAAGATTCAGAATCCTTCCCGAAGATAAAAAAGCACTTGATTCCCTCAAAGATTCACTCATTTCAACAACCATGCTCGTTCATTTTGACCCAAATCTGAGAAGAAAGATTTCTGTTGATGCATCTGATCATGCTGTTGGTGGAATCCTTCTTCAAGAAGATTCCAAATCCCCCTCTTATGATCCTAATACTCCAATCGAAGAAGTAAAAGATTGGCTTCCACTTTCCTTTTATTCTCAAAAATTACAAAAATATCAAAAACATTACTCTGTTTCCGGAAAGGAACTATTAGCTATATTTGTTGGAGTCAACAAATTCACTCATTTCCTCGAAGGAGAACTCTTTCTTATCGAGACTGACCATCACGCTCTTTGCCAGTTAACTAAAACTAATTTCAAAAATTCCCGATTACAGCGTTGGTCCATTATGCTTTCTACCTTCAATTTCAAAGTTGTTTACCGAAAAGGTTCAACTCATCCTCCCGATTGCTTTTCCCGATATCAAAATTCATGGTCCCACAGAAAAACTATTGACCCAGAAGAAGAATTCCTCGATCGCATTTATCTAATTGATTACGTTATTGATCCCCTTGAAAATCGCTTTTACGATATTGGTTTAAATGTTTTATGCAGTTCTGATATTGATCATTCAAATGATTTAAATTGTATTCCTGCTATTTCCTATTCAACTAGTTCTGAAACTCATCACATCAAACCTTCTTCAAATTCAACTCCCTCCGAAATCAGTAAATGGAAAGAAAAAGTTCGTCAAACTCAAGCAACTAATCCAGATATTCAAAAGCTAATTGATTTGTATCACTCTAATGATTCCATAGCGCTCAAACGCTATTTAATTAGAGATGGTCTGCTATACCGAAAGGATATCAACACTCCATTTGGTTCACGTCTGGTAATTGACTCTCAACTCCTTAAAGATATCTTTGCCTATGAGCATGAGAGCCCCTTAGGTGGACATTTTGGCCCTGAGAAAACTTATCTTCAAATATCCAGAAGATTTTGGTGCCAATACCTACAAGATCTTGTCAAACAATTATGCGACACTTGCATAACTTGTCAAATTGCAAAGCCCACAAATGTCATCTATGTAGATCCTTCCACTAAACCTATCCCTAAAGAGATCTTTGAAAGATTCGAATTGGATGTGCAAGGACCTATTGTGGTCAATCAGGTTAAAAAGTATATAATTGTTTTGGTTGACATACTTTCAAGATATGTTATCGCTAAGCTCACTAATAATCAGACAGCTTCAACAGTTATAGACATGTTAAAATCCCTATTTCAAACGTATGGATTTCCTAAGGTAATCCAAACGGATCAAGGAACTAACTTCACAAGTGAAGCAGTTCATGAGTTCCTCAAGGAACATGGAATTAAACATGAAAAGTCAAACCCGTATCATCCACAATCTCAAGGTATCGTTGAACGATGTAATCGTACAATTGCTGAGAGATTGAGATCATACGTAATAGCTAATTCAACTAAAAACCTGAAAAATACGCTCGAAGCGTCTCTATTTGCAATTAACTCTTCTGTCCACAAAATTACCCGTTTCTCTCCTTATTTTCTAGTCTTTGGTCGACATCCAAGAAAGCCATTAGATAATCTATTAGATTTCACTGATGAAATTAACTTCAATGTCGCTCAAGCGAGAAAATTAGCCTACGCCAGACTCCATTCTCAACAAATTTACCAAATTAGCAGAACTAAAGCTTTACACAAAGGATCCCCTTATCGCTTAGGCGATTTCGTATTTGTAAAAAATGAATCAATCGATCCATCTTTAGCAAAGAAACTTAGACAGAAATTTCATGGACCTTACTTGGTTTGTGGAATACAAAAAGGATCAATCTTATTGCTTGAAACCGATGATTTAGGTTTGTTTAGTACAAACGTTTCCAACACAAAACTTTACCGAGGAGAATTGAATGAAAGAATGAAACAGTTAAAAGAAAAATTCTTCAACCCAGAAACTTATCTTGAACCAGAAAACTTTAATTTCCCTAACTTAGATTCAGATTCAGTAATTGTTAATCATTCAGATGATATAACCCATCACTCTAGTGATTTCGATTCTCAAAACTTAGATTCAGCAACAGATTTAGATTTAGTTAATAATTCAAATGATTCCATTGATCACTCTAATGATCTTAATTCTCCAAATTCAGATTTAAATTCCGACTTAGATTCAGTTTCAAAGGATTCCCAAAAATCATCAAACAATTCAGAACAATTAGATCAACCAATCATTTTCAGAAATGATTTTGATTTAAACAAATTTTTAACAATTCCTTTTGACTCTTCAGAATCTCAAACAACTTCAAATTTAGATACAAATTTAAACAATCAAACCATATCTCAAGATATATCAAAATTAGCCAAATCAAGCCCGCATTTATCTTCAAGTATTAAACCAACTAAAACAATTAGCCAAAATACTGTTCCTAAACAAATCTCTCATGAGATATTAACGCCAAACAATTCAAATGAAAGCTTTTCAAATAATTCAAATATTGATTCAAATCCTTTAAATCATCCAAATTCAACTTCAAAATTCTCTGATAATTCAAATTATATCGAAAAAGAGTTTCCAATCAAAGCTAAAAAGCCTAAAATCAAAAGAAAATATTTGTCAGCAGACAGAGAAATCTCAAAACAATCAAAAAATTTGCTTAATCACTTAAATGATATTAATAAGAGGCAAACTAGAGCCCAGACAAAAAAGCAAAATTTAGGCGCCAACACTTATGTGTTATATTTATGCTATGATATCTCACCGGTTAAATCAAAGACTGGTAATGAGAACCAACTCTTACCCATAACTAACTTTGACTCAACCGATTTTTTAACCAATGAGATTGATTTGACTAATCAAGGGAAGCAAATTTCATCCCCCTCTGGTACCAATGTAACCGAACTAGAAACAAAAGAATCCTTTTTTCCCTCACTTTCATTTTCGTCTCTCTTAAGACATCATCAAAGTCTCGACTTTACCATTTCAAAAATTCTCTTTTCACTTTACTTTACTTTACTGACCACAAATCCTTTCTCAAGTTTCATCTTAACTCCGAATTACCTTAATCTCCTGTTTACCTGTTCTCTGCATTTATTGCACTTTCAACTGTTTCACTTAACTCAGTTATCTTCAAAATTTCGTGAATTCTTTTCACTTTACCTGTTCTCTTCAAACCTTTCACTTTGGTCATTTGAATTATCCCTCAAAGGATCTCAACAAACTCAGTTCTCTAGAACTATTTCAAAGTTTTCTTCCAACTTTACTCCGAATTCAACTCAACTCTTCAATTGTTCAACTTTCCAGTCAATTCAAATTATTCCTCAACTTTTCATAAGTTTCCATTCCTTCAGTGTTCACTCAAACCAATTCAAACTTTCCGATTTTTACCAGTTCCAATCTCTTCATTTCATTGTTTCAATTTCCAATTTATCTCATTCAACTCAACTGAAAATGCAACCGGTTAAGAAAACCATAATTGAAAAAGTTCTTCCCTCTGGTGAAACCATTCGAGTTCCGACTCCTCATATCCGAGTCAATCGTATACGATCGCCATCACCTTCTCCTGTTCCATTGAACCAATTCCCTGACGCTGATTTAGTTCCAGCTACTTTTAGTGATGACCCAACGGTCAAAATCTTTGTGCCAAAACGTCCTTCTTCGGTAACCGAAAGTGAACCTCCAAGGGACACTCATCAACGAGTTCATAGATCAATCGTAATCCAAGGTTCTTCATCTCTTCCATCCTTGGAAAGTGATAATCAAATGCTTCCTCCTCCGCCTCCACCGAATCGAAAGTATACTCGTGAAAATTATGACTTTAAAGCAAATGTGCTTAGTGATGAGTCTACGGACGATGAACTTGAAGCAGTTCGACTTAGTCGAAAGCCGCCATCACCTTCATCAATTTTCCCTGAAACTTTACAACACCAGGTTTATCAAGAGCCACCAAATCAGTGGAATCCGGAAAATTATTCAAATGTTTCCAAGAAAGGAAAGATTCCCATGAAAATGGTTAACCCAGTGCAAAATCCTCTCCAATCAATCAAACATTGTGACTCCAGAAAGGAAATCAGAGAAACTCTGGGTAGCAAAACTTATCCACCGGCAACAGTTCTATCAAAAGAAGCCCATGAATTCAGCAAAAGACAGACCGAGTTACGAAGAACTCTCACCGAGGCCATGGTTTCAAATCCTAAGAAGTTTCCTGATATCGCTGCAGCTGAGGAAAACCAAATGCAAATATCTAAGTACTCTACGGTAAATAATTCTCCTCAATACAAACTTAACTTCCAACTTCCAGATCGGTATAATAATATCCCATTCAAACCAATTCCTGTCCCTCCTAAAATAAACCATAATTTATGGCCCAATCGATATCTAAAACCCTCCGATTATCCCTTTGCAAAAAATGAGTATCCTGCACCTCTTCCAGACTTTTTATCTGATGAAAGATTCCTTGAAATTAGACAAATGGTCAAAAAGAAAGCCCAAACTTTTTCAATCCTTAAAAATGAATTTAACAAATTCATGCGTTTCAAGATCTACGATAATGTCTATCATAATGATTTAATCAAAACTATCAAACTTCCTGAGATTCCTCATGGAATAGTTAGAGAGAATATATTTAATCCCGACTTTGATTCAATCAAAGATCTGATTCAGTGCGCTTTTTGCGAGCAATATGCTTTAGAGCCGAGAGAATGTCGCTCATGCAAAAAATGTTATTGCCTGAGATGTATCAAATGGTTACGACAACTTGTCGAAGTCTTGGAACTTATGCCACTCACTCATCATAATCAATTCCTATGCGTCCTTCCCAAATGTATCAAGTATCATTCACAAAAGGATGATTATCCTTTTTTCCAACCTTTATCCACACATTCCACCGTTGAAATTTATAAGAAAACCCTTTTCAAGTGTAGACGAACACATTGTCCTGAAAAACTTCCTCCTACTGAATTCCTTGATCATGAAAAGAAATGCCGTTTAGGCATCTTTGCTGCCAAAATTTACTTCAATTTTTCCTTTGAAGAAATCCAAGTTTCCCCAACAGTTCGTGAAGAACTTAAGAAAGTTCCTAAAAGTTTAGTAAATTTCTTGCCTGAGCATTTACAACAAGGTAACTTTGACTTACCAGAAAATCATAGAGACCATCCAAATCAATGGTACGAGAAAATGGACCTTTGGGCTTGCCTTTCTCATTTGAAAGAAGAGAATCCTAACGATCCATACCTCAATCCAGTAGCAATCAGATCGCTCGCTGATTTTAACTTAAACTTTTGGGATGCTAAAAAGCAAATACATGACCCTACTCATCCTCTCTCAGAAAACGAAAGTTTCATTCAACACATTGTTGGTCTTGAACCAATAATGGGTAAAAAGATAGATCGCACAGCGATTCCCCCTCGACCTCATACAATCAAATGGTCCCGTGTCCCCTTTTATCTTCTTACCGATTCTGAAGAATGGGTTAAGGTTGCTCGAGGAGGAATACCTAGAGAAAACCCTCCATTTGCTAAAGTTATTGCACCTGAAACTGAAAATCGTTTAACCCCATTCATTCGCATCAATCCTCTTGAGAGACTTTCCCCTGAAAAGCGACAAGAACTTTTCATTTTAGCCAAAGACTACTTTCCCTCATTACGTGGTTTCAGGATGGAACAGATTTTCCCTACCACTACCAGTCTTAAACATTTAATTAACCGAAGCAACAAGAAAGACGTGGCAATCCGAGAATTCCACAATTTAACAGCAATTAACATGCCAACTTTGAGAAGTAAAACTGATGCATTAATCAGACAAAATATTGAATTGCATCCTTCGCCTGAAACAACTTTTTCCATTCACATGGCTTATTGTCGCATTGATGGATGGACAGTTGATGGAAAGCGAGATGCTCCAAGGCCTAGACCCATTTGGGTTGTAATAGTTGATGGATTCAGAAACATTGTTTTCGAATCTTTAATCCGCCATGAAAACATCACATACATGGACTCTCAATTCCATGGGTTAAAAGAAAAAGACATCAAGAATGCCAAGTCCTTCACTTCAGTACGAGATCAAATTCTCGCTTTTTGTCTCACCGCTACCGCTATCGTAGGCTCTGGCCTAATCAATGCCATGAGATCTCTAGATCTCCATGATGATGAAATTTATGCTTTACAGCATAAGTTCCGAGAAGTTACTCAACACTTCTCTCCTTACACTACTTCTCCAGCCTCTCTATCATTAATTTCATTTCTCCTTCTTCCTGGCTTTACTCTTCGAGCTGGTCCCCATTCTCCAGCTATCGAAGCTATTACTTCTATGCATTTATATATGGCTCATTGGCAAGAGATAGAAGAATCAGCAAGAAAATGGGGTGGAATTCATCATGAAAATATGGTTCGTACCTGTGGTCACAAAAGAGTTGCAAAACTTTTGCAGATTTACCGAGAAAGAATTGCTAACAATCAAGCTCGTTGGCCTTCTAATTGGGCATATTACACCCATCATAACGATTTAGGATTTAAAGCTAAATGCGTTACTCCAGCCAATTCACCTACACCTTCTGAATATTCCAACTACGGAAGCGATTGTAATGTCTCTGTGCATTCATATCATTCATCTGCCTCATCAACATCATCAATTGAGTCAATCAATTATGAGTATCGACCTCAAGCTCCTGCCCCTCGAGGTAACACTCCACCTCAAGACATACCACTGATTGATTTGGAAAATGATTCAGATACTTCATCTGTTCAAATCGCTCCACCACAAACTCCAACCAACACTCCGCCATCATCACAATCTTCAACTATCCCCCTTTCAACTCAATCCACTATAGCTCAAGCTATTTCATCTTTGTCTTCAACATCATCAGACCGCAAAAGAAGGCACTATTCTGGTCAGGAATCATCACAAGATTTTCCTCCACCAAGGATTGAATTGAATGAACCGACTTCTCCAACTTCATCCATTTATTCTTACTTAGCTGATTTACTTAAAACGCCACAATCATCTCCAAACCAACTTTCCTCCGCATCTTCAACTTCATCCTTAACTTCAGGAACCTCAGACTCAGCATCCGATTCAACATCAACTTCTTCTTCATCCTCATCCTCTTCTTCCCCCAGGTCTCAAATTTATGCTCAAGGAAAGATTCTTCCTTATCCGATTCCTCCAAGTCCTCTTCAAAGAATTCCAAGACCTTTGCCTCATTCAGACTCATCAAGGATGTCAAACATTTCATCAACCAGCAGACATTCATTCACAAGTACAGGATCTTCAGGATCATCAACTCACTCTCACCGACAGATTTATCCCTCACAAGTTCGCACTCATATCTTCTACCCGACTCACCAAAGATCTTCATCAAGAGATTCTGCATCTTCAAATCGAAATGCATAAATCTGAGTTAAACTAAGGGATCAAGGTCTTAAACCTAGAGGAGTGAAGGGTAGAAATCTTAACTTAGTTTAATCATTCAATGATTTCGATTCTTGATTCAATTCTCTTAATTCATATCTTTTATAAGATTTAATTTCATTTCAAATTCATTTAAATTCAGTTCATTGCTAAAACAATATTTATTCAGCTCTTGTATTTATCCTCAATTGTTAAAGCCTGAAAAAGGTTAATCTCAAACTCGCCAATCCGTTCCTAAATCACCTTAATTCCTTGTAAAATTTGACCACAATCTTGGTTAAATTCAGGTTAACTTAAAGTTGAATTTTAAGTGACAAAAAGTAAGAGATTAGAAAATCCCTTTCTTTTTCTGGTTAATTTTCAACTGTACATCACCTCAACTTTTAATCCTCAATGCATTGTAAAAGGTAAAGTTATCTCTCAAGAGATATGTCTCAACATCAGTAATGGGTAAAAAGGCTGCTAGCCTTAACAATACTAAATTAAGATAAGATATCTTAACCAAAACCAGTAATGAACCCTTAACCAGACAATTGTCGAAAGACAATCACTTTACTTTCTTCATTTATTCCCTCCAAAAATTATCCTTTGTTTCAACGAGGTTATAAAAACCCAATTTTTTCATTCTTTAACTTCACTTCAATTTTATTGTAGTCAAACCTCAGTTAATTTCATTCTCCATTGAAAACCTTAAATTTATGTTCAACTTAACTCTTCATTTCTTAAGAAATATTCAATTAATAAAATCAGTAAAACTCATTTCTCAAGTGTTCAGACCTTTGCTTATAAAAGCCTTAAATTTGGCTATTCAAGTATTTCCAATACCTCTAAGTATTTCAGTGAATTGTGTTTCATCTCTTGTGAGATATACGGAACTCGCAATAGAGTTTGAATTTGGTACATAGCTTAAGAAAGCGATCTTAGATGCGAGCTAAAAACTTGTAGTGAAAGCAAGTTCAGCAGTCTTCCTCAGATTACTACCATAACAAACCTTTCAACCTACTAATTTGAAATTGCTTGCGATATCATTTTCACAGAGTTTAGGTTATGACACAAAACGGATTAAATATCACTTTCAAAGTAATGCTCAGTGATGGCTCTTCATCATGACCATCATGATGTCTACAAATTCATCAATTTTCAAGGATAACAGGTAAAGGTGCAAGATGAAACTGTAAATCTAATAAGATATAAGAAGACTTTGATAAATGCTAATAAAAAGGCAATTTATTACATTTCCACCTTTTTTCCTCTTCTTCTCTTGGTCTTTCTTGCCTTTCAACGGGTTTATCATTTTATTCATCAATATCATGAATTTCATTTTTCTTCTTTCACCTTCATTCAACACATTCATCAATAATGATTGTTTTCCATGAGCCAATTGTTTCCAATTCAATAAAATATTGTTTTCTTTTGTCTTTGTCTTTCAATCCTTTTCAGTCTTTTGTCCATGACTAGCAATTGACAGATAAAACAAACTTGTTGAAAAGTGTTTCATCTTTTAATGAATCTCGAGCAAACGTTTAGACAAACACAAGAATTGAAAGAAGAAGAACAAATAAAGACTCATTAGATTTCATTAAAGTCATGGTAATGATGAACAAAATGAATATAATCTGTTTACTCTTGTACGTGATTCTTCATTTTTCAATCTAATCATTCTGGGAGTTGGAATTTTGGAAAGACAAAAAAAGCAAAATGGTAAATCAATATTGATACTTTTAACTCAATTTGATAAACAAATTAAACTCTCATCGTAAATATTTAACATCTAATATAAAAGTTGATAGAACTGATTTTATTGATTGAATTAAAAATGAACATTTTTCTGGTAAAGTAAGGAAGGAAGATCATGTTCAACATGAAATGATAATCTGATGAAGATGATTGTTTTTGTGCGTGAAAAATGTCGATTTGAAAAGAAACATTTTAATCCTTTTTTAATCTGCTCATTCATTTTTAACAATTCAATTGGTCGATACATTTAACTCAAGATTAGTATTTAATGCGATCAAAAATTTTCATACATTTACAACAAGTAATCATGACACTGAATAAGTTCATTATCAAATTGTTGTGTTTATCAATATTTAAATAATGGAATGTTGATCACAATAAAAAAGCAATTTCAGATTTTCTTTTCAATGAATTGAACTTTGCAGAATTGAGGAAAAGAGTAAAATATTGATGATACTGATGAAATATTCTGTGGCTTAGTTTTAATGTTACCATAATTCATTTGTGTTTGATTGTAATTAAAACCTGGATTATCCATTTTAAGCTAAAATGATTTAAAAATTTATGTTGAGTTTACAAAGCTATCTTGGAGTTGAAAGTGAATTGAGATTCTGTTCTTTGAATATGATGTTCCAAATCAATTGATTGAGATTCTTGGATTTTCTTTCGATATTTTTTCGTCATAATTTGAATTTACAATATTTGGGCCTTCAATATCATTACTGAGTGGTTGTCGTTCACTTCTGTCGAAGTTTATTTGTGATAGAATCCAAGCAACTTTAGGTTGAAAATTTCCTGAATAAATGAATGAGATGGTTCAAGAAAGGTGAACTTTTATGTTGATCAATGCTGTTCTGCAAGAGCACACAAAGTGTTGAATATTTGAGTAAACGTTTACATTTCTCTTCCAGCAATCGGTATTGTTTGATTTTCTTCAACCTTTAACTGAATAAATAAATCAAACATAAAGCAACAGGATTACAAGTATAAATCAAAACTGCGAAACCCAAACTTGGTTCTTACGAGGGAAGTATCCCAAGTGGTACGCTCATTTTCGATTTTTTTTGGATTTATATTGTAGAGGATCGAAAATTATTAGACACGTATTTTGGCTTTTATTTCGCCGGTGCGCGGTTCGTGATGTAGAGCCTTTTCAAGTTGCGACAGTCAATTCAATGTAAAGCGTATGGAAGTAACTCTAAATTCATTCCAATAAATAAAATGTTTTCTTGCTTATCAAAATAAATTTTACAGCTACTTCCATACGCTTTACATTGAATTGACTGTCGCAACTTGAAAGGGCTCTACATCACGAACCGCGCACCGGCGAAATAAAAGCCAAAATACGTGTCTAATAATTTTCGATCCTCTACAATATAAATCCAAAAAAAATCGAAAATGAGCGTACCACTTGGGATACTTCCCTTGTTAGACAAAATGTTAGAAAAAATAATCTTGATAACGATACAAAATTAATATATCTTAAAAAGGGAAGCCAGTTTGGATTGAAAAAGATACGTAAGTGAAAATATCGAAGTAGTGCTACAATCAAAATTGATGAGTTTGGGGTTTCTTAAAACGCGTTCTGTAGTCATCCAGTACAACAATGGCAATGTGATGGTAGATGATTTATTGAGTTGACTCAAGCAATAATGTTGAGCAATAAAATTTCACTTTAAAGTCCTTCAGTGTTAGTGATCAAAATTAACCAATACTGACATCAAGTGAATCACTAGAAGCAGGTTAAGCAACAAAACTAGTGCCAGCAAGTAGCAACCTTAAGTGACTCTGGGGAAGCTTCAAAGCCCAAGTTACTGTTGCTTATTAAATTGCGGAAAAGGTAAAATCAAAGTGAACCTAACATTTGCGAGATGAAATTTTCTCATCAAATGATGACAATAATTTGTAGGAGGAAATTTTTCATGTCAACCATTATCAAAAAGAATTCAACAGTCAAGACCATTTGAAATGTGATCACCAGGGTTCAGGTTGAACCTGGAAAATGGAAACCCAAAAGGTTCATGTTTTGGTCGAAACAAAAACAAGATGCAATTGAATTAATGATTAAAACGGATTCATTAAGAGAGAAAAGTGTTAGCCAAATGCAATTAGCGAAAATCAGAAGCGAAAAAAATTTAGTCTCTTTTTGTTCCAATTTTCAGGGCGACAGGTTAAATAAAGACTGAGTTGAACATTAAATCTTGAATGAGATGTTTGCTCAGTTCAGCTTAAAGTTCATTAAAAGGTAACAAAATAAATTGATGTAAGAATGAGAAGAAGTTAACAGTTGAACTTAAATTGGATGCATTGAATCACAATGAACTTGAAAACACTTTTCTCTCTCACCTATAATAAAGAAGATATTAATGATGAAGATAATTCCAAATGCTCTGTCTCGGTGAAGATGGAAAAAAGTTGAAGAATAATGATGATAAAAAAAGTTGGCCAACTGTAGCCAGTATACAAGGTAAAAAGGTTGTGAAGAAAAAAAAGATGAAAAATATTTTTCTCTTTGACCAATGAGTTTTTGGTTCATGATGAACAAGACTCATCATGATATTCCCATGATGCTGGATAAAAATGATTTCTTGAGTGGATACTTCATTTATTAGTTGAAACTTCATCCATCATAAGAAAAAACAACAAAAAAGCGAGATAAACTTTTATGACCAAAAGGTGAGCTTCAAGAAAATTTTGGTTAACCGAAAATGATAATTGAAGTTGATGATAATTTTGATGAAACAACACTTTACAACTGTAAATATTTGAATTTTTCATTCAATTTTATTCCATTATTAATTCAATATTGAAAAGTTCTTACCGTTTCTCCTGTTACTCTTGCTAACAACAATTCACATTTCATAATGAAAAAGGCTTCTCTCGCCACTGTTTATTAATTACCTTTTTATTTGATATTCAAGTCCATTTAAATGATTTAATGTTGACATTGAAATTGTTCCACTTTTATTTAATCCACAATTCAAGTGTACTTTTCATGCAAACATTTCATGCTAAACATATCATGTAATGTTGACAAATATAAAACATGGAAAGGTAAACAAATTAATTATTTATTGTTAATTATCATCTTGAAGAAGCGACACAAAAATGTTATCAATCAGTTATTTTTATCATGAAACTTTAGCATTTCAGGTTTAAAGCTTGAATGCTATGTTATGGTAGATTATCAGAAATTGAAATAACTTTAGTTAATTTCAGTAAGCAAATTGGCAATTTTGAAGGGATTAGTAAAGTTTAATAAATTTTGAAATTCGGCTTTTCGATGAAAAAGTTGAAGATTTATATTTCTCGAACTTGGATTTCAGTTTTTAGGGTTTCAGTTCATTGACGATAGCTTCATTGGAATTTTTCTTTGAATATTCAAGATATTTTATGCCGATGTTCACCAAAAAGGAATATTTTTCATTCCTTTTCGCCTTGCATTTCTTCATTTTTCTGGATTTCCATTCTGTATTTCATTCTTGCTCATTTTGTCTTTTATAAATTTAGTGTCTTCTCTTCTGGTTCTTCAAGTTGAGTGATCTCATCCTGAGTTTCTTGTAGATATTTTCAATTGTTTTGCTCGTTCATTTAAATTGTCAATGAAAGAGTTCTTCAAGCTTTCATATTATACCAAACTGAATTATTTACGGCTCTTTTTGCTCTAGAAACTGGTACAGAACCAATTTTGGCTCAATAAAATCAGTTTCATCAAGAAAAAGAAACTAATTTGATGACAATAATTTGCTCAAAAAAGTTAAGTGGAGATTCACATGCAAATACTAAAAATGAAACTTAATCCTAAATATCGTTCTTGTTTCCGAACTACTTTGTAGAAATTTCTGCCATTTTATTTCTTACATAAACCTCAAAATCCAAAGCTTTATGTCTATTCACACACAATTTGTGTCCAATTGTGCAGTAACCAGAAAAATCTGTTTTTCTGCTATTTTATGAACTTCTCGCATAATCTTTATTCAAATGTGTAACTAATCTCCTGAAATCAACTTGTAAAAAAGGACAGTGACAGATTCTGCCTGTTTTTTACCCAGAGATTTTTCAATGCGCTAAAGATATGGGTGATACCTATACATTTAGTTGATCAGGAAAAATTCATTCCATCTTTCCAATGGTATGAGTTACGAACATGTAACCAACACTATCGGGTCAGAAAAATTGCGATTTCATAAAAGGACCTTTCAATGTCAATTAGAGGTCAAATAAAGAATTGACCTTGAATAACCTTGAGCACTCGAATTTATGGTTGTACGCTCTGGAAGCGCATGGTTCAAGTCTGAAGTCATTGACAGGAACGATTGCTGGAATTACCATAATGACGAACATTATGAATCAGTACTTCTAAGCGAAACGGAAACACTTGAAAGCACAGAGCAACTCGCAAGTAGGCACATGGACTAACAATTGAGACGTTAAGTTAAACAATGATTGGCCGGTTTATCTGTAAGAATTTCTGAGCTTCATCAACTTGCATCTGAAAAGCAGAACTGTTGACGAATGTCTGGAAAAGCAAGAATTTCATTGAATCGGCTTTCTTTTGACCAATTAAAACAGATTTTTATCACACTTGGAAAATGGTTGTGAGCAAATTCATTAATTTAATACTCGAAAGATCTGATTTGAAGATTGATACTTATTTTAAACAGCTAATTACTGAAAATGAAGATATCAAGCTAGTCTGATTTAATTTGACATCAATGTTCTACAATTGTCAGATGAATTTCAATGTTAAAATACTGACTATGACTATCAATTTTTCGTTTTCTCGAAGTTTGGTTACAATTTTATCATCTGTTTTCTCAATGAAATCGACTAGCTATCACGTCGATAACTGATGCCAAGATCTTTTCTTTTTCCATTTTTCCTTTATTTGAAATGGCTTGTTTTCAATTTAATATTCAAATCTATTTCAATTTTCAATTACTAAACCAACTATTGTTACCTGTGAAAAAAGTGCTTGTTTCAAAAATGAAATTCTTCATCTTAACATCTGCCTTTTTGCACCTGTATTTGCTGTGACTCTTTTCGGACCATGGACACCGCTCCCTGTTGATGATCCAACTGTTATAAAGTTAGCTGACCAAGCCATTGTTGATATCAACGCACATGACAATAGTTTGTATTACAATAAACTGATCCTGATCAGAGATAAACGTAGAGTTGGCGATAAAATTGAATATGAGCTTAAATTGGTCATACGGCAAACTGATTGTCCCAAGTCTAAACCATACACTGATACTTGTCAAATCAACCAAGATGTAAGTCTTAACACCATTCGAAGCAAATTTAAACACAAAGATCAAACTATTGAGATTTGTTATTCATTCATTTTCTTGTTCACAGACGCTTCCTCAAATATGCACGTACGAATTATTTTCACGTGCTGGTTCCAAAAACAAGATCACTACGTTGCAGTGTGATGAACTTAAATCTGCATGAAAAATTATTTGTCCAATTTTCCTTGGTACATGTGATCGAAGTACATGATCTGGAAAAAGCGAAATTTGCGATTTAAGATTAGCAGATTTCAAAAAAAAATTCGTGAGCGTTTTGCTTGAGTTGATCTGAATAAACCCGTGTTTTGATAGACTTGATTTTATCAATATTGGTTGGTCTTAATTTCAATTTCATCAATTATGTTTGCACTTTCTATAATAACCTATGCAGCGAAATTCTTGGACAGATAAGATCAAGATTTTTTCAGGAACTAAAGGAGATAAACGACTGAAATTTTCAGCAATTATACATCTTATCATGATTAATGTCCAGTAGAAATTTGAAAATTTTGCAAGAAATAGTTAAGTGTTTATTCGGCTGTTTTGAAATTCGCGCGTCTCTGTATTTTTTCGAAAATCCTTAACTCTAAATTAATAGCTTATTTAAATGTCCTCTAATCCGCTTACGATTCCTAAAATCTGGTATATTTAAGCATTTTATATTAATATGAAACCTCAAGTTTATGCTGATGACTTTGCAGCTCGAAATTATAACGCACTAATTAATAGGATCAAAAATAAGACAAAAATTATGCCAAAAAAGTTAGACCCCCCCATATTTTCGAGCTACATGAAAAGTCCTAAATGATCCTGAATTCAATCTTGGATTATAGCTTGATTTATATCATCTTGAAGCTCTGATCTGTAGCTACTCATTGTTACCAAATTTAAGTATGTACCTTTAGCCGTTCGTTAATTAAATGGTCTGGAACGAGTTGTCCAAGAATTTCGCTGCATAGGTTAAGTCAACAAGCCTTTTACAGCTGTCTCTATTAGCGTTTAAACGATCAAAGTTGGTTCCATATTAGTTGCATAACCATACATCTGACTCAATGACGGCGTCTTTAAAAGGAATCCTAATTATCTAAAAAATAGATTTTTGTTTTTCATTTATTAGTTTGACTCGACTAATTCAATTGAAATTGTGATTTGTTTCTCACAATTGTCAACAAAATTGAGTGCCTTTTGTCCATCCTATTTGCCCAATTTTCAACTAAATCCAAGTATTACTGTTAATAAAAGCACAGTCAATTGAATCATCAAGTTTACTTAACCATCAGTGAAACATTTATTGGTGATAACAAGAGAAGGACAAGAAAAAAAAGAGAAAAATGAATGCTCATAATAGCCAGTGAAAATGAATTGAATGGTCAATGGATGATGATGGACATTGAAAGACGGTGATGACATGATAGCCTAAAGGTAAATTGTAGCACAATGATGACACAAGAAGGTGAAGTAAAGAGAAGAAGCAAAACTCAAGCAAAATGGAGAACAAAAAAAGAAACCAAAAAACTCATTGAACAATTTTCTTGATTCAACTTCATTCCCAAGATGTAAGTTTTTGCTATCAAAACTAACAGCAATACAAAGAGCATTATAAAAACTCTGTCAGTTGCTACTTGACTAGCTACAAAACCTGGACTTGATAAGTTCTGATGTGAATATAGAGAAGTAAATAATAAAGAGGAAAAAAGTAAGACATTGATGTGTGCAACTCTATTACACCAAGGAAAGAACTGAAACCAGGGGAAGAAAAGGAAAAAAGATGAAGTCAAGAAGAGCAAAGGAGAAGGAAAAAACCTTTACCAATCGAAGTTGACTGTTTCTTAAAGCGAAGAGGAAGATGAAGAAGATGAGGTTGAATGAGCTTTCTGAATGATACACCTTTACCTTTAGAATGCGTTTCAACTTATTTATTATTCCATTTGGAGGAAGAGAAAAGTTCTTAACCAGTTTCACTTTTTTTTCCTCCTTTTCCTTTCAACATTATTATTCCTTACCAAAGTGACTCTTGTACACATTTAAAGCATCTTTTATTCACATTTGGTAATAATAATATTTACCAGTTTTTATTGATAACATAAAGGGGCCAACAATGCTGACAACAGAACCTGGGAGTTGAAATGTTATACAAGTCATGAAACTGATAATAATACTTACAAATAAAGTGTTGAGTTAACAAGAAAAGCAACAGGAAGAAAAGTTGAATTATATTTTTCTTCTTCTCTTCATTTTCATTTCAATTTTTTCTTCTTTTTTCCCTTCTCTTCGTAATTTAAACATCCAAATGCAGAAGCGTTACCTTTTTCAACTGTAAAATTATCAAACTTACCTTGAATTTGAAGAGAGGGTGAAATTATGAGAGAAGGAAAAAGCGAAATGTTCAATTCCCAGTTATCATTTTCCCTGTAATTGATTCAAGCAAGTTTGTCTTTTCCAAGTAAATTTCAATTCCCTTTTTAATAATCCTCAAGTTAATGCTTTTGAATAACTGAACAAGTTATAATGTTATTCAACAGGTTAGTTCATGTTGAAATATTTACATCAACATTTCTCGTTTCACTTTCATTTCCTGGTCAACTTGATGGAAATGTTTCTCAACCCAAAATCTAATCATCTATTAAAATTGAAATTCAATTATTCACTTTAATGATAACTTATTCAAGAGTCGACTGGACTTATGAGATGGAAAAGATTTTTCCATTTTCTTTCAATGAACTTTTTCCGATGAATAAATTTTTCCATGTAAAAGGCCATCAAAGAGATTTCTCTCGTTCTGTTCTGACATTCCTTCAGGCATTTCCTTTTGACAAGTTCATTGAACAATTTAATGATTGAATCGAAATCAACTTTTACTATTTTCATTATTAATGGACTCAACTTTTCACCTAATTTTAGTCCACAAATTGAATCAATCTTGTCTTATTAAAAATTGAATTGAAATGTTTATCGAGTAAAACTGTTGAAAATTTCATTTCAAATGTTCAATTATTTTGTCATTTCACATTCAGTTTTATGAACAATTTCATTGGGAAAATTGATTCACTTTTATCCTTCAAATCAACTTTAAATTCTGGGCAAATTTTTCAGTAAATTTTACCATTAAAACGATTGAATTAAAGCGAATCGATAAACAGTTTATCTTTCATGAGGAAAAGTGTTTCAATTGAATTAACATATTACTGTGTTCAGTTTAATGTTAATTGATCAAGTTATCATTAAGTTTCATTGATATTCAAGTTTCTTTTACTGTTAGTAAATGTTCATGAAATGAATTTCTTGTTTCTGTTCTCAGTAATTTCACTGAATCGACTGAAATTGATTATGAATAAAAGTGCAACAATTGTTGAAAGCAAACTATTAATGTCTGAAATTTTGGGTTAATCAAGTTGATGTGACTTCTGATAGTCTTTTGTAACAGTTAATTGACCAAATCTTGTTGAGATTTGTTCAACTCAAACTTTAGTCTAATCAAAGTTTCAAAGTCTTAAGGTTTTATCAATAGGCTTATCATGGGAGTTTAACAGTAAAGGATGTCATGATGAACATGATGATGATGTTAAGAAGAGAGAGAGAGAGAAGAAAGAAAGAAAGAATGAAAGATGAGAATGAAATGTTTCTTCAAGGATTAGAGTTGACATAACATAAATAGATTCATTAGCTTGACTAATCTCTGATTATGTTGATCATTATCAGAATATTGAATCAGAAAGATGTTGCTGAAACTTTAATAGTGTCATGATGAGACTTTTCAACATGGTTCAGAGTGCAAAAAATCTTTTCTCAGTTAATCACTTATTTTTTGTCTTCGTTTGTTCAAATTAATAATTCAAATTTGCGCATCAAAAGTCTCAAGAAAGCGAGCTTTTCTTTAATTTGGACATTCATATAATCATAAATACTGAATTAGAGATGGGCGATCCTCGATTAATCAAGTAAGCGATATTTTTAGCGATTAGCGCAAGGTGATCGAATATATCTAAAAATCAATCAGTGTCATCAAAGCTCTCAGATCTCGTCGCAACCTCCGTCGTCTAACCTGAGGGAATCCATTTTAATACAAACAAAAAAGGCTCCTATGAGCTAATGAGTTCTTAAGAAATATTAAAATCTCATGCATAAATTACACACGTTATTTTAGCTATTATTTGAAAAACCAGCACGCGGTATTAGTACCATTTCTTTACCCTAAAATTTACACCTTTTTGTATCTCTATTGTCTGTAGACAATTGTAAGTTTCAATCAATAAAGTTTTTATTTTACAAAATTTTGCCGAATACTTCGACTCACATATCTGAAGTGTTCAATTGCAATTTTTCCTAGCTTTTACCTTTGGCAATGCAAAAACAAATTCACACAAGTAATTAGCAACATATTTAAGAGTACAATGAATTTACAGTATAATCAAGACTATACCTTTAAGCTTCGCATATTAATAATTATCACAAATTATTATCAGATAAAAATTAAGTTGAATAATCTAAATAATTTAAGCAAAGTTTATTCTAGAATCATCAAGTAATTTGAGTCCCTCTCTGTCAAAAAATCGGTGTGGGTAGTAATTGAGCCATTCGATCAAGTTCAAATCTTTCAATCTTGGAAGTGATCAATGTCCTTAAGCTCTCTATCTTGGAAATGTATGTCTATGGATATCTTGGATATCTAAAGGGTGTTGCGTTTAATAAGGTGCAATTATCAGTTAGCCAATGTAGATAAGACGATGGACAAAGGTAAAGATCAAGACATCTTACATTGTTAATCTTTTTATCTTCATTTTGGTAACTGATAATTGCACCTTATTAAACGCAACACCCTTTATGTTGGATGTAATGAACTCACAACTTTTGGTCAGTATGTAGACATTGTTGTCCGAAATAGTTGCTATGAAGTTGTTTTCAAAGTTATTGAAGTAAGACTTGATGTTTTCAGTAGTTGGTCTTGAAAAACAATCAGATATACCATCTTGAATTATTAGAATTACTAAAATTAACTTCTCATTGGCTTCGAGAAGTGAACTTCCGAAAGTATGCTGTGCAAAATAGCCATGAAGTTTCTAGTTGCTCTTAGCGAATTTAAGTACCATAAGTTCGAACTCTCAAGGTCAATCAAGGTCGTATCTTTATTTGAATTCTAAATGACTTTGCAAGGTCATTGATCGAATGAACAACATTTTTCTAACCTGAAGACCTATGTTTCGTGTCAAGGTCATTCTTTGTTAAAGAGATATCAGAAATGAAGAGTTCTGATTTACGACTGTTTGAACAATGCTATGACTGAGATTAATGAATGACTCTGAATGACCTTGAAAATTCGTTTAGAGGTCAAGTAAATGTTTGACCTTGAATGAACTTGAGAGTTCGAACTTATGGTACTTCAATTTGCGGAAGTGCACAATTCGAATCTGGCGATAGGTCTGATCGTGAGGTCTGTAGCTTTGAACGTGCGTGAGTTACGCTGCAAACAGGCGTACAGGATAAAAAACGTTCAGATATGAGGACAATATCTCGTTCGATTCCTTCACGCTGTTGTTTCTCAGTTGGTCCAACTAAAAGAGAGTTGAGAGGTTAGAGGTTTAGAGGTTGGATATCATCCTTTACTTCAATTTTATATTGAGCTTTATAATCATTCAACGAGATTGAGGTACCTTGTTCAAAGCGATAGGTTGACTGGGTTTTTATCAAAAAAAATATCGAAACAATGCCAGCAATCTGGTTAGCCAAGCTTAGTTATCGAGATAAAGCTCAAAAACTCAAAAATTATAAGAATTCTTTAAGACATTATTATGAAATATGCGCATCGATTCAACTAGATATCGCGATAAATGAATAGACTCAATTCATATATCACTAACGCTCCGATTTTGGCGAGCGGTCGTCTGACCTAGTTTAAAAAACTACTCAATAATGCGACTTGCATTAGGACTTGATTCATTGAAATGAACTGAAAATTTAGATATTAATGCACATTCAAACAAATTGAATTGTGTAGGTAAACAGTAAAAACATTTTCCTACTTTTTTCAGGTTTCTCAAGAAATGCACACAAAAAGATAACAAAAACAAAGCCAAAATGAAAAAGGCTTCTTACTTTCTTAACCAAAAACAGAAATGAAAAAAAAACTTTTACCCAGTTTTCCCATTCATTTATAATACATACTATTTTAATTTAATCCAAAGGTTGTGAGTAAAATTTCAAATCTACCGCTATTAATACACAAATATACACACAGATATTCATATACATATTTATATGGATAACATTAAAGTTGAAGGAGCAAACAAGAAACAGAAAAAGTAAAAATGAGAAACAAAGTAAACTCGAAATGCGTTTGCATAAAATTTTAAAAATGCATTTCTCTACCTTCTTTGTATTACTTATTATTTGACACACACACACACACACAGATGAATGAATGAAGAAAAGTAAAATTGAAGAGAGAATCAAGATGAGACTTCCATCTCATCTCGATATAATCATCTTCAACATCCCAAACCATCATACTTGAGCAAACAAGTAATCCATCAACATGATATCATTCATTTCTCTCCCAGCATTATAACAACCTTTTTTGTTCATTCTCCTTGTCTATTTAGTCTAAGTGTTACCATGTTACATGAAATTTTACTGAAAAATACATTTCTTTACTACACTTTTTTCTCCTTCTCTCATAGATCATCATCATCATCAACATCACTTCTCTTCATTGCAACAGTAAAAATAATCATAATTCGCATTTCCCTTATTCGCATCTTTTATCATCATCATCTTTTCTCATCTATTAACCTTACCAAATCTCAACCTTATTTAATTATTTAAACATCCAGTTTAACTGGGAATTTGTTTTTATCATTATCTTTATCAACTAATTTCACCTTCATCTACTTTAATCATTTGTTACACGATGAAAATTAAAGATAAAATAAGCTTCTTCTTCTTGCTATTAACTATTTGAGTAAAAATATAATTTTGATAATGGCAATGAACCTAAAGGATTACCTTGTTTATGTTCACCTTTTTCCTCATCTCTTCCTTTTAATATTCATTTCTACTCATTTTTTGTTTACTTTGTTTTGTTTTCTTGTAAAAATGAATTCAAATTTCATCTGGAATTGTCTAATGAAGTGTTAACTTGAATCTTTACATTTCTCGGCAACAAAAATGAATGTGATTCTCGACAGTCAAAGCTAATTGTTAGGCTTTTTAACTGCTTCAGGCTTCTAAATAAGATTCTTTTCGATGAAGAGGGAAAGGAGATTCTCGTGGAACTGGTAAGTGTAAACATGATGTGAATACTAATATTTGAATGAAAATGTAATATAACATGGAGCTTGATATAACTATTAATGATGATGGATCATTCTTAATGGGATTGGATTGAAGAGCAAAATGATCAAAATTGTGTTCATCCAGATAACTTAAAAAATGGCAAAAATTGGCAAAAGTATCTTCACTATTAAACTTGCTTGTACTCAATGTGATATCAATTATAAGCATCTCGGTGCATTGTATCATTTGGTGAAGATGTTTCAAAAGATTCACTAATTGAAACTATTTTATTCATGTTTTGCCAACATTTCTCTTGGATTCTCTCTTCCTTCTCCATCATGAAAATGATTGAAAATTTAGTTACATTTTTTTGTATTTTCTCACATAACTTTACAGGATCAAATTTCATTTGTTTCATTTCATCTGTATCTGATTTTATGTTCAGGTCAGTCAGCAAACTTTGAGGGTCAACTTTCTAATCTTATTTATCGATTTTTCAAGACTGTTTCAAGATTAAAATGAGAATCAACTTAGATCATGTCATACGTGTATTAATGAGCAATACAGCTAAATATCTATTATTGCGAATCATTGCCGTTATTGAATTATTCCATGATAATTAGAAACTTGTTTAACATTAAATTCCCGTAGAAAGATTTTTTCCAACTTTTTTGCAAGTTTGATGAAAATGCTATTCAAAAATCTCATAGAAAATGTTAAAAAGGAGATTTTCGAACGAATCTTATTTGTGTTTCTTTCAAGTCGATAGCGTACATTGCGATAGATAAGAGCTAAAGAGCTTAAGTATCTTTAATTAAGACTAAAATGGATTTGAAAAGAGTTCATTAGAATCGTTATGCTTGAAAATTAACGAAGCATGACTATATTAATACATCAAATGAAGTTGTGAATGTTGATTAGCGCTAAAACGTGCCAATGGCTTTTTTTATTCTTGCGTCTTGGTCCTTTGAGAAATTCATACAACTTTGTATAACCTTCCTATTGGAGTCAAAGAGAGTAACTTGTTTTGAGATATTTTTTTGTATCTCACCTTGTGATCTTAACAGGAATCATGAATATTATCATGATGATGATAATTTTTGAAACACTAAAGTTGCATGCAGGTTAAACCTTTTGTGTGTTTAACTTACCTTTCAGTTGAATTATGTATACGTAATGAAAGAGATGAAGTAAAAGATGAAAGAAGATGAAATGCAATGAGAATCCTACTGATGAATCCTATTCTTTCATCATCATCATCTCTCTCTCTCTTCACTTGCTTCTTGTATTTGCCTGAACAGATATCTTATTCACAGAATGTGAACCTTTAATTCAATTGCATGTAATCCATTTGGGATTACACTTCATTTTCAATCTAACTTGCTTCATGATTCTCAGCCTGAAGGGATAAATTAGATAAAAGTATATATAACATGAACATATTTGTTTATTCAGTTTCAGATAATGATAGCTCAGTTTTGCTGGCTTCTTCTTTAAATCATTATCTTCATGTTGTAACTTTAATTTACCACTTTAACCATTAAACTTATCACTTTCATTTTATCATTTTGTCTCATCTAAATGCATCTTCAATCCATAATTTGTAAACAAGTTCATTGAATAATTTCATCTTTTTTCTTGTTTCCTCATGTTGATTAGAAAACATGGAAAAATCAAATTATCATTTATTAACTTGCCAAATGAAATGATCAACAATTTTCAGGTTAATTTCCACAAATCACAGTTGAATTGCATAAACATGATCACTCAACACGTTTAAATATTCATCATTTCCCAAAAGAAATTAAAAAAGGACAAAAAATCAATGAACTTATCTAGACTAACAATTGTAAGTTGAAATGTTGAAAAATTAAAATCTCGAGTTTCACCCATTCTTGAACAATTTCAATTCGTTCTCGTTTTCCAGTAAAATTAAGTTGCTATTAAGCTGTGATTCAATATTAGAATGGCAAATAATGAATCCTTTTATATTTAATTTCAACATTTAAGTTACTTTATTTATAGCTTTTAGTTGAAAATAAATTCATTGAGACTATTGAATAAATAATTGAAGGTTTAAAGAGAAGCATTGAAAAGATTTTTCATACAGATGGTTCAATCCATTGGTTCAACTTTTATTTAGAGTGATACAACCATGGAATCAGAAATATTTACTTTCTTTTTTCTTTCGAAATCAGTCATTCATTCTCCAAAAGATTCTTTGAACTCCGATAATATTTTATTTAATCATCACTTATTGATGGTTTGACAATATCAAATAGCTTGGACTATCAAATAAAAATATCATCTCAAAGGCACAATTTAAACTCGTAACAATTATTGCCTTGTCTTTTCTGTGAGTCTGCAACAATTGGAAAGTTAATGATGAATCTCATGCGAAAAGTCGAATGTTGAATTAGTTAGATCGATCCACTTTTGTGTATTTAATAAATGATTTTGTTTTGATTGAATAACAATTTTCCCTTTTTACAAAAAAGAAAGTTTCTTTCTCTGTAAATAGATGGCGCAGATTGCTTCAATTGAACTTTATTTTTTACTTTTTCAAGTTTTCAAGCAATATCGATAAAGATTAATTTATCGAAGGTTGTCGAGGGAAAACAGGATCAACACAAATCTTATATTGCTTCGTCTCTTTCTTCCCGCTCTAGATTGTTATCCGCACTATCAGTTGATCGTGAAGGAGCGACACCCCATGGTACTGGTTCAGCTTTAGCAAATATGATAAAAATTAAACCACCGAAAGTCATGACACCAGCACCAATAAAAAATACATATCTCCAGGCTTCACTGTGGTCTAACTGTAAACAAGAAGCAATTAAATAATGATGAGATGAGTTTCATGAAATGTTAATAATGTACTGCTGATTTACTAACCCCACTATCAAGTAATTCACCAATTATCAGAGGTGATATGAAACCTCCAGCAGCAGCAGTTGTATTAGTAATACCGAAAACACTTCCAGCTAGATCAGGTGCCACTTCAGATACAATTGGCCAGTCGCCTGCTGCTTGAAATCCCATGAAGAATAATGAAATAACTAACAAACACAGAATCAGAGTTGTATTCTCTTTGATGAATGGTATTGTCACGAGAGCAATTGCAGGTAAGAATAAAGCTTGAATAAGAAAGATAAAAGATTTAAAGGTTAGTTTGAGAAATGCAGAACGTAAGAGGGTTAAACAATACTTATGGATTCGGCGAGCTTCCTGCCCACTGTTCGAGAAACATAGCCGTTGTTGATCAAATATTTAAATATAGGTGGAGACGATAAATTTGAGATCGCCATAGCAATGTATAGCAGGGAATTGAAAGAACCATTACTAGTCAGGTCCATGCCAAGTTCAGATTCGAGATAAGCGGGAATTTTGGTGTTGAAAATCATGATACCCATAGATATGCATCCTTTAGCAACAATGATTGACCAAATCGTAAGAGAGCTGAATATAGATAACCAAGGTACTGACATCTTTCGTGTTAAAACAAAAAAGAAACATTATTGATTAAGATTGTTGTAGGCAATATTTTGAATAGCTATACCCAGCAAACCATTTCCCTTCGTTTTAAAAACGATCGTCACAGGCATGATAAGCGTATTATTTACTAAAGTAATGCAAAGTTGATCGATACGTTGAGCGCTTGAACAATATCTGGCTTGCTGAGTAAGATTCAATCTCACCTTTACTTTTCCAACATTTGAATTGGCTTTATTGATGTAATCAATCTCGTATTTAGAAATGAATGGATGATTATTTGGTGTTTCAGTGATCGTTGTAAGCCACAAAAATGGAATGATTAAGTTAATGGCACCCAATGAGTAAAAGACGAGAGGCCATCCTCCCAATAAATCTTGATTGCAAAGCCAAGCAGTGTATGGCATAACAGCAGCAGTGCCTATGTTAGCACCAACATTAAGCAAACTTATTGGAAAGACTACTTCATCAGGTGGAAACCATTTACTTGCCAAAACCAATAACAAAGCAATGGTAGGAGCTTGGCTTGCACCTAAGAGCATTCGGACAATCGATATGCAGGCAACACCGGCATGAGCAGCGATTGGGGTTAAGGCCGATAATATGGCTGAGATAATGTTACAGATGATACACAAATGGACAACATTGAATTTATCTGATATAACTCCAGTGATTATTTGAAATGCAGCATATCCATAGAAATAGGAACCAAGAATGACTCCTTCTTGACTTTCGGTCCAAGCAAACTGGATGATTTGAAACCAAATTAATCATGTTTTCGACTTTTCTAGTTTATTGATTGAATTGAGTAAATTTGACAAAAACAAATATTGTTTTTATAATCTAGCTTACTATTGATGATGGCCTAAAGGAGGATAGCCAAAATGTTGGATTTTCGGCCCATGATTCATATGATTTCGAACCATATATCAATCGAAAGCTTATGACGAGTAGAGTATACTTCCCTAAAAATCAGGTCGAAAATCGAATCCCCTGGGGAGTTATTCATCAACTCCCTTGGGACCCCATGAGGACCATATCAGACCCAATTTTTTAGATAGAACTTTTTATGCTGAACTCAATGATGCTGAGCAGGATGCTCTAAACCTGCGATATTTTGAGAAAACACACTTTGAAACTTTTTTTCTATGGGAAAATACATTCAAAGCCGTGGCGTTTCTTTCTGACCCTCTGAGGATCAAATCAAACCTAGTACATAATGTTCACCACCCTTAGAACTATCAAGAAACCCACAAAAAATATTCCTAAACCTGCGATATCTTATTTGCCATTCACATTTGTATTTTTGTCTATGGGAAAATACATTCAAAGCCATGGCGTTTCTTGATAGTTCTGAGGGTGGTGAACAATATGTACTAGGTTTGATTTGATCCTCAGAGGGTCAGAAAGAAACGCCACGGCTTTGAATGTATTTTCCCATAGAAAAAAAGTTTCAAAGTGTGTTTTCTCAAAATATCGCAGGTTTAGAGCATCCTGCTCAGCATCATTGAGTTCAGCATAAAAAGTTCTATCTAAAAAATTGGGTCTGATATGGTCCTCATGGGGTCCCAAGGGAGTTGATGAATAACTCCCCAGGGGATTCGATTTTCGACCTGATTTTTAGGGAAGTATACTCTACTCGTCATAAGCTTTCGATTGATATATGGTTTAAAAAAATCTGAATTATGGGCCGATTCGGCTATTGTCCTTTGTGAAACTGATAAGATCACTATCACTTAATAATAGTTAGAAAACTTAATTAAATGAATCCCCTTTTGGGGAGAAGGGCAAAGAGGCTACAAGGGGATGTCATTTGCACAGCTGAATTGTTTTAATTGTAAAATTCGTAATTTCCCCTTGTAGTTCACCTTGATGGCAGTGTAGATAGTCAAACACATATTAAGTTTATTTGATAATAAAATAAATATGATTCTTATAATATTTGATTTCTGTTTCAATCATTTGATATTTTTGCATTGAAAAGTTATTATTATATTAATATCACACTTTAAGCAATTGATAAATATTTAGATTCAAAGTGTTTAATATTTATATTTGTCAATAAAATTTACTAATTTTATCATAACTTACCTTTTCATGTATTGGTTTTATTGTAATTGAATTGTTGCTGTCAGCCACTAAATATGAGGTTGATTTGTTTAACTTGGATTCATCTTCAGTCATCGAAACTATCGCAACACTCAAACAATTACGAACCCCATACATAACAATTGCTGTTAAAGCAGTCATAAAGGCAATGTAAAATCTAGTCGGAATGCAAGGTTTCGGGAAATTATCGTTAGCTTTGGATTCCATGATTGTTGGTAATACCGAGTTGGTTTTCATCTCGAGATCGGGTTTACTTGCCATGTTGTTCATCAGTACAGAGTAAAACAAAAAGACAATAATCAACAATTATTCAGGAAAACAGTAAAGAATTTAAATGAAGTAATTTAAATTGTTAGTTAAAGAGTCACAACAGAATCAAGTCAACATTTTGCTACAATTAAAACATATGAGAGCAATGTTGTGTTGATTCGAGCCTTTTATGTTCATCTTTTTTATCAAAGTAACCGTTAGAGAGTTGATTATACTCTGAGGTGGTTAATGTTCGTGTTCAGCGACGTGTCTTTGTTTGAATTGTTTTCAGTTTTGACTCTGATGCAATTTTTATATCTTCAATGAATCTTAATTGTCTTTCAAGATTGCGAGAAGAGTGTCTAACAAATAAAACAAGGAATAATAGAAATAACTTTACAGGCAAGAGTACTGTTAGTACTGATGAACTGTACTGAATGTACTGAATGATAGTTGACATTTGTCAACCAGTTTTATCGATGGCATAATTTTCAAATCGACTTTTACTCGAAATCGAAAAAAATTGTACAGAAAGGTGGATGTCAAATGAATAGGGAAAATGGCCTACTCTGAGAATTTTTCAAATATATTTTTCTGATGTAACTTTGTGTGCTGATTTCAAATATGTAATTAATTTCTTATAGTACGCATAGTTTTTGAGATAAAGGCCAAAATGCTAAAACCCAAATTATTCGTTAAAGCAGACTTTTTTCTAAGCATTTATATTTTGTCATAAACAATCCAATGGCCAATAAAAAAGTTCAAAAAATAACCAAAACTTGATTTTTTCTTGAAAAATTGAATTAATCATTTATATTCCTATTACAATATGCTCAACAAGAATCAGAAAACTTTACATGCAAGAGTACTGTTCGATAACGCGGGAAAAGATCGTTGACATTCGTCAACCCTTTTTATCGATGGAATAAGTTCAAATCGACTTAAAACTTGAAAGAAATCGTACAGAAAATTACCTTTCCAAGTGTAATCTTCTGGTTACCTAAAAATCCGAAAAATCAGTTTGATAGTAAATCCAATTCAACTGTGTGAAAAAGCTATCCAACTTTGAACCTGATTTTATCGAAAACTGTTGAACGAAGAAACTTTTAAGCTACAGAAAAACCATCTGCAAGTAGATATGGAAAATTGCCAGTCGAAGTAAACTTTTTAGATGTAAGTTTTGGTGCAGATGAAGGTTTAAAGAGAAACTTTGAAAAGATTTTTCATACAGATGGTTCAATCCATTGGATCAACTTTTATTTTGAGTGAAACAACCATGGAATCAAAAATATTTACATTCTTTTTCTTTCTAAATCAGTCATTCATTCTCAAAAGATTCTTTCAACTCCGATAATATTTTGTTTGATTACCACTTATTGACAATATGAAATAGCTTGGACTATCAAATAAAAATATCATCTCAAAGGCACAATTTAAACTCGTAACAATTATTGTCTTGTCTTTTCTGTGAGTCTGCAAAAAATTTAATGACGAATCTCATACGAAAGGCCAAAGGTTGAATTAGTTAGATCCATCCACTTCATCTCACTTTAATAAATGATTTTGTTTTGATTGAATAACAATTTTCATTTTTTACAAAAAAGAAAGTTTCTTTCTCTGTAAATAGATGGAGCAGATGGCTTCAATTGAACTTTATTTTTTTGCAAAAATGACCGAATGTCGAATTGATTTTGAATGAAAGTCAGACAATCAAACGGCATTAAATGAAAATTCTGACAGTTCAAAATCGAGGTTATCTAACTCAAGGTTTTATGGCAAAATTTTGAAAGTTTGGTATCTCAGGAATTGTTTGGAATAAGGAACTGTCTTTGAAATTATTATCGTGTTTTGACAGTTAAACCAGAGAGAAATTTGTTGAATTGATTGGGTGATTTCCTGGTAACAATTTACTGTTATTCAAACTTGATTCACTTTGCTTCCATCATGAGTGAAGATCAACTCTGATTAAAATTATCTTGATTCGGTGAATTATTGCTTACAAGGCAAAAAAGGGATAAAAAACTCAAGTTTGGTTATGATGCCAATATAAGCAAATTGGTGTTAACCTAAAACTTGAGACATTTTGATTTTTGCTTTTATGACATTCTTTTCAGTTATTTACAATTAGTTGATCTTAAAGCAACAAACTTGTCAAGACAACTTCCAATCAACCTTTCTCCATCTCTTATCGGGTGTCAGTCTGAGTTACCAATCAACTAAACCTCTTGTGAACATTGACTTTTAATGGCCTTTCTTTGGTATCCAAATATTCAGGACATCTCACCTTCATCATCATCTTTATGTTTCTTCAGCCTACTCTTAAATCCAAGGAATCTTCTTATTCAGCTTTCTTTGCATGTTGATAGAGCCATTGATGCTAAACCAAATAAACAATCTTATCTTTTATTTTTTTTATTATCTTTCTTTTCTCTCTCTCTCTTCTCTCAAAATATTCTCATTTATTAACGATTTTTATTTATTATCATGATAACTATCTTCTATTGTGAGCTTTTCTTTCGCTTTTCAAAATTGTAGTAAAATAAAAATAGATATCAATGATTAATCAACTAGTTTGTCAATCAAAAATGGAAAGAAAACTTATCTTTTTCATAAATCCCGGGTTACTTTTTAATTTTGATTCAAGATTAAAATAAGAAAAGTGAAATATTATTTCTCTCTAGATGGCGCTATTATATCGCATGATGACTTTATTTTTTTGTAAATCTTGAAACAGTGTTAATTCAATTAAATTGGCCAATTAATTATTAATCAGTGTTTTTAAGTGATTTTGTACAGAAATTTCTACTGTTGAGGCGACTATGATGGCTTTAAATTTTTCTTAATAAAAGTCATCAGCCTTTAATTCGTGAACTAAAGTAGCTATGCAAATTGATACGCCGATTTATTTAAATATCAACCAGTAAGTAGCACGATAACGACGATTTTGAATTTCAGAATGAAACAAAGTGTGAACTGGTTAATGCTAGCTTCATGATGAATTTATTTCGGATGTCTCTATTAACATCACGAGTATTAAAAATCTTCATTAATACTTTCAGGTAACTCAAGTTGGACCAAGATGGTAAACCTGATACTCAACAATTCCAGACAATTTGTTTCTTCGTTGAAAAAGTCTATTTCAAAGTAACGTGATTGACGCCATTCAATTTTCGGTTAGGAAAAGTAGGTTGGACCTTACCTGTTGATGTAACCATTTCGCTGAGTACATCGTATATGAACCATGTGAGACGTTTTCTCCTCGTCAAGGTAGAGACGTTGCTGGTGGATGATTTACCGATATTTGCTGTTGACAAACTGACAGTTATCAACTTGACATAAGCAGATTAACAGCTGGAAGATTAACAATTTCAAAGGAATGTTAATATCTAGAGCATTGCCAATGATCACTGTGGGCTTTTCATTGATTTCAGTACGAGTCAGCTTCAGTCTGTCAATTTGTTGGATTGTTCAACCAAAAAATAGTGATAGACCAAATTTAAAAGGCTAACCCAATCCTTTTCGCATATTCATAAACACCTTAACATTCGTTTTGGAAAATGGACCAAAAATCTCAATATACGCTGCCAATGGAAACCGCTCCGATATCTTGCCTTTCAGCCAAGCTATCATCATGTCTATCAATAGGATCATAATTCCAATCATCGTTACTTTAATTATCTTCTTGATGGCCCAACAACAGCGCAACAATAATATTTGGCCATTTGTTTTTAAAATAAATGCAATCAATTTTATTGGAAATATTTTCACTCAGCTTAACAAGTGAGGTTGAGTGGGTGGTCAGCAAGAGAAAAGGGGAAAAATGAATTTTTCTGGAAACTAATGAATCCCAATGAAGATAATGTTGGCTGGTAAAGTAATTTAAATGTCTATCATACAAAGGGGCAAATGATTAAGATGATAATGATGCTGATTTTAAATCAAAGGAGAAAAAAAAGCAAAAAAAGCCAAACCAGAGATGAAAATAATTTTGGTTAACAAGAACGGAAACAAAGAAAGAGAGAGAGAAACATTAATATTTTCATTTCCTCTGCCTTTTTCAACATCCTTCAAGTTATCCTGTTGATGGTAAAATGGCAACTTTCTTAACCTTCAATTGTCGATGAGACAAAAAGAAACTGTTTCCTTTGAAAATCTTGAAACATCAATCACTAGAGTTGGTCACAACTTGATGGCCAGTGTGCCGTTAACTCAACACTGGACACTTGATGATCACCATTTGTTGTTCATCTTTTCAACTTTTTTTCGTTTCCCTTGACCATAAATTTTAGACTGTATTTTGATACGCAAGGTAAAGTTAAAAAAATCGTTCTTCCCATATCAATTATTATCATTATATTTACCTTTAAAGTTGAATACTCCTTCAAGACTCCTTCTGAGACCTTTTTATTATTACATTTTTACATTTAAAATATATGTGTTTACATTGAAACGTGAAGGGAAAGAGGCTATCAAATGTTTCATTTTACCATAAAATTGAGACCTTTTTTTGCGTCTTACACACACAAAAAAAGCTCGCATAGAGGGAAAAAGGAAAGGAAGGTGAAGAGAGATTATGAGAAGGAGGAAGATAAGTATAGCTTTAGTGTAACATAGTGACCTGAAGTTGCGAGTGAAAAGTCAACTTTATGAGCAAAGTGTATATTCAAAAATTTTGGGTTCCTTTCAATGAGCACAGTTTACAGCGTCAATGGTAATTAAAATGTACTTTGGAGAAGGTAAATTAGTGAAACAATCGCGTAACAAGCTTCATTATCATTCATTATTATCATTATCATCTTCATAATCATCATGATAATCACCATTTCCGAGTTAGTAGCGTTTACAAGGAGCCAGGTTAAGAAGTGAAACGCCAAAACTAGATTATCAATCATTCAAAATAGATTGTAAAAACTGATAGTTAACTCTCATTTACTTGTTAACTGATTTGTTTACCAACTTCATTATCATTATTAATTCTCATTCAACTCTTTTTCTTTCTTTTGTAGGAATCAGATTTTTTTTGGTTTCATTCAATTCTCAGATTTGTTTTCATCTGTTATCAACCATTTTCCATCCGCAGACCCTTTGTTTGGACTCAAACCGCAAACTGTAATTGGATATTAAACTCATCTTCACCGATTCGCCACAAAGAGGCTAGCACTGAAACAAAAGGTTGCCATTTGAAGCGCATTTTTCACGCATCGTTTCACGAGTTTAGCTTTTTTTTCAAACTCACAGATTCTGGTTACACTTTTGTTGTTAACTGAAAAGAGGTGAAAATCCAGAAGAAAAAATTTCTCTGTAAAAGCTTTCAATCTTACCATAAAATAATTAGCTTCAGACTCTAGTCAATCATCAGCATTTCAAGTGGCAGAAGCGATGGAATTTTTGAGCTCGAATTTTGAAACCTTTTTCTTAACTACAGTTTCTAATTGTCATTATGTATACATTGGAAATGTCAAATTGCTTTTGAAATTAAAATTTTGCATGATTGATTGATCCAATTTCATGCCATCTTACGTTTGTTAAACTAACTAAAGCTTTATTTTTTTATATATTTTTTTGATGTGATTTTTAGCAGTTTAAGTAAAATCTATCTTTCCCTTTTTATGTTTAAAGATGATTAAGGTTCCCATTTTTTCATGTAATTGACTTTTTTTCCTTCTTCCTTGACAATTTGTTAACTATTTTAGCGTCAATTGAAAGTAAGTTAACAGTATCAGGCAAGAATTATATTTGAAATAACTAATCTATTCTCATTTTTTCCTCACATTTTTTTCGCTTCTCAACATTAACCTTTTTCCCTCTTTTTTTTCGGGTTCCCTTTTCTTTTACTTGAATTAGCTTCAAGTTTTGGACATTTACGGAGCCTGATTGTGATAATAAATTGTATTGTATTATAGATGCTGTTTTAGGATAGACATGGTAGATGAACTCACCTTGGCAATTAGATATGAAGAAAGTGACGTGAAAGTAAAGCTAATCAGCTAACTCAAGTTGGACCAAGATGGTGAAACTGATACTCAACAAATCCAGACTAATTTGTTTCTTCGTGAAAAATGTCTCTTCCAAAGTAGCTAATTGAACAAATCCAATGATCAGTTAAGTAGGAAAAGTAGGTTGGACCTTACCTGTTGATGTAACCATTTCTTGAGTACGTCGCATGTGAACCATGTGCTTCTTTCCTTGTCAGGTTATATCTTTTGAATGGTTTACAGATATTGGCCATTTTTACATTCCTTGGCTCGTTTGGGATGATTTTTAAACAGCCCCAGAAAGTTCAGACTGGTGAGACTCACTCAAATGGAAAAGCTTTGGTTTTTGAAATTGAAAGATCATTCAAGGTAATTCGTCTATTTGACCGTCATTTAACGTGCCAAGGATAAGTTCAAAAGGGAAAATTTTTCAGACAATAATGAATTTGATGGCTTTAAGAATTATTTTTCATAATTTAATCCAATCTTTTTCGTCTTTCTTTCTTTGCTCAATGCTTCATCGTGAATAACTCTCAAATCCAGGATACAAGTTGTTACATGAATCTACTTTGCAAATTTGATTTCTCTAGAACAAACTGTTTTAAAATTTATAACCACAACGTGCGTCAAGGATATAAAAAATGCTTTGTTGACAAACCGATAGTTATCAACCTGACATAAGCAGATTAATACACAGCTGGAAGATTAACAATTTCAAGGAATGTTAGCAACTCTGGTCTTATCAATGATTGACATTACTCCTGAGTTGAAACCTTTGGTAATGTTTCAGTGTTTTATGGCAACTTAATGATCACTGTTGGTTGTTGCATGCGGCAAGGGTTAAACATTGACCAAAAATGCGTTCTAATGGATATTTCTGGTTCTCTTAAAGGCAGCTTCTGATTCACCAGTTTCAGGTGTCTAAAGGCCAACTATCAAAGAGTATTACAATCATAGATTTGACTAGATCCGTATATATATTGGAAATCACACTGGAAATCAAGTTGAAGAGCAGTGCTTTTGAAGAGTCTGGATACGCTCATCTCAAGAAGCCCATTAGATCCGAGCTTTGATCATTGAGAGGTTGATAAGTCATTAATTTTAGCAACTATCAGCTGACTATCAAGACTAAAGTATTTCACCAATTCTCTTCATAATGTTTTGCAATCAACCATTAATTTTGCTTTTCAAACAAGACAATTGAGAATAGAGCCACTTTACACACTCGTCTTCAATCATGGTGTATAAACATTCCAATGATGGTGAATGAAATTTCCAGTAAACAGTTAACCTGGTCCATCAATCACCCGCCAGGTTCATTAGTGAAAGTAATAATTGAAAATTACGAGTGAGTTAATTTGACTCTTGTAACAGTTCAATATTTACTCTACTTTTTGACTATCAAGTATTCCAATTGAATAGAGCTGATACAAACCTGGGAAACATGGAAAATATAAAAAAAAGCAAAACAAAACCTGATGTACTATTAATACAAAGAAATGTAACAAAGTCAACAACAATCATTGACTCAATCCATGTAACAACATAAATAATGATTGCGAGGCCAACAACAACATCAACAAACCTAGGAATCTCAATTGATCGAGAGGAAACAAACCATCTAAAATTAATCTGTTTTCATGATTTACTTCCACATATTATGATGATATTAAATGATACTTGATATTTACTTAATACGTGTGAATATGTACCTTTTGCAGGGTAGACACAGACAGAGAGAGAGGAAAAGCATGAAAAGTTGAAATGATTTTGATCCCGACTAATATTGATTAACTTGCCTTATACAATGATTATACATAAATCATACTAAATCAAGGTAGCGAAATGAAAAGTCACCATCAGACTTAATTTACTTCTTACTTTCAGTTGGTTAACACAAGAAGAAGTAAAAAAATGCTGACTTTAATCTGAAAAAAAGAAAAGTTCAGCCCAGTGAATAAAATTTTCTGGTCAACATTGAAACACTACAAGAAAAAAAAACATGTTGATTGTTAAGTAATTTTCACAATTTTTAATGTTCAACATATGAACGGACCTGTGAACATGATTATATTACCATCATTTAACATTATCTTTATCATTACCATTACTATTATCATTGTTATTGTTGCATTTAATCGCCAAAGAAGGTGTTTTTCAAACTACTTTCCCAGGCTTTTGTAAACAGCTAATAATTCAAATCTCTCAGGGTAAACCTGGAAAATGAAATTGAACAGTGAAAAGCTTCTCTTTCATGATATCATTTCAAATTTACCTTTTCCTAAACATTTACACTAATTACTTTTCCCTTTCACCTTTTCCCATTTAGATCGTAAATTGAAGCAAACATTTAACCAAATTTGGCTTTTTTTCAATCTATTTGATTCCAATGGACGAAAATAAGATTCATTGAAATTTCCAATGTTGCACCGATGTTTCTCTCTTTTCTGCTGATTCTCATGATTCAAGTTACATCAAGCAGGACCAATGATTTAACAGAATTAAATGTTAACCTCAGCATTTTCACTTCTCATCAACCATAATCCATTGCATTCAACACTAACGATTTGCTTGGAAGATAATTTAAACCATTTTTTTTCCTTTGGGTTGAAACTTTGGTTGTTAAATGCAATTTGTTGGTCAGTTGGTAAAAGGCTTTTTACAAGTGCAAAACTTAATTGACATGAAAATAATGTTCAAATTGAAATGCTGTTCTGTGTTTATGCAAATATGAAGGAAAAAGAAGAAGAAGAAAAAGAAAGCTTAATTACGATAAATTTTCAAATGTTAACTTCCGATGTCAATAAATCTAACTGAACTGTTTACAAACACAACATAAAGCGTAATACGTTTTGTCTTGTAACGTTGCCCTAACCATTGATTGTTGAAAGTGAAATCTTCAACTCAGCATGACTTAAGTCTGCATTTCTTTGATTGAAACCAGAACCATTCATTTTCATTCAATTGTTTGTGATTCTACTTCATTTAAACCCAAAAATGTAATCATAATAATAAACTAATAATTGAAATAAACTTCAAAGAAAAAGCTTTAAATGGTAAAATTATAGCGTGTAAATGAACCCAATGAATGCGATCAACAGCGAGAGTTTGAAATAACATTAAAGGTTCGTAAAGAGTTTGAAATTTGCTCGATTAACTGAAAGATGATTGAAGCATTTTGGTTATTGGGACGTAAATGTTGAGGCTGTTTCATTGTCAATTTAAATGGTAATTATGAATGACAATTTAAGCCCACAATCAATGTTGTTTACCAATAATCAAAGTGACACTTTAATAGGAATTAAATCGGCTTATTCAATATTGTTGTTTGCCTCAACATTCAATCCTGATAGACTTTGAAGGAAGAAGAAATGAAGAAACAAAAGGACAAATTAAATTGCGTAGGTTAATTGTGATTGTTACAAATGAAGGAGGAGATGAGGAATCTCTTGATTGTCCAAGTTTATCAATTTGGTCGCCGTCAATAACGTAACCGTAAAGAGACAAAAAGTATTTCTTATTTACAGTATTCTTTCATTTACTAGTAAAGAGTAGTCCAAGTTGATTCGAAAATTTTGTGCCATTTCTTTGCTTGCTTCTCGATTCATTGACAAAGATTCATCATGAGCGAGGAAAGTGAATGTGAAACCCAAGTGGAACCACAATATTTGGAAAAGGCTGTTGATGTAGATTTCAGTCAATCGAAAGACTACAAGATGGAAATCGTCTGGAGAAATGTTATACTCCAAGGTTTACTTCATTCAATTATTTTCTGGCAAATTTACTATCTTTATCGTTATCCAGATGAATGGCCCAACTTTTGGAAGCTACTGAAAGCTGGTGAGTTTATCAGAGAAACATTTGATCGAAGCAAATTTAACCAATTTTTGTTGCAACGAATTTTTGATTTCCATTTTCAATCATTGCGCTATTTTGATCCAGTTAATCCATCATTTTTGTTTATTGTTTCAAAAGTTAAATTCATAGATTTTCTCATTGTGATTTAATGAGAAGGAAAATGATTGACTTACATTTGTTAGTTTATCAGAGTTTATTGATCAATTAATTGGTAGATACTTCGTCTGTAGCTTTTTGATTCTGTGGACTGTGTTTTTGTTGAGATAAATTCAGAATCTATTTCGTTTTCATTTTGTGAAAAATAAATATTCAGTTATTCCAAGTTTAACTCTGTTGAGACAGAATCTTAAAAAATAGAATCTTAGATTTTGCAATTCTTGTTGAAAAGTTTTTTGATTGTTACAAATTTGCCATTGATATTATTCTGGATTGAATCAAATCTCAATTTTCGAGATTGAAAGTATTCAGTGTTGTGTGTTCATTGTTCTAATTGATTGCCTTTAATTGTTACAGGCTCTTTGTACACTATATTATTCAGTTCAATGGGAGTAACTGCTGGTGCTCATCGTCTTTGGTCTCACAAGTCTTATAAGGCCAAAGTACCATTACGTGTGTATCTTGCCTTGGCATTTGCTTCATGTGGACAGGATGACATATTGACCTGGGCCAGAGACCATCGAGTTCACCACAAGTATTCAGAGACGGACGCTGATCCACACAATGCTTCAAGAGGCTTCTTCTTCTCTCACCAAGGCTGGCTTCTGGTCAAGAAACATCCTGCAGTCAAAGAAAAGGGTAAAAATGTTGACCTTTCCGACCTTTACGCTGATCCGGTTGTCATGTGGCAACGAAAGTATTACTTTTGGCTTGCGATGTTGACCATTGTAGTCATTCCAGTAGCATTTCCCTACTATTACTGGAACATACCGTTTTGGCACTGTTTTATGGCTTCAGGAGTTCGCCTTTTACTTGTCCTTCATGGCACATGGTTGGTCAACTCAGCAGCCCACTTATGGGGAACCAAACCTTATGACAACACAATTGGTCCGGTCGAGCAGAACTTTTGGAAGATTTGGGTTTTCACAGGTGAATTTTATCACAACTTTCATCACACTTTCCCTCAAGACTACAAAGCATCGGAATGGGGTTGGATTGGACAGTTAAATTCAGCGGCAATGTTCATCGAACTGATGGCCATGATTGGACAAGCTTACGATTTGAAAACGACACCTCGAAAGATCGTTTTGGCTCGAAAGAGCAGAACCGGCCAATGGTTTTCCGACAAGAAAAATAAAACTTCTCAACAATCAGAAGTTAAAGTTGATTAAAGTTACTCTTCATTTTCACGATTCTTTAGACTTAAAATTTTGATACTTTTCCAATTAACCAAACTTTACATAAAATTAAATGTTAAAGGTTACAAGAATCATGTTAATCTTGTTAATAAATGTCAATTAATTGATCAACTCTCCAGTTTTACCCAAAACTAAGTCATACTTTTAAGTGCAATGTTAAACATCTGGTAATTATTTAAACCATTAAAGTTAAAATTGTTGAATAAATCATTTAAAAATCATTTTGTTAAAATCAATTGAATGGCAAATGTTAATAAAGTTGGTCCATTGAATGGTAGGCAGTTCATTGGCCTAATATTGTTGGGTCATTTGTTGCCATTATTTGATTGCCACAGTAAAGGTAACTTGTTATACATCATCATGCTAATCAGGGTAATAATTTCAGGTTAAAGTCTGAATAGAAGATAAAAGTTGTTTACCAATAAAATCATTTGTAAATGCTCTTTACCTTTAGACTTGGCCCAGTTGACCTCTTCAGGGAATGTAACATTGAAAACCTGTCAAGATTTGTCTCTCAGATTGTGATTACTTTGACCTAACAGACCTGACTTTGCAGTCACTTTACGAGTAACTGTAACAGTATCCAGTGTGTGTGTCGATGCATTCAAAGTGGCCATTTAAAAGGGAAACATTCGCTGGTCTGACCTTTGTTAAATTGTTGCCATTGCAAGAGGCCAAACGGTACAAATTGATTTGGATTGATTGAAGATAATGAACAATTTAAAATCTGAAAATGGATCAACATTCACAGAATTAATTGGCATTTCAATTACCGTTGTCATTATAATTATCATTTTGGGTTGTTGCTGCTGTTCACTTTCTACTGTCGCTACTGTTCATTACTGGACACCTTTCACTATTCATTATAATAATCAATCAACTTTTGTCTGCAAATTTACTGATTATCATCTTGTTTATTTGCTTGTATATTTTTTCAAGTAATTGAGTCCAGTGTTAAGTTAATAAATGTGTTAATAAATGCGTAAACATTTCTTGCAACTTGAATCAAATTTCAAATTGCTTTAACATGCCTTTTCCCTGAGAGTAATTTGACAACTTTCTTGACATTTCTTCTTACCTGATTCAAACTTTCACAAATTACTTGGTTTACAAGAGTATCTTTTCCAATATCAATTAACAATCGTTAACAATTAATCAACTTTCTGTTCAATTGTTTTCCCTGAATCGAGTGGCCTTAATACCAGTCTAGTTACACGGAAACAAGGTGTAACTAACAAGACTTGCAAATCAATATCCAATCAAGAGGATCTTTAAATTTAACATCACGAAATAACATGAAATGGAAAGATATTAAAGCTAATTCTGGAGCTGATTGCTGGTCAGTTTGTTAATGTTGGTGTTACGTTAACAGTTGCAAAGGGCGATAGAAATATTGTTATTAATAAATGAATAAAATTAACAAATGATCTTTTTGTGGTTCGACCAGACTGTCTTGTGACGCTCCTTGTATCTGTATAACTAGACTGTTACCGCTTTGTTTAATCATTTTGTTTAACAGCTAAATGCAAGATGACGATAAAATCAACTTTGATTATAAATTGAATATCGATCTGGCAATTCCTCTGGCAAAATAATCCAATGATGTCGACTAAGTTGCTTTTTCAACCTGTTTAGCTCTTCGCCTCTGTTTTGTTGACAATTGATTGCAACAAAAGTCTCACCTAACCTCTGACCAGATTACTCAGAATGCATATTATCCAGGTAATTTTAAGGAATCGGTTAAGCCTCGAGTCTGACTGCTAGTAAATGCTTATCGTCAGATCAAAAAGATAATTAAGTTTACTAAGTGGATAAGTTACTAACGTTAATACCGTTTCTTTTGAAAACTCAAGTGACAACGGATTTCGTTCTGATCTTGTCTCTTCCCATTACTCAGTATTCAATTTGTCATTTGATAAACAAGTTGAAACAGTAATCAATGGTCAAGGATAAACTTGACTCACCTAATGCGTATTTATTCCGACTTTGATAAGTCCAACTAAAGCTTTTGTCCCAACAATAATGCAAAACAGCCCAATGAATATTAAACCTTAAATCAGTCTCAAGCAAGATAAAGACTTGAAAGGTTTAAATTGTATTTTAGTCATCAAAGGCGTTCACTTTAAAAGTCTGTTAACTTTAAGATAAACGATTCCTGGTTGGAAAAATATTCATCATGAAACCATGTTTTTGCTGAACATCATTATTAGAATGAAATCAATTTCTTTCTCATGTGAATAGAGAAGAGAAAAAATAAACTCACCAAATCAGTGAATCTCTCAAAGTGGGCATAAAATTTTCATTTAACCTAAAATATTTGCACCACAAATGTACGCCTTTAAATGAAAAACAATCTCATTTGACAAGTTTGATCAATTGTATTGATTTAAACAAATCAATCAGACTTTCATCTACAAAAAGCTTTCTTCAAATCCAAAACCTTGAAATATGCAAGAAATGAGCAGAAAAAAAAAACACTTCAACTGAATTTCATGAATTTCCATTCAATATTTCAACCACCTTGACCTGATCCGAATAAATTGTCAGTTAAACTTTGCTCAACTTCTCGTTTCACTGTTTTGCCATTTTCCAACCAATTAATCAAATCATGATCTAACTACTTAACATTTCACCTCGATTCACATAAAAAAGGTAAATCAGTTGAAACAAAAATCAAGATTATTGCACCAAAATTTATGAGAATTAAATGTTTGACAAAAGTGCATAAAAGTTGTCAAAAGTTGTTCCTATTCATAAATCCTTTAACATTCCATTTTATATTCAGGAATAACAAGTTTCCATGAAGCAAATGAATGAAACTTCTAGTTGCAATCAATTGGGATTAACTTTACGAGCAAGAAGAAGAAAACTGAAGAAAAATATTGAAAAGTAAAGAAAGAGTTGAACATGATTTGAATTGGTTAGATTAATTGGTCATTAAACAATTGTAAAGGCAACTGATGTTACAAGAGACTGGCAAGTTTCCGAGTGATCATGAATGCTTACTGAATCCACTGAAAGGAACCATTAAAATAATTACAAAGTGAGACAAAAGTGAGTTGCTTTTTTTGTTGGTGAATCTCGTGAAAAGAAGGAAACAAGTTTATTGGAAGATAATTAGATAGTTATAAAAGCTGATGGGCTAGTAGATCAAGTTTAAGATGATGTTTATCTTGCTCATCTCATCATCTGTAAGATTCAGTTGAAGGTCAGTTGAATCAGTGATTTTTGGCTGTTGTTTGAGGGAACAACAATCGAGAAGAAGAAGAAGAAGAAAAAAGTAAAGTGAAAAAGTTGAATAATTTCACACAACAGTGAATACAAACAGAGAGTTGCCTTTTTTCCAGTAAAATTGTATTATTATTATTTGTTTGGGGGTGACAGACGCAAACCGTGTTGATTGTTGTTGCATTTAAGTAGTTTAAATTAATTGTGATGAAGATGGCTAAGATGTTGATCGCTGTTGAAGAGGAAAACAGGTTGCAAATGTTTCAAGATGAAGATGATGAAAATGCTTACAATCAACTTGTCTTTTCTTCAACATTTTTTTTCTCTTCCATTTCAGTTTTTCTTTCATTTCTACTTGACTGACTTTTCAGATGATGATGATGAGGGCTGACAAAGGTTGAGAGAAAAGGTAAGATGATGATGATGAGAAGGGGAAGAGGAATGCTTCTGGAATATCTGTGAGTCTCTTTATTCAATATGAAATTATCCAAAAGCACGATTCCACCAAAGAAGAAGAAGAAGATGAAAAGAGAGAAAAACTCTGATTTCTTTTTTTTTCGCCTTCCTTTTTTCCCTTTTCCTTCTCATCATCAGTAAACATCTTGGTTTTAAAAATTAAGCTCAAGAAACAACAAATAGGCTCAAATTTCACTAACTATTTTCTCGTTTCTTTCATCTTCTTCTTCATCTTCTTTTGGCCATCTTGAACCGGTCTGGATGATGATCAGGATGGTGATCAGGAGGATGAGAGTGGAAGGCCCAAGAAGATGGTGAAAGTTGCAAAAAAATGATTAAATGAATTTTTTCTTCTTGTTTCGTTTGCTTTTAATGGAAAAAAAAGCTTCAATTGAATGTCAGGTTAACAGTGATATGAGGAAGATAAGAGAGGTTAGGAGACGAGACAGGTTAACAACTATCAGATGAGGTTGATGATGAAGTTAAATTTATGTCCAAAGAAGCCAAATATTTAGACTCGTTTTAAAAGGCCATTTAAAGAGCCTTTCCTTTTAACCGCAAACCTTTTCTTTGGTCTCAATCAATGAACGAAAGCAAATCATTTCCGCTTTACTCATCTTTCTTCATCTCTTTTTTTTTCTCATCATTTTTCGTTCCCTTGTAGTAATGATGACAAACTTTGCCTTTTTTCACAGAAAAAGTTGAACCATTTTTGAGAAATAACGATTTCTCTCGTAATTGTAGTAAATGGTTTTGGATGGGGTTGCCTTGCCATTGTTTATGGTCAACATTTTGAGCCTTTTTTTAACCAATTTTCGTCTACTATTTCCTTTCCCACGAAAAGGGCAAAAGTTGTCAATGAAAGAAGATTACAATTTCATTGATGAAAATTGGCCAACCTGATTCGAGTAAGGTTGCTTTTCATTCATAAAGTTGCTCGATGGGAAAAAAGGTTACACATAAAAAGAAAGTTAAAGTGGATTCGAAGGTTGAAAAGGATCAAAGTGATGACAATGGAAGAAGAAGAAGAATAATATCTCTCAACAATATTTTCTCACTCTACCTGTTCTTATCTCAATTCCCAGGCAGTTCATCATTCATTCACAACTTGCTCAGTTTACGAGTTTAAGTTTCCATTTAATCCAAACACAAAGCAATTGCACTGTTTAATTGCGTCAAAATTGTGAGAGAATCAAAGAAATTTCATTCCAAACCATGAACTTCGATTATGACGATTCAGCTAACTTGGCATTCAAACAGTTAGAACTTTCTATTCAGAGAAAACTCAGAAACAGTATTTCGAGTGAAAAAGAAAAACTTTTCAGATTATTCATGTTGATCAAGTTTACTGTAAGTCTCAATCATAAGCTCAGTCCAGTCAAGAGGCGAGATTCAACTTGAGCTTTGTTGAAACAATACAAAACTCGAAATTTGATTTGATAAACTTTTGTTCATTTAATAACCTGTTGATCTGTAGATTATTTCCGTTTTACCATTTTTTATGGGAAAACACCGATTGAAGAGGAAGCTTTTTTTATATCTTTCATTGACCTGGTAAAGGTGCAGGTAAGGTTTATTGTTAGTCGCATGGATGGTGAGTATAAAGGCATTACAATGGAAATGTTTAATTCAAATGTTTAGTCTCAAGTAGTGTAACATATGAACTCGTAACGGGCAGGTGAAGGTTTGAAAAAAAAGGTAAATGGGATTAACTTGAAAAGAAAAGGTAAAAATATATCAAAATGTAAGGTGAGCTGATGAAAGGAGAAGATCAAGTCCATTTGTCGTTTAAAAGAGGAGAACCAGCATCTTCATGGACTCAATATGTTGATGATAATAATAAGTCCGGAAGAGAAGTGAAACTTTGCTTTTCCTTCTGTCATTCGTTTTCCTTTCTTCTTCAGGTTACTTGGATAACAACGCTTAAGGTCAATAGGACCAACGTTAAGGCTTATTGTATACATCATCATCATCATCATCTTAGACTTTCTTTGCTCTCTTTCTTTTGTCAATGAAAGATGGAGAAGAAGATGAAAGAAGATGAAAGAAGATGAAAGAAGAAGAAGTAAGACGGAAATAACAAATAGTAAGGTGTGTGAGTCAGTTGGAGTATTAGTTGGTTCAATGGTTGTACGTGTTTCTTGTACGTGCAACTTTCTTTGATTGGTTGTTACCAAGGGGCCAGTCCAACTCTCGTCTGTCCATAGTCCAGTTGTTGGGTTCACATAGCCAGAGATGATTAAAGATGTTGCTTCTTCTGCTTCTGCTGTTGTTGCTCTTTGGTTCCATTCAACTGACCTCTTCTCATCTCATCTCAATACATTATAACAAATAATGCTTCTTCTGCTTCTCTCTTCACAACCGATGTTTTTCTGAGATAAAAAAAGGGCAACACTATTGGATGCTGGAATAGCGTCCATCAAGATGATCACCGTCAATAACAAAGGTTAAAGGTTAAACACGATCTTAAACTTGTGTAACCATAAACAGTGTTACACCAACAGATGCTTCACTAGAGCAACTTATCAACACTGAAAAGTATTAACCCAAAGATTGGGTTTAATCAATAATTTCAATTCCATTTCCAATGGCCATTTGGGTTAAATTAACTTGTGGTCGCCATTTGATAACAAATTGGTTAGACTTGTAAACTCTTTTCAATATAAACCGACCATTAAGGTTTTCAATTGAAATGGCCTTTAATCACTTCTAGTATAACCCTTCAACTACCTTTAAAGGCAATCAGAGGTTTGATGGATTTTGGTAAAAAAGATTGAAAATTGAGAAATGAAAATTAATTGAAAAGCAAGACTCAAGTCTGGACTAATCATAAGACCAAAATTTCAATGAACAATCAACAGGGAAAAGCTATTATGAAAGACTTGTGTAATATTTGGTAATAGTTTTCAGACAGTTTTATGTAAAGATTAATCACTAACTTAATGATGATTTTAATCAACTTGAAACATTTTAACATTAGAAAGTTATATTGCATTATCAACTCAATTAGCTTTGAACTAACATTGAAAAACAAAAGTTTGACCGATAAGTGAACGCTTAGTGGCACTGAAAAGTTGGTGAAAAGAAACGTCAAATCATCAGCTCATCTTATGTGATCAAGTTACCATTTAAATTAGTATATTTTAGTTGATTAACTAATCATCAGTACAATATCCCTTGAGCATAATTAATGATTCAGTGACAGTGAAGCTCATCTTGCGCAGTCAAAACTTTTCAAGTGTCATCAAGTTATTTAGCACTCAATGTAAACTTACAAGTATAACTTACAATTGAACAACACTTTGATCTAATAAGTTGCTTTTTAATGAACAAGCTAATCATGCTTATTCATATTTAACTGTGCTTTTAATCATCAAAGCAATCAAATCTTTATGATCTTTCAAGTCTCACCAATTTGTTACAAACTTAAGGTTAAACTTGATTGAAACCTGTTGCTCTAGGAAAGGGGCATTTACATTAAACTATTAATTGGCGATCCATTGTTTTCCAATTTCCATTGAATTGAATAGTCATTTTTTTACATGATCATTCAGATAATATCCTTTCATTAATACTCATTCACTTCCCTTCACCTGATGAGCACAATAAACTCCTCAACCCACCCAATTGAACAGCCTTTATCCGCCTTATTTTCATCTTTCCCTTTCCATCCTCATCATCCTCATCAATGTTATTTACTTGTTTATTAAGCCTCCCATAGGCTTGGTAAGGTAAGTTTTGTTTTGCACAAAAAAAAACAGAAAAGTAAATAAATAATAAAAGTTATCTTATTTACAATGAGAACGATGTTTGCTGTTTGAAGTTTAAATTGTTATCCAATGTTGATGTTTACAGTAAAGAACGATGTTTGACCTTTCCTTGGCCAATCAACATTTGCTATTGATTTTTATCGGTGATTCCAAATGATTAACAATGGAACATTACTTTGAATATTGAATTCATTTAATTGCCTTGGCACCAATCTTAATAATGATAAATCGCTTCTTAATTTAACCATTTTTCAATTGTAAACATTTACCATTCAATTTGGCAATTGTTAAAGACTTTTCAATGGAAAACGCTTTTTTTCAATTGAATTGGTTAATCGGGAACAATCAACTACCGTTGATGAACACATGATCATTTAAATTGTGAATTGTACTTTAACCCTAATTGATAATCAAATTTGGTTAACCACAACAAAATGTAATTACTTTGGTAACATTGATTGACTTCAATTGTTTCACAGATTTGAAACAAGTGTTGATGATATTCAGTTTAGACAAAAGGTTAACAAGACAAGTTAAAGTTAATTTGCAACAATTAAAGACAATTAATGGTACAATCCATTTTGTTGCCTTTGTTAATACAAGTCGTTAATAAAAGCTGTGATGTTCAACAAAAGTAAATGTAAGTTTAAAGTCATAAAAAGGAGAAGAAGCAGAATCAGGGAATTGCAAGGAAAAAAGTTCAATTAATCAAATCAAATTCGAGGTGTGGCCATAGAATGAGATGAAACAAGTTGAAACATGTTGAGGTGACCAAAGAACCGGATAAACCCTCATCATATCAGCATTTCCGGAGACACAAAAAATAGAAACACATTTAGATAAAAATATGTAACGAAGGTAACGAAGCTCAAAAAAAAGACCAAAGGAGGGAAGAGACAAAATGATAGGTTAGGTTATGAAGGAAATGAAAAAATAAGTTTCTTTTCATCTTCTTCTTACCTAAACCTGATCGGGAGTTTGTGTTCACACGCTTTTTGCTGTTGCCATAAATGTTCATGGGCAATGTAATGACCTGAACAAGCCTCAAGCCAGAGTCATGAGTCGTCCATAACCGTTGCCATTGATCCTTCACCTTCAACCCTCAAAGACAATTGAACCTTTCATTAAAAGCTTGCATTCGTTGGTCAATTTGGTTCAATAATTTTCAACATTTCACTTTGAATTTCATTCTTCTTTTCTTTACATTAAACTTTAATTTTCCCATTAAATTTGATTTATTTGCAAATTGAAAACGGAAATTGATTTAAACTTGATTTAAATATCAAACATTATCATTAGATTTTGTTTTTCAGCTTATCATTAACAATGATTAACTCTTGTTAATAATGATTTGTTTATCTCTTTTCTCCTCTTTACATTTCTTCATCTTTCTTTTTCTTCTTCTTCTTTACAAGCAAAAAACATTAAAACTCACCAGGTAAACCAATTGAAAGGTAATGAGCTTATAAGCAAGTTGAAAGGTCGTAACCATAAAAACCAAAAGATTTTACAACCAAAAACCGAGACATTCCTTACCTTCATCATCATCTTACCTTTTCAACTTTCATACCTTAGACTGCTTCTTAAGAGTAGCCATTAAAATTGTCTGAGAAGTTTCTTACTCACCCTAAGGCTGAATCGATCATAATCATCATCATCATCATCCATTTACCTTTCTGTTTTATCTTCACTTTTCTCTCTCTTTTCTTGACCATTTTCATCCTCTCTGATGATCGCCATAGTTTATTGAATTGCTTCACTGCCTACGCTTTATGCCAATGAGGTGATAATTAAGCAGCTTGAGCGTCTTGATCATCATCTTCTTATCTTTCATCTTCTGTCAAACCTTTTTTTTCATCTTCAATCTTCTTTCCTTCCCTGTCATCTTCTTTGTCAATCTTAACCTAATCTTTCATCTTCTTTGTCTCTCAACTGACAGCCAAAGGAAAGATGTTTATTGCATATTATTTTCAACCTTTAACATTGTTACCTTAACAAGTGTCTACAGGGTGTCCAAATGGGCCTAATGAGCATTGAAATCATGATATTATTGGCAAGATAAAATCTCTTTTCATGCAATTCTATAAATGAACAAATCTATTATTAAATTGCAAGTGAGAGTTGAATTGAACCAGAAAATTGGGTTAAAATTTGGTTCCATCAAAGTTACAGTAAACAGTTTTTCATTGTTACTGTTTCATCCGCAAATGATATCAATATTGTGTGAAAAGATGGTCAACTTTGATCAGCTTTATTCTGTAAAAAATTTTTATTCTTTCAGAACTTTCTTCTCTCTCATCCTGGTTGAAAAAAGTGTAACAAATATTCAGACGAAGTGAAACAAAAAGATTTATCAGGTTACACGAATCATTTGAATTGGTTCAGACTAAATATTGAATCAAACAATATGTTATGAATTATTTCATTATTTTCTGGTCAACCTGTTGATATCATGTTACCCTGTGGTGAATCTCAAAAGGTTTCCTCTCTTCTTTTCTTCTTCCCTCATCATTCCGATTGAGGTCATTTCAGCAGGGAGTTTGGATCAAGGATAGGTAATAATACTAATTCAGTTTCCATGAAAATCCTAAAATCCACTTTGACAGTAACAAACAATTGAATACACAATTTAATTTAAAGTGTAAACTTTTGCTCCATTAAACAAAATTCAGTCTTGAGCTTAATTTACCATAATCTTGCAGCAATCATCAGGATGAAGAACAACATTTATCCTTTTATCTTTCAATATGAACACACAACAGAAACAAAGGCCAAATAATCACAAGATAACAATTTCAATTGAGAGATTTATCATGAAACATGGTTTAAACATGTTAATTGATACATTTTACCAAAGGATAAACTCAAATCTAATAATGATAATCCGCTTCCAGCTTAAATCCGTTCACTCCGAATCAGAGTAAACTCTTGAAGAAAAAAATGTTTCAATTTCTTTTGGCCTCAAAACTTTCCAAATCAAAAGATCATTTTACTGACCAAAATCACGCAAATATTGATTCAATTAAATCTTGCTCTTGATTTTAGAAAGTGAAAATATTGAAGAATCAAAAGTGAAATTTTTATCAAAATTAGTTCAAACAGAATCAAGATTAGAATCGAAAGTTTTTAAGGTTTGAGGCTCAACTAACGAAATTGAATGTCGAGTTAAGTTGATCCGATCTGTATGAAGTGTCGATTTTTTCATTAAGAAAATTCTTCGATCGAACTTTTGTTGTTTGCATTTTATCAAGTGTCATGTTACTTGGATGGTTTCCATATCTTGAGTTTACTTTTTTGCTTAGGATTGAAAGTCAACTTTAAAGTTATCGATCATTCTGTATCGATCAAAACATTGTCTATCTTTATCGAATGAATCAAACAATTGAAAAGATTAGGATTCAATAATCTCTCTGAACATTTCCAAGTCAATGATTTTCGTTTAATTCTTTGACTTATTATTTGTTTTAACTGATCTTTTAGCCAAACACGAGTGTTTAACACTAATTTGTTTTGAGTAAACTGAATTAAATGAGTGTCGTTATAGCTGCTGACTTTATGGATTAATGCTTCATTGGGACTTGATAGTGGTTTGTAAGCTTGAGCCTAATCTTATTTTGAAGAATCGCTCTTTTATCGTAAACTTATCGATCAAAATTTAGATAACAACATTAATTCAGGATTAAAATTGTTGCATTTCAATGAAATTAGTGAATCTCTTTACCGTCAAAAAACTGTTTCCTGACTGGTCCTTTCACTGATCATTATAATGAAAGTGAAGTTAGTTTTTTTATATGCGCTATTGACTCAATGATGATAGTTGAGGTAAATATTGTTAGATGAGTAACAAAAATATTGACAAAGTTACACAAAACTTGAAAATCTGGTTCCATTTTGCCTCTTTTCAGTGTAACAAAGTGTTCTTCTGATGGTTTACCAAGCGAATCCATTTGTAAACTTACCTACTAACATTTCCCTTAAAATTAAATTGTTTCGTTGATTGTGGGTTACTATAAGCAGATAAAATTCAACAATAAAAATAAAAGTAACAGAATCAAAGGCTAAAAGTGAATCTTGTGCTTTCACAGGCAACTCAGTTCAAGTTGGAAGAAACAATGAAAAGGAGAAAATGTCGATTCTGGTCAACAGGCGACATTGTCAAAACATGGACATGATTAGGTTGAAGGAATGGAACCAGAAATTTATTGGTTGAGCAGTAAAATGAAGAAAAAAAATTTCTTTTCTTTTCCATTTTACAATTCTAAACAAATTATTAAACTTTTTTTCTTCTTCTTCTTCCAACAATCAGGCCAAACTTCAATCAAATGAGCAAAAAATAAGGTAAAATGTTTTCTCTTCACAGGTAATGTGTACAAGTGTTTAGTAGTAAAGAAATCAAACAAATCGTAATTGACCCAATTTTTTGTTCTTCATTTGTTGAACATTTCAAGAAATGCTGAGGAAAAACGAAGGGAAACAAATTGAATTGAAAAATGTATTCATGCTTTTGCTTCACTTGTTTGGTTAACTGTGAACAATTTTTGTTACTCAACATGATTTAACCGATAACTTGTGTTCATTTTGACAATTGGTTGTTAATGATGGTAATCATCATGTTAACTCATTAAATGGACAATTTGAATAGCCAAAGGAAACTTGACAACAAACGCAATTGACCATCGTAATTGACCTTGATTTTGGGCAAACAAACATGGAACTTTGATTAAAAGTAAAAGTGAAAAGTTGAAGCCAAAAAAATGAAAGCCAATTGAATTACCAAGATAAATGGTATTGTTATTGGGTCACAATTGTTGATGATAACAACAATGATGGAGTAAGATGATGAATCATGAAGAAGAAGAAGAAGAAGAAAAGAGAAGAAAAAATGGTTAATAGAATATGGTTCCTCAAATTGACTTTCAATGTAAGTCAAAAAACCAGTAACTTATCATCATTGCTCTTACAATTTTCATTCCTTCATCATCTTCTTCAAAAGTCAACAATTTTCAACTCTCTGTGTTGAGGCAAGTCGGTGTTCAGGTCTAAGGTCAACCAACAAACTGAACTGGCCTCAACGCTTCTGCCGTGAGAACTCAACTCAACTCTGATTGTCAAATTTATATTAGCTAAATAACAATCTCTATTTTTTATCTTCTTTTTCGTTCTCTTCTCTTCGCCACTCTCCATCCCCTGTGAGGCCAAGGGATGATCAAGATGATGAGGAGAGGGACAGAGAGGTAAAAAAGAGAGTAAAAGCTTTTCTCTTCTTCTCTGGTTGAGAAACAGGAAAATAACAATAAATGAAGAGAACCAGAGTTTCTCTCTCACTCTATGGTTTCTCACTTGCTCTCTTCATCATCATCACCATCTTCTTCATTATCATCATCATCATCTTGACTGGTTTTTTTTAACGCATCTCTGATATACTGCAACCTTTGAACAGGTAAGCAAAAGGCCAAAACATTGTAAACTATTCGCTGTTGATCTCTGCTTATCTTTCAATTTAACAATCTTTACTCAACGTTGATCAAGATTACCAATCTATTAGATATGATGACCCTTAATTAGACCCTCAACCATTCACAAGAAGAAACTTTTTTCTTCTTCCATTAATTTTGTTCATGAAAAAAAAACTTCTCATTAATCCAGTTGAATATTCACACTTATCTGATCACCAAGAATGTGGTTAATCTGCTAATAATATGTACACTTTTTTTTCCTTACCTGTCAACCTCTCATCATGTGTGTCATAAAAAGCACAATGAAACTTATCAATTATAAACTAATAATCATAAGTAATAACTTGCCAGGTAAAAATAACTGAAAAGACGTTTGAAGCCGAACAAGAAAATAAGTTGAAAAAAGAAGAAGAAGAAGAGGAAAATTGCCTAAAGGTAAATTGTTTTCTTTTCTTTGCTGAGACATTTTGTTCAATGGAATGTAAATCAATTGGTGAAATGTTTTACCTTTGTCTCTCTTTTTCCTCTTTTTACCTCCATGACCTTTTACCTTTTACCTATTTGCTTTCTCCAATCGTTAACTTATTACTTTCTTCACCTTCATTAGTTTTTCAACTTAATTTTTCTTTCTTCTTCGCAACCTCTAGGATGGCCTTTAATTAATAGACCGGAAGAGTTGACCTAAAGGTAAAAGGTTGTCAACTTTGAAAAATGAATGTTAATGAAATTTTAAATTCCACTTGAAAGCGTTTTCAAGATCAAAATTGTTCAACAAGCTTTGCCATTGATTTACACCTTCAATTGAAGATTAAAACTGTTCAATTGTGGTTTTTCCTTTTGCTTTTTGTTTCATGATCAATGAATGTTGATGAACAAGAAAAAAGATGTTGCCTTGAGGATGAATACATTTGATTGAAGAAACATTATCTTTGAAATAATTTGTGTTGATAATGAGACTGATCATGATGATGATGAGTTTTCTTTTTTCCTGTGAGTTGTTACCTTTGCTTTAACAAGAAGCCACAAATTGTTACCTGCAAATGTTAACTTAACCTTAAATTATCTGTCAATTAAGTGAAAGCCAGTGTTGACCATTAACTGTTGGCCGTTAGCATCAAACTCACAATGATAAAACAAAAAGACATTCAATTCATTCAAACATTTCCAAGTTGATTTAGATGTAAACCAAAATGGGAAAACTCAACAATTCTTGTTCTTCTCCTGATTCCATGATTTATCCAATATCGACTCTTATGGTTCTTATGATCTTTGTTTACCGATTTCTATCGATACCTTTAATTGGAATCAACATGTCAATCCCACGCTAAATCAATCAGATTATTGTTATTCCTCAACTTGGCGGATTAGAAAATGGAAAATGAAAAATTTCAAGAATATCAATAATTTGTAAGTCAATGAACTTGTTGATTTGATCAACAATTAGCATTTGTCAACTCGTTTAAACAAAAGGTAAATGTTGACAGAGACTGACTCGGAATTGAGTGCTCACAAGATTTACTAGAAGAAAACGAAAAACTGAAAATGAAATCAACTTTAATCACGTTCATGTATTTACAGCGTGATTGACCTTTGCTTTGTTATTGATGAAGATGAGGATCAGGTCTGATGAGGCTGTAAAGTACAGTGTTAGCATTTTATTTGCAAAATAAAAGGTAATTCCTTATAAACAGGTATGCATCATTACCTTTTTGGTTTCCCTTTTTGTTTCTTGTTCATGTTTTCCAAATTAACTGGCAACTGTAAATTTTGCGAATCATTATTTTCCCTCTTCTTCTCGTTTCTCAATCAAAACATTATTAATTCATCTGTTGATCATTATTATGATTATACAATTAACAAAATAAACTGAGCTTAACCTTTGATAATCACTTTACCAGAAGTTTAATTAACCCTTTAACTTGAACAACCACCAAAAGAATGCTTTGTTTCCAACTTTTTTTTGGCGTTTCTTCATTTTCACCAATTATTGTTAAATCACTAATTACAATGGAAAGAATTGGGCAAATAATGATTAAAATTTTTACACTCAATTGGCCAAGAACAGAGTTAAACTAATGAAAGCAAAGGTTAAAAGTTGTCTTGAATGTAAATTGGCAAAATTGATCAACTGATTATTGACAATCAATCTAAGTGAAAGAATCTTGATTAAAAGATGATTCGTGATTAGAGCCATTGGAAGGTTGATTGATGTTGCAAACACAAAAATGAAAATCTCTGTCAGTTTAGTTTTCACGGTCAAGTTTCTACCTTTTAGCTTTTAATTGAACTGAATATCATTGAAATTACTCGTAGCCAATCCTTCACCACAGGTTTCCTCATCATCATCGTATTATTCAACAAGCTTTACCATTCACCTCATCCATCTTCACCTTAAATCTGAAAGTTTCCATTTCTATTCAATATTTATTATCTTTTGCCTTTTACTTTTTTCTTTCTCTGCCTGTAAATATATTTTAATAAATGTAATAATATTAATCTATAAGAAAGGGAAGTAGCAAAAATTGTTTCTTCTTTTCTCAGAACTTCTTTTTTTCAGAAAAGTTCATGTTAATTCTGATTGATAGCGATCACCAGCAATCTCTTATCATTTGAACCAGTTGTTAATTTAATATCTTGAACAACAATTGATTGTTGATTAGTTTCATCAGCACTCAAAATAAAGTGAGAAACAAATGTAATCAATATTGTTCCAATAATTAGATTCAAGGTTAATCCTGATGAAGGGGCCAACGATCCTGGTGAACAAATGAAACAATCATCAGAAGCTAATGATAATTTGCACGATTTTTTCATCAACAGGTAAAGAAGAAGAAGAGGAAAAAAAAGGTTGATTCATTGACCAGTAGCAGTACATTGAATTAACATCAACTGTTTGCTGAGAAAACCTTGGAATCATCAATTCGTGATTAAACAGGCAAACAATTAAATCACTGCAATAATCGTTTTCCATTCTAATTGTTACGAATTGTTTCCAATCGTTTTCCCATGTCATTAGCCATTTTTAAGGAATGTTTGATGATGATGAAAAAAAACACCGAAATAGCATCGGAAACTAATTAACCATTTAACAGGTTAAAAAAATGATTTCCTTCACTTGTTCACTTGTTCAATGTTCATTTGCCGTTCAATTGTCACTGATTAACTCAATTTTACCCTCTTATTGCGTTTATCCATTCATGCCAATTGTTCATTCATCTACCATAATGATTAAGTTAATTTCTGCTTCTCTTTAGGTGTTTACCTTAATGGACAATTAAACAATTTCCTTATTAACAATAAGGAAAGAAAAAGGTTAACAATCATTGATTAATTCATGACAGTTATTAATGTTTGTCAAGTGTCTTTGTAAACATTGCAATATATTTCAATAATTCAATTGTCCATTTGCATTGAAAAAACAGTGTTTAGTCTTGTTTTTCAATGATAATAATGATGATAATGATAATATTTAGATGTGATTACAGCGGTTTTTACCTTTGTCATTCCTCTTTATTGTTACTTTAGAAGTGGTCAAAGGTAATTTTCGTCTTTACTTTCGTCAAAAGGTTCAATTGTTAAAGGCCATTCCAAAGGTCTCTAAGAGGATTGTTAATACTTTATTAAGGGTAAAAATAAACTGTCAAACTTTTTCCTCCTCTGATTGCCTTTTGTTTTCAAACGTTTTTTTTTTACTTCTCGATACTTTTGTTGCCAACAACAGTGAAAAGGTAAAGGCAAAGGTTAGCTTAACGACAATTAGATCAATGAAGAAGTGTCAAGAGTAAGGTTCGATGCAGGTCAAAGGTAAGGAAGAAGAAGAAACGGCAAAAAGACTGATAAGGAGGAGAGAGAGAGAGAAAAGGAAATAATGAAAAGAAGAAGAGAAAAGAAAAGTTTTCTTTTTGTTTTGACCAAAAACTGAAGCAAACATGTTGATAACAAAGGTAAAAACAAGGTGAACCAGAGAAGTAAAGTTCAGGCAAAGGTTGAATCCTAAGGGTGGGTGTGTTGAGGCACATACAAGCCAATTTTCATATTGTTTGAAATGTTTTCTTGGCTACCTTGAAACGCCCGGGGGCAAGTAAAGCCCTTTTAAGCCGGATCAGCTTCACTTTTCCTTGGCCATCTTCATCTTCTTACCTCCATCGAGGTTACCTTTTGTTTTGTTTTCCAGCAAATTGTTGTGAAAATGTGAATCTTTTTTTCGGTAAACCCTTTTCTCTTCTTCCTTTTACTTTATCTCTGAGTAAACAAGAATCCACTTAATTTCATCTTTTTTTTTCTTCTTCTTCTTTTTTCTTCTTGTTGGTCATCTTAAGTCCGTCTCTTTTTGGCCAAAACTCAACATTTTCTTGTTCGCCTGAAAAGAAGCTATCTTAGCGCCCATTTAGCGCCAAATATTTTTTTCGTCTCTTCTTCTTCTTCTTCTTGCCATCTTTCATCTTCATCTTTACCTTGCGGTCTTTCATCCTCATCTTCATACCATCCATAGTTGCCAGATTATTGGTGAATTTAGCCTCGAGTGGAATTAATTTAGTGAATTGCTTAACCAGTTAGCAGTTGAAAGGCTCTTAAAAAATCTTACTTTTATCTTCTTCTTCTTCTTCTTCATCTTCTTCTTACCTGTAAAGGCCATTTATCGGCTTTACTTTACTGTATTCAAACTCAGTTGAAACCACACCTTATTCAAACTCTCCCCCAACTCCCCTTGCCACCGCTAACTCATCTTGGTCACTTGTTAGTCGCTCTCTATCCTCATCATTACTCTCTCAGGAATTTTTCTCTCTTTTCTCTCTCTCTCTTCAGCTTCTCTTCATCGTTCTTTTTTTTGGAAACCTTGCATTCTTGTTACAGAAGCTGTTGTTTGTTGTTGTTGCCCTCACATTTCAATATAATTAATGTTCATCTTTATACACAAAAGAAGGTAAAATATTTCAGTGGAAAAAAAGAGAAACGGCGAACGAAAAAAGAAGAAGAAAAAATGAAAAATTCTTTTTATTACAGGTAGAAGCAAAAATGATGCCATTTTTGTTAATGTTTACTCATGATTGTTGACCATTTAAATGACATTTCAATAGACAACTGCAACTTGTGAGGGACTCAAGATAAATATGCCAATTGACTTGACCATTAAAGAATGATTTTTGTTGAAAATTACCACTGAACTGACCATTGAATTGACCGTTGCAAGGAAGAGCAAAAAGAGCAAAAAAAATTGATAGCAACCTCCCACTCATGGCTTTTAACATTCCAAGAAAATGAATAAACAGAGTTGCATTGTTTCATTGATAATAACATTAATTTCAATAAACTTCCTTTTCTTCATCTTCTTCTCAACAAGAATAGCAAACCTCAAACAAGACTCTTACATCATCATCCCGATGATCATCTTCATCGCTTCTTTGTTACCTTTCATTCAGTTTCCTCCCAACCATTATCAATCCAAACGCCGTATAATTCACCATTGAAATTGCATTTGTTCAATTGAACAACAAGAGTAACAAAAGTCACTCGACAAAACAGTCAACAGTAAATTGGACACAATAACAGACTTAACCGTAAACACATTGTAATCCAATGGATAACAATAAATATGATGATAATGATGATGATGGTTGAGCCCATCCGGATAGAGTTTCAATTTCAATCCTAAAACCGGTGTCGAGTGAAATTGCTTTTTTTAAGTCTTGATAATTGTTCCCATTGACTTGCTCTTGATTGTTGCACCAGTTAGTCAGTAACTATCCTTTCAATTAGTATCCAAGTTCCGGTCCAATTCTGTGTTATTAAACAAATTGAGATGCTTTGGGCGTGATTCAGGATTCATACCTTCAGGGTGAATAAAAGAATGGTTGATATTAAAAGAGAGAAGAGAGAGAGAGATTGAGAAAGAATTGAGAGTGAAATTTAGCTTCTTCCGGCCATCATCATCACACTCATCACCATCATAGTCATCATTAACCAGCCAAAACAAAAAGCCCGTGATTGAAGCAAGGCTACCGATGGACGTGCTAACCAGGATGTGTGCTTGAAACACGGATCCAATTAAGATATCGGTTCAACCTCACGGTCTGAGTAATTTAATTTGACCGTCATAGGAGCGGATCTTATTGACCTTGGGTTGGCCAACATTTAAATCTGAACAGAAAATTCAATTCTCATTTCGCTTTCAATGTTACAATTGTCAAACCAAACTCACAAAACTTGTCTAATCAGGTAAACATTAACAACTGTTAAAACTAATTAGATAAGATAAAGATGAAAGGTGACATGAGATTCCTTTTGGATAACATTTTATCAGTTCTTTATTTACCTTTGGTTTTTACCTGTTGTTCAGAATTGTTTGTCGACAATCTTAATGATTGCTAAATGGGAATTTCCAATGAGAAAAACTAGATTCATTGGTGAGCAAAAGTTATCGCACAATTAACAGGGAATAAGAAACACACAATTTAATTGGACTTAAATGTTAAAACAATTGGCCGATTGAGTAGAGGCTAGGTTATGAGGGAAAGGCCTGAACAAGGCGAGGTTAACTGTTAAGTTTCTCATTTCTTTTAAATTGTTGATGCTTCTGTCAATGGATATTATCAACAATTTAATGGAACAATCAAAAGGAGTTTAATTTTTTCAATCGCAATGATAATCATAAAAAGAAGGTAAAAGAAAACATGAAATGAGGAATGATGAAGGAAAAGGGTTTTAACCAGTAAACACCTACATTTCCGTATCACCTTCGCAATTTAAAGATCACACAGTTAGCTAAGATCAATGGCCGTTCATTGTTCACCATTAATAATCATTAATTTTCTCAATCAAAGTTTTCTGCTCATTTTTTTTTCTTGTTTACCTTGATTTACCTTGAGAGTTTGTTTAACATCCTTGACAATATTTGAATTGATGTGCTGCTGTGAATACAACAACAGTATCATCATCTTAATCATTAGACATTTGAATAACCTTAGATCCGGTTGATTGTTTATTCACTTAACCAACAACAAGTCTAATCATAAATTGAATAACAATCAATGGTTAAAGGTTATTCAGGTGAGACTTTTGGGGATAATTTCAATGTTCACTTGCAAGTTTTGAATGAGGCTCAATTTGCTGCGCATTTGAATAATAATGAATGAAAAAAATAGCCCAATGATTAGGATTAGCCTTTGGGCAGTTTAAAGTGACTCAAAACATTTCAACTCAACTAGTTAACACCATAAAGATCACTTGCTTTGTAAACCAGTTGTTTGATTGGGCGATAATGGAGAAAATAAATCCGAAGGTTTTGCTTGTTTTTATGATTAAATTCAAGTCAATTGAACTTTGAGTCAATACTCTTATCAGGATAAAAACAAGAATCTTTACTGATTCTTGGTGTCAACTAAAGTCAAGTTCATCTTTAGTCATCACTTTTGACCCGTTTAAGTCCACTAATTCATGATAAAGAAATTTAAAGATAAGTCGACATCTTTTCCATGCAAACATTGAAATGTTTATTCTATTGCAAATTCGATGAGAAATCAATTTTCAATCTTTTTTCAGATTAGTTTTCATTCGATAAAAATTTTCCCAATTTCGTGTCCAAAAATGCAAATTTACTTTTAAAAACAATTTCCTGAGAAAATCATTTTCCATGAAAATCAATCAACTCTCAACTCGAAATTTATTCTTAATGTTGACGATTATTTTGAATCAACAAGGAAAAGGCCAAAGAATTGATTCCATTAATGCCTTTGGACATTTCCATGAATTCATATCAATGAGTAAATCTTTTGTCTTTGACTATTTCTTGTCATAAATTTGATTTTGATTTGCAAAAGATTTTGAGGTTTTGACAAACGTCAAATGTTTGTTGAACTTTATTAAAGACAACCGGCAATTAGATGATTAAATGAGGAAATGATTTATTTAAAGAGATGATCATCCAAACAATCAACCTGTTGAGTAGCAAAACTATCAACAAGTTACTCTCACTGTTCCAACCCTTTTCTGTTGTTCCTTGCTTACCTGTTGATCCATCAATAGCTTTTCTTAATGAGTCATTTAGTAGTTTTTACCTTGCATTTCACTTTGAAAGCGCAAAAAAAAGTTACAAACCTTTAACCTTAGTTGATGCAATAATGAAACATTTTTACATGAAACCCAAAAAAAAGTCCAAAACTTTGCGTCTTTTCATTAATTTCAATTGTCTGAATCATTCAAGGTTAAGAAAGTTGAATGATCCTTCAATGTAAATTGTCCTTATTATGTATTCATGTTTAAAAATTGTTAACTTGTTAGATTGCCCATTGAAACAGATTATGATTAATCAACACCCACAACAATAGTGATTACAATTTTATTCACCTTCTAATTGAACTATAATTAAAATGAATGATGATCAAGATTGTCAAGTAAAAGGTTGTCAACAGTTGTAGCGAAGTGAAAAAATGATAACCGGAAGAAAATGTTATAAAATGATGAAAAAAAGAGGGAAAAAAAGAAACAAATAATTTCCAATTTTGTGACAATTAACAATAAACAATTGATTGGCAATTGCGTTAAGAAATGATTAAAGCATTTATTTGCTTTAAAAACGGGAAATCCATTTAAATCCTTGTTATTGAGACATTTAACCCAAAAAAAATGAAATAAAAATTGTTAGCCATTAAACTTGATCAAACCTGATCAATGATAAAATGCAATTCCTGGTTTACCTTTAAAACCATTAAGATTAATGCCATTTAAATGACCTTTGACAAGATACAAAATCAACTACAAAACCCAAATGTAAACCCAAAATTAAAAGCAAATGATTGCCAGTTTGAGACATAAAATAACGCAAAAAAAACAAAAGAGTTTAAAAAGCAATTTTATCCTTGGATTAATCTAGCCTTATTTGACCATGAATTTCAAGCTTAAACCAAAAGATCATCTTGAGCATTTCAAGGCGGTCCAACGTCCCAGGTTCAACTTTTTTGTAAATTTTTTTTCTCTCTTCTATCAAAAACTTCTGAGAAAAAAAAAGATGAAAATGATGAAAATGATGGTGGAGAGATGAGAAGATGAAAAAAAAGGTTGCCAATTGAAAAGTAATTACGATTCGTAAAATAGAAGCTTTTCTCATCTGTATTTGTATATTTTGTATTTGGTTTTTTCAGCCTCTAATAAATTATCTTAAAATGTCTTATTTCTCTTTCTTCTCTCATCGTCATCATTATCTTCATCTTGATCATCATCTTGGCCTTTTCTTTCTCCTCCTTCTTTCTTGGCGTTTTTTTTTGCCTCTCTTCAAGATCAACAAGAAGCAAAATCTTATTCTTACCTGAAAAAGTTGTACAAACTGACAAAGAATCAGTTGCTTTCTCTCTCTCTCTTCATCTGGTTCTCTTTCATAGACTTTCTTTCGCACCTTTCTTACCTTTTCTTTCTTACCTGTTTGAGCAAACCAGTTAAGCAAGTCAACATATTTTATCCTCTTTCTTTTCTCACCACAAACATTTCTCTCTCTCTTTCTCTCTTCTCTTTCTTCTTACCTGGTTGTTAAACCAGTCAAGCAGGTTAAACATATTTTCATCTTCGTCTTCATCTTTTCTGTCCTCATTCTTTTTCTTTCTTTTTTTGCCTTTTTTTTCCTCTGAAACTTTACTTTCTTTGCGCTTCTTCTTCTCATTTCCTTTTATCTTTCAATACCCACTCTTCAAAGTGAAGATGAAACAAGTTACATGGTAAAGTTGAACAAGTTGTAAACGATTGGAACAGAAGAGAGAAAAAAAGAAATCTTTTTTAAGGTCAAACACGGCGTATTGACCAATGAGCACTTTAATATCAGTTGATTGTTGCATTAAAATGGTGAAAAGTGTTTCTCATTTGTTTGTATTGAAAAGACGCACAAGTTGAGCGTTTTTTTGCTCTCTTCGGCTTAGTCATTCGCTATCTTTTTTTCTTGGGCTTTCTTTATCTTCTTTACCTTTCTATTTTTTCTTTCGTCTTTTGGTCTTGTTTCGCATTTCTGTCTCTTTTAACCAACAAAGGTCACTCTCACTCTTGATCGTTGTTGTCCTTTTTTTCCTCTTTCTTCTCTTTCTTTTACCAAATTTCTTTGTTAATCTTTCATCTTTTTTTTTCTTGCTTCTCTTCTTGTTTAGCATTTCTCTTCCCTTCCTTTCTTTTTTCCATCTCCGCCTTCTTTTCCCTTCTCTTCTCTTTCTTTTCTCTGTCTTCTCTGTCTTCCAAAACCGGTTTTCCGTTTCGTTGTTGCTTTAGTACTTTTAATGGTTACTACTTTTACCCCTAGATGGCTCTTTAGTTACATTCCAATAACTTTGAGTGTTAAGATAGTTTGATAGGTTTGCACCAGTCTCTACTTTGGTCTCCGACAGACTTGACGAAACATCATCGTTGTCCTCATTTGTTTTCTAGCTGCCCTGTACACAACCCTAAATCATCAAAATTCATTGATCACAAATAGGTTATACCAATAATCATTGTGAATTGGACCAATCAACAAGACTAAACTAAACATCTAACTTAAACTTATTCCAACTAGATACATATTTATATTTATATATATATATTTTTTGTGTGTGTATACATCTTTTTGATACTACATCTCTATACCTGTTTCTACATCAACTTGTGTTACTTGGGTTTCTTAGTTTGATGTTGATTTTTATGTGTTAATTTCATGTTTTCTAATGTTGTGTAGTTCTACTTCAATCGTGCCCCTTTCCTCCCCAAGATGTGACGTTAAAGGATGAAAGCAAATTATTCAGCATCGGCTTCAAGATCTTCGCTTTCGGCCATGGAATATTTGAAACAAATACGTGCCTTAACTGCCTTCTCATCCTTATTTGATTTCAAATCGGATGCAGTCAAGGTTGACAACATAATTTTCAGACTTCACTCAATGGTGACTGTTTATATACTTATGGTGGGAACCATGTTCGTTACAATGAGACAATATTTTGGTGATCCAATTGAATGTATGGGTGGTAAATCTGACATTACACCAGCTCTATTACAGCATTATTGTTGGCTTGAGTCAACTTTTTCAGTTCTATCACCAACATCATCTACCACAGATCAAGCTTACCCTGGAGTAAAGCCTTTAATCCAAAGCCAAGGAGATAGGAAAAATTACCACAAATACTATCAATGGGTTTATTTTGTGCTAATGTTACAGGCTATAATGTTCTACGTTCCCAAATATTTGTGGAAAGCTAAAGAAGCTAAGCGTCTTCGAGCTCTTATAACTGAACTGCGTATTCGCCATATTAAAGAAATGTCAGAATATGATCGTCTGCGTTTAGCTCAAGATCTAGCTGACACTCTGCTCATTAGTAATGAGTATTTCTACTTTTTCATTTTCTGTGAAGTTATCTATTTTATTCATCTTATTTGCCAAATATGGTTCACCAATCTGTTCCTTGGTGGATACTTCTTTTCATTGGGCATCGAGTGGATGTCCTATTCACATATGGAAGAGGATAATCGTCATGATCCTTTGATCCGAACTTTTCCTCGTTTAACCAAATGCTCATTCCATAAATATGGTTATTCGGGTACAATTGAGGCTCACGATGTTCTCTGTTTTCTTCCTCTAAACATTGTCAACGAAAAGATCTATGTCATCCTTTGGTTCTGGTTTCTTTTCCTTCTCATCGTAACTGGTATCTACTTGGCTTACCGGTTACTTCTAATAGTATGCCCCAGACTTAGGTTATGGCGGCTCCGTGCCATTGCACCATCAACAGATACAAAGTTTCTGGAGAGACTAACAGCCCGATGTGGTAACTGGTTTATCCTAAATTTTGTGGCCAATAACATGAAACCATCTCATTTCCGTGATCTCATTGATGAAGTGATGAAACAACATTTTGACGCCAATGGTAAACCCATTTACATCTCGGCCATTTCTAAAATGTACAATGGAGTCCAAGCAGCTCAAAACGTTGCCCAAGCAAGCCAGCCAGCAGCTTCAAAGCACAGTAAACACAAAAACAGTCACAAAAAAGGAATGGAAGTTGGCTTTGCAAATCCACCTTTACCTGGATTCACAGTTGGTACAACTAGAGATCCACCTTATGGTCAATCTGTCGACTGGCCGTCAGCATATAACAACATAATGAATGCTGGTAATCAAATGAACACCGGAAGCTCCGAGCCACTCCATGAGAACTGGGATTGATCTTAACATCACTTCTTAACGACAACAATCAATTTTGACTGCATGTACTACTGTAATAATTTTTATTTCCTTTCCATTTTGTCTTTTTTTAAACTATCAAATTCATTTTTTTCACCCATCATCTTTTCATGATTGAAACAAACAAAAAGCCCAAAACAAAAATAAAATCAAGGGTAAAATGAAGCAAATTTGTCTTTTATTATTTTTTAGTATAAAATGTTCGTGTTTTCTTTGTGGGTGGGTAAATCGTCGAAAAAAAATATAGCAATAAATATACATAGATTGGTGGTGATTGTGGTTGTTGATTGGCACCTAAATAAATAATTAATCATTTACAGAATCAAATTGGTTACACTTTGAACAAGATCAAGAAAATTGACGATACAATCATCATATTGAACAGCACAATTAGCGTTTTCCGTCCTTCCATATCGAGCAGCCAATTGATATTTAGATATTATCTTGGATGGAGTATCACTTTCAATGTAAGGTCTGAGAGTGGAAAAAGAAGAAAAAGAAGAAAAAAGAAAATCATTTAATTAGATTACATCAAAGTCAATTAGTTGTTGCCTGTTGAACATTCAAGGTAAACCAAGTGTTGTTCACTAATCATCGTCATTTTATTGTTGCCATTTAACTTCCGAGTTGTGTCGTTGTAATGAAAATGAAATGGCAAAACTGAAAATGGTAAAGTCTTGGAAATATTTCATCATTTGATAAATCAGGAAACTGAAAGAAACATTGACCCAAGAAATGGCCCTTTTAAGGTCTTCAAAGCTCAGGTCAACTTTGCGAACCACAATTGAACTCTTGAGGGCAACCTTTTAAAGCTATTCAATATTCAATTATCCTTAAGGCTAATTATTGGCTAAATCTTGGGGCTCAAAACTTTCCTCAAGGAAGTTCAATTCCTTCGGAATCCTAGTCATTACCTGTTTCTCACTCTCCTCATGACCATGATTATTTCTGTGAATCAAGTTTTTTTCCTAAGAAAAGCGCAAAATAATCAGATAACCCGAAGCATTTTTGGGTTTACAAGTGAAACCCAAAAATTGAAATTATTTACTCTTAATTCAGAGCAACGACCTTTGTCAACAAAAAACTTCTGATAATCAGTGATAGTGAGAGCAACTATAAGCTTATTAATCAACAAATGTCTAACAAATAGTTTATAATCGCTTGGAATTAATTTCAAAGATTTTTATCTCATTTCTTTTTTTCTTTCTAATTTCATATTTTCAATTTTCACCATTTGTGATTCACCAAACGGTAAGAAACGTTTGTTTCCATTTTGTTTCTTTTGCTTTCAATTCAATTGTTAAACGGATTGCCTGATTCAATTGAAACTGGTTAACTCTTGGTAAACCAATTATCATGATAAAGAATTGAGCTCAGCGGGATTTTCATTTCTCATGAAATAAAAATGAAAAGAGCTGAAGTAGAAAGCAAAGGAACCTTTTTTTGATAGAAACCTTGTAAACCTGAATTTAACATTGAATTATCATTATAATCAACGGAAATGGTCTTCATAACCTCTTTCAAGAAAAGCTGATTGTTCAAGATTGATAATGTTTGTGTGTGAACAAGAGTCTCAACACTTGAAGAGTTAAAATTATACTTACGGGAAAAATAATTGTAAAACCAGGCCAGTGAGTCCATATTTTTTGGGTTGATTGTGAGCTTCACAAATGCACCTCTTCATACAAGCCTGAGCTTCCAGACGAGGTAAATTGGGCAAATTGTCCAATGTTCGTTCAGCCCAAACCATGACAGACTCTGAGACGGCCATGAACCTTTTAGAGAGGAAATCTTGAAGGTTCAATCGCTCCTCAGTACCGGTAGCAGCTCGCTTGTTGCGCTTGTAAAAATTGTGTCCCTGCTGTTGAATCTCATTTTCAATGTAAGGAATCATATCAGCTGAGAAATCGGATAAACTGTCAAAAAATCGATGTGGATAGACTGGGTGCATTGGAGGCATTGGACCCGCTCTTCGTCTATAGTCAGGCATCAGGGTTGGTGCCACATAGGCAAGGCCACCCAAGACAACGGCTCCAAGTAAGGCCAAGTTGCCTGTTTCAAGAAAAGCAAACCAGGAAAAAACACATTTAAACGTCATCATCAAGTTTAGTCTTTTATTTGGTTATTCAATGATTCATTTTCTGGTTAACCGTTTCTGGTACTTACCGTAACTTAGAAGTGAAACTGATGAGGTTGAAGCTTTAACATCGCGTTGGAAGGGTTTCAATGAGGTTGCTGTTGATGATGAGTTGGTTGATGAACCATCGGAGGTAAACGATTTGTACAGATCAATGATTAAATCTTTCGTTGTGTACGGTTTCAAGGCGCTGGTTGTCCCATTGGATTCGGATTTACCGTAAACGGAGCAAATGGTTACAAATAATAAAATGAAACACCAATTCAGTATAAATTTCATCCTTGAGATTGACACTGAAGTTTGGAGAATAATTTAAACTTGAAATGTTTATCAGTGTGTTGGACTTTTTGTGATGGTAAAAGTTTTTCTTCTCCTTCAACTATTATTTTCGTAATGTTGATTGTTGCAAGGTTAACCAAAGTAAAATATCAAATGAGCAAAGGGCAAATGAACAACAAGTGAGTTTATTTGATGAGAGAGAACGAGAATGAACTAAGCTGACAGGTTACTCAACATAATCATCATCATCTGGAGAAGAAGAAGAAGAAGAAGAAGAAAGGTAAGAAAAAAAAGTAATCGTCAAAATATAAACTTCCTTATTTATATACAGGGTAAATGACCGGTCAACATAATCTATCCTCATCCCCATCTTGATCATCATAATAATCATCTTCTCACCTTGATTCTCCCTCCGTGATCAGCAAGTAAATCGTCCAGTCTGACAAGTCTTTTTCAAGGGAACGCACATTCTTCCTCCATTTCATCATCATTCCCGAGTTTTTTCATCTTCCCCTCTTCACCTGATAATATTTAGTTCCAGCAACTCTTTAACCTCCTCCTCCACTTGCATCTTCACCTTCACCTTCATCGCACTCATAATCATTGCCATAATCACCATCAAAAATCAGTCAATCCTTTCATCGGGTAAAAACTGGTGAACAAGAAACAAAAAAAGGAATTCATTTTTGGTTCCTTTCCATGGTTTAACTAATTCACCGGCATTTGTATAACAAGGAAAACAATTGATTTCATCAAAACAAACCTCTCTGTTTACTCGGATCATTTCATTTAAATCATTACAATTGTTGATCATGCAATCCATATTTTTCATCGTCACTGTAATCATTTGTTTACTATAAGATTACAGCTTTTTTTGCTCATTTTCACCTTTTCCAGTTTCTGGTTGCTGGTTCGTTGAGTTTTCATCCCCATTTTATTACCTGGTTTAGGCCATTGTCATTCCTTATAAATAGGTGTTAAACTGTTCACCAACATGATTAAAGGTTATAATGATAGCCTTTTTTTAAGACAATCATAATGATGATGACCGGAATCAAGACCAGGAAGCTTTATAACAATCTCAATGTCTTGGTTATCATTAGCATTGTACTTATTATCAGAATCGTCTAATTTTTTTCTGCTCGTCTTCATCCTCTTCAAGGGCCAGGGTCAATTTTTTTGCTCTCCATTCAATTATTATTACTTTTTTCTCTCTTTTCATTTAATCAACTAACAATGGACTTGATTGTGGATCAAAGAAGTTATTCATTGAATTGATAAGATATTGTGAGATCTCTTAGTTGGTACCAATAAATGGCTTTTTTGCTGTTACCAGCTCATATTGGCTATTAGTATCATTATTCAGTTCAATCTTTTTTCTTCTTCTCCTTCTTCATGACATGATTCATTGTGAAAACACTTTTTTTCCGATCCATTATTATTACTATTATCATTGAATGTGATTAACATAAGCTGATAAAAATTGAAAAGCTTAAGTTCAACGAGAAAATTAAATGACAATAAGTTTAGCCAAACCATCGGAGCTTGCTTGTCGTTCATCTGGCAACCCGATTGAAAAAGCTCATTGAAATCAACTTAATTGTTAGCTTAAATATCCTTTATTAAAGTCACATTTCAGGCTAATGTTTACAATTACTATTAATTATTAGATTATCGGTTAATAGCTAGTGATCAGTTTCAAAGTGCAAGGCTGCTTTTAAAATCAAAGTCAAAATGAAACTTACGTTCAAAGCAGCTTAATGTTTACCAACAAACCAATTTTATTGGTTCCTTTTTTTTGAAAAACAAGATTTAAACCTGAACCAGTTTGAATGCATAAAGACACATGGAAAACACAGGCCAAAATAAACATCTTGACCGCCATATTGGCCTATTTCTCGCCTCCTTTTTTGCCTTTTTTACATTTCTTAAAGCTTTTTTCCCTTCTCTTTGTCAAACCTTTTCTTATGGCTTGGTAACTCTTGTATTCAATACTTAACTGTTAGTTTTTTGTTGAAAAATTTATAACTATTCAAATAATCAAATGGATTGATTTAAGAATTGAAACTTGTTTGGCTATTAAACAATTAACCTTCTCAGGTCAAACAATCAATAAATATTGGTTTTGTTTAGCACAACAAAAATAAAAAAGTTGAAAACCCAATAAAACTGCCAAACCACAGGTTTTTTTTCTGGTTGCCATAGTTTTTTTGGGTTGAAAGAGGCGCTCATTTTTCATTCAATTTTTTGTTTGTTTCATTGTTTGACACTCTTCATTAACATTAAATCATTCATCTTCATCATTTTAATTAATGACAATTGGTTTATACATTTTTGACTGTTTTAATGTTCATCATGAGACAATTAAATGAGCTATTTAGTATACAAAGGTGAAACCAGTTGGATATAAGTGTCTGATCTGGACGTTGCTTTTGTTTTCATGCTTAAATACGCAGTATGTGTCTCTCATTGTTAAGCTGCGTCTTGGTAAGGATCTTGGTTAATTTTTTTAAATTATTTATCTGTTAATTATAATTAGTGTCTCTTTAAGCTTTTTGGTACAATGTGTGTCCATTGATTGGTCCTGTCCAACTTGACTTAAACCTAAACCAGGCCAGTGTTTCACTTGATATTTTTTGGTGTCATTTGGTGAAGTCAAAGGAAAACAAACAACGCTCTATAATATGGAAATGAAGATGCTGAAAAGATGTCAACTTGACCTTTAAGGTTATATGTATTTCCTGAGAAGACATTCAAATAACAAGATCGTTTCTTTGCTTCCTCAAAATGTGTCGTCAAGAAACAAAAAAAGGAACCCAAGATCTACTCCAAACCAATGGACTTGCAGCAAACTTTAACCTTTAACATTGGTCTCTATTTTTTTGTTTTAGTTTATTACCACAAAATAAGCCTCAGATAAGTGGATAAATAGGCCAGTTAATGATTGTTGGTTTATATTCATTTGGACAGTCACAGTTAGTTTGTACGTAAGGAAATGATTGATTGAAATGTGCCATAAATATTGTACAGAGATATTACATTGATCGTCAATTCACAGAGTTTCAATGTAACTATAAAAAGGTAATGAAAGTGATTGAATGAAAAGTTTCTCACATTAAAACTGTTGTAACTATTAGCTGTTAGTATTAATTGTAAGTGTTTCTGATAACCTTTAATAGTATCTAAATAGTCTGCTATTATTGAGGTAATTGTCTTTAATTAAAAAGATGAGAATGTTAAAGGAAAGATAGCTTTGATAATTGTAAAGCTAACATGATATAATTGAAATGATGGCTCATGATGATATCAAGGTATGAGATTCACTGATTTTTACTTGTTTGGTTAATGTAAAGTTTCAACTTCTGGGAACATCTGATTACAACCATTAGGTAATTAGATAAACAATATAAACCAGATTATATTTTTTAATACTTGAATCTATTCTCACAGTGAAAGAGACGATGAAAAGGATAAGGATAAAGAGGTAATATATTGAATGCAATCAATCATCTTTTATTCATCTGGTGTTGACCATCGAGGACGCACAGGAGTGGACAATGAATAAATTCCCGGAAAAAAAAGAGTTAAATCACAATCAATGTTTCTCATTGTTAACCTCAAAAGGCTTACAATCATTTCTTATCTTCAAGCAAAGGATTTAAGTATTTGATGTAAATCAAGAGTCTGGACAAAACCATTTGAAGGAGATGAAAAAAAAAATTGTCCATCAACACAAACTTGGACACACAATGGACTGCAGTTATTCAAATTTGTATATGTGTGTGTGTTTCAATAATGACAACTATTTAGAGCTCAATGAATCGTGAACATTGTTGGTCAAATAACCAGTCACTTTGTAACCAATTTTTACCTGAAATACCCATTTTCAAAGGTTTTTAGCCAAAGCCAGGACTAAAGGTCTTGAATTACACCAAATTTACTTGAAAACCAGTTTTTAGGCTTTTGTTAGTGAACATTTTTTATAATGAAAACCACATTGGCATCAGAAGTCGGTCACGTTATTCAAACTAGATGGAAACCATTCCAAGAAAACATGTCGGCAATGAAACTGAAAATTGATGATTGGGGAAAAACTGAAAGAATTGAACTTTGCCACAAAGAATGGGCTTATATCGAAACACTATATTGCTATTCCCATTTATATTCCTGATCATCGTAATCGCAACAAGAAAAATGATTAATTATTTTCTCATAATATCAATTGTATATTTCATGGAAAGCTTTCTCAGAATTGTAAAAAATCTCATTTAGAATATTTTATAGTTTATTTTTGAGTTGACTTGAGAAAAATAAATCGCTTATTAATGCAATGAGTTTGCGTAATTACAAGACAAACAACAATTTTATTTTTAAATTTTATTATGAAGAAGCTCAGCTTCATACTGTCATCGACATGTTCAAGTGTGACATCGATAAAGATTAATTTATCGAAGCTTGTCGAGTGAAAACAGGATGAACACGAATCTTATGTGGCCTCGTCCTTCTCTTACCCTCCAGATTGTTATCCAGACTATCAATTGATCGTGAAGGAGCGACACCCCATGGTACTGGTTCAGCTTTAGCAAATATGATAAAAATTAAACCACCGAAAGTCATGACACCAGCACCAATAAAAAATACATATCTCCAGGCTTCACTGTGGTCTAACTGTAAACAAGAAGCAATTAAATAATGATGAGATGAGTTTCATGAAATGTTAATAATGTGCTGTTGATTTACTAACCCCACTATCAAGTAATTCACCAATTATCAGAGGTGATATGAAACCTCCAGCAGCAGCAGTTGTATTAGTAATACCGAAAACACTTCCAGCTAGATCAGGTGCCACTTCAGATACAATTGGCCAGTCGCCTGCTGCTTGAAATCCCATGAAGAATAATGAAATAACTAACAAACACAGAATCAGAGTTGTATTCTCTTTGATGAATGGTATTGTCACGAGAGCAATTGCAGGTAAGAATAAACCTTAATTGGTCAAATAAGAAAAATGAAAGATTTCACGGTTAGTTTGAGGAATGCAAAACGTAAGATGGTTAAACAATACTTATGGATTCGGCGAGTTTCCTGCCCAATGTTCGAGAAACGTAACCTTTGTTGATCAAAAATTTAAACATGGGGGCAGCCGATAAATTTGAGATCGCAATAGCAATGTATAGCAGTGAATTGAAAGAGCCATTACTAGTCAGATCCATGCCAAGTTCAGATTCGAGGTAAGCAGGAATTTTGGTGTTGTAAATCATGACACCCATAGCTAAGCATCCTTTGGCAGTAATAATTGACCAAATTGGAACTGAGCTGAATATAGATAACCAAGGCACTGACATCTTCGAGTTAAAACAAAGGAGAAATGTTAAAGAATGAGAATGTTAAAGGCAATATTTTGAATAACTATTGGATTCAAACTCACCTTGACATTTCCAACATTTGAATTGGCTTTATTGATGTAATCAATCTCGTATTTAGATATGAATGGATGATTATTTGGCGTTACAGTGATCGTTGTAAGCCACAAAAATGGAATGATTAAGTTAATGGCACCCAATGAGTAAAAGACGAGAGGCCATCCTCCCAATAAATCTTGATTGCAAAGCCAAGCAGTGTATGGCATAACAGCAGCAGTGCCTATGTTAGCACCAAAATTGAGCAAACTTATCGGCAAGACTACTTCATCAGGTGGAAACCATTTACTTGCCAAAACCAATAACAAAGAAATGGTAGGAGCTTGGCTTATACCTAAGAGTATTCGGACAATCGATATGCAGGCAACACCGGCATGAGCAGCGATTGGGGTTAAGGCCGATAATATGGCTGAGATAATGTTACAGATGATACACAAATAGACAACATTGAATTTATCTGATATAACTCCAGTGATTATTTGAAATGCAGCATATCCATAGAAATAGGAACCAAGAATAACACCTTCTTGACTTGCGGTCCAAGCAAACTGGATGATTTGAAACCAAATTAATCATGTTTTAACTTGTCTAGTTTATTGATTGAATTGAGTAAAGTTGACAAAAACAGATAATGTTTAATTTAATTTAGTTACTATTGATGATGGCCTAAATTTATGAAACTGATAAGATCACTATCACTTAATAATATGTAAATAACTGTCTCTTCTTAAGGGATCGTATAAATATAAATCAATATGTTTTAATTAATGAACGAGGGAAATGAAAGGCTGCAATAACTCATAAATAAGATAGTAGCAGTTAATTGTGAATTAAGTCGTAAATTAGTTTTGGTATAACGTAGATAGTAAAATAGATGATTTGATAATTAAATAAATATGAGTTTATTTGATTTCTGTTTCAATAATTTGACATTATTTAAAATGAGATCTTCATCATTACATTAATATCACAATAAAGGCTTTAAGCAATTGATAAATATTGAGATTCAAAGTGTTTAATATTGATATTTGTTAATAACATTGACTAATTTTATCATAACTTACCTTTTCATGCACTGGTTTGATTGTAATTGAATTGTTGCTGTCAACCACTAAATATGAAGTTGATTTGTTCAAATTGGATTTATCTTCAGTCATTGAAACTATCGCAACACTCAAACAATTACGAACCGCAAACATAACAAATGCTGTTAATGCAGTCATAAAGGCAATGTAAAACCTAGTCGGAATGCAAGGTTTCGGGAAATTATCGTTAGCTTTGGATTCCATGATTGTTGGCAATACCGAGTTGGTTTTCATCTCGAGATCTGGTTTACTTGCCATGTTGTTCATCAGTACAGAGTAAAACAAAAAGAACCAGTAAAAGGATTAACAATTATTATGGAAAACAGTAACGAATTTAAACAAAGTGATTTAAATTGTTAGTTAAAGAGTCACAACTGAATCAAGTCAACATTTTGGTACAATTAAAACATATGAGAGCAATGTTGTGTTAATTCGAGCTTTTATGTTCATCTTTTTTATTAAAGTCACCTTTAGAGAGTTGATTATGTTCCGAGGTGGTTTATTTCATGATTAGTGACGTGAAAGGCTTTGTTTGCATTGTTTACTGTTTTCACTCTGCATATTACAATTGTTATATCTTGAATAAAATCTTAATTGTCTTTCAAAATTGGAAGAAGAGTGTCTAACAGATAAAACAAGGAATAAGGGAAAAAACTTTACATGCAAGAGGTCTGTTCGATAGCTCGAAAAAATATCGTTCATATTCGTCAGCCATTTTTAATAAGAAATAAGTTTCAAATCGACTTCGACTTGAAAATCGAAAGAAATCGTACATTGCCTTCCAAATGCAATTTTCTGGTTTCTGGTTAGTGAAAAGTAAATCAGAAAAATTAGTTTGATGGCAAATCCAATACAATTGTATAAAATCAAATTGTGAATCAAGTGCCATCCTATCAACTTTTGACGTGAAAACATGAATTTACAGTCAATTATGCAGATAAATAGAACCATTGACATTAACTTGCTACCAGTGTAACTGCACTTGACGCAAAAATTAGGGTTTAACTTGATGCAATTTTAAATGAAACCATCTTTGGTGTTTTATTGTTTTAGAGACGCACTAATGTGTATGTTAGTAATGGTAAACTTTGAAGATAACTCCATAGTCTAATAGAGAGTAACTATGATAAAAATTGACGTATTTGTTGTTTCTTTCATTATGGGCTATGAATATTGGAATATTAAATCAAGATTCTGGCAAAAAGTTATAGCATTGTATTACTTGTGTTGTCAGATTTGCGACTTGATTCATGAAGTTGAATGGTTACTAAACACAAATCTTATGCGCTAGGGGAATCTTCATTATTAAATGAACAAGAAACTGGTGCGATCATGAAATCTTTACAATGACTTTATATAGTGTATAGATTATTCAACCTAATCAGCTGAATCAACTCTTAATGCACTATCAAACGGAATCAGAAAAAGTTGATGTTTATTACAGACTTGAAAAATGCCAATGAATTTACTTGATAAATGTTAAAATTTAAACGCTCTAAACGTTGATTCAAACGCTGGTTAACTCTGAAAACGTATTCAAGGTTGATTATTTGAAAGAAAATCTTTTTTTTTTGTTTCTCTTATTGAAAGTTAAATGGCAATTTCAATTGCAAAAGAAAGCTGAGAAAATTACATTTCAACCAGAAACTCATGTTTTAATGCAAAAAAATGTGTTGCTCTTTTTTTAAACATTTAATATTCATATTATGAATGGATAATTGAAATTTTAGCTAATCAAGTGTTGCCTGGTCAACATTGAAAACCTTTAACTATAACGTGTAATTTGATTGGTGAATTTGTTTAAATTGTTTGATCTTTCAATGCATTTTACCATTTATAAGTAGCGCTTTGAAAAAAGTGAAAATTTTGCTTTTTCTTCATTGATTTCGGGTTCAACCTTGGACATGACTTATTTTGATTCTGACGTTGATTATGATTATTATAAGATAATGATGAGCATGATGATGATAAGTGATGATGTCAGTTTAATTCTTGAAATAATTATTATTATAATAATCAGTAAATGCTGTGTTTTATTCGCATTTTATTTTGCCTCAAGAAATTCAATTGCTACCACTTTACAAGTTTGATTAGTAGCACTTTAAACACAACTAGAGGCTGCGATCATGACTGATAATTTCTGTCCACTGATCAGAATAAATTCAATACACATTTAAAAGATTTACATTCGCAATTAAAAACCATCGTCAATGAGAAAAGCTATAAAATGAAATCTGGTTCAACACAAAAGGCAATCAAAGTTGCAACTTTGAAAGTGATTTCATCAAAAAGCTTCGATCAGAGAAACATTTCACAAATGGATTCAGTTCTTGCCTCGCCATCAGGTCATAAAGTCCATCAGGTCACAACTCTCGTTTTTGTATTTATTAAACATCAAAAAGTAAACCATAACTTCATCAAACTAAACAAAATAATTTTACCCATTCCCAATGTTTCAGAATACGAATCCTTCCCACTGTGATGATTTTCTTAGGAATCTGAGTTCCTAGAAAGCTCAAAGATAAAGCTCATTTGTCGCTGTAGTCAAATCATGCTCATCAAATTTGGTTTTAACACCCTTTCCGTTTATTTACCGTTTTGACACAAAATTTCGTTGCTTCTGCGATCATGATGATCAGTCACTTTGATAAGATTCAATTTGATGTGAAAAAGCCTTTCCTTGAACACTCTTTAAACTTTTTTCGAGTTGATTGTTGATACTTTGATGATTGCTAGGGTATAAAATTGTGTTCAATCAAAATATTTCCCTGATAGAAAATCTTTGCTAAATTGGGTTCTAATTTGAAACTTATCCTTTTGTACAACCAGATTTTTTCACCAAACTCTTGACTCTTTACTCTTAACTCAACTCAGTTTTACATAAACTCCTAATCCAACAAACCATAAACCTGAATAACCAAAATGTTTTTCCCCCAGACTCAACAATTTAAAATACGGATTCTTCATTCCCCACCCTGTTCTAACATGATTTTCTCAGTAACCTGAATTCTGATTAAGCTGTGACTATTTTTCGTGTGGTTCAACCATGGCTTTCAGGCTGTGTAAATTCATTTCTCTGACAATACTTTCAGTTTGGTCACAATTTTTACACAAAAATTTGGTGTTTTGCATTCATAAATTGTATTTAATGATCAACTTTCAGACAAACCTTTTTTTTATTATTGGTTATTAATTTACAATGGGAAGGAAAACATATTAAACAGGAAAAAATTACATTAAACAAGTTGCTAATTAGAGATGGAAATGTCTGATTGACAAGTTGCTTGAATTGGGTTGATTTAGGTTTAGGTGTTTTCAGAATGTAATTGTGAAGCTTTAATTGGCTTGATTAATTAATAAAAGTGTGAATGTTTATGATGGCAACTGTTCAGCTGATTGGGATTTAGTTTCACTGTCAATTTACTTGTTAAACTGGTTTACCATTAACGTTAACATTTACATTGATCTGTCACTGATTTTCATCTCACTTCTCATGGTTTCACTTTTTTATTTCTTTACTATTGCACTTTCACGTTTATACAAATTCACATCAAATTAATGTTTTGATGAAAATTTCAACTTTTTGATTGTAATCATTATTACAATCATTATTATATAACGATACACAACCTTGAAGTATCAACTGAATTGAAGTGACATACAAAAAGAGTCAACATGAAGACATCGTGATTATAAGTGAAGCAATTTATCAATAATAACAATAAGTCAACTCTTCATTTTACATTTCAGTTTTCCTGATTCCAGTTTAAATGTTAAACATTATTACCTCAAGGCTTTCCAATTATTATCATTTCGCGATGGTTAAATAAAATTTTTACCGTTTAATTGAAAAAGTAAATTTCATTTAGATGATCATGTTTTATAAACCAATTTATCCTGAATCTTTTTCTTCTTCCAATTGACATCATTAGACTGGTAAAACACACACATTCAAAGCATATTCATTACAGTATAGACATGAGAGGACAATTTTGGTTACACCAAAAAAGTCAACAAGTAGTATTTATATCATACTGAATCTTGTTAATACTTAATTCGCTTATCAACTTAATTGTACACAATAACGACAAAAATAATTCATTAAGCTTGTCATTAGCTTCAATCAAGCAAGTAACCTTAATTACTACCTTAAAAAGCAATTAGAAAATTTTCGCGTTCACTTAACCATATCAACCATATTAAACATTGTGTTAAAGATGCTTGTTAAAAATCAAACAAATGATTCACAATTAAAGATTAGTTAATAACGTAAACACTCAAGAAGATACACAATGCTTGTAAGTTGATTAGTTAATGAACACAATTGAGTGACGAGATGAAGATACAGTCACCTACCAGATACTGCACCACTCGCGAAATAGCTTATTTACAGAGCGTGGGAAAATTAGTGAAAATAGATATTTTATTTATTCAAAATATTCTTCATAATCAAAAGTAACTTGCTCAATGAGAGCTTGAGAGGAACAACAAATATGCTTTGGTTGAGTTTCAATAGTTAAATTATTTAACAAATGAGATAGATTATTTGTACCATCATCATCATCATAAATTGGTTGACTGTCAACTTTGTAACCAAAGTGGGTCCAACAATTAACAATTGTTTCGCTTGATACACTTTTCCAAGCAGTATCAAGCCAGTTTAAGGCATCAAGTAAATTAAATGCACCGACTATTTCAGTGATATGTTTAGTTGAATTAATTTCAGAAATAATTTTTCTTACAAATAGAGATAGATATTTTGATTTAAATGAGCGGATAATACCGGCATCAAGGGGCTGTGTCAAAGAAGTAGTACCCGAAGGTAAAAATTTAAATGTAATTAGAGGAAAATCACTTTCTACAATTCTATGGCCTCTGAAGTTGTCAAGAATTAGTAAAATCTTTTTTCCTTCGACCGCCAGTGAATTATGAAAAGTAGTTAGCCATTCAACGAAAAGCTCTTTGTTCATCCACGCATTAGTTTGATGAGAAAATTGTATGAACAAATTGTCAAGACAATTTGCATAAAAACACTGTGGCTTTTTGGCTTTGTTGATGACTAGAGGAGGTAATTTATCACCATTGCGATTAACGCAAAATAAAATACTTATTCTTTCATGAAATATTTTGGTTCCGGAATGGTCAAGTTTACTGATAAAATATGTCTTGACAGGAATTTGTCGCCAAAATAATGCCGTCTCATCACAATTATAAATAAATTCTGACTGCCAGTCAATCATGATCCTTGGGATAACATTGGTTTTCCAATATTCAACTATTTTCAAATTCACCGATTTTTTTTCACCATTGGTCCTTCCTAATTTCAAATTAATTCTTTCTTTAAACCTTGAAAACCAAGACCATGAACATTTCAGATCATCTCGATCCATATTTTCTGCCTCTTCTTTGGCATATTCAATAATCAATGTAGCTGACAAAGGTAAACCTTTGTCTTGACATGACAATATCCATTTCTTGACTCTCTCATCATGATCTAAAACTTCCGGTCTTCTTTCAAATCTGGAAAAAAGAGAAGAAAAAAAAATAATTATTCAACTTGTCGCTGGTATTGGAACAAAAAAATTGTCTTACCTCTTTCTCTTTCCTAGTCCATTTTGTACAGCTTCATCAATTTCTTGTGAATTATTTAAACATCTTGACACTGTCCATCTGGACACTTTAAACTTGACTTCAGCATCTTTTGTTTTAAATTTATCAATTTGAACATTATTAATTAACTTATTTCTTTCATTTAATGTAAGATTCCTCAAAGGCATTGTTCATATTACAAGAAAAAATACATATGTAAAATGTAAACAAATGACGTCTAACCTCCTTTGAGGGACCATTGAAAAATTTATGTGCATTATCTGGTAGGTGCAGTATCTGGTAGGTGACTGTAGTTGAATGTAAATTGAAAAACAAATCAAATTGAAAGATCAGACATTTTTTTAACAAGAAATGTTTTTCATTTGAAAAAACAAATGAATGTATAGCCCACAGTAAGGCCATCTAGTATGTTTACAACACACTAACATTATATTAAATCTAATTCAATGTAACAATTTGCTGTCAATTTTTAGTTACGTGTTGTGATATTAATGTTGTAGAGTTAAATGATGAAATTTACGGTTTATGTTTCATCAATGGTTTCATGTAAAGTGCTGAAATCGTCCTGTTAAACAGAACATTCATTTTGAATAAAAAGTTGATGACAAGATGAATACATTAATAATTCATTTTGAATAAACATTTGCCAGTGAGTTGACTTTCTGTTAATAAGGATAAACTAGCAATTGATAATAGGCATAGAAACTGCAAAAATTTGAGTGTGATTATGCTAATGACTAGGATAATTAATTGTTATTTATATTCATCCTACAAAGTTAAATGTATGTATTTTTATGTTGACTCTTTAACCACATTGTTAATCTGCTTATTTATAGAGTTGAGATTATCTTTACTGATTTACTGGTTTAATCAATTATTGGTCAAATAATAATTAGCTGTCACATCCCAGTACAAATATAATTCATATTTTGTTGGCATCTATTTCAATTTGTCATTATTGTAATCCAAATAAACAGAGCAATACATCTTTTCATCACTTCAGCTTTAAAGATATTTCTAGATTTTAGATTAGATTTCACTTTAAACTTGGCGCTTTTCTTTTTAAACCGTTTTTTCCAAAACAGCAAACCAATTTGTAAATAATATCACGCTTTAAACATGACTTTTTTGTAAACATTGTTAAATTAAAATGCGTGTGATATACAAATCGACGTGGAAGGGTTTATGCGAAGAGAAGAAAGATCTGACTACAAAAAAATGTAAGTACCCTTTAAATTATATAGGCGTAGTTAATAGAATACTAATTCTTATTCTTCCTTTAGAGCTACAAAACTTGTATTTTTGTTTTGAAACTTAAGGTTTAATCATTTTTGGACTTGTTATTGAAAATCAACCTGCAAAATGTCTGGTGACAGTATGGAGACAAATGAAGATGATGGCCAGAATAGCGAGCAGATTCCTAAACTACATCTATGTTTCCCGCGTGTGCGACAACCATCTAGAAAGGCTCTTGAAGCGTTTGCCGAGGAATACGATATTGAGATTCTAATGGGAATGTTTACAGAGAAAGAAGACAGAAAGATAAAACGTAACTTTGCCAGATTTTGTGAACAATATGAGCTAACTGACAACCAGATAACTCGCTGTGCATTACTTGGTTTTACTGTTGAAGATGAAGAACATGTTGCGGAATACCGTAAAGCCAAGGAGTACGTCAAGAACTTGGGATTTTATTATTGGCTGGCAAGAGGGTTACCTAATCGTTTAATCTCAGCAGTGTATCATCGTGCTCGGAAACTGCTTCATCCATTCAGAAAACAAAGTGAGCTCACTGAATCGGAAAAAGAGGAAATTATTAACACTGCCAAATCTATGGAAAAATGTAAAAATATGTTTTCAAAGTTAGGATATACTTACGATTGTGCTCCACGTGCTGTACAAAAAATTATCAAAACTCATGTAGATCTCGACAAGGGGATAGAATTCAAAAAAGGCTACTGGCAGCCAAAGGAAACTATGAAGCTAGTTCAAGGTATATTGGAACTTATCGAAATTGACATAGATGAGCTATCTGAGGAACATTTACGGGCAGAGTTGCCATGGGTTGAACTGGCTAAAAAAGTGGAAATGAGATCTGCGGAAAGCTGTCGAGATCATGTTCCAGCCATGGTGGCCAATTTGGACTCTATTAAAAGGGAATATAAATTATTATTTAATTTAAAAAAACAAAAACGAGAAACTACGGTTGAATAAATATTTAATCAATTTATATTTGATACATGTACAAAATTAAAATGTTCTGAATGTTTGATTGAGAATTTTCCATTTCTTTCCTTCTGCACTGTCCTCCGCAATTAATGTAAATGATGATGTAAAGTTGACGACTTTCTTTTCTCCAAAGGTCATTTTACCCATGCAGATGATGAGGATCATTTGTTGTCCATTGAAAAATGGTAAGTCCAGGATAGGTTGACCATCAATGCTGGTAATTGTAGAGCTTGTGGTTGGTAATTTTTTCAAAAAGCTGGCAATTGATTCAGCGCCATTAAAGTTGTTTCCGTCCCAGAGAAGGGTTCCTTGTGAGTGGAACAGTCTGTCTATGGTATGTCTAGATTTGTCAAATTTGTTGAAATATAATTCACAAAACTGTTTCGAGTAATCACAATCAATAACAATACGAGTTTGATTAGGAAACGCCATTTCAAGCACAATTACAAAAAATGTATTTACAACAGATGTATTCGCTTGCAAATGTTTTGTTTTCAGCCTAAACTTAGTCACGTGCTTCTGGCTCAAAAGGCGCCAAAATTAAATGAAAATTTTTAAAAATGTTTTTAAAGTAATAAATATCTTTTATTTACAGATAAATTTATTTGCCAAGGCAAAAATAAAATTAGTCGAAACATTATGAGATAATTTAAAATTAATAAAATGGTCTAATCAATCGTCATAAATTCGTTTAAAGGAAACTATCGATTATTTAGCGCCATTTCAGAGTACTCATACTTGTGGATCTTGATACTTGCTTAACGCAGCTGACATGTGAGAGTCAATTTATTTTTAATTGTTGGTCTTGTTTTTAAAGTCATTTTTTAATTTTTATATGTTTTTTAATATACAATTTTAACCAGCAGTCTTTTATGGGCTTCGCGATTACTTCTGATATCATTCCGTGTTCTAATTTTGCATTTTAAAACCTTTTTTCTTTGTTACTCTTTCCAGACATCCGAGACTTACTACCTCTTCAAGATGAACGATGAAAGTTACACTGCCGCATCATCAGCTCATTCCTACAAAGTGATCAAACCAAATAGAAGAAAATCAAAAACAACCAACAAGATAGACTGTGATTTGAGTTATGACGATTCCTACCATCATTATATATCTAAACTAAATAAAACTTATTCCAACATTGAGAAGGAAGTCTTCGACCAGCTGTTGGGCGAGTTGAAAGAATTTGTGATAAGGCACAAATCAGTCTACGATATTGCTAAGTCCTCTTCATTTCGTTACACACCATGTGCTGTTGTCTCGATGTCTGCAAATATCAATAATCTATCGAGCTTCTCTGATCTTCTAATCGATCAGATTGAAGAGATTACAAGTTTACAATTGGTTGTTACATCTGACGATGTGAGAAGTATCCCTGATTTTGTGAAACTTGTTCAAGATTGCATTCTAGATTATCTTGGAATAGATAGAGTTGAATTTCCTTACAGTTTCTACAGTGTGACTGCCAAATTTTTCAATGGTAATTATTTCAGCCGTTTAAATGATTTTTGAAGTTTTATTCAATTCTCATTCTTGATCCTTTTCTCATACTTTTTTACAGAAAAAATACACCCAAAACTTCCTATGGTTGTGATATTTAAAGATTTCGATTGCATCAGCCAAACTTTGTTAAGTGACCTTTTTATGCTGATGCACGAGAACCTTGAGAAAATGCCCGTTATATTGATTTGCTGTCAATCTTCAGATATCGTTGCACTCAACATGCGCTTACCATCTAAAGCTACTAATAATTTAAAGGTTGAGAATTTCTCCTGTCGACCTACTAAGGACTTCTTTTATCTATTGCTCGATGATATAAGTTTCAGTACTGAGACTTCATTCAAGCTGGGACCAAAAGTTTTAAAGCATCTTATTAACGTTTACAAATTATGGGACACATCACTCAGCGGTGCTTTTCGCCGTGTAAAACTTTGTGTTTTTGAACATTTTTACAACAAAAAATACGCAAAATTATGCTGTGCTCCTGATGAAATTGACTCTACAGTGTCCACCTTGACTGATGACGAGTTGAACTCTATTCGAGATTTAGATTCCATACAAAGACGCAATTTTCCAAAGGAAAGTAAAATAGCTAAATCTCAGCTAAAAAAAGAATTGAGAAATTTTCTGGACCATTTAGAAGATATTTACTCAGAATTAAAGTTTTATCATCTACTCAAAGAGTCGCTGTTTTATTGGAAAAAATTAACATTCATTGAAGATACTTGGATTCCATTTCTCGACTCTGAAAAGCTGTCTGATGGAAATGATTTCCATGCTATATGTGATAGATTCTGTGGACTGGATAGTGAGGCTATAATTTCATTGATGGATAATCTATCGAGACATATAGATAGTGTTGAATCAACTGTATTTGCGAGTCTGAAAAAACATTACAAAGATTTTGAAACCAAAACACAAGATGACCAACAGGATAATCACGAAAATGAGATCAATCCTAACGGTTTTCGTTCTCGCCTAAGATCTCAGAATGGGATTGTTAGCAGTCCTTATGACAAAAAAATTTCGCGCACGCAATTGAGAAGTTATATTGCTTCGCAACAAAAACCAAAAGTTGTTAGAAAATTTCAAAAATGGAAAGACGAATTTCTCGATTTATTGAGAGAAGAAATCGATAAAATATCAAACCCTCTTCATTTGCCATACAATGAAATATTTTTCTTCAATGACATTGGACAATTTGAACAATTAAGCATGCCAACAACAAGACATGATACTCTCTTCGCCTTGGAAAATCCAGAGAAAGTATTTATTTGTAAATGCTGCCAATCTTTAAACCGTTTATCTCCAGATATATCAATTATTTATTCAATTTACTGTGATCTATATCGTGTTGCCAACCTTAAAAAGTGCTATGATACTTTCAAAGAATTTGTTTCTCAACATGAAACGAGAGTTTCACCAAGAAAAAGAGCGAAAAAAGATGCAACCAAATGTGATGAAAAAGGATTACTTGCAAGATTTATCTCGGCGATTGGTGATTTGGAATATCTTGGCCTTATCAGAGCTCATCCAAGAAAAGTAGATCACATTGAACGATTAGTTTGGCCATTAAATGATCATACAAGAAAAGATCACGACTCAGATGAACAAATATCTAAAGTTCTCAAAGATATAAAACTCTGAAATAATCCCCCTTGACTCTGGATAATCTCCATATGTTTTAAATTTTATAACAGTGACGCTTACTGCTTATTTTAAACACTTTAATTTCATGTTAAAAAACGACTCACCTTCCAACTTGGAAATTTTTCAATAAAGATTTCAATTTTAAGGAAAAAAAAATGTTATTAAGCAAAATTTTACATTCATTTCAATCAAATTACATTTACTGAGCCAGTAACACTCAAATGTATTTCAAGTTATTAAATTGTTGTTAGACAAATCATGATCATGAAATTGTAAAAATTTAGATGAAATAAGACTGTGTTGGCAGCTAATGATGGGTCTATTCCGATTGATGGTCATTTCATCAATTATGAAATCAAATGGTTCAATTCATGGGTTAAAACCACTTTGGTAACCAGTTGCATCCATATTGGGATTTTCTTGATCTTAAACAATGAGAAAGGGAAAAATGATACAAATTAGTTTATATTGTAATTTAGAGCTTTCGTAATTTAAACAGATTTAGTTGAATAATAGAAGGTTGAAAATTAATACAAATTAAATATCAATTTACATGTCTCTGCAAAATTGATGAGTCTAAACAAAAGCACAGCTTCTGCCTGAGAAAGTTGCCGGTCAAGTTAACTGTAAGAAAACCTGATTCCAAATGAAAGTTGTTTGATTACCTAAACTAGTTAGCTCAAGGCTGTCTCATTTGAGTTTTAATTTCAAACAAACATAATCATTCCTAATTCTGTAAATTAGCTGGAAATGTATAGCCAATACTCATTTTATTTCAATAGACTATTAAGGCAATTTTCAATGGTTGGGATTAAATTAAAATATCTAATGTTATCAAATATAATAGATACGAATAGAAAGAGTTTCAATTTTCAATTTATTTACCCGATTATTTAAACTAGCATGGTAAACCATTGACAATTGGGCATTGGATTTGATTAATGAATGGTTAAGTTAATTACTGAAATCATAAGAAATCATTACCAACTAATCTTGCTGATTCTCGTCTTGCTCTCCATGTCTTCAATTTGTTTACTCCTTTAACTGATCCAACCACAACGAGTATGATTACAATTAAAGCAACTACAACGCCTCCAACAATTTCCAAGATGAAAACTGTAAGTCCATTTCTGTGGATTAAATAATGAATGGATTAATAAATTGTATAAAGTTAACCTTTGATTGAACTTACGATGATGATCCTTCAGCTTCTAAATCCTTGATTTCTTGGTCATCTTGTCTCAATCTGTCAACAGCCCGACTCATCATGTCACCAATTTTATCAAGATTTCCGAACATTTTGTCAAATGGTCGATATCTGTCTGAACCCTCTGATTTGGATTCAGATGAGTTTTCCTTGCTTTCCTCTGATTTCTCTGAAGATTCTGAGCTTTCAGATTGCTTGTGAGCCTCTGGTTCTGGCAATTTTTCAGGCTCAGAGTGGCTAGGACCATCACGGGGACCATCATGAGGACCCTCAGAATGTTCACTTGAGTGGCTCTCTGAATGACTTTCACTTGAATGATGTTCACTTGGACCAGACTCGTCATGTCTTGGAACCACAATTATGTCATCTCCTCTATGTTTGTCCATTGCGTCCCAAACTTCAGACAAAATTCTAGCTTCTTCTTCTTCACGTCGGCTTTCATGAGGGAAACATGATGCTAATGGAGGATAACAAGCAATTTAGTCCGATGAGTTGATAATTGATGTTAATCACTTTGAATTGTCGATTGTTGAGTATTAATTAAAAAGAAGAAATTGATCAACTTACCTTGTAAAGCAAAGAGACAAACCAAAACAAGTACACAACGCATTGTTAGATGATTTTTTGATTGAAATACGCACTAAAAAGTTTACTGTTAACAACCAAAGGAATTGGAAGCGACAAACTGGGCAATGAAATGTTCCGGTGAAGCCAAAATGAGGATGAAATAAGTCCAATGGACCAAAGAATCTAAAGAAGGTAAAATGAGAAGAAAAGGTGGACCAAAGAAGAAAGTAAACAGGTATATGTTAACAAGACCAGTTTTAGAATCGTAAATCCTTGAGTCTCTCTAAGATGTTCTCTGACTCTTTTCGTCTCTTTCTAGGTTCTCATGTACTTTAGCTTAGGTACAGGCTTGTTCGGTACACTTGCTTATTTCAAGGTCACTCAAACTGTAGACTCATATGAAGCCCTTAAAACCTGACCAATCAACTCACTTTTCAGACTAACCCTAGAAACCAAAGCAGTAAAATGAGTTCAAAAATATGTTTCACAGTTGCCAGTTTAAAAATTGTTAGCAAAAATATGCCAGTTTTTCAGGCACATTGAAGGAAATTTGTCAAAGCTAATTTTCACTCAACAATTGGATTAATTTTCAATATTGTCCATTTCATAAGCAAATCATCAAATCTGGACAAACTCAATGAATAGTGTTGAATAATTGAAATCTTATCATCTGTATCCTTTACACTGAAGCTGAGGTCAAAGCTATTTACACTGAAAGGTCAACTGTGGTATCAAGGCTGGTCAAGACTTTACTACAGTGCTGTAAGCTGCATGCTGTAAATTTAGTTATGGATTATCTTTTGGCCAAGCAAAGATTTCAATGTTCACTTAATCATTGAAAATTCAATACATCTATAGTCAGAGTCGAGTCAACCAAAAAGGGCCAGACTTTCAGTTGATTTTCAAGTGTCGCCATTGTCAGTTTTGTTGATTTAATGTTAGTCTAATAGTTAGCATTTTTAAGACTGCTAATTAGAGATTTCAGAAAAATATCGATCTTTGAGAGCTAAGATCTGAGCTAAAATCGACTATTGCCCATCCGATCTGATTGCGCTTGACCTTTTAAAGGTTCGAGTACTCGCGAAAGATTGACTGGTCTAAAAAATAAAAATAACCAAAAAACTGATAGAAATTTGACAATTTTGGTCTCAACTCAATCATTTGAGTCAACAGATGCAAGAAAATGAAAAAATTCATAGTTCGGTTCGAACCAATCTTGTCATTCCGGTCAACCTTATGCTTCACTTTTAAATCTTTTTTTGATTTGAAGATTGAGCTAGGAAAAGAGCTGCCATCTCTACTGGTAAGGACGATGTCAAAAGTTGCCTAGTTGCCGCTCACTTTCACAATAATTTTTTCTTGTGTATTTTTTATGCTGATTTCAATAATATATTATTAATATTAATAAATCATTTTTTTAGTCAGAGTTAACGTTCAAAAGATATTCACGAAAAAAACAAAGGAATTTGAGGATTGAGGAACGCAGAGATTCATGACTGAGAGTTATAATTTAGTGATCTAGGTTTGTTTTCATGTTTGCTTGATCTCATATTGGTAATAAAAAAACGAGAAAAAATGGTACGAAATACCCAAACCTCATGAAAATTAGGTGGATCGCGTTGCGTCCTTATTTTAACCATGTTCCAGATAGGGACGCACAATGATATTTATATCATAGCCACAATTGACAGCATTGCTGATTCCATATTTAAAATAAAAAAGACAAAAAAATGGTGCAAAATAAATCCTTATTTTCCCTATTCATCTTTACATCCTCCTTTTCATATCTTGTAATCTTTACCGTGGGGTTAGCGCTCGAATCTCGATGTCCCGAAGTTAGGACAACATACAGTAGTGCTTACTCAGGGTAAGCCCTCCTGTACTAATACTACTTACTCCTGTACTAGTATTGTATTTAATAACTGGTGCAATCCCAATCAGGTTCATGTAAACGAGGCAACCTTGAATTGAATGGAGTTAAAATTGATTTTAATGATAAAACCTAGGATACTCTTGAAACTTTATCTGGATTTAGGTAAATTCAATACATTCAGAGATATCGAGTTTATGCTTCCAATTAAAAAGTGATCAATATTTTCTCCTGCTTTCTTCAATCTCAAAATTTGATTTATAAAACTAAATTATTTTTACATTCAATGAAATTGGACAAAATTTTCAAAATTAAAAGGAAGCTTCAGCTATACAAGAATTTAATTTGGTGCTTATTAGCAAAACAATGTTCCCAGCAAGCTGGTAAAGCTCCAGACAATCAGTTTCACAATTACATTGTACATTGTGATTTTACAGAACAATGAAAATTGTTTCTTTTTCATTTAAGTTGGTGTCTGATCTTGAGATTTTATAATCAATCAATGAAGTTTAGCAACTATTTTGATATCAAACATGAATTTTCATTCAATATCAAAGATGAACCAACAAGAGTGTTTTCAAGTTGTTCCTAGTTGCCTTAAATTACCTAAATTTAATTTCAAGCATTAAAAGTAATTTTAAATTGTCTGCAAAACATAAGATGGCGCTTACGATCCGGTGTTTAAAAATTGAATTTTTAAATTGTGAAAACAACTTTACTGACAAAGTGAGTGAAGATGGTTTTGATTGCAATTTATTTAATTGCTTGAAGTGTAGTTTATTTTTCTAAACCATCATGAATACTTTTGCAAAATTCAATGGCACTGTTTGACAACATTCCGATTTGATCAACTTTCTTTACTGTAAATTGATTGAATCCAGCAACTAACAAGATTGTGAGATGTTCATTCAACAAGTCTGTTTATTTTATAATTCATAGTGATTTGAATAAATAACTAAATAAATAAATAATAATAAATGATAATTGATGGCAGTCATCAGTTCAGTTGATGAAATTAAACCACAAAAGACTTTTTGAGAGATTATTTGAAGTGCCATTGAATCAACTGAAAGCAGGAAAGGTTGTTGATAAAGCAGCTTTTTGTGTAATTTATTGACCAAAAATTAGACTCAAAGAAAGCGGTTATTATTTATCTGTCTGGTTTTAAGGTTGAACTTGAAGTCGACAATTATTTGCATAATCAGTAGACAATTAGTGTTATTAAAAGTTCAACGATTGAGTAGATAATTTACTTCTGGATTCTATTCCGGGTAAAAGCACACTTCCTAAAAATTGTTGACAAAATAGATGATTTCAAGATCATGATTGTTTACATGAAAGGAAACCAAATATTCTAATAAATCTTGTAAAACGTTTACACTGATTAAATGAAAGCAATTAACAAATGGATGTTACAATGAATGGGCCAAATAAATCAAATAAAAGCCAAAAACCGGTGACAAGTTGTACACTTGAATGTATTGCTTAGTAGATATCAAATTTAACCGAAATTAGCTAAACAAATGATTCCAATTGGGATGAGGTAAGATTGAAATATTCATTAACTAACATTTCAAGGTAGGAAGATAAAGGGAAGTGAAGTTAACGCCTGAAGCAATTAATGAATAGTAAATGAAAATGATTAGATGATCAGTTATTTTCACCGTTACTTGAAACGTTTAAAGACAAAAATGTATCGCCCAAAGTTGAATAGCCTCATGAAAGTAAAGGTTCAGATACCTGATGAAGATGATGGTAAAGATGAGGATGATCATTCCTAAGCTTTTCTTCCTGTCGCCCTTTAGACAGAGAGGGTTTGTGTTGGAGAGAGGAAGAGAGAGAGGAAGAAAATTTAGATGAAAACGATGAAAGAAGAGGATGATTATGAGACGGAAGAGAAAGTCATCTTGACTTATCCTTCTCTTGAGATGATGAATAAGATTTTTGAGGGAGAAATGAATAGTGAGAGTTTATTGAGCGGTCATCTTCATCTTTTCAATGAAAGAGATGAGGAAAAAAATGAACGATGAAAATGAGTGAGTAAAACGTATTTAAAGGTTGATATCAACATTAGTTAAGGTTAATTTCATTGAAAACATAATCGATGGAAGCAAAAAAACAGCCTTAACATTTGTTTTAGCATAAAGTGTTTACTTAAATTATTTTTTTCATTATTTCAGTCAATAGCTGGTTCAGTTTCAATTGAACAGTTGATTAACACATAAAGATGCAGCTATTCAATTTTCATCAATGTTTATTGTTTGCTTTACCCTTGTTGTTCATTTCAAGTTGTATCGCGTGTAACCACAACAATAACAATACTTCAATCAACAAATCAACTGATAAGCCAAAAGGAACCCATGAAAGGGAAGAAATTCCCGATTCTAAGGTAAATGAAACATCAACTACAACTACAACCACAACTACGACAACCACGACAACGACAACAACACCAAAGCCATCAACAACAGCAAAAACAACGACAACAGAGGCAAATAACTCTGACAATCCACCAAAAGATTCAGGTAATTAATTTTGAGCGCATCTTTTAGGTTACCAAGTCTAATCTGTTTTGTTGTCTGTCACAGATAAAGTGTTGATATGTTATTACGGATCATGGGCTGTCTATCGACCTGGTAATGGTAAATTTGCCGTTGAAAATATTGACCCCTTCTTGTGTACTCATATCATCTATTCATTTGCTGGTTTGGGCAATCAAGCAATTAAACCCTTGGATCCATGGAATGATTTGCCCGATAATTATGGTAAAGGTGCATACATTAGGTTTGTCAATTTGAAAAAAGTGAATCCAAAATTGAAAACATTGATTGCCATTGGAGGTTGGAATGAAGGTTCAGTTAAATATTCAAGTATGGCTGCTGATCCATCTGCGAGGTCGACCTTTGTTCAATCAGTTTTAGCCTTTTTGGAAAAGTACAACTTTGATGGACTCGATGTTGATTGGGAATATCCAGCTTCTCGAGGTGGTAAACCCGAAGACAGGTCAAACTTTGCCCTCTTATTGAAGGATCTTAAAGAAGCTTTCAAACCCAAAGGTTACCTATTGACTGCGGCTGTTTCAGCTGGAAAATGGAACATTGATCCAGCTTATGATGTTCCAAAAGTTTCTGAGTAAGTAGACTTTAACAGAATCGCCATCAATTTTTATTGACCCTTTAACCATCCGATTGACAGATATCTTGATTACATTAATGTAATGTGCTATGATTACCATGGAGGCTGGGAGGATAAAACTGGTCATAATGCACCGTTATTTGCAAGGCCAAGTGAAGTTGCCAATGAAAGGTTGAATAATGTCGTAAGTAATCGTTTATCACAATTGAAGAAATTGGCAACTGGTGAGCTTGTTGAGTTTTGTGTTGGTTAAGGCGAAGTGGAAACGTTATAAATCTAACCGTTGTAAATTGATGGATAGATTATATTTCGTACATCTTTATTGAGCCATTTGATGTTGATATTGACTTGAAATTTGCAAACCCAATTTAATTGCATTTCAAATTGATAATGAAAAAAATGTTTATTCAATATTTTGGTTCTCACCAATTTAATGAACACAATTGATTGAATTTGGTACCGAGTATCAAATACTTGATTCTTTCGCAACAAACGTGAGCCTTGAAATTATTATGGCTTATCCTAACTAATGATTACATTTGTCTTCCTTGTAATCAGAATTTTTCAGTTAATTATTGGCTTTCTCAAGGAGCATCTAAATCAAAACTGGTCATGGGTATGGCAACGTACGGTCGATCATTCACCTTAGCAAAGGAGCAGGATAACGGTTTAGGTGAGCCAGCGCCACAAAAAGGTCAAGCAGGACCTTATACTAGAGAAGCCGGTTCTTTAGGATACAACGAGGTTAGAATTATCATTTGCATTTGTTTTTCACACTTTTAATCTGCTGGTTCTTCATCCTTTACTCTTTATTAGATATGTGAATCACAACAGAAAACATCTTGGACTATTGTTCGTGATCCTCATATAATGGCCCCTTATGCTTACTCTGGTCGACAATGGGTTGGTTATGATGATGTTGAGTCCATCATTTTGAAAACTCGTTTGATCAATCAAATGGGATTGGCTGGAGGAATGGTTTGGTCTCTTGAAACAGATGACTTCCTTGGTACTTGTGGTCAAACTAAATTCCCTTTAATCAAAGCAATAAAAAGTGAACTAGAATCTGGTAACTGTTACATTCCTGATATTAAAGATGAACCCGAGATCACCGAGAAGAAGTCTATAACTCCAAAAGCAACATCAACTGTTTCATGGTCTGTATCAACTGCTTCTCCATCAACAGTCACATCATCACCAAAAACAACAACCACGACGATGAAAACAACAACGAAAACAACCGAACCGGCCAAAAGTAAACCCTCAACATCAAGTCCATCGGACAAGGAAAATGAGACGGGCAACGAGAAAGAAATTATTTGTAAATCATCTGGAATGTTCCGTAATCCTAAGGACTGTGCAAAGTTTTACAGATGTGTTGAAATGGGAACCCGATTTTACAAATACGATTACAATTGTCCATACGAAACTGTTTTTGATCCAGAGACTCAGATTTGTATTTGGCCTGATTCAGTACCAGAATGTCGAAACTATTATTCACAAAATGAGATTGCTGGATCATCTTTAAAGCGAGCTTAAATTCATCAACAATTCACCAATCATCATCACCAAAAAAAGGTTTCATTGTCATTATCACAGTAAATACAATAATTTCGAAGCGTAATGAAATATTTCTCTTTGAACACAGTTAAATCTTATTTAATGCATACAACATCAATTGTTTTCACATTTAATTTTTGGACGACAAAATCGTTTGATTAAGCGCCATCTGTGGTTGTCGAAGCTAAACTTTTGAATATTTTTGCATTGAATAAGATATTCTGTAAATGCCATTATCGGAACGCTTTATTGATTGGTAAACTTCATCTTCAATTCCAAAAGTGCCAAAATCCTATAATCTACTCATGTTTACATGAAAACACACAAACGCCGTCTGAATTCACATGGTGCCAAAGTAAAAGATTAAGCCTTGATAGTTGATTGCTTCACTTGGCAATATATTGACTCATTTGACTAATAAAAATGACAAATTGAGAAAATTTTGTCTAAAGCGAAACAATCAAACCAAAGGTTAATCTTTTTGGGTTTTGTTTTAACACAAAAAAATACAACCAGCTACAAAAATCAAACTGCTATTGGGAACTAATCAATGATTATTGGGTAAATCGAATGGAAATCTTATTTTAATAAGGGTTTACCTCTTGAAATCGACATTATTTTTGGGACTTTCTTCCTTAATGGCTTCATTATAATATTCAATTTATTGTGTTATTAAGTTTATGCAACTTATTCTGATCTCTGTTAAATAATCATCATTAATACACTATTTAATGATCATCAAAAAATGAACTTATCAATGTTGGATTTGCATTTACATTTGTAATTTATATATGCCTTTGATAGTCTAACAGAAAAGCTAAAAGTTAAACTAATAAATGCTTGATCAAAATCAAATTTACAACTGTTAATATATCTAATCGCGATTGTAGCCAATATTAAATGAAAAACTAGTATTACAATTTAAGTTATAAATTAGGATTCGATTTAATGAACCTTGTTGATTAATTATTTTGTAATTGACACGCTTATTAATCACAAATTCACTTTAACATGGAATATGTGAAGTCGTTTAAATAAATTAATCAGGATAAATGTTGTGGGTGATGATGAGTAAAAATTATGACAATTTTGATTTGTTTGAATAACAGTTGGATGAAACTAACATGATGAAGATGCTAGAATAGCCGTAGTTACAGTCATATAAATTGATAGTTTTATTAAAAGGAAATATGATGATGAAAAAAAAGAAACGAAATATGATGAAGTTAGATGACTTAAATAACCAATTGATTTGATGAATCGAGAGTAATTACTCAAATTACTTGAAATTCAAAAAATTATTTAATTGAATTAGAACTGTTTGGTGGTGTCCATTTTAAGCAGCTCGGATCAATTGCTTTAGTATTTTTCCTTTTCTTGTTTTTAGTTTTATAATCATCTAGAATGTCTTTTCGGGTAAGAACGAGATGTTTGCCTTTCCAGTATTTCAGCATTCCGAGAGCTTGTAATGTACTAACGATATCATATGCATTTATAGCTGTTTCGTGACTTAAATCTTTGATTGATATTTCACTTCCTTGATAATTACAAAGATATTCAAGTATTACGTTTTTCCAGTAACTTCGATATGAGATTAAACCAAGATCAGATAACGGTTTTTCCGGTGAGCCGACTTTACCTTCAACTCGAGTTAACAAATAACCTAAACAAAAATTAAGAAAGTTGGTGGTTATTGGTTGAATAGCAAACAAATAAATAAGAAACAAGATGAATACTTACTAAAATCAATAAGCATACGACCAAATCCTTGTTTCTGGTATGGTGGTAGAGTTAATATACAGGAAACATTATAGTTAAGAAAAGAGTTTTTCTCTTTAGAAAAATAGCCAATTATATGAAAACCATCATTATCTGATTCTGTCATGATGTAGAATCTGAATGGCTCTACATCATAGTAAAGAGTTTTATGATCAAGAAATAGTTTTGCCAGCAAACATAAATTTTGGCAATAAAGCTTATTTTTTTCCCCATCAATTTCGAACACGGAGATATTGGCTTTGCGATAAATTTCATTGCCAGGAGGACAATGTAGCGGACATTTTAAAGAGTGTCTTTTCATGGTCAATGATGAATTGAAGTATTTTAGACAAAACTCACAGATGTAGAGTTTAGGTAGACAAGCATAATCTGAAGGATATGGAGATGAATACCAAACATCCATTTCATATTTGCCCATCTCAATAGTTTTGATGCCAGTTTTTTTGGGAGGATTTTCTTTCATTTGTTCTTGCATCAGCTCAGCTGCTCGACTTTGAGCTTCTCTAAACATTTCATAATCAAAAATAGGAGCCAATGATTTCAATTCAGGTTCACGCGATGTTAGCGAATGTGAAGAGTTGTTCTTTTTTATACTAGGTCCATTTGCAATTTGATTGCATTCTTTTTTTCTTTGTTCTATCAGGCAATTAAGTTTTTCATCCTTGTAAGGAGATTTCCGTGTTGATACTTTTTGATTTGATTCACGGGCATCTTTCCGTCTTAGACGGTTTCGGTATCTATCTTCACACTCTTCGTGTGATAAGTTATGAAATACGGGACAGGTCGATGACGTGAAATGAGTTGAATATTTGCCACTCAAATGTCCTTTAGAATCACATCCAGGCACACGACATTGAGCTTCTTCTTCCTCATTACGACTATTTTCATCTTCACTTTTTACTTTCTTTGGTGTTAAAAGATTACTCGGGGTTAACCCATTCTTACGCTTGCGTCCTCTTTTTCCTTTAGGCGGCAATATCTTCGATGCTTTATCACTGCCAGAATCGGCACTATCATCTTCAATATTTGTTTCCTCGTGAAGAGCTGGTAGAGATTAAAATAAAAAATTATCGTTCTGGGTGATTCAATGTTGGATAAGTTTGGATAATATAAAGTAGATCCCATTCAAGATTTTCAAAATCCACTCAATTAGAGGATAGAAATATAGAATAGAAATAAATAAATAGAATAAAATTTTAACATCTTCTATACCTTGAATTTCAGAATTTTTGTCACATTCAGACCGCTCAGCGGCTGCTTTTGAACGAGTAAGACGAGGTTGAGGTCTTTCATCGCTACCTTCGTACTGATCATCTTCGCTCTCATCATCATCGTCTTCTTCGTCCTCATCTTCATCCTCATCTTCTTCGTTGCCATCCTCTTCTTCTTCATCATCTTCTTCTTCGTCTTCTTCATCCTCTTCCTCATCCTCCTTTTCACTATCTATTTCATCTGGCTCGATTTCAGCACTTTCTTCACCACTCTTGTCACTTTCATCAGCTTCGATTTTGTTATCTTCATCTTCATCCGAGCTCTCTGAGATGTTTTCGTCAACCTGTGAATTGAAAATAAAAATTAAATGGAAAAATGATTTCTTTAATAAAAATTTGCTTTCAAATCAGAATAATTCTTTCTCTGTAGCAGTTAAATCTTTGTATTGAGTTGATATAGGAGTTGACAGATTTGACATCATCGCGATTTTCCCATCAAATTTGCGGGAAAATGTTTCATACACATAACATACAGAACAGAGTAGGAAAAGAGCACTCTATTTAAAATACCTCATCAGATGAATCGTTTTCATTTAAAGGTGATAGATCATCTTCGCAATTCAGGCAATGCCAATTTTTCTCATCCTCTATATTAATACCATCCTCGGTTTGGATACAATTCCTATGAAATCCTCGATCACATCCTTTACATAGAAGTAAATTGTTTTCAGCTGCACTCCGTAAGGCTCTTGTCTTACGTCCACAAATTTCACAGGATTTACATTTGGGACAGGACCATTGATTAGATCGAATTCTGCTAACCGTATTGGGTAACATACGAAGACATTTCACAGAATGAAATTGATTGGCACACAATTGACAAGTAATCAAAGATTCATTTGAGTCTTGGCGCAAACAAATGAAACATTGGCCAAGACCAGATGATTCTGAGCTTGTTCGTGATTTCCGCCTCTTTCTCAAAGGCATGATACACAAAGCAAATCTCAGTCCATCAACATGATCGCGTTTTACTTGAAAATTTAATTAAAAAATAAATAGATTAGAATAATCGAAGCAAATAAATCAATAGGTTAAAGACACTTTCCAACATCTCATCTTGTCTTTCAAAGGATAGGATCACGTGATCTTGCTCTATCATGTGATCAGTCAGTCAGCCTTTTATGCATCAGCCAACCCGTTTATTTTAAACACCATTTATACCTTTTTTAATATTGACGATAGCAACAATTAAATGAGTCCTATTTGAACCAACAATTAAAGCTCTTTAGCTATTTTTTGATCAATTTAATCCATAAAATCGCCAATTTTTGCTGATACCGTCTATTAAGGTTGACTTTTTAGGTAATTTGTTAAAAAAGGTTTTTTTAATGGTTCTAAGTTTAGATATAATCTCAAAAAAGATGACAAAAATTAAGTTACGGTTAGATTTATTCATGTTGCATGATCGGACTACATAAACAATATCCAATTAATCTATATTTTTCAGCACTTTTTACAAAGAAAACAGGAGTTACCTCTGTATCTTTGGAAATCCAGTTTACCTCAATCTTTCAACAATTGCAAATTAAGACATTGGTTAAACATTCAAATGCTTATTTAGGATACTCGTTATCTTCACTTAATTCGTAGTATGCTTCATCCTTATCAGTTACATATCGAACAATATCTATGGGTCTGAGTAGCTTTTCGGCATCACGGTCAGGAATTTCGAATTGAAATTCATCTTCCATTGCCATAATAACCTCTACGTGGTCCAATGAGTCCAAACCCAAGTCATTCATAAAATGTGACTCCAGTGTAAGCTAAATTAAAAAAAGGTCAAAAAGTTAGCAAATGGTTTAACAATTGTTGAAGTTCATTTCGCTGATTCAGTGACGATATTCAAAATCTACCTTGTTGGGATCAACTTTGTCATATAATCTGAGTACAAGTAAGACTCTATCACGAACAAAATCATAGGTAAGAGGAGCTTTGTGTCCATAATGTCTAGAAAGTGTGATCAACGATGAATCCACTTTGAGTAACTAAAAAGAGAAGATTTAAAGTCAATTTTATCAGATATCTCTATTGAGAAAATCAATCTCGATATCCATTTTTCTCGGCAGCAAGATCAGAAGTGTTAAGAAAGGAATCATATTGTTTTTAAAACAAACAAATTAAAGAGATAGCTGATAAAATTGCTTTTGAGCAACATGAATATCGAGACTGAACCAGAGAGAGAGCAAAGGAAAATGAAGCATGTTTTGATTGTTCAGTCACAAATATTTGTCTTGTTTGAATGGACTATAGTTTCCAATGGCTTAATTTCTTAATTACTGATCAAAATGGAACTGTAAATTGATCCAGCTGACATAACAAAATTTGAACAATCATGTCTACAATTCGGTCAATAGGATTACCTGGTTAGCATCGATTCGATCGTGGGCTTTGCAAATTTTCAATACTCTCTGCTCAGTGACCTTAGGATCCAACTTTACCCTGTTTCTTTGAGATGTACCACCATGCATCCGATAAGATGTTTTATTTATTGTCTCAACAGTTTTGAAATTATCAATCTTCAACCTCTGGCTTGCTTGGAATATAGAAGTGTTTAGAGGACGTCTCAATGATGGTCGAATAACATCACGACACATTTGACTTACAATCGCTCGAATTTGACAGCTCCGGGAAGAAATAATTGCGGCCATTTTTTAACCAATTACAATTTGTGAACTAGCATAAAAGAAAACCAGAGAATTATTAAAAAAAATTCAACTGTAACAAACAAAAAAATTAAACCCTTGATAAATGTTTTTGCAAAACTAGACCGGTTATCATAACCGAATGATTTTGGGTTACAACGAGATGAAAATTAAAAAAGTAAGTAAATGAAAGAGATAAACGTTTTGAAGTAACCAAAGAAATTAATTTTGGTTACTAAACAGTTACGCTCATGCTGAAGCACGATTGAGCCTCCATCTAGTACAATCTACAGAAAACCTATTATTGATAAGTAAAAACAGTGAGAATAGCAATGAAAAAAGGTTAAAATTTGCAATCCTCTTGTAATGAGTATTAAAAATTAAAATATTTTCTCAGTGCAAACGTAAATAAATAATAAATTATATCTAGCATCAGAAAAATTCAATTCTTGAAGTTTTTACCCAACATGGAAATCTCAGTCTATTACCATGAATAAAAGATGGCGTTATCTTGGTTGACATTTTCAGTAAAAGTTTATAAACAAAAATAGCCACTTGTATGTTTTAGATAAAGCGCGGTTTATCAAATCTTGATTCCACGTGAATTCAGGTAAATTTATTTCTCTGTGATGTTTGAATTATGAAAATTAAGCTTTTCTTGCTATTTTTACTACACCAATCCTAATGTCAAATGTTCTTCTGTGCTCATGGTTGGACACATTACACCTTTCAACATCAGCTGTGGGTAAATAAATTAACGCGTGCTTCTCACTACTGAACATGAAATTATTGGATCTGTTTTTGTTGCCGTTTGTTGATTAAATCTTTGGCCATTTAAGTTAACCTGTTCAAAACATGGATCTTATTGCTACTAAAAGAGTCAAATCTGCAGTATTAAAAAAAGTGGAACTTGTATCGACAAACTCTTCTGTCAGCTGTACAACAAGTCATATATTTACAGAGTTATGTTCATCTCATTATTTAAATGGGTGCAAATTGTTATTGCCGTCCATGACTTGCGACGAAAAAGTGAGCCAGGATCATCTATTAAGAGGAACATTAATCATAATATCATCTATGATACAAGAGGGCTATTCAAATTTGAGTGACTCTACTAAACGATTGATGGATACTTTTTTCGAATCAGTTTGTCTTAAACAAGAAGTTTTGGTTGAATTTCTGACTCTTCTGATGGGGAATAGTCATTTTGAAGAATGCAAAAAAGAATTTGGTGATTCCTGGAATCGACATAGCATTCTATACGTTACAGTCGATGTGATAGAAAAACTCTCGATGGGCTTTACAACGCTTCTTAATTACATAGACTGTATTAAAAAACTGAACCGCGCTGATGAATTATTCACCTCACAAGAAGAGTTGGATATGATTTTGGAACAAACTCGCACCAGTATGTTATCAATCATACAAAAAGAAGCTGGTCCTTTTGATTTTCTCATACCTAGAATTCTTGATATCCTCATTCATAAAGATTTGATCACCGAAGCCATCGATTGTCTCATTTCCTATAAAGATTTAAACGAAGAAAATTTAAATGCTTATATTTATATCTACAAATTCATGAGTAAGTTTATACTCCTAATTGTTTGAACTAATCTAGACTATCGTTAACTGATTTTGAAACGAAAAAAATGGGAAAACTAAATAGATTAGGACTAAATCTTAATTTACCTAAGAAATAGATCACCAGCAATCAATCAAATAATAAGTTTCGAATCCAGTTTTAGCAGTTCTACTTTTTCTTTCAGATGATTTAATTTTAAGGTTTTACGTTAGAGTTTCTTTGGCTTCCCCACTTTTTTTATTTCAGTTTTAAGTTTACATATAACTATACTTTATCGTTTCAAAATTTTAATGTTTTATGTTTTTTACATTCCAGTTCATTATGGTGATACCGAGCCGAATTTCGAGGAAATTATCGATGAATGTTTCGATAAGATAGTTCAACTATCTCCATCTTGTCCATTGATCCTAGAGATGGTTGACTATTGTGAAATTGAACCATTAAAAGCTTGCAAAGCACTGATGGAGTTTGTTGATTACTCTGAAAACAAAGAAAATCCCAAAGCATGGAGAAAATTAAGCGACTTTCTTGAAAAATTGAATATCGTAGAGTCAAACACCATACTTGATCATTATAAATTCATATACAGCAGTTATTGGCAGAATTATCATTGGGATCAACTCGAGAATGAATTTATTAACAGCGAACTGGATATATGGAAACAAAAAGTTCGAGATATTTTGATCCAACAGATAATATCTCAAAAATCAATCATGAAAACGGAAAGCGTATCTTCTACAGAAAAATCAGTGAAAAAATTTAAGATGAGTTTTCAAAGTTGATTTCTCAATAAATTTAAGTTATTTTCTATGTGTTCAAATTTTTTATGTAAATTAAATTTTGACTGTTTCATTGTTTTTCATGGCTTTTGACACTTTATATTGGCTCAACTAAAAAGTTCTTGCGTTTTTGACATTATAAATTCATCTGATTTAAGAGCTATTGATCACTGATATGTAAAAGATCTTCAGTCGATTATCGTCTTAAGCGTCCTCTTCATCGCTTTCTTTTCGTCGCAGGAGGGAAACAATTAAGAAACAATTATTGTTATTCTCACTGTTTTTTATTATCAATAATAAGTTTTCCGTAGATTGTACTAGATGGAGGCTCAATCGTGCTTCAGCGTGAGCGTAACTGTAACTTTAGTAACCAAAATGGCTTTGGTTACTTCAAAGCGTTTATCTCTTTCATTTACTTACTGTTTTAATTTTCATCTCGTTGTAACCCAAAATCATTCGGTTATGATAACCGGTCTAGTTTTACAAAAACAATGTTTTTAAAACAAATATCAAGGGTTTAATTTTTTTGTTTGTTGCAGTTGAATTTTTGTTAATAAATCTCTGGTTTTCTTTTATTCTAGTTCACGAATTATAATTGGTTTAATAATGGCCGCAATAATTTCTTCCCGGAGCTGTCAAATTCGAGTGATTTGTACATCTCAGATGAACAGGGTTAAGTACGTGAATGTGACTAGTAACCGCAGAATTGGTCACGCTTCAACTTCAACCACATCTGCATCGGAGTCTAAATCGAAAGAAGAACCAGTGGAAGGTAAAAGAGTTATATTCAATTCGAGGCTAGCATTATTGCAACCACCTGATAAACCATTTGAAGGCGAATGGCCAAAAAAGCCACCTTACTGGCAAATATACGGTACTTCAGCTGCTAAAGGTTATTGGAAAATATTAGCTGGTCTTGCTGCTTTCTCAGTCTTCACCGGGTCTGTTACTGCTCACTTTCAACCTAAAATCAGCCTAGGAATTTTCGATAGATACTTAATACCTGAAATGTTTTACGACGAAGATGAAAGGAAAGAAAAAGAATTTAGTATGAAAAATGCCGTTTTTGAAAAGGAAATAAAAAGTGCATATTACATTCGGCAATATGATCAAGAAATACCGACTAAAGAATTAAGGAAACGTATAGACTCACTTGAAGTAGCAGTGGAAAAAGAAAAACCATATATTCACTCAAGAAGCTTACCTTTGTCATAATATTATCATAAACTGACCAAACCAACAAGAATAAGTGTTGTTAATTATCAGTCATTAAAAGACTCATTTTGTTGACCACTTCTTTAACCAAATCGATAGCTCATTTTCACCATTAACTGCAACATCACCAGAGCTGCTACAGAACTACCTAAGTGATCCTTAGTCGATTTTAGCCAATTTTTGATCGGAAAAGCCTATTTCTTGTAATGATGCCGAAACTCCAAGTGCGATGCCAAGTGCTCTAGCAGATAATGCTATTGGTAATTTAAATTTTCCCCTTATTGAGAAATGATGGGCTCGATTAATTAAGCCCAGCTAAAAATGGAATAAGTGGCAACCGTGATAATGAATGAAAAGTAACAATGCCGGAACTCCTGATTCTACATTGGAACAGTTACACCAATTAACCTCTAGTCCTGGTATAGGGGCCGAAAAAGATCAAGAGCCTCTAGTCTCGCTGAAAGATTGGCTATTACAACCAGATTATACACTTTAAAATTCCTTAATGCGTGAATTATTAATTCCCAACAACTAACTCAACATATTCGTAGATTATGTTCGTTTTACCAATCAAAGGCTGAATCATAAAAGGAATACGGTGAAGATTGGAACCAAATCATTGGCAGAGAGATATCAGTCTTTCATTTATAACTTTTTTATATTATAAATATTTGAATTATAATTGAAATGAATAGTATAGCATTGACTCGCGATTCAACGCAATAAATCATTGAAAAGTTGACCTTCATAATGTAATTGTTTCTATATTTATATACGAAACTGGTTTGCGATCTAATTGGCTAATCAAAGAGAATCAACTATGTTTGCAATAAATTAAATGAATAATATAATAAATCTCCATCTAAATCAGTTAGCTTTTCATTGAAGCTGGATGATTGAATTGAATTTATTCATTCACTTTTAGTTTATCTAGAAAACCGACCAAAAGCTTGAAATATTTCGACTCGACAAGAAAATTATCAATAGAGACGACTGAAAATTATTAGTTTAAAATATTCAAAAAGTCTGGACAAAACAATTTGACAAGTTGAATAGACTTTTTAACAGGAAAACGAAATACCAGAACAAATCGAAACAAGTTGCTCTTGGAGTTAAGTCATAAAACACGTCCAGCTTGGTAAACATAACAAAGAAGGCTCAAGTTTTCTGACTCCTCGTTTTTAACAAGTGTCAAGTCAATTTGAATTCAGATTATCTTTAGTAAACAATAAACTCAGTCTCCGACACTGGTGCGACAAAAAAGAGCTTATCCTAAGCTACTTTTTACTTGAGCTGAACATTTGTGACTCCAATGTGTATTTTAACAAGTTTTTACAATATTTATAATTGACTTTTCTTTCCCATCGAAGACATCCTGAACTATTTGATAAATTGGGGTAAAAACTGGAAATGGTTAGGATTAGTTTAAACTCGGAAATTAGAGGATTTCAATGTTTTTTGCTAATATACATATTTATTTTTGATAATATTGTTAATGATTGTAAAACTCAATTCATTTAATGTTTAAATGGTGTGGTTCAATACCGAAGAATTAATTTATTGGCCAGCCAATGAAAAGTCCATGCCATCCATAATACTTATTGAATGATTGCTTTGATGAAGATGTAAATAAAAATTAAAAAAATATGCATTGGTAAACAAAATCCATCCTTTTATTTCAGTTTTTCAAATCCACTGAAAAACGCGCTTCCTGCAAACTGTTGAAAGAACCAAAAAAAGGTTGATTAGTTAAATGAAATGGGTAAGAAAAATAAAAATTCATAAATATTATGCGATCTTGAGAAGTGAGATAAAATAAACATCATATGATTGAAATATAATGAAATGATAATGACGGGGAAATCCTGATTTGAATTGATCAATTTGTGCTTTCTCAAGAATGATATTAACAAAATATTAAGATTGATGTATAAAAGATGCAATAGTTCAATACAGATTTGTTCATTGATAACTGAGATGCAGAAGATGTTGCGCTACTCTATTGATTGATTGTTGACAAAACTGTTAAAAATTGTCGTCACTTAAGATTTGATGATAAAAATGTTTATGGTAGACAGAATTAAGGATCAATACTTAAACAGAGAAGCAGAGAAACAGACAGATTCAAGGATTGGAAAGAGAAATTGTTCACAGAAAATATGATAATGTTATAATGTTAGACACACTTTGGTCGATTATACATGTATTTACTCAAGATCTGGAGCATGTTTCCTAAACTTCATCCTCATTTTTTCTTCATCCCTCGTTTTATCATTAAAATCGTTGCGTGGGTTTTTATCCTCATCCTCCTCCTCCTCCACCTCTTCAGCATCCTTTTTATCTTTCTATTTCCTTTTACCCTTTTCACTTCACCCAAAAGTAGACTTTTAGTAAAGGATGAAAAAAAACCTTGACTATCAAATTAAATTGTTTCCAATGTCAATGTTAGACTCAATTCATCTTTCAACATTTAGAAATCATTGAGAGAACGAAATAAACAACCATTCGTAGAGTCCTTCATTAAAGTGAATTAAATGATTCAAATGGTCTGCGGGTTATCCTTGGTTGAACATTGATTGACCGGAAATTTGATACTCATTCTAAGACATAAACTCTTCTTATTCTCATGACAACTATGAACAATTAGCTGTGAAAGAACTATTGAATCTATCGATCCAAGCTGACACAAAACCATCATTGATGACAACTAAATATGAAAGGTTATATCAACACGAAAGAACCAAACAAGGTTAACATTATGATAGGTTCAAACAACCCATTTAAATGATTGATCGTTTACTTATAAAATAAATCCTAAAATTGAAATAAACAGTTTTGTTGAAACTCATATTAATAATTTGGGTTTTTAACCAGAAAATTGAAGGAAGAAAGAAGTGACAATCGATCGCAAACATGATATTTAGGTTGAAAATGATAGTCTTGATACTTACTTTATAAAGAAGAATATGGTCAAAAGAAGCTTGGACATTATTTAAATGTTTTTTCGCTAAACTTTTCAAGTCTCTGAAAACTCGATTGACGGACAATGATGCAGATGAATATTTAGCTCTTTTAGATCTGGACAAATCTTGTTTGTATTCTCGTTTTAATCGAGCAATCCTTTCCTTCTCTTTATCACGATTGTCTTTTTTAACTTTTCTGACAATGTTCAGGTCAATATTTGGTTGATAGGTGTAATACTCTTGATATTGTATCTGTAAATGTTTCTTGTCCTTAGAGTCTAAAGGCAGCATCTTGATCAGTCTATCTCGAATGGTGGGACAGCAACAAAAAAACACCAGAAAAATAAAAATTTGACTCAAATTCTTACCAAAGAAAACCCAATGTTAAACGTTAAAAATGGGTTAATTTTCGCTCCAAAATAGTCAACTTGTAAAATAGCAATGTAACAAATGACTGTTATTCAATCGAAGACACAATAAAAAATTTACTTTTTGATCACAAAAACAGATTTCAAGTTTGAAACGGAATTATCAGTTGAATTGAAAACTAATAAACTCTTACACATTTAAAAAATCAAACATTCAAAATCTTTCACTCTCCTCTCACATTTATTGACCGGCTTGTAACTGCAAGTGTAGAACTGTGAGTGAGTCGTCTCTTCTTTTCTCAGCATCTTTTCTTCTTCTCTCTCTTTTAACTCCCTTTCCCATCATTTTCTCAGGCTTTTTAAATCTATCTTCTCTTTCTTTTCCTCTGTCTCCTCTTTTCTTATTCAACGGATTTTTGACGCTTTTGCTCAAACAAAGTCCGTTGGATTATTGGTCCAATGGCTATACCAACCTTCACCTTTATTAACCGTAAACGTCTGGTTCAATGTATTTACAACCCAAACCTTTTAACTTTTTTAAACTGACAAAACCGAAACTTGATTTCGGCATAAACCAGCTTTTATTGTCAGTTAAACAACTAACAAGTCAAGTCACTTTTGTTCAACTTTAATTATGATTCAAAGCTCATTAAAAATGATATGAATCATATTGCAAAGACTAAAGCATTTAAAGCACAATTTGGTTAATTATTAACATGAGATTAATCACAAAGCCCAAAGAAATGAACAGATGAAATATAAGTTGACATAATATTCCACTTAAATCACTGTTTAAACAAATTTAAATCACAATTACACGGCATATTAAGTGTCAAGAATTATTATTAAATTGATATTATATGAAGTTGAATGTTATTGATGGTGAAAGGTTTGACACTTGAATCTGGTTAACCAGAATGTGAATGTATTTAACCCAAAAAATAGCTCAAAGATTAATGAATTTATGGGACAATCAAATTCGTAAATGTTGATTTAAGTGTTGATTTAAGATCAAAGGAAATAAAATAATTGTTCCCACAAAAATCCGCTATTAATTAATCATTTTTGTGAGCACAATTACCTTAACCCTGTTGGTCTGTAAGTAATCCAGTCGACATTATTCAAAGGATTCACCAAAATGAAATGAAATGAAAGGACAAAATGAAAACTGATCAACTAAATAATCAACAAGAAAAAGCATTGTTAATTAACAGCTATTAAGAGTCTCATTTATTAACCACTTCTCTAACCAAATCGATTGATCATTTTCACCATTATTTTGTCCTTAACTAATCTGTATTAAGGAGTTTACAAAATGATCAACCATTTCACGTAAGACAACCTCATTAACTATTAATTAACAGCTCTTAGACTCCTACAACTTTGTGTATATTAAAACTAAACTCAGTCTTAATTGCTATTCCATATTCACGTCAACAAATAATTTGCAGGTGAAAAAATGGGCTCAATAATGAGGTGAACAATTGAAATCTTAAAGAGTTGATCAAAGACTAATTCAAACCATGGCAAGGGTGAAGCCATTGATAATACTCAATGGATCATTTTATTAGTTCTGAATAATTAATGGATTCAAGGAAAGGCTCTAAATTATCAAGTCATTTCATCTAAAACCAGATGCTTCAGTTTCATCAAGAGTTATTCAACTAGACCAGACGATCGATTAAAAAGTCGAGTTTCATGTAACATCAAAAGGTTCCTTATCCTTCAATATGAAAAGTTAAGAGTTGAACTTAACAAGTAAAATGGTTTTTACTAAAAAGACACAACACAATTGTCACATTCATGCATAAATCGACACAAAAAACGGGTAAAAATTGATTTATGACAAATTCAGACTCTGTTAATTTGTAGAGAAATAAAAACTGAGTCCATTTGTGCGATTTAAGAGTTGCTGTGCTCAATATTTTTAGAAAAACTCGAGCTCAAAGTTGTAACTTCGATCGGCTTTTGCTCATTTATGGAAGCAAACTTTTTCATGAAACTTATTTTTCCTTATTTACATTTCCGCAGACAACCAGAAAATGGACATTATTATATGAAATGGAATTTCGATTTTCTGTAAAACAGATAAATTCGATTTTCGTTTGAACCGACCTATTTCGGTGACCGAAAGAGCTAACAAGCTGAAACTTTGTATTGCCACATAAAAATTATCTGAACACATTACGGAGTAAATAATTTTTTCAATTTATCAACGGTTCTCTCGATTTTGGCCATTAAACTTGAAACTTTGAACCTTAATATTTCGAGAATGACATAACCTAAAATCATCACTCTTTGACCAGACATTAGGTTTTATCATGAGCTATAAGATATTGAAATATTGAATCATTCAAGATCCTACAAAAATAGTCAGAGCATTGTATCATTTTGTTTCCAGATTTTAGAGTTTTTGTTTAAAGTTGAATGTTCACTCAAACACAAACCTTGATTGTTAGAAGAATATTCATTTTTTAATGAACTCTGTCATGTTATATCATAGTCCATAATAAAATCTAATGTTAAATCAAAGAATGATGATTTTAGGTTTTGTCATTCTCGAAATATTGAAGTTCAAAGTTTCAAGTCCAATGGCCAAAATCAAGAGAACCGTTGATGACTCGAAAAAACTATTTACTCCGTAATGTGTTCAGATAATTTTTATGTGGCAATACAAAGTTTCAGCTTGTTAGCTCTTTCGGTCACCGAAATAGGTCGGTTCAAGCGAAAATCGAACTTATCTGTTTTACAGAAGAACGAAGTTTTATTTCATTTAATAAAGTTCATTTTCTGGTTAGCCATTAAAATTTACTTAGAGAAAATGAGTTTCATGAAAAAGTCTTCTTCCATTAATGAACAAAAGCCGATCGAAGTTTCAACTTTGGCCTCGATTTTCCAGAAAACTGTTGATCTGACGAATCATTTAACAGTACCAATGGATTCAGTTTTTATGACCCTACAAAACCCACCAAGTCTCAACTCTCAACTCAAATTTTCGAGCATTTGGTAGCACTCTTTGCATTATGTTTGCAAGTTTAACCAGAAAATTGGTTTATTTAGCAAGAAATGGGTTAAGATGAGTTTGTTTTGTTTAATAAGTTGTTTCTCATCCATTTACAACCCAAATATCATGACCGGAATGCGCTTATGGAAGGCTATTAAGTTGAATTTAGTTATTAACTAGTACAGAATTAGATTGGTGAAATAATGATGATTGTATGTAATGCCATTCTCGAAATATTTAGGTTCAAAGTTACAAGTCCAATGGCCAAAATCAAGTGAACCTTTGATAAATTGAAAAAATGATTCAATCATTGGTGTGTACAGATAATTTTTATGGGCCAATACCAAGTTTTAGCTCTCTAACTCTAACGGTCACAGAAATGAGTCGGTTCAAACGAAAATCGAACTTATCTGTTTTACAGAAGACAGAAAATTTTATTCCTCAAAATAAATGCATTTTCTGGTTGACCATCAAAATTTACCTTACGAAAATGAGTTTCATCAAAACTTCTGCTTCCATAAGGGAACGAAAGGCGATCGAAGTTTCAACTTTGAACCCGATTTTCTCTAAAAGTATCAAACATAGAAACTTATAAATTGCACAAACGGACTCAGTTTTTCCGTCTCTACAACTTGAAAGAGTCTAAATTTTACAGAAATGAAACGCGTTTGTGTCAATTTATGTTTAAATGCGACAATTGTGTTTTCCTTTTTAGCATAAACCAAGTAAAATGTTTTTACAGTATCAATTTAACTTCAGTCAACAAAACTAACGTTGCAAATGGTAACACAAACACAAATCTTTTTAAATTGACCCAATAATGGTCTAAATAAGCCGATAATTTCAATCAATTAGTTAATCAAATGGCCTTTGAATTAATCATAATGTTAACTGTTAGATGTTAGAATGTTAGATTCGGTAGTTTATTTATTCAATACAATTCAATACAATTCTAAACATCTTGATGGTGTTTATTTAAATGGTTATTAAATCTATGAATTATCAATATTAAACCATTTTTTGAGTTAATTTCTCAAGCCATTAATAATATCATCAATTATGTATAATAAACTGTAAATGCTTGATTCATTTATGAAATAATGTCCAATTTTATTATTTCAAAATAAAAGTATAAGCATTTTAATATTATCCAATTACACTTGATCTGGAGATATTTTTGAGCATCTGAGTGCCCAATTGCTTGAAACAAACAGTTCCACTGAAAAGATAATTGTACTAATCAATTGTACAACAGCAATTATGGTTAAAATAAGATGATAATTTCTCCCAACCATTGGATTGAATACAAATTGTGGATAATTTTTTTTCTTCTGGTGACATTTTCGCCTGAAATGTTCAGCTTGGGATGGATGCAGCCTTTTGTAAATTTCAGAGTAAAGATGACTTTCGAGGGCAATGTAAAAGCGACGGCAAATGAACGACTTGACTGGACTATTAGCATTTACCAACATGGCTCCATGGGACTTATCGAAAGATGCTGTATGCTCATAAGCTTCAGGCTCAGTAAACTTTGAACAAGAGCTATCGCTTTCTCTGTATAAGATCAAATCTTTTTTTACAATATCCAGCTCCCAGTTTTGTCCAAGATAAGTAAAATCAGTCAGTTTGTCCAAAATCAGAGGAAAATCAAGAAAATATTTCATCACAATGAACGAAGAAAGAAGCTGATTTTTATTTTCATGGGATGAGTGCTGCAACGACTTATAACAACTTGATGTTTCACTAACAATCCCAGTTAAATTGTAATTTAAAATGTCTTGCAAATCGTGAACAGCATTCTGTTTATCTGTCACAGTTAGATCAGTGTGAAAATTAGCTGAATAGTTTACTCTGAGAGTGAACAAGGAAATCAAAATGAAACCAATTAAAAGCCTTTGACTGGCTCTTGAAGCTTCTGGATGTTGACTGTTGAACATGAAAGTTATTAACCGGTAAAAATTACTAGATAAACTGGTGATAAACCAAAATTTGAATGATGATAGAGAGGAGTGAGATGGTAGTTGGATGAGTCCAGTATTGTTGACCAACCAGACTAAGGTTACGAACAGCATTATCAAAGGAATAAATAGCCATGGATTAATGATTTCAATGTTGGTTAAACAGTCGAGTTGAATTAACTTTAAATTTGATTGATAGTGGGTTAAAAAGATGCAGGAAGCTTCAACAAGTGGAACAGTCAGTGTAATGTTTGGTTGAACCGAATCAAGAAGTTGAAAATCCATTATTGAAAAGTTGATATCGGCCTGGTCAAGTTGTAATAATCGAGGTCCACCGAAACAAGAGTCATTCAAACAATCTGCTCTTGAATCGCAGCTAACCCAAGATATATTTGCACCTTTGAGTATCACATTAGTTCGACTTTTAAAGAGTGGAGCGAATGTTCCAATCAGGGAATTGGACTGTTTATCGAAGGCATAACCAGGTAAACGGGTTGGTATGGAACATCTAATGTCCATTGATGCGATTGCATGTAAGAGATTTCAGTCTTAACGGGTTGATTCTAAGATAGCAAATATCAAATTTTGAACCCGACAAAATGAAGACGTAAATTTTTATATATTGATTTACAATTTATTTATTTTAGAATTGGAAAATTATGCTTTATAAATGGCAATTGGTAATTTGTTAAATTGTTGTAACAACATTGTAAGAATACATTTAATTTATGTAAATTTTCTAACAGTAATTTAATTTAATTTTTAAACGAAACAAAATCTTATAAAATTGCCAGCCTTGTATTATTTTAGTATCGATTTATTTTGTCTCTTTAGATGTCTGGAGTTGAAATTGAATCTTTAATGAAAAATCATGATAACTTGTTTTGGATTTTATACTTTGAAAAAAAAACAATTTGAACATCATTAAATTAAATATTGTATGTGAGCTGATCAATTAAAGTGACTTATGAAAACAATGAATTACAATGAATGTGCAGGATAAATCATCAAATAAACATCAACATTAGATTTGTTTTGATTGAATTAATAATGGAAAAACATGAAATTGTTTTTTTAAATTTTACATTTGAAAATAAGACCAAAATTTATTGAATAAATTATTTCAGATCATTATGAAACACAATTCAAATAATACTTTCGTTACTTTGTTGATGCCTTGATGCGATAATGGTGATGCATTGGTTTTGGTTAGTAAAATAGATAAAATATTGATATATGACAGTAGTAACAGTTGACATAAAAGTATAACAAATAATAATAATAATGAATTGAAACATTTCTTATTTCAACGACAATATTTTTGTGGATTTGAGTTCAGTAATTTATGCTCTTGGATAAATAAAGTTATGATGTCGATGATGTACGAGCATTTGATTTTCAAGGCGAAAGTATACTTTGAGACCACGAAGTTGATCACAGATTTAGCAAATCCAAAGAAAGCTTGAGGTAAAATATCAATCCTAATTAAGACTTCGGATAAGATATGGTGGATTTGACAAAGTTATTTAATGAACTGAGCTTCGGTTATCAGTTAAATCTGATATCGCTTGACAAGGAGCTTTAGAGTCAAATTGGAAACCAATCGATTATCTTCGAATGGCTCATTTGTCATTGGACTAGTGTTGTTTCCATTTTCCATCCATTCGGTGATTGCTTGTCTTTCATAAGTATAACCATCTGAAAAAGATTTTAAAGAAATTAATCGATGCGTCTCAATTTTTTCTGTTGATTTTTTTACCTGAAGCAACAACAGGATCCTTCATGAATTCATGAGTTATTGGGCAGAAAAGCTCATCGGGCATTGAGATATCGTCTTCATTTGCGATATGTTGCCACAATGGATTTCGTAAGGCTTGGACTCCTCGCAGAATTTTGGTTCGATGACCAAGAGTAGCTGTTAGACAAAAACAAAATAAAAGAATTATGAAAAATGAAAAACCAAGCAAAGACAAAAATACTCAACTAATTTTAAGCATAGTCAAGAGCATGTCATGAGATAAATGTAAAAGCTCAGTGCCATCGATTTCGTTTTGAATGAAGATATCCGTATATTGAGGTAATCCCAAAGTTTCCAGCCATTGTGCGACTTGTTCAACCGACCATCGAGAAACTAGGTTAGCATTTGTGCCCAAACTGAAAGAAGCTCTATGAGAGCTTGTTACGGGTGCATTTTCGTCGGCTTCAGAATCATTATTGGGTTCAGGTGAACCAAGATAGGAATGAAGATTCCAAATAATAACAGTTTTATCATTTGAACCAGTTGCTAAAAGACTATTGTCAGCAGAGAATGCACAGCAAGTTACATATCGATTGTGACCTTCTAAACGGCGTATGATTGTTCCTGATTCGATAGACCAGATTATAATTGTCTTGTCACCAGCTCTGGTAAATAAGAGATATAAGAGATATTAGATCAATTCATTAAATTTACATATTACAAAAGCAATCATCAATCATATAAGTTATTGGAAAAAGATAGTAAACATTGACTCAAATCAATGGTGTGAGCAATCAAATGGATAGATAAACGATAATCAATCTGATTTAAATTACGTGAGACTTACGCTGATGCAAGTAATGAGCCATCACTAGAGAAACGACAACAATAAACATTACCACTGTGACCTGAAAGACTGTGGTAGAGAGTTATTGAGCACTTGAGACCACCTTTAACATGCCACAATTTGACTAGATCATCATTACCACAAGAGGCGAGTAAGTAGTAGCTTTGTAATGGACCATTTGTTACTACATAAAAAAATAAAATAAAAATTAATTAGCTTAAAATTTTAATTGTTGACAGAACAAATTAGTTGCTAAGAGATATCGTGATCAAAGCCGTGCAAGTGCTAAGCAAATAATAAAATGTATCTTTTGTGTGTGTAACTTAAAAAGTAGAATTATGAAAATTTGAAACTAAGAATAGGACAATTTTAAAGTGTGTAAAATAACGATCTATTAAATGGACAGGTTAACAATATGAAAGAATTATTGATTTTATACTGCTTCCAACCAATGATTCATTTATTGTATAATGCAATATTTTCCAATATTGATTATTTGCGTATTAACAGCCATTGGATTGTAATTAAAGAAGGTAAAATCGATTGTCTGATGCATTAGGAATAGACTTATTCCAAGGACTTTGGCTGTTATGTGTTAAATTTTCAATAATGATTTATAAAGTACAATTTGACTTTGATGACTTTGTTGGCAAGAATCGAAAATTAGGTAAAAATAAAAAACATAGATCTATACCTTCTACAGACTCACCGTTAACCTCGTATTGAGGATTGAAGTCAGACGAGACGACACCCAAATCATGAGCTTCTGGAATGGTCAACAAACATTTGCCATGACCATGACGTGCGTCCCACATTTTAAGCTCTCCAGAAGTAGCTCCAGATATTAGATAAGCAGAATCCGGAGAGAAGGCACAAGTAGTGACCATTGCTTCATGACCACTCAAAGATCTGACTAACGAACGAGTGCTAATATCCCAAAGACAGATTCTTTCATCATCTCCAGCAGTTACCAAGATGGCCGAAGAGGGTGAAAAACAACAGACTCGAATAGCACAGTTTGTTGGATTAGCAACTCGCACAACTTGATCACCAGTCTAAAAAAGAGACCATATTAAAAAATTAGTCAACTTAGCAATTAATCGGAGCAAATATTGGCAGATTAGCAATAATATTATATTGTCAAACATTTGAGGTTTATGACGGTAACTTTGATTGGAAAGAAATCTGCCAAATTTATTTGATACGTGAGATTATTAAACTGTCACAGCTGATGAGATTTAAGAGTATACATACCTGTGAGTTCCATAGAATTAGATATCCATCAGTTGAAACCGAGGCCAAAATTGTTCCAAACGGTGAAAATCTTACACAGTTTACTCCATAATTGTGTCCAGTTAGAGGCGATTTTAATGGTGGCTCTTTGCTTTCTTCAAACTGTCCATCGTCCTTACGTTTCCAGATTTTTATAGTTTTATCATTAGATGATGAGGCGACAATTTTATTTCCATTGAAATCAACCCAGGTTATATCAGATGTATGGCCTTCCAAGGTTTGAAATCTTTCTGTTGACACCATAGCCAGAGTTGTGTAAAAGTTGATTGATTAGCTTATCCAAAAACAATAAAGTTTACGCTGAAAGAAGAAATTATTAAAGAGAAAAACAAATATTAGGCAAGATAATAAAGTAAACAGCTAATATTATGATCCACTATATTATGATCCATTAATATTATTTCATTCCATACCGTAAACTGATACAAGATAGCTGAACTTGACTTCACTAGCATGAAATTTAAAAAGACACAGAGATGTCATTTGAAACAAGATAAAAGTTGAAGTGCTAAATACTTAAGAAAAGAATCAACTAAATGTACGACGAATCAATCCAGGTTACCAGAGATACTTTGATTCTTAATAATTAATAATAGATAAAACTTGAGTTATCTTATTTTGTTTCATTGTGACCATAAATTCAATATTCTGATTTTGTTTACACTTACAACATCAGTGTGTAATAAGAACATGCGTGTTCGCAAATCAAGAGAATCTCAATTTCAAATTTATTAAGTGCTAATCATACAAAAATTTTATAAGAATATAATAATAAGATTAATAATTTGCATTCTTGTAAGATCTTTAATTTTAAACGGATTCAGATAGCGCGGTCAAAAAGCGAGTTTTAAGCATAAATAATACCTGAAAATAAACTCCAATATTGCGACTTCAAAACCAATTCTTGTGAAAACTCTCACATGATGGCACCACAGTCATAGTGAATCTACTTTACCAACTGAATGCTGCTCAAGGCTCAAGGTTTCTTCAGCAAATCAAACCACACTTTTTTATTGTTGCTATAGAGTGTACTAAGGTTACCGTCACCCTGGAACACCGTCAACAAGACAACAGGATGATCGACCCCCAAGATACATTCAAAAAGAATCCAGAAGAAGAGGATAATAATTTAACTACAATTTACTATACCACTGATCCTTACACCTCGATCACTTGTTTTGAAAATAATTCAACCGTCATCTATTCTCAAGTCACTGGTGCCAATACTGGAGAAACAGAAGGTAATTCTGGTGGTATCGCCGTTGTTGCTTCAGCTCCTATTGGAACAGTTTCTGCTCCATCCAATTTTCAAATTCAAAATGTCCGGGACACGGACATTGTCCATGTAAGTACACTTATTCTGCTTAAAATTCTCAGCCATGACCTGCCCTAACATACCTATTTTCATCTTTTTGTAATTCAGGTTAGATGGCTCATAGAAAATTATGAAACCGCGGAAGGCATTTCTTTGCCTCGATCTACATTATATTCCCACTACCAAACCCATTGTCAACAACAAGGTATTGAACCTGTGAATGCAGCTTCATTTGGTAAACTTATTCGCTCTGTTTTTGTCGGATTACGTACAAGGCGCTTGGGAACTAGAGGAAATTCAAAGTATCACTACTATGGTATTAGAGTGAAACCCGGATCTCCATTGGCGCGCATAACTGACAATACTTCTGTGAGTAGTCCTGAATCTGGTCAGCCATCTGCCAAACGTAGTAAAACGAGCGGTTCTGATGCTGGGGTAGAGTCAATCAAGGATAACAATGTTGTGACAACAAATGACAATCACCAGGCAACCTTAACTGCAACTTCACCAGAGCTGCTACAGAGCTACCTAGGTGATCCTAAGTCAATTTTAGCCAATGTTTGGCCGGAAGAGCCTATTCCTTGTAATGATGCCGAAACACCAAGTGCTCTAGCAACCAGATTTGCTGCTGCTTATAGAAAACATTATGAGCAAGTAATTAATGCTATTGGTAATTTAAATTTTCACCTTATTGAAGGATTATGGAAAGCATTTTGGCAAGCTGAAAGTTCATCTAAAAATGGAATAAGTGGCAACAGTGATAATGAATGTAAAACTAACAATGTTAATAGTAAGGCTGGAACTCCTGGTTTAACATTGGAACAATTACACCAATTAACCTCTAGTCCTGGTATAGAGGCGGAAAATGATCAAGAGCCTCTAGCCTCGCTGAGTGATTGGATATTACAAACAGATTATACACTTTACAATTCCTTAATATCTGCATTATTACTTCCCAACCTTTTGAAACCCATTCCCCAACAATTAACTCAACAGATTCGTAATTTTGCCAAAAACATACACAATTGGATGGGAGCAGCGCTTGTTGGATACGACCAAACATTTGTTGCTTCTAAATTAGCTGCAGTTGGAGCTTTTAGCCATACTTTACGAAGATACACATCTTTAAATCATTTATCATCGGCAGCTCAAGCAGTTCTGCAAAACCAACAACAAATACAACAAATGATAAGCGACTTAAACCGTGTTGATTTTAAAAACGTCCAAGAGCAGGCTTCATGGGTGTGCCAATGTGATGACTCCATTGTCGATCAGATCGAAATAAGTTTCAAATCTCTTCTCCAAGAACAAAATCCATTTGACCGTTGGGGCATGTGGTGTGAACAAGTTTTAGATACATGCCTTCGAGATAACGATGTGCGCTCAGCGACGCAATTCTTTTTTAAATGGGGCTTTTATAGCTCACTTGTGATGAGAGATCTCACTCTTCGTTCTGCCTCTTCTTTTGGTTCATTCCATCTCATTCGATTGCTTTTCGATGAATATATCTTTTACTTGATTGAACATAGAGTTGCTCAAGCTACTGGAAAGACGCCGCTCCAAGTATTAGGAGAAGTTAGAATGACAATGGCCAAATCAAAAGAAACTACGAATCAACACTCGAGTTCATAACTTTTTTTGCAACCTATCAATCAACGTACTTTTTTCCCAAAGAGCACCAAAATTATATATTCAAACTCAGATTTTGATCACACACCTTAGATCGACCTTGCATCATTATCCTTTGATGTAAATTACATCGACCAATCAACTCTACACTGTATACCTTTAACATGTTAACAATAAATTCATATATTCCTTGCCTGAATTAGAGTTGATTTGTAATTCACTTGTAATCTTTTATTCTTACATTTTGAAGAGTATTTAAGGTTATGTAATATAATAAAGTCTTAACAGGTTCTGAAATAAAAAGTGATCAGGAATGATATTTAATAATATTTGTTTAATATTTTGATGAAAGGATGGAAACTGAATGCGATGGGTTAAATGTTTAGAAAAGAAAGGATAAGGTAATATGAAACAATTAAAGAGTAAAGAATGTGAACGCAGTTGATCTAATCTTTGGCCTCAACTTTATCCTCATTATTGGTTGCTGTGTGCCATGTAAGACGCTCTTCATAGAACTTAATAACAATTTGGGGACATTTGTGATTAGCGATAGAAGCAGGGACCAGATCTGCATCCTCAGAGTCCTTCCTGTAAAGACCGGAGGGAAAATTTAGAAAAACCGATTAGAATTTGTGTAAAGTGAGCAACAGACCAACAAGTCTGATGAGCAAAAGGGTGCATAGAAAAGATTATGGATAAGATTCTACAAAGGAAGAATTTCAAGATTACAAAATTCAAGAGAGTTTAAATTATTTGATTGGTTACTTAAAGCTTGAAAAATGAAAAAAAGACCTAAAGAGCTTAAAATTTGACGCCAGCATAGTCTATAGTCGTTTGCTTCAACAGTTGAGCAAGTCACTCATAGGTCAGGACAGCAAGCACATTTTACAAAAACATAACACAATCAGCTTACCATTTAATTAAAAACATGAGTTCTCCTGAGGCATCGGTTGCACCAATAATCTTCTGAGGTTCAAGACCTCTTTCAAAGCCTCTTGGTTCATCATCAGCTTTTTTCTTCTTTTTGTCTCCTTCAACAACAGTAGACTTTCTTTTCTTATCATCACCTTTCTTTTCATTCTTTTTCTTTTTTCTTTCTTCCTCGAATTCGGAGATCAGATCAGGACAATCGAGATTCTCTACTGGTTCCCACGTGTTGTCACCCTCTGAATATCCTTTCCATTTAAGAAAATATTCAACTTTTCCATTCCGCGTTCTTTTGTCCAGAATCTTCTCAACGATGTATTCCTCTTCCTCCTCTTCCTGCTGTTTCTTTGGATCTTCAGAGTCACTCATATTGATAGATTAAATACAAAATTAAAAGTTAACAAACAAGTAGTCCTAAGGAGAAGGAATGTAATTGATTACTAATCACGGCACAAGCAATGAAAATCAAGAAGACAAAAATTAAGATTAATGAATATAATTCAAAAGGAGATTCACATAACTGAATAGATTCCTACTTGGATCAGCTTCCAAATTATTTTAACCGCGAATCCAATCATAGCGCCATCTATAAAATTTCTAAAGAAGATTTTTATAAAGCTTAAAGTAAATAACAATCAAGATTTATCAATTTTATTTGATAATTAACCCTCATAAAAAGATACAATTTTTAAAATAAATAATTACTTAACCAATAGAAGAAGATAAAATTATAAATCGTAAATTAATTAATTGGCGTTTCCGTAATTTCCGTACCGCATTTGGTTGCTGATGTACTATTTCCGGTCTTCCATTTGAAATGGTGAAAGTTACCGGTAAAATCAGTTCCATATTAACCAATAGGAATAGACTTAAAAGGCTCCATTTTTTTTAAAAAGATTGCAAGCTTTTGTTTAGATTTAGCGCTTTTTTGATAAGAAACGCACTTGAAATAATGTTTAGAAACTTGGTTTGTGATTATTTTTGTTATACTGTTTGATTGTTTCAATGTTTTAACAGAGTTTTCCTCTCTTTTCTTTCAAGATATAAACCTTTTAAGTTCAGCTAGGATTTGGCGCGTATCTGTAGACCAATTATCTCAACACAATCGTTGTTAGCGCTGTTGAAGATGACTGGTAAGAGTGCATTGGAAATCATTTTTTATGACCATCATCATTCTGATTGTCAAGATAATGAACTTTACGAAGGCAAATCGACTTGCTGATTGTAATTTTCAATCGCTTCAGACCATAAGTGAAAATTATTTTTCATATCAATTGGGTTTTTGGGTTAATACCAATTGCAATCCTGGTAAGCGTATTGAGCTTTTAATTGGTAGTGAGAAAAATGAAATCTTTTTACATAAATAGCTCATTGTAATCTCTGATGACACTTTGCTCAACTGTAAATCTCATGGGAATCCATAGAGAGTCAAATAATAATGTCAGATATACATTTAAAGACATTTAGATTTAATTTTTGGCCGATGATGGACATGAGAAGCTTATTTCCCACTTGTCCTGGAAAAGCCTAATTGACAAAGCAGTCCAATGATGATAATCCTATGTTAATTATGTTTACTGAATTTTGATTAGGAAGCCCTGTTATTCAATCAAAGATTGAAAAATATTGAAGGTGAGGACTTTCACAGTTGGATTTCCTGACATTCAATTTTAACTTGTACTTTAGATATAAATCAATGTTAAACTCTAACTTCTTCCAGACTTCGGTTTACACTTCGAATGTTAGCCTTATTTTGATGGCCAAAGAAATACATTATATCATTGTTATGGAATTCTCAAATGTAATGGCTAATTACAAAAGATATTCAAGATTAAAGGTTAAATCAACATCAAGTGAGAAAAACTGTAAACATACTAAACAATTAGCCATATGAAATTAAAAACAGCAAGAAAATTTTTTTATTGCATGAAACCAGAAATGAGCTCGACTAGTGACGATTAGATTATGATTGTAAACATTGATGCGTCGTCAAAATTTAGCCATTTTTTATGTTATCATAAAATGATGATTATGGATGAATAATTGATGAAATAATTGAACACATTTTGTCCACTCAAAAAGGAAAATACACTCGAAATTTCAAACTTTTTCAATCTTTCTTTTGTTTGTGTCTGAGGAAAAAGACAAGAAAAATTGTATAAAGAATGAAGGCAACAGTCACAGCAATCAAACAATACATAAATATGTTAATCTCAGGGTGTCGATAACGATTTTTACGAAGCCATTCAAGAACTTCCTCCTCCTTCATTAAATCTCCTGAAAGGTAAAAAAAGATAAATTTTTAGATCAGATTGTTAGCAGATAAATCAAAGTAGAGAAAAGATCAACAATACAAACCTCTGTACATAGAAGGGAATCTTTTTCTGAAGAAAACTAGTGACGGAAGTGTAACAATGCCATACTTTCTGGCATAACGAGTATCACGAATTTTTACGAACATGATATCAAGATCATCAGCTTCATCATCAATTCTTTCCAATTCCTTCAAGACTTCCTCACAGTCATAACAGCCATTTTCATCTGATAAAATAATAAAAAAGAAACATTGAGCACAATTTAAGCATTTCTTTTTTTGATGACGATAGAGATGATAATACTTACAGAAATAGACAGCAACAAAATCATTTTCTGATAATATTTTATCAAGCATTTTTCGATTAACTTCTTCGATCTCATCTTTAAGTTCAAAAACATCTTCACTTGTCAACCAAGCAAGTACTTTATCTTCTTGCATTAAATCACCGTCATAGAAAATGGGAATCTTTTTACGGAAATAAGCTAATGAAGGAACTTGATGAGCTTTATATTTTTGAGCAGCATTTGGATCATTTACTTTGACAAAGTCAATTCCGTAATGATCAAGTTCGTCGTCGATTTGTTCCAATTTATTCAATACATCGGAACATTCGATACAGTCGTCGTCGTAGAAAAACACAGCCAGAAATGGTGATTCATCGACAAGTTTATCCAGCATACGTCCATTAACATCTTCAATTTCATCTTGCAGCTCACGATTATCATCATCAATAAGCCAATCAAGAACTGAATCTTCATTACGAAGATCACCTAAGATTAAACAAATTTAAATTACATTAAATATTGGTCTTTTAAACAATAATATTTGTTCTTACCATCAAAAAGAAGAGGATTTCCATTCCTGAAATACATTAACGCGGGAAAGTTTCTGATTCCATATCTTTTAGCCAAAGGAATGTCTTGAATCTTAACCATATGAATACCATAGATATCACACTCATCATCAATATGTTCTAACTCCTCTAAAACAATATCACAGGCTCGACAGTGAGGCTTGTCTGAAGCAATGAAGAAAAAAAATTATTCACCGAATTCACAATAAATTATGATTATACTTACAGAAAAAAACAACTAAATAGTGAGACGATGAAATGAGCTGTCCAAGTAATTCTCTGTTTACAGATTCAATGGTATCTTCTGATCTTTGTTGAATCAACCACTGAAGAACATCTTCTTCAGCAGAAATATCCCCAGAATAGACTGACGGAGTTCCTTTCTCGAAATATATCAAAGCAGGAAAAGTTTTACATCCATATTCATCAGCAATGTCCATGTCTTTGGTCTTGACAAATGCTATACCATGTTTATCCGTATCAGTATCAATATTTTCCAAGTCATCCAGAACCGCTTGACATTGTTCACAATCATCAGAGTCTAGTGAGTTTAGTTAAGGAGTTAAGGAATAGCAACGCAATTTAAGGAATGGGAACACACAAGATACAAACCAAACCAAAATAAAAAATGAGAATGCATAAAACCTCTATAAAATAAGAGCGCTTTTTGATGAGATATAAATCAATAGATCTTGTATAATAGAGTAAAACCGCGAGTCCAACTTTCTGATCAATTATAGCTCTATTATACATTGTATAATAGAGATAAATATAATTTGTTTACTTGAATCTTAAATCAAGTAATTGAAAAATCTTAGGCCAAGATTTTTCATGGATTAGCTGAAAATTAAACAAACATTAAACATTGATACTTACAAAAATAAACTGCTACATGATCTTGAGTTGCCAACAATTTTCGTAATATTTTCCCATCGATTTCCTCAATCATATCCAAACTTGGATCTTTCATTGAAATTAACCATTCTAATATTTTATCAGGCTTCTTAAGATCACCTAATAGAATTGAATAAAAGTAATTAATAAAACTGTTTAGAATAAAATTTAAATTTCGGTCAATTACCAGGATAAATAATGGGATCGTTTTCATCTCCTTTCTTAAAGAAGAGTAGAGCTGGTAGTGCATAAGCACCGTAGCTTTTAGCCAAGGCATTGTCTTCGATTTTGACAAACTTGATTCCGGCTGCATCAGCTTCATCATCAATCTTTTCCAATTCATCCAAAGCACGGTCACATTGTTTACAATCTTGTCTTGAGTAAAACAGAACTGCTAGATAATTGATTCGTCCTAATAATCGTTCAAACATTCGTCGATTAACACGTTCAATAGCATCTGAAGATTCCATATTTTCAGGTCGAGTTAACCATTCCAAGACTTCTTCCTCATCGAATAAATCACCCTCGTATTTCAATGGTTTACCTCGTCTAAAGAACACTAATCCCGGTGGGTTTCGTATTCCGTATTTCTTAGCAATTAAATTGTCTGATATTTTTATCAGTTCAACCTCATAATCAGAGCAATCATCATCAATATTTTCCAAATGTTCCAATATCTCTTCACTTTCATCGTCATTGTTCTTATAAAAGAGAACAGCTAAATATTCCTTTTCGTTAATTAATCTGAACAATATTTCACGATTTACATTTTCAATTGTGTCTTCATTTTTCTGCTGAATCAACCATTCTAAAACTTCTTCTTCAATCGTTAAATCACCATCATAAATGCTTGGAGATCCATTCTCGAAGTAGACTAAAGTTGGAATTTTGGTGATTCCAATTTCTTTAGCATAATTGATATCATTTGTTTTAACAAAATGAACTCCTATCTTATCAGTATCATCATCAATGTTTTCCAATTCAGTCAATATTTTCTCACATTCAGGGCAGTCACCATCCTCGTAAAAGAATACAACAATGTTAGGAACATCTTCGATCAAAACTTCTAACATTTTCCTGTCAACCTGTTCAATAACATCTTCTTTAGATCCTTTCGAGTCAACCATCCATGCAAGAACAGCATGTTCATCTTTAAGATCACCTTCATAAAACTGAGGGAAACGGTTCTTGAAAAAGATAAGAGCAGGAAAAGCGACAACATTATACTCTTTCGCTAGATCAGTATCCTCTATGCGAACAAAATCAATATCATTTGATTCAGCAATATGATCAACTTTTTCCAATTCATACAAAACCTTTTCACACTCAGAGCAACCTTTGTCTTTGATGAACAAAACAGCAACATAAGGCGATCGGGTCAATAATTTATCCAACATTTTCTTGTTTAGTTCTTCAATAGAATCCCGTGAACTCAATGCCTCTTCTGATGTAACCCATTTCAAAACATCATCTGGTTTTTTCATATCTCCATTGTAAACAGTTGGTTTGCCGTTACGATACAGAACTAAACTTGGAAAAGTGTTGATTCCATTTTTACGAGCTAAATTTTCATCATCTGTGGTAACAAACAAGATTCCGTGTTCATCAGTGTCATCATCAATATGCTCCAAGCCTGCTAAAATCTGGGAACACTCTTTACAATTGTCTGGTGCATAGAAGACTAGAATATAAGGCGATTCTTCAATCAAATCTTCAAGAATCTCCTCTGTTACTTCTTCAATTGTATCTTCTGTCTTCTGTTTAATCAGCCACGCCAAAGCTTCTTCCTCTTTAGTCAAGTCACCTTCATAGACAGTTGGTAATCGATTCTCGAAGTAAACCAAAATTGGTAATTCATCCATAAGTCCGTATTCTTTAGCTAGTTTATCATCATCGATTTTTACCAACGGTATATCGTATTTATCTGCATCATCGTCAATATTTTCTAGCTCTTTGAGTACGATGGCACTTTTGGGTGAGTCTCGATCATAAAATAATACAGCAACTGCATCGGCAGTGGAAATCAAAGTTTCCAAGGTTTTCGAATTGACATCTTCAATTTCAACTGATGCTTGTTGTTCAATCAGCCATTTAAGAACTTCTTCCTCTTTGGTTAAATCACCTTCATAAACCGCTGGAACTTCATTTTCAAAGAAAACAACTGCAGGTAATTTATTCAGATGATATTTTTCAGCAGCTTCAACATCATTGGTTTTCACAAAGACGATATCATTGCGGTCACAATCATCATCAATATGCTCCAATTCCCGAAGAATCTCAGCTGACTTTCGATTCGATGAGTCGTAAAACAAGACTGCTATGTGAGCAGTTCTTTCGATCAAAGCGTAAAGCATTTTATCTGAAACTTCCTCTATTTCATCTGAATTGAGCTGCTTCTGTAACCAAGCTAAGACTTTTTCCTCTTTCTCCAAATCTCCATCATAAAGGTTAGGAATTTGCTTCTCAAAATAAATTAATGCTGGTAACTCATCGTCTATACCATACTCTTTGGCTAGTGCAGCATCGTCTATTTTGATAAATGGTAATCCAAGTTTATCACAATCATCATCAATGTTTTCCAATTCTCTGATGGCGTCAAGAGATTTTTGATCATCCTTATCATCTATTACAAAAATAAAGTCAAATGAATTTCATTTTAGTTAAACAAGAATCTATAATTGAAATGGTTAAAGCTTCAATGCTTTAAATGATGAATGAAACCTGCAAATAAAAAATTTGCATCCTAAGATGTTCTTAATTACAATGTTTTGAATGATTAAGAAAATGCAGGTAAAATCAACTTAAAGTCTCGCCAATGCCACAGAAAGCATTTGCTACAGCTTCAAAGATTTTTTTTTCTGGAATTCAATATCTAAAATTACTTTACAGCTCAAGTTGCAGCAATAAGCTACAGTTAGTATTGAAATGTCAAAGATTGAGACCACTGATGAAAAGATGAATAGCATTGTACTTAGAAGCAATAACATTATCTTGTCGTAAAAGTCGAACTTAATGTCTCAACTACCAACATTTAAGCTGAAAAATCTATCATTTGACCTATTTTTAAGCATACAGTACGTAGTGTATCGTTTGTTGTTTCAAATGGTTAAACAAAATCCATAGTAGTTACATCCATAGTATACAAAATTTACAGTCAAACTTTCTGAAATTTGGGATACGACACCTTATTAGTGACTATAAATAGTTCAATCATTTTCTAACAGACTCAAAAAGCAAGTCAATTCGTATCCAAATTGACTGCAACAAAACCAAAAATTGGCGTGAATATCAACTGAAAAACAAACCTGGATCCTTGAAATGATCATCTGTTAAGTTATCTCATTCCTTAATCTTAGGTTTTAAATCTCGGTGTGAATCATGAAATCGATAAATTTAATAGCACAGAAACAAGTTTTGCCTTGGATCTAAAATTTTTATGAACAGTCTAGCTAAGCTAATTAAAATTTTATATAAGAAACGTTGTCATCAAAATTTCATCAAGAAGTATTAATTAGATGATAAAATTTACGATGTTGAATGACAAGAAAATAATCAATCAATGGCAAACAACAAATCCATTTAAAAAGAGTTCTGTGTTGGTGATACTTACAGAATAAGACAGCAACTTGAGATTTGTTGGAGACAATTTGATGAAGGACGACGTCTGAAACATCTTCAATCTCATCTGAAGCTTGTTGATGAACAAGCCAATCAAGAACTTGGTCCTCTTTAGTTAAATCTCCTGAATAAAAGTTGGGTATCTGAGATTCAAAATAAACTAAACAAGGCATTTCATGATTGTCGATGCCAAATTGCCGAGCAGCTTCTCGGTCATTTGTTTTCACAAACAAGATTCCATGTTGCCTACAATCATCATCAATGGTTTCCATTTCTCGCAAAACTGTCTTGCTTTTTTCCTGAGTGTCATCATCTTAAGAATAAAAATTAGATAAAGAATAGAAATTAAATTAAAAGCTCTAAAAATTATCAAGTCTCAAGTAAAACTCTATGTCAAGCCTTACATGAACTCTGCGTAAATGCAAGGCCTATGTTGAATAGTAAACAACTTACAGAAAAGGACGACAAGGTGTTCAGACTCTTCTATGAGAGACTCAAGTACTTTGGTTGACACTTCTTCAATCAAGGAATCTTTCTCGTTTTCATCATCAGCGGTGTCACGGAAGTCAACTAACCAGTCAAGAACTGCTAACTCGTCTTCCAAGTCACCTGTTGAAGAATTGAATAGCAAAGGGTAAAGCAAAGGGTAAACCTGAAAAGTATAGATAGACACTTACCTTGATAAACAATTGGAATCCTCTTACGATAGTAAACCAAAGCAGGAAGATCTTCAAGTCCATATTCAAAGGCCAAACTTTGATCGGATATTTTGACGAAACTGATTCCTTTACGATCAGCATCATCATCAATCTCTTCTAATTCATGTAATACCTTTTCACACTTTTTACAGTTATTTTTATCTGTTGAAGTGAAGCCAACAAGAAAAGGAAAGTTTAGGACAAAAACAAAAAAAAGAGATGAAATATGTAAGTTAATATAATCAAATTTAAATAAATATCTCCTGTATTAACAAGTAATTAATCAAAGAAAAAATAAAATAATCTTTGCAGGATAATTTATGGTGTTCATTACACAGTTTTGTTGATAATGGGTTGCGGATCAGCTGGGACAAGTTAAGTTTACAATAAGACTCTAAACTAAACTTTCATCTCGAAGATTTTGTCTCTTCAAGATAATTTCACAGTTTTTGAGCTTATTGAACTACTCATCACTACTAAATAATAATAATATGAATAATGATCAGAAAGTTGGGACAAAGTGCATGTTTTGTGTGCTGTAACTCAATTTGAAACCTACAAAAGAAGCGCTCTTATTTTACTAAATCAAACATAATGTTAAGTTGGTGGGTAAAATTGGATTTGCAGTTCAAAGATATGAATGATTCAATGAGAGCAGGAAATGTATTGAAATTGTCTGCTAAGATTGAGCTGGAAAAAAGGGAATAACATTGCAATTAAAAATGGATTGATTATTTTTTCAGATTCAATAGTGAATGTTAATCATACTCACAGAATAAGACAGCTATGTAGTCATGTGTATCAATGTATTTTTGTAGATTTTTGGAATTGACTTCTTCAATTTTCTCTGGTGAATCCAAAGAGTCAATTGAAATTACCCATTCCAGTAATAAGTCCTCTTTGGCTAAATCTCCTGTAAAAATGTCCGAATCCAATTATTAAGAGATGTTAGCAGTAACCACCAAGTCCATTGACTTGACCAACAAAATGAAAGGTTTAAAGATGAAATTAAAAAAAGGTTTACCTTCATAAACTGTAACCTCTCTGTTTTTAATGTAAGCCAAACTGGGAAACTCAGTAATGTCAAATTTTTTAGCTCCAGCTCTTTCTGATGTTTTAACAAAATTGACCTTTAGTTTGTCCACATCATCATAAATCTGTGAATAACCAAAGTAATTAGTTAATCATTTCAGGAAATATCTTTATTAAACTCCAACCTTTTCTAATCCATGAAGCAAGTCCTTACATTCAGTGCATGATCGTGTATCTGAAATTAAAATGAACGACAATCAGATTGGTTCAAAAAAAGTAAGTTAATTGTGAAAAAGATGGAAAAATATCTGAATGAACTGATATTTCAGTGAAGGTCAAGTTTAACAATGAATCAAATTTCCTTTCCTAGATTACATTTGATTGGTATGATTTGGAAAACAGTTTTGTTAAAAATCAACGATATTGATGTGTAAAAATACAAAACATGTTTTATTGCAATCATTTAATCTTATTGTCGCTCGTGGATATTATTTCAATGAGTGCTTAAAAATTTGAACAACCTTGGTTTAAAGCATCATTTGCTCAACTGTTTCATCTCAACCTACTTTTGGTCTAACAACAGTAAATCTGGTTAACCTTAGATTCACATTTGCTAATTGAATTCCATATACAACTCATATTTTTCACAAATACACATCAAGTTAAGGTCACTTAGGTCTTAAAAATGTTCAAAGGAAAAGCAATGAAAAAATTGTTACTCGAAATTGATTGCTCAGTTAAAGTCACATTGTTAAGTTCACACAAACCTAAATGTATCTCTATCAAGAGTAAACATTTTTTAGCATCAACATGTATCAATATATTTTCAACTGATCATCACTTAATTTAGATGTTAATTGCTTGTCTATCTGAACTGGTTAATAATTAGATGGCTTGTGTATGAAGGTGGTTAAAATACTTACAAAAGAAGACAAGAAGAGTAGATCCTTGGTCAACTTGATTCTCAAGCTCTTTGGCAGTTAATTCTTGGATAAACTCAGAGGGAAATGCTGGTTTCCGAGCATAAGATGTATCACAAATTAATAAAAAAAGTGTAATCAATGTTTGTAAAATTTTGTGAGGATATATATTCCTATAGACTCGATGTAACTTCATATCATTGAGAGGTAAACAAGTTGATACATGTACAAAATTAGTTGGTCTTGGTTGTTATAATTGGTATAAACAAAAGATTAATAACAAAATAAATTTATTTATTGTTGATAATTATGTAACAATTTAGATAAATGGTTAACGTTGGGTTAAAATGTGGTTAGAGAAACACTTTAATGAATCAAGTTGGAAGCCAAGGTGAAAAATATGATGTGTTTAAATATGTAATCGCAACGGTTGTACGCGAGGTAAACACAGTTGATCTTGTTGTTAATTTAGCTGAATGAAAGTAAAATTGAGTCAAAAATATTGAGTTAAAAATGTGGAAACAAACGATAAAAGTTGAGAAGATGGCGAAGAAAGCAAAAGAAAGGCGAAAAAAGAAGAAAAGAAACTGAAATAGAAATTGAAGAAATTTTTCCAGCTTTTGGATGATAACAAAGTTATTCCAGATTCAATCCAAATTTAGTTGTAACAACAAAAGCTATATTCATCGCCCATTCTGATTATACGTAACAACTCGCACTCGCTTTTTTTTCATCTTCATTCTCATCTTCATACTCATCATCTCTTTCATATCTTCAGCTTGTTTACAGTGAAAACACTCCCAGTGTCACTTAAACTCTACTTCCGTTCGCTATGTTCATCGTCAAACTTACTCAAGCTCACCATTTATTTTCATCATCTTCATCATCATCATTATTTTCACTTTCATTTTCATTTTAGTCTTTGGGAAATCTTGATGAAAATAGACGCAGGCTTAGCAAGTTGCCAAATGAATTTACCATCAAGATGAGAATAGGATTACCAATTGAATTTTTTTAAACCAATGCTTGTTGATGAACATAAACCTAAACATCTAAACGGCAAATTCATGGATAAATCATTTCAATTTTAGTTTTTTACAGTTTATCAATGAACCATTTTTGCTCATCATTTGATAAACATTTTACACTAGATAAATCTTTGAAATAAGGTTGAATTGAAAGTTGGTTAAGATTTCGCCGCCATCGATTTAATTGCTCTTCAAGATTCCAGAATTATGTCCAGATTGTAAAATTTGAAACCAATTGTTGAGATCACTATTAGCTAAGAAAATTGTCCGATTTCCCAAAATTGATCGATAATCAAATTGCATTTTTTACTCTATTTTGAAAACCGAGTTGTTGATCAAACAAGAATGATTGGAATAATCACATTCTTGGCTGATTTCATTTTTGATTATTTAGCATATTCCTTCCATATTGAATTGTAATCGGCAGAAAACTAAAATGATTGCAAGAACTTTTTGACTGTCGCTATTATTGATAACTTGTTCCAATGACACCGTTCTTCAGTTTGTCGAAAATTTCGATTTCAACTGGGCTAACTCTACTACTGACTTAATTTTTTAGATAAAAATTAATCACGAGCAATTTCGTTTTCATTTCATATAACTCATAATGAATCAATTTCATTACATGAAATGCTGATAAGATAAAATAACACAAGAACGAAGTGAAGAGTGATTGTTTTTACGAAGAATAACAAAATTGTCTCAATTTTTGTTCTTTTTTCTTTTGCATTTATGCTCTAGGTGTTGAAGAGGACGAAAAATGTGATTTAAGTAAATGACCAAAAAGCCACAGTGCATCTTTCATAAAATGCTCATCTATTCCTTGATTTTTACAAATGTGACAATAAAAAAGTAGTGGAGGAAGGTAAGGGAGGGAAAAAGGGAATAAGGAATGGAGGGAAAAGAAAATTAGTTTATGTTTCACAGAGAGACTAAACTACCGGTAGGTGTTGTCTGTTGGCCCACTAAATTAGCCACATGAGAGTAAGGGGAAGCTACAGGTCGATTTTCTAATCTGTCGTAATCAAGATGAAACTCTTTGGCAACTCGTCGCCAACTGCTGGCATCGAAAAAATAATAAGTTCCTCTTTCATAATTTTGACTTTTCTCGATTGGTGGCATCCCAGGGGCTCGAGTGATCCAAACTTTTTCATCTTTGTGATAACGCCAATCTCTAGAGTATCTACAGGGAAGAAATAAAAAAAATTAGGTAGAGGAGGGAAAAAATAGAGTTTTAAAACTCAGCTGGCAAATGTAGTGAAGAACTAATCATCAAAACGAACTTACAATTCACTTGCTGCCGCAATTTGTATAAGATCATTAGGGAACATATAAAATAGAAAGAACAAAGTATCATCACCATAACGACTTAACTTAATAGGCAATAATTTTTCTCTTATTTGACTGTTTATCAAGTATTCATGAGGAACAGGATAGTCCATTTCATGAGGTTTCAGAGGTTGATCAGACCAAGGGCCGCAGAATGTGGAGTAAAGGTTTTCAGCAGAGTTGAGATCCAGTTTAAGGGTACCCAGGTCAATACCGAGTGCGAGTGAGACCAAATTAGGATCAGATTCAGCAGCACGGATAAACGTCAACAAACCAACCATTCCGAACTGATCTGTTACCATCCCTGGGGGTATATTTGTTACTCGACCTTCCTTCGTTGTTTGTATTCCACGTTTTAAGGATTTACTAGATGATATCACTCCACTGTTACCAGTTATAGCACCGCCTGTGGACGAAGTTTCATTTGAAGATGAATTAACATTGGATGGTCCAATTGAAATTGATCCCAATGACTGACCTCCAGACCCAGAGTTCCCGTCTCTTCCTATGCCAGTTCCGATACCAGAACTGACCGAGTTATTTCCTACTACCGAACTAGACGAACTAAGAAGACCACTAAATCCTGAGCTTGAATTTTGGTTAGGGTTGACATTATCATGACCCCCGCTTCCTCCGCTATTCGAATGGACATTTGTCGTGGAACCCGGTAAAGCTGGAAAATCTTCCGAAAGAATAGTAAATTCACCACTCGATGAGCTAGTTGGAACATTATCCTTAACCATACCGACGTAAGGAGGTCTAGAAGAGCCAGGTGCTCCAGAATTAGAGTTAAATAAGGAACCGCTAACACTACCACCACTTAGAGACGGAAATTCACTAAGGTCAAGGGCACTTGGAGGGCCTCGACCTGATTCAGAGACCGTAGGAATACCGAAATTGGAATGAGAAGTATTGGCTGCTCTAAAATTGGCAAGTAGATTGTTATTGTGAACGGTTGCTGCATCAAACAAATCGGACAGGGGACCACTACGATTAGGTAACGGGTAATGTTGTTGTCCACCCATGTTGCGATTTTGTAAGAGTCTCGCACTTAAGCTTGCGAGAAATGAATTTGGTGATTGTTGTTGAGTTGGTGGAGTCATTGACGGCCTTCGTATGAACAATAAAGATTTATAATAACTGAATAGAAAGAAGCAGAAGAGAAAAGTAAGTGAAAGAAAGACAAATAAACAGTTGTGGTGAATGAGCAAAATTACAGGGTTAACGCAAATTAAGAGAAACATGCAATCAATAAACTTACCTATTTTATCAAATGTAATAAACAGATTATCAACAAATCAATTAATCAGACTATTTTCAATTCATATAACTCATATAAATAAATCTCTGCTTGAAAAGCACAGAAAGTATAAAAAAGTGGGTGTAACCAGCTGTAACAGCAAACTCCACCCAAAGGAAGCTCTCATGATAAAAAAGGGTCGGTCTCAATAAAATACTTGAGCGAGGTTTATTCAAATGTTTTAATTATTTTTCGGTATTTCCAACTTTTTGATAAAGAACGATTATGCAACTGATATGATTCCATATTAATCAGAACCATGAAACTTTAATATAATTATTCACTGTTAATTCTTTAAAACTTGGTCATTTATCGGCGTCTCAATGTCTAGATTGAAATTCAAAAATAGACAAAGTTAGTATTACATGGTAACCGAATACTGCGTAACTAGTCTTTCTAAGATTCTGATCCAGATGATAACTTCAATAAACTAGTTTCTTTATTTGGTTTTGGCCAATTTTAGTTAATTTTATCTTTAGTTGTTTAGTTGTTTATTACGTTTGATCAAAATGGGCGAAGAATGGCCACCTCTTAAAAATGATCGTATTCTTAGGATCATTAAAGGCGAAACAACTGATTTTACTCCAGTTTGGGTGATGAGACAAGCTGGACGTTATTTACCTGAGTTCAGAGAAATCCGTAAACATCATGCCTTCTTTGATCTATGCAGGTATTTATCTTTCTTTTTATCAACTAGAATAAATTTGATCTCATTTTCATGCAATATAATTTATTCTTGAGTGGTTAGAAAAAATTGACCAATTTGATTCAAATGGTTGAATATAAGTATTAAGCTAAAAAGTTAATTAGGTTAAGATTGCTATACTCTGTTAAGATTTCCTTTAAATCCAAAACTAACATAGTAATAGATCAATTATAATTAATCCAGAGTAAAGCGATCATTAATTTTCTTTTTAGTCTTAAGCATGATTTCTTGATTTATTTTAATGTTAACTTCACTTCAAATTTGACAGAACACCAGAATTGGCAACTGAAGTTACTCTTATGCCAATTCGTAAGTTTCAACTTGATGCCGCAATCATTTTTTCGGATATCCTGGTGATCCCACAAGCTTTGGGTATGGAGGTGTCAATGGTACCCGATGTTGGTCCAGTATTCTCTGAACCACTTCAAGGTCCTGCTGATTTAAAAAAATTGAATGCAACAGTTGACATAGCTACTGAATTAAAATATGTCCATGATGCTATTCGTCTTACAAGACACAAGCTAGAAGGTAAAGTGCCATTAATTGGTTTTGCTGGAGCTCCATGGACTTTAATGGGGTACATGATTGAAGGAAAAGGGTCTAAAACCTTTTCAAAAGCTAAAAAATGGTTATATCAACATCCTTATGAATCAGTTCAACTACTAGAAATGATTACCGACAAAATTATTGATCATTTATACCTTCAAGCCAAATCAGGAGCTCAATTGTTACAAGTTTTTGAGTCTCACCTCGGCTATTTGAGTCCAAAATTGTTCACTGCCTTTGAGTATCCGTTCCTCAAAAAAATAGCTGAAACTGTCAAAAGTAAACTCAAAGCTGATAATTTGGAACCAGTGCCAATGATCATTTTCGGGTTACATGGACACTTCGCCATTGAAGCCTTAGGAGCAGATCCAAATTTGTACGATGTTGTTGGAATTGATTGGACTATGGATGCGGCTAAAGCCCGTGCAAAGGTTCATAAAGACGTTACTCTAATGGGAAACCTCGATCCTTGTGCCTTATATGGTGAGGTGGATGATATTGATTTGTACGTTTCAGAAATGGTTGAAGCCTTTGGAACTAAACGTTATATTGCCAATTTAGGCCATGGAATTTACCCTGATGTAAATCCACAATGTCTTAATGCATTTGTCAACGCGGTTCATAAGCATTCCGCCATATTCAACAGAAAGCAATCACAAGCTTAATCCAGATTATTGATTAAATTTAACCAACCGCCAACTAATCAGAAATATACTTAAACTTGAACTAATATTATTTCAAATAAAGATTGTTATTATTTGATTTCAATTGCTTTCCTAGTTAAAATTTCTTTTCTTTTAAAATTTAAAATTCAACAATTGAGATGGAAATTTCAATCTGTAAGAAGCTTGTATTTTGAATATACCGCCTGTAGTTTCTTAAAGCCTCTTCTATGTATAGAGGGACAGAGTAAAGTAGAAAACCTGCTTATTTAATTTTGAATTAGATTCGGGTTTAATTGTTTGTATTGTATTTCAATCTGTCAAGACATTCGTTGTAATTACATTAAGTATTTAAATAACAATGGCTACTAGTGGTAAAATTGTTGATTTATCTTCAGAATTATCTATTCCTCAACTCTCTGGTTTAAAACAACAACTTGATCAGGTAAGATAGATGTATGAAATGATGATTATTATTTCTTAGATCTCATGCTGTTTATAAAAGGGTTTCCTACGGAGAAAGGATTATTTACTTAAATTAATTGACCGTTATCCATCTATTGTTTATTTAGGAAGTCGAATTGCTCGCCACATCTATTCAACAGTTACAGAATGCTCGAATCAAGTATCAAGAGTCTGGTGAATGTGTTTCCAGTCAAGCTAAAGTGCCAAAAAATTCGGAGATTTTAGTACCACTAACTGCATCTATGTATGTAAATGGAACCATCGTGGACAATGATAGATTTCTGATAGATATTGGTACAGGTTACTACATTGAAAGGAACAGAGAAGCAACAATCGATTATTTTAAACGCAAAGTTGAATTTTTGAACAAAGAAATTGAAAAATTTGCAAAAATTGCGCAAGAGAAGATTAATATAAGAGAATGTAAGTTTAATCTTACAAAAATTGTGTCCATTTCTAACTTTTATCCATTTTTCATTGTAGCTGTTATCGAGGCTCTGGTTTACAAACAGCAAGCTGCACTACTTGCTAGCAAGGCGCAAGCACAATAACATTTGTTTATGATTAAGAAGTCTTTTTGTCGATTCATGAAATTTAGATAAATTTCGACCACCGACCAAAGTGAAAAGTTTACCGAGAAGGATTGTTTCCAGCTGATCTGATCACTAATCATCTTAACATACTTTTTCAACGCCTTCCGAGCGGCTATTTATTATGTAATTGGATCCTTTTTCTCTGGTTTAAAACTGTAAAGAATCAAATTCTTTATTCTTGTTTTCTTATGAGTTTTCATTCTTTTCTGTTCCAACTCAATCTTTAACTAAAATTAAAACCGACTTTGAAGGCAAAAGTTGACCTAATCACCAGTTTCACCTTGAACTTCACATAAACTCAACTCGGCGTTACAATTAGATTATTAAATTGGTTCATTAAGCACGAATCGTGAAAAATAAGAGGCCAGATAAGACCGGTTGATCAGATAGTGACTAAAAATTAATAAAATCAGAGGCCACCAACAAATAATTAAAAATTAACATTACTTCACTATATTTAATGTTTAAACTTGCAAGATTGCTGTTTAACTTTGGGTTCTCGACTCAGCCCCAAACACTTTTCACCTTTCTTCTCAGCCTCATTTGATCTGACTTAATAAGCTTACAATTTTGGGTTAGTAATTTAAGCTATCATGTTTAACAGATGACAATTTTGATCTTTTTAGCTTTAGAAGCTCTATTATAATAAACATTTTTAAAAGCAGCATTAGTAAACCCTCTCAAGAGGTGAGTCGGGTGTATAAACCGACAGAGGACTCTTATAATAAGCCGTTAGCTTTATACGCTAAGCCTCTTAAGCAACGAGTTTTATCTCTTTCTTTTTCAATTATGAGGGATTTAATATCTGCTACTAACTCCATCTTTTAGTTTTTTTTATACTTAATATACTTTTATACTTTTCATTCACAATATAAACAATTGCAAATCAGTCTTGAATCTGGTTGAGTCAAGCACTTGAGTTGTAAATGTCCTCGCCATCAACAAATAACTGAAATTCTCACCAACAATCTTAGTTTTGTCTACTTGTTCAATGTTGACAATCATTTCATCACCAGATCAAAATTAGGGCTAGACAGGAACAAAAAAAAACACAATCATCAACAATAACAGAATTATTTTTCAACATTGGGTTCCATAATTTTACTGACACATTGGTTTAACTTCTATTCCTTCTTAAACATGGTTGATCAAACAGTCGAAAATAATTCACAGGTGAATTCGACTAAAAACAATCCTGGACGCAAAAGAATCAAAGGTAAGAACTTATTTTATATTTCATCTGTATGTTTACCTATTTTTGCTACAGTATTGTTTTTATATACATTTTGTTATTTTCATATGTATTGTCAAGATTATTTTAATTTTGTTTTTGTTTTGCTTTGTTTTTTTCATTTGCCATCTTGATTTATGCTTTTCATTATCGTGCCTTTATATTATGATTTGCCATCGATTTTCCTCTGCCTGGCTTTTGTTTTATTTTTGATTTGATGATTGTGCCAAAAGGCAATTTAAGTTATCGCCATCTTTACGGTAATCCAAATTTACGATTTATTGGTAAACCCCCTTCTTCATCTCCTGGATTAATTAATGGACATGAGAGTCCAACTCACTCTTTCATCACAGATGTTGCCGATGTCAGACAAATGGAACAAGGGTTATTAAGACTTCTCAGTGATTTTCATTCTGGAAAGCTTCAAGCTTTTGGTAAGTCTTAAAATTTCACTCGTGTTATGCCATCTCGATAATTGTCGTTTACTGATAATGATCAAACACAAGGACAGTAAACAGGATTGGGTTCAATAAATGATATCTAATGATCAATGATCGCGATAATTGAACTAAGTTAAAATTTTTTGTTGTTTTATTCATGGGTTAACTCATTCGATGAGTCAACATTAATTTATATTATCTGTGCAAACATTTGTTCTGATATTTAAATTAATGTAGTCTCAAAATGAACATATCAAAATTAATTTTTACTCTCCCATTTAGGGCAAATTAGCTCTCCATAATCACGAGACTCTGATGAATATACCTCATTCATTTTGTACTTCATTACTTTCCAAATATTGCTATCTGATCTCTAGTCTTACCTTCATATTTTATGCTTTCATCCAACACAACATCAACCCTGTCTATATCCTAAGAGTTTCTCATGATGACAATTATTTCTGTAATTACTTTTTCAATGTCTAGTTTCAAATACATTAATCTTCAAGTTGGAACAAAAAAAAGATTGTGAAAATTCACTTGAATGTTTCCCATGCAATCAATCTAAGTGGCCAAACAACAAGCCAGTTACTAAATTATTGTGTCTGATTTGCTGCAAAATTTTTTCTTGAAAAAAACATTTTCTATGTTCGATTAACAGTAAGACCAGTCAACCCTTACAGGACTTTATCCACCTGCTGATTTTGCAAAATGATTTCTTCGAACCTGTTGTTGATTGAGAGTAATCATACAAATTGATGTTTCTGAAAGGAAGCCATTCTATTGTTCACAGACCAATGAATACTCTGTTTACTTGTGTTCACAAGCATGAGATATGTGAAAAACAGATAATCATTTCATTGAAACTTAATGAGCTACTTTACGGATATACGTTTCAGTTGCCTGAGTTGATGTCAATTGTTAACCTCAACATAAAAGCTTACCAGTTTATTAATTTATTTCAACAATTTCTTTCAGGCTTTTCTTAATTCCAACATTTATAGACATCAAGATTCATCAATAATCTTGAAATCATTGTTAAATAGCATTTAAATACACAAAAGCATGGTAACCTTTTCAAAGAAGCTGTCATTTTGATTGTACAAAATTTCCCTGCCTTTTCAATTTCAATCATGATTAGAATGTAAATTTATTTCTAATTTCCCAATAGATAACAGGTTATGAGAAAAATTCCAATAATGGTACTTTTGATCAAGTCAAGTGTTAAACCATTAACAAATGCAACAATTTACCAGTGCATTCAAGTGCCCGTAAAAATCGACACAATTACCTTAGATTTTATTAACCATTGCCTAATTAATTTAACTCACTAACCCAACTTCTCGATTCATTTTTAAACATTAAGCTAATGTCCAATAACCAATAATCAAATAATAATTTAATGATTTCCTCTTTAAATTAGTCAAGGCTTTAGAGCCAGTAAAAGGTTGACTTTGCATGTTTGCTTCAATAATCAGTCAACTATTGTAAGTCGTAATTATTTCAGTTGCTATTTGTTCATTAATATTTGCATTGCTAACAAATTTTTTGACTTCTAGAAATACAGAATCAACTTTCATGGTATTTCTGCTGTGTATTTCATATCTTGCTATAAATCCATTGTTTGTAAACCGGTTGATTATTAGATATCAATGGTTCATTAACCTGAATCTTATTTTTCTGGTTCATTGAGAATCGTATACAGTTTCCTCTAATTTAGAGGTTCTATCTTTTCCATGATTTTTTCTAATCTAATATTCGTATCATCTAACGTATCTATTTTGTCTATGCTTTTTTCAGGTCAAGATATTACATTTGAAAAGATGGAAAGTGTTCGGGAACAACAGGAAAAACTTGCGAGACTTCATTTTGATTTGAACAACCAACAAGAACTGTAAGTTGAAAGAAAATTGAAAACGATATTTTTCATTAATAAACATTTATTTATTTCTTTTAGACATGATACTGAAGATGGAAGACGCTTAGCAAAGGAAAATATGTCCAAACTAATTGAAAGCGTAAGTGTTTATCATCATTTAAATTAAGACCTCTCTTTAATTGTTCATTTTTCTCTCTCTTTTCCCTCCTTTTATTCAATCTTACAGCTACAACAATTAAGCTTCTCAATGTAAGCATCAATTTGTTTACCATACAATCAAATAACATCTTATCACCTTCAAGTCATTTGTATCAAGTTTGTAGGAAGTTGCTGTTGATGTTTCAAACCCGTTAATTGTTACTTTATTTGGCTCTACTATTAACTCAATACAACTGCAGTCATTATTCTGAAAAATGTCACTTCGTGGGATTGGCCCTTCTACTATTCACGCAGAATTTTTCCGGAAAATAGCTTTTTATGATTTTTTAATCGAAATTTTGTCGTAGTTAATTTATCGTCAAAAGACCTTATTGTCATTGAATCTTAGGTCCAATTTTGTAAAAATCTTGTGCGAAAAACGCTGTTTGTTTAGGAACTGAGACAATGTGACATTTTCAGAATAATGACTATTCTTGTTGACTGTTTTCAGAAAAAGTCAAGTCTTCCTTGTCACTTGTTCATTTGTCAACAATCAAGCATTTTGCCTTTTGTGTCTCTATTTAGTTAGAGCCATTTTTTACCCTTAAGATGTTTAATGACTTGAAATTTTGAATACTTCTGGTTTAATTTGATTCTAATTTTTGTTCTTTTCTCTCTTTCAGTGAACAACTACAATCTCGATCAACTGGAAGGACATCAACTTTCAAAACTTAATTTTACAACTTTAATTGTGATACTCTATTCTATTCAGTCCTATCCAACTGCGACAATCTTTAGTACATTAATTTAATGGACTCTGATCATGTAAAAATATCAGAAAAACTTGTGATTATTCGTCTTAATACTGTGACTATCAATTTTTGGCAAGCTTTTCTGCAACTTTAATTTCTCGTTAATTTCTGTGATTTTTCATTATTCATTTATTTTCTACATTTTTTTTCCTCGACCTTTTTTTTAATTTCAACAATTCCATTATACTATTGCTATCAAAAGATTGAAAGTGTTTTGTGAATGTTCAAAAAACAAAATGCTTGGCATAAAATATAATTAGTAAAATTTAATTTAAGTTAAATTGCATTCTCCCAATCATTTTGTCACTTATCAAATTAGTGTGTTGCCGTTTATAACTGATTTGAATTTTTCACTATAATTTAGGATTAATCAAAGCTTTCGATTATAACAAGTATTATTTTACTCAAAAGCAAGAAAATTTAGATGAAACAAACTTGATTTATCTATCAACTTCTGCTTCTAAATCTATTTTAAACCTTTATTTTGAATGATGTTTTGATTTGAGTTAATTTTGGACAAGTTAAGGAAAAAATAATTTATTTTCTCATCAACAATTTCAATAATTTCATCTTTTTATTTCAAATCCTTTTGGCAGTTCTCAATCAGTTAATTATAGTTTCTTCAATTGATGCTTTGTCAATGAATTTTCAGTTGACCAATCATTTTCAAACTCTTTTTTTGCCCCGGATCATTTGATCAACACTATTCTGAAACAATTTAAAATCTAAATTGCATTACAATGTAAAACTCATTCATTTCCTTCCAAAATATTTCATTGGAAAGTTTAAATGTTCAATCTCAAACCAATCAATTCTTAAATACCATAATTGAGTCCTGTAGATTCAATCTACTAGAAAGTAAATTAAATAGATGATTTAATAAAGTCTCACCGTTTATCAAAATTTCAATATCTCAGACTTTTTTATATTTTGATGGTAAATATCTCAACCACATGATGGAGCCAAATGTTGTATTCATTAATTTGTTAATTAGCTGATTCGAGTTGATTACCTTGTGATTATCAGGAATAAAGCTGTTTATTATTCTTATTATTTCACTTCTGCAAATTTATTAAACGAAATGATTAGATAAAGTGATTGAATGACCTGAAGAGTTATGGAAATAAGTTTAGTCAGAAATAAATCTCGACCATTTTTCGTTCTAGTAATACTGTAATATCTTTATTATTTACTCGTCAAAATAACATTTCATCATAATACTTTTAACCAATTTTGAGGCCATTTTTAGTAGTTTGCGTTTCTTTATCACGTTTAAAGTCTCACTTCCGATACAAATTCAGTATAACTAGAAGTAGTCGAAGCACAAATTGAAAGAGATGCTTAAAGTTTAGTCATCATAATATTAATACTTGATGCTTAGTCATTTACTATACGAAAAGAGTCCTAATTTACGAAGACAAATTTCTTTCAGTCAAATTGGATTAATAAATTAGATTGAATGAAGAAAAGAATGAAGTGTCTAAGTCGAAATATTCAACGTCTAAATATAACACTGGAGAGCTTTGGAAAACGATAAATGGGATCACATTGATTTCTGTCTGGTTGATAATTTGGAATTGTAATTGATGTGCGATTTAAGTAAGCAGCCTTGATAGTGCTTTGTTATCATGATTATTATTCAACTTTTCGGGATCCAGCATCGATTCCATGACCATATCCAGAAGGGCCCCATTTCTTTGCATAACAGGCTGTGAGAAAAATAAAAGGATATTAAATCAGAATGATATTCAAATCTGAAAGATCTTGAGTCACTACATACTTTTACAGTAAATTTCCTCGTCTTTTTCACACAATGTGGTTGATTCAAGCCTTTTATGACATTCAAGACAATTGAAACAAGTCATCTTATGCCAAGCCTGTCGATTAAGGTATATAAATCGGGATTAGAGACAATCAGTATTATCAAGATGAACGTAAAAGAAGCATGTTTCAATAAAAATTACAAACCTTACCACCAGCCATCATTTTTTCAGCAAGGTAGACTTTTTTATTACATCTTGGACAAATATCGATGCGATTACCACGATCGTCAAAAGTCAAGCTATGTCTTTTGGATGTATTTCCACTTATATTTGTATTGTTTACTGATCTGCCATTATTTTCAATTTTGGAATTGACATCTTGCTTGGGCTCGATTTTGCTCTCCAATTTTGGTGATATGACCGTTTGTTTTGATGGCGAACCATTTGTTGAATCATTGCTATTTTTAGCTGTATCCGTTGTCACAAAACCACTCAAATTGTATCCTTTAGGACCAAACAATCGCGCGTAGCAAACTTTACAATACAATTCATTATCGTGTGTAGTCAGATTGCCACTGTCAAGTTTACGATTGCAGCTTTTGTTAGCTGTTGAGCCATAGAAAGATGAAACAAGATTAGGAAAATATTTCCGCACATTAGTTGATTTAAATAACAATTTCAATTAACGGTGAGCATGGAGACTGGATGATTAATTGGTATGGAATCAGTAATTGATTTACAACAAGAAGACGTTTGAATAATCAAATGTTGCATGCTAACTCAAACTAACCAATGACAAGGCTTGTTGCTTAAAGCGGTTTTTACAAGTACAATTTGTTCAACTTTTAACAGAAAATGATTAAAAATGGTAATTTATACAAAAATATGAAGTTTAATAAATCATGCTGTGAAGTTGAAAAATCAAATTTACTGATGAATGATGTTTGGTCTATAAATTAGTCAAAAATGTATAATTGAAACACTCAGATGAAAGGTACTCACCACATGAGAAGCAAGATTTATGGAATGATTTGCCCATAGCAATTTTTTCTTCGTTGAAATAAACCGTTTTTGTACATCTTGGACAAGTTCCGGGCATTATGACAGGTTGACACTTGAATTAAAACTGTGATCAATGGAGTAACAATTAAAATGAAGGTTAAAAGAGGAAAATGAAAACAGCTTTGGTTGATGACTTTAGTAAGACACAAAAGATGACTTTTGTCTTCTGTTGACAAGAGACAGCAATAAATCACAAGTGACCTCTCAGTTAATCAATAGACAGTCAACAGTCAATTTAGATGATAATTGGTTGAAGATTAAAACACATTAATTAAAGGGCCAACAAATGGTTGTTAAATTAGACAATTACAGTAAAGATGGGACTGAGAAACTTCGGGAAAATATTGAATATAACAACTGAAGGAACAAATAATCACCATAGATATTTGAATCAATGTTTGCTCAAAACTGCCAAAGATTTATCCATATCAGTATAACTGGAGAGAGAGAAAGAGAGCTTGGAAATTAATGATAGCTTTTAATCAGATTAATATTCAATATACTAAATATCAATCTACCTTGATTTGTGTGTCGCCAATTACATTAGCTAATGAATAGCTATTGACTTATCACTCGTTGAAAAATAAATTTAAAAAGACTTGATATTTCACTTGACTCATGAAAGAGTTAAAAATAATGTGACAATTTTCAAGACAATGGCAATGATTAACAGATTTTAAGACGCTCCTGTTAATCATTTAAAGTCAATCTAAATCAAAAATTAACCTCAATTGGCTACAATTGACTTGAGCCTAAACAGTCAATAACATCTTCGTTCTCATGTAACCTCTAAACCTTCAAAGATTACGATTAAGGACTAAGATTGAGATTTAAATTGAAATGATTAGGAACAGATTCACATTGAACAATGTTACACTTAAAGACGTCAATATGATGAACTAATAAAGGTAAAAATATATTACAAAAATAAAATGAATTAATAACGGAATGAGAATCACAAGATTCTTACCTTTTTTTTGATTTCCTCCAATAAATCAGCTGATGGTTAAACAATTGATATAACAAGTTGACTAAAAGTGCAACAATTTCATTCTATTTACAGTTTCACACCAAATTGTTGATGTTCAATTATACTCAAGATTCATCATCAAAATTATCTCCAAGAAAAGATGAATCCGATAATAGAATGCTGAGTTTCCATAGAAACAAAAATTAGCACTTATATGTTGACCGGCGCATAAATGGTCCAATAATTTTGACATCAACTAAACGATAGCAAAGTAAAACGAAAGCAAATAAAGATGGACTTTCAATGTATTTTCAATGTTTGTTTCAATAAAATTTTGTTGGTCAATTTTAATTGTTATTTTGAACTTATTTTTGGCAAAGAAAACTTTCAATTGAACCTTGCGTGAAATTGGTTACGTTGATCAGATTGAGATTAACATTAACCAATTTGATTGAAATGATACAATTGAAATGAGGTTAAACAAGGTAGTTAACACTATTTGATTGAATATTGAGCGATCTTGTAATCAATATAATGGCGTGTTCACAAGGAATAACACTGTTCAATGAAACAATGAGTAAACAGGAGAAATGAATTGGGAGTGAAAAGGACAAAATGATAGCCTGATTGGGAGTTAAATAACTAAATAAACCCTTCGATTGTTGAACAGTTTTTTTCATTCTCAACTTGATCTCTGTTATGTTGCAACAATTTAAGCTAATATAAAGTCAAAGAGAAACGTCAGTTCAAAATAAAATATATTATGATAAATTTTGCTTCAACAGTGATTCTGTCCTTTGTCAGTAATTTACCGAGTGTTAACCCAATTCAACAAAGTTTAATCGGCCACAATTCGAGTCGTCGAGGTGTTCATATCACTCTAATCGGTTGGCGATGGGATGTCATTGGACGTTACCTCGTCGTCCTCGTCTTCTTCCTACTCGGGGCTTTTGCCAAAATAGCTTACCATAACACTCAATGGCTACGGAATCAAGTCCCTGAATCATGGTAAGTACACTTTTACCTCTAACCGACCTCAAAAAAGGCTTTAATTCATCACAAGTTATCGATTGATTTGATTCTCTTAAAAATCTGATTTTCTTCTACTTCAGTCAAAGTTGAACTAAATCGAAATGACTGATTGTTTCAATCTAAATTACCTAAAGTAGGCCTAATGATTGCTTCGATGACAAAAGTTGATTTGATCAAAGTTGACAATTAAAGCTAAGTTTTGGTTAGATTTTACTAGAAGGTTATAACAAAGGGTTCAATCAGATCATTAGATTTTCATAATTCTTGCTTTATGATAATTTTGTCCATTTATATTGATTTGGTTATTATAAACATACAATTAAATGTATTCAAGTCAAAGTTTAAATATAAATCAAAGTTGAAGTGAAGTAAATGCTTTGATTTTCATAATTTTCAACCGATATTGATTTAACCTCAAAGCCTTTGAAGAGCTTCAATATCTCACAAAAATGGTAGTTTCATAAAGAACGCTCATTTCAATGGAAACTTGATTAATCGTAATTTGGATTTGATTGTGTCTTTCAGTGTTCTCATACTTCTAGGATCGTTTGTTGGTTTAATCCTTCAGTATGTACATTAACTATCAAAACATTTATCCATATTACAGTTATTATATTATATATCTTAAGTTTAACAGATATTCCTGGAAACACTTATATTCCTCAATTTACACCTGAAAAATTTTTCTACTTTTACCTTCCTCCGTGAGTAAAAATTGATTGACAATCATCAAGGTTAAGAATGATTAACCTATTTGATGATATCGATTATTACATTTCCCATGTATCATTATTTCTGCTCGATTATACCTACAATTACTATTAATCTAATCAACGATTCTCTTACATTTGCACCAGAATCATCTTGGAATCAGCTTTTGAATTGTTTGATAAAACCTTTTTCAAGAATATTGGAACTATCATGTTATTAGCAGTTGTGGTAAGTTAACAGTTAATTGTCATTAAAATTATCAACAATTGTAGATACAGGTTGACATTTACTGTTATTTAATTTGCTATTAATAGCGACTAAAGGATTCAATGAGTTAAACATGAAAATTTTGTTATTGCATGATATCCAATATTTAACAAGCAACTTTTATTACGAATTGAATGTTTATAAGTCAAAGATCATAAAGACCTTTTGAGATTAAATGGCGATTGAAGTTTATTGTTGATTGGCTTTAGGATAAATTAACTTGATTAACTAGTTTTGCTTTTAATTTCACTTTCAATTTAACTTGCAATTTCATTTATGATTTGAAAAAGGTTAATTTGGAAGTCGTTCAGATTTTGTTGGACTGATGATGATTAGTATTGAATCAATTTAAAGTAACATTTATGGTTAATGAAGAAGTTCAACTTTATTGTTAAAACTATTATTAGTTAGCAATAAAAATTGATCTAAAATACAAATCGATTGATTGAAGATGATGTTCAAAATGAACTTCAAGCTACATTCAACTGGGTTGTTGTATTGGTGTTGATTTCAGGTTAGGTTAATTAAGATTAACGATATTATCCCTCTGCTGGGTCATTTTGAAGATGATTCAATGATGATCATCAGCAAAAATGATAATTACGGCTGCTAATCTACTATTGCATCTGAAATCACAGGAAGATGATTACAGGCTTAAGAGACTTGCTTGAATCGTCTTCAGGTCACAAGATTTCAGACTTTGAGAAGTTAAACAAAATTTAATCTTTTTGAATCGAAATCTTGGCAATAAATTGTGAAATTACCTGTCAATTTGAGGTCATAAACAAAATAGAACTGAATTTCACTTGATTATTGATCCTTGATCCGTTGTCTTGTAAGGCTAAAGGGTTCGCATTTGAATTTATAATTGTAATAACAACTTGGTATTTAAAATGTATATTTATTTGATTGTAATCTGTTTTTATGATATAATTTAACGACTTTGGGTTTGGCTGAGTTAGGCCAAGTCAGATTTAATGATAAGCCAAAAGTTTATTCCAACTCAATTACAATGAAATCCCTTCAAAGACCATTACAATCTTTTGCTTACACTTGGTTGTTACTGAAAAGACACACTTAACACATTTGTAACATTTATCCACAAATTGACAAAACACTGAAAGAAAAATGGGCGAAAACGGGAAATAATCAGCTTCTTGCAAATTTAGACACTGTTAGTTTGTAGGGGCATGACAAATGAGTTTATCTGTGCGATTTATAAGTTTCTCTGATCAATAGTTTTCGAGAAAGTCGGGTTCGAAGTTGAAACTTTCAAAGCTTTTTGGACAATTATGGAAGCAGATTTTTTCGTGAAACTCATTTTCCTTATGTAAATTTTAATGGCGAATCAGAAAATGCATGAAATTATATGAAAAAAAGTTTGGTGTTTCTGTAAAACAGATAAGTTCGATTTTCGTTTGAATCGACAGATTTCAATGACAGTAAGAGTTAGCAAGCTGAAACTTGGTATTGATATATAAAACTTGTATGTACACATTATGAGTTGAATGCTTTTTTCAATTTATGAGCGGTTCTCTTGATTTTGACCATGGAACTAAAAACTTTCAACCTCAATATTTCGAGAATGACATAACCTAAAATCACCATTCTTTGATCTAACATTAGATTTTATTATGGCCTATGACATGGGCAAATAGTAAATTATTTGAGATCCTACTTAAAAAGTTATAACATTGTATTAATTATGTTGTCAGATTTGAAACTTGGTTTATAAAGTTAAATGGTTACTCAAACAAAACCTTAATTGTTAGAAGGATATTCATTTTTGAATAAATTCAGTCATATTTTATCATAGCCCATAATAAAACCTAATGATTATTCAGAGAATGAAGATTGTAGTTGACACCATTCTCGAAATATGGAGGTTCAAAGTTGTAGGTCCAATGGCCAAAATCAAGAGAACCGTTGCTAAATTGAAAAAATGATCCAATCCATAATAAGTACAAATAATTTTTATGGACTGGTAAGAAGTTTCAGACTTCTAACTCTTTCGGTCACAGAAAAAGGTCGGTTTAAATGCAAATCGAACTTATATGCTTTACAGGAAATCGAAAATTTTATTTCAAAAAATAATTGCATTTTCTGGTTCAGCATCAAAATTTACATCAGTAAGATAGGTTTTCATGAAAAAATCTGCTCCCATAGCTGTACAAAAGGCGTTCGAAGTTTCAACTTTGACCTCGATTTTCTCAAAAACTGTTCATCGGATGAATTATTTAATAGTACCAAAGGACTCAGTTTTCATGCCGCTACAAACGTACCAAGTTTCAACTCTTTAGTCAAATGTTCGAGCCTTTGACAGCATTCTTTGCATTACATTTGCTGGTTTAACCAGAAAATTGGTTTATTTACCAAGAAATGGGTTAATATGAGTTTGTTTTGTTTAATAAGTTGTTTCTTGCACATTAACAGCCCGATTTTCATAACCTAAAAGCGCTAATTGAAATTTATTAAATTGAATTGGATTATTCATTATGAAAGAGATAAATTGGCGAAAGAATTATGATTGTATGTGATGCCATTCTCGAAATATCGAGCCTAAAAGTTTCAAGTCCAATGGCCAAAATCAAGAGAACTACTTATAAATTCATGAAACTTTTTGATCCATTATGTGAGCCAACAATTTTTATGGACAAATGATAATTTTCACCTCGCTGAATATTATAGTCATAGAAAGCGATCGGTTCAAGCAAAAATCGAACTTATTTGTTTTGCAAAAGACATAAAACTTTATTTCTCAAAATAAGTGCATTTTCTGGTTAGCCATTGATATTTACATAAGGAAAATGAGTTTCATGAAAAAGTTAGCTACCGTAAATGAACAAAAGGCAATCGTAGCTACAACTTTGGACTCGACTTTCTCGAAAACTATTGATCAGAGAAACTTGAAAATCGCCTGAATGAACTTGGTTTTTGTGTCCCTACAAACTATCAGAGTCTAGTTTTGTATGAAATTAATTTTTTCCCGTTTTTGCCCATTTGTTTAAATTCGTGTAGAAACGGAAAAATTGTGTTGATTGTGTCTTTTTACGATTAAGATTATTGTAGTGATAACTTTACATTTTACCTGCAGGGAACAATCATCAATATCATTGGAATCGGGATTAGTATTTATGTTTGCTCCAATTGTGGACTTTATTTACCTTTTAGACTTAGTTTTATTGAATGTTTAACTTTTTCAACATTAATCTCAGCCGTTGATCCGGTTGCGGTAAGTCTATGCTAACAATTGATGAATGAACCCAAGACTGATCAATCTCTCTAATTCACAGGTTATTGCCATTTTTCAAGAAGTCAATGTAGATAAAGCTTTATATTTTCTAGTTTTTGGCGAATCGTTGCTCAACGGTAAGTTCAAAATTCATTGTAACTACAATTTTATTCAACAATAATTGACATTTGAGTTTAATTTCTAACTTTCTCTGATCAAGATGCTGTTGTGGTCACAATGTACAATACAATGACAAATTTTGCCGCTGCAACTGATATCCAAGTTAAACATGTGTTCTTGGCAATTCTCAGTTTCATAACTGTTTCAGGCGGAGGAATTGTTATTGGAGCAATATTTGGTGGTTTCACTTCACTAGTGACCAAATGTACAGGACAGGTTCGAGGTAAATCAAACACCATTTACGGTCAATGTTGTTTCTACAATTTATTTCTTCTTCTGAAATAGTAATTGAACCTTTGGTTGTGATGTTATGCGCTTATCTATCCTATTTTACTGCTGAATTACTCCACTTTTCTGGTATAATTTGTCTGACCTGTTGTGGACTGATTCAAGCTGCCTATGCACGTCATAATATCTCGAGCAAATCAAACATAACAATAAAATATTTTGTCAAAACTTTGAGTAGCATTTCCGAAGTTATCATATTTCTCTTTCTGGGTATGGTTTTAATTCGTGATATTCATACATGGAATTTTTCTTTCGTAATATCAGTGCTTATTTTTTGCATAATTTACCGATTCGCAAGTAAGTTTAGAGACACAATCAATGTCAGGTCCAAGTTATTCATTGACAGTTTTTCATCTCCATACATTAAATATTAGGTATTTATCTGTTGACTTATGTTTGCAACAATTTTTCAAATCGCCTTCGAAGTATAACTCGCCAGGAACAATTTATTATGGCTTATGGTGGACTAAGAGGTGCTATTGCCTTTGCCTTGGCAATAATGTTGGATCCTCGAGATTTGCCTTCAGCTGATCTTTTCGTTACAGCAACCTTGACAGTTATTATATTTACTGTTTTTGTTCAGGTAAACAAATCTCAATGATTAATTGTTATATATCCCGGAAGTGAATTATCCAATTGATCAATATGAGTTGCAGAATGATTTAAATCTTTCAATCTGTTCTTGACTAATTTTGTGCATTTCAACAACAGAGTAACTCTGTGAATTAAACATTATCACAATTGTTGAGAAGCTTTTATGTTAATGTTTTATTAACTTGCTTATTATAGTCAATTTGTGTGAAGTGTTTACTTTTTTGGTGTTTTATTGATTATTAGGGATCAACTACTAAACCGATTGTTCAACTTTTGGGATTGCAAATGTTGACTGATGCTGATCCTAAATTATTCAACGAGTTACACTTGAAAGTGATCGAGACTACAATGAATGGCCTGGATGATATTATCGGACAATCTGGAGCTGGAAATTTCATAGTAATTATCATTTACTCATTTTTGAAAGTCAATCGTTTCATAAACGCTTCTTTCCACAGGCAAAAAGCCTTTACAATGTCAATAAATCAGCCCGAAGGTTTCTCATTAAAGATTATACTAATCGATGGACGACCGTTAGACAAACAGTGGACATGGTTTGTATGAACTTTCTTTGAATTTACTCGTTCTAATATTTATTTATCTTAAAGATTGAATTGAATCAGCTTAAAAGTGTCTTCACAATGGTCAAATCAATTCCGGACAAACATTCGGCTGGTGACTTGATTTCATCGGAAAGATACGTCAATTCTTTGGGAAGGAAAATGCCAAACAAAAAATATCCAAAAGCTCCAAAAGCAATCTCTTTTAATTCAGTTTCTCCCAGGAATCAAAATAGTAATAATTCTAATCATGTTAATTTTTCTAAACTTCATTCCAACCTTAAAGGTGATAGCTCATCAAAACATCACTTTAATGTAAAAGCACTTAGAAATATTGATCCAAGAACAGTCAATAAAACAAATGGAGTCTCTCCATTTGCTGACTATCATGGTAAAATTACTTACGTGAAACCCAAAGAGTTTATATTAGCTAAACAATCAAGAGGACAGCAATTAGAGAGTCAACCAAATGAGGCAGATAAATCATCTGGAGCCTCACTGAAAATTTTAAAAACTCGTTTCAGTTCCGATTCCAATATAAGTTGTTTCCGTGAAACTTTAAATGAAACATTTGGACATAAAGTTTATCCAGAATTGAATACGAGTTCAAAGGAATCAAGTGATACATCGGAGGAAATCACATCGAGCAAGGGATCTAATTGACGAGCGATATTCAATAGTATTAAATGTAATCATTAGACCATTTTATTGTATTATGTCTTGTAATAGATCGTTTTTACTTGATAAAGTAATTTTTTAAAGAATCAAAGTTTATTATAAGATTCATAATGAAAGGGAAAAGTGCAATTCAATGTTTATTTGATTAGCAGAAATTCAAACTACTAATAAAATTAGCTTATCAAATTATTGACAGCTGATCAAATCGATTATAAATTGAGAAAATAGAAACAAATAGAAATGAAATTGTAGTTAAATATTGGTATTTCAATTGAATAGGTGTGAGAGACACTTAAGTTGATTGGAAAGACCGGTTGAGCCTCAAGCATTGAATGTAATCGTATCTGATTTTCAGTATTAAGTGTTCACTCGATTGATTCAATTGTAATTAACAGCTATTTAGTGTGAAATTATTTGAATAATTAAATTTGATTATTTCTAAAAGAAAAGGTGATGAAAATAAATCAATTTAAAATCAATCAATCAGTTGATAATGTGAAAATCAACTTAAAAGATGAAGATTCAGGTTTATTCAGGTTGCTTATTGAAACATGTTGAGGTCGGTATAATGATGATCACCTCAAGGATTTAGAATCAGTTAATCTTCAATTTATCCTGGCTTAATCTTATTTACCACTTTCACTTGATCAACATCTACTTTTTTGATCATCTCCATCAACATTTCACATTAAAACGTCTTCCCACTTTTAAAATGACCAGGTCATCCTAACATCTCATCTTCATAAATTGTGTCAATCTTTCGTTGACTCAAAATTGAGAACAGATATAAATGTTTAAAAAAAATCAAAATCACTTTCACTTTGGTTTTGTTTATTTCCGTGATCATTTAATTTCCAATTGGATCAACAGTAAACAACAAAAAATTGTATTTATTTGTGCCAATGGATCTAACAATGTTTAAGGTAAGTTTGCTTTTTGTTTCAATGTTTACAATTCATTTGTTATTCATTGATTTTGTTGGTTTTGAGCGTTCAATCATCCTTTCGAATTTTATAAATGTCTTAATTTAGTGATTTTAAGGCAATCATATTTGTATCATCTCAAGACTCAGGTTCATCCATCCATTTAATATTCATTTTCCCTTTTCCTTTGTTTAGCTTTTCATAATTTTTGCAAGTTTGGCCCTGGCTACTTGTGAAATTAGTCAACAAAAGATTACTGGAGATGAAAGTGCATCCAGTTCAGATAGCCAATCCACAGAATCTTCATTAAAATCAAGTGAATCTACAACTTCATCACCTTCACCTTATGCATTTTCATATAATACAGCTGATGTTGCTGGTAACCAATTAGCTCGACAAGAGTCTGGTGATAACAAAGGAGCTGTAAGAGGTTCATACAGTTATCGAGATGCTGATGGTTTGTTCCGTACTGTTGAATATATTGCTGATGAAAACGGATTCCGAGCTGCAATAAGATCAAATGAACCTGGACTTGGTGATTCAAATAAAGAACTTCCAGCAAGCATTTATCTTCAAACTGAAGCTACTCCAGCAAGAGTCGCCTCTAAAGTGGCTTCGGCTTCTTCTGCGGCTAAACTACGAGCAGCTCAAAACACTTTCGCTACAGCTGCACCAACTCGACCCACAGTTCCATCAACAACAAGTACAAGTTCAACCACAACACCTCAATCAGTCGTTTTGGCTTCTCTTGCTCCATCAAAAACTCGAGTTTCTCCAATAAAAAATTCTTTGTCTCGGGTTGCTCCTGTTGCTGCTGCCAGAGCTTCAGTTCGACAACAAAGATTGCGTCCTCAAGCTATTTTAAGATTAGTCAGCTCACAAGTTCTTTCATTACCCTCAACAACACCAACCACAACTACGACTACAACTACAACTGAAGCACCAACTACAATTGCTGAGCAAATATTATCAAATCCTGGTCCAGTTCAATCACAAGAGACTCTTACAGGTACTGAAGAGCCAGAACAAGATTCAGAAAGTCCCATTTCGGAGAGTCCAATCGAGGAAAATCAAAATCAAGAAAGTCCAGCCCAAGAACAGCGAAGTCAAGAGAGTCCAGTTCAAGAAAATCCAGCTCAAGAGCAGCGAACTCAAGAAAGTCCAGTGAAAGGAAGTCAAGTGCGTGAAATTCCAGTTCAACAAAATCAAAATCAAGAAAGTCTAGTTCAAGAACATCGAAGTCAAGAGAGTCCAGTTCAAGAAAGTCCAGATCAAGCAAGTCCAGTGCAAGAAATCCCAATTCAAGAAAGCCCGATTCAGGAAAGTCCAGTTTCAGGAAGTCCAATCCAAGAGAGTCCAATTTCAATTCCTGAATCTATTTTCCCACAAACTTCCTATGTTTCAACCGAGCAACCATTGTTGGTCCGTTTTCTTGATGAAGATTTGACTTATGATTCATTAAACTTCCAGCAAGCTCAAGCTCAACCTAGAACAATTGCTATTCGCACCGCTGATAATCCATTGAGTCGATTGTTTCGAATTGTTCCGATTCCACATAACGAAGGATTAAGGCTTCAACAGGCTGGTGCTAACATGGTTTATTTGACCAGTGCTCAATCTTCTTATTGATTTTATCGTTTGCCATATCAGTGATTATTTTGCTTAACCATATTGTATTTATTAAATATTAATATAACTTGGCTTTTGACATTGTCAAACATTGCATTTATAATTAAGTTATTTCTATTAAATTTACAATAGGAATTTGTCAAAAAAGCTTAGAGTAGTTCAATCTCTGGAAGACTTCTTCATAGATTGCCAAAATAATGAATCCGGGTCGAAACGAATATTTTCAATGGAATGAGAGCCTGTGAAACCACTCAAAACATTGAAATAAGCAGGGTAAAAAAATTATTCTCGAACAATAAAATTTTGGTATCTTTGATCTTGAAATTTGGTTCTATAAGCATTGAGCTTGATTCAGGGATAGGCTCTAATAGACCAGGAGCACAGATAACTTTTCGTATCTGCCAGGGTTGCATTAAAGTTGGTCGAATAAACAAGAATCTTTGATATTTTTGTGAATAATATCCTCGTAAAACAACTTTTGAAAATGATCTAATGATTAAAAATGCAAGTCCACAAATCATTAAGCTAATACCAACCAAAATAATACGAAAATAATCTTCATCTTCAACCGGAGCTTTGTGTATTTTTTCTTTCTTGATAAAAACCTTGTGTAAAACCACAATTAGACTAGTTAATAAAGCGAATTGCATATATGCAATAGAGTATAGTAGTTTAGTTGACCAGGATAGAGAATTCAGAGAATTATCAGAAAACCTTTCTTGGTTCTTGTAACCAATCTGCTAAATATAAAACTATGATTGGCTAGATTGCATCATTCGGCTGAATAAATATTGATTACAAGAGATAAATATGTTGGAATATAGCTTTCCGTTTCCTACAGAAAAAATCATTAAAGGTTGAATTCAATTCAATGATTGATAATCATTTGTAAATTCTAATCTTTACCTTTAATCTTAATCATTAACTCGTATAAAACGGTGGTTGACGTTTTCAAAAGGTATTAATAATTCGCAATTCGCTAGTCATTGTTTGTGTCAACTGATACGACCAGACATTTCATCAAACGATGCGATTGGAGCATCGTATTTTAATACTACAAGCCTCTAGTTAACTTCAACTAAGTCCTACCTTACTCTCCGTTCACCTTTGTTTAACCTTGTATCCACCGATCTCACGATCCCATGTAACTCTTTGAGTATAAAAGAAGATGCAAAACTGAATTGAATTTGTAGTTTAAGTTTACCTTTTTTTAATAAACATCAAGTTTAAACCTTTTCAATTGTTTTGCAACACAACTTAACAATAAAATAAACTCCAGGAGCCGAATCATCCATTCGGGTAACACTAAGACAATGATTTTTTTCTGTAGGAAACAGAAAGCTATATCTCAACATATTTATCTCATACAATATTTATTCAACCGAATGGTGTGACATTCGATGTGTCAATGATAGATATTGTGTTTATTCGCTTAAAAGGAAAAAGTCCCCCAAACTACAAAACTTTCCGATCATTCTGTTAATATTCAATATTTACGCTGCAATCTTATACCGAAAATATATTTCTGCTATTCTCATTCATTGGTTATTGGGGAATTCATGTTTTCCCAACGCTATGTATGCTTTTTTCACATTCCTGAAATCAAATCAAATTACGATACAGAAAATAATCGTCAAAATAAGAGTTTAAACAATTAGATAATTAATCAGTTAAATTTATTGGGTCCAAATGTCAAAATCACATAGGTTCTGTTCAATGAAACTAAAAGCAATTTCATCTAACAGAACAAGGATCATCAAACATATGTGCTTTAGAGAATATTCATGAACCCAGTAGTCCCGATAGTAGTCCCACCAGTAGTAGAAGTCCCATCATAATTAGGAGTTGTAGGAGATCCAGTATACAGCACATCTGAAGGTAATGTAAACGCTGGACGATTAGGCATGTTCAATCTTCTCATGCGCCAAGCTGAACTATGTCCAAAGATAGCTACGAAGACCATGCAAAATATAATGGATGTAACTGGAGTAAATTTCATTTTCACTAGGTTTTGTTGTTTTACTTTTTTCAAAGTATCGGAGTAAAATGTAGACACTTAACCAACTTTTATTTTCAAATGATACATTTAAGTTGTAGACGAGCACTATTTATACTCATCTTTATAGCATGGTTTATTGTTTCATTGCATTGTTTTGCATCTCCTTGAACTATCGTCAGCTCTCAAAACACGGTAAATGTCAAATCGTGTTAGCAATATGTTAATTTTATTTAATTAGTTAAATTAACTATTAGCATATGTGAATTGTACTAATCATTAAGCTATCACCTCAACAATTGTTCAGAGGTGATGATTGGATATTTTTCAAGCCTTCATCTTATTATCATTATACTAGGTGTCAAAGTCAATAGTGGAACTATTGAGAGGTTCATTATTTCACGATGGGAACAGATATTTGAAATACTTTTTCAGCGATTCTATCGAGAAAATGTGACAGTTTTGTTTGTCGCTACTTTCATTTACCTGCATATCACGGCGATTTAATGATAGCCGCTCAAAGTAAAAAAAGTGACACTTTTCAATGCATGAAATTTTTGTCAACTTTTCATGACCATCTTAAAGTCAAAATAATACTCTATCGGTTGATATGGCTCTTTGACAATGTATTTAATGTGCCATTGGTGTTGTTTATTCTTTGAACTATCGACAGCTCTTACAAAACTGCAAATGTCGAATTGGTCTGATTAGCATATGTAAATTTTATTATTGAGCTTTTACCTCAACAATTTGGGGCTGGGGATGTGAGGCTAAAATTAAAGTTGACTTGCTAAGATCTGATTAAACATTTTATCCTTTTCTTTGGTATACACAAAAAAACAGTAGATTGAATTTTCGTTCATGCTACCATATGGGACTATCATCTTTCCTCGAATTAATTATTAATCATTTAACATGGAACCGAGAAGTGATGATGTGCTTTTACTAAATAGCCATTCATTTCTGTTTCTTTTGTTATTTTGCATCTAAAAATTTTTTGAAGGCAATTTGTCAATTCTCACAACAACTCATCATGTTAGTACTCATCCTTTTCACAGACTTATGAAATCCTTCTCTGTATTCAGCCATGTGTTTATGTAATTTGCATGAGAACGTCATTGAATATAAAGTGGAAGAATTATCAGGAAACATTTCTTGGTTCTCGTAACCAATCTGCTGAATATAAAACTATGATTGGCTAGATTTCATCATTTGGCTGAATAAATATTGATTACAAGAGATAAATATGTTGAAATATAGCTTTCCGTTTCCTACAGAAAAAATCATTAAAGGTTGAATTCAATTCAATGATTGATAATCGTTTGTAAATTCTAATCTTTACCTTTAATCCTAATCATTAACTCGTATAAAACGGTGGTTGACGTTTTCGAAAGGTATTAATAATTCGCAATTCGCGAGTCTTCAATCTGATCGACTTTTCTTAAAATATTCGCTGATGTCATTCAAATCTCAAACCTAAATTTACAATTTTAATAAAATTGTCAAGTTATGTTCTAAATGGGCAAAGTTGTCTTATTAGTTCATTTTCCCTTTTCTTTTGCTTAGCTTTTAATAATTTTTGCGAGCTTGGCCCTGGCTTCTTGTGAAATTAGTCAACAAAAGATTACTGGAGATGAAAGTGCATCCAGTTCAGATAGCCAATCCACCGAGTCTTCATTAAAATCAAGTGAATCTACAACTTCATCACCTTCACCTTATGCATTTTCATATAATACAGCTGATGCTGCTGGTAACCAATTAGCTCGACAAGAGTCTGGTGATAACAAAGGAGCTGTTAGAGGTTCATACAGTTATCGAGATGCTGATGGATTGTTCCGTACTGTTGAATATATTGCTGATGAAAATGGATTCCGAGCTGCTATAAGATCAAATGAACCTGGACTTGGTGATTCAAATAAAGAATTTCCAGCAGGCATTTATCTGCAAACTGAAGCTACTCCAGCAAGAGGTGCTTTTAAAGGCGAACGGCAGTTCCATCAAAAACCAGTACAAGTGCAACACCATCACCTTAATCAATCGTTTTAATTTCTCTTGCTCCATCAAAAGTTCGAGTTTCTCCAGTAAAAAATTCTTTGTCTCGGGTTGCTCCTGTTGCTGCTGCCAGAGCTTCAGTTCGACAGCAAAGATTGCGTTCTCAAGCTATTTTAAGATTAGTCAGTTCACAAGTTCTTTCATTACCCTCAACAACACCAACCACAACTACGACTACAACTAAGACTGAAGCACCAACTACAATTGCTGAGCAAATATTATCAAGTCCTGGTCCAGTTCAACAACAAGAGACTCTAACAGGTACTGAAGAGCCAGAACAAGATTCAGAGAGTCCGATTGGGTAAAATCAAAATCAAGAGCAATTGCAACCGCTGACAATCCATTGAGTCGATTGTTCCGAATTGTTCCGATTCCACATAACGAAGGATTAAGGCTTCAACAGGCTGGTGCTAACATGGTTTATTTGACAAGTGCTCAATCTTCTTATTGATTTCATCTTTGCCATATTAATGGTTATTTTGCTTAACCATATTGTATTTATTAAATATCAATATAACTTGGCTTTTGACATTGTAAAACATTGCATTTATAATTAAGTTATTTCTATTAAATTTACAATATGAAATTTTCCAAAAAAGCTTAAAGTAGTTCAATCTCTGGAAGACTTCTTCATAGATTGCCAAAATAATGAATCCGGGTCGAAACGAATATTTTCAATGGAATGAGAGCCTGTGAAACCACTCAAAACATTGAAATAAGTAGGATAAAAAAAATTATTCTCGAACAATAAAATTTTGGTATCTTTGATCTTGAAATTTGGTTCAATAAGCATTGAGCTTGATTCAGGGATAGGCTCTAATAGACCAGGAGCACAGATAACTTTTCGTATCTGCCAGGGTTGCATTAAAGTTGGTCGAATAAACAAGAATCTTTGATATTTTTGTGAATAATATCCTCGTAAAACAACTTTTGAAAATGATCTAATGATTAAAAATGCAAGTCCACAAATCATTAAGCTAATACCAACCAAAATAATACGAAAATAATCTTCATCTTCAACCGGAGCTTTGTGTATTTTTTCTTTCTTGATAAAAACCTTGTGTAAAACCACAATTAGACTAGTTAATAAAGCGAATTGCATATATACAATAGAGTATAGTAGTTTAGTTGACCATTTGAGACGATAAACTAAGGTCCATTCATCAGGCTTTATGTTGTCAAATTTGTATAACTTTGCTGTTGAAGGGTACCAAAAGCCTTTCCACTGAGATGAATATGTTTGATTCTCGGGTCTTGTCCTTTCTATAGAACGATCATTATCTAGAGGAGATTTCTGATGAAGATACCTTTGACCAGTGTAAATAAATTTCTGCAACAAAAAAGAAATATATTTCATCAAAATTTACTGTAAATTCAAAGTAAATAGCAAAATGAATAGCAAAAGCGCGATGTAAAAGAAAGTAAAATAATGTTTGCAATAATGTAGTCTTACCTTAATATCTGTACGATAAGATTTATGAATACAAGACTCAATGCAGAGTTGAGATCGAATAATTGAAATTAACATGATTGGAGAGCAATAAAATCAAATTGAAGGCTGAAAATGAAACAGAATTTTGATGTTCATTGTAATAAACCATTCAGGTTGATGTTGAATTTAAACACATGTTGTTATTGTAGCAGATAAAAACATAGACGGCGCTTTTTATTATTACAATCGTCATTAATAGATGGCATTACATAATCACCGGAAGGAAACGAATTGGCTGATGTTTTGACAATTTGTCATTTTAGGTCACATCATCTACAACAGCAAAAACAACAACAATGTATCCACCGCAGCCACCGCAACATTATCACCAGCAGCAGCCACCACAACAAAAGTATCAACAACATATTCAACAATCACAGCCTTCTGGTCAATTTCAGCCACCACCTCAACATTATCAACCCCCACCACAACCACAACCACAACAATATCAACAGAATGTCCAACAATCACAAGCTTCTGGTCAATTCCAGCCGGTACCATATCGAATACCAGCTCCACCGCAACAACAATACCAACAGAATGTCCAACAATCACAGCCTTCTGGTCAATTTCAGCAACCACCGCAGCATTATCAGCCACCACCACCACCACCGCCACAACAACAACAACAACAACAACAACAGCAACAATATCAACAGCATATCCAACAAACACAATCTTCTGGTCAATTCCAGCCGCCATCGATGCACCATCAACACTTGCCACCTCCACAACAATCCCGTGAGCTGGATCCAAATCTTATGCCAAGTGTAACTGATGTCATTCAAGAAGATATTGCTAAATTATCGGAAGAAAATATTATTTCTACAAGGCCTTTATCAGTCCCTCCGCTTGTAACTACACTGAAAGATCCCGAGACCAAAGTTTCCATGCAAGATGGAGGCTGTGCCCGTCCAAATCACATACGATCAACATTTTATTCAATTCCAAATTCTGAAGATTTACTCAAAACAACTGGTCTACCATTTGGCATTGTTGTAACACCATTTGCGGAGGAGGAACTTGATGAAACAATAAATGTTCCCGTTTCAGAATCGGAAATAATCCGATGTAACAGATGCAAGGCATATATGAGTCCATTTATGCGATTCATTGATGGTGGTCGACGTTTCCAATGTGCACTTTGTCGTCATATTAGTGAAGTTCCAAACACATACTTTGCACACCTTGATCATAATGGTTTGTTTACGTGTAAATTATTAAGTTATTTGAGTTGGCTAATCAGTTATTTTATAATTTTGTTTTAGGTCGTAGGTTAGATGAAATTGAAAGGCCAGAATTAAATCTTGGAAGTTATGAATTCAGAGGAACAGCTGAATATTGTCGGAATGGTATGTGCATTGAAACACATTTTTCGATAAAATATTAATGTTTAATTATTTTCACACTCAGGTATTTTGAACTGTAGACGTCCACATATTATATTTGCCTTCGAGATGACTGTCAACTCAAAATTATTAGTCCACCAATTATCGAAGCATTTACCTGATGTCATCAAAAACCATTTACCCACGTAAGCTTAAGCCTATGCGCCTCCAGTGTTTCATCATCTCATTTAATTATTTCATCTCTTCAGTGACATTCAAAATCCAGGATCACGTCCTCCTTTGGTCGGATTTTTAACATATAATTCTAAGATTCAAGTTTACGATATAATTAATAATAATCAAGTTCGAATAGTTAGTGACGTTGCAGAAACCTTCTCACCCTCAACTACTTTCTTAGTAGATCCTGTTACGCATGCAGACCAAATTGAAAGGTATTTATGCAGCTTTGAAAATTAAGTCCTGGTACGTTTTTTCTTCATCATGCTTAAAGAAACAGTTTTATCAAAAATTATACTCAAATGATTAATTATGAAAGGCGTTAAAAAGCAATCGGTTATAAAAAGTAAAGTTATAGTAATCATAATCAACTGTTTCTCTATGTCAACGATAATGGAAAAAGTATCAGAACTTAATTTTGTTTGCAGCCATAGATTTATGTTTTCCCATATGTTTTTAAACTAATTTTTGCTTTTTTGTTGACAGATTTCTTCAGTCTCTACCTGCTTTATACAACGATAATGAGCTTGAAACTGAAACGATATTAGGTCCTGTCATTGAGGCTGCTCTTCAATCTTGTCAGGTCGATAAAAATAATTGGTTCGTTGATCCAGAAACAGGGAGTAATGCAACCCCTGATCCTAGTAAAGTAGTCCCAGCGGGAAAAGTATACCTTTTCCATTGTACACTTCCAACTTATGGTAGAGACAATGAAACTCCCGGCAGACTAAAAATACGCTGGAATCCATCAAATCAAGATGATGCTCGTCGTTTACTTGGAACTGACAAAGAGAAAAATATATTGACACCTGAACCTAGCAAACATTATACCAATTTTGCTTCGAGATGTGTGACTCAATATGGAAGTGGAGTCGAACTTTTCCTTTTCCCTCCAGTAAACGGTATGATTCATAATCAAACTTCTATCTGAATCTGTTTTTTTTACCGAAATTCAATGTATTTTCACAATTTTCTTTTCAGGTCCTTATCTTGATCTAGCAACTATTAGTGAATTAGTTCGTCTCACTGGAAGTGGAGGAATTTATAAATATTATAATGACTTTTCCGATAGATTTGTTACGGATTTAAAATATTCATTGAAATCTAGTTTCGCTTTTGATACTGTTATGAAAGGTTTGTATCAAATTTTTTTTCTTCATATGTAGCTATGATTTTAATGTGTCTTGTTTATTTCGTTATTCCAGTCAGAACCTCAACTGGTGTCCGACCTTTTGAATATTTTGGCAATTTTTACTCTAGAAGCACTTCGGACATCGAATCAGCTGTTGTTAATGCCGAAGCTAGTATTGTTGTTGAATTTCGTTATGATGATAAATTACCTGAAGACGAATATGTCGTTATTCAAGTAAGTAACACTATTTTATTAATAATTTCGATTGAAAAACTCTAATAATCTTTCAATTATTTTATTATAGACTGCCACACTATACACTTCTATTAGCGGTGAAAGACGTATACGTGTTCATAATGCGGCTTTTGGTGTATGTGATGAAGCTGCTGTTGTATACAAAAGTTGCTGTTGTGACACAATAATGAATTTATTTTTACGATCTGGTAGGTATCTAATTACCTTTTTTCATTGATAAAATTATTTAAAAGTGTCATCATCATTCACTTCTATTTTTTTTACTTTCTCTAGGTGTGTCTCAGTTGAAAAATGGAACAAAAACTCCACAACAGATCAAAGAACATTTAATTTCTCGATGTGTTGCTATCCTAAGCTCTTATCGAAAACATTGTGCTTCTCCTGGATCACCTTTAGGTGCGTCTAAATTAAAAGGACATTAATAACTTTTATTCATTGTCCTTGGTGAATGCTCTCACCTGTTTAATTTGTTTCCATATTTTCTCTCGTACTAACTCTTTTTATCTTTATTCATTTCTAGGTCAACTCATTTTACCTGAAGCTTTGAAATTACTTCCAATTTATACGATTGGCGCCTTTAAATGTGATGCAATTAATGGTGGAGCTGAGCTCTCTCCTGATGAAAAAGCTTATGCTCAAATTGTTACTCTGGGTACTTTTATATTAATCTATTTCATATTTAAAAATTGCATCTCCATCATTTAGTTAGCTCATTATTAAGGTCTACATTCTGAGCGAGTATTTCACTTACATAGTCATGCCATCACTTTTTGAGTAATTTTCCCTTTTGCTGGTGATTAATGTTATAACGATGATTACCAGCCTTGAATTGAGCTTTTTTATTCGCATTTAAACACCGAAGAGTTAACAACTCAATCAAATCAAGTTTGACAGCATTGATTTGGAGAATAATCAGCATTCAATTAACGATTATTGCTGAAAATCACCTGACCTTGAACGGATATTAGCACAAGATTTGACTACAATATGCTGAGAGGAAAACAATCTTCTGATTGTTTTGTTCTTTTCATGTTTATATCAACTCACTCATCATATAACCTGTCGATTTTGCTTGAATTTTTCCCTTTAAGTTCAACTTTTTAGTGAAATTTCTTTTGCATTTATCCGAATCATTTCTTATTTATTCTAATATGTTTTCTGTTTCTCTTTTCAGGTGCCTCTATCGATTTAACTCAAGTCATTTTGTACCCGAAACTTTTGTGCATAGAGGTAATTTCACTTTGATGCTAATTTAACTCAGCAAACATAAATCTTATGACAAAGCACAATTAAACTGAAATTTCGTTTTTCTTTTATTTATTTCCACTCTGAAATTTCCAGTACGATCCAAATTATGAAGGTAACCTTCGTGCTGTTCATATACGTTGTTCGTCCAATCGATTGGATAACAACTCGGCAATGGCGTATCTTTTAGAAACCGGATTCCATTATTTCCTTTACCTTCCAACTTCTTTGCCAAACACTAAGAACCAACAATTTTTGTGGAACGTCTTCGGTGTTGATTCCTTACAAAAAATTCCAGTTGAAACGGTTAGTTTAACTTTCAACACAATTAATCTTGTGTGTTAATGCCATTTTTGCCCTTAATTGTAACTTATTTTAATTGTTTATTATCTCTCCTCTTTCTTCTGGACTATCTTTTTACCAGGAATTACCGAATTTAATGACAATGGAGTCTCAATTTATCAAAACATTAATTGAGAAGATGAGTAAAAGACGGCGAAGAGCAATCAAGGTAATATATTATCTTATCTTTATGGTGATAGAACAAATTGATCATAATTATTGTTGATATAAGATATCATAATTTACTTGGTAAAAGAAGAAGAAGAAGAATAAGAAAATCTAAGAAATCTGTAAATTACAGGCATGAGGAAGGAAAAAGTTGATTTGTGGCAAAATTTCATTGTTGTAGTTACGAGTTTATTATAAATGCAATTTTTTACACAATTATGTAGTTACTCTCCACTCACTGATTTAAGACATGAGTTATTATCAATATGTTACGATGATTTGACAAAAAAAGCAGCTTCATCCCTGTTGAAAACAAAAGCTTCACTTGCATATCTATTCAATTGCGCTACTAACCTTTTAACTGCTATCTTCGTCGCTCTCTCTCTCTCTTTTTCTCTCTCATTTCCTTGTTGTTAAATTCAGATTGTCATTGCCTGACGTCAATTGAATTAGGTTTCTGAAAAAGAGCGTTATTCCACTTACCGGCCTTTCCGTAATCTTTTTTTTTATGTTTTTCATTTTCTGTATAACTTTTTGTTTATTTGAACTTGATCACGTTAAGACATCATGAATGATTTGCTAGAACTCTCGCTAACACTTAAACCTTATAAATTTATACATTTCTTTCATTTTTCCACGATTTTCCTTCCAAAAAAGAAGCAACAACCCCTGAAATGATGATGTTAGAATATCGACAGGCTTTGAACAGAAATGGTTGCTAAACACTCTCAAACACAATGAGAATCGTTTGTCTTGTCAACTTGTTTATCAATCAATCAAGCAAAGGGAGTCCTTTTGTTTTATAATTTTACCTTTTTTTACAAGGATTCACTCATTTTCTTGAGTTACTGTTTTATTCTTCATTTCAAATTATCTCTATTCAATCAATATTCACTATTGAATATTGAATATCAATATGCATATGCAAACCTCACTGCCTCCAATCAAACTACTCATGTTTGCTACTGCGATTGTCCTACATTTTGTAGTTTTTGTAATTTTTCAACCAAATCAACAAGTTCCAACAATTTGCATGAATGATTGAAAATTGGCGTCAAATTTTGAATGTCGGCCTGTAAAAAGTTGATAAGAATATGAATGAGATCGAAAAATATTCCATGTTAATTTATATTTTTATCAAGTAAATTATGATCAATTATTTGGAAAAAACTTCGTGTCATACCTTTTGAAAAGTTTACTATCAAGGTGACTTTTAACTATCAAGGAAATTTTGTTCACTTATAAATATCGATTTATGTTTATTAACCTCATCTGCATTAATTTTATTTGAAAAAAAATTTACCTTACAAAATAATCATTTTATAATCCTATTTTTGACAGCTTCACATCATTCGCCAAGGTTTGGATAAGACAGAAATTGTCTTCAAGAGTTTCCTCTACGAGGACAAAAAGGGCCATGACAGGTAAGAATTGAATGTTCAAAGTGAACCAAATGTAGACTAAAAATATCACTAATGTTTTTATCTGTATCTTTCCCAAACCTGATCTAGCGTGGGTCATGACGCCCTCAGTTATGTAGATTTCCTATGCCATTTGCACAAAGAAATAAGAGCCCAATTGAACAACTAAACTGGATAAAGAGGAGGAAGTATTTTGATCATCATCAACACCATCATAATAATGATAATGATAATTAATAATAAATATACTGAAATAATAATTAAAATATTACTAGTAATAACAAAATATATATATTTATATAATAATAAATGTTATTAAAGAGGCTGAATGTGGTGATGACTGAGATGATGTTAAGGAAGAGAGCAAAGATGATACTATCAATGCGATCTATCAACGGATAAAGTAAAGATTGAATTGAATTGAATTTGAAAGGAAATGGCGAGATGATCTTCGAGGTTATATCAATCATCTTTGCTTTAACACTTGTCATGCCTCTTATCCGATTATCATCACCTTCTCTTCTCTTCCCTTCTTCATCATCTTCTCTGTCTTCACAAAATTCTTTTTGGCACAATTTCTAAGTGTTTCAATTAATATTTGTAACCATAAAATGAGGTAAAGAAGGAAAAGAACAGCAAGAAAAAAAAAGAAAACAAAATGATAATAAATAATCAAAAAAAAAATAAACGATTGAATGAAATTGAAGATGAATAAAAAACGCAAAAAGACTGATGAACTGATGCAATTTTATCGGAACAAAAAACTCATTTCAATTTGATGGATGATTCACCAAATAGCAGAAACAATGAAACGTTATTCATATTTTGTACAAATTTTCATGTTAAAAGTGAAAGTACAAGTTGCCAATAATGATACATTGAAGAGACTGGATGAAAAGAGCAAGCCAAACATGAAAATTATGATCAAGATAATGATAAAGATGATGGTGATGGTGAAAATAGACAGAAGTGATTGGTTAAAAAGAAAAAGAAGATGAAACTTCATCCATGATAAACAAAAAGCCAAAGACATGGAACTAAGAATCTGAATAAAAGAGCAACTCTTTTTTTTCTGGTTAATCAAAGTTTAAACCAATGATGAACACCTTGATGGCAGCAGCACAAAAAAAACCTCAAGGTGTAAACATTATTATTAATATGCTTTACTTTTTAACCTTCACTTCTTCCTCCCTTTATCGTTTCTAATCATTATCATCATTATCATCATTATTATCATGATTAACAACAACAAATAAGCAAAAAATAACAACAAACATCAGCATCTCATTGTAATAAACACGCCTTTTGTGTACCAATCACTTTAAACAAAATGTAAGTCCCAAAAAAAAGCACACACACACACTGACAACAATGATGGTAAAAAAAGCAGAAACACAGAAAGAGGAAAAAAATGATTTCTCTCTTTCCTACCTTTCTACCTCTTCATCATCATCAGATGATGATCCTTCAGCTCACTCCTCCTCCCACCATCTCACTCTCACTCCGACAGTATTTGTGCTACAAGAATAATCAATTGTTTACCTGCTTACCTGGTGGCTTTATGTACATTTTTCATGCCCTTTTATTTTGAATGAGAAGAAGAAGGAGAAAAGGAAGGAGAGAGAATACGATAAGAAGAGAACTGAGAGAGATAGACAGAGAGTGGAAGAGAGAGAGAGAGAGAGTAATGAGTGTTATCTGTGTCTGTGTTAAATGAGTGACTCGCACTCACATTGCGAGAGCCTCACTCTCACATAGTGTTAATATACAATCGACAAGATGCCGTTTAAAGGTTTATTCCGACTGAGTAAAAAGAAAGACAAGAACAGTGATGGTAGGTTTAATGCTTTTTCTTAATCATTTCTTAATAGTAGTTATTTAATTTTGTCATTTCTTTCAATTATTTTTGGATATTACTTACGACTGTTAACCCTCTCCGTAAACATGGTTAAACAACTTGATTACCAACATCAACATTACCAATTACAACAACAACTGCAACTTCAATCACATCGATACTCATATCTACCCCATTGTTTGGATTATTTATGTTGTTTTTGTGATTCTAAATGAAAAGTCGTCCTTTCTGGTCCAGTCCGTAATTTACCTGAACAACCTTCAATGGATAATAATTTTGAGGATTCAACCAATTCACAGGCAACTGACCTAGTACCTTTACATGGAGCTACCGGGACAACGCAATATGGTAAGTCACAGTACAACACACTCACACATCAACAACTAGTCAAGTTGCACTCACTTTTACCATCCATTTCAATCAACATTATCTTTGCCACACAACAATCAGACAATTAGTTTTGTCATTTTATACACACTTAAGGCAACCCAACAGTAATTAATGATGTAAGCTCTATTATTGCCACAGGTTAAAGGTGTTTATGAAAGAGACGAGTGATTAATTCATTCTCGATTAATTTCTCTCATTAATCGATATATTCCATCATTTTATGATCAATTTTTTTCCACTGGTTTTGTCTCTTTTCCTTGAGATAAATGTTTAAAGTTTAATTTACAATGAAATACGCATGGATTTGATAGTTAATCAAATGAAAATTCAAATAAATCCAGACAATTGAACGTTAAAAAAGCCCTTACAGATAGCGTTTCAAGTGATACTTTTTGTCAACATCAGACTCACATGTAAATTTAGACGTTGAAACAATCATTGACGGTGTTATTGCTTTCAGATGATTATCAATTTATATCCGGTTTCCTTTCATAAATATTGGATCAATAACAAATTATGTCGACTCAACATTTCCAGATTATCTAATCAATTTTATCAATTGTGTGTTAATTGTTGATTCTAGATAAACTTTAAGATCTGTCAATATATAGAAACTGAAAAAGCAGTGAAAATTATTTTCATTATTCCCATCAAATAAACATTACCAAACATTACCAATCGTTACTTTGAAAATAATCAATTTTATCGTATCAAATGAATTGCATTTTTCATGAATTATTGAATTTTCAATGAAAAGTAAAACAATTTAACTGAATAACTGTTTAATTCATAGCTATTAATAATAAAAACCTGTTTTAATTTTACCCTTTTAAACACCCAAAGCAAGATTACTTCAGTTTACAGTTTTATCAGATTGATTAGTCTTTTCAAAATTCATTACCTTGCTACTTGGTTACAATTAATCATAAACCATCAACGGTCTGATTAGTTAGCAATTTAAATGAGTTATTCCATTGTTTTAATAGACTGTCAACTCAATTGAACTTCAGTGTTGATCTTCAATCTTTTCAACTGCTCTTGTCCATTTTTTCACTTTCATAACAATGAAGGAACCAATTTGTTTATCAATTTCATGGGTTCTAATTAAGGCTCATTTAAATACAGCTAATGTTGAGATTTATTCATCTGACTTTTAATGTAAAATCGATCCTAATTTCACTTCGAATCTTGATTATCATCGGCTTTATTAGCTAATAAATTTGATCGAAATGTGTCATTAAATTTCTTTATCTTTATTGGTAAAATTACATGACTTTTGAAGGTTCTATTGTACCTGAATACTGAATTAATCATGGTTAGCACTCGAATCTCCAATGAAAATGTAATAACTATTTAGATATTTTAATAATCAATTTTTCTTTTTCTTTATTCTAGTAATTTATTTGCTTACATTGTCATTGTGTTTCTTGTCATTTCACACTTATTATTCAGCGCTTTTTTCATGATAATTATTGATAATAGTTATTATGTTTTGTGAATATATTTCAGAATAAATGAGTTTTTTCACTTTTTTGGTTTGTTTGAATAGATTTTGAATTTGGCTCTCTATTTGTTATGAACGCCATCTATTGAACTTGCAGTGGTTTTCATTAAACCGCTTGTTTTCATTGAACATGAGTTTGGTAAATGCTTTTTTTAGTAATTTAGCCTTAAAACTTTTAGTTTAATTATGTAATTAAATGAGAAACTGATTAGTATTCTTCAGGGTAATAAAGATTCAGAGAAAAGTGGAATAGTTATTTTACCGATTTCTCGTCAACGTGTAACCTTGCCATTCACCGGTTTCAATATTTTCCTCTAATTTAATGTGATTTCATTTTATTGTGCGGTGGTAACTTTATCTCTTTGGTGGTTAATTAACATTTTGGAAATAAACGCGGCTTAAAACTGGTTTATCGTTTATCATATTGGGTGCAAAACAGATTAACTAATTGTAACTGTGCCATTTTAACTGGCTTATTCAGTTACCCTAAGTTTCTATTTGCTAACCTATCAACATTACCACTTGCATTAAATCCAGCTAAACTTGAAAACCTTTGAAATTGTATCCAGTGTTAACAGTTAATCTTATTAACTAAAGCTTTATTATTATATTGCAGTTTGTAACATATCGACTTGTCAAAAGTACAAAATACAATCTTCATTGAAATTGCTACTCATATCTGACACTGACCTTTGTTAACTTACCTGGATAAAATTGTATCTCTTAAGCTCCAAGTTCATCTCTAATCTTAATTGATAGGTGGACAATCAGCAATTTGATTTGTCTCTTTTATGATTTCAAGTTATCACCATTTTTTCAATGCTGAATCGTTTCCAACCAATGTCAATGATTAAGATTCCAAGCCAAGGAGAAACACACACTTTCTGCTTAATCATCAATTATTATATTTTATTGAAAAAACACAATTTTCCAGTCAGGTAGTGTTTAATGATTAGCTGGTTAATTGATAGATTTGATTTGCTTCATCATTTACCTGATTGGTAACCATTAACAATACAAAAGTCCGTTCATGGTTACGTTTACATGGAAAGCAAACTTGAAATGTTTTCCCGATTAATTCAATTTTCAAGATGTTTCAAGTCACAATTACTGTGAACCCACTTGAACCAGTGATCATCTTGAAACAATTACAATCCTTTTTGTTGAATACAATGTAAACTCATCAATTACCAACATTAACAGCAATCAAAATCACAATTTATTGCAAGTAAATAAACCAACAAAAAGATATCAAACAATAGATTTGCTGCTTCTAAAAATGGAAAACCCAATTTAATTTTAAAACAAATCCAATAATTGCTGATTCCAAATGTAATTTTAATGTTTCATTTGACATAAAAGCGACAATTAAAACGTTCAATCGGAGCAATTAAAGCAAATCAAAATAATGAAGCAAATAATTGAAATGAAAAAAACTTTCCTCTTTAATCCTTTACAAGGTAAATTGAGTAGCTTCAAAGGTTTAATTAAAAATAACGATAAATCATGGCTTTATTAATGATTTTATCCTTAATTTAATTTTCCCATGTAAATAGCAATTTCTCAAACTGATAACCTGAAATTGATTAATTAGCTTCACTAAACATTAATCTGTTTGTTATTTATATTTTCAATGCAATTACCTTTTTGATTGGTTTTTCATTTCAATTTTCAGTACAACTCAACTTAATATCCATTTGCACTTGATTTCAAGTAAATAGAAATGGCAAGAGAATTAAATATCATTAGAATAAAATAATTGAGAATAAAATGAATAATTTCTCATTGAATCGAGTAACACATGAAAACATATTTCAATAGTTGAAACCTTTTCTTCTCACTCTTTTCTGTCTCTTTGGTGTTACTAAAATTAGAATCAAGAATCAAGTTTCATTTTACCCTGAAAAAAAGAACACAAAAATCTATATTTACTCACAATGTCAGTTTCATCATGAATCTCTTTCTTTTCACCTTTACATCATCATGTTTGATGAAGACGATGAAGAAAAGATAATTACTATTGATGCTTCAATCTAATTCCCTTGCTCAGGTTAATCCATTTTTGATTCCCTCACCGAACACAGATTAATGTCAATTAATGTAATTACAGAGAAGCTAACTTTTCCCATTCCTTAATCAGGTTAGATTACTTTGTAAGATCACATTTAAAACAATGTTAATTTAAATAACCAATTGTTGATTCAGCAAATCATATTTCGGTGTATTTTGAAAGCAAAACAATTGCCATTTACAAGTTGAATCAAGAAATGAAAGCATTCATTAAATTTCTCATTTGATTCGCTGATTTTGACATTGAAATAACCTTAAAATTGGATCAAAAATTGAGATTTTATCAGAAAAAATGAATTTCTAGACTTTATTTTCAACGAAAAACTGAAATGCAATTGGAAATGAAGCAAAAATTGTTTTCCAATTCTTGATTGTCTTTGTTTACCATTGATGGTTCATTGGTTAGATAACTTTATTAGTTCAATCATCAGATTGTTTGGTTAATTAATTGTTCAGTGTTTCTTTTTTTATTTGGGTTAACATCATTAGACTTTCATTTTATCTTGATTATAAGTGGCACCATCTTTTGAAAATAATTGCTCCATCTGATGAGAATGTTGAGATTCTGTAGAGATTCTGTATCAATGATTACAATTTAAATATTCTGATAATCAATGTTTTCCTTCCTCTTACATTGTATTATCATTTATTTGCTTTCATAATATTGTTGATTCAGTAAACTTAAACATCTTCAACTTATCCTTATCAATTATCATTTCCGATTGCCATTAGTTTCCTATTTTGAATGGAAAAATTTTGGTACAATTTTAGATTGTCTTTCATTTTTCGTCTTTTTTTTAATTGTTATGCTTTTTTGCCATGTTTCTCTGTTGATTTAAACAGTTTTTTGGCTTGTTGAATAGTAATTTAAATTTGGCTCTTCTTTTATTACATTTAAAGAGTATGTGTGTTGAACGCCATCTATTAGATGTTATTATCTTTGGAAAGGGGATCTTTTGAGATTTTATTGTACTGAGTCTGAGCTAAATGTATCTCCAAGTCTGAAAACCAAAACAGAAGAAGACGAAGAGTAAATCTGACAAACAGTTAACCTTTAAATTTTGTTTTTTATTTTAATTGAGTAATTTAAATCGAAGGATGGGCAATACTCCTAAGGGTAAAAGTGATCCTGCAGAGGAAGGTAAACAAGCTACTATGAGAACTAGTCATCATTGATGGTGATGCTGCTTTTCTTGACAACAAACAACATCCATCGTAACCTTGTCTTTTTTTTCCTCTCTCTTCTTCCTCTTAACAGTCCGGTTATACCTGGAACAAGCAAGAGCGGACTTCGACCGTAAATGGAATAACCCTTCAAGAAACACTGCCTCCTTAGACGACTATGATAGAATTAAGACTTTAGGGACTGGCTCCTTTGGACGTGTGATGCTTGTCCAGCAGAAGCAAAACAAAGAATACTATGCCATGAAAATATTAGACAAGCAAAAAGTGTGTATTCATTACTTCGCTTAATCAAAATCCTATTTTTTTTATATTTTGCTTTCTTCTCTCTTTCTTACTCTTTCTCTTGTCATCTTTTTCTCCTTTTAATCCATTCTTTCTCTTTTTTTCATTCATCTTTCTTTCATGTGTTCTCCCTCTCTCTGTTTCTTTCTCCCTTCTGCTCCGCGGCACCGCCTCATTGGATCTGTGAATCATCTGGAATCTATCTTCAATGAACAAACAAAACACCATAAAAAACATCTCAACAACACTCTCATCACCATCAATATCATCACTATCATCTTCTTTATCAACATCTTCTATGAAACCACAACATCAACTGTTTCAAATGATTGCCTGTTTTCACTTTATTCACTTTCACTTGACACATTCAATGCAACATCATCATCACCTTCCTATAAAATAACGAATCAAATTTGTGGAAAACATTTGTTCATGCATTCGTTTGAAAATCTTTCTCAAATCACATTCACGCTCATTATCTTAATCGTTATTGCTGCAATCTCTATTCTTGGATTCCTTTTCTTGGGCCTTTCTATTTATACAACTTTCATATTTACTACTGTCATGTAAACTTTTATACATTCATACATTTTATGTATGGATTCACCTCTTATGTTCGTTCCTGTTTTAATGCATTCGACGACTTTCTTTTCACTCTTTTAATGGATTTATTTACCTCGGCTTTTTTGTGGTTCCAATAACAGGTAGTCAAATTGAAGCAAGTCGAACACACCCTCAATGAAAAAAGAATTTTACAAGCAGTTGATTTCCCGTTTTTGGTGAAATTAGAAGCACATTTTAAAGATAATTCGTATTTATATATGGTCCTGGAATATGTTCCTGGTGGTGAGATGTTCTCCCATCTTCGTAAAAGTGGGAGATTTAGTGAACAAGCGGCTCGTTTTTATGCGGCCCAAATTGTTTTAGCTTTTGAATATTTGCATTCATTAGACCTGATTTACAGAGATTTGAAGCCAGAAAATTTACTTATCGACCAAATGGGCTATATAAAAGTTACTGATTTTGGTTTTGCAAAAAAAGTCAAGGGCCGTACATGGACCCTTTGTGGAACCCCTGAATACCTTGCACCCGAAATAATTTTGAGCAAGGGTTACAATAAAGCAGTCGATTGGTGGGCCCTTGGTGTTCTTATATACGAAATGGCTGCCGGTTACCCACCATTTTTTGCCGACCAACCTATTCAAATTTATGAGAAAATAGTCTCTGGGAAAGTACGCTTTCCATCACACTTCAGTTCCGAATTGAAAGAACTGCTTCGTAATTTACTTCAGGTAGACTTAACCAAAAGATATGGTAACTTGAAGAACGGTGTTAACGACATTAAGAATCACCGATGGTTTGCATCAACAGATTGGATTGCTGTTTATCAGAAAAAGGTATGTTGATGAAACATATTTCATTTTACAATCCTTCACACATTTTTATTAGCATATCTAGTCATGAAATATTGACTTATTTAGCAATCTCTGTTTTTATAGACGCACATCGTTAGCAAAACTTTTTCTCTTATTTGCTTTTGATCAAATTCATCTATTATGCCGTTATCGTGATTACTTTTTTTCACTTTCATTGATTAATTTTATTTCTCTATTCCTTTCTATGTTTCAAACTATTCAATCTAAAGGTTGAAGCACCCTTTTTGCCAAAATGCAAAGGAGCTGGAGATACAAGTAATTTTGATGATTATGAAGAGGAAACCCTTCGCATATCCAGTACAGAAAAATGTGCAAAAGAATTTGCGGACTTTTGAAAAGACCAAAATCATCAAACAAAATCACTCCATCTACACCATTGAACCAAACGAATCATCAATATTGATTGTAAAAAGCAAACCAAATCAGAACTCCAACTGACAAGCATTCACATTCATGGATGATGAATATAAGTTATTACGTGATTAGATACGCAAAACTAATTGGACAAAAAATTGTTGTAATGTTTTAAATTAACGGTGACAAGGAATTGTGCATTAAAAGTGTAGAGTGTCAAAGAAATAAAAAGGATAAGGAAAAGGTTCATTTGGTACATGGAAAACAGAATTAAGAGGATGTTACGATGATTTATGTTATTGTACGTTATTAGTTCAAAATGTACTTTGGTAGACCTGTGAAAATTGTTGGATAACGTTCTGTCTGGATGAGAAATTGAAAAAAAGAAGAAAAAGAGAGCATTATTGTGACCCTGTAAGCCTCTTGAAATGGTTTATCAAGAGAGATTATACAGCATCCTAAGATGTCTTGTGGATTATTATGGATAAAATTTTAAAAAGAAAAATCAAATAAATGTAAATTATATGGATCACAGACCATTTAACAAGTTACGCGTTCAGTTTTTTGATCATCATAAAACAAAAAAAAATCATAATCGTCATCATCATCATCTTCACCACAATCATCAACCTCATCGTCATCAAAAAACCTTCACCTACAAGCCCTTTCTCTTTACCTGGGTAAATCAATTTAAAGGGGAAACACAGAAACCTCAAATTGCTGGCTATTTCCTAGATTAACCTAGTTAATTATCGTTGTCAACAAACCTTTATCGGTTTCTTTCTCCTACGATGTACTCATAGAAGATAAACACGAACATTGACACACACATAACACACACACAACACACACACATGAAACACAGACTACATTGTTTGATTTGTAAAGTGGTTAACTACCAAATGATTTGTTTTAGCGGTAACCCTGATTCGTGACTACAAACAATCAAATTTAAGGGAGCCAAAGATTTGTTTTATCAACTAAAATATTCAAGTTGATTTCTTGCAGCTATTGATAAACAATCACTTTATTGATTGAACACTAAGTTGATTGTATTAGGAAAACCCAACTAGTTTTGATGATAGTCAAATCATTACAACTGTGTGTGTGTGTGTTCATGTTTGTCTTGCGTTTTTGTGTTGATCTATTTTGGACATCAGTTTGGTCGATCATTATCATTGGTTAACCATAATCAAATAATTTAATTTGATCAATTAATTGTTAGACAAAACTGTCCATGTAAATTATATTTAATCAACAATATAAATTAACCCCCTAATATAAAAAAGCCAAGGATTTTGATAGACCTGTTTAATTGCAATCAAACAACAACCAAAAAAACCTTAAACGTTATAAAAAGAAACAAAAATGTTGTTTATTCACATTAAATCAAACCAATCTTTAGTTACCGTTTTTAAACTAATCATTTATTCAGTTTCCAATAACTAATTACAATTAATCTTACAGAAAAAAAGTGTCTTTCTCTTACTCCTGGATAGTGATTATAATGATGATGATGATAAAATGATTATTCAATCGTCTCTGAGATCAAATGTAATCCATTGTAATAAGTTGCGATTAACTGATTACTTGAGCAACTGTAAATTACATTTCAAATTAACCGGTAAATCAAGTCAATATGAAGAGATGCAAATGAGTGGAAGAAAAAATGAAAATAGCAAAAATCTCATCAAGACTTGGTAACAAGTTGATTAACCTTATGTAGACTTAATTTTTTGCATTCAACTTCAATGGGAAAGTTGCCAGCAAAAATTAGGATCCATTTCAAATTGAAATAATCTGCTTTTAAAATCAAGTTGAATGTGAATCAAAATTTGGCTAATCAACATTAACAATCATGAAGCAAAAAACTGGTTAAATTGGCAAACAAGACAAATTAAATTTCCGGTAAATCCAATGTAACCTTGTTTTATATTTGTTTTACATTCTCATCAAAAGGTGTATTTACATACGAAAATATATATAAATATATAACCGATAACAATTTATCTTTACATGTTTATTTATGCCTTACTGATTATTACAATGGATATAATAATGATAATATTATAATGATAATGTAATGATGATAATGTAATGGTAATACATTGGATAAGTTTCTGTTATCATCAGTAAAAGATCCTTGGAATCCATTTTAATGTCAACTTTACAATCAATTGTTAAGAAAATGGTTCTTCTCTCTTTTTTTTATTCCAACATCAATTAATTGTCTTGTTAACACAATAACACAGTAATTTGTCACCTCGTTAAAAGCGACTCATTTTGAAACAATAAGATGATTGTAATCAAGGCAAAGAGCTATTTTATCATGATTACCCTAAGGAGTTGCTGGTGTAAGTAAATGATTAGACGCACATTTTATAGTCATTTTTTATCAACTTTCACCCAATCACCTTATTTTCCCTGTTAATTGTCCCCTTAATTTCCTTGAAATCTTTCATTTCACCCATCTTATACCATTATGAGTTTCACCCTCAGCTTAACCATTTATCTTCATCATTGATGTTCATTTTTCAAATCTCAACCTTTTACTCAAATTCAATCTGTTTTTCACTTCAAATTTCCCTTCCACTCATTTTTAGCACCAAAAAGATTCCTTCTTCGAATCCATTGCAGTTTTTCATTTTTCTTGCTTTCAAATTACTGTTTTTATTCGGTATTGGTACTTAAATGTCAAAGTAGATTGAAATGTACCAAAAATTTGATGAAACAGCTTAATCGACCTCTTTCCAGACTTTGACACTGTAGCAATCAAAAGCTCTTAAATCACAAAAGTGTCTTGAAAGTGGCATGTGCAAGATATTGTCTCTATTGGTACTGTCGAATGATCACGAGAAATAAACCAAGATCGAATGCAGCTTTTGAATAACCGGGTTAAAGAGTATAATTCACAGGATTGGATTGGAGTCATACTTTTGTCTTCTTTTTAAATTGCTGAGCTAATCTAAAAATAAGTTTATTAATAGATCGTGAGTTTATAGAACTGGCTTAAGTTTACAATTGGATGAATAATTCGAGAAACGACAGGTTTATGCCATAAACGACCAATGCCTTTTAATACTTATATTCAGTTGTTATTGAAAAATCAGGTTTCATATGATCCTTCGAGCGCACCAAAGAGATATCAATAAAAGCTTGCAAATGTAGCTGACTTTCAAGGAGACATAATTTTCGGGTAACAAGTAAAAAGATTGAACCAACTCGGTGAAATCTCTCGATTGGTGTTATAATATCATGTTGGTTGCTAATCTCCCTTTAAGTACGGAGCTTCCATTCGAAAGATAACTCATTAAAAATATTTACATTTTAAAGTTACTTTTGGACTTGTCTTACAAATTATTTCAACAAGCTATTGTAAAACATTTCAGACGGAGCTTCAAATAGTCTTTGAATATCTTTTCCCGTTAACTTTTGAAATGTTGATCCAAAGAAAGTGATCTTGGTTAAAAGATGAATGACATTTTAAGTCGTAATTGAAAGATTTAAATGACAATTTGATTGCAAACGAGTTCGGGAACAAATCAAGACTTGCGGACAAAATCATTCTTCAGAGTTTATCTGGTCCATCGACGATTTGAGAAATCTGAAGCCGAAAACATTCAAAATGAATATTTTCGCACTTTTATCATGTTGAAGCTCAATTCCATTATTGACAATCCATTTTTAGTCTTCCAGTAAATGGATTGAAATATTATAAAAATTTGAAAAAAAGAGAAAAGTTGATTGAAGTAGAAATGATTTTTTAATTCCTTAAATAAGGTTAACTGGGAATGAGATAACATGATTAACAGGAATTACGATGCGGTAAGTGTGAAGAAGAGGGAAAAATAAGGAAAGGTAACTCATAATGTCCATAATAATTAACTAAATTGTTCATTAATTTATTCTTTACAAATGTGTTAAAATCAATTTTATAAATTATCGCAAGGTTGTGATTGATTCCACCATTTGGAGTGACTTTCCATCTGTTAATCATTTCAAATGGAAATGAAAAAAACAAATTGAGAATCCATTTTCCATTCAACTTTGTCGATTTCGAGTTGTCAGTTTCAACTGAATATCAACCATTAAATAATGACATCAGTGAAGAAACAATCAATAGCCTAGCGAATCTAGAAAAAGCCTTTAATCTTTCAACCAATTTCAGCACCTAACAATCAAGATTAAATGTCAATTGTGTCTTGAAAAACACACATTTTTACTTTCACATTTTCCATTCGTAATTTTCATCAGTTTTTTGTCTTTTCACCTCCAAGGATAGTGATACATAGAAAAGGGTTTATCGTTTGTCTCTTCACAGCGAACTCAATCCATTAGATGGTTTCCAAGTTGTAAAAGTGATGATAATGATGATGAGCAGACCATTCCAGAGAGTTGAAGATGGCTTAATCATATGAGATGATCCATTCGCTAAGAGAAGGAAGAGAAAAATGAAATTATCATCGACATCATTATGAACCAGTGAATGTAAATGGGTTAAAAAGGCGGACAAATGTTGACAACATGAAAACTAGAAAACTTTTTCTCTCTCTCTCTCCAACATTATCAGATTCTGTAACGATAAACTCCCAATTGAGGGAATAAATTTTCTTTTCTCTTTACTTAATTCAGCTTTTCTTTTCTCATTTGTGATTACCAGAATTTGAGAAATATGAAGGAAACATTCAAGTGTTCATTTGGTAAACCCAATCGAGATGAGATCAAAATTGATGTGTAAAAATGAATAAAAAGTGATAATGATATTGAAGGATAAACAGGGAATGGAATTGCTATTTTCAGTCTGTTTGGTGAAAAGTTATTCAAATAAATTAACCAACATTTTGTCAAACGATTCTCTTTCATGTGAAGTATTTTCTCTCCGTTTTACAGATCATTTCAAATGTTTCACCAATTTCAGAAGCAAAACATTTTCTCTCCTTTTTAACATTCTTATATCGTTTATTGTAAAGTTCAAATCAATTGTTTTCATCGAAAAGTTATCGACGATAAATTGGTGATAAGCTTGGCTGGTAATGATCAAAGAATGGGTGTTAACAGGTTAATCTGAAATGTTCACTGAAACGTGAAAACATGAAAATCATATCTTATCTAATGTTAACCATAAACTCGAATCTGTAAATCTTTTGATTCATATCAAGCCATTGGATTCATTAATATTTTCACCTTTTAATAAAGCGCTCTTTGGAAGAGCTCAAAATTTTCACAGATTTTTATTTCGATCCATCAAATAATCAACTCGATGCTTCAGCGTTTTTCATGAATTGATCAGTTTACTGAGTTAACTTTGATTCTTCATCTTAAAGAAAGAATCCAATAATTGCAGTTCAAATCATTAACCAAATTAAAGCTTCGATCTTTCAGCTTACCCAAACATCATAAAGCTTTTCAGAAAATACAGAAAAGACGAAAAATTTCTTTGATTCACAAATTCTTACAAGAATTTAATTTTTAATGGAAATATATTAAAATAATAAAACGATTCCAGTTAAATCCTTGAAAATCATGAAATATCCGAATACACATTTGTATTTTTAATGTAACATGAATGGAATTTTCGAAAAAAAATATTTTATTCAATGAGAATTTTTAAAAATCTTGTAAAATAAAAATATTTCGGTTCGATCTAATAATCAGAGCCATTTGAAAAGTTTCGAATCGATTTACTCTTTTGGATTTTTCAGAAAAAATATTCAGCAAAAAGTTATGCTTTTCCGAATGATGATTTTCCGAAAGAACCTGTTAAACTTGAAAATAAAAACTGAAAGCATTGAGGCTCGGCCATTAAGGCCGAAAGATAAACCGTGTTTGAACCATGTCTTGTCATCAATCACAGATGAAACTTAAGGGGATTCGTGCTCTTTACAAATGTGTAAAAAGGTTCGATGCTCTCACACTTTTCGTTTAGTCGAGTTTAAATTTTAGGTTAACTTTAGCTATCAAGGTATTTGACTTGAAATGATGAGCATATCCAAATTGGGTTCAAGAGGTAACTCTAGGTTTTTCAATGGATTGGGTTAAAAGGTTGGTTAATTTATTTCAAGTAAATTAACCTTTTCATGGTCATCTGTTAGTCAATAGACTCTTTAACAACCTGTTATTAAGAAACGGATAACAAATTGTTAGGTTAAAGTAAAAAATTTGACCAATCAATCAAATAAATAGGATATTATTGAGGTGAAAATGTTGCCTTTTATTTGAAAAGTCTAGTTTCATCTAATTGTTATCAATGTTGTTGCACTTGTTTCGTCAATCATTTTCAACTTATTTGGTAAACTATCTTGTACCTTTGAAAATGTCACAAAAGAGTCTATCTTCACCCTCAGGCAGACCCTGAAGTTACCTCATAATCTTGGTAACATTTTCTGAAAAACAGTCCATTGGACTTGCTTTTTTCTGTCTCTTCCTTTTCCTTCAGCTTTTCACTCCCTGCAAGTATTCATGTTTCCTGTAACCTGCTTACAGCAATCTCTTTAACTTTGTTTTCTCGTAAAAAGGACACATTTTATTAAATAGCTGGTAACCATCATGAAAAGCCAGAAAAAGATAATCTGTGAACAAGCCATTAGTGCAACTGTATCTTTTTTTATTCATTTGCCTCTTTTTACATCATCTTATTCAAACATTTCACTGCTTTCTCAATCTTAATGATATTCATTTTCTTAGAATCGCAATGTCTAGTAATTTTCTTACCAACAGCATACTAAAGTCAAGTTTTTTATTCCTTCACCACTTTTCATTGCAAAATGAAGCAACGAGAAAAAATGGCAATTACGATAGCCAAAAGAATCATCTGTAACTCAATATATTATTTAGCGATAAACTTCCAACATTTTTATTACTGAATCCATCATGATCAATTTAGCATGTCAGTAACATCAAAGTTAACTGGTCATATGAGCAATCAGTTTACTTATTTTAAACACTGAAATAAGTCAGTAGGTAAACTTGGTCCGATTATCAAGATCAGATGATTAAAGATTTAGAAAACCAGAATTGAGAGTTTCCAGGCCAAATGTGAAGATGGAAGTAAAATTATTGAAAATACGACCAGCTATTAATGATTTTGGCAGTCTGCACATTTGAAAATACGAAAATAAAGAGAAAATTGTTTCTTTATCAACTGAATCAATCTGATTGTTCGATTCAATTATAACTTAAACGTCATAAAATATGAAATTTGTTATGACTTCTGGTTCAAAAGACATTTGAATATCTTGACGACAACAGAGGTCCAAAGGCAATCTCTTAACTCAAGTTGAGTAAAGAGTTGAGGCATAAACCCTTGATGGAATATTCTCAGGCCTGGAATAATCACAGTTGATTAATCTCTCATAAAGCAATTAACAGTAGATCAGATTTGAAAATCCAAAGGTCAAATAAACCGAGCCTACTAACAATGTAAGACATTGAAGTATCACCAGACACCAAAGGAATAAATCGATTCCGATAAAAGCCAAAAGTAAGACACTAACATCTGAATCACAGGGATCTTTGCTGAAATTAAGTCCAACTAGTTAATACAGAATTAAGAACCATTAACAAAAAAACAAAAGAAATGTGAATTAACAAAATTACACAAATAACAAATAAGGGCCGATCCGATGAACTAAAATGTTTGTCAAAATGTTTGTTTATTGGCAATGTTTGTTAAAATTAATCAATTTTGATTAATGTCATTTTAAATCTTAATTAGAAAGCGCCATCTTTTGTTTTTTAATGATTTTAAAAGATAACTAAAAATAATTTATAATCAAAAAGATAAGAAATGCAATCTGAAAAAATGTAAAGGCGCATGAATAAAATGATTGTTAATTTTTTGATCGGACAGTGTTAATGTTGATGACGTAACAAAATCAAACAAACATTGCCTACTAACAAAGATTTAAACAACATTTTAAACATTTTTTGGTTCATCGGATCGGCCCTAAAAAGAGGAAGAAAAATGAACCTAACGGTTTAGCAATCTGGTTGCTAAGTGTATACTTTTAGCGGTTGTTTTAAAATCTCAAAATAAATTAATTAAATCTTTATCTAATGACTGAATCTATTGCTTTTTTCATGAATTTCTCATAGATTTAAATTCTGAGTCGATGTTTCTTATTTCTCATTGTTGTAGTTGAGTTAGGCTTTCATTTGGTTCGACTCTTTTTCTTAGAAACCGCTCAGTCTGGCCACAATTTGACCCAAAAATTTGATACAATTGGCTTTGTACAAGGCATAAGGCTTTGTATTATTGTATAGATTACATTTTACAGCTTCTTGACCTGCAATTTGGATAATAATGACTCTAATTTAGGGAAACATTTAAACCTGGCAATTATCATGAGTATTGTTAAGATTTATTGATGGTTAAGAGGAAAATATTACAATTTAAAATGAAGTCTAGAATAAGATTTGAAATGTATTTTCAAGTTTATGTTGAACCTTTTCGCATTTTTTATCCTTAAATGAATGAATATTTTAATGTTAAATGAAAAGATTTGTGGATAACATTTTTCATGGGAAAACATTAATAGTAATTTGCATTGATGAGCATTCATGATTTTGGCACCATTTTCAATAAACATTTGAAACTTTCAATTTTCACAAATTTCAACATTTCCTTTATTTATTCTGGTTACATTTGAATCAATTTTCAAGGGAATTTGAAACGTGAATAAAATTTTGCTCAATCAGGGTGAAGATGGAAAACGATGAGAAAGTAAAGTAAAATGATTGACTTTATATTGATGAATGTCAAGTTTACTTGAAGTCAACAATGAAATTGATACACCAATTGTTATTAAGGAAACAACAAATTCTGTTGATTCCTTATTCAAGATTATCATTTGACTTTCAATTTACAGTAGCAACAGTTGATATCACTTTGAATTGATCACAAAAGCAGTTTTAATATTTAATAATCACTGATTTTGGATTCACTGAAGTCTCTCAATTTCTAGCTTTCTTTATCCATTGAAACCAAGTTATTCAATTTTAAACAACAAGCGATTCTAAAGGTTTAGTGACTATTGATTTAATGATGATTATCACAGATTATTATCATTGCGAAGCTGTTTAAACATGTTTCCTCTGGAGTCTAATAGTAAAAATGAAATAAATTAATGCCTTTTTCAGGATAGTTTACAGGTAACAATCTCAAGAGGTCAATTGGCTATCAATGTCTTCAGGTGAAAGAGCAAAATGTTTATCATTTGAATCATTTTGAGTCGTTCACATTAAAAGTGAGTTTCACTTGTGTTTCAATGGCCTTTTAACTCGAGTTTACTAATGTACTACAATCTCTATCTTACCCTGCTTCCCATGAGGACGATAAAGAAATCAGACATTTAAGTTTGTATTCATGTGATTTTATCAAGTGAAAAGGTCAAAATATGAAGAGTCGAAAAAACAAGTCTAGTCTATGAAGGTTTTCCTGAAATTGTTAATCATATAAAACATTCAGTTTGTATTCCTTGTTTTTTGATAATCAACATTGACAGACATTTTGGATATTTATAATGAGAAATTCAATCAACGAAAAATTTGAAATAGAAATGACGAATAGCACAGCGAAGGAGATTTTTCGAAAATTTAGAAATCTTTTTTCGCTCTTTTTAAACTTAATAAATATACTGGACATTTTTTATCCTTGACAGTCGTTTGTGCTAAAGGGTGTCTATCCAGAAACGGCAAAAAGCTAAATACTGAATGAGAGTTATTGGTCAGTGATAAGAAGGAAAAAGATAACAAAAACTCAGCAAGAAACACACAAACCGTTTCTGGATAGACACCCTTTAATAACTCAAGAACCATATGTCAGATATTAATGTTAGTCGGTCAGTGAAATTCCCCAAATTGAAGAAACATAAATTCAGAGTTTCAAGGTCATTTAAGGTCATAAATTGATATGCATACAGGGAATTTAATGAATAATTATACTTTACATTCATATCTTTTTATCACCATATTTTGTCATTAATATTTAATAAACGCCTACCAATTGAAAAAAGTTGGACAACTCAGAAAGTGACCTTCAATTTCATTTGAATGTCGAATAATAAGTGACCTTGAATGAACTAAAACTCTAGATTTATGTTTCTTTCATTTGGGGAATTTCACTGGCCGACTAACATTACAGTATTTTTCGTTTGGAAAAGTCTACTTTTTCACATGAAAAAGTCATAATCTTCGCACAGATTTAAGCTTCAAATTCAAGCTTTTTAATTCCTTCGTTTTCAAAACAAAAAGTCCTTTTTGCGATTGAAAAAGTCGGTTTCTTAAATTGGACGAAACTTAAACTGTTTTACACGAGACACAGTTTAAGTTCACAAACTGCCCATCGGGTAACTTAAGGAATTGAAGCTAAAAGGACTTTTCCAAACGAAAAATACTGTAAGATCGTGGTTGTGGCTTAGCCTGGTCTTTGCGAGTTATCGAAAACAGGTTTTTTTCTGATCCTAACAGGTAACAATGGATTTCGTATTGTCGCATTTTGCATAAGCTGGATTTTTACATCTTACAGACGCTCATTTGGTTCTGATCTTTTGATTGTATGTGACACTGAAATGACAACTGATCAGCATATGAACAATCCAATGTGACTCTGATAGAGTATCGACAATTGTTCGTATTCTCAGTCTCTTGAATTTTAAGTTTGAAAGAGATCATTACATTTTTCTTGTGTCTTGTTAAAAGTTAAGTGCATTTAAAGAAGAACCATTTTTCTTGAGCGAAACATTTTTTGCTTGTTAAATAAAAAGCATTAATAAAGTAAAGATTTTTCTTTCTTCTTCTTCTTCTCTTACATTTCTTCCTTTTCTCAATATTAAAACTCTCGAGATTCTGATTCATGGAAAGGGACTCTATCGATAATGTTTCTCAAGAGATTAGTCTAACCATTACCTGTCATGATGACAATTATGGATAAGAGTAAAGCCAAATCAGATGAAAGGTAAACGTATAAACGATGTTGACCAAAGCAAATGGTTTAAATTAAGATTTATGAACAATTTTGTTTTCTTTTTCATTCTTCTTCTCGTCCAGTTCTGCCGATCTCTGAAGAGACAAAAAGAAGACACTTTTCCTTCAATTGATGGTGTAAAATGGCAAGATAAAGTTGAGAGTTGAAAAGAGGAAAAAAGTTCTGATATTCTGAATAGAAAGTGTTTTTTGCAAACAAATACTTAGGTTAATTTGATAAGTCTGACTAATCTGATTACTCGCAATGGATTAAATGAATGAATATTTGTGAGCAAAATTTGAAATGAAAATTGAACTTCGGAAGCGGAAATTAGATTGAAAAAGAAACTCAGTTGACCTGATGAACGTTTTTCCCTCTTCTTCATCTTCTCCATCTTACATGGTCAAACTGTGGTCAACTGTGAAACAAGATTGTGGTGAAATACCTTTTCGTTGGAATCAGATTAAACCCGGAAAGGAAGATAAGATGATATGAGAAAAGAAAAGAAGGTTCAATTGATGGAAGAATGAAAAAGATGAATTCCATGGAGAACAAGCAAGCTCTACTTTCATGACGATGATGAGCAAGAAGAAGATGAAAAAGCAAGAGAAGAAAAAAAATGAGCTTTAAATGGTTTTTGCTTTTTAAATGGATTCGTTTTGATCAAAAACCTTTGTTGTGTTGCTATCAACATTCACATTAATCTCTTAATCTCATTTTTTCCCTGTTAACCCTGCAACGGTGAAGCACAAGAAGATGCAAAAAGCAGAAAAGCTAAAATTGAACAAACAAAAAGTTAATCCAAGATTAACCCTGAAAACTTGCAACTGTAGATGCCAAATGGGCCAAATTGAGGGCAAAAACCATCGACCAAAAGAACGAATCGAAATGACGAAAAAAAACGAACCAACGAAAAATGTTGTTAACTTTAAAATGATTGCCAGCAAAAATGGAAATAATGTTAATTACATTATGTTGACCAATCTTCTCATTTCCCAACTGACCATTACTTTGATTGCTGCCAGTAAATTGCCGTTAAAACCTCAATTTATTGATGAGAACAATTATCTTTATAGCTTGTTCCAATACTTTAACCACTTACAAAGAGAAGAGGAGTTTACTTGAAAATTTGCTCATCTTTTTTCATCTCTTCCATCATTTTCATCCTCATCTTCACCATTTCATTTCAACCTTTTTTTCCCATTTTATATTTAATTAACCATCAATCACAGAATGAACCAGAAAAAGCAGGCAACAAATCTCACAATTCATATCTGCATTCAACTATTCAACTCGATTAGCTCATTGTTTATTAACTTCAGTTTTATTCAATTAAAGTTTATTCAAAGACTTGCTCGTGCAATGGTTAATGATTAACCTAATCAACACACAAATTGAAAGTTAATTGTACAGACTTTTCTCAATTTTGAAATCATTTAAACTGTAATTACACTTTCATCATTTCCTCATCATATCGATTGAGAGCCAAAAGATGTTCATTGGATATTGGATGTTCATACAAGATTAACTATGGATTTTCATTGCTTCTTCATAGATTATCATGGATTGTTTCAGGTCAATGGCTATTGTTCAAATGTTTCAATTGGACAACAATTGAAACAGCAATTCCAATTGCTATGAGTTCAGACGAAAAACTTTTCATGTTATTTTGGAAAAGAGTAAAAGTTGAAAATTCAATTTCAACCTTCAACAGGGATTGATGGAGTAGCTAATTGAATTTTAATCTGTCATCAACATTAATGATAATCTTATTTTGATATTAGTCTTGTTTGTGAAAAATGTTTTCCAATGGATTTAAATGATCGAAAGGAATGAAAATAATTTCAACCTTTTTCTTCCCTCTTCATAATTGTTCATTATTATCAGTTGAAATTGAATGAAATGTTCATCAGAATGTAATGGAAAAAAAGTTCTCATCTAATTACAAAAATATAATAATCGAAATTGCAAGTCAAGCAGTTTAATTAACAGATGATGAGATATAAAAATGATGTGATATCAAAATTATCATTAATTGAATTTGACTTTAAATTGGAGTTGACATAAAATTGAACAAAAGGAATCAATAGATTGCTCCAATGTTAAACAGTTTCAAGATTAACCCAAAGTATCATTTAGTGACTCTTAATTTGATTAACGCTTGTCTGTCCATTCACTCAATTAATTAACTATTTAGTGAAGGCAAACAATGAAAATGTCAATAAGAGTCTCGAAGCCTAAAGCCAATGAACATAATCATCTTTGCCTAAAGTCAATGTTTCTGGTTAAAATTGGAAAGTTGGTTAAACCTGTGAAACCCAAAAAATACACAATTAGATTGATAATGATATTTGGATGGAAATTGGGAAAATCATTAATCATTCAATAAGTAATCTGGTGAGACTTGGAACGATGAAACAGGTAAATACAGATCAATGATTTTGTCCCCTTCAGTTGAGGTAAAGGAACAAATTGATTCAACAAATTAATCATTTAATGAAATAAACTGATGCGATTTGGTAAAAATGGTTGATCCATAACTCAAAGTAAATCTGATCCTCTTTTAATCCATTTACAATTATTGACAACAATTGTTAATCGCAAGCTTTGAGAGTTCATTGCTCAGAATGGCTCTGATTAATAATCAATTTATTCATAATCAACTTTCATTCATTATTTTTACCAATTAAAGTTTCATTTTACTGGCAACTAATCAAACAGCTTTTGTCTTTCCTTTGTTTCTTCTTCTTCTCATTCATTATCTTCTTCATCTTCTTCATCCTCTTGATCCTCTTTCTCCTTTCTCCTGAGGCTTTCAGATTCACTGTCGATTCACCAAAATTTTTAATCATCAAACCATCCATCTTAGAATCCCATGTGATTCTGTATTTCTATTTTTTCCTATTAACTTTCTTTTCTTTTCCCTTCTTTTCTTCGCCCAAACTTTTCTCTTCAAAATTTCATCTTTTTCCTGGTTCCATGCTCTTCAAGGGCAGAAACCCAAAAGTTTCACGATTCTCTGATTCACCAGAAACACCTTTTACAACCATTTGTCGTTAACAAAAAGCAAAAGAAAGTGAACAATTTTCAACTTTTCATTGCCAAAATGAATCTCTTTTTGAAACATTGACGACAAGTTTAACCTTTAAAGGTAAAATAAATCATCTTGAAATATGATTTGAAACTGAAAAGTTAAACTTATCTACACTTGAAACATCAACAACAATTAATCACATTCAATTTTGATTCCAATAAAAATAGAAACGAAATCTTTTCCTCGTAAAATGGCCTTTGATTTCATAAAACAATTTTCGCCCATTTTTCGATTCTCAACATTTTCCATCAAAGTTTTCCAAAACCATTCCAAAATCAACTGACAGAAAATTCAAAGTCTTTTTTAATAGAAATGAATTTTTCGATTTTACTTAATTTCGTTAAAAAATCAATAAAAGTCTCAATCGAATATTTACATTGGAATCAGCTTTCCTTTGGATTGCTTTTTGATATTAATTTTACATTAACTGATGTTTTCTTGGTTTTACCAGATTCAACAATTTTGTTGGTTAATAATTACAATCAATGATACAATTCACGTTCCAACGGGATTGTTCAATCAGTTAATTCAATTTATATCTTGAACCATTTGATTGGTAATGACAATGGACAATATGGAAGTCGAAACAAAACTCTGATTAACTTTTCATCTTCATCTTTAATTTTGTAAAAGAAAAGACAACTTTTGTGTTCCATCCTCACTGGAGATTCATTTTAAGGTAAACCCCATTTCATCTACAGTTATTCAAGGTAAATGGAAAAGTGATATTACATTTTACGAAAAGAGAAAAAAGAAGAAGAGAAAAAAACATTTTCTTCTTTCGTCTTTGCTCCATCAATTACATTCTTTGCTTAACTCCAGGCTTTACCTGAACATCCCTGTAACCTTCATATTACATGACATGAATTTGTACTTGGATACAAAACTCATTTCTGATTTCAGCTTATTAGAGTCAACCTTTGCCTAACAAATGAATCAACAAGATGTTCAAATATCACACTAAAACAACAAGGTTCAAGGGTTGAACAAAAGGTAAACTCAAAAGATTGAGATCGAAAAGTTTCTCCAGAAAATTGATCAACATTTTTAATCCATTTCATTGCGCTACCAAAAAAGTAAGGAAAAAGTTGCCTTTCAAAAGATTGTCTAATCGATCATTGAAAGTATAAACAGACTACTGAGACAGGAAACCAATGATCATGAAAGAGGATCATGAATTCCCTGTTAATCCTTGCGAGTTTGAGAACTCATAAGAGTAAAAAAAGAAGAATCTTGGTGAGAAGGAAAAAAATTAAGATTAAGAGAAGCATAAGTTGAGTGTGAAAATTCATGTAACTGTAAACAGAATGGGATTGAAGATTAGCATTAAGATGAACAGAGATGATTCCAGTTTCTTACCAAGTTGATTGCTTCTCTTCATCTTCCCCATAATCATTATCCTTGAAAGCTAAATTAGCTGAAAGTTTCTTCTTCTTCTCACCGAGAGATAATCAAAAAGCCAGAAAGAGTTGAAGAAAAAAAGTTCATCACTTGAATATTATTGTTAACAAGTTTGGCTGTGGGTTAACCATTGATGGCTGGAATAGTGAATAAACCTCAAAAAAGCGGTTAAAGTGGTAAAAGAATAATTTAATTTCTGAATTAAATTCGTTGAAGCAAATCAAGAAAAGAGGAAAGAACAGTTGATAGTTTAAAAGCCAATGATGACGAGAAGCAAATAAAGAGCAAGAAAAAAAGAGCCAAAGTTATCGTGAAAAAGATGACAATTTTCATCATTATCTTCATCTCTAAGTTTCTTTTCATCGCCTTTTCTCTGTTTTTCAGTTTCTTTTTTCTCGAGTTTTCCTTTTCATTTCTTTATCCATTATTAAATGATTTTCATTATGAAGACAATTTTGTTCATTTTTTCATGAAACTAAACTGGAAACTTGATGTTAAGCAAGAAAAATATCAACATTGAAAAGACCCTTTTGGTGGACCTCAATATATATTGAATAGCCAATAACTTTGGGTAAACATTTGAACACTTGACTGTTTGTAAAATGAAAAATTGACAAATCTATTTTGCCTTCTTTTGCTCGCCAATTGTCCAACAAGAATGCGGCCAATGGCTCTCTGATGGTCATGATGAACTGAGGGAAAGTGGAAATATATTTACTGTAAAAGTGATCAGTTTTGGCTGGTTAACACACACACAGTAATGTAAGAAAGTTAATAATGCATAAAATGATTTTGACCAGTTAAAAGGTTCTGATAAGTTGTCATTTAGCTGTTGAAAGGTTGAAGGGTTTGCGTTGCAGTTGTCAGTTAATGTTGTCATGTTAAATGGTTATAATGATAGGAGTGAGGTGAAAAAGGGTCCAAAACGAGGTTCTACTTACAGTAAACTCGAAGAGGTTTAATTTTACGAACAGTTTTAAATGAAGGTTCTTCAGCGGAAACTTCACATTTATAGTCGCCTTGGCTGTTTAAATCAGTTGTATTCAAAAAAACGTTTCCAAGCGTTGACTTAGATAGCTAAGGTGAAAAAGGTAAACATTGGTCACTTCGCAAAAGTAAATATGTTGTCTCATGTTGTTGTTTACAAGGTCATAAATGGTCAAATTTGTTTGTTTTTTTCTTCTCTCTTTTCTGTGTTAACAAACATTTTTATTGAGTTATGTTTTTACAAGAAACAAGGTTTAACTGGTTAAGACTGTTGGGAGTTTTAACTCCCTGCATTAGAGTAAAATGCTGTGACTGGCTAAAACCAATTTTTTCATGTTCTATTTTTGTTGCATTTCTTTTAGCATTATTATTTTTACGATAAAATATGTTTGACAGAAAATTTTATTCCTTTTTTGCAGAATAATAAGATTGGAATTTTGGTGAAAGTAAAGTTTTTTATATTCATCTGTGAAAAGTTGGATTCTCAGGTATTGAGTATTTAGAGAGCTTGAAAGTCAAAATGGTTGTTCAATTTGAATATTATTTGACATAATTTGTGTGGGAAAAGTTTTCTTGTACTTTGTTGATTGATTAAATTCATTGACTAGACATGATCAAGAGGATTGATATTAAGGTTGCAGCATTTGCAAGCGAATTGGATTTTTTGATTGAGAAAAGAATTAATCTTTAAAGAAATGTTTGGTACAGAATTTCGTTGCTTCGAAAAACTTTCAGAGTTTGATTTCAAAATTGATTCATTGGATTCTTTGTCGATTGATTGTTGATCGAAAGGCATAAAAAAGGAACTATTTGATAACTCAATATCTTTAAAATTTTCGGTTTTTTTGTTTTCTCTTTTCCTTAACTACAAATCAATGACCTGATGTTCAGGATGAAGATTATCGCAGTTGACAAGAATGAACGAAAATTAAAAACGGTTCAGCCTAAACATTTTAACCTTGCACTGTTTTCTTAATGTTTATCAATTTTCTCAAATGATTTTAAAATGAAGATTCTGGTGACTTTTATACAAACTCATCATCAAAAATCTTTGATAAACAGCTCAATAAAATCTCATGATTTATCAAAGAGTGATGATTCTATAAGTGATAAGTGATACCATTCTCGAAATATTGAGACTCAAAATTTTCAGGCAATGACCAAGATCAAGAGAACTGTCGATAAATTGAAAAAATCTGTCAGCCGCTGATGTGTACCAACAACAAGTTTTAGCTCTCTAACTCTTACGGACACATAATGCGGAAGGTTCAATTGAAAATCGAACTGATCTGTTGTGCAGAAACAGAAACCTGTATTCCCCAAAATAAGGTGAATTTTCTGGTTGATTACCAAAAGTTAATTCATTAAAATGAGTTTTACGAAAAAACCCGCTTCCATAATCGAACAAAAGACGCTCGAAGTTTCAACTTTGGACCCTCAAAAACTGTCGACCGTAGAAATTTCTAACAGCATAAATGGGCTCAGTTTTTGCGCCTCTTAACAAATAATATTTTTTGTCTTCACTCCTTTAACAGAATAATCTGAAAATTATTGATTTCTATTTCAAATGTATGCTTGTGAGTTCGTTGATAAGCACAATAAAATAATTGAAAAATCTCTCAACTTCGCCTTGTTTTCTCAATATTTTACTCAAAATTACTGCAATTAATGAATAAATTTCTGACAATAAATGCTTCGTTTTCACTGATAGATTGACTTGGAAATTAGTAAAATTTGAAAATGATGAATTGAAACGGTTGAGACAAACAATTAAGACAATGATTCAAGTATGAATCCTATCAATAAAGTTGCAGAAAATATCTGCTAACGTTGCCGATTCATTGTTGACTGAACTAGCAAATGAACAGACAATTGGAATGATGAACGAAGGAGAGAAGCAAAAAAGTATCTGAAAAGGAAACGGAAGTATTAATGACATGATAGGAATGAATATGAAAAGGTTTTTCTGCTGATCTCTTCTTCTCTGACCATTTTGTCTGAAAATGAATCAGCATCATTACCATGATTACCATTATAATCATTATTAATACCAGTTTTAGCATTAAAAACGATTAATGTTATTATCAAGATAAAAGGCAATTGAAACTCACGAATGGATCATGAAAGCGTAACTCAAAACTCCTTCCCAAGTCAATAAAATGAACTTATTTTTTAATATCACTTGGACTTATCAGTTAATTATGACAATTAAACTGTCTACTCACTTTAACCAAATCATTTGCAATCTCATTTCATTTGCAGGTTAACACCCTCAACAGTTTAACCTTAATTTTGCATTCAAACCTGAATAGTTTCAAAGTCAATTATGTCAGAGTTGATCATTCCATGTTCATCAATATTTGCCTATTGATTGATCATTATTAATTTAATGTTAAATCAAGTTTAATATTTGTTTCCATCAATGTTTACTATTATTTTCACATTAGAATAAAACATTTGCTAGTAATATTGATTAAATATAAATAGTAACCATGGTTTAGATGAAAATGGAAACATTATTTTTCTTCATTTTTATACTTTTCTTTTTTCATCAAGAATATCAATTTTGAAGGTGAAACATTATTACAAGTCACGTGAAAAGAGGCGCAATAAAAAAATAAAAGTTGAATGCTAATTGCAGTTGAAATTGTTTCACTTTTAGATTCATTAATAAGTCAACAGAGAGCATAATTAGTGTTATTAGCAGTGTTGGAGTTTAAATTTATGGAAATGCTGGGATTGAGTTGCAAGTATTTCTGTCTAACAAGAATGCAAGTTTATACAAGTTGTTAATCAAGTCGATCAAGATTAAACATTGGTAAAGTAAAGTTAATTTACTTTAATTTTCCTGGTTTTTATGATATTATTCAGTAAAATAGAATGTAAAAGACTCAGAGAATCGTTTTTAATGTAAACCTATCTTAGACTTTCTTGGATCTTGATAATAGCAGATGCAGAACAAAAAATTCAAGTTCTTGAGCACAAAAGGATTGCAAATCGACTGAGAAGCTAACCGTTCTATCCAAGAAGCCAATCTATCCGCTCACTATGAAATATCGATGACTAAACTGACTTATTAATCTATTTAAAATGGGGCCAGTTTAGTCCACCAATTTGAAGATTTAGGTGAAAATTTAGGGGGAAAACCAGGTTAGATCAAATAAAATTAGATCCTAGGACGATTCCTAAATCCTAAAGACCATAAAGCAGTGTTGTACAGTTTATCGTGAACTAAATTTTGTACCTAAAATAAAGTGTAGACTAATGATACTTTAGCATTAACTCTTAAAGCTCGTATGACATCGTAACATTGATATTAATAGCAGTGTTTATAATGGTAAACCGACCTTATGTTAATAAAATCTTTATGCTTCTACAGTTGAGTTATTGATATTATTAAAGCAAATCTCTGCTTATTTCGTCTTTTCCTCATCACTGCATTTAAGCATTTCAATTCTTTGAAAATATGTTTGATTCTATTGGCGAGAAAAGACCAGAGATTCGCTATTTAACTCTCAGCTTTTAACTTATGCAGCAATTGACCAGAGATTAATTTCTAGGAACTAATTTCTAGACACACAAGTCCAATATATAAATTATCTTGATCGATTTGTCCAAGAGTTTTGCTGCATAAGTTAATATTCACATTGAAAGGTCTAGTTCATTTTGCAACAAACTTGTGAAACTCACGATAACTTCGTTAACTTTGTTTCGTATATGCTTTAACAAAACCATATAGTCATCAAATTAATAAGATTTAGTCTCTTAGAAGCATATCGAAAGCGTTAAGAAACTTTTTAACCTAACTTTCAAACCTTTTCAACTCTTTGAACCCAAGCAGAAGTCGATTTAAACCGTCTTTCAAAACGCAACTATTAAAAGGCTCGAATCGAGCCCTGCCCGACTCTTAACATTGCAAAGTTAAAGATTTCGTTTGCAAAAAAGAACCGAATTTGCATTGACTTATACAATTGCAAAGTTGGTCATTATTAATGGATGAGTTTCAATAAAAGTCGGAATCTTTTCAAATTTCAATTAATCACAATTAGCCTTTCGCAACTGAAACCTGATAAAGCACTTAATGGTGTCAACATGAAGAGTACAAAAGTCAAGTTCATTTGTTATTCACAATCAATGTTAATAAGAGGGTTGAAAGAATTGAAAAGAACCACGAAAAAGAAGGCAATTCAATGTGCAAGATAATAATGATGATCTGACCAATTTACCTTCCATTATATTTTTAATGTTATCTTTCAATCAAACTGCTTTACCATGTTATTGTATCTGCAAATTATGAATCATGAATCTTGAAATGGAAATCATGTTAATGGTAAGAAACTAAAAATGTATCATTTAGTTATTTTGGTTGAGAAGCGAAAAAAAATAATAAAATAAACTGATATAATTGATCTGAAACAATTTGCAGGAAAGTCCATTAATCCTGTAACCTTTTGTTAACATCGATAGGAACGGAAACACCCTTTGGACAAGCTCTTCAATTAACCAGTCGAACATTATATTCCTATTATTATTGTTATTAATTTTAGACTGGATATTGCACAGTCTCTTCAACCTGTCATTTACCATCCCAGGTAAATATCGATGTAAAAAAAGAATGAAAGAGAAAATAAAATAATTTTCTTTTCTTTCCTCACCATGAATCTCTCACTGATTTTCATTCAACTATTTTCCCTGCCATGGAAACAGTTGATTCTCTGGTTCCGGTTGAAATTGCTCCAATGCGTGACTTTGATCAGAACTTTCATGTTCATAAATAATCGGATTGCCCTTTTCATTCCAATCATCATAATCATCTTTTCAGAGAAACTCTTCTTTTCCATTTAATCATCAATGCAAACCCAAATGTAACCCAAAAAAGGATCAACAAACGATCAACTCGATTCTTAAAAATCAAACTCTTTAACCTCAAAACTCTTAATTAACTCGAAAATAAACATTAAACATTTTCATTCGAATTCGAAAAAATCAATTTCGCTTTTATAAATTGCTCATGAAACTCCATTAATCATTTACCTGTTGTTTATTAATTCTTGATTTTCTTTCCCTTTTCCATTTATTGTTGTAATTAATTGCCTTTTGATTCAATTAATTAATCATTGGCAAAATTTGAAAGTTAAACTCGACATTTGAAAGTTTATTAATTACAACTTGATGCACATTTGGCTTAATTATTGATGGGTTCCCTTTCATAAGCTAATTGATTGCTCTTTAATTATGATTAAATTGACGAGAAAAAACAATGACTTTTAATATTTGCATTTATTCAGTTTGGGTAACACTGACAATAACAGTGTTTCACTGAATACGTTACTTGAATTAATGTAAAGCATAATCATGTTTATCAATGAATGTTGCGTTGGAGTGTTTAATTGAAAAGCTTAAATTGTAATTGCTTTAAACAAAAGCAAAACAACTTTAAAATGGTTAATTCAAGTCGAGTTCTAACAATTAACTGATTCAACCCATAATCTTATTCATTAGCAAATGATCAATAATTTGAAAATAATTTTCTCTCAACATTAAACTTGAAGTTTTCATTAAACAAGTTTCCACTTGAAATGTTCAACTTTTTGCTTCAACAATTTATCAATTGAAACTTCACTTCGAATCTGTCAAAAGGAATAATCGGAAAAATCTTAATCAAACTAATTAAGTGTTGAATTAACGAAATGTACAATTAAAGGTTTCCCTGTCATCATGAAACAATTTTATTGAATATGGAATATTCAGAAATTGGGAAAAATTTTCGAAAATATTTTCTTCGATCATTTTTCGAAAAAGCAATTCGCCTTTTCATGATGAATTATGCATATAATGGTTTATCATTTGTTCAGGCAATATCAGGGTGATTCTGTTCGCTAATGGTCAAATTAAATGTTCAATTGAATTCTCGGAATGAATCGCAATAATGGATTTGAAAAGTTCTGTTTTTTTCTTCATTTTTCGATTTTTTCTCAAATTTCAATTTCTGTGGTAAACAAGATGGAAATTCAATGTTTAAAGGTAAAAGTGAAATGAGCAGTTCTTGTTATTTACATTAAATGATAATAATGTTCAACTTTTGGAATGAACTAAATGAAATATAATATCATTGGAAAATGGAGAGAAGAGAAAAATGTGAAATTCTGGAAAAAAAGAATCAGTTGTTCGTAATTTTGTTTGCACATTTCGTGTTCACATTTGATGAAAAGTTGAGAAAGAAAACTCGATAAGTTGATTCATGATTCAAATGTTGATTCAACTTTGCTCAACAAGTTTATTCTTGAGTTTAATTTTCTCTTCCTTTCGCTCTTCTCATTACAATTGCTACTCTTATTCAGTTGTAATTGAATGAGCTTCATGAACAACTCAACAGGAAGTAGGAGTACATCTGATGTATATTGAACCCAAGGAAATGAAGTTCTGTGTGTTTTCAGTTGAGACTTATTTGTTTCTTTGGTTGCCGTTGTTGTTTCAAGATCAGCTCGTTACTTCCAACTGATTGATAATTCCTTCAACATTGTTCTTGGTTCATTTCATTCGAAACTCGATGCTATTAGATAAAAGTAAATGAGGAGAAGAAGATGAAAGTCAAAGGAGAAGAGAAGAAAATTCAACTTTTCACTTTTTTTCATTCCTTCCGATTCCATTCCTCAGAGAGTTTCCCTGATTTACATTGAAACAACTTGTTTTCTCGGTTTACATCAGAAGAAGAAAACTCTAAAACTGAAATTGATGGAAACATGAACATTATTAAAGCCAAATTGACTTCTCTAATTGAATGTAGATGAAGATAAATCTGATCTGTGATTAAAATGATTCACTGCAACAATTCATTTAACCTTTAATTGAAAGACTTTTCCCGAAACTTATTCAGCAAAAAAAGGTAAAACACTGAATGGAAAAGTAGAGAATTATCAAGTCAAATTTGGGTTCCAATTGAATTTGAAAGTAATTTAATTGTGAAAAACGAACAAAATTTGTTTGCCAAAAAATGGAAAATATTGAAATATTTGAACAAAAAGAAAAAGCTGGACTCGAATTGAATTCAAAGGGAAAGCTTATAAATGAATAAGAATGTTTGTGAAGCAAAAAATGTAATAATATGCAACAATATACATGGTAAAGGGTATCCAATTGAATGGATAGAATTGATGAGATAGAATGAATGCAATCAGAATTTATAAAATTGTTGAAACTCTGAGAATCAGATTGGAAGATGGAAAGAGAAAATTTCATCAAAAAAATGGAATCCAATTTGAGATTCGGAAAATGTTCCAACGGTGAACAACAAAAGACTATCTGGTTCCGGTAATCTTTTTCCTTTCTCATCCCTCAACTTTTCCATCTTCATTTAAATCATTCATATTCATTTGAATATTTTCCCATGATCACCTTTGGTAAGTTGATGGTAAAAATTGTCAAACTTTACTGTTTCTTTTTTACCTTTAGTATCATTTTGTTTCCCTGCTTGTTGACATGGGAATGAAACGTTTGCTCAATTGACTATTAATAAATGATAAACTTCAAGTTCAACTCATTTATTAAACATTTTTTTTCGTCTTCTCGTCTTGCTCCTTGACAAAGTTGAACATTTCAACTTGAATATTGAATTTAAAGACAAAAGAAGCAAACCAATCATCTTCATGGTAATGATGCCTTTAAATTGATCTCAGTGTTTTATTGCAAAAGATTATCTCTTTTCATATCATTAATATTATTGTTATTATCAAGAGAAACCTGGGAATGAAGTTGAAACAGGGAAACACACCTTTTATAATTTAATTGCGATTATGATTATTGCCAGCTTTTATTGCTAACTTTTGTTATTAACTTAATGCTCTAATTGATGACAATTGATATTCAAGTATATTAAGAAATTGCGATTAAACTTGAGCATTTTACTTCCTCATTATTAATCGATAGAACAGATAATTATGTTTAACCTTTCATGCACAGTCAATGAATCAGAGAAAATCAAGAAAATCGCTTTTGATCAAGTAAAAAGATTTGGATCAAAAAGTGATTAAAGTCGAGAGCGAAGTTGACAAAAGTTGAAAAAAGTGTTGACCTCTAATCGTCTTTATGAGTCGAGAGCATCTTAAGTTCATCTTTTGATTTGCATTTGATTTTGTGCTCAGCTATTGAATTGAGTTTTGTTTTGTTTCAAATTGATCTGTGAATGTGATTAAATCAGGTTAGGAAATTATCATGTTAATAGTGAATCAAGTAAAGTATTCATTTTCGTTATTTGTCTTTGCCTTCATAAACATATTACCAACAAGATAATACAAATATTAAGATAAAATAATGTCATGATGATGATGTTTATTTTTGCTATAAAAAAATGAAATGCTTTATTTACTTTGGACTGTTCATTATTGTTGGATAAAAAGACAGAGAGAAATGATTTTAGAAGCGCAAAGACATGATAAAAGATGTAAAGTTGAACTGAAAATGGTATCAAATAGACTGCAATATCTTACATTATCATGTCTATTAGTGGGTCATTTGTTGGTTAACAATAATATTAAGTAGACAATGAGTAAATGTTTGAAGTGAAAAATGGTTTTATCATTAAAAACGAAGAAGATCGTTTGGTTTAAAAAAAAAGAAGACTAAAGTTGCGTGACTTATCATGAGTCTCATTCACTCAATAAATCCTCTTTTACCAACATAATCATTATTATCATGGAAATAATCATGAAATTCATCAGTATCATTTGTTCAATGTTTTTTCACAGAACACACAACATTTGCTCTCTTCTTTTTCTTGCAATTGTACTTTTAATGAAATTCAATTGAAATTTACAATCAATCGCCAATCAATTGATTTACTGTAAAAAAATGACGAGATCATGATGATAGGAAGATGATGAGAAAGAAGATGAATTAGAAAGAGAATTGCTTTTTAACACTGATCAATAAGAAAATAAGATTAATAATAATTGCAGGGACTTTTGAGGCTGAACTGGGAGGGTAAAAAGGGTGAGACCAAATGGTTTCAAGTTGTTATTCATTTAGATTCTCTCCTTTTCCCTAATTCATTGGATAGCCTTTCCTGGTCCAGTCTAAATGTATTATCACAACTTGAGGATTACAATGAAAATCAAGTTTAAACACTGAAAGAGTCATGGTTATTTGATTATAGCCTTAAAAAGCAAAGGAACGCATTTAATCACGAAAAGTGTTTTACTGATGGATATCATTCCAATAATTGAAGGATTCCTGTTCCTTTTATTATTGTTTTTATTATTATTATTAGGTTGTGTTGTTGAGTGAGAACTCCCAGTTACATAATATTGCCTTTTATTGATTTCCTAGTTCAATAGTTAATATCAAATAAGAATATGATAATAACTTTTTTTTCCGCATTTTTTCTTCGTTCTTCTTCCAAAACTATTAATGCATAATTTGCTTGTGCAATTATATAATTATAAGATTATTAGATGAGTTACCAAAGGGAAATCAAGTTTAAGAATGTTAACCATTTTCGGTTCACTTTCGTGGTTTACCTTGATTTACATGTTGATTGCTTTTACTTTTTACCTTTTATTATTGTTCGATTGGTTCATTTTTTGTTCATCATTCTTGATATAATTGTGCTTTTAAATGGATTTAGTTCTTGGTTCGATATTGATTTCACTTTTTACTTCATTTGGTCAAAATAAATCAACTTGAGCTTGTGCGACTAATCATTTAAACCCAGTTTGGTGACAATTGGTTCAGATTATTGATTGAAACTTTCAACTCGTTTTGACGATAATTTATCAAGTTGCTTTTTCGTAATTTCAACTTTATAAGTTTAGTGTTTTGATAAATCTTTTATTTTATATCGAAATTCGTCAACATTTAATAGTGAAACTTGTATAAACAATCAACTTATGATGGAGTGAGGCAGAATTTTATTTTCGATTTGATGAAATTCTTGTTAGCATTTTGTATCTTTTTGATTCTAATTAGGTTGAGGAAAATGCAAATAAAGTTTCTTTTAAACACGACATTCTATTAGTAACAATATTGCTATTGATTTCTTGTAGTTCAATAGTTCAGTTCAAAGTGTCAAATCAATTGATTATACATTGTATTTTGTTTTAGATTAACTTCTACGTGAAAATAATTATAAAAATTGTGTCAATTAATATTTCTGAATTGAATATATTGCATAAGATTAATAAATTGATTGAAATAATTAACAGGCTGAAGTATTGAGGACAAAACAGATTGATCAAAACTGTGATATTTCTCATAACAAAATAGACATTCTGTCAAAATCCATGCTCTTGCTGATCTGGTTTGTTGCAATTCAATGTTAATACCTTTTCAGAACACAAAGCTTTGGAAAGAATTAAACAATCATTCTCGTTTAATAGAGCTAACTTCCATATTAACGAAGCCAGCATTCAAAAGAGTAAAAACGGCTGATTGTAAAGACACTGACTTCTCATAACAGCTATACCGTGTTCAAATGACCAAAACTTACTTTCATAACGCAAAAACTCTCGAGTTAAAGAAGTTTCTTTATTCAGTCCATGTATTCTGCTATCGATTTGGAGTATTTGCGTTTCGAATTCGCTAATTGGTGAATTTGCAAAATAAGTACAATTTGAAATTGTAGATCAAAAGATCTCAATAATAAGCAATAAAACATTCATAATACTTCTTTCTGTTAAATTGATCTCTTCATAACTGAAGTAAAAGCCATGCTAAGATCAGTGAGGGTTAAGCTCTTACATTGAAAGTGAAAGAAACAGAAAGTCACTAATATGCAAAGCAAGTTTTAACAGTCTAAAGAAATATCTATTAAACTAATTCGTAATCAACTCTAATCAAGTTGAAGTTCAAAAAAGACTCTAAAGTTAAGGTCACAAAACAGTTGATTTAACATTGATATATCCATAAAACATGCATTAGGGAAGAGTCCGAAGACTTCTGTCATTACTTCAGCTGTAACATTAATGCCTTTACTTGTAAGCTCGACTTAAATCAATCAATTTAATTTGCACAAATTACATCGAAATAATTATGAATAAATCTCTAAGTCACTTTGCAACGAGTTTTGCAGGTAAAGATCAAGTATTCAGGATCTTTTGCAGCTTTAATCACTGCGTTTCACATTCTAATGATCTTTGAACCTTTCTTAGGCGAATCTTTCCATTTCTCCGTTGAAGTGGGTACTTCACACATACGATCAGAAGCTATCGAGGTTTTCTTTGCTGCAATTGCTTCGATCGATGAAAGTTGAACTTTAATGCTACTAGACATTATATTTAGCAAACAAGTTCAAACTTTACATTGAATAGACTCGTTTTGACATTGCTTTTGCAAAGTAAATCGCAAATTCGATGCAATCAATCAGTCGTAGCTGTTGGGTTGCAATGTCCCCAGAATGGCTAAATATCATCAATAGAATGATTAAATTTGATTTTCATTGATCAGATCTGAATAAAGGTTTTTGTTAATTTTCGTTGTTCCATCATAATAAAGCCATTGAATTTGGATAAAACAGTCAAACAATAAAAGAAGTTCAATCTTTTCCTAAATAATAATATGCTTTTTGTTGTTAACAATGACCTTTACAATTCGAGTTTTCATTTTTCAAAATATGATTTTCTGATAAAAGAGGAAAGAAAGGAAAAGCCATATTCCAACTCTGATTGAGTCCAGTTGGATGATGAACATGATGATGAAGAGAAGGGAAGGGAAAAAGAAGAAAACGAAAACTTTTTGAAATTTTGTGATTCCCTGAAAAATGAAATTAAACTGTGAAGACAAAAAGGAAGATTGTTTTTCCTCTTTGAAGATAATTTTCTCTTCATTTTCCTTCATAATCCATGATGTTATTGATGGAGAAACAGTTTTTCCTGATGAATTTATGGTCAAATGATAAAGTGTGAAGAGGCCACTTGAGCTGACAGACACAATTTTGAGGAAAGAGAAAATTATTTTTCACATTTCACTTTACACAATCAAGAGTTGGATAACATTTGAGGTTGACTGAGCAAGAAGTTTGTTCACGATGGAAATGAATGTTGATAATTTTTAGGGTTAACAATGAAATCGAATGGAATATTATGCTTTACAGTTTACTGGGAGTGAAATTTGTATTCAACTTGTTCAATCTCAAATTCCCTGTCAAAGTAATACAAAGTTTGAATAACAATCAAATTGTTGCATAAAAATTTGCTCAAAATTGATTGAAAGAAGAATTGATTAAACTGATTGAAACGAAATTTGTTATTGTCAAGAAAACTTTGGTGGAAAAAAGAATTTCTCTCAAATTTTCCAATTCGCTTTACCTCAAGATAATCCTCATGACTTGGATAATTGTAGTTATCCTTTTAATGATTGAATATGAAAGGAAAGGTTAAGTGATTCCATAATGTTGAATGGTGAAACATTGATAAAGTTCAATGAATTTCAAGTGTTAAATTCCCTTTAGATTTGAATTTCTTTTTGCCTCAATAATTTATTCTTCTCTGGATTCGATTTATCTCTTTTCCTCTTTTTCTTGGTGGCAACTGTCATGAGGCTTGTGAATAGAGTTGATTGACGATTTACCAATAACTGATGACAACAAATCAAAATCAACCTGAAAATGTGTTTCACTTTTTGTTTTGAAAGCACAACATTTACTTCCAACAAGTAATGAACACAAATGAAAGGGCAAAAGGCGAGAGTTTTTTTTGTATATATTGGAGGGAAGATGATTGATCATCATGCGTTGCAATATAATTTGTTTCCTGTTTCAATGTTCTTCAAAGTTCCAAGTTGAAACATTTTCAGATTGAAGAAGAGAAAAATGGAAATGGCGAAAAAGTCAAAAGTTCTGAAAGTCTTTCATCTTTTGCTTTTCTTTAATTATCTCCAAAAAGATGAACTTGTTTAGTCTTCCAACAGGTAAACAATCGTCAACATTTTAGACAAGCGGTGAAATTACTTTGTCCACCTGGTTAAAGGAAAAGTTTCATGGGAACTTCAAGATTCAGATTGTTGAAAGAGTCATAAATCAAATAAGTTGTTAACAGCCGAGCAAAACTATGATTAACTTTGATACTAATTGTTTGTCTCTCGAGGTTTTCCCTTGGATTAGGTTAGCTCAAGTCAAAACATCAACTGTTTAGGTTAAACTGAATCAACTTGATTGGTCAGCACTCTTGGCCAGGCTCATTAATCTAGTTGGGCAAATTTGCAAAGTTTCTTCTGAAAGATTCCCTGTGATTTTGGAAGAGAAAAATTCCTTTGGAAATGATTAAATTTTCAGACTTAATTGTTCTCATCAAACACTTGTTACCTTAATCACGCAGTTAGAGTCTTGTTAACTCTCATTGTACTTTGATAGTTGGTTCAATTTTTGCTACAAAACTATTATTTACTCAAAAACATTGCAAAGTTTGCATGTGATCAAGAGTTCTCTTCCAACTCACGATAATTCATGAAATAACGATCAATTTCGAGTAAAGAGCAAATGAAAATTTTACAGATTATCGAGGCTAAAATGACTGTCAAGCTAGTCGATCAGATTGATGGTGTTTTCATCGCAATCAGTGGTGAACAAATCAACAAAACTCATTTACTTTCCTCTTTTATAAAAGAAATGGCGTTTTCGATCAACTTTTTCTCATAAACTCAAGGTACGTCATCGCATTCAATCGCATTATTACAATCTCTTTATTCATTTGGAGTGTTTTCAGTGACTGAGAAAATCGTTCGTTTTATCCTTTTGCTTTTAAAAGATGATTTAATAACAATTTGTTTGAAAGATGATAACTTATTAATAATATTTTAGTTTTTAGTTTGATTAATAATTGATTGCAGATTTGTTTCAACACAAAATCAAAATTTTCTCAAAACTCGATGATTTTACTTGAAAACACTTTCACCTTCATTTATTGTGCATTATTCAACTTTACCAAACACAAACTTGCAGTAAAAAGCTTTCAAAAGATGTTAATAAACTTGTAATAAACTTATTGAGCTTAAAATTTAATTGCAATTAAAAGCTGGAAGTGACCATTTTCCCATTATGACCATTGGAAACAAAACATGTGAACGAAGGGAAACTTACATCTAAATATATTCCATCACAAATAAAACCTTGTGGTTTGGGCGGATCCGATTTCGGTAAATAACGATAAAACTCGACACTATTTTTGTACCATTTAATGGAATACAATTCATCACCTTGAAGATCATAAGTGCAGTTAAGCCAAACAGAGTCGCCAACCATAACATGAGAAGGCACATGAATATGTTCCAATGTTATAGCATTAATACCTGATGAGAAAAAGAACGAATTTTGATTAGAAAATCGAAACAAACAAAAAAAAACTTTTTCTAAATCTTCTTTTCTCAGTCTGGAAACAGAAAGCCATTTCAAGGTAAAAACTCAAACGGAAATGTCTAGAAAGCACTCTTCTTAAAGCACCTTAAACCCATTCAATTTATTACCTTTCATGTCATTTGGAAACTCGTTTTGAATAGCGAATAAAGTTTCAAGTTTCAATTGTTATTTACATGCAAAATAACAACAAACTATTCAAACTCGTTTCCCTCATTTTCCTTTCTCATGTTCAATTATCTTCATAACCATGAGAGAATCATGAAGATGTTTGGTGATGATAATCATTATTGTGATGAGAAGGTAACATTTAGATTCAGTTTTATTGATGATTTATTGCTTTTCCAAACGAAATGGAAACATTTAATTAGCCTTTTGATATTGAAGTGAAAAACGCAAACAATTAATCAAATCAATTGGTAAATTAATTTCCTTCTCAACCATTTATCGACTCAACAATTTGACTAATAATCAAACCAAAATTGATTTTACAATCAACTTCGATTTTCGCAGATGAAACAAAAAATACTTTTCCATGAAATCCAAGTAAACATTGAACATTTCCTTTAATTATTTTCATTAAAAGTTGAATTTTCAAGATGGATTCAACTTGTCAAGTTTAATTAATGATTAATGAAATGTTTTTACTTACATAATTGAAAAATAGACATGAAAAGTGAAGCTATTATATTAACTATAGTGAAATCCATTGTTTCAGAGTAATCGCGACTTCTTTGCAACTTTAAACCCAAAGAGTTAATCAATGATTTGGATTAACTTTAATTAAAAATGCAAACCATAAGCACACACAAACACACTTAGTTACTGTAAATGCACGATTAAAGTTGACAATATTCACTTTAATTGTAAACTGATTTCCATTTTTTTGTGTTGTCGCCGTTACTCAATTGATTAACATGGTTAAAGATGGTGAACGTTTATTTATTAACAAAGGTAAAAGTTTCTTGTTTGCTTTGGTCTCTTAACAATCAATTTGGCTAAGGTTGAGGTTTAATGTAATGTGATGAGGAAAACAATAAAAATTGATCGCTTTTTTGTCTGTTCACTTGATCACCCTGATCAACCTGATCACTTGTTAAACAATAACACTTTACCGTAAACTTTTACAGATGAAAACTTCAACTCACCTATTCTAATCGCTTCATTTGCTCTCACCAAATTTTGTAAAACTCACGCAGATAACTTTCCAGACTTCAGAGGGTTCAGTTCAGTTTAACAGGCAATTCTGGATAAAAACTGCTGCCACCTTTGGTTCAACAATACAGTATTGCTATGGTTTACTTGTGTGAAACAGGAATCCATTTCAGGGAGCATTGGAGTTTAATTTGAAATAATTGCCAATCGATTGGAAAGTTAGTTAATAATCATTTTATGAAAGTTGATTCTTTAGTTAAGTATCGTCTTTAAACTCAATTGTCTTTGTAGTCAGTAATAAATATGACCAATTTCAATGTCTAATGTTGATCGATTTCTTGATCTTTTCTTTTGTATTTGCTTTGATTCTTCAACTTTGCTGATTTTTTATATTTAATTTTCCTGCTATAATGTCCAACCTTTACCAAATATTCAAGTTTACTGGGTTATATGATCTTCTCAATGTTAGTAATAGTGCTTATTGGACCAATTATGACTATAAGTTAAAGATTAAATGAGTGATGAGAAAAAGCTTCGAAATCATTTCGCATTGGAGCAATTTTCGGAATCAATTTTTGCCGATTGAATACAATTGTTGATAGTTTTCTGTGCATTCGCATTTTAGTTGTTTAGAATTGAAAATTATTCTGATTGTTATAACTTGATCTTGAAAAATTCAAGATTATCTACTTTGAAAGAAAACAATTTGCTTTCAATAAAAATGTTGTTCGAGAAGCATTGAGAGTTAATCTGTTTCCGAATGAATCCAACATCGTGAACGAACTACAGCTTTAGCTTCATTTTTGAACATTTTAACGGTTGATAAATAAAAACAGGTTTGTCGATTTAAGTTGATTTACTTAAATTTGTTATTAGGTTGTCCGGGCCAAAGTGGCGGAAGTTTGATCAAAAATATTTTTGAATAGGAATTTCGTAGCTAACTCAAATTTCGGAATTTTATTAACAGATACCACAAAATTAATTATGCAAAATTTCAGGCTGAAATTAACAATAATTAAAAAGTTATTAGAAAATTTATTAAAAAAATCAAAAATCGAAAATTTCCCCTCTTTTATCGAGTCTGTAGACTAAACCTCAACTGATAGATGCACGAAATTAACACAAATTATTCGTCTTGCCTTCTTTCATCGAATGGTAATTTAATTTACTCAACAAAATTAAACGCTTTTATTTGATTATCAAAAAACATCCAAAAATTGAAAAAAGTTAGCGAGCAAATCAAAGGGGGGACCCTTTGATTTTTTGAAATTTTCGACAAAATAAAAAAACGAATTTTTGATTTAAATTGTTCTAATTAATTAACCAAACCATATAATTCTATTCTTTTAATTTCAAAAAAATTCTTAGCTATTCAGGTATCATTAACCGAAAATTCATAAAAAAAAGTCCAAGTAATTCGAAGTTAACAACAATCAAATGTCCGCCATTTTGGCCCGGACAACCTAATAATTTATTTTACGTTTTCTTTATGTTTTTAGTTTAACTTACAGTTGCTAGATGGCGCTGGCTCCATTTTGATCCGAATTTAGATTTTATTTAGATCTTTATTGATTAATTAATCTCTTTGCAATCTAAATAAAAATTTAATTAGAAAATCATGAATTTCAGAATTCTATCGTTTGGAGCTGAATGAATAGGCTTTGATTGGTGCTAAGGCATTGATGTTTAAAATTGTCTCATCTCTTAGTGTATCGAGTATTTTCGGATACTTCTTGGATCAGATAGTGCCGTATGTGTGCTTGTGATAAGACCCGGTTTTTTGGATAAAAATTCATTGTCCTCATTTACAAGTGCTACTCTTTTTTTTGTAATTGTTTATTTGTGATTTTTATATTTAATTATCTGAGACGGTAAAATGAGTGGCGGGGTTTACGGTGGAGGTATGTTTACTTTTGACAATATTTGTATGGCATCTTTTGGACCATGTTCTTAACCGTCTTTTCTTTCTTGTTATGTTTCTCTTTGTATGTTTCTTGTGAACTCGAATAATCATTCATTTAAGATGAGGTTGGAGCCCTCGTATTTGATATTGGACATTATTCTGTCCGTGCTGGATTTGCTGGAGAGGATTCTCTTAAAGCTGAGATACCTAGTATGGTTGGTTATCTCGATGAAGTTCCTGATAACTCAATGGAAGTTGATTCTCAACCGGCTCCTACTGCACAAAGAAAACATTTCATCGATACAACATCTATTCATGTTCCTAGGAAAGGTGTTGAAATGACAACGTTTCTCAAAGACGGCATGAGTAAGTCATCTTGTAACATTTCATCATTTGTTTATTCTAAAATTATTCTATTAATCTAACCATGTGAGGTTTCACTTCATATGTTTCCTAATCGAATCATACAAACATTTCTACTTCAATAATATTGCCTTTTCATTTGAAATAATACTAATCTAATTACTTTACTTTTACTTTTAGTTGAGGATTGGGATCTATTCGAAAAAATGCTCGACCATGTTTATGCGAAACACGTAAAATCCGATCCAAAATTACATCCCGTATTAATGTCAGAAGCAGCGGTACGATAATACGATTTCCTCTTAAAATTATTATCTCTCCTTTAGTATCAATTATTTCTTTAACTTTCTTTCTTTTCTATTATTTACAGTGGAATGTAAGAAGTAAAAGAGAAAGATTGACCGAAATTATGTTCGAAAAGTACAATATACCGGCTTTTTTCTTAGTTAAAAATGCTGTCCTGTCTGCTTTTGCCAATGGAAGATCAACAGGTATCGTTGTTGATTCTGGAGCTTCTCAAACCTCTGCTGTTCCAATCCATGATGGTTTTGTGCTGCAACAAATGATTGTTAAATCTCCTCTTGCTGGTGATTTTATCACTATGCAATGTCGCCAATATTTTGAAGAACATAACATTGAAATTGTTCCACCTTATCAGATTGCATCTAAAGAAGCTGTCAATGAAGGAGCGGTACCTAAATGGACTAAGAAAACTAATATTCCTGAAGTGAGTAAATCATGGCACAATTACATGGTCAAAGAAGTTATTCAAGATTTTCAAGCCTGTGTTCTACAAGTCCATGATGCACCTTACGACAAGGAAACCATCGAAAACATGCCAACAGTGCATTACGAATTTCCTAATGGTTTTAATCAAGATTTTGGATGTGAAAGATTTTCAATCCCCGAAGCTTTATTTGATCCATCTAATATTAAAGGAGTTCCTGGATCTGTGATGGGAATAGCTCAGATAGTTACCACAAGTGTAGGAATGTGCGATGTTGATATAAAGCCAGCTTTATACGGATCTGTTATAGTGACAGGTGGAAATACTCTTATTCAAGGATTCACAGATAGACTTAATCGAGATTTATCGACCAAAACTCCACCGGTATATTATTATTTTCCTTTAGTTATTTGGGGTTGGATTCTTTATCTGATTTTACTTTTATTTTTCAGAGTATGAGATTGAAACTCCTCAGTCCTGTTGGAACAGCTGAACGAAGATATGCTGCCTGGATTGGTGGATCCATTCTTGCTTCTCTGGTTAGTTTACCTCAAGAGCTTTCTCAATTTATTTCTTTGAACTTATTAAACTTTATTATTATTTTTGAGTGAATTAAAATTAATCTAAATATTTTTTATAGGGAACATTCCAACAAATGTGGATCTCAAAACAGGAGTATGATGAAGGAGGAAAATCTCAAGTTGAGCGTAAATGTCCTTAAGTATTCTCTTCGCATTTTACTTCAACACCTCTCATTTGATTAAGTGATGTGGTTTCATTCTGTCTATCTTTATCATCATTCAACCATTGGAGCCATCTTCAGTGCATCTTTCACCCCCATTTTGAATTTTTGTAAGCACTCAAAGCCAAATAAATCATTTGATGTAAAATTTGACCTTTAATCACATCTCATGAACGATCAACTGTATTTCATCTCTTCTGTTTATTTCGATATTTACATGTAAAAATTGTGCTACTGTTGAAATCTCCAATTGAATGAATGATTAATTCAGTTGATCAAGCTAGAATGATCAATTCTAAGTTATAGCTTGATTATTAAACATCTTTTGTACACAAGATTGTACACGTCGTTTAAATTCATCCAGAACTAAATCAATTCACCAATAACTTTAATATCTGATCAATTAATTTCAGAATGTATATTGTATCATAAGTAAACCTAAATTGGTTTGGCTTGGAAGCAAGAAATGAATGCAGATACAAAAAATCTCAGTCAATTGTATTATTAATATGTCAATTTTACTTGATTTTAACCATTCTAATAAATGCTTGAAAAATCTCAAGTTCAGTCATTACTTCGAGCAGTGCAGAACGTGCAAAGCATGCTCTATTGAATTAAAGAACTAGTCAGGACTTTTCGATTTTAGTTTGGTGTGATTTTAATCGATTGAACTAATTATTGGGAGCTGTATAAAGCTGTTAATTGAAACTTGACTTACATTATATCTTTGAATATTCCAGTAACAATCAAGTCTTCGACTATTAATGGGATTTTATTATTTCAGTTAACAAGATTAACAAAATGTTTGATAGAGTAATTTATCAATTGCTTTGTTAACAAATGAGAATGTTTTTATAATAATTTTATCATTTTATGCTTGTTTATTATTTATTAACTTTAATTTCAAAAGTCTTTGAACACAAATCGGATTGAGCTTAGAGGTTTGTTTTGCCCAAAATTTGAACTATTCAAGCAAGCCTTGAATCTGATTAAATCAAAGGACTGTACTTATGAGATTCTTTATAACAGCATGGCTATTAATTACTCAATTAATGCATATTAAGACAAGTTTTTGACTTGAATGATGAGGATTTAAGTTTAAAATTTTGAACTTATTTATCGGAGTCTTCTTGTACTAAAATACTATCTTCTATTAACTTGTTATTTTTTCGTAGTCAAATAAATCCAACGAAGGAAGACAAAATGAATGGGGAATGACCATGAGAGAAATATTTTATCAATCGATTTCAAGATTAACATTAGGTCAGGCTGAACATTAAGCTTTTGTTGATTCCTGGGTGAGCTTGATTGTTGGTCGAGATTTATCCAAGTGATTCCTTCAATAAATTAACAGCTCCAAAACAATTCTAAACTTCAATTGTGCAGGCCTCCGAAAATGGGGAGACAAAGAGAAATGGTAGAGCCGATGGAACAGGAAATCACAATTGGTTGAATGTTGATTACTAAACCAAATGGAGTATAATTTAGTTATTTATGTTGATTCGCTGTTACGTTTCCAATTGATTAGCGAAAAATGGCGCAATATAACAATTTCGAGTTGACCACAAAACCTGGGCAACTTTTTGCTTAAACTTGTGACTTAGTTTGTGGAGGTTCCCTCGTTTACGGCCACATTTCTTGGAACTCATTTCATTAAGGCAATTGAGGAAAGCTTTTTTCATGGAACATTTAGCGTAAAGACTTTCTTTGCCAATTAAGTAATCCAGGAACTTTGAAGCCTTCAAAAGGGCATTACCACAACTCCATAGAGCAGTTTTACGACAATCATTAATCTTACCTGCCAATTGAAAATAAATTGAAATTAGTAACAAATATAAGAATTATTAAACAGTTTTCCCAATCAACTAACAGGATCAATAAACTTACTATTAACATTCTCGATCCTGGAATCATCTATTTCATTGTCCGATATTTGACTGTTGATTTCGTAGTGATCTTCCAATCTCATTTGATATCCAGATGTAAAGCTGGAAAAAAGTGGAAAAATTAAAGATTAATAATATGCCGATACAATGAAACTAGTGACAATTTACTAATTGGAAGTATGAAATGTGAATAAATAAGGTTATCACATATTCAGGGATTTATTGATCGAGCCGGGAATTAATCAATTCCATAAATCTTTACGCGTGAGAGAAAAATGAATAACTTTAAATCAACTCAACATGGCTTGAAAACTTCATTGCGATCTTTCTAGTCAACCCTTGGAAAACAAGATTAATTACATACATTTTACATAATCAATAAATCATTCAAATCTTAACTTATTGATCAGGTTGGAATATGTCCAGACATTTCAAACATTGAACATTGAATGAGCAACCAAGTTCACCAAAACATGTAAACAAATAACATGTGGATAATGAAACAAGACTAACCGATCGATCTTTGGCAAAATTTAATAAATTGTCAAAAGCCATAAAACTCAATTTGAAATCTCAACGTTAGAAAGGGGACAGAAGTGAAGAATGGACTTTGCAAACTCAATAAATGGGTAACTAATCGGTTAAAAATTATGTCACTTACCTTATTAAATAGATGATGACCAAAAAGAGATGAACTGACGGGAAATAAGCCCACATTACGGGGCAATCGTTGAAAATAAAACCAATTAATTGACCTAAAACAGGTTCTTCGTGAATCAAAGTTTAACAAATGAAAAGTTATCCACCGAAAAGCAAATCAATTGTGTTCAAGTTGAACATTTTAACTAACAGAGGCGGCTCAACCGTTTCTGGGAAAATCTTCACGTGACTAACAGTAGCCATAGTTACAGCCAAACAGTCACCTCCACTCTCCTTTGCTACCATTGTAATTTATTCAATCATTTTAAATACTTTTTGATTATCATTAAACAAATTGACTGCGATTCCCTTTCATCTTTTCGTCTGTTTTAACCACAATTGGGAGTTCTTCTTGTTTAAATCATGATTGTGATTTCGAAACTAAAAGATTACCTTTGTATTGTTTTATGCTTGTTTTACCCATCTCTTAATGTATTGAGTTATTGATCAGTTTTACATTTCTTCTTTTCTCTCCATTTCTCTCTCTTTCTCTCTCATTTCCAGGAATTTTACTTCATAGGTCAAAGGTAAATCAGGATTTTACGCAACGACAAAGCCATTCTATTATGAAGACAGGATCGAAATTTAATGTGCTATTATACCGTGAAGAGTTTTATGATAATGGCCATTCTATTAATTTGCTAGTTTACCCGTGAGATCGTTATAAATCTCAATGAATGGATTCTAAAATGGCCTGTAAAAGGATAGAAGCTATTGTATTTGAACATTTCGCTTTATAAGAGCATTGAATGATAGCTCGGAAAAAGTCAAGATCGAAAAAAATCAGCAATTTAGTTTGAAAATTCGTGTGCTTTTAGTCGATTCGTTGAATTGTGGATTTTTGGCTGACAAGTTATTCAAGTTACTGATTTGCTCTCCATTTGTTTTTGTTTCGTTCCATGCGAAGTTTTCCATGTTCAATTTTCGACTTGAATTTCAGATCTTTGGTCAATAGATGAAGTTAATTTTAATTTAGAAATTGTTAGCCGATAATTGAAAAGTTTCGCATGATGTGATAAGTATCTATCATTAGGTCGATATATCATTGTGAGATGATCTCTAAATAAAGATCACGAGTTATTAGTAATTTTATTGTTAATTATCCAGTTTAGATTGTTTTTTGTCTTTAAAGGATTTTGATTATCAGATTTTAGAATAGAACGTTTCAAATTTACTCAAACAATACTTGACATTTAGAGAGTCAGACTCAGCTTCATTATTTCTAAAACTGAATTGATAAAAATTGGTTTTAATTGCATTGAATAATTGAATTTCAATCAAAAAAACTTATCACCATCTTAAGCAGTTATGCCATCTATTGAGTGCAACAAAAAGAGAACACCTAACGGTTCAAACAAAAGGCTCCATCTACTGTTCATTAAAGTGAATGGCGATTCTGAAAAATCTAATTTCGATGAAACAATTCCAATGAAATTTTCTGAAAAATCCTATAAATGAAAGCAAAAATAATCAAAATTTCGATTGAAAACAACTAACAATAAACATTAAAACGAGTCACAGCTAAAAGCTGTACTAAACTGTTCTCATTAACTGATCACCTAAATATGAATAAAAAATCGCTAAATGACAAAGAAAACTGATGAAAGAAAATCAGAAATTCTGATTGCATGGAAAAAGAAATGAAAGTTGGAAAGCTGAGATTGAAAAAAGTAAAAGGTAAAAGGTCATGAAAATGATGCGTAAAAATATGAAAAGACTAATAATAGAAGCAATAACATTAAATGGTTCAACATGAAACCGTAGTTTGAACATTAATAAAGCTGCAAGCAAAAAGCGAAAATATCAAGATAATAATAATAATGATAACATGATGGAAATGCTGATATAAAGCAAGTGAAAATATATGACAAAAAAATGTTCATCATGAAGAATGGTGAAAAAAAGAAAATTCTGATTGGATGGAAGCAAAGTTTTACGTCACAATAAATGTAACCAATCAAAGGAGATTCAGTGAGCATGAAACTCCACCCTGAAATGGAATAGAAAAGCGAATCAAGAGAAAAAAAGATTAGTGAAAATGAACACCGGAAGTTTGAATAACTCAACATTTTGAATAAATTGAATCAAAGTTGACCTTAAAGAGACAATTAACTGAACAATTATTCAAATGTAAAGCAAAAGCAATTGTTCATTTGCTTCGATTCATGTTTTGAGGTAAATTGAACTGAATTTTCACCAACAAAATGGGAGGTTCTACCAATGGAAGGAGGAGGTTTCATAGGGAAAGAGAGAGAAAATATAATTGATTAGAATTTGAGAAAATATTCTTTATTCAATTTCACAGATTCTCTTCATTCCCTGTTCAACTGTTAACCATGAAAGTTTAACTCTAAAGACTATTGTTACTGTTAATGTTTGTGTAAAGTCTAGATATTTAACTGTTACTTGTTTTAAAAATTTATTGTTAACTCTTTACCTGCCAATAATCACATTTCCTTGTTAATCATTAAATGTTAATTTGCTGTTAAGTGAATCTTGTGCTTAAGTTGACGTAAAAATGACGAATGAAACAACCGAGAATCAAATCAATCAACAGATGAATGATACAAACATTGATAACCTTTTATTTTCAGGTAAGTTGACTTTAAACAAAAGGTTAATGTGATTACAATTGTTAATCCGATTTACATTTTTGATACTGGTTTGCAATTTAAAGATGCAAAATGAAAGATTGTAATGAAAGATTGTAAAGAAATGGTGAAAAAAGTGATTCTCTTTTTTTTGTCGACTCTTGATTCTCTTGATAATACTTAATCATGTTGATTCTGTTGGGAATTGATTTTTATCTGCTTTTCTTGCTGTTGATGAGATGATAAATCAATTGAATGAGTCAAATGATAGTTGACAATAAAATGTCACCACAATCAATGAGAAGAAGATGAAAAAAAGTGAAAAGATAAAGTGAAGAGCAAATAAGCATCTAATTAGAGGTTAGGCTTTGCTTTCCCTTCCTTTGATGATCATTTGATGGGGAAAAAGATGGATGATGAAAGTGAGCTCAAATGACGATGAAAATGCTGCAAAATGATCCATTCTTTTCCCATCTCATTACCTTTCTTCCCTCGATTCATGATTAACATTCAGGCGAGAAAAAAAGAGATTTCATTTTCTTTCATTTTCTTATCAAACATTTTAAAACAATTTCCATATCAACATTACCAAATGATGTTACAATGGAATTGAAATTTCTGTTGAATTGATAAGAAAAGTTGTCAAAAAAGTTGATTTTTTCGATTCACTTTTTTCTCTCTTCTCTCAAGATGGAAAGGTTAAGTTTAAAAGTAATAATTTCAACCTGTTTCAAGCTCATGTTCAGATGAAGAGAAAATTTTGATGTTCTTTTCCTTTTCTTCTGCTTGCATTATTAGTGGCAACAGCTTTTGATATTAATTTGTTTGAAACACATTTTCCTTGTCAAATGTTTTCTTCGTTTGTTTTGATAATTGAACGGCGAAATGTTAACACTGAACAAATGCGATAAACATTTCGTTCTAGAAGATTAACCAAGCATTAATATTGTCTTTTGATGATAATTTTGTAAAAAATCACTTTTCTTTCTTCACAGATTTACTCCCAGCCAATGAGACTGGTTATGAAGCAACGAGAAGCTTTTTGTTGAAAATTGTGGACATTTTACTCGATTTCATCAAAGAATCTTCGGATCGATCAACAAAAATTGTCGACTTTCACCAACCAAATCAACTGAAGCAACTGTTTGACTTTACAATTCCAGAGAATCCAAAGAATATTCAACAAATTTTAAACGATTGTAAGCAATGTTTAAAATATCAAGTAAAAACAGGTAATTATCATTTGACTTTTTCTTGCTTTTCTATTTAACTTCTTTTTTTGTGCTATTTGTTTCAATTGACAATTGAACCATGAAAATGCAAACTTTTATCTGTTAAATATGTTTGAACTGGGAGTTGAAACCGGGCGAGTGAAGAGTAAATAGCAATTTGAAGTCAACAAGGAAGAAGTGAAAGATGAGTTTCAATAATAATGATAATAATAAGGAAGAAGAAATGATGTGAAGAATGTGGATGACAGGAGAAGCAAAAGTAGGAGGAAAAGGAGGAGAAAGTTTTGAGTCTCTCATAAGGATCATGTTGATCAGTCTACCATGGATGATCCTACAAGATTGATGGTAAACCTTGTAGTTAATGTCATACCAAAATTGCAAGGAAAAACCTTAAGAAGATGTTTTTTTCTCTTCTTCTCCTGCTCTTTTTGCTTTTCCCTTTTTCACCGAAAAAAAGGTAATTTCGAAAAGATTGAGCTTAACAATTATCCGTTCACTTTAACCATTTGATCAGAATTGATTCAAATTGATGAGAATACATTAGAATGAGGAAAGGCGGAGAAGTTGAATTAACCAGTGTTTCAATGAATCGTCTTTTCTTTCACTTTACTCTGAAAATTAAAGACTTGTAGTGCTTTGATCTTTTGCTGAGAAAGGTTGACTTCTGACCTTTTCAAGGTGCAACTTTTGAAATTTTACTTTTACTCAAGTTTGATCAATGTTTAAAATCGATGTTTATTGCTTCTCAACCTGAGTTATCCTTAAAGGCTAACTGGTTAAATTTACAATTCTAGCTAAATCAATGGCCTTTCAGTTATTGAAATTTAACTTTGAATTGTTGGAATTGGAATTTGTATCCAGAATAATTAGTGATACGCAAATATTTCCTGTCTGCATAGTTTCTCCAATTTAATATAAAGTCATGAGAATTGATGAAACAGTTGAAAACGTTTAAAATTGGATTGCCTGAAAAACCAAATTTCAATGAACAACTGAAATGAAATAATTGTTGTAGTCTGTTGAAAGTAAAGTTTTGGGCCTAAACTTTTTTGGCTTTCATTATCATTTTCAGGTCCACTCTTTTCAATTTATTTTCCAGCTTAATGTTTATCAAGACAATTATATGCAGCAATCAATTAAATTTGTCAATTCCTTGTCACAAACATGTCTTGATGATAATGTCGATAATAACGATGAAATCTTAATAAGAAAATTTTTATTGTTCAGAAACTTAACATTTTTACCACAATCCGCTTCAACTATCATTATAAATAATTCCAATTTCAATTGTTTTAGACAGGATTATGTTAAATAACAAAACATTGCAAAAACTGAAGACACTCGCAAGAAAGTTTTACGTATGCTTCTAATGCAGGTAAAAAAGATCAAACTGAACCAAAATAGTTCCTTCGAATTCGATTCTTCATTTTCCTCTGCTTATATTTTCCTGTATTTCTCAGTAACCTGAATTCTGAGAAATCTCAACCTGGAGTCGAATCATGCCTTCATTTGGTACTAAAGTTTCAGAATACTTTCCGTTTAGCCAAAATTTTAGCTCAAAAATTGGTTGTATTCGCCTTATATACTGTATTGTATAGATTAATTAATCTGATGAATCGCTGCAAAACTCTGAATTTCCGAAAGCATTGATTAATCAGTCGATGAAAGTCGATTTTTGTCAAAGTGTAAAGTTGATTTGAAAAGGGCATCACAATGAATCTTGTTGGAATCATTGATGGAAATTTGTATCATGTAATCATTTTTGGAAGTAAAGTTGCTTTCACTTTGCCTTCTTCAATTGATTTTCAATCAAAACACCTTTTCTCTGTTATTATAACAAATAATGTTGATATTATTATTACATTTATCAATAGGAAAAAAGATGATGCTTGAACAGAAATATGATGAGGAAGAAAAAGTTATAAGAAGAAAATCATTGAATCGCATACAAAATAATCCGCTTACATTTATTTATCGTTGACAGAATATATATTTATATAAAAAAAGGGAAAAGCAGAAGAAAAAAAAACAAGCATTTCTAAACAAGAATCTCAAGTGTAACTAGACTTTTGTGATACTTTTGCCTTCCATTGACAACAATCAGATGAAAATTGAAATGACAATCAAAGAAAATATTGAATTTTCAATCAAAAATCGCAAGCATTGATTGGTTCAACAAATTTCATCTCAACATTGATATTAATACTTTAATTGTTACCATTTTCAACTCCATTTGCTGGTTAATCTCATAGTTAAGCTCATCATTTTCCTCTCATAACATCATTACTTTTTTATCTTTTAACAGCAAATTATTACTTAACGGAAATTCAGTTTTTCTTTGTAAAAATTCATTTTCTTTTTTCTCTTCTTTCTCCTGAAATTAAAAAGTATCAAAAATAGCGTTTGAATCTTTCAACATTTATCAAACCTTATGGCTTCCTTCAAGCTTCCCTGTCACTTGAATCTCTCACCATTTCAACGCAATCTTCAATCAGATAAGTGACAGTGAAAATGTTATTCACTTAATGGTTTCACATCAACTTTCCTCTTCACTCTTTAATCATTAAATATAATTTATTTTCTCAACTCAATGGTTAAGAAAATTGTTCAAATATCAGCCAAAAAAATTAGGTCAATATGTGAGTCTGTCAAGGTTCAGCCTATTAATAGAAACGAAAACTTGAACTGTTAACATTTCAGATTCAAAGTAATTAAGAGCATAGAAAAGATGTTTTATCATTTTTCTTGAACAATTTTCGTTTCAAATGTATTTATCATTGTTCAGAAACTAAACTTGAAATCGATTTCGCTGCTATTCTCTCATGATATCAAATTTTAAGCAAAAATTCCATGGATGCTATTCCATTTTTTTAAGATGGAATAGCAACTTTGGGTGACTTTTGCGATTCGCAAAAAGTTTACTGGAAGATTGAAGATTAGTTGAATCAGTTGAAACGAATCTTTCAGATTTGTCAATATCTTCAGAAAAATTGTCTGGTTTTAAGGTCAGCTAAGGACGAAGTTATTCGAGCATAATGGGAACTAGTCTAAAGTCAAGTTGCTGATAATGTCCATTGATTTGAAGCAGAAGTTGCAATGAACAGGAAAATGAAAAGAGTTTCGTTTTTGAATGAAAACATTTAATTAGTTATTAGTTGGACAATTGCTTAAGCTGAAGATGTTAGTTTTGCGACTTCATCAGACTTTATTCTTGACAAGGAAATCACAAGTATTGCAATAATGAAAGTTATGAAGGAAAATATTAATAACTAGGAAAAGTATCACCTCAAGTCCAGTTTATGAAAACATTTTCAACCTGTCCATCATCAATTTTCAATTGGATATCAACATTGACACAGTTTATACTTGCCATTATTAAGTTAATCTGCACAAATCAAATACTGGATTAACTCTAAGAATCTATTTCAAGATGAGAAAATCTTGCATTTACATGGTTATCCAATTACAGTTGACTTGTTATTTAGCTTCAACAGATCCACTCACTTACAAGTTGATGGCTTTTCACAAGCAAACAATACTAAACCATACAAAGGACAAAACTTTCACTTTTCCTTCTTCTTTTTTATATTAATACTTTTACATTTTCCGATAACTCAGTTTCAACATTTTTCCCATTTGTTCAGAGCCAACATAAGGTAAACTCTCAACATGTTCCCATCTCACCATCAACTTAAATCATCACATCAGATTTAAAGGTATACAGACAAAAATAGACCTCAAAATGGTCCAACAAGATTGGTTGACATTTCCATTGAAAATCAATTTTCAAAACGAAATAAAAAAAAGTCTAAAAAATGTAAAACTCATTCGGCAAACAACTTAAGCAAATGTGACAAAGGAATGAATCAAATGCATTGTTACAAACCTCTTTCAACCTTTTCGTTTAATCCTCAACATTATCCATTGAACATTAAACTGCATTGATTAACTATTTCAAGACACATTAAGGTCAACTGATTGACTTCAATAATAGTTACAAGTGATTACTCGATTCTCAGTGAATGATAAAAGTGAAAGAAAATAATTAATCACAATTGATCTCATCAATCTTTTCCTTCATCTTCTTTACCCATTGTTGGATGCAATTTGCTTACCCAATCAAAGTTGAAGTCATCATGGCTTCAAAAGATATTTACTCGGAGTTTTTACTCCCAGTAAAGTGAAACTCATATTAGAGGGAAGATGAAACTAAAGAAATGTATTTTGAGGTTAAAAAATGGAATAAAATTTTGACGGAAATGTTGAATCCTTTCTTTTTTCGATTCTTTTTCCTCATCATTTTGCCATCATTTTGCCTTCATCATCTTCTTGCCTTACATTTGACCTTAACAAAATACTTACAAATCTTTCGACCATGAAATTTATTCTCTTTCTCTTTGCTCTTTCTTTCAACAATCGATTATCGATTTACTCTTGTTTTTCCCCCTTTTGACCTATAAAGAAGTGGTTCCTTCATTTTTTTCTGCCTCAGAATCATGTTTACTTCCGTTAACTGAGCAACACCTTGCAATGGATTCACATCTATAATGGTTGAATTGATTCTCTTTCGTGTTTCCATCAACAGTGAATAATGAAATTGAGTTTGCGTCTTTCAATATTTTACCATTTTTTGTTTAATTAACTAATCATCAAGATCATTTAGTGCCATGTTTTTCATGCAAATTCAATTAAAATTATCATGTTTATCAAAGTGTGCCCAAGATCAAACATTGTATCAGGAAAGATTACTGCAAAAGTCTACCAATTATTTACTTATTAGATAAATTAATTGACTGTTAATTAACTTAACAATTTCATCAATTTCTTTCAATCAAGACTCTAAATTGTTTAATCATTTCAAATCATCTTTTTCTCGTTTAGTCGTTAAACACAAAACTTTTCATTTGAACATTTCAATCGATTTTATTGAAATTTTAAATGAGCCAAACATTCAAATGCTGCTTCGTCCTTTCAGCTCATCAAGGAGTTTTCATAGTCTTAAATTAACTTTAATTAAAAACACTATTCGCTCAAAGCTTAGAATAATCCAATTAGAAAAAGTTCAGTCTCGAACCCTTCACTGAAAATCTTGCGAAGACTTACTCGTGATTTTTAGCTCTTTCGCACTTCTAAGAAATCTACTTTTCGCTCTCGATCTTAATTTTAATATTCTCAAAAGGCTTAAATCGAATCGAACTTGATGTTTAAATTTTCTCTGTATTTAATTAGAACTGGAACTTGTCGAAAATATTACAAGTCGAATGTTTTGATTAATATTGAAGTTAAGTCTTATAAATGTTAATGATAAGAAGAACAAGTTTATTAATTAATCTTTACAAGTTTGTCATTAAACTGTTTGATATCACTTTTGTTAGCTTTAACATAATAAAATGTAATCCCAACTAAGAACTAATAATCCTTAATCGCTGAAAGCAAAGTAAACAGATATGATGATGACACGTTTTTTTATCGCCAAACTTTTCCATTGATGTTGCCTTTGCGTTGCCTGCGGCAAGTGATTATTAACTTGATTTTGCTGGATCAATGTTAAACCAATGTTTATTAAATTGTGTATTCCTTTACCTTCTTATTACCATTACCAGCTTTTGTGTCAAAACTCATCTTTTGTCACATTAAAGGTCTGAAGTAACGAGATAACAGAATGACCAACATTATCAACTGCAACTCCCAGTCAAGCGTTCAAACACTTTAACTGTTAATCCAAAGTAACAGATAATGAAAATGTTATATTTTAATAAAAGAAGATAAATAATGGCAAAAAAATCAATTTGACTTTAAAATGAAGTAAAACATTTGCATTGAATTTCAGGGCATCCACATTATTTCAATCAACTTTCATGCGGTTTGGATATTGTTTCAATGGCTGGTGAATGGTTAACAGCAACAGCCAACACCAATATGTAAGTTTAAACAAATTGACTGTTTTCAAGGCTGATTACCTTAGTTAAATTGAATCACGATTCCTTTCATTTCCATCCTCATTATCATGTTGTCAAACCTAATCCTACAAAATGCTTTCAACTTTTAATAACTGGAGCTCAACATTTCTAATCCAGGTTTACCTATGAAATTGCACCAATATTCATTTTAATGGAACACTTTGTTCTGGAAAAAATGCGAAACATCATTGGCTTTCCAAATGGTGATTCAATCCTTGCTCCAGGTAAGATGATTTCAAAAGTAAATTCGATTAATAACTCTTTTCGCTTCTCCATTCAGGTGGTGCTATTTCGAATCTTTATGCCATTATTGTTGCTCGACATCAAATGTTTCCCGAGTACAAGACCAAAGGCCTTAAAGCTTTACCTCAGCTGGTTCTGTTTACTTCTGAACATGTAAGTTACTGTCACCTGAACCAAACAAGGCAAAACATTGAAATGATTAGCTGTAATTTGATCTGAAAACAGAAATAATCTTTCGACTGATTTACGGTTATTTGAGTAAAAAGATGATTCTCAGATTTCATTGGCCTCATTGAGTTGAAATGAAGTGAAGACAATAATTGTGAAGATAAATCCGTCTTCTTCTTCAACATAAATGAGTATCATTAGGAGTCGAAATAATAATGTTGAACGATGGATGAAACATTCTGATTGAAATTGTCTTGGATAGTAAATGAACAATTCTGTAATTAGATGTAAATAGTTATAATTTGATAAAAGGAAGAAAAGGAAAACATTGTTTTTTTTCTTTTGGTGAAAATGTTAACCAATTGATGAAATGAAACAAGAGGCAACAATGGATGAACAAAAAAATGTATTGATATTTTGCTTGTTAGTTTCAAGACAAAATGGTTCCAAGTTGTTCTCATTGTTATCCTTGTTCACTGTTTTTGTTGATGGACAGTTCGTGCCTAATTGACATCGTTATCATCATTGGGAGTGCAAATGCTGTGTGTTCAACTCAACAATTGATTGATCCATTTTCATCTTGTTATTCACAGAGTCATTATTCAACTAAAGGAGCAGGCGCTACTTGTGGCTTTGGCACTGATAATGTCATTGAAGTTCCTGTTGATGCAAAGTTGGTTTTTTGTTGTTTTTTAGTAAAAAATGTTTTCCATCTTTACAATAATTTTTGTCTTCTTTAAAGTGGACGAATGATTCCAGAGGAATTGGAAAGGCTTGTTAAAGAGTCTATCGAAAAGGGTCACCGACCGTTCTTCGTCAACTGTACTTGTGGCACTACTGTTCTTGGAGCGTTTGATCCCATTAATCCGTTAGCAGATATTTGTGCCAAGTATAACATGTGGTTACACATTGATGTAAGTCGATTAACCATTTGATTTGTATTTTCATCTTTTAACCGTTATTCTTGTTTCGGGTTCAGGCTGCTTGGGGTGGAGGATGTTTGTTATCACGGAAACATCGACATCGTTTGGCTGGTATTGAGCGAGCTCAGTCAGTCACATGGAATCCACACAAGCTCATGGGAACTCTACTTCAGTGTTCAACGGTTCATTTTAAGCGAGATGTAAGTGTAGATCAAAAAATTAATCAATTTCAACTGATATCAGAGGCAGAAATTTGACTATTCAATATTGGCTCATAAAGGCATCAATATTGATTGACTGAAGCAAAATGCTATTTTGATCAAAGGCTAACTAGTCTGGCTTATGAGTAAAGACGCATCTCATTTCTTGTTTTGGTCAATCTTTCGATTTATAAGAAAACATTTCTCTTCTCATGGAGACAACTTATATCTTTAAGAAACAATTGAATAAATCAATAGCTAATTATTCAAATTTTCATCTCAGTTTTGGCCTCAACTTTGACTATTGGTTTCAGCTACTTCAAAGAAATTTCATGAGTTAATTTCTTGTTTCATTCAGAATATCAGAAAAGATGAAAACACGAATAGCAGACGTTTCATGCCCAATATAAATATTGGAATTTTTCTTCAAAATCACATTTCCTAATGAATCCGAGTTTTGCTCATCATTTTATTCATTACAAAGTTCATGAATTGAGAATCATAAATTTTTCCAAATTTTTGGAATTTTTTGGAAATTTTTGGATAAAAATACGATCATTTAACTCGAAGCAAATAATTGATAAAATTTCAAGACTCGATCTTAGGTATGATTTACATTTTATTGACCATAAAAGATATGAAATATTAATAATAAGTAGCGATATTAAAGAATAATTTCTCTTGACAATTTGCCAATTTCGATAAACTTAAATTCCAGTTGACCGACTTTTACTTGCCTTGATCGGTTAATTGTGACTTTACTTGACTGTATAATAGCATTGACTTAGTAGCTATTAAAATGTAGCAAATAATTTGTGGATACAAAACGAGGAGAAACTGTTTATAATGTTTACTCTAAATTGAACAAATTGAATGTTGCGTTGTTTCCCTCTCATTCACTTTTGCTTCCTTCAACTGGATATCAATTGCCTTTTAAACCTTACAGCTTCACCAATGAACAAAAGATTCACCATTTACAAAGTGAAATCTCACATAAGCTGCAAGATTTATAGGAAGCACAGAGAGAGACAGAGAGAGAAGCAAGAATAAAAAAAAGTAAGCAAAAGCAGCTGACGCTTTACCATAAGTCAAGTGGAAATATAAAAAGGCAAAGGAAAAATCCCTTTCATTCTCTTCTCTCATCCTCATCATAACCATCATCATTATCATCATCTTCTCATTCCCTTCGCCCAACTTTGATTCCCTTTTCTCTCTCTCTTCAACTGCTAAGGAATTTGCCTCTTTTCTCGACCAAATATCTTTCAATGTTGTACAATGTGTTGCAATTGGTGAACATCATCAAAATGCCGTTCCCTTGGTTTCTCTCCTTTCCCTTCATCATTATCATCATCATGATCGGTAGGCAACAGAAGTTGCAACTTTCATCATTTTTCTTCTCTTTTTTGTTGTTCTCTGATAAAAATGATATTCTCCTCTCAATATTGATATTCCTTCCATCCCATTTAATCCACTAATTTCCTGCAAATTTGTTCTTCTTTGTGATGACAGGGTTTGTTAATTGAATGCAATCAAATGTGTGCCGATTACCTGTTCCAACAAGACAAACATTACGACGTTTCATACGATACTGGAGACAAAGTTATTCAATGTGGACGTCACAATGACATCTTCAAGTTGTGGTTAATGTGGCGATCCAAAGTAAGTTTTGATAAAAAGATAGAAAAGTTTATTAGTTCAAAACATGGACCATTTCCGAGTTTTTTTTCAAATGAACCAAACTCAAAGTGAAAGTGAATTTCCTGTTGCACCTTTTGATTAACACTTGATTCAATTGTGCCTTTGCAGGGTGACACTGGCTATGAGAAGCACATTGACCATCTCTTTGATATGACACAGTAAGTATTTATTTACCAAATAATAATGATGATAATAAGATGAGAAAGAAGTCGATTCTCGATAAAGTTCAAGTCTACTCGAGTAATTTGATCCAATTTATGTTTACTTTGTGCACAAGTTTCCCATTATTATCATCATTTTGCATCATTCATCAATTGACAATGTTTATCCAAACGCTGCTTTTCATTGAACAGAACAAAAAATGAAACTTTCTCTTCCTTTTCAGTTATCTAGTGAAAAGATTGAAAGAAGAAAAGGATAAATTCCATCTTATCTGGCCGGAACCGGAATGTGTAAACGTATGCTTCTGGTATATTCCAACACGATTACGGAATAATGAAAAGAACCGTGAATGGGAACAAGAACTGGGAAGGGTGAGTTTCATGAGAAGTAATCATTTTCCAAAGACGAGATCAAGTTTCAAAAGCAAAAAGTGTTATAAAAGTGTCAAAATTGAAAATGGATTAAACAGTTTCAAGTTACACTTTCATATATAAAAAGCTAACATCTTTTCAAATTCATTTTTCATTTCTCTCAACAAAAATGATTTCTTAGAACTTTTAAATTTCCAATTTCTCAACTCGAAACAAATTCTCTTTCAGATAACTCCACTCTTAAAGGCTCGAATGATGAATGAAGGAACCTTGATGGTCGGCTATCAACCTTTAGGTGATAAACCCAACTTTTTCCGAAACATAATCTCCAGTTCTGGAGTAAAGCCAAAAGACGTCGACTTTCTCATTAGCGAAATGGATCGACTGGGCCATGATCTTTAAAAGTTTTGAGCTCAACTGATTATCGAAAATGGATAAAGAACAAATGGCGAAAAAAAAATTTCCTTCATCTTCTACTTATTATAGACATAATTGTGATTGGTTAACTTGTTTCATTTGTTGTCATTTTTGATGCTTTATTGTGAATGTTGAACAAATCTTTAACCATTAACCTGAATCCTTATTACCTTGGTCACCTTCAACCTCAAAAGTATCTCTTAACGAGTTTAATAATGAGAATGAATGTTTTGTCGTTTTCCCAACTTTCCTCTATCCTGACTCCCTATAATTCCCTGAATAATCGTAAAACTAATCATGATAAAATAACCTTTTTTTCTTCTCTTTTGGCCTTTTCTATGTGAATGTGAAAAGGGTGTAAATCACTGCCCCTTGAGTCTTTCAATTAAGAATCCAGTTGATTAATAGTAATGGTCAGTCTTTTGAAGATCAATTGACAATCGACTTTCCAATTGCTGAAACAATGCATTCTTATGTTACATATCATTTGCATGGATCAAGAGTGAATATCAAATTATATTTCAATGTTGACTTTCAACTTCGGTTGAGAAGAAAAATGTTAAACAGTTGATTTATCCAATCATTAAAATTGGAGCTACATTTGAAAGCCTTAAACAAAAAAACAGAACATATTCAGAATCGAAAAAATATCAATTCGAGTTCCATTCTATTTTATGGAAAATTCAAACTCGAACTAAGTGTATTTTAAGCAATATTAACAATCATTAACCCTTATTAGCTGTAAAAATGATCATTTCAAACCCTTTTGTGTGACGACAAAAATCACTCAAAGTCTTCCAATCGAAGAGGAAAAAACACTCTTTTTCTTGAAAAATTGTGACTTTCCTTGGCGATTTTCTTGAAATGTTGAATGAAAATTATTTTTTGCTGGTTTTGCTCAAATGTGATAATAATCTGAACTTTCAATTTCAATTGACTGAGAAGAAAAGATATCAATTTGAAATTGAGAAAAGACAAAAAAAAATGTTCGCTTTCAAACTTTAACTTAATTGTAATTTTAAAGTGTTTTAAAGCAGACAAAAGTCAAATTTTGTTTGCTTATAAAATAATCTCGAAACTCAACTGTCGACTATAGTGGAAATGCTTACAGATAGAAGTGAATCAATTCCGTCGCTATCAACTTTAGAAGCTTGATATTTTTCTCAGGTGTAACTAGATGTCAATTATTTTATTAATGTTTACCAAAAGGAACAAATAATCTGCCAACAATTAGGAATTAGAACATGAACTGAACTCTTTCTCAAGAAACTCTTGGTTCTTGAAAAGTGTTTGGTTGTTGCAGTTGTACAATCTCAATGTGTAACATTTGCTTAGCTTGTAATGTTACCTCAGGAAAGTTGAAAAAAACGAGAAAAGTTGAAGAGCGAAAATAAAAGCATTCTCAGAATTCTCAAGATATTATCAGTGAATATACATAGATTAGCAATGAATACTGCATACTATAAATTCCCTTGTAAATACAATAGAAATTAATTGTCTTCTTTGCCCTGAAAATATCTTCACTTTGGGCCAAGACGGTCTTGTAAAGAGAAGAGCGAAAACATTGGAAATCCTTTTCTTTTCGCAAAAGGCAAAGAAAAATATTTAGCAAATGATATTCACCAATATTCAGACAATATCAGTTTGAAAAAGATTGAAAAAAAAGTTGAACATTGTTTTGCTTGGTTAAACATTCCCTTGCAATAGCATAAAATATCCTCTTATCTGTAAAAAAACGATTCTTTATCACAATAACTTTGCTTTAATATTTAACCTTCCCTTGCCTTTCACTCCCAGTCAACCATAAAACTATGGGAAATACAGTTGATAGAAAAGAAGCTGCAAAATGTAATAATAATAATAATAATAATGATATAAATTGTAGAGCATCGAAAAGTATTGAATGTTTCTTTTGATGGATCGACATGAGATGCTATTGAAAGGACACACTTGCACTTTGAAGACAATTTGCATTCTAAGCCACAATTTAGCTTTTTAATTAAACGCTTTGGCTTATTATTATTGTTGCACTTGAAGCTTACAATGAATTAATCAGGTCAGGATAAAGTGTAATAACATCTTTGCTGTTGCCATTTGTGAACAACTGGAGTCACAAGTGTTGAAGCAATTCAAGCAAATGGACAGTTTCATGTGAAATCATCTTTCACTTTGTAATAATAATAATCCTAGAAATGATAGAGATTTTGTCTTCTAATCTGGTCTTTGATTAAAGCAGGTTAAAGTTGACGAGGCTCATTGAGATGATCCTTTAACTACCAAATTCAAAGTGAAAACTCAACTTCTATCAACGATAATCAATATATCATCATCACTGTTATCAGAATAACCTGTAATAACATGATAAATGTGGATAAAATATATAACTTTTAATCTATTTTCACTTCTAGACCAAAATATTCATTAAATGTAAAGAAGAAGAAAATGAGAAAATGTTGAATCTTGCAGAATTTCATTTTCCATGACATTTCAGGGAAGCAAATTTTGCATGAAAATTGCAACTTTACTTTTAACCAACGAAGTTTACTTTCTTCGCAAACTTGCGCACTTGTCGAGTTTCCATGCCAAGAATTTCTGATTTCTTCATTTTCTCATTTTTTTCTTCTCTTGTGCTAACCTTTCCTTGTAAACCTAAAAACCAAGATTAAACCTCAATACATATCAACAAATTATCAACATTCACAATGAAGCTTAACGAGCACAATCAAGCAACAAATTGTTTCCTCTTTCCCCTGAATAAAATGGTATCAATCATGATGAGAGAGAAATAGATTTGACAGCGACCGTAAAAAAGTTAGAACAAATTGAAATGCAAATAAAATCATTTCATGATTATCATTATCGAATGCTGATTGAATGGTGAATATTATTCATGTTTGAAATGTTTCAGAATTTGTAGGCGTTCTTTTAAAAGAACCTAAAATGGCTGACTATCTCCACCCACTGAAAATTAGAATTGAATCTCCGCCTATATCATGTAAGGTTAACTTGCGATATGATATAAAAGAGTGAATATGATTGCCATCATTTCCAGTGTTTAATGAGACACAATATTGTAGACTTGGATGTTGCTGTTCATTTGTTGGTGGATCCATCTTTAAATGAAAATTAAATTTCAGATTGGAATCATTGATTGAGGTCGATTCGCAAACAATTGGACAAGCGCATTTCTCCGAATCATAAACACACTTTGTATCACTTTTCAAATTAATTTGCTTTTCTCGATTGTTTTATTTTTGAAAATTATTTGTTTGATCATTTGATTTTGAGTGTCTGAATGGAGCAATAAAATGCAAACGAATCTTGTATTTCACTTGTCAAAATTTATTTCATTGCCAATCAACATCGAAAGATGCCAAGAATAATATCAAGGTGTAGATGCTTCACAAGCGGCATGAAAGCAGATAATTGAACAATTTAAAGTTTCAAGTAAGTACGAAATTCGGGATGGAAGCATATATCATTTTAATCGAAATTGCAGTTCATTGCACCGATACAGGGAGATGTTGACTCAGTTTTTGTGGTCTTATCCAAATAGGTTTTATCGTCGATGATTTCATCGTGTACCCAGTGTTAACCATGAGCTAGCAAGAAAACTGGTCAATTTGATTAAAGGCCAATATTTGATGAAAACCCGATGAGGTTGAAGACTCAGATAATTATTCGGCCGCGAATTGCAAATACAGAGATACAGAACTTTTGAAACACATGCAAAACAAGACAAGAAAATAATCACAGCTAATTTAGAAACAATTACAGGCTATCAAAAGTTTGTTATAGCATTGGAATAGCTTTCAAACTTGTCAATGATTTTGCATCAATACTTTATGATAAGCATAGTTTATGTACCATCAAACATAATCTGATGGTCTCTGTTCGTACTCAGCCGTATTTATACCCAGACCAATCGGTATATTTGGCAGCATTGAACAGATTATTGATTTATTGATTGATTATTTGATTTCTGATTACATTTTCTAACTTATACAACTCTCATAGTTCCAATAACAGAATCGGCGCGCATTATGTCACGGTGCTAACAAATGCGATCGCTGAATGTAAGTACTTTTACTGCCCTTAGTGTCTCATGTTATATTATAAATGCTCAATGCTAGATTTTAATCTGAATCATGAAAAAATCATATTAGATATATTATATAATGCATTCTCTAATTGGGATCGGTAGTCGAAAACAATTAACATTCAGTTGATTATTGAGTCGGCAATATGAACTTTGAGGCCACATTAGTATTAATCCAACACAAGATAAAATAAATATCATCTTTATCCTTGTCTCATGACTTGAATACTTTCAGCCAACACTGACAGTAAAAACAAACTCAACTTTCATTTCATCTTTACTCACTCAGCTTTGTTTTCAACTCAATCATTGAACCCATTTTCATAAGAGATGCTGCCCTCTAGTGTTAACCAATATCGATTGCAAAAGGGATAGCGTTAACATTTGCTTTTGCTTTGAAATGGATGGCAGCAGAAACAAAATTATTGATCTTTCCCAAAAATAAACACTAGAAGGCAGTTGCAAGGGTCTGTTCTTATTAGAGTTTGTCAAATTAAAGCTTGTACTCGGATTCACATTCTTTGTATTTAAATCTAAAGTTATTTTTACATGGTAAGGTTGAACATTCATCTGTATTGTCTATTTGCCATTTCATCTGGTTCTAGTGGCAGCTTCGGCAAACTCACGAACAAATTTACTCAACTAAAAATTAACTTAATTTACATCTGGATTACTTAAATAAACACAAGATATTTAACCGCACATAAAAGTAATCATATAATCATCTCTCTTCAATGACTTTTGAATATAATCCTTAAGTGACCTCCATATCCTCTTTTTAGTTTGCGTATGCAGTCTGATTAGCTGGGTTAAGAAAATTTTTCGAATGATTGACTGTTGATTGATCATGCGAATGCAAATTATATTGGTCCAAATTATTATAAATTTTCCAAAAATCTGAGTAGCAATTTACGTCCCGTGCAAAATATTTTTAATCACACCGAGGGGAGTCTTATTACCTCTATACTCGACGATTTCTGCAAATTTGGCTTTTGATTCACAGTCTAAACCACCGAATATCCAAACTTGTCTTTTTTGATTTGACAAGAAAACTAGTCAAAATACAATGAATGAAGTTATTTAATGATTGCAAGAATTATGAAAATTCTGAGAATAAGCTTTTATTGTAAGATTGGCCCAATTTTATCATATTTATTGTTGCTGAATTTACTAACTTTGATGTTTTACTTTTGTTTAATCGTTAATGATTCATTAGATTTATGTATAACATTAATATTATTGAATCTTATTTGCTTTATACGATTTACTTTGATTTTAAGATTTCAGTAATTTTTATGACTATAAACCGTGTAATATACAGTCATAAAAGACAAAGAAAGTTGAATTGAAATGAATTCGGCAAAGAGTATGAATGAATTGAGTATTAGCAAGAATAGCAAGAATGAATTACTATGAATTTCGAGAAACTGGACGGAGATTATTTGCAGCAGAATCTGTGTAGTGGAGTGTAGAGGACGTAGGAAGGTTAACAACAAAGGGGTACAATAAAGGGTTCGCAATTAAAGATACACTTGGTGTTGAAAATTAACAAGCAAGGTTTACAATCAAAGGTACAACGGTACGGTTTACAATAGAGTTACAATAGAGTTACAATAGAGTTACAATAGAGTTACAATAGAGTTACAATAGTGTTACAATAGTTTTAGGTGGTTTTACAACTAAAGATTTATAAGGAAGGTAACGGTAAAGGGAAGGCAAAGGGAGCCAACGAATGCTTCCTAAAATTGACCGGTGGCTGGAGAACTAGTTGAGAGGAACTGAGAAGTTAATATGAGATAAACAATGGAATTCTAACCCTTTTATACTAAATTCTTTCAGCTCTCTTTATCAATTCTTTTATAATTAATTACCAGTGAACGTCATTTTGTTAATTAACTTCAATTATAAATTTAAGTTAATGTAGAGTTGACCACAATTAGCTAATTAATTATAATCTACTCGATAATATGCAAAATCGACCAAGTGCAACTAAATATTCAAAATAAAATATTCAAACTTGCGCATAATGGAATAATCAATAAAGTGATTAATTTATTTGTTACAATAGGTGTTACTATCAAATTGACCACGAATATAGGTAATCTGAGATTTTTTATTCTGTAACACTCATGATTTTGTGATAACTTGCATAATATTCAGTTGACAACTGTATTTTTGAATTAAAGTTGCGCGTAAATTCAATGCGCAAATATACCAAAAACAAGGATACGATTATTTTTTTCTGCATATCGATGTAACATAAATTAAAATGCACACTGATGATCAAGAATCCTTCAATTTCAACAAATTTCAACAACATAAAGCTTTAATGGTTGAATACAAAGATATATTGAAAAAGATTACAATTATGCAAGCATTAGATGAAAGATAGCATAATATTGAAATAGTGTTGCGAATGACTCTTTTTCGTTTATTTGATTTGTTAGTATTCCAAAGTCGTGAAATTCCCATCACAATTTTTTTGTAAATTTACAAAGAAATTCAGTTTCATTGATTTGCATTTAATCTTAATTCTTGCTGACATAATCTTGCAAATGTAGGATAAATTAATATAATTATAAAAATTTCTAGTTAGAACGATCTATCAAAAGATAGTAAAATAGCTTCCAAATCACTTAAGACTCTCTATTATTTTGGTTTGTGATTTAACCTTGGCAATATCAATGAAATTTCCATCTGTTGAAATGAGAGATGCATCGCCACCAAACATTTATCCTTGCCAGGAAACGCAATTGCAGTTAACCATTCCCAGTATCTGATTAGCATTCCAATAGTTACCTTGCCTTCCGTTCCAGCCTGCCATTCCAGTGACGATAAGAGATATTGATGAATCTGTAATTATAAGAAAACTTAATTAAGAAAAAACTTATTGAGAATTATGATAAATATGGCAACTTACCAAAGGCAGAAGACATTTGTAAAATGGAGTGTTTTTGGTAAAATTGAAAATGAAAGATGAAACAAACTAGGAAAGAACTAGAACTGATATAGAATATGTCGCAACGAATAACTGCAAAATAAATGATTGGTTCCCTGAAATACAAAACGCGTATTAGTGGATTCATGATCGTGATGTTGAATGCAATAAATTACAAATAACTTTCCATTCGCAATCAAAACAAAATAATGATATTTTACTCTTATATAATAATTCAATAAAAAGTTAGCAATTAACTTTACTTCGCGTATCACGGCAATTGAAAGATTGAAAAGCAAAATTACACTTTTATTGAATTTCACAATAAGGTTATAACTGTGATTCTAGCTATTATAACTATCCAATTTTAAATGACTTTTAAATTGGGCAAAATATAACATTAACCATCAATAGAAGAGTTTTATGTGTTATCGAATTAAGCAGTTGAAATAAAATTAAAGTTTTCTGTGCGTAAATAGTAATAGTGATAGTGTAAATTACTCTAATGATTTTATACTCATCTTCAGGTTGAATTCATCATCAAATAACTTAAATACAATGGTAGTTTCGAAAGCAACAGTTGTCTGAAGTACTTCATCAGGTAATCTGTCACTGTAAATAATAGTTATTGGTTAACCACAAAATTTATATCAAGAAATAAAAAATTTACCATACTTCAATTGACAATTAAGACGATTCCCGCCCAATGAACATTTGTGGGTCACATTCAACTCTCAAAATAATCACGTCAGGACAATTGACTGACTTGTGAGTACAAATTTGATCACAATGGAATCTCAAAATGTTGAATCGAATTGCTCCAATGCATATGAATCAAAAATTCTAAATCACCGTTCATGCAGATGAGATTCACGATCTCGAGAATCTTTATCTTCATCTTCTTATTATTATATCCTATCCATCTATTTATTCGACACCACTGGGTTTCGATCTCAGGACCCGCATCTATTTATAATAACGGCACGGACATTAAACCACTCGGCTACGAAGAGGTTATTAATTAAAAAGTGTCAAAAATAAACTGTATTCTGTTTTAAGATTATAATTAATTTTTGGAATTGCAAACTATTGAATCTCTTCGTATTTGATTCATGGAAATATTTTGTCTTGTGATTCTTGCATATTGTTAAAATCTAAAGATAATGTTTTCGATCCAGGAACTTAATTTATAAAAAAATTTTCAAGAATTGAATGCTGAGACTATTATAAGGAACTTATCTGATTCTATGAAGAGTCGTGTGAAAGTTTTGAATCTTTGACATTTTTGTTACTTCGATGAATTTTTTGTAATCGAGCACAAGATATGCTAGCTTGAACCTCAGAATGTAAAGATTCATCAGAATCAATTCGATTCATAAGATTCTATTGTTAAAATTCATTTAAATTGAGATTCAACAATTTTGTGAGTCAAAATTTCATCCATTTTTACTCACAAAAAAATTTATGTTCATTGGGCGTATTGTTGTGTTCGGTAACAGTTTTATGTAATAGCAATTATAGTAATAATAATATGTAATTGAAATAACTTAATTATAAAGCAATGTCTGACAATATCAAAAGCCAAGTTAATATAATAATATTTAATAAATACAATATGGTTATACAAAATAAATACTAATATGGCAAAGGATGAAATAATACGAAATTGAACACTTGTCAAATAAACCATGTTAGCACCAACCTGTTGAAGCATTAATCCTATGTGGAATCGCAACGATTCGAAATAATCAACTCAATGGATTGTCAGCGGTTCGAATTGTAATTGTACATGGTTGAGCTTGAGCTTTCTGGAAATTTAATGAATCATAAGTCGAATCTTTCATCAAGAAAACGAACTAACAATGGTTGCTCGGTCGATACATAGGAAGTTTGTGAGAAAATAGATTCAGGAATTAAAATTTGATTATCTTGGATTGGATTTTCTGTAACTTGTTCTGGCTCTTTAGTACGTGTAAAAGTCTCTTGTGATTGAACTGGACAGTCGTTCGATATCTACTCAGCAATTTTTGATTGAGGTGTTGTTGTTGAACCTGTCTAGCTGTTGATGGAACTGTGGGTCAATTTGCGGCAGCTGTAGCGAAAGTGTTTTGAGCTGCTCGTGGTTTAACCAAAGAAGAAGCTGAACCCCTTTAGAGGCGACCCTTGCTGAAGTAGCTCCAGTTTGGAGATAAATACTTGCTGGAAGCTCTTTTTTGAATCACCAAGTCCAGGTTCATTTGATCTTATTGCAGCTCGGAATCCGTTTTCATCAGCAATATATTCAACAGTACGGAACAAACCATCAGCATCTCGATAACTGTATGAACCCCTAACAGCTCCTTTGTTATCACCAGACTCTTGTCGAGCTAATTGGTTATCAGCAACATCAGCTGTATTATATAAAAATGCATAAAGCTCATGGTGATCATTAATAATAGCTCATGAGTGTCTAAATGGGCAGCAAAAGTGCTGTTATTTGAGCGAGCCCATTTTGAATCACCGTGAAATTATGTGCGCCGATACGGTACTCGAATGGTTATATTCATCTTCAGGTTCAATTCATCATCAAATAAATAAACACAGTGGTAGTTTCGAAAGCAACAGTTGTTTCGTTTTAGTGCGTCAGTCAGAATCAGTAGAATTTTGTCCAGCTAATCTGTCACTGTAAATAATAGTTTGTAGTTAACCACAAGATTTTTGATGAGAGTCTAGTTATACGGACACATATAATAAACAGTGCTATAGGTTCAAATAAATAATCGCGCTCTAGTACCTGTAAAAGTATCTTGTGTTTGAACTGGACAATCGTTCGATATCTGCTCAGCAATTTTTCTTGGTGCCTCAGCTGAAGTTGTAGTTGTAGTCGTAGTTGTGGTTGGTGTTGTTGAAGGTAATGAAAGAACTTGTGAACTGACTAATCTTGAAATAGCTTGAGGACGCAATCTTTGTTGTCGAACTGAAGCTCTGGCAGCAGCAACAGGAGCAAGCCTGTACAAAGAATTTTTTATTGGAGAAACTCGAACTTTTGATGGACCAAGAGAAGCCAAAACGACTGATTGAGGTGCTGTTGTTGGACTTGTATTGGTTGTTGATGTAATTGCTCCAAATGTGAATTTAGTCGTTTATGAAAGAACTTGTGAGCTGACTAATTTCAGAATAGCTTGAGAACGCAATCCTTGTACTGGTTGTTGATGGAACTTTGGGTCGAGTTGGAGCAGTTGTAATGAAAGTTTTTTGAACTGCTCGCTAGAAGAGGTTGAGCCGCTTTAGAGGCGACCATTGCTGGAGTAGCTTCAGTTAAGTGATAAATGCTTGCTAGAAGCTCTTTATTTGAATCACCAAGTCCAGGTTCATTCGCTCTGATTGCAGCTCGGAATCCATTTTCATCAGCAATATATTCAACAGAACGGAACAATCCATCTTCATCTCGATAACTGTATGAACCTCTAACAGCTCCTTTGTTATCACCAGACTCTTGTCGAGCTAATTGGTTACCAGCAACATCAGCTGTATTATATGAAAATGCATAAGGTGAAGGCGATGAAGTTGTAGATTCACTTGATTTTAATGAAGATTCTGTGGATTGGCTATCTGAACTGGATGCACTCTCATCTCCAGTAATCTTTTGTTGACTAATTTCACAAGTAGCCAGAGCCAAACTCGCAAAAATTATGAAAAGCTAAGCAAAGGAGAAGGGAAAATGAATTTAAATGAATTGATAAACCTGAGTCTTGAGATAATACAAATATGATTGCCTTAAAATCACTAAAATAAGACATTTTTAAAATCCGAAAGGATGATTGAAGGCTCTTAACCAACAAAATCAATGAATAACAAATGAATTGTAAACATTGGCACAAATAAATACAATTTTTTGTTGTTTACTGTTGATCCAATTGGAAATTAAATGATCACGGAAATAAACAAAACCAAAGTGAAAGTGATTTTGATTTTTTTTAAACATTTATATCTGTTCTCAATTTTGAGTCAACGAAAGATTGACACAATTTATGAAGATGAGATGTTAGGATGACCTGGTCATTTTGAAAGTGGGAAGACGTTTTGATGGAGATGATCAAAAAAGTAGATGTTGATCAAGTGAAAGTGGTAAATAAGATTAAGCCAGGATAAATTGAAACAGATAGAAAACAAAATCTTGTTCAATTACTAGAGCATTGGTTGGAAGAGCTTTCAACCTTCTCAATGATTTTCTGATTTCTTGATGATCAGCATAGTCTAAAACATTCAAATATAATCTATCAAAATTATTGATTATTTTAGTTAGTACTCAGATTTTGTGTGCATACCAAAAAACAAATAGCAGGATCGGTATATTATGCATTGTACTATTGGACATATTATTTGAGGTGTGCATTTCTAATGTTATTGTTATTAATACATTTTATACGAATGCAACTCTCATGGTTTTTAGATTGAGAAAGTTAAAAAGAATAAAAACAAAATCGATTTGAAAAAGTGCATTAAGATTTTGATTGAGCAGGATAATTATTTTCGTCATATTTAATTTGCATTCACTTATTGCAGTCGGTGGTCGAAAACCATAAGCATAGTTGGACACTTAGTTGATTATTGAGTCGGCAATATGAACTTTGAGGCCACATTAGTATTAATCCAACACAAGATAAAATAAATATCATCTTTATCCTTGTCTCATGACTTGAATACTTTCAGCCAACACTGACGGCTGAGGTTCCGAAAACGGCCCCTTCGATATACATGCTGTAGACTCGTCATCATATCAATTCGAAGAAGGACATTACGAAAATCAAAGTGATTTTTTGCGCATGCGCGTAGTTTTCAATTTTTATGATGTTGAAATTCGAGCTGTTTTACACTATTTTAAGCTATTTTACATTTTTAAAGAATTTTTTCACTACTCCTAGAATTTTACCATTACTTTCTAACCTTTTACATCAGAATCAGTTCTTTCTGATACATCGAATCGCAACTTTTCTCTATATTATCCCCTAAAACATATATTATTAAAATTCAATACAATATAGTTTTTCAGATGTATTAAACGACCTTCTACCCTTCCGGTTTATGTATGAAAATTCCCAGGTCACTAGTTATCATTGAGCATTATACAAGATATAACTTGGTGTAGTGTGATAGATGGTCTAGTCCCAACCATTGTTTCGGTTGAACCATCTTAAACAAAGTAGATTTAATCAAGAGTCAGCTTCTGCTCTTACTTATAAAAGCAATCAAATTTTAAATTACAACAGATTATCAATGTGGTATGATTATTAGATTTTAAATGTGGTACATTTATTTATTTTACAAGCCGTAATGCGCATGGTCTGGTTTTTTGGATAATCTGTTGTAATTTAAAATTTGATAGCTTTTATAAGTAAGAGCAGAAGCTGACTCTTGATTAAATCTACTTTGTTTAAGATGGTTCAACCGAAACAATGGTTGTGACTTTAGAAATAATTCCGAATATGTGATTAACTCTATACATACTAACCAAATGTCATTCTTTGCGACACTTCAAATAGCGTCCAATTACACTTAAGAAAAGAGACGAAGATTATATGGACGTAATATCATTATAGTATTTGACTCGATAAATATCATAAATGAAATACGACCTATATATAACATCACTTCTATACTTATACTTATACTTATTATACTGCACTGCTATAATTATGAATGAGTTTATTTCCGAATGTGTCAATATATACTGGGCATTTATATTATGACAGTCGTTTGCGCTCAGCACTTTTGATCATGAAGGCCGATCTAGATAATATTCAGTCAATATGATTCCTGAAATTGACGAACCTCCCATACATTCGCAGCTTCTCCATAATCGGTTGAAGCATTATAACTACTGTATCAACACGGTCTAAAGGCAGAAGCAGCGCTTGGGAAGCCCCACCCCCACCCCCTCTGCTTAGGTTACATCGGCGCTCCGCGCCGATGTAACCTCGCATTGCCCCCTCCTTCTGCTCGTACCGATTCAAAGACACAATAGAACTAGGCCACTTAATCTTTATTGGTCCATATAGCTACTATAATTTCTAATGAATAAAAAGTATAAATATATTAAACTTATATAATCAAGTATTAAGAAGTGAGTTTACAAATTACAATCATAAAGATTTACATATAAAGGCAAAAGTAGTGCAATGCATATGATAATAATGATACATGTGTTAGAAAGAGTGAAGGTTCATTACAATACTAAAAGAATTTAATGGTTCAATTTTTTGCATATAGATGTAACTAATTCGCGGGAGGTATAACTTGCTCTCTCACATCACCTATAAAAAAACTGAGCGCGTTTAATTTTACATCATTTTCATTCTGCCATTGTCACTGCTCACATCATTTCTATCATTCACTTTATTGACTTTGCAATCTGTTTAACTTCGCATATATTTTGTACTTTGTTTATTTCTGTTTCTTATTGCTCACCATATTCAAAAAATGAGTACAAATTACAGTTTATTTCGTTTGGCAATGGAAATTCCCACAGAAGAGAGAGCCCGAGAATGGTGCTTTGAGAAAGGCTTAGTGCCTAGACAAGCTTGGTGTCCTGACCACGAAAAAGACATGCGCCTAAATTCGGGTCCTTTATTTGGAGTTTTTCGCTGTAAGGGCAAAGAAAGAGGACGAATTTACGACCATAAATTGTCGGTTGCGAAAAATACGTGGTTCGAAAACCTCCATTGTGATATAAGACAACGTCTTATAATAACTTACTGCTTTTCTGCTGGCTTCTCCTTCCAACAAACTATTAATGAAACAAGTATTTTGAATAGTACTGTTTCACGTGAAACAGTTGCTGATGTTTTCTCGTATGCGAGAGAAGTTTGTATGGCAGCGTTGGATGCCTTATATGCGGATCAAGGGCCAATTGGAGGACCAGGCATCATCGTTGAAATCGATGAATGTAAAATCGGCAAACGTAAATTTAACGTAGGCAGGATGGTGGAAGGCCATTGGATCTTAGGGATGATCGAGCGAAATGGCAATAAGAGTATCGCCTCGAAATCTGCCCAAACAATTGCCGTAGCGAAGAGGCACTTCTCCCGCTGATACAAAAGCACGTGGCTCAGGGTACTGAGATTCACACTGACCTTTGGAGAGGTTATTACAATCTTTCGAGTTACGGCTACACTCACCTAACCGTCAACCATAGTGAGAATTTTGTTGATCCAACCTCCGGAGCCTACACTCAAAATATCGAGTCAAGTTGGAGGTCACTAAGGAAGCGGTTAGGTCGTGGAGGAGTGAGGAGAGAAGACTTTGATTTGCATATGTGCGAATTCCTATGGCGCCGACAAACAAAAATAGTGGGATCAGATCCCTTCAAGACATTAGTGTCTCATATTAAGACCGTTTATAACGGCTTACCACAAAGGCCAGCCGATGGTAATTGATTAAAAAATTTAAAATTAAAATACTAAAGAGTTGTGAATTGAAAAATAAAAATATTCAGAAAATTTTGTTAACATTGGAAATCAAATTTGATTAAAACCATCTTCATAAAACTAAAATTTGATTGCAATTTCTTTTTTATACTCATGCAAAATGAAAGTCCAGCTTTTTCAGCAAAATGTTTCAGAACCTCAACTTTGTTTCGTTTACGGCTGTTTCTACAGTTCTCGTCAGACCGGGTAGAATGATAAGCATTAAAATCTCCTAGTTAAATGGTAAGCGCGTCAGGAGGAACTTGTAAACACATCGTATTAAGTTCCTTCACAAGTAATACATATTGATCGTTACTTAAAACACTCGCTGTGGTGATAAATAAGCGAATGTTTATCAAATCAGATCAGAAATTTGATACATGTTACAGGGATTATCATGTTGAACGCCAATACTTTGCAACCAGACATGATATTGACCTAGAAATCGAGAGTTGTGTAATTTTATTGTTTTCACGTATCTATACAACGTGATTTTGTACCAATCAACAAGTTGTGTTCGATAAGGTTAGCTTCTCTGAATCCTGAGCTTGAAAACTGTTCAAGAAATTCACAAACATCAAAAAACAAAAATTGAAATTTTTTGCGCATGCGCAAAAAAATCGATGATTTTCGAAAAGTTCAGGTCAAATAACATATTACTATCGAGTTTCAACAAGTTTGAAGATGGGACCGTTTTCGGAACCTTATCCCCCATTTTCATAAGAGATGCTGTCCTCTAGTGATACTTATCAAGACAAATTTTATCGATTGAACATGAATTGCAAAAGGGTAGCGATAAACGCTCCTTCTTAGCAATAGATGGCAAAAGGTTTAGAATGATTTGTTTTTTGATTGATCACTAGATGGAAGTTTTTATTAATGTTGGAAGAAAAAATCTTTTACTCGGATTCGACTTAATATTCAAATCCAAAGTAGTAGCTTTACTTGTATTCAGATTTTTTTTAAGTGGAAAATTTGCTATCACAAATACAATTGAAACAACTTAATAATAAATGCAATGTTTTACAATGTCAAGGCATAGTACTTCCAATATTCAAAAATATGGTTATGCAAAATAACCATTAACAGGGCAAACGATAGTAATATAGAAACATACGCCTCTGTGCCACAGAACGGAAACGGAATAGGGGAAAAACTCGCGCGACCCCCTCAGTCACTGACCCACCGTCTTTCAACGGCTATTTTATACCCTGAGGCACTTCCGATCGAACACCATCTTTATCGAATTTTTGAAGGTCATTTATGTTTACAATTCACACCATCTTTCAACGACATTTTTTATCCTGAGGACAAATACGATTAACACTGTCTTTCAACGACGAATTGTTAATAACACCATCTTTCAATGTCTATTTTTCGACATGATTTTTGCCTGAAAGAAGGGAAACGAATGTTGACCTTCTTTCAGGCAACAATATATCATCTTTCATGATGTCTATGAAGCGTTATCATAAATACCTCAGGCAGTTATTAAGAATTCGTTACATGTTATGGTAATTCTTTATTCACGAGCTGGATTTTTGTCCTTTTCTAGCTTAATGTTCCAAATAAAGTATTTGATTGATTGCATTTTGTTCAAAGAGATGCTTATTGTTAATCATTATGCATGAACTAGGTTTTTCCCTTTTAAATTATCACGGTTTAGGTTAAGATTCAAAGTAAGCGTATGATTGGATACTTTTTGTTCAAAAAATACTTGCTGATAATTCTTTATTTACGAGCTGGGTTTGTTCAATGATGTAGACCAAGCTTGCAAATAAGGCGTTTGATTACATGATGTTCAAACAGGTTAGAGAGTTTGAGAGTATTTAAACTGAAACTTCATCATAACAAGTGATTCATCATAAAAAAGTATCATCCAAACAACTATAACTACTTTTTTCACCATGTCTCTGTCTGAAAACGGTTAGTAAGAATAATCATTGTTTTTTAATTATTATGAATGTTTCATTTTTATCTCTTCTTTATTATCTAAAAAAATTTCTGATTCTGAGCAGGAAAATGTTCAAACTGAAGACGACCAACCATCTGGCGCTCAAACAGTCCGAGTTGCTGATTACTGCAGCGAATGGCGCTGCTCGACAGAAAGTTGGGCCTATGATCCAGATGATCAACGACACTTTGTGGTTCGATTTGTTAAGGATCGCGTCCGTGGCTGTGATCTCGACACACCTGAGGATGTGACTGAGGAAACCAACTTCCATGGGCGCTTGTCAGTAAAGGCACTCCACTTTCTAAGCTCGAGAAGGAAGCTCAAGAAGTTCAAACATTCTATCCGCTACAAATGTGCAAATTGTGAAGCAACATTTAAACAAGCGGTACATTGCAAAAACCCAAGCATATAAGCATATATTTTGCAGTTACTAGCAGTTCCTAGTTCTGACATACTCTTCGCACATACTTATTTAACTTTCTGGTGCGAACTGTTTCTGTTCTATGCTTTTTGAGTCATATCAAAAATTACCTCCATATTTCAAATGTCTTATTTTTTGGTAATTTGTTGTCTTTCCCTTCTTAGTAAGTTATATCTGTGATAGAGTTCTATTATTTTACATTCTAATTAGACAGATTCATCTATACGACTTCTTCTATCGTCATAAGAATGGCCAGTTGGAGTGGAAGGCATTGGAATGCTGATCCGCAATTGGGAATGGCTGAGTGCTGCAACTTTCTCCGATAAGAATCAAGGCTTGACAGCAATGCATTCTAAGTTATTTGATGTTGCTGTAGTCACGATCTATGACCATGATCTAAAACTACAACACTTATTGCTAGTGAGTGGAAATTCATCGATATTTGAAAGCTAAAAAGTCAAATCAATAAAATAGATTATTGCTGTTGATTTTTAACATAAATTATTTATAACGTGATTTCAATATAGTGTAATCTGTAATATGCATTATGCATTGTTAGTCTTTTCAATATATCTATGTATGCATTTCTAAATGCTCTATGTATCCATATGTTGGTTTAATTCAAGGAATCTTTTTTATCTTACAACAATATACAGCTATATATAATGTATGTATAATAAAAAGTTTGTAGACGGCTAGCGGGATTAAGACTTGTACTATTCTTCAGCTAATTCCGTTGGTAATCTACCAGTCCGTTTATAATGAGCTTCAATTTGTCTGTCAACATGTAGATATTTGCAACCTATTCGCATTCCATTGAAATTTCCATCGATAGCAATATGGCTCTGTAATTTTGCAAAGAAATTATCATATATAACAACTCCATCGACACTTGATAACTTAAGGTGCATCGCCATCAAGCCTTCGTCCTTGCCGGGAAACGCGATTGCAGTTAACCACTCCCAGTATCTGATTAACATTCCAATAGTTAACTTGCCTTCCATTCCAGCCTACCATTCCAGTGACGATAAGAGAAACCGTATTGATGACTCTGTAATTATAGGAAAAACTTAATTAAGAATAAAACTTACTGAGAATTATTTTTAATATAGCAACTTACCAAAGGTAGAAGCCATTTGTAAAATGGAGTGTTTTTACTAAAACTGAAATGAAAGATGAAACTAACTATGAAAGAACCGAACTGATGTAGAATATGTCGAAACAAAGACTAACTGCGAAATGAATGATTCACTTAAATACAAAACTCGTATCATTAGTGAAATAATTATCGTAATGTTGAATGCAATAAATCGCAAAAAATTTTCCATTCTCAATCAAAACGCAATAACGATATTTTACTATTATATAATAGTAATCATTGAATAAAAAAGTTCAATTAAAGTTAACAAGTAACTTTGCTTCGCTAATCACGGTAAAAAAAGATTGACAAGGAAAATTACACTTGCATTAAAATTCACAATAAAGCTATAAATGTTTTCTAATTTGCTATAACTTGCCAATTTTAAATGGGGTTAAGTTGGGCAAAATATAAAATGAACTATCAATAGAAGAGTTTTATGTGGCATCTAATTAATTGGTTAAAATAAAATTAAAGTTTTCTGTGTAAAAATAGTAATAGTTATAGTGTAAATTACCGTATCGGCGCACATAATGTCACGGTGCCTCAGATCGAACTCGCTCGTAATAAGTGAGAATTTTAGTTACTGAGCATACGTTAACTTAGAAAAAGAAAAATTTGTAGAATCGAAATTGTCGGTGAATAGAGAAATTTTGATTATTATTTTGAATTTTTCAATTCACTAATAGAAATGCATTCACAAGATCAAATTTTTTCTCTGTTAATCGGTCGAGAAAAAGCTCATGGTGATCATTAATAATAGCTCATGAGTGTCTAAATGGGCAGCAAAAGTGCTGTTATTTGAGCGAGCCCATTTTGAATCACCGTGAAATTATGTGCGCCGATACGGTACTCGAATGGTTATATTCATCTTCAGGTTCAATTCATCATCAAATAAATAAACACAGTGGTAGTTTCGAAAGCAACAGTTGTTTCGTTTTAGTGCGTCAGTCAGAATCAGTAGAATTTTGTCCAGCTAATCTGTCACTGTAAATAATAGTTTGTAGTTAACCACAAGATTTTTGATGAGAGTCTAGTTATACGGACACATATAATAAACAGTGCTATAGGTTCAAATAAATAATCGCGCTCTAGTACCTGTAAAAGTATCTTGTGTTTGAACTGGACAATCGTTCGATATCTGCTCAGCAATTTTTCTTGGTGCCTCAGCTGAAGTTGTAGTTGTAGTCGTAGTTGTGGTTGGTGTTGTTGAAGGTAATGAAAGAACTTGTGAACTGACTAATCTTGAAATAGCTTGAGGACGCAATCTTTGTTGTCGAACTGAAGCTCTGGCAGCAGCAACAGGAGCAAGCCTGTACAAAGAATTTTTTATTGGAGAAACTCGAACTTTTGATGGACCAAGAGAAGCCAAAACGACTGATTGAGGTGCTGTTGTTGGACTTGTATTGGTTGTTGATGTAATTGCTCCAAATGTGAATTTAGTCGTTTATGAAAGAACTTGTGAGCTGACTAATTTCAGAATAGCTTGAGAACGCAATCCTTGTACTGGTTGTTGATGGAACTTTGGGTCGAGTTGGAGCAGTTGTAATGAAAGTTTTTTGAACTGCTCGCTAGAAGAGGTTGAGCCGCTTTAGAGGCGACCATTGCTGGAGTAGCTTCAGTTAAGTGATAAATGCTTGCTAGAAGCTCTTTATTTGAATCACCAAGTCCAGGTTCATTCGCTCTGATTGCAGCTCGGAATCCATTTTCATCAGCAATATATTCAACAGAACGGAACAATCCATCTTCATCTCGATAACTGTATGAACCTCTAACAGCTCCTTTGTTATCACCAGACTCTTGTCGAGCTAATTGGTTACCAGCAACATCAGCTGTATTATATGAAAATGCATAAGGTGAAGGCGATGAAGTTGTAGATTCACTTGATTTTAATGAAGATTCTGTGGATTGGCTATCTGAACTGGATGCACTCTCATCTCCAGTAATCTTTTGTTGACTAATTTCACAAGTAGCCAGAGCCAAACTCGCAAAAATTATGAAAAGCTAAGCAAAGGAGAAGGGAAAATGAATTTAAATGAATTGATAAACCTGAGTCTTAGGCTGATATTAATAAATATGATTGCCTTAAAATCACTAAATTAAGACATTTTTAAAATTTTAATGAATGATTGAACGCTCAAAATCGAAAAATCAATGAATAACAAATAAATTGTAAACATTGAAACAAAAAGCAAACTTACCTTAAACATTGTTAGATCCATTGGCACAAATAAATATAATTTTTTGTTGTTTACTGTTGATCCAATTGGAAATTAAATGATCACGGAAATAAACAAAACCAAAGTGAAAGTGATTGCAATTTTTTTAAACATTTATATCTGTTCTCAATTTTGAGTTTTGAGACTTCAACTTTGAGGCCACATTAGTATTAATCCAACACAAGATAAAATAAATATCATCTTTATCCTTGTCTCATGACTTGAATACTTTCAGCCAACACTGACAGTAAAAACAAACTCTACTTTCATCTTTGCTTGGTTTTTGACTTAATCATTACACGCTATTCAATTGGAATTGGATGAACTATAAACCAAAAACATTAGTTTTACCAATGGGTCTAACAATTACAACCATTGTTGACCGTTGCAAACTCATTGAAACCGTTTTAGATAGCTAATTTAAGGTCTGCATTCTGAGCTTGACTTTCGGTTACTTTGCGGATCTCTTGGAGTACTTTCGCTTGAGATTGATTATATAAAGAAGCTTTGCCGCCTTGAATTGAGTTTTTTAATTAATAATTATCAATACCGTAGATAAACAAGACATTATTGTGCTTTTAACTCAAGATGGAAAATTTCCTTAATTGATTAGATGAATTTATATTTCATCATTAATTCGTAATGATGTGAGTTTTGTATTTAAGTGAATCGGACATATACTTTTGAAGTTACTTTTTCTTCAGTCATTAACATTGTCTTCTTATTATATTGACAGTTTTGTTACCTGTGCAAAAGGTGATACCGTTTTGTAATGTCTAATTTTCCCAATTTCCGTAAGTTTCACCTTTTTTATATTCTTATCTAAATTTATTTTGGAATTCGTAGAAGCGTCTGTGCGATTTCTTTTATCGTCATTGGAAGAGCAGTTAGAAAAGGTGCCTGTTGGAGTTTTAATTCGACATTGGGAATGGTTGACTGGGGTCGAGTTCCCTTTTAAGGATGAAGGAAGACAGTACCTGGCAGTATCGCTTATCCCCGGAGTAAAGAGATACGATTATTTCTTTGTAACTTTAAAAGAACGAAGGGAAGCTGATTCCATTGATTTGAAGCAACTAAGAAAACAAATCAATGAACTAGAGAGTTTAGGAAAAAATTGATAGCCACATCTTTAATTACGGTGAGCCAGACCAACTTATTTTCAACATTTCATTGTAAGTCATAGAACTTTATGTATACATGATTGATGCATTAAAGCAAATTAATTTTGAGTGATAATATTCCGTTTATTTCCTTTTTGCCATTGAAAGTTATTTTGAATTTATATATGCATTACTCGATACTCAATAAACCATTTCAATCTTTCAATCTTTGTCTTTCAAAAAAAGATTACATGATTACATTGTATGATGATTTGATCGAGTTAATGATTAGTTTTAAAATGGTAGGCCAAAAAGTGTATCAGTCGTTTTGAGTAAATCTTTAAATCTGAAATTATATGAAGTAAATTTTGATTGTAAATTAAATCTTTTGAAGGTGTTGTTGAAGGAAATGAAAGAACGTGTGAACTGGCTAAACACGAAATAGCTTGTCGAACTGAGTTAATTGGAGCAATTCGAGACAAAGAATTTTTATTGGCTAAACTCGAACTTTTGATGGAGTCAAAGAAGCTAAAACGACTGATTGAGGTGTTGATGTTGCACTTGTACTGGTTTTTGATGGAACTGACGTTCGACTTTAAAAGCGACCCTTGCTGGAGTAGCTTCAGTTTGGAGATAAATGCTTGCTGAAAGCTCTTTATTTGAATCACCAAGTCCAGGTTCATTTGATCTTATTGCAACTCGGAATCCGTTTTCATCAGCAATATATTCAACAGAACGGAAAAATCCGTCAGCATCTCGATAACTGTATGAACCTCTAACAGCTCCTTTGTTATCACCAGACTCTTGTCGAGCTAATTGGTTACCAGCAACATCAGCTGTATTATATGAAAATGCATAAGGTGAAGGCGATGAAGTTGTAGATTCATTTGATCTTAATGACGATTCCGTGGATTGGCTATCTGAACTCGATGTACTCTCATCTCCAGTAATCTTTTGTTGACTAATTTCAAAAGTAGCCAGAGCCAAACTCGCAAAAATTATGAAAAGCTAATCAAAGGAAGTACAAGTATCGAACGATATAATCGATATTTTACTTAAAAATATCTTTCCTTTCGACCCATGCCAGAAAAAAATATCAAGAAACACTATTGAGTACTTTCAGCCAAACTGACAGTAAAAACAAACTCTCATTTCATTTCATCTTTACTCACAAGGGAACCTTGCGAACTGTTAATCGCCGAATTGAATGAAACCTATCTCATCGTGTAGAGCATCATTGATAATGAAAAAGTGAAACGTGATTTTTCTGCCTAAAGCTTATTTCCGGTACAGTGAGCGATCAAATTTCGAGAAATGTGCCAATATCAATGCAAGTGTGATTTCTGAATCTCTTTTGAATTTCACCAAACATATTGCATCTTGTAGAGCACCTTCGATTATGAAAAAAAGAAGCACAGTTTTTCTATATAAATCTTATTTCCGGGGCCAAATCATCATCTTCACTACCATTACTACGATTGTGACTCCATCGAACTTTGATCGCTGATTGCATTAAAAACAAGCTTGAGGCAGAGAAATTGAACTTCACTTTTTCGTGATCGAAGGTGCTCTACACGATGAAACATATTTTATGCAATTTGAAAGAAATTCAAAAATCCCTTGCATCAATACAAACGCAATACAAACGCATATTTCGAGCTTTGATCGCTCATTGTACCGGCAATAGGGTTTAGGCAGAAAAATCACGTTTCACTTTTTCATTATCAATGATGCTCTACACGATGAGATAGGTTTCATTCAATTCGGCGATTAACAGTTCGCAAGGTTCCCTTGTCAGTCAGCTTTGTTTTCAACTCAATCATTGAACCCATTTTCAAAAGAGATGCTGCCCTCTAATGGTAACCATTCAAACAAGTCTATTATTCAATATTTTATTCTTGTTGCCATCTATCCAAGTGAAAGTGAACCATTCGAAATTATTTAATTTACGATCAAAACTTACTCTTTCTTTACTTGATGTAATTTAAGATTTTGTAGATTTACTCAAACAATTTTGATAACTGCATGTAATATTAAATACAATCAATTACAAAAATTTCCTATTGCCAATAAAAGCCAATAATGGTTTGTTTATCTGCGTTAACACTAATTGATGACTAAAAAAGTTTAAAAGTTTAATTCAAAACTAGTAATCATCTTCATTTCCCCAAAAACTTTCTCTTTCTTTACTGAGGTGTGGCCATGTAGGGAAAATAAAAACGTCTTGTATTTTATCATTAAGTTTATAATGCTGTAAGCTCTGTATTTAAGTGAATTGTCAATATACTTTTGCAGTTACTTGCTCCTCCGACTTTTGTTTCTCATCATATTTTTTTGCAATCTGTTCAAAAGATACACTCCATAGTTCATAGTTTAAATGGCTCATTATCCCGATTTCGGTATGTTTTTTTCTACTTTATATTCTTATCTAATCTTTATTTAAAATTTTCAGATTCGGCTTTGCGACTTCTTTTAAATTCTTTGGTAAGACAGACGCGAAAAGTGACTATTGGAGCTTTAATTCGATCTTGGGAATGGATGACTGAGACCAAGTTTCCCTCTAAAGACCTAGGATTGGATGAGGTGCATAAGGTTTTAAATCGTGTCGATGGAATAAGGATATACGATCATTTCTTTGTAACTTTACGACAACAAAATGCTGTTGCGGATCACATTGAATTAAAGATGCTAAAATCTGAATATCAATCACCTGGAATATAATGGTAGCATAAATAATGTTAAGTAAAAAATTCAAGTACATCTTTCTTTATTCTGTGACGAATCAACTGATTTTCAATACTTGATTGTACTTCATGCATAAAATTTTATGTGCCCATGATGAATTAAATCGTATTAATTTTTAGTAATAGCAGTCAATTTATTTTTCATAGCTTTAAATGTTCAGTTGACAGTTCTTGAAAATCCCATCAATCTTTCAATCTTTGCTCAACCAATGCTCTAGTAATTCAACAAGATTTTGTTTTCTATCTGTTTCACTTTAGCCTGGCTTGATCTTATTTACTACTTTCACTTGATCAACATCTACTTTTTTGATCATCTCCATCAACATTTCACATTAAAACGTCTTCCCACTTTCAAAATGACCAGGTCATCCTAACATCTCATCTTCATAAATTGTGTCAATCTTTCGTTGACTCAAAATTGAGAACAGAACATTGTTTAAAAAAAATCAAAATCATTTCCACTTTGGTTTTGTTTATTTCCGTGATCATTTAATTTCCACGGTAACCAATTACAAGAACCAATTTGTAGCTTGACAAGAGTCTAGTGATGCCAAATGAGCTGTTAGAGGTTCATACAGTTATCGAGATGCTGGATTGTTCCGTTCTGTTGAATATATTGCTGATGAAAATGGATTCCGAGCTGCAATCAGAGCGAATGAACCTGGACTTGGTGACTCAAATAAAGAGCTTCTAGCAAGCATTTATCACTTAACTGAAGCTACTCCAGCAATGGTCGCCTCTAAAGTGGTTCAACCTCTTCTAGCGAGCAGTTCAAAAAACTTTCACTACAACTGCTCCAACTCGACCCAAAGTTCCATCAACAACCAGTACAAGGATTGCGTTCTCAAGCTATTCTGAAATTACTCACAAGTTCTTTCATTACTTTGTACAACTACGACTAAATTCACATTTGGAGCAGTTCCATCAACAACCAGTACAAGTGCAACACCAACACCTCAATCAATCGTTTTAGCTTCTCTGGCTCCATCAAAATTTCGAGTTTCTTCAATAAAAGTTCGTCGTCTCGGGTTGCTCCTGTTGCTGCTGCTAGAGCTTCAGTTCGACAACAAAGATTGCGTCCTCAAGCTATCTGTAAATTAGTCAGTTCATAAGCTGTTTCATTAAATTCACAAATTCAAGCACAACTACATCTACAGCTGAAGCACCAACAACAATTGCTGAGCAAATATTATCAAATCCTGGGTCCAGTTCAACCACAAGATACTCTTACAGGCACTAAAGAGCCAGAACAAGTTTCAGAAAATCCGAATTCAGAGAATCAAACCGAGGAAAATCAAAGTCAAGAAAATCCAATCCAAGAGAGTCCAATTTCAATTCCTGAATCTATTATTTGCCCACAATCTTCTTATGTTTCAACCAAGCAACCATTGTTAGTCCGTTTTTTGATGAAGATTTGACTTATGATTCATTAAATTTTCAGCAAGCTCAAGCTCAACCTAGCAAAATTGCAATTCGAACCGCTGACAATCCATTGAGTCGATTATTGTTCAATCGTTTATAGCGAGGGATTGCGGCAACAACAGGTTGCTGCTAACATGGTTTATTTGACAAGTGCTCAATCTTCTTATTGATTTTATCGTTGCCATATTAATGGTTATTTTGTATAACCATATTGTATCTATTAAATATTAATATAACTTGACTTCCGCAATAGCAAACATTGCATTTATTAAGTTATCAATATTTCAATTAAACTTGCAATAGGGAACTTTCCATAAAAATACTCGAACAGCTTAACCGTTTGAAAATTTTTATTGGCTGCCAAAATAATGGATCATGGTAATTTTATTATATCCTTTAAACTCACTATCACATTGAAAACTTCTATTGATGGTTGGTTTTGGTTTTGATCAATTAAGAATTAATTTTTAGCTTACAATTTATCAAGGTTCAAAAAGTATGATTGAATCACAGTTATGTCAATCCTTTCACGCACCTAATTGGGGGAATGAAGTTGATTACTAGTTTTGGATTGAATTTTTTTAGTCATCAATTAGTGTTAACGCAGATAATTGGCTTTTATTGGCAATAGGAACTTTTTTGTAATTGATTGTATTTAATATTACATGTAATCTAGAAGGTTGTCTGAGTAAATCTACAAAATCTTAAATTGAAGTGGTTTAAGTATTGTCTGGATAGTAAAATTCAAAATAACATTTAGCGGTATAAAAAAAATTGAATGCTATTACTCAAAATGAATTCGATTTAATTCATCATGGCCACATAAACTTCATTTGTGAAATACAATTTGCAAATCCGTTGATTTGTCACACAAAAAAAGCAAATGTACTTGAATTTTTTATTTAACGATATTTACCAAAATATTCCATTTGATTGATACTCAGTCTTAGCATTCTTATATCAATGTCATCCGTAGAAGTACCATCATTTTCACTTCGTGTAGTTACAAAGAAATGATCGTATATCGTTATCCCGTCGACACCTTTCAAAACATTGTACACTTCACCCAATCCTCCCTCTTTACCGGGAAACTTGGTCTCAGTCATCCATTCCCAATATCGAATTAAAAGTCCGATAGGCACCTTGGATGTCTGTCTTTCCAATGACGATAAAAGAAATCGTAAAGCCGAAGCTGAAAATTTTAAATAAAGGTTAGATAAGAATAGGAAGAGAAAAAGAACATACCGAAATCAGAAGCCTGAGACATTTAAAAGATGATGTGCAGCTTTTGAACAGATTGCAAAAATATAAAATGTTGAATGAACAACTACAAAAGTATATTCGCAATTCACTTGAATACAGATCTACATCATTATAAAATTAATGATAAAATACTGGGCGTTTTTAATTTCTCTACCTGGTTACATCTCACATTGTCAGTAAAGATAGATTAAGTTTTGATTGTAAATTAAATAATTTTGAATGGTTCCCTTTCACTTGGATAGATGGCAACAAGAAATATATATTGAATGATAGACTTGTTTAAATGGATATCATTAGAGGGCAGCATCTCTTATGAAAATGGGTTCAATGATTGAGTTGAAAACAAAGCTGAGTGAGTAAAGATGAAATGAAAGTAGAGTTTGTTTTTACTGTCAGTGTTGGCTGAAAGTATTCAAGTCATGAGACAAGGATAAAGATGATATTTATTTTATCTTGTGTTGGATTAATACTAATGTGGCCTCAAAGTTCATATTGCCGACTCAATAATCAACTAAGTGTCCAACAATGTTTATTAATTGTTATCCAACATCTAACTCTACTTTTATTAATTCAAAGTCCACATCTTTTGGGATCTTCAGTTGATAGTGATTTATCAAATATATTTAGGTTGATTAATCCAGGCGAAAGACTTCATATACCATGTACAGTGATGACTCCAGGAGGATCAGTTCAGTGGATTAAAAATGGGAAAACCATTGTTCTGGTAAGCTGTCAACTTCTTTGTCCCCTAAACCCAAAGTTATTCATTTTTTGGGTTAAACAGTAAAAACTTGTAGTCACTTTGGAGAGACACTTTTTGTACTTAAACTGTCATCCTTCCACTTGACCATTCCCATTAAAACAAAATTAATGTCATTTTTAAACCTTAGCTTCTTTAATTAATGTAATTACCCAGAATGTAAACTTAAAGTGTCTTTGCTGTTGTAAACTTTTTAAGCTTACAAATTTTTCCAACAACTTAAACTGTGGCCATTTCAATGAAACTGTTGCTTTCACACTTGCAGTGATGACCAATTGATTGTTGACTCAACCTTCAAGTGTTTCAAAATGTGAATCTTTGGAAACATTTTCTCTACATTTTTCTCACCAATTGTTCTTGACTTTTTTTGTCACCAAAATTGATGTGAAAACCAATGTAGTAATCATCTGATCACCCGAAGGTGGCAACTGAAATAAGTGTAAAGTAAACCGGAAAAAGAGGAGCAAACTGTTCCATTGGTTAACCTTACCTTTTCAACTTTTCATCTTTCCGTTTATTTGCTTTGAAATGTGTTTTTTGTGATTTCCAGATAAACTTATCTTTGATTTGATGTTTCACAGACAACTTTATATCATGATTACCTTTCTGATTATCCATTGTCAACTTTGACTCTTTTTCAACCTTATTTACATTTGAATGATGTAAAAAAAGGTCGATATGATTACGAGATGATGATATGATGTGTCAAGATGAAAGGGCAAGAGAAAGAGAGAAAAGTAAAGAAAGCGAAAAACAAAAGGCAAAAAATATTGCAACTCAAAGTTGAGGGAAAAGTGATGAAGATGAAAAGGAAAGATGATCTTTTGTGTAAAGAGAAAAGCAGAGAAACTGAAATCAACTGATGAGGATGGATAATTGAAGTCTAGAGATTTTTATGTTAAATGGAAAGCAGTAAAAAAGTTTGATTTGAATTAACCTTGATCTTGAATTTGATTGAAATGAACAATGACTTTCAATGATTTATCGATGAGCAAAATACTCAGTTGAGACTCTTTTATCCAATTGCCTTCATCTTTTTTTTAGTTTTACAATGATGAGGATATTGAGGTAATAATAAGGGATTGATGGGCCAAGTAAAGTACAATGAAAGAATCAAATGACTCACTCGAACCTTTTTTATGTAAAAAAACAAATCTAATGCATTCAAGTTGAAACCTGATTATAATATGATTGAGTTTTGAGCGTAAATTCATTTGCCTTGAATTACATTTTTATGTTGATTTTATTGGCAATGTAACACAATTGGACAAGAAAAATTGGTCAAACGGAAAAAAAGTTGCTTCTCAATGAATATGGAATGCCCAAGGCGTACTTATATTGCAACCAATTTTCCACTCTTCATCATCAGAATCATCACCATCATTATCATCTTGTGCAACTTATTACTTGTATCACTCCCTGAAGCACTCCATAACGAATTATATGATAATATCGAAAAATGTTTTTTCTCTTCTCCTTATGATAATACAAAGAGGAAAGACTCTTGAGGGAATAATCTGAATCTTATAATTGTCTGGGTTTGGTTCCTTTGCTCATTGTGATTTGTTATTAACCGATTCAATAGGTTGATTAACGTTTAACTTTTCCTTTCCTTATCACTTTTACCATCATTATCATCATCTTTCAGCCATCATTTGTCCATTGAGATCAATCACTAGAATCTCTTCATCATTACTTTTTGGTTATCAGCGAGTCCGAGTCTCCGAGTGACATTGGGACAAAAGGACGTGACCCAAATATCAACATAAAAGTGATAAAGAGTAAAAGTTTTTCTCAAACTCTTTTCTCTCTTCATCACTTTTCATCCATGATTAGACAAGATAATGAAAGGATTGTAAAGTAATGATTGAACTTTGGCGAAAGTCCATATTTGATCCAAAACTGGGCAATCAATTTGATCAACTTGAATGAGCTTCAGTTGAAAGTTGTGAGTTAAACAGAAAAATTATTCATTTCTGGGTTGAAATGTTTCGATATTATGATAACGAGGAAAAGTTGGAAATTTTCAAATTGTTTCCATTTATTAACATTGGACACTCAATCTGAATAATTAAACAATATGGAATCACAAATTGTCAATGACTGAGGTAAAATTTATTCAACATTTTGATTTCATTTTTCATTTGATTATGACAAAAAAAAAGTGTTGAAAAGAAGGGAAAAAATTCATTTTTACCAATCTCTAGCAACTAAACTGCATTAAAAATGAAAATTTTATGCTAAATTGTAAAATTTAAATTGCAAAATTTAATCAATTTTCACTTTTACATTCAAATCTTTTCTCATCAACCAATAATAATTTGCAATATAAAGTTTGAATGCAACAAACAAGCAATAATAACATTGCCAGTAAACCCACTCAACTTTAACGGTTAATTTCAACAATTGAAGTTATCCTTTATTCAAATTTACTGATGAAATAAACTGAACAAAGGCTTTAATAACAACCCAAGTTTACCTTAACATTTGACCCGAAAGCAAAAGTTTTGACAATTTAATTCATAATTATTATTGGAACCTTTGGCTTTTCAAACAACAAGAGAAGAAAAACATTTTTTTCCCATTCTTCACTTAAGCCCATTCGATTGACCCATTTAAGGTCATAACTTTGATCCAAACAGCTTGATTGTTAACAAAGGACTAACCATTAATATAATCAAACTATCATAACAAAAGCACAGCAAAGAAGGGCCAACATTGAGATTGAACATTTTTCACGCTTCAAATTCAAGAGAGATTTATCTTTATCATCAAACATTACGATTAACTTACCTTTGCTAAATTATTGTTCAATTTATTTTTCATCGTTTGATTCATTGCAAAGTTTATCCAATTATTTTCCCATTTAATCATTTTAAAGTTAAGCAAAGAACCTTGATCATGAGTTGAAAAGGTAAACTTGAAATCAATTTCACCCAACATGGTAAAAAAGAAGGAATAATAAAAAGTGAAACATGAGGGAAGGATGAGGGAAGAAAGGTGTCACTTGAAGAAGAAAAAAAAGTTAAGAAAACATTTCGAGTGAAAATCTTGGATTTATAGTCTCTTGAGTAAAATTATGTTGCAAACATTTTGGTAATAAAAAAAGGTAAAGGTAAGAAAAAAAAGTAAGATTAGTTGAGGTAGTTTTGATAATCTTTTCGCTTCGGGTAACTTTGACTTTACCTACTCATCATCATCATCTTTTCTCCTCTTTTTTGGGATTCCTTCATCTTTGACTTTACCAATGATAATCTCTTTAATATCACTTTGGTTCCTTTTGCCATTCCTTTTACGGTTTATCTGGTTCACTCAAGAGCCTCTTATGAAACTGAACCTTGTCCTTTAATCCTTCATCCTTTAAATGATAAAGCTCATCACATTGGTCAATGATTATTTGATGAGAAGCTTTAAAGATAATTTCAAATGATAAATCAACATCGACTCAATGAATAAGTTAAGATTAAAATGTAATCATCTCATTGAACCATCTTAATGACTAGTCTCTTCAATTTAGATGTTTAAACGCTCTTTGTTACCTTTTTATAGCGAAAGAAAAAAGTTTACCAAAAACATTAACAAATTATGAAATTATTCATTGAAATGGATGATTTAACTTCGCAAATGTAAGCTGCAAAAGCTTCTCAATTGCTTTCGTTTGCAATTGTTTTTACCTTGCAATTTTTCCGAGACATTCAAGTTTCAACTAATTCCTTTTGCTATTATTTTCATAGTTTGTCAGCATCATTTTGTGCCTTCATCTTTGGACTTCTCTTGAGCAGAAAATAATAAACAAGGAAAAACTGTTAACCCAGTAAAGAGTTTCTTTTGTGCTGTTTAAGGGTTCCTTTAATCCCTTTATATTAAATTTTGAGTCTCAAAAAAAACGTTAAGCAGCTTTCATCTTCATCTTGTTCAACAATTTGATTGTCACTCTAAGTTATGAGCGAAACTTGAGAAAGCAATAATTTGCTGTTCGCTTTTATTGAATGTGCAGTGTCAACGCTTCCCAACTCGAGGACAACAACATTGATACAAATGATAACAGTTAATGAAATTAACAATTGTTGTTGGTCAAAAGTAAACAAATGGATAAACTGTAAATGATATAAACAAAGAGAGTGAAAAAAAACTTGTAATCTGTCAATGGTTACAATCATTTGTATCTGTTGACTAGAGACTAAAGTTATTGCTTTGCCTCTAGGATATTGAAAGGTAGAGAGCGATTGAAATGTTTTTCATGAAAATTGCGTTTACTTTGCAAGTTTCGTGTTCACCGAACTTTACTTCTCATCTTTCATCTTAACAGCCTTCTGCCTTGTGGTCAATCGCCCCTCTTGATAATCATCATTTCTGTTCACTTTTTCCCTTCTTTGCTCTTCTCTTCGCCAATTCTCATTGGGAATATCCATTTTCAGAATAGTCCAGAGATGAAAAGAGATTATCAGAGAAAATGAATAAATGGTTAAAGAATGAGATAAGAATCAATATAAATATTTTCGTGTCTCTTTCTTTTCATTCGACTCATTTCTAATAATGCTTTTCTATTCTTGAATTACCACTGAATTACCTGAGGCTTTCTATGAATATCATATGTTATATACACTTTGCCTGTGTGATCTGAATTTGAAATTGAAGCCACTTAACGAGCTTACTTCAACAATGAAAATGGATAAAACCAGAACCTATCAACACTCATACTTTTTTGGCTCAACCATCATTTTATCAAATCATTATTACTTTATCATCATTACCATTGAATCCATTTACTAGTCTGATAACAGCTTAAATAGTTGAATGATAATTGAGTAAAATATTTAATATCTTCAATCTGATAAAATGAAAAACATGTAAACCAATATCGGCGAAAAAGGAAAAACAATTACGAGTTCGAATTTTGTTTCCTAAGTGAAAAAATGAATTTTTGTAAACTTTAAATTATCATTTGACTTTTCATGATTGATTTTCACTTGGACAGATTAACTCTAAATATTAAGTTTTATAAATTGATCAAAAGCCTAAACTGTCATTTTAATGTGCTAATGAAAAATTGCTTCATATTGTAAGCCTTATTAAGTGTAATCAATTTTCATGTTCAACCTTTCTTTTCCAATTTCATGATATTTTCTCGTAAATCTTAATCTTCATTTCAATTTCGGGAAAAATCAGTAAATTATCAAATCTTACAGATAATTAGATAAAATCATTTGAATGTTGATTGAGCTAAAGATGTCCTTTATAGAGTTCAATACTCGATGAAAGACAAATTGATTGTTTTTCGAAACTCGATTCATCTTGAGTTGGACTCGAAGAAGCAATGAAGTTTTTGACCAAACTGGACTATAAACTGTCCTTCAACTCATTTCAAGGTTTTCCTTATTCCAATTATTTCGTCTCTTGTGTAACCTCTTGAAATATTCAAAGTAAAAAGTTGATGAAAGGCAACATTTTGTTCGTAAAAAGTACTCGACTTCAACTCGAACACTTGACAGTCTAAACATTAACATTTTTAGACCAACTTTTACCTTCTTCAGCAAACACTGAACTAGTAAATGAACATTTTGATATTCCTTTCCATTTACAAATGCATTATTCCAATTGTTATTGGCCCAGTCAATGTTACTTTATATCAACTTGCAATTGATATTCAATGAATTCATTCAATTGAGAAATGAAATGTTTATTCAAGTTAAACTTTTCACTGTTACATTGGTACATTATGAAAAGGTAAAAAGCCGATGATTAAAGCCATTGATATGGGCAACCAGTTTGCCCATTAAAAGAAATGCTCAGTTGAGAATTAATTAAACATTGATTTTGCCTGATATTTCATCAGATTACACTTTTTAGCTCATTGAATCTCACTTCACCTCAACATTCCACCGTGACTTTGAATTAATCTTGACCTGAACCCAAAATTTATTCCTTTATCATTCTTCAAGTTTGCAAATTTATTCTGCTTAGTCAACCTTCGATGTATCCATAACGACAAAATGATATTACATTTTCATTTCAATTTTGTCATCAACTTCATTGTTTCTTAAGATTTCCTTCATTTCCATTGCGAGATGCTCTTCACCAGTTTTCATTACCTTTTCAGAGTAACTTCAATTTCTCCTTCAAAAAGCTCATTTCAAATGAACACTGTTAATGGTTTCACATTATTTATAGAGGCTCTTTAATTACATTTCAACGCTTCAAGTCTTCACAATAATTCACTCCTCCAAAGATATTTCATCTTCTTCATCATCATCCTTCTAATAGCATCAATGAATTTTACTTAAGTAAACTTGTAACTAACCAAATGGCCGTTAATCTTGATCTTTAAATGAATAGCGATAATGAACAGAAAAAAATAAAGTTGAAGCCTTGGGCCAAACCATTGATCGCGATTGTTAAACTGATGTTATGAAGATCAGGTTACAATTTTTTTATCAAACTTGATCTTAATTGATTTTATATAAACTGCATTTATCTACATCGCCTTGTGTTGTTGATTTTTCCTCTTATTTTGTTTTCATTATAATGTAGTTATTGCTTTATGCAAACATGATTCACATTGAGACATGTTGAACATAAATGGAGAGCAAAGGTCCGATGGTGTAATAAGGATGAAAAGGCAATATATTGAATAACATTCATCTATTTATCCATCCAATGTGTGATCCAAGCGTGTGCATCTCAAAAAGCTTTTCATGCCAAGCGAAGAGCTGATGATAACATTGAGATTCAAGAGAAAAGACTGTTTACTCTGACTTTTCTTCATCAACAGATATTGGCCTGTAAATTGGCTTTTCTTTAAATGAAATTCTTTCCATGAATGGCCAGTTTTTTTATGGTGAAGAAAAGCTCAGGTTAAAGAAGAAGAAGAAATGTTTATATCTCTGTTTTACCTGAGTTATGTTAATGGTAAAAGCAAATTGATGAGCTGCAAGTTTATTTGAGGTTTACTTATCCAATGTTTCTTTACTCTTCTCTATTGGACTCGCTTGATTTATTAGTAAATTGAATACCTTTGAATGATGATCATAGATTTGTCAACTTACCTGGATAACCATGTAAAGAAGAGAGAAAAGAGGGAAGAATGAAAAGGTTAGCTTTTGGTTCCTCATCTTTACAAAGTTTCTCTTTTCTCCTCACCTTAGCTGTTAAGCAACTGCTCATCAAACTGAAAGGCAACTCTACTCGGTTGGTGGGTAAAGCTGAAAGTGTCATGATGAAAGTGATTTGCTTTGGGCTCCAACAGAGACGTTTACAGTGCTTTTTTTGTACAAAAGCTTTACTCGTAAATGGAGTGAGGTTCACAAGATAATGCAAATTTATGTACGCAATGGAAGTGGAAAGAAAAGCCAGAAAAAAAGGAAAAGACGAAAGGAAATTGAATAGGCAATCAAGTTGAGCAGAATCTTGTTTTTCTTCTAATCTCAATTCCCATTTACTCATGAATCACCTAAACCTTTATTCAACAAACTATAAACTTTCAAACAACTTGATCAAAACTAATTATTGACTTGAAAGTGAGTAAATTAAATTAGTAAAGTAAAATTAGATAAAAGTTATTTTAATGTTGAGATAATCTCAAATCAAAAGGTACAAAAAGTAAAAATGGAGAAAATATTGAGAATAAAATATTCATATTTACATTGAAATTTGCATCATTCATCTCTTGAACTGTTTCTGCTTATTCAGTTGTTTTTGATGTCTTTCAATGTTTCCAGATTCTTGTTACCCTGAAAATTGCATGGAAACAAAGACATTGTTGAGTTCAACTATTTTTTCATCTCTTTACCAACTCTTTGAAAATGTCAAATGAAATGAAAAGTTTTCTCATTTTCGGGTAAAAGTATAATTGCATGAAATTTGATAACTTGTGAATCAATGTTTAGTTGGAAAACAATTAATTGAATGATTGCAATTATAAAATGAAACTGATATAAATGCAACAAATTAGATTTTCTTTATTCCTTCTACACAATGAACATCTAAAGGGAATAAAACATTTTGTTCATCAGAACCTTTTCTCGGTATTCATTCAATTCATTATCTCATTCCTTTCTTTCAACTTCTTTTCTTCGCATTTCATTGTCACTGATTAATGATGATTTATCAATTGAACTTTGATTCCATTTCATTGGTTACTTCATCATTTTTCCATCAACCATCAACTTTACCATTTTATTGAAACATTAACTTCGAAAGAAAATAGAAGATTGAAAAAAGCGAATTTCATTGCAAATTCATTTACCCTTTACTTTCCATGAATTTAAAGACAAAACTAAAGAAATGCATTTCCGGCGGAAAAATTGAAGCCACCATGAAAAGAGAAGAGAAAAAAAGATTGGAATAAATTTTCTTAACCATTACCTAACATTATCCATATCCTTACCGGTTGAAATGTGCTAAGAATCAATGTTTCCGGTTGAATCCCATGTATATAAATTCCTTGAATATTCCATGAGTTTCCTGTGGCAAGAAAGAGAAAACAAGAAAATTGAAAAAGAGTTAAGAAAATAAAATTAAAGGTAAATTGATGTTGGCATTTTGCTTCTCTCCATGCTACTGAAAATTCAATCTACGCCTTTAGTTATTTGAACAAGAAAAGTTTACCTTCATGATAATTTAATAAAATCTAATATCCTTTAAAGATTAGATTGAACTAACCAGGGTTTGGATGAGAAGAAGAAGAAAAACGTTAAAAGAATGAAGTTTTTATCAAAAGTGAACAAAAGTAGCAAAATATTTTGCAAGTTTCAAGTTGATTGAAACAAGAAACTCCTTGAAATCATTGATCCAACCTTGTTTACTCAATTTATAATAATAATGTCAAAATGATACTTGAAGATTAACAAGTTCAAGTTTTGATCAATTTTGATTGTTCAACTTTAACCATTAATAAACTTTTGACGCAAAAAAGTAGTTTAATAGTGAAAGTGAAAGTCTTGGTAAATGGTAAACATTTATTGTTGTTGTTCCGTTTTCACTTCATTTCGATGAATGCCAATTTAAATATTGTTATTTGATTAACCAACATTAATGAAAGAGTGTTTCCATTGATGATCACTGTCCCATGAATGGGATCATCATTCCTCTTTCATCAACAATCGCATATGCACAAGGCTTAAGTGTGCGGTCGACCGTTTATTGTTTGGTTACAATGAGTGAGGGAACAAGAGTGAAAGTAAAAGTGTGCAAAAAAGTTTATTCCGTTATTTTCACCATTCGCATTTGGCCCTTTAGCTCGTCTATCGTCCAATTTTCGATGCACTTTTCTCTCTCTCTTCTCTTTCATCATTTTAATAATCTTTTTAATCATCATTCCAATCAACTTTTATCTCTTCCCTCCCAGTTCAACTCTCCTAGGAGACTCTTTTTTTATTTCATTTTATTGAACCATTTTCAGTTGCTTTTCACTGAGCAACATTGAGCTTGGATAAATTGAATGAATCGACAAAAGAAAAATGTTATTCAATGAATATTAAATTGAATCAACAATTAATTGAAGAATGGCAATGTTGATCAAATTATTTGCCATTCTGACCTTTTGAATGGTCTTTTGCCTTCGATACATTTTTCTCTCTGTCAATGTTCAATGTTAATTCAATTTAGCCTCAAGATTAACGTTAAAAAGTGCGAACTTATCAGCGATGAAGAATGATGAAGAAGAGGAAAGAGCAAAAAACAAGTTGAAATGTTTCTTCTTTTCAGGATAAATCAAGCATCAGAATAACATAATTTATCTTGCTCTTTATTCAACTGAATCAACATGCATGAGTTTGATTAAATTTCCGTTGCAGCTACAAATACATTTCATTCCGATGATGGTAATAAGAGGAAAAGGGAGAAAAACGAAGAAATAAGTTTATCTTATTTGGAAATGTAATTCTGTTTTCTATTGCCTTTGAATACATTTTTGTTTTCTGTTTTTTCACTTCTGTCACTTTCAATTGCTTTTCATTGTACATCGCAAGGTGACTCAATGGGTTACTTTGAAAAAAGCAAATGAACCGGAAAACGTTGAAACAAACTCGAGGTTGACAGAAATGATGAACAGAAGAAAACTTTTCAAATAATCATTTCAAACCAAATCGGAAACTCTTCAACTTTGAGATGAAGAACATGGTTGACAAAAAAAAGAAAATGAATTCAACTTTGGAATAGCCTGAAGGGGTCATCATTAGTGGCTTATTTCTTCATTTCTCTTCGATTCTCTTTCGACTCCCTTTCATCAAATGGTTACCATAAAGTTTCTCAATTTGGATTCATTGAATCATTTGTTTCAAAGTTTCATTTTGTTTCTTATTTCACTTCAAATTCAGTCAATTCCAAGCAACAATTTGCTACAAAAATCACGATAGCCTTTACAGAATTGAAAACAATTCCCAGAGGCATTTCTCCATCTAAATGGTTCTCTCAGCATTTGAGTTTCTTTTTGATTTTTAATAATATCGACTGAATTGAATAAAGAAAAATTATTCACTCAATTTTTTGCTTCAAATGTTTAAACTCATTTCTCTCAAAGTAATGCGAAACAAAAGGTGAAAAGTTGTGAAAGATTGGAGTGAAGAAAAAAACTGCAAAATGCTGCAAGAATTTTAAAATATTTTCATTCAATTTAATTCCCAGTTAGAATCGAATCTTGTTACCATTTTTTGTTCTCTTTTATTCTTTTTACAACTCACTCAGTTCATCTTTTCCTTTCACCATTTGCCGATCATTTTCCTCTTCAATCTTTTCTTAATTCTCACCTTTCTCCATTTCCATTCTCAGTATCTATTTTCAACCTTTTCTGGTGACATTTTGTGGCTTTGAATGGAAAAGTAAATGACGAAAAAAAGGGAAGAAGAAAAAAATTCTGGTGACTTCTGTTGAATACCTGATTTTGCTTTTCCAAAAATTGCTCAGATTCTTGTCTTGCCTTTTTTTATCACCTTCATTTCACTCCTTTTTTCCCTTTTCTTTCTTCTTCTCTTTTCTTTCCATTTTCACTATCACCATTACATGTTGTCATTAATTTCAACTAACCAATAAAACTCTTGAGCATTGTTATATTGCCATTCACTCACCATGTTTCCAACTCATAATATCGATTTACATTTTGTCCTTATCTTTACACCTAACCCATGTCATGAGGCTCAACATTTGCTCATCGTCATGTTTTTTGTCTGAAAAAAACTGGTAAATTGGTAAATGATTGTTGATGCAATTCATTATCAGCAATCAGCATCAACAAAATGAGCCGTAAGTGGCTAAAAAAGGAACCAGCAGAACTATCTTATCTGTTTATTATCAGTTGCGATTCTTGAAGCTTCAAAACCATTTCCTTTGGAAACTTGTCTTCTTTGCCTTTCAGTAATCAATCATTTATTTTGACTTGTTTATAAAGTTCATTCATTTGAAAGATGAAGAATCACTCATTTTTCCTTTTTTCTCTCATTTCTTTAATTTACTCTTGACCATGGTTGATGAAAGGTAAGGTGCAAGTGGAAATTACAATGAGTAAGAATGATGAGGAAAATGAATTTTGTGCGGTAAAATTTGCTTGTTTCAAGTTTACCTGAATGTCATGAGAATGTATCCTCAAGCAGAAATCATCTTGAATGATCAATCAAAACACTGAATAGTTGAATCACAAACTTGCTCTTATTGCGTGTCAGTTTTGAATTTAAAGTTGATGCGCTTTCAATTGTTGCGTGGTTGCCATGAGTTTTCAAGAATCAACTTGGACAAGATGAGATAATTTGAAAATCGGAAAGAGAAATGATGAGAATGTTGATTGAATTTCATGAGAAGTAGACAGAGACAGAAAGATTTACATGTTATCATGCATTGTAGATTGAATTGTGAATGTTACAAGGTAAAAATCAATAGTTAATGTTTACTTTCACTTCGGAAATAATGCTTTTGACTTTTATTTCAATTTTGTTTCTTTTTCCTTCTAATATTATTTCTCAGTTTCTATTTCAGTTTCAATTCATTTCAGGACAAATGACTTTTCATTTCACATGAAAAATTATTTTAATTAACCTTTAATAATAGAACAATATTGATCTGCAAACAATTAAAAGAAATTAAACTTTTTCTTCAAATCGTAATGAAAAATTTCAGACTTTTATCATTCAACTATAAAAGTCATACAAACTTCACGAAACCGAATCAATCCTGATAACTGGAAATCGATTGAGATTCAGTAATTCTTTCCAACTTCTGATTTCTGTCTAGACTTGAATTAGAAAACTTTTGTTCAAGATTTTCACCTGAAATTTTCTGGTTTCCATTTCTTGTTAATGATGTGAGGATAATCTAAATTAGCTTCAAGACTTTTTAGGAGATGAATATCAATTTACTAACCAAATGTTTATTGACTTATCAACTTCCATTTGGAGACAAAATCCATTTCAATCTAAAAGCAAAATAGATTCTTCCTTAAACTCATAACTTGATCATGAAAAGTTGTGCAATGATTGATTGATACTTCAAATGATTTCAGTCAGTTATAATCATGATTTTATTCCAAATTTTCATCACAAAACTTTGAAAATTTCAATTACAGTTTCTCACTTTGCATTTATGCTTTTTCATCATTGATGCTTTTTCTGAGGAAACACGTCTTTATCATTGTCAGTAAAATTTGCCAGTGAAAAGCAATTTACCAAACTGCTGCCTAATGAACATGAAAGTACTTGAGAGTCTCTTCAATTTTGGTTTCTTGCTGGTTAATTTTGAAAGCTGCAACTGCTTACCCTAGTTTTGAACAGTTTCAATGAATCTACAAGAAAATTGTTTTTTTTAAAACTTGTGCACTTTCTAATTATAATGACAACAATAGTGGCTTGTTGATTATGGCAACATTTACCAGCCCATATTAAAGAGTCTCTCAAACAATGATATAATCAACAGTAACCTGAGGGTAGACTCACATTGACAGCCTCTTCGAGTTTGTTTTTCTTGCTTCCTTCCAACCTCAACCTTACCCTTAACAAGTTACCTTTATGCATAAAATTGGTTAGATAAACTTACTTACGGCCTGTATAATCTGTCCATCTAATTTTCCTTCTCAGTAGCATATAAATCTGTTGCACCAAGAAAAAGAGGAAAAAAAATCTCACCAATTTTAAGGAAAAGAAAAGATTTCAACTTTTCCATTTGTTGTGGCAAAGCACATCAGTACCTATTACCTAGTGCCTTTCACAGCTTGCATTCCCTCACTTCACGCTGGGTCAGACTCAAGAAAGACTGTCAAACATCTAACAAGATAAACAGGGAAAAGTTATTAACCATCAATGTTGATACTTTGTTTGTATTTACTGATAATCATCATTGTTAGTGATTTACAATTCACATCATTTGTCCATCTTGTTTACCTTCATTAATCAACCTCTTTTGACCAACTAATTTCATGGTAAACTCACCAATTGTTTCTTTCCAAATGGTAAAAACTATAAACATGTTTCTGTCCATCAATATCATTATCCAATTGGCAAGATTCGCCTAATGGATGAACCTCTTTTTTTTCATTCAACTTAATGGCATTCAATCAATTAATCGATGCTTTCAATATTCCAATATTACTTCCGTATTAGATATTCATGAAGTGACAAATTATGGGCAACACAGCAGGTAAAAAAAAGATCAACACATTGACTTGGCAACTCTTTTCAATCCAACATTTAATCAATGAACTTTTCTCTTTTTTCCATTTCTCACATTTACCCTGAAAAATTTGCGTTTCATTAATGTAACGTTAATTAGAGAAAAAAGAAATTTCTTTCTTCATTGATTGCTTTCATGTAAATGCTGTTCCATTTGGGATTGAAAAGTTCATTTTTATGGTAATATCAATGGTAAAGTAAACAGTTATTAGCAAAGTCAGAAAAGCTTACAATAAAGTTAGACAGGAAATATACATAATATATTTTGATTATGATTTCTGTTGGTTAATTGTTCAACATAATAATGATATTATTCGAGTTTCATGATAACCTTTTCAGGCTTAAATGATTCCAACTCATAATGCCAACATTTAGTATCTTTTTTCACTCTTTGTACTTGATGTGTCTTAATGTAAAGAGGAAGCTGATGATGATATAAAAGTATTTCTTGTTCATCTTGCTTCTAATGATAATCATCATGTAAGCCTTACCATTACATTAATGTTTACTGAACTTGCCTTGGCCAAAGGTAATCAACATTTAATATGAAAAAACAAACTCAATGTTTCGAGTTGATGAAAAACAATTTTCTGATTGTTGATTAACTCAACTTTTTGTTAACTGTTTATTGATTGTAAATTACCAATAATAATGTTTACGATTAAATGAACAGATGAAGGAAACCCAAAAGAAAAGGAAGAAGAAAGTTGAGGAGGAAAATGATTAGGAGACTCAAGATATTTCAAGAGCCATTGACAATTGAATGTTTCAAGAAAATGCAATTAATCTGAACAAAAAAACACACAACTTTCCATATAAAGTACACTTTGTAATCGTACTCGTCAGCTTTATCTTCTTTGCTCTTCTTCCTTCAATAGTCCAAGTTTTATCTTCTCTTGCACTGTCCAATTTCATTGCATTCAATTATTGTTAAAGAGTTCTCTTGAGTCTTTCATCTCTTTGCCCAGACTAACCCGCTTTTCATTCCCTTTTCATCCCTTTTCTCCTCTTCATTGACCATTGAGAATTACTGTCTTGTCCAAAGTTATTTGTTTCCCTTCATTTGGTCATTTACATTTAACCTGCTAACCTTATCATTGTTTCTTCCTCTTCTTCTTCTCATGGTGTTGATGTAACCTTCAACCAAACAGGATTTCAGTTCATCCCAACGGAGACATTGGAATATAACTAAAGATGGTCAAGCTTTTTTGACAATCAACCGAGTTACCAAGGCTGATGAAGGAATCTGGGAATGCTGGGAATTAGACAACAATGGCAATGTTAAACGTAAATCTAATGTTATGAAAATTACAGTCGCAAGTAAGTTGAAATTTTTGGGTGAAAACTTTTACTTAATTTGACATTTGCAATGTTAATGAGAAGAAAATTTTTGCTTCATTTGAATATTTTTTTGCTGTGAAAAGCGGCGTCAATTATCGCAATTTAAAAGCACTTAGACTTTGGTTCGAGTGCAGAGGCCAATTAAATGTTGGTCATGTGATGAATGGATTCACTTTAAAAGTCGTAAAAGTATTCATGGTTTAAGCTTGCAATTGAGATCATTTTTGTTGAGCAAATAAGTCAATCTTAAGTTATCCAATATCTTGTCTAATTGCCATTTAACTTGAATTATTTGTTGCTATTATTAGATGTGCCTGAAGGTCCATTTTTAACAGTTGATGGACAACGTCTTGAGGAGACTGGACGAGTCTCTGTTCGCGATAAAAGACAAATGACGATAACTTGTATTGTTAAAGGAGCGTCACCGGCAGCTCGTTCAATCAATTGGTTCATCAATGGAGTCAATGTTACAGATTTCAGTCAACTGTTGATGGAGTATTCAGCTGATGATGATAATTATGAATCTCAAAGTGTATTGACAATGAATGTGACCAAAGAAGATCACAGGAAAATACTAGTCTGTCAAGCTGAACATGCAGCCTGGACCAAGCCAATGTCAGTTCGAACCTCGCTTAATATTCAATGTAAGTGAACAATTGAAGAAGGAAGTGAAGAGCGAAAAAGAAAAGAATAAAGAAAATGATTGAAGAGCTTTTGACTGATATGGACATTAAAGAAAACTGGACAACAAGGCGAAGTGAATTTCACTTTGATGGGAATAAATAGATAAATAGAAAGAGACAAATGTTTACGACAGATAATTAGACTGGCAAAAGAAGAAGAGAAAGAAGAAGATGAATAAATTGTAAACACAAGAGAAAAAGGAAGAAAAGAAAAGAAAGAAATTCTGAAAAAAAGAAGCGACAAAATTTATGAGTAACAAGTATTTTGCGATGTTTTTGGTATTTTTTCTTGTTCTCTGGTCTAACTGTTACTGATTCACAGTTGGTTTAACCTGATTGTTTATAAGTAACATGATTTGGGAGGTGATCGACTGACTTTGTTGATGATTATAATCACTTAAGTGGTAAAGCTTTATGGCAATCTATTATTATCCTCAATTCCTAATGTGATGATAGTGACACTTTGCCAGACACTCGGTGTTATCCAACTGAAAACCCGCCTTGTAAAATGGTTTGTTATTTCGTCTTTCATCTTGCTTCTTTTCCTTTGCGTTTCCATCTTTAGATGAACCTGCCTTTTCCCTGATTCGTGATCCAGTTTTTGGTTATCCAGTCATTGAAGGAATGTCTATCTCTTTACGTTGTCTTATCGATGCCAATCCACCCAGTCAACCTCAATGGATTCGTGATCATTCACTGACTCCTGGCTCTTCCAGACTAGCCAAGGAAACGCTGTTTACTTCACCTGATGGAGCACTCAATATAGCATCAGTTTCCTTCTCAGACACTGGCTGGTATCGATGCACCACCAACCATACATTTGGAAGTTTTTCTTCCTATTCGTACCTTCTCAATGTTAAAAGTAAGCCACACTCAATTTAATGACATTTACTGTAACATCATTAACTTCCATGGTTACTCGCCAGTTTCCATGATAATCATGATGAGAAAGGTGAAACTGACAATTGCACACGAGAAAAGCCAATTAACCAAATCGACGATTAAAGGTAAACGAAATGAACAGAGAAAATGATCAAATTGAATAAACAAAAAGGTTAAAGAAACATCTGTTTTTTCAGTGGAAAAGTGTTTTTCCATGAAAAGGACGAAAAAATTGAATTTGTTTTTTTTCGAAAATTGCATTTGATTGTTGATTGAAGAAATTTGTTGTAAATTGTTTTACAAATTATCAGTTTCAACAGTTGATCAACTATTCGTTTTCATGTAAACAGTTTACATTTCAAGTTTTACTTTTCAACATTGGAACATTGAGAATGCCAATAACCATAAATAATCATTTTCAACGATTATCTTCATGATAAGAAAGAAGAGTGGAAGAGTGAAAATATGTTGTTTACCTAAATTCATGAAAATCTCCTTTTTTTCAGTTGAAACTTTTATATTGACTTTTCCGTGAAAATGTAAAATTATTTAACTTTCTTTGAAAATGAACAAATGCTCTGTTTATCTGATTTAAATTATTCATGAAAGTTTCTTATCAACCAAATTCATCTCTAATTCACAATGATATACTTAAGATGAATTCATTTCACGAAACATTCACGAATAATTCAAGAGATTTTACGGTTTATCACATGATTCATTGTATGGTTTCCAATCAAATATATTATCATTATTGCTATTTATTCATTTATATTTTTCTCTTTATTTGTTCTCTTCATGGAAATCATGGAGAAAATATTGAAATCTTTTTCTTTCATCTTTACATAAAAAAGTAACACAGCAAATAGTTGACATTTCAATCGACAATAAATGGAAGAAAAAACTGAATATCAAAAAAATTCTTTTCTTTCTTCTTTTATCATGAAAGTTATTAAGTTATTAAGTTTTACTCATTTGAAAATAACTTCAATGAAGATCTTAAAACTCATTGATATTGATCTTTGGAATGAAATGTTTTTCCATCGAAATCGGTGCAACTCAATTTCTCATGTTGTATCAACATGATGGTTTACTCTGTTTTATGGTCAAGTATTCATCAGTCTAAAAATTCATTTATCAATGTTGACATATTTATTTATAGCCATTAATCTGTTGTACTTTTTTATCTGATGCAAAAGCTTCATTGATTTTCCTTCCTGATCTTAGCTTCATGTTTGCCATGAAAAAACATATTGTATTCAATGGCAGAAAATTTTGCTATATTTGTTATTGAGTTTTATCATGATGATGGTTCCATGAGAAAATAAACAGAAAAATGATTCTAGTTGAGCTAGACATTTCCTCGAATCTCGAATCAAGATAGCAAAATGTTTCCCTTATCTATTGACATAATAAACGTCAAGAACTTCCAGTTCTGAAACAAAATGTATTTGCAATTCAAATCGTGATTCGTCCAGAGTTTTCACGGAAACTCATTCAATTTTTTCCAAACATATTCAAACTCTATTCTTGCATTAAATGAAGCAAAACTGTTAACTAGTTGAAACATTTGGAAAATCGATAAATGGAAAAAATTAGTGAAATTGAATTGACTGAGCAAATTGACATTATCAACTGAAAACATTTGACTAATCAATTGTTTCCAATGAAACTTCTTTTATCCTAAACATCTTCAAACATGAACTTCAACATGATGTTCAATTACTAGTCTCAAGACAATCTTGATTCTCAATTTTTTCCACTTCGACCCAATTCCAACTTTATCATGTTATAGAAAAATATATTTCAATTTAATTTCTTTTCCATTCGTAATTAAATGAATAGTTTCTCAGAAGTTTTCTTGCTTCTGCTTGGAAACTAAGCATTTTCAAAGCATTTAAAAGTCTAATCTGCTTAGGAACCATTCAGACAATTAAAATATTTCAATTGAAAACTGCAAGAATGACAATAGTTTTGCAAAGCAAATGGAGTTTAATCAGACAATCATGCAAAATGATTGAGAAACTTCGTTAAACTTAAAATATGAAAATTGAAAGTCATAAGCATCTTTAAATTGACAGTCCATTTGAATTTCAAGTTGAAACTCGATTCTTTTTCTCACATTTTTTCTGCTGAAATTTTCTTGACATTAACCAAACTTTTATCATTTCATATTCCATCTTTTTTCGGTCATCATTTTCCATCAAAATGTAGTTGACCATTACCACATTCCTCCATCTGAAACATGAGAAGAAATGAAAGGCTAGTGAAATGGATATATTTTTATTGCCATGTAATTGATGAAAATTGACTTGAGTAGCGAAGAGAGAACAGTTTCTCAAGTTGAGAAAAAGACAAGAAAAATATTCCTTCAAATGATGATCATGTTAATGTTGAGCCCAAATAATAGGTTTGCTCGTCAATTCTTCAGTTGAACATGAAAAACAATTTTTATCCCTTGACATTGTCCATTTACTTCTATCCTGATCATCCCTTTCTGGATCGTTGATGTAACTAATAAAAAAGATGAACTTGCGTGCATCTAAGCCTGTAAGGCCACCAACAATGTAAACCATTTTCCTCTTGAACTTGATGTTTCTATTGAATTTTCATTTCCCTGCTTCTCAACCCGAGAAGAACAATAATTTGAGAAATGAAAAAAGCGCAATTTCTTTCAAATCAAAACATTATAATTAACCTCGCAATTGCAATGTTGAGCATTTTTTTTTTGTTTTTTTGGGTAAAAATTCTTATTCCTTCATGAAAGCAAAAAAAAAGAAGAAAAACTGGAAAAATTTGAATTGAAATGAACGATAATGAGGGTTGAGAAATGAGTTGAAAGAAGCAATGATATGGTGATGAGGATGTGTTTTCATCTTGAGATTAAAAAAAAGGTGAAACTAAAGACAAATAGAGTTGGGGTTAAATTTAATGAAAGGATAGTCAAAGGTAAAATGATTTTCTTGTTCGTTTCATTCAGTCTCAATGTTATGTTGATTTGGTGGTGAAAACATGTTATTCCTATTCATTAGAATTGTTATCTCAAATTGTTGAATAAAAATGAACCTTTTTCTTTGTCTTTACTTTTCTCTTTGCTTTTCACATTTTTCTTTTTCTCTTTACTATGCAAAACCATTTCTTTCCTGCAAAACACACTTTGTATTCAATTCTAGAAGTAAACTTAATTCTCAATGAATTGGGTTACATGGTAATTTAAATTTTGTCTCATTTTGCTATGGTTGATGACTTGAAATTAATAAAAAGAGCTTTACTTTTTATCAGAGAACTCATCAAATCTCGTTATCGTCTTTCATCATCTTTTTACCTCAAGCATGAAGATGCAACAGAAGGAAAAATGACTCTAACTCTTGTAAGTTGAAAATTGCTTTTCTAGAAACTAGAAGAGCAAATTTATTTACAAGTGCAAGCCAAAATTATTAACCGGACTCAGCTAGAAATTATTCATAACGTGAAATCCAAGATGATGACAGATTGGTCATGGACATGATTGAGATTAACCGAAACAAAAGAGTTTAATTGTTTAATTGAAACAAGATTCAGGGACTCGCACTGAATTTAGATTGGCCAAAACAAAACTTGAAGAATAATCAGTTCCTTCATAATTTCAAGTTATGATTAGATGATTGGACTTGCGAGCGTTTATTTCAAATTTTTAAGTAAACTTTCAGACTGTCACAAGTTGAAGAAAATCTTTTTCTAACCTAGATAACAGCATTAAAATCTTGGTTCTTTTACTTGCTGTTCATGATCACCAATATTTAATTTTGTAAAAGTCAATTTTACGACTGTTTACTTTAGTGTCCAAATGAGTCTTTTCCAAGCGAAGAGGCCTAACCTAACCTAATCTAACCTTTGCTGGGTACATTTGCAAGTCAACTAAACAGCCTAGTATTATAACCGCTTGATACCAATTGCTTGGATCAATTTGCTTTGAGCAAGCAAGGTGATAACGCTTTGAAATTTGTTGTAATAATGAAATGAAATTGAGTCATCAAAGTCATCCTGATATGGCTTTTGCACAATAAATGAGCAAAATATCTTGATGCTTATTAAACTTCATGTCAGTCAAATTAGTTCAACTCTGATTTTTATCTATGAAACTGCAAAGCTCAAAATTTATGAAATGCTTTTTATTCGCCAAGCCAATAACCTCTATGAGCCATAAAAGGGCTGTGACTTGAAGATTAAAGTTGTCACACTAATAATGCAAAATAACCCGATGAGTTTGGTTAGACTTGTTAGTTGAATTATTTTAGTTTCAACTTGAAGCAAATTGTTAACTGCACTCATCTATTTAAACATGAACACCGTAAATTATCATTATCATTTTCTTTATGAAATTTGATTCAAGATTGTTGCTTCTAAAAAAAGATTGCGAGTTATCTTGTTACCAATCAAAATGCATTTTAATTAACATGATGAGAAACTAATTGCCAGGGTTGGACAAGGTTATTATCATCAATGGAGGCTAATAATTATCATCTTTTCCTTTACCACCATAATAATGATTCAATCGTAAAGACATTTACCTTTCGTTTAATTGGACTCAATATTTAACAGTCAAATTAAATCATTAATATTAAACCATTTGGAATGATAACAAATCAAAGTTTGTAAATTGAGTTAACATTGACAAAGACAAATAACTTTAAAAATCAAACATGAAATGTAACTTATCCAGAAAGTAAACTTTTTTTTTAGTCTTTGCCTTTTCCCTTCAATATTTATCATCATAACTTACAAAATTGTGTCAAAATGTCAACAGAATAGACTGAAGCAAAGAAAAGCAAAAAGTCGATTATTAATGATTCACTGATTGTTGATCATTATTAGATTTACATTGTCGACACTCGAACATTTTTCCATGAAAACATGAATGACTCGAGGCTCTTGTTTTGACACATGAATTGTTGTTGCATTAATGATATTCTCGGTCCGGCAACCTGCACTGGTCCACCTTATTGGTTACCTCCCAATAGATGAGCGTTTAATTGATTGAAATATGTGCAAATAGCTTTAGGCGCGATCATCTTTTGCCATCTAATAACCCAAAATGTTGATAAACGACTCGATTCAACGTTTTTTATTAACATTCAACATTCAATAAATTTTATCACAAAATGCAAACTCTGTGTCACAAGAGACTGTAAAAAGCATCTTCATCTTGATTTACATTATTCATCATGTTTCCCATTACATCCATCATCAATTGAAACAAGTCAAATGTGTCTCATTAATGAGTCTCTTTAATTGATATTGAAAGTTGAACATATATCTTCTCATCATCTTGCAATCAATCCTTCAAAATCTCTTTGTTTTTACATCCATCACTCCTTCCTCATCTTCTCTCATCATGTTTCATCTTCTCTCATATTCTTTGGACCTTTTCTCTTCGTTTCTCCGATAGCATCTTCTCTCGCCATTTCCCTCACTTCCCTCAGTTCCCTCTTCATCTTCATCTTTACTAAAATTATCAAACATTAGTTGAATGTAATTATAACTAAAAACAAGTTATCCTTGGGCCTTTTACGGGTCATCTTATGTTGGAAGCTTTCGCTTCATTTAATGTAAATTATCAAGTAGCCTCATAAAAACCAATGATTATAAGCAATTTACTTGCTTCTGATCAATCAGACAGAGTATCAACAGCAACAAACAAACAACGTTTATTAGGCAAAACCTTTTTGTGTGGTTTCATCCGTTAATTGGATAGTTTTTTCCTCTTTTTGTTCTTTTCTCCATCCTCATCTTTTCCTCTTTTTTTGCAAACTGTTTTTCTTCTTTTCTCTTTTTCTCCTTCCATCCTTCATCCATCTGATTCACTTTATTTTTGAACACTACAACCATTTGAACTTGTTATCCATTGACAAGCTAATAATTTACTTTGATCATTTCAGAATGACTTTGATCTCTACTGATCAACTAACTTACAACTGAAAATTATCAACATTGTTAGGATCACAATTTAATCTGTTAAGATGATGCCAAGGCAAACATGAAACAAAAACAAGAGCAACAACAACAAAAAACTTGTTTACTGTAACTTTGTCGATATTTTCCGTTCACTGTTTATCTTCATGTTTTTACCATTCTTTGTGTTTCCATCATGTTTTTTTTCTTCATCCTCTGCATCTTTCACTTTTGTGTCACTGAAATGAAACAGAGAAACAAGTGTAAATACTAAAATGCTAACAATTGGTTCAACAGATTTCATTGTCATTGAAATAGCAATTGTCACTCGAAAGAGGAACAAAAAAAAATAATTCTTAGTCCATGATAAAGATGACAACTTTTTTTGCATCCCTTTACTTGTGAACCTTTCTCAGGATTGGGTTGATCGAGCAACAAATCATGTTCCTTTTCATGTTCAATAAAGATATTGAACGTCTTTAAGGTAAATCCATAGATGATTGGAAGACGGTAAAAGATGAAAATGATGAGAGAAACTTGTGAATTAGATCGACTTTATTGATGATTCATCTCATCTTAATGGTTTATTTGGATCATTCCAATATATCCTTTCCTCATCTCAATCTTCATCTTTCCTTATTACCTTTGATTATCAGTATCGTGTTCATCATCATCATCATTTTATTTTGTTTTCCTCTTTATTCTTCTTCTATCCAAAAAGAATGGCGAAAATGATTAAGACAATCAACAATCATGGTAATAGGAATTTTCTGTTAACATTTCATTTCTTTCCATCAAACCCATTATATTGATAATAATTTTTGATAAGTTGCATCAATCAGATTACCATGGAAATGAAATACTTTTCACATGAACTATTCTTTAACCAATTTCCAGTTTCTCTAGTTATGGTGGTCTGACTCTTGATGAGTTCATGTCTTATTGATACAAAAGTCATTAATATGTTTGTCTTTAAAATCATCAGATTAACATGTTGATTGAAAGTTGAAAATAACCACAAAAAGTTTCGTTTTCCTCGTCAGTCTTTACTCGTGACTTTCCTCTTCAACATAACTGCTCTTTAGCTGTCATCAGCATCATCTTTCATCCTCATCATCATCACCTTCAGTCTTCTCAAGAAGTCTGACAAAAATTTGCAAGTAAAGAGAAGAGAAAAGTTTCATCCTCATCTGATCGTGATTAATTGAGTATTCATAAATCAAGAGGTTCGAGTGAATGAAATACATTGATATAAACAGATGATTCTCTTTTCACCATTTCTTTGTCATTTTTTAACATCAAGTCCAGAGGTAGAAGAAGAAGAAGAGAAGAAAATCGAATCAAGAGAAATGCTCTTTTCAACTCACCACAGTTATCATTATTATCCTTTCCACTCATGAGAATTTATATCAACATCAAATGTTCATTATTGTAATAACCAATTTAGGAGAAGAAGAAGAAGAGAAAAAAACTGTTCCTTCGCCATCATCAAAATCATCATCAGTCTCTATTTATTAGTTTCCAACATCAATGCTAATCTAAATGATAAAAGAATACAACATTTCCATCTTTTATCATTGGATTACCTTATATATTTAAATCAGGAGCTTCCTTTTGCTCAACATTTTTCCTTTTAAATATTCTTTTTTCATGTTTCCATTATAACTTTCCTCAATCATTCCAATAACAGGGAACATCATTGTAATCAGGAATAATGATGATGAGATAATTGAATAGCAAGTTTCCATGTCGACTCTTATTGATGGCCTTTTCATCCAAATTGCTTTACTTTGAATTTCCTCATTCAATTCAAACTCTTTATTAGATGAGTGTAAATATGAAAATGTTGAAACTTTTGTTTCTATTTTTCATTTTAATCAACATTTCATGTTAACATTGCTTTGCACCATTAGTCGAATGTTGAATTTTGGACAAAATTTTCTCATAAATTTTGTTTCTTTTCAATGAATCTTTTTGTTTGATTGTTTACTTCTTTATCTGATTCTTTCTTTTTCTTTTCTCTTTTCAAATGAATTCCCTAATTGGAGTTCATTTGTCAATGAAGCTGATTCAAGTTAATTAGAGGTTCACCAAATGATTGAGCTCATCTTTACATGACTCAAACAACATTCAAGATAATCATCATTTTCAACCTTTTCACTCTTCCATAATGCAACGACCAGAAGAAGAAAAAAAACAAACTTGGAAAAAATATATTTTTAGCAATTTCGCACAAATCACTTTAATCTTGAGCTAACATTATATTTCTATTTTCATCTCTCAACTTTAATCGCTATCCTCATCTTTTCCTTGTTAACTTACTTAATCCACTTTAAATCTCTTTCTGGCTCACTTTAAGTTCCAAATCTTTTAAAATTATATTCTACTTTACTAATAACTATTGGATTGAAAAATTCATCTCTGCCTGAAATCGACCTCTTCAACCATTTTCTCCCTGCAAACGTTCAAATCAAATTGCGATTTCACCTCAAACAAAATACGAAATAAAAATTTCAGATTCTAAGCCACTGAATCAAGCTAATTCAGCACAAAATCAAACATTCGAGTGATCTTCAATATTCCTCAACAACTGCGACTATCCAAAAAGTTTATAAAAATGTTTTCAATGTTTTTAAGAACAAAAATTGCAGATTTTCATGGAACTGAATTGGCCGTTATTCCAGACTTGTTGATAGCAAAATCTCAGCTCAACTGGTTTCTTTGCTAATCTTGAATTATTTGAAAAGAAAACTTTCTCTACTTTAAACCTTTAAATGGTCACTTTGAAAGTGTGAATATTAATAAACTTTAATGATGATGATTTGATGTTAATTAACATGAAAAACATTATTGATTATAATAAATGAGTTGCTTAACAGTGACCATTATCATTAATCAAAATGCAAGTGAAAATGAAAGATGAAAAGAAAAGGCAAGACTGTAAATTATACTAAACCCATTGATCGTTAACAGAAGTCACGTTAGCGCACCTACAGTGTTGACCAACTCTAATGATGAATCCTTTACATTTACCTTTATCCTGATCATTATCACTGTTATAACCATTGTTACTGTAGATATGAATATTGCGTTAAGTGGTTTCCCTGTTCATTAACATTCAACATTTGGCAACAAGATTAACATTGACTGATTAAGGGAAAGGTTAATATCGAGTACAAATAAACAAAAATCAATGTGAATCCATTTTGAGAAGCATTTCACCCTTGGTGGTTACCCTGCTTCTCAGTTACTCACAACCTTTTATTTCAAAACGATCAATAGATGAAAGATGAACAAAAAACACAGAAAAAACAGTTTCTAATCTTGTTCAAATAAAAATCTTGTTCATCAATTACAAATGAAAATGGACAGATAAATAGGTAAAGCTGTATAGAGTTTCCTCAGCCTTAGCAAGTTAATTATCCAGGTTGATAACCTTAATCCATGTAAGGAACTTTGGGTGGAGATTGGATGTTTGATGAACAACAAAAAGTGACAAAATAACATTTAAAAGTTGAGATTAGGTGAGCCTCAAAAATGAGTTTCCAAACAAAAAGAGCAACTTCTCTGATTGCTAATGACAATTAAAAAGACTTTTAATTAATGATTAAAGTTACAGTTAACCTCATAAATACATGCTCCAGTTAATTTGATGGAAACAAGCATGTTACTTGGTAACCACAAATGAGCAACTTTGATATTAAAATGAACAGATGAACATTTATCCTCATCACAGAAACTTTTTTTCTCTCCACTTTTTTATTCCATTTTTTGCTCTCAAATTTTCACTCACATTAACCAGTGAAAACCCCGCCTCAGTCATTTTTGTGAATAAATCGCAATCTTTTTTTCCTTCTTTTCTTGCAAGATTCATATTATTTTGCCATTTTTCTTGAAGAGAAACTTGATTCCAAAATAATGCTGATAACTATGAACATTTTCATTCCAACATCTCATCAATTTTGAAAAATTTGATTCACACCCAATAGTGAAAAGCTTTTACAGCCTCACTCTCATCCTTTATCATCCTCTTGCCTCTTCAAGTTGCTGACTTCATTTTCAAACCTTCAAACATTATTACATCAACATTGAGTGGAAAACCTTTTAGTTTACTATTTGTTGATAGTTATTTATCAAATATATGTTACCATTTTGTTCAATTTATATATTGCCAAATGAACGGCAAATCTTAAACTAACCTCTTCACAGGTCTTGATATGATCAAACCTTCAAGGCAAATTGAGAAGTTCATTTTGGCTCCTTTTTTCCATTCCTTTTAAACTTCCTTTTTTAAACGAAAAAACCTTTGTACAGATGAAAAGAAAAGGCAAAAGTTTGGAAAATGTTAGAAAAAAGTGTTGCAAATAAATGGGTTAACAGAATAGGAATCATTTCTCAATGAACATCATGAAAGCAACACTTTGTAATCAAAGCAAAGTATCAATAATCTTCAATTGACTCCAAGTATCATTTTACTCTTGAAAATGATAATCTCTTTACCTTTCAAGTTATGAATGGAAAAATGAAAAGTCCGAAAAGGTCATCTTTCATCTTAATGAGAAAACATTTTCTTTCCCTTTCTCATCATCCATCTTCAGTCTATCATCACTTTACAACTCAATTTCCCTTTCAACCTTCAATAAAACTCGAAGAAAAAAGATTCTCATTAAAAGGTAAATTCGGTTATCAAGAGAAAGGCTAAACTTTTCAATATCAAGTCATTTGAAACTCGAAACAATTGATCTTGCAATTGATTTACCCTGAAAGGCAAGAGCCAACACTAATGATAAACACACAGAAGCCAACATAACTCAGCTAATATTTGCCAAGATTTTATCTCTTCTTCTTCTTCTCATGGCTTCTATCATTCCTCCCGTTATCATCTCATCTCATCTTATTGAACATTTACTTTTTTTTATATTATTTGCCTTCTCATCTGAATCCATCTTCAAATGGTTACATCCTCTTTGACATAAACAAAAGCCTTAATAACAATATCTTGTTTCCTATTAAACCATCTTGAGGTCTCAATCATCCTTTTCATGATAACCAGAAAAGCCTTTTTTTCACTTTAATTAGCATCACTTTCACCTTCTCATCCTCATCCCAACACCTCATATTGTGCTGTCATTTTCAACTAACCTTGAAATTGAGGCAACAAAAGAAAGAAACCAGAAAAGATGTTCAACAAAACATGATGAACATGGTTCAAGTGGCTTCCCTTTACTGTTTCTTATTGAAGCGACTTGAGTCGACATTTAATTGCAACTAATCCTGATTACTGTTATAACATTCTGCTTCCCTCATTACCAACTAATTAGTAAATTAACATGTTTGCGCTTTTCTACTCAGAACTAAAATCTCCTCTTGAGTTTCAATTTTGAATTCCTTCTTCAGTCCTCATTTCACATCATCATTATCATCATTAATCTTGTTTATCCATTTAAAAGTTTAAACAATTGAAATTGGAAACATTTGATGAATCTCATTAGAATTGAAGGAAAAACTCATTTTCACAGTTTTCCAAGTTTACGGAATCGTCATTAGAATTTGAAAAAAAGAAAAAAACTTTTCTTCTTCCATCAAATTGAAACAAAACTCATCTAAATCATGACTTTTCTCTCTCATTATTCCCATCAATTTGCATAACTATAAGTGTTGACACAAGTAACAAGCAATCAAACTTTTTATCACGATTTATGCATCAACAAACCTCCATGCAAAAGCAACATCAAAACTGATCATCTTCAACCCTCATGATTCAGATATTCATTGAAATAAATGTCATGCATTTCTTTTGTTTCTATTTTGCAATTTCTAACAATTCTGTTAGCAAAATTGTAAGAAATAAAAGGTTGAAATAACAGCCAAAAATGAATTCATGATTTGGTAGAAAAACTGAAAACTGAAAAAGCAGATGATGTTGATTATCCGCCTCCTCGTCGGTCCATCTCAATAGCTTCAAAGGTAAACCTAGTAACTCAAATTAACCCAAAATTACCGGTTAATATGAGTCTATTAATTTAAGGGCAAACAATTAATTTGAAGAGCAACAACAATGTTTAACTTTATGTTTAATGAACAATAAGCAACACCTAAGGGTGCAGGTAAAACCAAATTCAATGTTGGGAACCAGTTTTGTTGCAAGAAGATCCCACAACATCCTTTGTATCTTCAGCATCATGAACCATTTGCAGACCGCCCAACATCACTTTATCCCTACGGACATTCACCTAATCCTTATCATTATCTGTTCGCTTCAGTTTTACCTTTAATCTTGTAACACCTTCAATTGTGCTTTTGCGCCACTTATCTTTTAAAGTCAATTTTGTTTTCTTCTATTAATTAATTGATTTGATTAAAGTTAATTAATCTTGTTGTTTCATTTTCTTCCTTCGTCAGGTCGTTCTTTTCTCAAAGAATGGACTGCAATCATGTGTTCATCCAAAGGAAGCCTTCCAGATGATCGCAATTCCGATGACAAGTTGACTCCGAGTTTGGATGGAGACGAGTCCCGAGGATCAACCAGCAATACAAGACGACCTTATCCATCACCTCGTTGGTCGCCCCGTTACCCTCAGCGACCTTTACCAACTCCAGATTGGAGAAAGCCAAGTACATTCGATAATGATCTGAGTTTAATGTCGACCGTTTCTCAAAGTACTCAACATGGTCCAGGTTTGTCAATATAGACATTGATTTAAAACTCTTTTCCCATTTTATCTTCAATCAGTTCAATCTTTTTCCCAACCCTTAACTTGCTTCATTTGTCAATCAATTTTGAAAAGTAATTTTTCTCAATTCATTTGGCAAAAGCATGGCTTTCATTAACTGTTCAATTGATGACAATTTCCGAATCAGATAATTTAAAGTTAAACTTGATTATGATTAAATAAATAGTCAACAAGTTTGACAAATCAGAGCAAAAGTCATTTACCATTGAGATGAAACAATGTGATAACAATGAGATCAATAGAAATCCATTTTCATGCTTTTTCTGTCTACAAAATTATCATCAATGAAATAATCAGGAAACAGGAAATGTCGCTAAAATGTCAACCTTTAACCCTTGATTAAACTCTTTTAAACCATTTATATTAATCATTTATCCTTTTATTGCAGCATTTGGATCGAAAGAAGGTCAAGATGGACGGAGAAGCTTCAAATCGGTGAAACCATTCAATGCAGGAATGCAACTCTTTCCAAGTCACATTTTATCCTTCATTTTAAGCTTGAACCTCATCCTATTGGTACAAGGACAAGGAATTGTGTGAACATGGCAAATCATGTGAATGGTGAAAGAAAATGAAACTTGCAAAAGCGCAAGAAGGAAAAGGAACGCAAAAATCAGTCAACACTGAAAACCCACACACGATTCAAAGTGGGCTGTGAACTTGTTTTCAGTCCTGTCAACAAGACTATTCAACTTGATTGTCTGATGATGAGGACGATCATGAAGCCAGACTAAACTGAAAACTGAAAGACTTGCAAGGTTGAAATTAGCGTCCAAACAATGGCCACAATCAAAGTCCCGATAAACAAAAGACTTGTCCGGGATTCGCCCAATGCCAGACAGTCTTAATTGAATCAATTGCCATCAATTACAATAATCAATATTGATCAACTTTTTACTCAATTATCTTCAATTTGAATGGATGGAAAGATTGCCTTAAAATTTGGCTGCTTAATCAACTTTGTCTCTCAATCAATCAATTACTTGGTGAAAAACCTCTTTAATTGTGACTGTGATAATGATTTGAGTCTTCAAATGGCAGGTTAACTCAACAAAGAAGATAACTTTTACTTCTTCCTTCATCTTCTTTCTTTTGTTAGAGAAGATTATTTCTTCTATTGTTAACTTTATCATGATGATAATGATACCAATAACAATATCATGTTAATATCAGAACTTTACTGTTCTGTTTACTATTTTTGCAGATGAAAAAAAGAATTATGTTTTCTCTCTCTCTCTTCATTTACTTTCTTTTCATGATAATGATACAATCTCTCATTGATAATACAAATGATCGTCTTTTCAATATTGCAATCAATTCCAACTTCTCAGAACTTTTTGTATACAAAAGCAGTTAAGGAAACATGATGAAACATGCAAAAGTGCAAATTATTTCATTTCATATTCATAACTGTTTCAGGTTCAGTTGATGGAATAAAAGATTGGACGGGAAATGTTGATTATCAATTGTCACCTATCGATTGACTAAACAAATTGTTCAATTGAATCAATGCTTTTTGTCAGTTCATTTGAATAGCAACATTGGTTTGGGAAAATTTGCTGCTCAATGGAATCAATTGCATGCAATTTGAGCTTGCATTTAATCTAAAGTTGATTAAACTCGCTGACTGTCTTATGATTTTTAACCATTGCTGTTGCGATCATCAAATGATTAACAGCCAAATGAACAATTTAATTGCCATTTCTTGAAATTCATTTCTCCTTTTCTACTTTCTAATCATGTTTCTTAATCGAGATTCTTGATAAAACTACATTTAATGATCAATCCAATTCTATGTAAAGAAACTTTGTAAATATCAACAACTAATGTGTACATTATTTATTGTAATATAAGTAAAATTAAATATGATAAAATTTAAATTGTTTCATTTCTCACTAAATAAGTAAACAGATAAGTTGATTAGCGAAGAATCAGATTCATCGAAATGGGTTTCCTGTACATTAACCTTTCAGAATTGCTGTTGTAATAAGTTATTACTAATAACTTTACAAAATGATCATTTAGCTTTCACAAATAACTATTAACATTGCTTTTTAATAAAATCATTGAAACTTATTGAGTTGAAAAAGTTATCGCACACATTGGGTTAACGCCATCTTGTGTCTCTTTTTACAGCTAAAAATTAAGATGTTGAATACGTACCGAAAGATGGCGATAGCAAACGTCCAATTGAATAATTGAATTTAAATTTTTGGTAACATGATTTCAACTCAATGAGTTGAAATTTAGAAATTTGGAAATTCGAGAAATCCTTTTCACTCAAGTCTTGTATGGCAACTAGAGGAACCGTTAAGCCGGTGCTTAAAATTAACTCGCAACTAAATTGGCTCTTTGCGTTTAACGGTACAGTTTTAATTGTAATATGTCTGTTTCAACAATAGTCTTGAGTGATACCGAGATATTTTAAGTTTAATTGTTAGCTCATAATTAGTGTTCAGTGCAAAGGTTTACTAAAAAGGAAATTTCTTGAATTATTGATTCTATTATAAATTAAGTAAAAATGGCGAAAATAACATTTATAGCAGCAACCTTTCGAGTATTCAAGTTTGGAGCGTCGACAAAATACCTTCAGCCGATTGCTTTTCAGTGACTGCATCTAATAAATGCTCTTGTTGTGTCCTAAAAAGTAGATATTTTTTATTTCAAAATTTTACAAAACAAAAAATGAACTTACAAAACCGACTGACTGTAAAGACACAGAGCTGAAAAAAGGGCGATGGGATGCTGAGGTGGCAGCTAGTTGCGTTATATTGATCTTCAGGAAGGCCCATTGAAATTGGACATGGATTCATCGATTGGGGAGATGAATTGAGTGATATTATTGTTGGGATTATTTTTGTTGTTTTTCATTCAAACCTTCTTGGATTCTAAATGATTTAAAGCAGTTTATTGAAACTACAAATAAACTAGTCTATCATGAAATGTCTCAATTACCATCAAGCTCGAATTTTGTGTCTTTTTATTCTCCATTCACCAGTCGCCATTACCATGTCTAAACCCTATCGTTCTGCAGCCAATACCTACAAGTATCAAGTGTTTCCAGTGGAAGGGATGGACAATTTTTACACGATTTACGTTGCAGGAGAAGTGGTAACAGTTGAAATTGATCCAGAAGCCGAGTCGGATCCGAAAAAGATCCTAGAATGGAGAGTGGTGAATACAAATAAAAGTAGACTCATGTTCATCACAACTAACGGCTTTGGATATGTATTGTACAATAAAACTTATGTGAAACCATTGAAAAGGCCGAGTGGATATCTGTTGAGTGGAAATTTCATAATGCTGGGAGACAACAAAGTTATTCACGCACAACTTGTCCTCGAATATTCAACTGATCCATTTACTTATTTAGATTTGTTGTATTTCAATGAATCTTCTCAAGAACCTCAGGTGGAAATAGTTGACCAAATAAAATGGTTTACCTCGGAAGATGGTAAACACCTTTCACATTGGAATATACTTACTCACATCTTTATCGGTGACAAGTTGTACATTGCAATAGGCCGTGATTTGGTTGCACAAGGTCAGATTTCAATCATGAGATTATGTCTCAACCAAGGAGATGCAATCCTTTCAAGTGCAGTTGAAGTTTATTTTGAGGCTGAATTTGCTGCTAAAGCATATTTCGTCTATAAATTGGGTAAACTGGACGATGAATCGAAAAGGTTTTCCCTTTTAGTTGAGCGCAATTACGCTGGACAGCAGCTGGTTGGATCCTATGAACGTTATTTCATTGACAATTATTCAACCATTTTCGATGAAGTCGCTGAAAACTGTGCCAAAGGCGTTGACGGCTACATTACAATGCACGATGTCATTACATTTAATAATAAAGGCTGTCAGCCTAGAATTGTGACAACTTGTTCTTTCCCCAAATTTTACATTCCATCGTACAAGTTGAACTTGGAGAAACACCTGGAACCCAAAACAATGTTGCGTCTTTTTGTTATCCACGACGGTTATCCTTTCGAGGAGACTCGATTTATTTTTCTCGAAGGAATATCCTTCTATGATTGTCCATTAAGCTCGATTAACGCTGCCCTTTCACCTGAATGTACGCCAAAATATCCTTACGATATTAATCGATTCTTTTTTTATTTCAATTTCATTACTTCCACTCTGTTTTGGCTCGATCAAGAGGCTAAGACTTTTGGTCACACAAATTTCAACTGTGAAAGGTTCAAAGATTGCTTCAGTTGTATCATGTTTGGCTATAATTCCAAGTGTACCTGGGATAACGTCTATTGTAAATCAAATTCATCCTTTGTTGATGCGACTTCTGCATCAGTCAACTTTTGTTTCAAAATCACCAATTTTAAGCCCAGATCATTGGCCGAGGGATCAAAGTCGAAACGAATTTTCATTAATTTCATTGGAGTTCCTGATTGGAGGGCAGATCTTGATTTTAAAATTTACGTGAAAATTGGTTCTGATTCATGTGACAAACTCACTTTTGTTTATGAACCCGAAGCAGGCTACAAAGTAATTTGTCAAATGGATATTCGAAGAGTAGGAAAATTTAAAATCAATGTGACTTTTGCTTACGAACATTATGGCAATTTGATTCCAATTGTTGCCATTTCAAACAATTTCATTACTTTTAGGTCAGCCGGGCAGACAGATGGAACAATTTTATTTGCTCAAATTTTTGCTCTATTCCTTGTTTTCATGGTTTTCTTCATAGCTGTGTTATTCATTTTCTGTCCTTGTGATGGTAAAGGGCGGAAAAGAGCACGCAAGCGTTTAAGTTCAGAAATTTCACTTAGGATGCGAAGCATAAGTCGTACAATTTCGGGAATAAACCACAAATCAATGAACCCAAAATTGAAATGGAAACTGATGACAAGGTTGAAAGGGAAATCTTCAAGTGAATCGTCAAGATCAGGTTCAAGGTATTAGGAATTGTCCGCTTTATATCTGAGTTCGATGGTCCAATGAAGCACAACATTCAACCAATATGAATCAATTCTTGTATTAAAAAGAGGTTTCTCCAGAATCTAAAACAAAGAGTGCTTTCGGTCTTCTCGTTTAATGGTACTTGTAGCAACTGCTGATCCCAACCAATCTCAAACGCCAAACGCAAAAAGACACAATCGTATTAAATCGTAATGTGACTTGAGAGGCAGAGCATGTTGACGCCAGGAAACAAGATGTCCAAACTTGGCTCGAGAAAATGTTTCTTCCATAAATTGAAATCTTCAAGCGATCCAATTTAGTGGCTGTTTATTCACATTTAATGCAATAGTTGAAATTAATTGATTTGAGCTAAAAAAATTTAAATTTAAAATAATTTGCAACAAACAGTTTCAATTGTTGAGTTATGAGGATAAGCTGAAAGTTGACTAAAAATTACAGTTTAAAGGAAAATCACATTTTCAATGTTTACCTGCACTTTGATCAGTGAAAAGTCTCGGCCATTGGATAAAATGGTCATTGAACTGACTCTCGAGTAGAAAATGAAAATTACAGTTTGTTTATGTAAATTAAAGATAACTTCCAACTGTAACTTGCGGTTCTAAGAAACTTTGTCTCGACCTTTCAATTCTCGACGCATTTTCTAGCAAGTTTATTGATTGAGTTGGCTTTTGTAATGAATCAAATTTGCATAAACAGAGTGATTGGAATGACCTCTTGAATCTTTGAACTTTAACTTGCTATTTGTACAGTCTTGCAGTCTTTACATTAATGTTGACTGATCAAGAACAATAGAGGCACCAAGGCCACAATTCACCAAGGTTTGATTACAAAGCTGTATTTATCTTCCTTCTTCTATTTGTTTTTATATTCTTTAGATATACAAGGTAATTTCCGGACTCTGAGCATAGAATGATTTGCAATAATTCAGTAATCATCAGTCAACTTTTCTTGCTTATTGCAGTTGCTAGTCAAGTTAAGCTTCAACTTTTCATTCAAAGTTTTGTTTAACCATTATTATTGTTTCTAATCACCTAATACTTAATGTTCAGCCTTTCAGTTTACTCAATAATCAAGGCAAAGTGGGAAATGGTGTGAGCCTCAATGGAAAAGTGAAATTATGAAAAAATGCCATTTATGGTTACATGTAGATTCCTTGATTTATGGCATGAAAACATGTCCAACTTGTAATGTTGAGTGTTGAAGATGATTTATTAACAACAATTGTTTTACCAAACTTATTGTCTTCAGTGACCATTGGATAAGTGCCAAGATAATAAACTGTGTGATGAGTCGATAGACTGTGCCTTAAGTGAATGTGTGAAAATTCACAGTTAATCAACTAAGTGAATGTTGAAGTGAAAATCAAAGTTGCTGGAAACTAAACAAAATGAATGTTCCCAGGGATGAGGTGAGGTACCGTCGTGGGACGGCTGTTGGTCCCTTCATTCCAAGTCACAATCTGTTGAAGATACCAACCAATATGCAGCGAAAGTCTAGTTTACCGATAATTGCGCCACTTCGATCTGACAGTTTGTCAACATCAACATCATTGAGCACAAAATCATCGCCTTTACTGGATCTGCCAATCCACTTCTCATCTGGTAAATCATCCTCTTTATCACCAGCATCATCATCATCTTCATTCTTATCAACAAATTATAACACAAGTGTCAATAGTGTTAACGTTTCTTCTAAAAATTATTATTCTTCCTATTATGATCGAACATTTGGTGCCAACTGTTCAAGTGCTGATGACGATGAATTTGAAGACGAAGACTCGTCACCCGATACTATTTTGATTGAAAGCGGTAAAAGGTTGAGTGCTGTTGGCCTTGCTTTCGGTCAACATCTCCAGACGATGGCTCTCAAGTTTTCAACCAACCACAAGGATATAATTGATAAAACACGGATTCTCTGTGCTCGCCATGTTCGCACCAAATTATCTAAAAGTGGTTTAATCGATAAACGTTCATCTTTAACTAAACTTCGATCAATGAGCAACATTGACTTTGATCCACTGCTGGTTGACCTGATGGACTCGATAAGTGATTTAATAACTGAAATGGACAGACGATCTCCAGGTTTGTTTGACTCGGCAATCAAAAGATCGGGCGCAAATGTGAGCATTTTATCGTCACCCGAGAAAGCCTCGTTTGCTTTGACAGTAATTTTGGATGAAATTTTCATCGACTCAATAAGTTGGCCAAAGATAGCAGCCATGTTTGGTGTTACCGGTGCTCTGGCCGTCGATTGTGCCACCAAAGGAAAGCAAGAATACATAACCAGTTTGGTGGATACGGTTGGCAATTACACCGAGAATAATCTAGCTCGATGGATTCACAATCAAGGTGGTTGGGTGAGTTAATCCCTGAAGCTGCATCATTCAACTTTTCCTGATAATTCTTGTTATTCCTTTTATCTTCTAGTCTAGCTTGATTTACTGTTACAATAAAGAATCTTCATGGTCTCGTCCTGTTCAATATTTGGCTTTAATTACATTCTTTTTTATTCTCATTTTAAGCATAATCTGGTTCAAATTTTAACCAGTTTATGCTTAAAATGGAGTAAATACAAACGTCTTTTGCTTTTATCTTTCCATTAACTATAAGTCGGAAAACCTTGATCTGAATGTAATTAGTATCGATTATATCTGTTGTAAAAATTATAATTTAATAAATGATGTCGCTTGTTGCGGAACTTTGCCTCTAGATTACATTTCAAGTCATGGTAATAGGTGATAATTGTAGAGCTAATTACGGGAAAAATCAAAGGATTGATTCTCCATTATGATAATCGTCTCTCGTCTCGTTAACATTCAATTACCTGCATCAAGAGTAAATATAAAGCTTATATCAAGATCAATATTATTTACTTAACATGTGTTTCTAAGAAGCATATTAGATGGAAATGTCAACTCATGAAGTTAGACACAAATTTATCTGTAAACTAAGGAATGACTGATGAATCAAATGTTGAAATTGAAGGGTTAATCAAATCTAAAGCATTGACGGATTTGTATACAAATGGATATTTTTGCTATTGATATTTTGCTTTCTTTGACAAATCACCAATATTGGAATATAAATTTTCTGCTATCAAATACACAATCAATTAATTTTCAGTTGATATTGAAATATTCAGAAATAGAATAAGTTTTCAACACAAAACGGGATAAAATTTTGAAGCTTTTGTAGTCATTTGAAAATCGATAGACATTTATCCAACAGCAACAATTGAGTTTTGCTATTGATTTGTCATTTTTGTACAGTAAATTAACTCTTATATTTTACACTTTATCATTCATTTATATTTTGAGTTCAATACAATTGTTATTGACTTCATTTCATTTGAACATTTGGTCAAGAATGATGTAGAAATGTTTCAAGAGGTAGTTCGGACAACAATTGCTATAACCCATTTTACACAAGAAAACTATTTATGGTGTTTGATGAAAACAATACATTCGTTCGGCCGGCGATCTACATTTTCGTGTTGTTAGTTTAATCGTCTCATTGATAGACTTCAAATTAATATGGTGGATCCAAATGAGCAGAGCAACCCATTTCGAATTTTGATCAATCCAAAGAATATTCTTCTGCTCATCTTTACAATATCAACTTTCATAGATGTGGTTGTGTTGGCTGTTGAAATCAATGATTCAAACAACTCTTTATTTTACTCCAGTTACTTCCATATTCGCATATTTCCATATTTTTACTATTCATTGCTTCTGAATGGAATCGTTATAGCTGCGATCATCAAACGTTGGTCAGGAATATTAAACCTTTATCGTATACTTTGCATCGTTTCACTCGTATTTGTTATCCTAATAAGTGTTCCTCTAATTGGGTCCTTTAAATATGATGGTGTCGATGGAAAAGTTCCTGGAGAAACGAGCTATCATTTGATGTTTTGTGTCTATTTGCTCGCAACACTTTCGCTCACAATTCATTATGTGGCCAAATATATCAAACAAATTTCTAGCCAATAGAAGCTTGAAAAGGAAAAGTTTGTTTCATTCTTTAAATTAGATTCTGGTTTTAAATCGTTTCACGGTAATACTGATTTTTACAGATTGCTACTTTCTTAGTCTTCAATACAACAAACTCTGGATTTTGTGAACAGCTACTTGTGATTTGGTTATGTTGAAAGAATCACCAAGTATTCAACTCTTTGCCATGAAACTGAACATAAACTACTGAATTTCTTCGTGTTTTCTGTCAGTAGATGGCTCTTCTCCTGCAAAAATAACCGATAGTTCACTGTAGTTACGACAGTTCAGTAACTATGAATCAAGACGAAAGACTTCAAGAGATGATTTCTAGTGTCACCATCTGTTGTTGCAGTTTCATATTGAATCAAACGAAAAACAGAGACCAGATTCAATTTTCTCGCTAATAGCTTATTCACTAAAACAGTTTCCTCTTCAACTTGCTATGGACATGGTCCTCGGTATCTTGAGCAGGAATGGACGTATTGACAGTGAACTTCAACCAATTAAAATCAGTTTTTAACTGCTTATGGTGGATAAATTACGAAGGGTTATCAATTTTAAAGATGTAGCTTTGAGATGACCAGAGAGGAACAAATGAAAAGGGCTAGAAGGTGAAGAATGCTTTTTCTTCCTCGTTGATGCTGGAATAAATAGAAATGAATTGAAATATAAGTAACTGAAATTACGAATTGTTATTACTCTTGAACAAGAACTAACAACATAAGCGATTGGACAATATAAGAAACATGAAATATCTATTTAAACATTTTGTTTCTCTTTTTACTTGTTACTTTCAATGAATTTATTGTTGTCTGCTTAATCTTGAATGAATAAAACCATTGTGAGCGCTATAGTATGTAATCATCGGCAATTCTTTGCGTTTTGTGACAATCAATTGCCTCCATAGAAAACAATGTTAAAATAAAAACTTGAATAACTTGAGTTGTGATTAATGTTTTTCAATTTTTACCAGACACTTTATTATCAAATCACCATTGCAAATTGAAAATTTCATGATCATATTCAAAAAAATTGCCTTTAAAAATAAGTTACTTAATAGTAAACATAATAAACATAACCAGCTTCAGTGTAAGTCTAGTGTTTTACGATCGTAACAATTTTGATCGATCGAAATAAATCGTCCAACAATTTTCCTTAATCGATCGATTTTGCGATAAAAAATTTTCAATTTTACTGCATTTTCCGGTGAGAGTCTAGTTATACGGACACATATAATAAACAGTGCTATAGATTCAAATAAATAATCGATTATTATCGCGCTCTAGGTCGGACTAGGTTAGGTTAGGTTAGATTAGGTTAGGTTAGGTTAGGTTTGGTTAGGTTCGGTTGGGCTTGGACGGCCTGGGGCCTCAATTAACGGCTTTGTTATTGTTTTGTGTCCGTATAACTAGACTGTTACCCATTTTCCTAATTAAGAGCTCCGCTTAAAACATGCTTTTGATACAGATTTTCTGAACCTTTGATCATTTAAAATTTTGATCGATCATGATCGAGAGCTTTTGATCGATTTTGATCTAGTAATCGATCATGATCAACACTAGGTAAGTCTCAATAAAATAACAGAGTTCAATAGACTGTTCAAAGACAAGATGAAGGTTTGAAGCAAATCGTGAAGCAAGTTAATTCTGGTTTGGCAAAGATACGATGATCGAAAGCCATTTAAAAATATCACATTTCTTTCAATGTACAAGTCAATTGAAGCTGAACAATTTGTGTTTATATTATTAATCGATTCCTTGTTCTCTTGATGCAACTTGAATTATCAGTTGTTTGTAACCAATGAATCTTGATTATCATATTCTCATGTAAACTTGAAACCCTTTTGCTAACCAGTCAAGAGAGTGTCCTTGAATATGTACAATCAACTATAATTTAAGAAACATCATCATTAATATTAAACATAAACGAAAATCATGTTTTGATTTAAAGCCTTTCCTCATTCACTCAGCTTCAATGTTGTACTTTTTAAAGAAAGCAAAACTAAACAATAAATTAACTTGAATAGCTGAATTGAAATGATAAAAGTTGATTCAACCCTACAAAGCTCAGAAGAGAGATGGAAACAAGGCACTTTAAACCAGCAAACTTGAACGCAACCTTGGTCGTTGTCTTGGCCAAGGCAACCAGCCATTTAACCAAAAGACGTTATGTTAACCAGATTGACAAAGTAATATGAGTTGCTTTAAAAAAAGATCAACAATAGAGATAAGAAATAGAGAGAAAGGGATTTTAAATGAAAATGCTGGTAAGAGTTGAAGGTAAACTGACCTGGATAGTCATCAGAAAGCTACACCAATGGAAGCTTATTTTAGCTTATCAGCTTGTTGATGTTTTTACTTTCATTGGGTAATCTATTCTAATGCCATAAAAATTAACATCTAAAGTACAGATCTATGTTATTTCACCTGATCAACTCATGGTGATATGAATCTGGATGCGACTCAAAACAAAAGTTGAGTAAAGAGCGCAGGATAATGTTGGTTGGAGTCTCATTGAGAATGATCTGATGAAAGGAAAAGATGAAATGTAAAAGTGAGAGTTAAAATGGGCCATCTAAATATCTAATATTATCAACAGTTTTACCTTGAACTTGAAAATGTATATCATGTTGTATGGCATTGAACAAAGGTAAGAATGGCGAATCCAATATTCAGTCTGTTGCTATAATTCAAGGTTAAGTAGTTTTGATAATTTACCTCTTTTATTGATTGTTTGGGAAAATAATGTATCCATCAAAAGTGGCTTGGTGAAGATGTCTGTAAAAGATGAAAATAAAACAAGAATTAGTTTGATCAATATGCAAATGGTGGGTTTATTTTGAGGTTCATGAAGGGATCGATGAATAACTCATGGGGGAAATTCGGGTTCGATTGTTTAATCAATACTCTTCAGATTATACAAAGATTTTCTTGTTCGAAAATGCATTGAGGAAGATTGAAGACACGTGCTGATGTAATTTAATCCAGATCTTGAGAAAGCTTTATCTTAATATCAGGATTTAAAACATTGAATGTGACGCATTTTTTCACTATTGAGCCTGGTAACCTTTTCCTAGGTTTTTAAAGTGAGAGTTAAGATTGGCAATTTTCAAACCGTATTTTGAAAAACCATGATCTCAAATGTTTATATTTAAATGTTTTGAGTTGCAACGCAATTCTGAAGGTAATCTGAACTTCTAGCTGCAAGGAATTACGAGAAAACAACAAACAATTAAACCAATTAGATCCATACTTTTTCCTCATAGGTTAGTCTGTGTGTGGGTTGTGGCGATGAATAACAAAGTGATCAAGTGAATCTTGAGTTAAATTCAACATTTTTTATTCAATTATGTGTTAGTTAAGGTAATTTGTACGTTTCTTTTGAACCAGAAAAAAACATCAAAAAACATACATTTATAATGTAATAACTTTTAAGGGCTTAATACGATGTAATTAGATGAGGAAAGATAGAATTATGGGAAACGTTTGATTGATTAGATCCATAATGAAAAATAAGATAAGAGGAAAAGAGAAAGAGATAGAAGTAAAGAGTTGATGGTGAGAATGAAAGAATAGAAAGTTTAGCTTTTTTGGCTTTTCCGGGTGAATGAATCGTCCTTTTGATTTAACTGTCCAAAAATCATGCATTGATACTTATGAGATCCATTATACCAATTCTTTAAGTTGAATTTTGCTGGTTCCATCCAGAGTTAATGCTGCTGGTGCTGGTGAACCATTATCGGTGAAGGAGTTTGCATTATTTACACTGTGGTGATGATGATGATTGAATTGGGGTTGAATTTTAGAGACCCCATAAAGATGAGAATTAAATTGGAGATGATTGAGAGGTTTGTTGTTGTTACTGTTATAGTTTACAGTATTATCGTTGATGTCATTATCAACATTTACATTTGATTTGTTGTTTGACCCAATGGTTGCATCAATTTCGGGTGATGTTGTAAATTTTGAAAAAGCCAACAAGGTTTCCGGAAAATTAGGTGGTGTTGCTGGAGTATTGGCTGGTGTTGTAAGTGGATTATATCTTCCACTTGGATTAAGCCCGACAACGGGTGACTCTTGAAAAAAGATACTCAAAGCTCGTTGAAATTGCCAATTATTGTTTTTAAGCATTTTCTTTGCCTGATCATGATTACACCCAGCAACCGAGACAAACTGATTAATCATAACTTGTTCCCGTAGCGTGTCCATCGCATCAATCTTGTAAATTTCCTGGATCGTTTGGATAACAATTATTGGACCACCTAATCAACTGTAAAACATCCAAAAAAACAGACTGGTAATGTTAACAAACAATGTAAGCAAAATGTAAACAAAACAAGTGGATAAGAAAAAGTAAAGATACGCACAGTTTATCCTCTGTATTAATAAATCGTCACAATTTGTAAAGTTGATGATGGTCACAAATCATTTAAAATAAACTGTAACAGGAAAATTAAATGAAACAAAATTAGCAAACACACAAAAATAAAATAAAATGCGCGTTCAAAAAAAATATCACACAAACATTGCCAACACAAATGTTTAATGAAAACAAGTCAACTTTTGTAACTTAACATAATAATGGGAAAATACAATTTTTCCCTCTCAGAAGAAGACGACTACTAACAGTTATCATAGATGGAAGCACATTTTGCAATAACAAAAATTCTTGTTAAATTAACTCGATTTGTTTAATGTTTTCATTTGATTTGACATTTTAAATAAAAATGGTTCCAAATCAAAATGATTTATATCTAATCAGTGTCTCTAATTTATTGTACCTTAATCATCAAACTCTGATTTGCAACACTTGTGATTAACCTGTGATTAAACCCAAGATTGAACCAATGTTATTTCAAAGGTAACCTAAAAAAAGCTTCATCTGGCTTTGGTTTTGATTATACTTTAAAGATGGAGTTACCTTTCTTGTTAAACATGGTGATTAACTGATTATTTGGAACGGAAATTGCGTCACAAGATATTCTCATTGTTTTTATGATTATATTCAAGGTTTGAACTCATGTGAGCTGAGTAACTCAACATACTGTCCATGATGGCGCATTAAAAGAGGAAACCGTTTGTCATCCAGATGTCAACCCATTAACCCGACTTTTTAATTTACTCGTTTTGTTAACCATTTTTTATGATGACCATTAATTTACTCTGATTATACATTTATTGTTCAACCAGTTTCCTGACTTACAACTAATCAATTTAATCAGCATCAATCTAGCAGAAAGAAAAGGACAATTCCAAGAGTAAAGCTTGACTCCACTGGAAACCCAAATCATGCGATTTTTTCTTATGATGTTCAATTTGTTGAATTCAATCAAAATTGATCTCAATCAGTTCAAGAATGAAATTTAAATGATTCCAATTCATAATTTCCATTCATTCTTGACTTTGGAAAGTCAACTCATCTGAAAATATCATTTCTTGAACAAATGCACAACTCCAATTGTATGTTATTACAAGCAATAAAATGCAAACAAACATAAAATTTTCAACTTGAATTGAAATTGAATGAAAATTTAAAATAAAAATGAAGAGAAAAGGAAAAGATAAAATAACAAAACATTGAAAGGTCAAGAATGGACAATTTGAATGAACAGTAAAGAGTAGAAGGGAAAAAATATCATTCAAATTTAAATTATTCAATCAAATGGTAATGTTGTACATAATAAAACCATAATGGATGTCAAGCCAAAAGGACCAGCAAAAAAATGAAGAAAAGGCAAAGAATCAAAATATTAAATAAAAACCGGAATGATGTTTGAATGGAATGAAAGAATTAAATGAAATGAATAGCAAAATATTGCTAAATGAACCAGTCAACAATTGAACAAATTGTAAAGGTAAATGTCTTGATAAAGAAGGCAAAAAATTGGAACCAAAATTATCATAATAATGCGAAAAAAACAAACCTTTTATCAACTTGAATTTCACCCTTTTTCTGGTTTCCTAAAAAAATGGTTTCAAATGGTCAGAGAGTTGAAAAAAGCTGAATAAGTTGAAAATTTTGAAGAAGAAGAAAAAATGATTGCCGAAGAGAGAAAAAGTAAAACCATTTTCACCCAGCAAAGTCAGGATAATGTTCATGATGATGATCATGAAAATGGTCATTTTTATCATTACATTTGCACACTTGAACCATCATCAAATTTGGTCACTCAACAACCAGAGTATATCTTACATGTAAACTTGTGAAGAGAAAAAAAAGTAAAGTCATTACTGGTCCATGGCTCAACCCTAAATATAAATAACCAACAAGGTCCATCATGAAAGGGGAATGGATATTGGCCTTGTTATGAATGTTGAAGATGAAGATGCAGAAAGGGTGAGTATGGTGATGATGAGAATGGCGGTGAAAGGGAAGAAAAGGTTTCTTGGATAAAGAAGGAGGACAGAATGGATAATGGATGTAAAGGGAAACTGTCTTCGTATTTTCATGCTATTAGTGGACCAATGAGCCGATCAACAATGACAACCTAACCTCATCACATGCAACATCCAAAAGTAAACCATAAACGCCTTTCCTTTTCCAATTCCTTCGCTTCTTTTCATTAATTCAACATTTATTTTCACATCTTTTCCCATCTTTACCATGTTCATCATCCTGACACAAGTCAATCTTGTTTTCCTTCCTTAACCTTTCATCTTAACCATAACTTTAGCCTCACAATTTTGAGCTGCTTTTATTTTCAACATAAACTTATGCAAAAAACTGATCCAAAATAAAGATTGAAAACAGTGAAGAAGAGTCGACTGTTGGACGACTCGTAGTCAGTCAAAGAGCAACTTGACTCGGTCAAGTTACAGTCAGTCAATGAATGTAACGACTGACTTCGATGTCTAAGGCTTAGACTCTAGAGATGAAAAAAAGGCGATGGAAAGCTGAACAAAATAAAGTTCGATCTTATTAAACTTTCATTTATTGTTTAAAAATTTCCGCTTAACTTGACCCTACAACAGTATTTTTATTACAATTTTTTCGCGTTTATTCCAACTTTGACTTTCGCTATTTACAATTTGTCATTGATTACAAGTTGAACATCAAAAAATGATGCTTTAATATGTCTAATAACAAGATATTTACACAAAATTTACTCAATTGTACAGAGTTTTTCTTGATTACTTTTCATTTTGTTTATTGACAAAATGAATGATTGACGTGCAATTTGATAAGTCTTTTTGGTAATATTAATCTATCTTTAAGGTTAGTTTTTAATTTTGTTGCTGTTGGTGTTGTTTCATTTTTACAGGTAAATTGTAACAATCTGGAAAGTTTAGTTTAACATTTTTGAGTTAATTTGGTCCAAAGGTTTGCTCCTTTCAAAATTTTTTCGTGTCAACCTAATTTTTTAGCTTCACATGATTGATGGCAATGTAATTGGCAACTTTAATTGTTGTCATCATCAGGATACAAAAAGAAAAGGTATCAAGTTAAACATATAAATTATCATCTGATCAAAATCATCATTAACAACAAATGTAATTAAAACAAGGTTCTTCTCCTCAATGGTTAATGATGTGGTTTTTGCCATCAACATAACGACATTTTCCTTTGGTTCAATCAGGCCACAACAAACATGATTAAAGATGGTAATACAAGGAAAGGTTCATTTCTTGTACATTTTATCCAGTTTCACGATCTCTTCATCAGATGTTATCCAACCATTGTTATCATCAGCTTTAACAATTGATATTTTTCTTGCTTCTTGTTTCACCATTTATTTATTGTTACCTTCATCCACATCATATTTCACCCTTTAAAGGCTCTTAATTGTTCCCAATGTCAGGCTTGTTTTACATTAAATATTTGAGCACAGAAAATAGGTTGTCATGGTTTGACATATTTCAGCAAATGTTGGACGATCTTCAGGTCTATTAAATAAAAAAAGGTAAAATTAGTAACATTGGAAAATATCGTTTCCTCAGAGATTCATTTTTGTCAAAATTTTGATTTATTTAAACTAATTTATTGCTATATTAGCTTATTATTTAACGGTTAATCAATTCAACAATTTGTGTAAAATGAGCTTTCAAAATGGGCGCCTCTTAGTTAGCCGTTATTTTAACTCTTTATACGTAATCACATGTTTCCCTCTCATTTTGAATTGACTTGTTTCTTTATAATGGTTTTTGTTTTTAATTTTGTTTGTGGTTGATTTTGATTTTAATTGGGTAAGTATTTCAATTTAACATTCAAATTTATGTTTGCTAATGATATTAACTAATTTGTTTTAATTGTGTTTCAAGATTGGTAAAAGAAGGTGTATTGCTTTATGGATTACTCAATGGACTAACCAATTGGCTTGTTAATGGACTAATTTGCTGGACTATAAGTACATCAATGTTTGGTTGGCGAGATTTCAATGGTGAACATGAGTTTAGCAGGAGATAAGTCTAATTATGTACTTATGTTATAAATTGTAACAAATGAAAGACGAAGACCGATGAAGGTACAATCTGGTTAGTTACGTATCTTTTGTGTAACTACAGAAAAGCTAATCTGTTTTTTCTTACCTAAATTGCCAACATTTCCACATAAGCTGGTATATTTCTTGGGGACAATTATCAGGCTTTGGAAGACGTCGATTCTCTCGGAATAATCTTAATATATCTTGGCCATCCATTCCCTAATACAAAAGGAAACAAGATGGAAAGAAAGAGTGATAAGTCATAATAAGTTTACCATTGGAAAAAAAGAGGGAAAATTGAATCAATAGCAATATTATTATTACCAGGCGCAAAGGAAGGATCAAAAGTGAAAAGTGAAAGAGAAATGGATGAGCAAAGGAGGAGAAAAACATTCAACGGATATTGGAATCATTTTTCAAGATGAAAAGAAAGATTGGAAAGATGATGATCAAAGGGAAAGGCCAATATTGATAGGGATGGAGAATAATAATCATGTAAAGAGATGATGATGAAAATATTAAGTACAAACGGTTGACCCAAAGATTGAATAATGAAAAATGAAAAGAGAAGGAGAAAAAAAAGGAATGAATAAGCAAGATAAATACTAGAAGATGAAGACAAGAAGGAAAAACAGTGAACATGATGGTACAACAGAGAGCAGAAAGTAGAGTAAAAAGAGTAAGTGATGATAATGATGATGATTATGTTGTTGTTGATGTTGATGATGATCTAGTATAAGATGAAGTAAATCAAATTGGGCGTTGATGAAAGATTCAAGTTAACATTACGGTTAACTTAAAGCAAAGTACGAAGCAAGAAGTTATTAATATATCTAGAATCAAGAAAAAAAGCCAAAGACTCTGTTGGATACTTGCAGTTGGAAACTAATTTCATTTCTGATTTTTCTAATCAACAAACATATGACAAGGATTGATTACAAATAATAGTAAACACTAAATGATATAACTGATGGTGCAACGATATTGAATAACTTTTAATATACCAACATTTCCCTCAATCTGGTAATTCATTCAATCAACTTCATTCTCTTCACCTGGAATTGCTACAGTTATACACACACACACACAAAAGAAGGAAGCTAATTGTTTCAAACCTAATATGGATCCAACCTAATGTGATTATCGAGGAAAAATGATGAATACAAAAAGTGAAACTAAAAGTGAATCTGGTTAATTTGTTTCAAGATTGTCATTTAATACTGACATGCAACTCTTGAAACAAAAAAGCTTTCTTGCATGAACAAACTTGTGAATCGTTTTAATATCATCGTGTGTTTGAAATGAAAAAAAACAAGTTACACAATTTTAATTTGTATTAATAGAAGACGAGAAAATTATTATCATTGAAGTTGTCAACTGTCAAAACTAAAAGATAATTAAATCTGTTGTAATTTCATTTCTGTCATCATCATCAGGAGAGTAACTATTTTGCAGCATTTCAACATTTGTGAATAAAAATCGTTTTCACAACAGATTTATATTGTATTAATAATAATAGCAATTATCATCACTCTCATCATTACTACTACTACAAGGCTGTATTTGAAAGCAAACTTTGATGAAACTTTTGTTAATTGTTAATGAAATGGTTAAAGATTGATTGTTGAAAGTAAAACCAGCAAAGAAGAAGAAGAGAAGAAAATATCGCTCAAATGAAAAGCAAAATGCAATAAGAAAAAAGAGAATGAGAAGAAGAAAAAAAAATGTAATAACAACAGTAATAATAATAATAATAATATTAATAATAGCAATAATGATGATGATTGCTAAACAATAAAAATGTCTTGATCAATTTTAGCTTCAATCTTAATGTTTCTTTGCTCCGTTCCGTTGCTCAAACAGAAACAATTAATGTTTCATCTTTTTCTTTGATCGCCTTTCCATTTTCACTCCCAGTTCACTCATTGACAGCCACCAATCAAGTGCAAAAACTTTTGCTGCTCCATCAATTCACATGCCTTGCACAGTTCAATAGCTTTGAGTCGCAAAAAAAAGTTCACCAAGCTTTATCCAGGCAAACAAAAGCTGACACATAAACAACTATAGTTTTACAAAAGGGAGGCAAAAAATGCACCAACAGCAATATTATTATCACAATCTCTTGCTTATTTGATAAGTTTCCTAGTCAATTGGATAAGAAGCTGAAAATTGAAAAGATGAACTTCAACTGTACAATCGATGATAACAGTTGCTGCCACTATCAATTCACCAGTTCCCCAAGCATAAGCAACAAATTCATCGCAAAAATTGTCTCCAGCTAGATTCCAATTGAACTGAGTTCGTTGTTGAAGTCTCCGAAGTTTGAATGCTTTTTGCCAACATTAACGAAATCTGAATTGGGACAGTAACTGCGAAACTGTGTTCCCTCTAAAATGAACCCGAAATCAATTTCAACCTTTTCTTGTCTCAATATTAAATTACGCTTGAATCTTTGTTATAACAATAATTATGACAGGGAATCACTGGGAATGATTATGATGGATCAGGTAAGAATAGAGGATTTGAGAGGAAAAAACATGTTCTCCAAGTTTATCATATTATTCTGGCCAGTCTCTTGTGGCATATTTTCACCATCTTTATACATTCTTGAACATCTTATTGTACTAATATAAACAACAACAATGGATGATAAAACATTTATCATAACAGAAAATACAATAACCTGGAAAGGGAAAAAAAGATGGACAAAACTGACCAAACAAAATGAAATGAACAAATGAAGGTAAAGTAGAGAAAGAAAAAGGTAACATTAAATTGGATTGAAAGGTTTTACCATTTATTTTTCAACTTCAATCCAATTCCTATTGGAATAGATTTTTATATTGATTATCTTTCAACAAAGAATTATGATCATTTCAACAATTTTTCATTCCCTGTAGAATCTCAAGAAGAGAGCAAGAAAAAAAAAGGTAAAGAAAAATACCAATCTGAGAATTTGATATTTTGTTCTATTCTCTTTTTTTCTCTCCTCATTTTGTTCGACCTTTTTACTCATATAAGGTCAAGTATGTATACTTGACATGATTGTCCTCACCTTAACAGGTATATAACAATAAATAACTTTTATACCTTTTGCGGTTCACCAAAAGTGTGACCAAAAGAGTGAAAAAAAGGACAACAAAAAGTTTTGATTTGTCTTTTCTTTTCCCTTTCCACTCACCAATAATTGTTCAATAATACAATATAAATCTTGAACTGATTGTTGAACTGATTGTGATTGATGTAACAATCAACTTGGAGTGTGAACAAAGTAGGAAAAAACTGAATTTCCAACAATTAGATTAGAATTGAAGATTATTCAACTTTTCAAGAAAATCATTTGAACTCAATTTCGAAGGGAAAAGTGCTCATTTTTGGGAAAAATGTATTTATTCAATCAGTTTAATCTTGAATTTCATGATAATCTCGTTTTGCTTTTTGCCTTTTCATTTTGTAACAATAAATAATAAAGAAATAAATTGTCACCATTTAAAAGCATTTCAACCCAAATTTGGATCCTTTTATGTTCCATTTAAACGTTTTCTCTCATTTCATTCAACGTAACTTTATTGCATGATGATTATCACCATTATTTATCGGCACATTTTTTGCTTACGCTCAGTATAACAAATCATTTTGAATGGAAAAGTAAAAGTAAACTTGGAATGGCGAAGGAAACTGGGAAAAGTTGAGGCTAAATTGAAAGTGAAACTCCAATTAAATGTGAATTGACATGTTATTCAATGCTTTTTTACACGAAAATTTCATTAAACAAACACACTTGCACCAGATTAATGATTGAAAAAAGCAATTCTCATCATTTTCCTTACATCATGTTTCATCTACAGCCAATATTTTCACTTTACTTCTCATAATTTTAGTTAATGTTTACACTTGTAAATGCATTGCATCTGGTTGGTTGACTATTCATCCCTCCATGTCAATCGAACCATATAAAAGTTAAATTGATCAAAAATCCAAAGTATTACCTCGACATTATAACATTATGTTACTGAAGCCTCGATATTTGTGAAACAGAGAAGATTCAGATTTGGTTATCGGTTCTAGCAATACTTTTCATCGGGAACTAAGAAGCATCAACCTGCGTCAAGAAGTTTCAAAGATCTTGTTTTGCCTAAAGAGATAAGAAATCATGTCACTCTTTCATCATGGGAAAGTCAATCATGACTTGAAGAAACGAAAAATATTGATCGAAAAAAATTTTCAAACTAAAGATCTCATTTGCAAATGATAATCTCTTTTACTCGAACAAAAAAAACCTCTTCATCTGTGCTGTACTTTCGATCCATTTTTTGTAAATTTAGTTGAATGTTGGAATGATTTTAAACTGATGAACAAGAAAAGCTATGAAATTGTTGAAATGTCGACTTTGATCAAAAGATTCTTATGTGATAATTATGAGTACGAAAATCTGTGCGTTTTGTTAAACTGTATCATTAGTTAATTAATTTAACAAGTCATTACTTGTAAAGTTGAAAACAAAAAGAGATGAAAAACAAATGTTTTATCAATTTACTATCCTGAGGTCATTTATCCAACAATAATGTTAATGATGTTAATGTTGATGATAGTGATGATTAAAATATCTTTATGTGAATAAAGAGTAAACAATAATGGAAAGGTTTAGTCGATGATAACAGCCAATGAAGACTAGAATCATAAATCACAAGCAGAATAGCCTGAAGACTCATTTCACCAGTAATAACATTAAATACGAAATCAATATCAACAGAGAAATTGTGAAATTAAATAATGAATAATTAGAAAAGTGAAATGAAAAAAACTGTGTTGATATGAAAATGAAATATTGAACCTCTTTAACCACTTATCACTTTCAAGTTGTTTATTTATTGTTTTTTGGTAAATAAATAGCTGTTCAAGTTGAACAATATTTTATGGAAATGAAAGTTGAGATGAAAAGACAAACAAAAATGAGAAGCAAAATGAAAGCAAATAAAGGCAACTTTTGAAAAGGGAGTTTTAACTCCCAGTAAAAGTGAAAAAACAAAACAAGATAACATTACATTGATTTATGCTCGTTCAAGTTATAAATATGGTTTATGATAGGGAAAATGATAAGATAATTTGATAACGTTACTTTGATAAACTTATTTGAGATGAGATGAAATAGTGAAACTAATGATGAAAGGAAAAGATGAAGAGAGAGAGAGAAGAGTAAAGAAACAATAATAGTTATGATGATGGGTTGTTATCATGGTTGTGCGTGTGAATGTGGTTCAATGCTGGGAATGTTCATTTCTCTCTGTTTCTCTTATTGCTAAACATTTCTATTAATGTTGGTATAAAGTTATAATTTATAAGGTATTATGATAATGCCTGACGTTTAGTGAAAACAGTTTCTTACCTCATATGGTTTCTGTCCATAAGATAAAGATTCCCACATGGTTACACCATAAGACCAGACATCAGATTTGGTGCTGAATTTGAAATAATAAATACACTCAGGAGCATACCATTTTAATGGCCATTTGGATGCACTTTTAGCCTAAACAATGAACAGTTAAATGACAATGTATTAACAATTCAGAATCTTTTTTTACTCTTTTTTAAACTTTTTCCAACAATAAATTTCAACCAAGGATAATGGGTCAAATGTATCATCTCAATTACTGGAATGAAAAGCTCAGCAGACTTGGTGAGAGAAGATAATTTGTTGGATAAAGTTGAAGTGATTTTCAGGTTTAACATGAACTAACCTTGTAATACTCTTTGCCGATGCCGAGGGCTCTTGACATGCCAAAGTCACTTACTTTGGCAAACTTTTCATTGACCAAAAGCACATTACGAGCTGCCAAGTCACGATGGATAAACTGTTTACTCTCAAGGTATTGCATTGCCATGGCCACTTGGAGCAACAAGGCAATGATGTCTTTAATGGTCACTCCAAATCCATGGTCAATCAGGTATTGATTTAATGGTCCCAATGGTGCCAGTTCCATGACTATCATGATTGGATCGGCTTCACAGACGCCTATCAAGCGAACAATGTGCTTGTGATCCAAGGCTGACATGGTTTGAGCTTCACGTAAAATTTCACTCTAATGAAAAGAGAGGAAAGACATTGAGTTGTCATGTTTTTCAATGGAAATTGTTGCATTTATTTTGATCATTAACTTGAATTATTGGGTTAAAGTGAATTGGTGTTGAAAAAAAGGTTCAATCTCTACTTAATGATCAAGACAACTTTTTTGTTTCTGTTCAATGGATTGTATTGAAATAACGAGTAATAATTATAATGAAAGATGATGATCCATCAAGTTGGTGTAATTTTATTCATTACTTTGTTTTCACATTGAATAAGGTGCATCAAGAGTAACAATCCAAAAGAAGAAAAACATTTTCATTTTCTCACTTCTTTGTTTTTCTGCCTTTTCTGTTCATGAAATAAATCCAAATTAATGAATAGTCATTATGTGTGTGTTCAACTTGTGCTTGTTGCGTGTGTGTTAAACATTGTATTTTACTGTTGATGTACAAGTATTACAAAGTTACTAAATCATCTTTAATGTTTACCTTCAAATATGTTATGAAGGGAAACTCAATAAAAAAATAAATAATCAGTGATAATAAATATTGGCTAATTCAAGTCAACCCAGGATAATGCAAGAATCATTAGCCAAGAAAATTTATAACAACCTTCCAATAAACAGGTAAACAATAAATGTTCAAAGAAGCAAATTACTTTGATTAACTCAGTTCGAATAAAGTTCCAACAGAAAACTTTTCGTTCCTAAATTATTATCGATTGCAGTTGTTCGCAATCGTTTCAATTTCGTTTATTGATTTGAATCATTCCCATCGTCAGAATGTTTCCCATTTCGGTTTTATTTGAGTTCACTTGTCTATCAATTGGCATTTGACGTACAGTAAAGAACGATCTATCGATTGAAATGGTGAGCTCGCTGTTAGTTCTGATTCTTTTTTTTCGAAACTTGTTCCATCTGAAATTTTCACAGCTTTTCACTTTTCTTGTTGACATGATTTAATGATTTTCAAAAGAAAAAGTTTCAACATTTAATGGATATTCAGGAAGAAAACAATTGAAAGTACGAAACTTTTGCTTATGGATATTGATCTGAACAAGAAGAAAATTATCGATATTTTAATGGAACTTTTCATTTCTTTTTCTTTCCAACTCTAGAATGGATTTTCTGTTGATAAGAATCTCCAAGTTACTCGTTATTTTTAATTCCCTGATTCTGTGATTTTCATCGTCAACATTTCCCTTTATCATTTCATTTTGCTTCTGGTTTTGAAGGAACAATTTTCGCTGTGAAAACGATTTAACCAAAGAAGAAGCAAAAAAAAGGAAAATCTAAAGAACAATCATATTTTACTTGACCATCATAATGACCATTAAAGTTATGATGAAGCTCTTGGTGACCAGACATTATCATTACCATTATCATAATAATCATCACTTTATAAAAGTTGAGAGAAGATCATTTTTTTAAATATCATTCTCATTTCAACCATTTTACGAACAAGCAAAACAAAACAAAAGCGATTCCAATTTTTCCATTTTCACAAAATCGACAAAAATCGAGTTCTAAATCCAAGAAATTCAACTTCGAAATCAACTTTAGAAGCGAAAAAAAGTTGAACTTGCAATTTGACGAAAAATAATTCCAATAACAATGATTATTAATGGAAAAATAATAATACAAATTATGTTTAATGATGGCAAATGGATGATGTTGGATGGGAACAAAAGTGTATTATACTAAACATGGGTGAGGCGGAATATAAAATGGACCAAATTTTCTTGTTAAACATGAATATCTATTTATTTACAGAATTTCTTGGTGGAAAAGTTTATCATGACAATCAAAGTGACAGCTTAATTTAACGTTTTAATCAAAACCATGGCTTTGAATCTTTACTTCATCATCTTTTTTTTCCCTGTCGTTAAAGCCATCATCTTTATAATCCAAAGTTTATATTATAAGATGAAGCTTCTTTTACCATGAAGATAATAATAATAATTTTTTCTTTTCTTTCCTGGAACAATCAAATTGAATATCATTTTGTCAAAGTAAAAAAAAAGTTTTTCTCTTCGCCTCCTTAAATTAATCATCTTCTTCATTCTCTTACCTTTTCTTTCATCCAAATAAGATGATAATAATAATCATCATAAGAATAATAATCTTGGCATTATCATGAGAACAATGAAATCAACTAAGCAAAACTTTGCAAATAGCAATACTGTTTTGGGATAAAAAAACGAAAAAATGTAATAAGAAAACCTTTTCTTTTACCTTTTCCTTTCACCTATTATCAACCTTTCTACAGGGTTGACAATTTATTCTGGAGAGACTTTGAAAGCGTTTAAATTTTAAACTACTTATTCGAATTAGAAGATTCAAAAGGCATCTTGTAGACAAAATAAAGGAGATTAAGATGAGATGAAATTCGGCGTTAAATTTTGTTAGGAAAAGGTCATTTTTGCTATTTTACGAAAAAGTGTCATTTCAATATGGTTTTAGATTTTGAAACAAGAAGAAAAATTATTTCAACTTATTATTTATGTGGTCAAAATGAGTATCAAACTCACAAGAAATTATTGCTTGAATTGAAAAAAAATTGTCCATCTAAATCATCAATTCATCGTGTTGTGCGAACCTGGGAAAATTCAAATGGTGAAAAGGTCAAAATTAAACGATCTCGACATGTTTTGACTCCAGAAAAACTCAATGAAATTTCAGCATCTGTTACTGATAAACCTGAACTTTCTGATGTTCGTCGTGCTAATGAACTGAAAATTTCTAAATCATCTCTTCGAAACGGTAGGAAAATTTTATCAATTAAAGCTTATAAACTCAGAACGGTTCATGAATTGAAACCCGAAGATAATGAAAAACGAATGCGATTTTGCTCCTGGTTAGTTGATTTTTTCAAATGTGAACAGAATAGGTCAATGATAATCTTTTCAGATGAAGCATATATTGAGCTTAATCCACCTAGAAATTCTCAAAACAATCGATATTATTCAACAGTGAAACCAAAAATTTTTCAGGCTAAAAAACATTTCCCTAAAAAGTTAGGAATTTGGGCAGGATTATCTGGTAAAAAACTTTTTGGACCAATATTTTTTGAAAATGTCAGGATTAATTCTGAATATTACATATCTTTGATTAAAGAATTCATTAACATGATACCGAGAAATCAGAAAAATAAGGTTTACTTTCAACAAGATGGAGCTCGAGCTCACACAAGTAGAGCATCAATTGAGTTTTTGAAAAAACATTTTGGAAAAAGATTAATTTCTCAGAATTCTGAGTTATCATGGCCATCTAGATCATGCGATCTGAATCCATTAGATTTTTACCTTTGGGGTCATCTAAAATCTCATCTTTCATATCAAAAATTTTCCACTATTGATGAATTGAAAGCAATAATTTTGAACTTTTTTTCCTCCATTAACGCTCAAGATTTGTCAAAGGTTATCGATAATCTGAACAAAAGAGCTGAAATTTGCATTACACAAGAAGGTGGCCACATTGAAAATGTAATGAATTAAATTCTCTAAATCTGATGATCAATTTGAGCCCTCATACAAGTAATAAAGTTTAATATTTCAAAAAATATATCAATTCAAAGTCTCTCCAGAATAAATTGTCAACCCTGTATAATCGATATTGAAATGTTCAGTCAATTCAGTCATTTAGAAGTTATTCATTTCCTTCTTCAATCATGACAGCTTCGATTCGACAAGAGACTGGTCGAATTCATCTCTATAAAGGCAATGGAAATTGTACAATCATTCTATTTCAATACAGAGTAGAACCAACTTTCATTTGAACAAAACCAGCATTCAAAAGAGTAAAATAAACTGACTAAAGACTCAGAGTTTCATAGCAACAAAATTAGCGTTTAAATGACCAAAATTCACTTTCATAAGTTAAAAACTCTCGAGTTAAAGAGTATCTTTATTCAGTGCGTGGATTATTTCGATAATTGTTAATTACTTCTTTTCTGATGCATCGCAAATGAAAGGTTTGGTCTGAATGTAACCCCAAAAATATACGAATTTTTAGAACCTGTTATTCTATACACTGTAGTTGGCATTAAAATGAAAAAAGATGCGCATTAATTTGCGAGCCTAAATGTTTTTGAACGTCTTTCCATATCCATTCATTTTGATTAATCTCAATATTTGATGCTAAAATGCAAAAGTCTACAACACCGGGGGTTCCCAAGTGGTCTCCCTCCCAAGTACTAACCCGGCCCGAAACTGCTTAACTTCGGAGATCGGACGGGATCCGGTGTTTTCAGTCTGGTGTGGTCGTAGACACAAGAAAGGTTCAATACTGCTATATAAACATGGAAACTTATTTCAATAGCCAATATCAATATTTTTTTTCTTCATTTTATTTTCTTTCTTTCTTTTTCTTTTTCAAATTCTAAATTCTAGCGAGAAAAATATACATAGAAAACTTTTCAATCAAATGCCTCGAATGAACGAATTTCTAGGTTGACTTTGTAGGTTTGTAGGGGTATAAAAACTGAGTCTATTAAAAAGCGTTATTCTAGTTTTATGTGATTAACAGTCTTCGGTGGAAAATTAAAATCGAATTCATTGAAAAATTAATGATAATCCTCTTTACATACTCTAAATAGTAACTCTTAACTCGAGAGTTATTGTCTTATGAAAGTTAATTTTAGTCATTTGAACGAACGATAGTTTTGTTGTTATGAAAGTTGGTTCTATTGAAACGAGAATCATTGAAAGACTTGTTTAAATTTTACAATTCTAGACGAAAAGTCTTGTGCTTATCAAAGTAAGCCAGCGCATACTATTGCTAATAAATGTGTAGATTTGAGTCGACTGAATGTTTGACAGGCTACAAAATGTCATCATTAAATGTTTGATTGAAATGAGCAACTGAAACAATTTTGATCGAGTCTCTAACTATTTGATTTATAACCATCGGGATTGCAATTTGGTTTTCAATTTCCTTTAATTAATATACAATAAATGATAAACCACTTCCTTCCTCAACAATTGTAACTCTTGATTTACTCAATTAATGACGTTTTATGGATTGTTTGTTTTTTCTGGTTCTTACTTTTGGGTGCAAAACAATTAGTTAATGAAAAAGGTCATTTGTTGATGCAAGTTGACAGTCTATTAAAAACATTTTCGTTGAGTTAAGCTGAAGATTGAAAAAGATTTTTGGCCTTCTTTTTGATCCAATATTATCTGTTATTGATGTGCTGCTTGTGATATAATGGTATCAAAAGGATTCTATTGGATAAAGGTGAAGGGAGGTAAAAAAAATAAGGTTGAATAGAGCTTTGTATTATTTTTTTCCTCTTCTTTTTCTTCTCTTGTAACAGTAAATGTTTAAATAGTTGACATTAATGATGAAAGTTTGTTAAGGTTGCAAGGTGATTGTTGAAGGGATGAAAAAGAGGAGGCAAAAGAAGATGAAAGAGAATCAACAAGAAGAGAAGAAAAGAGAATGGAAAAGTTATCAATTTGAGTTTTTGGTTAGAAGGATGATAATTGAAGGGAGAAAAAATTGATGTCAACTTTTCTCTTCCCTTTTCTGACGAGCAAAGATTATGATGTCTGATACAATGGAAGGTTGAATGAAAATTTCATGGAAAATGATGAAAATTATGATTGGAGGGTGAAAATGAAAAGCTAAAATGAAATGAAAATGATGATGATCATGACAGAATCAGAAGGTTCCATTTGCTTTGCAACCACAGGGAGGCTCAGGGAATTCAATGGAAAATATTGTAGGACAGTTTACCTCGAAAATGGGAAAAAAGATTGAAATCTAATCTAAAGTTGATTACATTGCCATTTGTCAAACATTAGTGAATAAAGATTATCCAAATTGGCGCATAAACTTCAATATTGAAATTCAAATGCCTTTGCCAAGACGGCCATTGTCGAGTTGAAACTAAATGTAAAGTCTTGCTTCGAATCGAAAAGTTCATTTTTAAAATTATTCAAAGTTGCAAATTTTTCATTCCATCAGCAAGTTTACAATCAAAGACAATGACAACATTAGCATTTTAAAGTTGACTGAAGGTGAAAAGGTTGCAAGTTGAACAAGGAAAGCTTGCAAGCTTTGTCTACGGTAAAAATATCAAAATTTGTTTTCTTTTTCTGCTTCACTTTTATTCAATTTCCCCATGAATGGAATGATGAAAAGTCCATGGCTGATTACTCTTTATATTTTCATTCCATTTTCATGCCACTTTCATCAACTTTATCATCTCTCTGTCACTAAACCTTTAACCTCTTGGACAATAATTTTCTGATACAATTTACTCAACTACAAAAGGCTTGATGTGTGTTCAAAGGTTCAACTCGATATTAAATTTAATTTTCTCCTCTTTGCTTTATTCAATTTTCATCAAAATTTTGAATCGTAAACAGTTTCAAATATGAAATGATCAGTTGAACAAATTGTGCCTTTTAGCCATTGACTTGTTATAATTTCATTTCAACTTAACCAAGTAAGAACAAGGAAAAACATTGTAATACTTAATATTAACAATGATAACATGTTCATTATCATGACAATAAAAGGTTCAAATATTACATGGAATACATTTTGATTCCGTTGAGAGAGTTCCAAGTTGACGGGTCAAATGATCAACAGTGAAGAGATGAACTTTTTGTTGGAAAATTCATTGTTTCTCATTACGATTCACTTGAACAATGTTACCTCAAGGCTATCCATGGTTTATTAGATTTCACCAGCCAGTTCAATTTCACCAGATTACATATTGAAATTCCGAGCATTCTTTTTATGGTTCATTCTGTTGTTCACTTTTCACGTCACTTTTGCTCAATGAATAGTGTTCTTGCCATTGAAATATTTTCCTCATCATATAATGTAAATATTCACAGGATCCACATTAGTCGAGATTGTTCAACCTTTTGCATCAACAATTTATCTCTTTACTCATGAAAAAGAGCTCAATTGTCAACATTTCAATCATTATATGGAAATGAATTCAATCAAATTAAGGTTAAAATGAAAATTGAAACTCAAATTGATGAGCTTCATTTTGTGTGAAAAAGGCTTGAATTGCTTTTTGAATTTCACTTTGAAATTGAAACTCTTTTTTTCTTTACTTTGTTTCCTTGACTTTAAATGAACAAATGATTTGGTTTGATTTGGAAAATTGCAATTGATTTGGAAAAAAATCTTTTCTCAATTAGTTTGGTGTTTGGTGCTAAAAGGACAACAAGTTGAATAACAAGTGATCTTGTTTAATGATTATCATCTCCTGAAAATACATTGTTGATAGAAAACCTACAGCTACCTAAGATTAACCTTCATCTGCTTCAATTATTGTTCAACGTTTTCAGTTGTCTTTTGTATTCTCATGCTTTTACTTTACTCTTCCCTGTTTTTGCTTCACTTGAATCACTGATCAACTCTCAAGTGACCATTATCTGTGCTTAAATCAATTTCCTTTTCCTCTTGATCATTTATACCGATCAAAGTGTATCAATGTTGATGGTCAGTAGGTAAGGAAGAAAAGAAAAAGAAAGCTCAAGAATCAATAGAAAAAAAAGTGCAAGAACTTGAACTATTTTTTTTCTCTGTTTCTCTTTCCTTCTCTTTCTGATTGGTAATGGGTACGAGGAAAACAATGAGTACAAATTAGGTTAGAAAAGGAAAGAGACAAGGAAAATGCAATCAAGAATAAGATGAGGACGAAAATGATGATAATTTGTTCAAGTTGAAAGATATTGTCAGATTGCATGATTTGCTCTTACCAGATAAAAACTAGAAACGTGAATAGACTTGAAAGTATAATTGTCAATAAGTTAATACATTTTTGTGGGTCAAAGAGGATAAACCCAAAATTCATCCAAAGTAGATTTACAATTATTAATACAAAAACCTCAGAATCAGAAGTTTCACATCATTATCAAGCGCAACAATCAAACTCAAATTAAACCTTCAAATTCATTATCAGTTTCTAATCAAATTTTTGAAGCTCGATACATTGAACTGATTGCTAGAGTCATCTATGAATCTCTATTTTATGTCATTTGAATACATTTCATCATGAATCTGATTTTTCTTGTGTTGGATGTTCCATCTTGCAACTCAAGTTGGTACAATGAATAGGCTTCTCTGCAACTGTTCAACCAGCTATTAATAAAAGTGTGAAAAAATGATTTTCAGCCATAATTGACACTTGTTTTTTGTTCTCATCCAATTAATACTAAATTATGATTGTAGCATCAATTAGCAGGTGAATGGTGTAAAAAATTGTACCACATAATTTAATTGAAATTTTATATTCTTTCACCTTCTTTTTACATACAAAACACATGTGAATGGTTGTCGACTGTTGTCATACTCTGGTTGAATTAGAATTAATATTCAAGTGTTAAATTGCATTATATATATATTATGTCAAATTATATCAGTCTCACGTTACTCATTATAACTGCTTCTGATAATATCATTATTATTAATAATATTGTCATGGGAAGGAAAAAAGACTCTTCTCAATGGGTCTTTTCATACTGACTAAGAAGTGAAGAAACTCTTGCTCTTCAACTCTTCTAATTATGATAGTGAACCATGTTGTTGAATTTTACATGAGCATGAAACTGAATAATGAAGAACAAAATTTCAAACAATTTAACAATTAGAACAAATGAAATGTCAACATTTACCAAGTTCCTCAGGTAAAGCAAAAAAGTTCACCAGAGTAAATGAGAAACATGTAATGTTTAAGGAATGATGAAAAGGCAAGAAAATGAGTCGTTAGTGAAGAGCAAGGATTAGCATCTTCAACATCAATCAATTGGTCTTTTGCCTGATTAACCCATTAAATGAATCAAGTTGGTAAACTTGATCAGAAGAAGAAAGAATAACAAGAAGAAAAAAAACTGAGATTGGCAATGAGTGAAAGAATTTCCATTCGAGCTTTGAAACTTTTTTCCCTGATCAAAAGTCAAAAGTTGATGAAAGGCTAAAAATGAAGCTTAAACTAGACCTTGAAGGTTGCCTCAGTCAGGTTGACCGAGTCAAGCTCAAAGTTGCCTCATCAATCGTCACTCCCAGCCTTGCCTTACTCAACCTGACCTGATCATTAAACTGGCTTGGCTTGCAATCATTACAATCATGGATACCACAACATGACTACTCTATCATTATCACAGGCTTTACTCTTTAACTTTGTCAATCTACTTGTGAGTGTGACTCGTTCATCTGCTGGGAGTGAGCAATCCATTAGTAGCTTGGGAAGGAAATCAAAAGAATGGAGATTCTTTTTTGCAGGTAATCTAATAAAACGATTGACTATCCAATGATTGACTGGACCTTAATGGTTTGAGCCTTGCTTTTTCCAGCTCTTCACACACTTATCATATTAGCCAGTCTTTTTTTCTGCTCACATTGACAGGCAAGTTGAACTTGAATTGGGTTTACTAGTAATAAGAGACTAACATCGTTACCAAGTTTCCAACAAGAATCTTTATTTTTACCGTTTTTCCTTCTTCTTTTTCTAGGTTTTCTCTTTCAAAGTTGAGACAAAATGTGACCAAAAAATGGAGCAACTTTCCACTGATAATGATGATAATGATGAGAAATTGTTAAATGGAATTTTGAAACTTTCTCATTTATTATCCATTGCTGTTGCTGTCTCTTGCTGATGTTACTTTTGTGATGCCAGTCAGTGTTGCCATTTGATTTAATAGTTGCAAGTTGAGAGGATGAAAATGATTAAGAGATAGTTCAAGTAAGATGGAACAAAGTTAATGGAATTGATGTGAACTTGATGAATCCATCAAGACCATTAAACAAATTGTAACCTTGTTTTCAAATCAACTTTTCTCAATTCTTTTCAACTCAATTTTCACTCAACAAGCCTAACTCATATCACATTAAATATAACCAACAATGTGAGAAATGAAGAGAAGGCCAGAGTGTAGGAAGTAAAATAATCATTATTTTTTCATTATTTTGATATTCACTTGAAGTAGTCGAAAAGTAACTTTCATTAGTTAATGCAGTAAAGTTACACTTTTCATTAGACTTTCAAGTTTCCCAATTGCATAGTATTAAGTAAATGTTTCCAAGTGTCTTCAGTTAGCAAGTCCAAACATAAGCTAAAACTGAAAATGAACAAAAAAAATAAGTTTCACTGATTATTCGAAAAGTGAAACTTTCATGACTCAAGTTGCGGTAAACATGAAGATAATGATGTAAAGATTAAATCATTGAGATGGTGATTTGTTGAAGAGAGTTTCAAGTTCCATCATCGATAAATTGACAAAGGTATTCAACCATTTTCCTTTCAATTGCTTCCTAATGTTGTTATATGAAACTGATGGACTGTAAGTCGAAAAATGAGATTGAGTAAAAGATGAAAAGAATTGCGAGAAAAAAAGATTTGACCAAAAATGTAAATAACATTGACTTGGAACAAGATAAACGTTGAACAAAACTTTCATGATTTGCATTTTGAAACGACTCATCATGAAATAATTAGACAATTTTCTCGACTTGGGTTCGATCAAGATTTGGAAACAATTTTAATGTCATTAGATGGGCAACAATTTTCTTCTAGTTTCTAGATTCTAATCAATAAACATGATTTTCGGGACTTTTTTTTTCTTCTTCGTGTCTCATCAGTAATCAGGAGAAAGTTTTACTTGAAATTACAATTGATTGATGATAATGATAATAATTCAAAAGGAAAAGAGGAAAAGGAAGAAAAATTGGAAACAATGTTAAGGGATAACAAAATTTTCTTACATATAATTGGGTGTTACCTGATGAATTAAGAATAAGATTCAGTGCAAGTTAACGATAAACGTATCGATCAATCATGTTGAGAATCATGTTCATCAGTAATTCTGGTTAATCTATTATACATATTCAGATTGAGAAGGGAAGAGAAGAGAACGAAGAAGAAGAAGGAGAAAAAACTGGAAAAAGAAATAATCGTTTACCTGATTCTCAACATTGACTTTTCTCTTTCTTTTCCTCTCTTCTCCACATTTCATCAATCATTATATCTTTTTCACTTTTCATGTTACATTCTAATATTTTATTGCCATTCATACCATCATTCAACCTTCTTGCACTAATTTCACTTGAATCACATTCATTAATAAAAATGATAAATCTTGAGCTTTTTACCATTCTTTCATAATCGCATTCTTTATTACTTGAAACAATTATGTTAATTGATTGATCTTTCATGAACATTCATCATGTGAGGCGAAAACTAAATCAGGTGGAGTTTGGTCAAACAACAAACAATTTCATTCCCATCACTTTCCACCGAAAATCCAAATCAATTCGAAAATTGAACAAAATTCCAAGAATCGAATTTTCCTCGCTATCAAAATCGTAACGAAAAAATCAAAATTAGAAATCAAAATTTTTTCCATTTTCCATCAGATTAACGATGAAGAAACTCAATCTTGTGAAAATGAATGAAAAGTTACTTTTACAAATAAAGAACGAACTTCTTTTTCTGAAAATCTTGAAACTGATTTAAATTGGAGTTTTAACTCCCAGCTTGGAGTGAAGAATATCTCAATCGATAAAGGGTTGATTGAATATTAGTATCTCTTTTAGGGTCAATATGGTCAAGTGTAAAATGGAAATTACTTTGAATAACTTGATGCACCTTACGAAGTAAAAAATTGCAATAATATTACTTATTGTGTCTCTTCATGTTTACACACAAACAAACACAAAGTAAATAAAATTTTCTTTTGTAATCTTATCTTTTCTCAACTCAACATCTTTTGCCTTCCTCAAACCTTTCAACAGATGAACCTGAAAGAAAAGGTAAAAGCTGGACATTTCTTTACGCCTTACCAAGCACAATATTAAATTTCATTGTCTTTGATATGCTCAAGATGTTTCTCTGAAGAGATAAACTTTTCTCTTCCATTTCACCGAAAATTTAAGATTTTCTTTTCAAATCAATTTCATTTCAATTTCAATAAACACCAATAAATGTTTGAAATTAAATTGCAAATGTCAAATTTTCTGATCAGTTTGATGAACGAAAAGAAGCTAAAGGATTCTTACCTTGTGATTCGGAATCGCCTTCAGTTTGAGTACTTTAACAGCAACCTGGATCGAGGCACATCCACTGGAAGATGGAATGGTTCCTAGAAAGACTTCACCGAAATAACCATTTCCTAAAGGTTTCTGAAGTGTTATAAACTTTGGATCAAGTGATATCGGTCCTTGTCTATAACGGGTTAAACTTTTATTCACTTCTTCCGGATCTTCCTCAAGGCAAACTGTGAAAACGAGAAAGAGATAAATTCAATGAGAAGTTGAACAAGGCGAAAAAAATGAAATAAATTGATGAGATAAGATGTGATTAGTACTACTAGTTGTTGTGGTAAAGGTAATAAGTCAAATGTGCAATCATGAAATGTATTTATTTTGGTAAATGTCTTGAGAAAGTAAACGAAATTCACTTCTCTTTTGAGTAGAAAGGTAAACTTGATTAGCTGATGAAAAGTGAATTGTAAGCTTTTGTATGCATTTCTGCTGAATCAGTGTGAAATTGAAGCCAAATTGAGATAAGAGTCAAGTGAATGTTAAAGGCAAAAGTAAAAGTTGATCGAGATCATCATTTTCTTCATGATAATGACAATGGTATAACAAGTCAGCCAATTACATCCAACACTTTACACGCCTCAAGCAATCATTGTTTTCCTCGCCATTTCCCAAAATACAAGTAGAAACCTTTTAATCCAAAACTGATGACTTTTCATCGAACATTTCATCACAAAAAATTATTACTTTTTGTTTGCTCACAAAAGAAACAAAAAAAGTTGAAAACATTGAAAAAAATGAATTTCATCTTTTAAATGTTACAATATTCAACTAATCTGAAACATAAACTTGTCAAAAGTGGAATCAAAGAAAGCAAAAGGCAAAAAAAGCTTGAAACGAGTTAATGTTAGAATAAGTCTTTTATCATTTTTTTAACGATTTTGTTCGTTTCATGAACAGATCAAAATTGAACAAAATTAATTACATGTTGAGAGATGAACAAGAAAAAATCTCAATGTTTGATTGAAATGTTACAAGATGAACAGAAAACACGGAAATCCAAGTTGATGTAACTTTGCTCAGTTGAAGTTTAATTTAGAGTTTACAGAGTTTCGATCGAGATGACCTTATGACGATCATAAAGTATTGTAAAGAGCATTAGAACTTGAAGAATAAATCATTTCAATTCGATGCCATTTTTCATTCATTTTATTGACCAAAGTGACACTTGAATATTCTTTTAATGGCATTTTGTTGATCAAACGAAAAGATAAAACAAACTTTACAACAAAACTCGAAAAACGACATTTTTTTGTAACATCTTTATTCGCTCGAGTCCAAAATTTTCTGGCTTCCCTTTTGACTCTTTTCACACTCAAGTAAATTCATTTATTTAGCCAAATCTAATTATTTATCTTTCATCTAAAGCTTCACCAAGTTGAATTGATTATTATAAATTAGCGAAAAATGGAAACTTTGAAAATGATTAAACAAAAGAAATGGAGACAAAAAAAGTAAAACTCATTTTTAAACATTATCATGAAGCTGAGTCTTTTGTTGAAATTATACTGTTAAATAGTATCATTATCATGTTTGGTAAAAGTTTGCTAATAGAAAGTGAAAACTTTTTAAACTCATCAAGTCATGAAAAATGGACCAAAAAAGAAGCAAAAATTAGTTAACAGTTCGTTTATTTTAATATATGTCAACTTGAATATTAACTCATCTCATTTCAAGTGAACAGTTATTATCATGCGATTCATCATTTGGGAAAATAAAGACAATTGTAACTCTCATTATACATTGTAAAAGCTTTTGAAAAAAGAGTCAGAACTGAAGCAAAAAATGTTGCCTCAACATGGAGAGTCGATTTTAGATTAACTGTAAAATATGAAAGAAAATGTTGATTTGCGATTTGAAGGTTAGAAAATTTCATGAAATTATTATTTATAAATTCTGTGGTCAATGTGAGGCGATAAAGTTTATCCGAAATGTTGCTCATGAGAAATGATTGGAAAGAATCGGAAAGTTGAATGAAAAGGTAAAAGCGTTTAAGAAAACAAAAATTCATCGATTCAAGTTATCATTTCCAATTGGCTTTAGCTAAGTTTCTCATAAGTTACACAATTGGAATAACAAATCAATGCATTTGACTGAAAAATTTTCCTTCCTTTTTCTCTGAAAATGTTTTTCCATATAAAATTTTCATCTTTTTTTCTGGTTCACATTTTGATCAATTTATATTTGAAATATTTTCCATGAAAAGCGAATGTTTTCTCCAGCTCTTTTCCAACCTGTTATCCATTATTCCAGACAAGAGATTGTTCTCAATGGACATTTGGGTGTAAATAAAGTTGAATTAGACCATTGAGATGAAACGAATCATACATCAAACTTATTCCCTAATCAATTGTTTCAATTAGGAAATGTATACATTCGAGTAAAGTCTATTATCTTTTCTCCTTGTTTCCATCTGATATCGAATTTTATTATCATTAGTTTTATACAAAATGCAGTCAATATTAAGAATAGAAAAAAGTAACTTTTCAAGTTCGTTCAACCTGGGAGTGATTCAGGAATGAAATCTGTTTCAATTTTTGGTCAAACCAGTCGAAGTTGGTTTGCAACACTTGATGTTATCAGAAATCAGACGAAAAGCTTTCATTCGGTTCATTTAATTTGACTATTTGTTAATTTTGGTGAATTTAAAGTTCATCTGTGAATAGATTTTGTTGAATGAAAAGAATCTGGAAAAACGATTGTGGCTTGTTTTTAGCTCTTATTTAATTGCTCAGATTATTTGTAATTAAAATGAATTTGTCTTGAAAGAGTCGCTGCATTAGGTAAAGCTGATGTAATGGGAAAAGTTGAGAACAAATTACATGGCAATGAATTAGTTTATTGTTAACAAATTAGAATTACTTTTCTTTTTGTTATCCTTTTTTTACACTTTCCTTGCCTTTTCCTCATCATCATTATCAAGCAAAGCATAAGCCATTTAAAAGAGAGAGAGAGAGATGAAGCAAACTCCAATTGTTACAGAACCAGATTCTGGTTTCATGGTAAATCTTATTGATGCAACTAAATGTTTAGAGATAATCTTTTTTGTTTTCATTATTGTTGCCATTGGAATGCTTATATTCATTGGAATGTGATTACATTTCAAATTGTCTCAAATTGTACAACTTTGGAATGTTCAAAGGTAAAAAGACGAAAAAGAAGAAGAAAAAGAAATAAAATAAAGGCTGAATAACTTGCAAGAATGTTGATACAGATTGGAAAAGGTAAGCAAGTGTAATGATTATGCTAATGAACGACAAGAGTTTCTTCAACAAAAAAACTGGCGACACTGAAAAGAAACAAAATGAAGATGCAAAGATTGATTGAGATGAAATAATGAAATCCAGTGAAACAGTTTATTATGACATGTAAGCTAATTAGAAGCCCTTTCACTTGTTGCCTGGAAATTGTTTGCCCTTTCGATCAGAACTCGAATTTACTTTTTTCTCGAAAAAGTTGAATTGCAATCATTTTCCAATTGTTTCCAATTCAATTATCCAATGAAACTTGTCAAGAAAAGAGTGTAAAGTTGAAACAAAAAGCTCAAACAGATTGATTGTTAAAGTTTAATTGAACAATTTTCTCTTTTATTTTCAACTTTTCACAGTAAAGTTCATTGAATAATTGATTTGGTGAAAAGATTTTTCACTTTTCTCTTTTATTTATTCATAACGGTAAATAGAAGAGGAAAATCATGGTTCAATGATTAACTATATTAAACATTCAATGTTTCCTTTATGAGAATGATGATTCATGAGTAGAAGAACCATTGAAATTCAAGTTTTAAAAATGAACAACAAAAGCGGCCAAAAGATAGAAAAGGGAAAATTTCAAGACTGAGCGTTCCATTAGCGTTTTCATTAGCAAACATCGTTTTGATAAGTTGAACAATTTTGCAACAATTGAAAAGCTAAAAGAGAGAAAAAAGGAAAATTTTGAAACTTCTTGCAATATCAATCAACTTTTCACTTGCAGTAGCATTTCCATGCTGGGAGTGAATTGAGTTGATGGAAGCTGAAAATATTGTCAAAATGAGAAGAAAAACTTCGATGGAAAGAATAAGAAAATTACTTGAAACTGCTGATTAGAGGCTGAGTTGATGCATTATCATGATCATCTTCCAAGATGGATAAAAGAGAAAAGAGGAAAAAAAGTGTTTCTTTTCAAGTCAACTTTTTCTTTCGTTCTGGGAGTGAAAAAGAAATATCAAATGATGTTGACTCGAAATAAGAAAATGTCTAAATCAGGCAAAATTTTCAGTTAAAGAAATGATTTTTTTCTTCTTTTCTAAATCATCTTCTGTCACATTTTTCTCCACAATTTTACCGATATTTATCTTCATCATTATCATCACCATTATTCTCATCATTATCATTATTATAGATGAAATAATGAAATACTTTTTTCTTTTTTTTTCTTCGTTTTTTCTATTCTTTTTCTTCATTTTCACAGCATTTCAAGTGTGCTTGTTATAAACGATAAATGTCGAACTCTTTGTTCATTCTCTTAATAATCAGTTCAATTCATTTTTCTTTTCGATACTCTTCATGATACATCTTTTTATTCCATTTTTTTTGCTCAACATTCACTGATAACCTTAAAAATGTTCACCACAAAAGAAGAATGAAAATGAAGGAGAAAAGAGAAGCAAATAAATCAATTGTATCCTTTACCTTTTAGCAAAGTTTACCTTTGAGAATGTGGAATAAGAAAATATCAGATAACTTGACAAAAATGTATTCATCATTCCATAAGAAAGATAACTTGTGTTCAATTGGAATTTTTCATCATCTCAAATAGTGTTCCATCTTTTCAGATAATCTTTCAGTCGAGTAAAATTTCATTCCGAGAGAGTGAAATTCATTTTCCCAAATAATTTCCAACCAAGAATAAAAAGGCTTTTCTGATTTATTGCCATGAAAATGGAAAGAAGCAAAGAAAACGAGAAAACTTAAACTATCAGCTTTCATTGGGAAATGCCAATTTCGCCAAATTATTTTCATTCTCATGGTTATTGAAAGGTTTGATGAAAGCATCACTTCGAAGGAACAAAAAAACTTGAATCCATTTTACTTGCAACAATATGCCTACCTTGAGCCATTGTTGCCATTAAGGTTGAACTTGAATAAGTGAATATCATGAACAGACTGATGACAACATTAATGGATCCCAATAAATTATTATTAACATTTGATTAAAGGAAGGTAAAGGAAAGGCGAAAATAAATGCATGAATAATTATCTATTTCATTTTCATGTAACATTCTGACAACATGTTATTCTCATTATGTTGTACAATCAATCCTGTATATCAATGTAGCATTTGTTTCACAAGAAATGTTTCACTTTTTGTTCTCATTCGTTTATTAATGACATTTGATTGGATAAAAGTTGACATTTTGTTGCATTTCTTACCTGAAGACTATTTTGAAAGGCGAAAATATTTTTTCCAAAAAATCGATTCTCTTTTTTTTCGATTAATAGTTTGTTCTCACCTGGTTCATTAGACTTTTAAGACTCGCTTCTTTTCGACAAAGTTTCGAGTTTCATCTCAAGTAGAGATTCTTGCAATATTCTGATAAGCTCAGTGTAATGCCATTTCCATTGTTTTCATGAGTGACATTAAGTGCCTTTCACTTTTGCTTCATCATTTTCATCTTTTCGTTTCTTTTTTTCCATTCGATTCACTTTCTCTCTTCGTTTGACACTATTTAGCTCATCTTGAGTGGGCAAAAAGATTGAGCTTCACTTGAGTTTCTTTTTGTTTCAAAAGAAGAATGCTTTTCCTCTATTCATCATGAAACATGGCATTATCATTTTTTTCTCTGATTTCTTTTCTCAACTTGAACTGTTTCAAAGTTTTTTTCTTATTCTTCTGTAAAATGCAATATTTATATGAATACTATTTATAATAACGTCAACATTATTTTAACCTTTCAACTGACAGTCTTGTCAATGAAATACAACAATGAGTTTTACAGTTGAAAGAGAAATATTAACTTTGATTGAAAAGTAAAATGGAAAAAAATAGTTAATATTCTGATAAATATATAAACGTAGTTCTTTGTCTGACAGAGAATTTCTATTGCTTTTGAAAAGCTTCAATAAGCTTATGTAATACACAAACATTTTGAAGCGAAAATACCTTTGCTCTGATTATGATTGAAATGTAACCAAAGTGAAATCTGGAAGTTCAGGGGAAAATGTTCACAGGTTTAAAATAGAAAGTAAAACTAAATTATTTTCCAACATTAAATTCCAATAGCTAATAAAAACGAAAACAGAACTTAATCGAAAGATTTCCGTTAATGGCGAAATTCGCTTCGTTCACATTTTCTTAATCAAATGAAACAAATTGAGTCGAGAATCGTTAGTTAACTGGTAATTTTTCGAGTGCAAATGAATACTGAACAGGCTCGAGTTGGAACTTGATTAGTCCAGGTTTTCGTTTTTTTCTGAAAGATTTCATTTTCGATTTGCTTTGAGTCGAGAGAATGGAAATTAGAGATTTCTGCATGATTTTTCTGATTTCTTACGAATTGTGACAAATTCTCGAAGAGAAAGAAAGTTTGGAATATTTTGGAATTTTATTCATTCTTTTGTTCTGAGTTGTGCGCAAATTAAAGTGAAAGATAAACGCAAATTGGCACCAAAAGAATTGAAAGTGAATAAAGTGATATGAAAATGGAGCAACAAATAAGTGAAAAAGCATAATTTTCTTCTTTGCTTTTCTCTCTTTTGGATCATTTGCAATTCCGATAGATTTTTACTATCAAAGGTAAACACTTTCACTTTAAGCAAAATCTCACCTGTGAAATGATAAGCAGAACAGAATGCAAGACAAAAAGTGTTTTTTCTCCTACTTTTTATTCCATATACTTTATAAAGTAACAAGTCTTTTTATCATATTATTTTCTTTACTTTTTTTCAAAAAAACGAATCAATTCTTTTCCCTTTTCTTTCCAACTCTCATGTAAGCTTGCTTAAGACGATTCTCTCTTCAGGTATTTCCCAACCATATATTCTGCATTATTATCAATTCTGTATTGTACACAACTTTTCCTTTCTATTTCCCTCTTTCACCGTCTCACTCCAAGTTACCTGGGAATGCAACTACAAAAAATGAGAAGTTCAATTGTTACCAGTTATTCTGGTTGAACCAGATTTTCTATTTCAATTCAATTCATTTTCATTCCTTTTCTTGCCTCTTTTCCTTTCCACTTTACCAAATGTTTATGATAATAACATTCAATTAACATTTGGCAGAGGAAAATTTCAAAGGCAAAAGGAAAGAGGATAAAAAATCTATAAATTCTGGTTCAAAATGAGCATTTTGTTCAAGTAAACATTCCATAATTCATTAGCGAAACTCTAGATTCAAAACTCTTCCCAATTGGCAAAAGGCAAAGAGATAAGAGAAGCAAAAATTTCTAATCAAATGTTGAACCTCAATCCTGTCTTTATTCAAGGTATTGACTGTAATGTAAACTTACTTAGATCAAGCTTGTTGAGCTTAACTTGTGAGCCTGATTGGCTTGGATCAAGACTTGACAAACCAAGCGATGCTTCCTTTACGATGAAATCTCGATCAAACTTTAATGCATCATAATCGTACATCGGTATCATACCAGAAGCGTCAACTGATGTCCAATGCGTCGCAGTAGTCTGTGACCTTTCCAAAGTTGCACGTTTGTTGGCCTTTTTAACAAGCTCCGGTCTATTGTAGAGACCCTCATCAGGTGGAACGGTTGATGTTGAAGAGAGTGATGTTGCTGCACAAATTGCAGGTTCACTTGCCCGTCTCTTGTCAGCCTCACTTGAATGGAAACACGAATCAAATTCACGTAAAACTTCAATCGAAGGTCGAGTTGCTTCAATTTCCTTCATCAGTTCTTCATTAATTTCCTCATAATTGGGATTATCACTGTTTTCCCTGTCACCAGACAACCCAACCAGACGGCCTGAATCAATTGAATTTTCAACCTTTTCCACTTCTTTTGATTCCATTGAAACGGGTTTACTTGACAAAAGTGTTGAATTTTCACTTTGCTCTGAATTATTTACAGGTTCATTTGGTGCCTCACTCGAAACGGGTGCACTGAATGATTCAGTTGGACGGCAAACGGAATTACTATTTTCTACAGTTTTACAGGCATACAAAGTGTTAAGGCATTTTTTATCACAAGATGAAGATGATACGGTCGATGAAAAGGGTGCAGATGAAGTTGTACTACTAATCACAGTAGAGTCAACCGATTGATTTCCAGTTGAACTCGAATTGATCACATTTGAAACTTTGATATCATTAGGTGTGGTCGGCCAATGGGAACCCTTGAAAGTTTGATTAAAATAACCATCGGTAATCAATTCGATTAAAGTTTTAATCTGTTGATTACAAGAGCGCTGTAAATTATCTTCTTTATCATTGTTTCCATTGTTTACCAAAATCTCATCAAACAACAACAAATCACTTGGATTCTCATTAACTTTACATTCATTATCATTGAGTGAAGTTAATGGCGCCTCATTACACTTTGAATCATCATTTGATTTATCTTTATCATTCTCATCATTCTCATCTTTTCTCCTTGATTCAGCTTTACTTGCCTTGCTTGGTTCACGGTACAGTTTAATTATCTCATGATTAGCATATTGAACCATTGGATGAACCAAGCCAAGTAAAGGTTTACTCTTTCTAGGCACTGGAATTGGTGGCATTAAAATGGATGAAGAAAAAGACGAGCAAGACGAAGATAAATGATTATCATTAATATTATTATCTTTATCTTTATTTTTATCATCATTATCATCATCACCATTATTAACTTGATCAGCATCATTTTCCTCTTTCTCCAGATAAACATTATTCTTTGCCTGTTCATCTTCATGAAAGGGTGAGATTAAAAGAGTTGAAGTTGAATAAACATCTTCCAAACTGGATGATTTGATTAAACCATTTACAAGGTAAGGTCCTGAAGTACCATTATTGGAACCACTTTTGGCAATTTTACCCTCAACTGAAGGTATAAAGGTTGTCAAATTGTTTACCAAACTTTTTGAATTGTCAATCAATTGGTTAGAAAAGGTTAAATTAAAACAATTGTCACCATTATCGCCGTTTTTACTCTCATTTAGAGAAGTGAAATTTTTTGGAAACAAATCAGTTTCATGATAATGATTTGATTCTGTAACAATCTCATTGTGCCCATTGGGATTAGCTCCATTTGAATGAACTCGGTTCAACAGAAAATTGTGATTTCGATTAATCCAGGGTGAGTTTATTTCCACATTGAGTGAGCGAAAGTTTAATGAATTTTGATGACCTAAGATAAAATGAGAAAGAAAAGTGAGAAAAAATTAATTTCCATTTTCAAACAATTGTTCAATTCACATTTGCAATTTACATTTTAAAGCGTTTCATTTTCTGTGCCTTTGCAAACCAACCTTCGCCAAACCTCAGAATAATTCAATTATTGGAAATGACTGCAATTCAATTAACCATTCATTTAATTAATTCATATTCCATTTCATATCATGATATTGTTTGATCAAACTTTTTCTTCACTTTTTCTGTGTAAATATTTGCAATTTTTTGCCTTCTTTTCACTACATTTTTGCACAACTTTTTTCCCATAAAAAAACTAGTCTAAATAATGTATAAATATGTTTTACTTTTGCTTTTCATTTTTTCGTTCAGTTCATTGATAAATCTGTAAATAAACTGAACCGAGTTTGGGTGAAAGAATATTTTGTTTTCAAAAGTTTCTCTAATTACATTAGAGTTGAACCTTGGATTAGAGGAAAAAATTTTATCGAGATTCAATGAAAAGTTGAAGATTCTTGAGATTTTTGTCAAGTTTTGATGTTAACTGAGTCTTTTGGCTTTTTGCTCTTTTTTGACTGAATCACTTTTAGATTAACATTCCGTGAATCTGAGATTTTGGATGAATAATGAGAACGATAAAGATTATCGTCATCATTAATATCAAATTGATTAGCTTTGATAGAGTCTAAAGATTAGTGGAAAATGTGGACGATTTGAGCAACGAATTAATGTACCGGGCGTTTTTTTTTCATTTTACGCCTTCATGCAGGCATAACTCACGAACTGTTAGTGCTACAGACTTCAGACTTGAACCATAAGCTTATCTAGATTGCACAACGATAAGATCAAGTGCTCAAGGTTATTCAAGGTCAATTCTTTATTTGACCTCTAATTGACATTGAAAGATCATTTTCTGAAATCGCAAAATTTTTCGGACCCGATAGTGTTAGTTCCATATCCATAACTCATACCATTGGAAAGATGGAATGAATTTTTCCTGAGCAACTGAATGTTAAGGAATCACCCATATCCTTTAGTCAGTATGAGTTATGAACATGTAACTAACACTATCGGAGAAGAAAAATTTTGCGATTTCAGAAAATGACCTTTCAATGTCAATTAGAGGTCAAATAAAGAATTGACCTTGAATAACCTTGAGCACTTGAACTTATCGTTGTGCAATCTAGATAAGCTTATGTTTTAAATCTGAAGTCTGTAGAACTAACTGTTCGTGAGTTATGCTTGCATGAAGGCGTAAAATGAGAAAAAAACGCCCGGTATTTACAAGTTTCATTTATTATGAATGTAAATAAACAAGTAGAAGGCAAACAAAATGGAAAGTCAAGTTTTGTTAAATATATTTGGTGTAAGTACTTCTGTTATAAGCTCAAGATGATGATCAAGATGAAGATGACGATTGAAGAAACTTCAGTGAACCAATTCAATTGGTGAAAGTTAATTTGTTATCGAACAGTAATACGATCTATTGTTGGATTGCCTTTTGTTTTTGGGTTATTTTCGTTTCTTCCCTTTACTTTTTCCTTCACTTTCTCTCTTTTTTTTGCTGCTTGTTATTTCCCTTCATTTTGGGCACAACAAATTAGATTTATTTATGCTGTTAATGGTAAATATAAGCCAGTAAATAAGATGAAAGATGATGAGAGTGGGTGAGTGAGTAGAACTGGGTAAAAGAGGGAAAAGTTAATGAGAAGAAGAAGAGAATAGAGTGAACATGAAAGGGCGAAAGGTGCAAGATGATGAAGATAATATTGATGAGGGAAAAGATGAAGAGAAAAGTTGAGGGAAAACCTTTTTAGTCCACTTTTTTAGCTTTTCCTTTCTTACGAGTTTTACTTGCTCTTGTTTATCTGTCTATTGATCTTTCATCTTTAACTATTTAGTTGAATGATTGGCTGGACAATTGGTCAGTTGGCTTTGTTTCTGATTCCCTTTTCTGGCTCACTTTAGTCTCACTTGAGTTTCTCATACATAACAAATGATTAGTTGAAATGGTTTTGTCAAACTCACCATCAACAAATTGCCTTGATTTTCCTTTTCTTTTCTTTTCTCTTCTCTCTCTTTTTCTTCCCCTTTTTTCATTTAAACGCAAATAACAATGATAATTGTAATGATAATTTGATTCTGTCAGGCTTTTGTTTCCCTTTCATTCTGTGCGATACCTTTTTCTGTCCAATTATAGCAAATCTTATCAAATTGACCACAAAATTGGCAACTATTTAATCATTCATCAGATAATCAAGTTTTTTTTGCTCAACAGTTCAATTCTGACAAGAAAAAAAGTTAATGTTAAGTATTTATTTCTACTTAAACTGGGAGTGTTAAGCTGGGAGTTTGGAGTGTTGGCAATCTTTACGTATATTTTGTTCGATGCAAAGTATCTTTGAAGCCTTTCGATGAATAATGCCACTTCTTTTAGCTGATTTCGCATCTCGTTTCTCGAATGATACTAATGATCACGACAGTTAATAAAGTGCTAAATTCGTGAAACTTGATTGACAACCAAATTCATTCCAAAAGAAGTTACAGAGAAATTTTATTCTTTCCATCTTAGCGTGAATCTTATCTGAATCAATCGAAACTGCAAAAGAAAATTAATCCAAAGTTGACATTAAAAAGTTTGGAAGTCATGAAATTCTGTCATGAATTCCTCTGTAATTGATGTTAGCAAGACTCGCAAAAGGAACCAAATTATCAAATCTATCAACTTTAAGAGCAATTTGCTTAAGACCAAAAAGTCAGAATTCAAAAATAAGGGAAAAACAAAAGTATTGTAACTTGAATAAAGTTTATTACAGAAAAGAGTAAATCTCAAGATTGGCCAATTTCTAGTGATTTATGCTTGAACTAAGTTGATACATTTTGTCTTTGCTCAAGTTAATCAATGACCAACCCAACTGACCATAATTAATAGCCTACTCCAAGCATGACAAAGGCTCATTTCATCACCCTTTTCACCAGTTTCTAGTTTTCATGAGCGATTGCAAGTTTAAAAACAAGTTAACAATGAATCTTTAGTTTCATTCCAAGTGTTTACACTGTTGGCATGTTAATATTTTTGTTTCAAATTCAAGTTTCTCAAAAAACCATCAAAACCATTTCACCAAGAATTTCACTCTTCATCTTGTTTCCCTGCCAAATAGCCATTCGTCATAATCTTGATTACATTTCAATTTCATCACGTATCTTGATACCTTTTCAGTGACTAGTTTCACGTTTTTTTCTCGTATTTTCATCTTTTCTCCCTTAAACCAAACTCTGTTGATGAAGGGAAGAAGAAGAAAAAAGTTTACTTTGTTTACACTTTTCCTTTTATTACTTTTCATTGATCAGAATTTCATCATATTTCGAGTTCTTTTTTCAGCCAACATTTTGTTCATTTCAAAGTTACATCTTGAGCAAATTATTATTACAAATGATCATCATCACTATAAAAGGATTTATCATTATTATAAGTAAAACTTTTTCCGTTTTCCTCACAACTGTCCATTACAACTGTCCAACTTGTCTCATACAAAAAACGGAAGTTTTCAATATCAAATGTTTGTGTTGAAAGAGCAACACAGAGAAGAGAGAGAAAAGAGTTTCTTTTTTTGATTACATTGACTTTTTCCCCTGTGAAAGAACCGGATGTTGATTCTTGTGAGGAAAAGGGTAAACAAAAGTTTCATCGTCAAATGGATAATCTTGGCGGAATTGAAATTCCGAGGTTCCAAAGACCAACTAATGACTTCCTTGTGAAATGGGACAAAGTGATTTACGATTAAATCATCTCGAGTTTTGGAGTACAAACTTGATCATTGGATGAGAAACTGAAAAATGAACTTTTATCAATTCACAAATGAATGGACTGTTGCCACTTGAAGATAATGAAAAATTTTGATATTCATCAAGAGATTGTCCAAAAGTCAATTTCGACTGTTGGTCCATTTAAATGATGAAGTTGAACAAGTTATTGAAATGAATTTTTGCCAAATTTTCAGTTGATATTAATCATGATTAGAAGAGAAAACTTTTCCCTTGTTTTTCGTCTCTTAACAAGTTTATCTTTGTTTCTCATTTCAAGTGAAAAGCATGGAAATACATTAACCATGGCAAAGACAAAGTTCAAATTGATTTATCAAATGGAAAGAAAATGTTTGCCAAAATGATGTCAAAAGAATAGATTTTTTTCTTCTCTTTCGAACAGCTTCTTTTTTAAAGTAAAATTTCGAGTTCATCTTCAAATGGAATTGAAACTGCGTTTGTTCAATTTCATTTGAAACGAAAGAGAACAAAAAAGAGAAACTTTTTTATCGCTCTAAAAGCTGATTCATTGGAATCGCTCTTTTCCTTTCACCTTTTTTTTCTCAATCTTAATTTGGAACTTTTTTCTCTTCTCCAGAAAAAAGCATATTTCATCACAAGTTGAAAATGAAATTGATAAAGATGAAAGTTACTTTATATGGAATGAATTAGTTGGAGAAAGGTAAGGGATGATATCATGACAAATGAATTCCATCATGAACTTTGATCGAAAACTTTCATCTTCTTTATACACTTTTCTCTTCTCTTTTCCCAACTGATTCAAATCAATCGAACCAATCATTGATGAAAATAGATACATTAATGAGCAAAAGAAATTAAAGTTTGCAAAATTCCAAGTAAACACTTCGATCGTTAGAAGTCGAATTTCGACAAAACTCGACAAAGTACAGAGAAATTCTCCGCAGCAAAAAAGATCATAAATTATGAACAAACAAGTTTTCCTTTTCTCTCGACACTAAAGATGAGTTATTCAGAGCAATTGTACTTCTTCATGAATTTCTCAAAGTTATGAGCCTCAGTAAAATTTCCGTTTTCCTTTACTTTAAAAGCCAACAAAAAGAATATTCAAAGCAACGAAATTGAACTTTTAGATGTCAACAGCAACGAATAATCGAACAGTAATTTCGGCAAACTTTTCTTCAACAATTCCAATGAAATGAGAAAAAAAAGTTATAAAAATAAATTCAAATACAATGAAGGCAAAAAATATTTCGAACAAAAAGAAAGTTCGAAATCGTATTTGAATATCTTTTGGACTCGCCAAGTGGCGAAAATTCGATGGGACGCTTGCCTAAAGTTAGTTTTTTATTTCGCAAAATGTTGTTCCTTTGCTCCTGCAAATTCTTCAGCTAAAAGTAGCTTCGATATTACTAATGATGTCGATGTATTTGTTTATTGCAATAAGTAGACACACCATAATGATATAATAAAGTGGTGCAAAGTAATGTTCATGTTAAGGAATCAAATGAAGCTTGACAATTGAAGTCAATTACAATAATGTATTATTGCTGACGTTAACCATTTTTTTTAATAACATTGAGAAAAGAACAAATTGTCAATTTGAAATTTTCTTTTCTTTCATTTTTCTTTCCCTTCCTCAACTCATACTTTCATGATTAGAATGGTTCCAACTATTTTGATAATGCTGTTTGTCTCTGTGTACAATCTATGAGTGTATAACAATGAATTGAATATATTTTTTGCTATTTTTTCTTCTTTTTGCTCAATTCTTATTTTTTCCTTGCTTCTTCTTCTTGTTTCGCTTTCATTCCAATGGTAAAGCAAATTGCCTGTAAGGCTCACTGAATCTTCCCCATGAATTCAGGAAAGGAAATGATTGAAAAAAGAAAGAAAAGTCGAGGAAACAAGCAAGACTGAATGGATGGATTGCTCAAGTAAATGATTGTTAAAAGGCAGAAACGAAAGAAAATCTGAATAAAATGAATTTGAGTCAAGAATGAAAATTTGCCTCAAATGTCAGTTTTCCTCGAGAAAATATTTCTCCTGACCTTTCAAAGTATTTCCAAAAGCAAAAGAAAATGAAAATAACTTGGATTTTTACTCTTATAATTGTTCTAAATTGTTCAATTAACAGAGTTTTCCAACAATCGAAAAGTACAGTTCAACTGAAAAGCATGAAATATTCATCTTGAGAAGCATTAAGAATGTTTTCTTTTCTCTTCGCTCCAATGAACAACTCAATCGTGCATCGTTTTACATTCCATTATCAACTGAATCATTTGAAATCATTTCAATTGTTTTCACATTCAAATGTCTTTCAAGATTCAAGTGTAAAGAAGAAAGTTTTCCCTCGAATTTATAATCATGATTCTATTGAGGAAATTCATATGTTTTCAGTAAACATTTTATTGCATTATTTTTGAATTTATTCAAGTTATCAAAATGTTAATATGTTCATCGATTGTTTCCAAGTGCTTTAAATTAACGGCAATCAAATTGTCTGCTCATTGCATGGAAAGAAGAAGAAGAAGAAAGGTAAAAAAAACCTTTTTCATTTCAATTATCGCATTATTACATTATTAGCCTATTTAGACATTTATGCCTAAAGCTATTGAATAACTTTCTGTTTCTACTTCAATATCATCAATAATATTGTTACCTTTTTTTGTCTCATTTTTTATACGCAACTGAACGCTTTGAACCTTTGATTGGTAATTTTTGTGCTCAAATTATTTTTTTTTACTTTTGCCTGGAAAGGCTAAACTTGGAGGTAAGGTGGTTGATTGATGTTGATAATACAATGCATTTGACATTTTTTCATGTTCATATACTTTGTCTTTCAATTGGTACCATTGTTGTTGTTTTTATTGAGAACTTTTTTTTCATATTATTTCTTTTTCATCACAATAAAGTGACATTTTTGCTTGATTAATCATTTGATTGGAAAAAAAAGTTTGCCTTCTGCTAATTCATCAAAAACCAAGATTGACCAGTTTTCAATCATTTCACGGCAATTTGAGATGAAAAAGATTCTAGGCTCAAGTCACTGGACATCGAAAGAGCAAAGAGTCGATTCTTGCAGAGCAAAAGGTTTAATAAGATTTTGGTTTTCATTTTTGGCTTTTTCATCGAAATAAGCTTTTCGAGCATTTTTGCTTCAACTGGCCAAACTACCTTTTTGAACAGTTTGAATTGCCTCAGATAGTCAGGTGCAAGAAACTGATCATTTCATGAAGCAATTAATGTCTTTCACATTCTTATTGACTTCTGCATTCTGTTGAAGTCGTTTATTTGGCACACTTTAAAAATTGGCAAAATTCCATAAACAAAGTTCTACTTGAAGACCATCATGAATACCAATATGTTTGGAATTTTAAACAACCTTTAAAGATTCTCATCAAGCTTGTCTTTTGCTTGGAAAATTGAATTTCTGTAAAGACAATTTTGATGAATTTTGGTGTGAAAATTTCATGAAATTTTATCCAATATTTACCGTTTTGTCATTGGAACAGATTTTGTTTTATTTGAGCTGAAAAGAATTTCGATTTTTTTGAAAATTCCATTCAGTAATGAGGTATTTTTAGCTACAAAATTAATCTTGAAAAGGGTCTTTACATGAATACTTGCATCTAAATGTGCATTCAACTTGGAAAGGAAAATAAGTTGTATTTTGAAAGTTGCGCTTATTCATCATAAGGTGATTGTAATTGATTAAACATACAGATGGAGCGAGTTTGAAGTTCAAGGGCAAGGAAACAAAAAACTCACTCTTGCACATTTAACCCAACAAAACCACTTTACACTGTGAGTCAACCTTTACTTATACATTTCCTTTCACCTTGTTCAAGTCCTTCAACTTTAATCTTAATCTTGTGTTACCAGTTTTTTACTTGTGTGGATCCAAGCAAAATGTTGAACGCCGATCATCTCAACAAGGACCATCGAGTATGGATCGTCATTACCTACTACAAGAGCTCAAGTCCAGAAGAAGTGGCCGTTCAGTTTGCCCAAGAGTTTCCCGGTATTGAGGCTCCAACCATCGACACAATCCAAGCCATTTTCAACAAGTTTGAAAAGACTGGAAACATTCATGGTGATGTTGCACCTTTCCTCTGAGATGATCATTCCCATTCACTTGTAACTCGTGAATGTAACTTGAATTTTCAATATTAATAAATGACTTGAGTTGTAAGCTAAAAATTAATCTCTTTTCCCTCATTTACCGTGAAACAAAATAATTTTGATTCTTTTCCTTCTTTTCTCCTCATTCTCTACCAACTAATAACGCCAAGATTAAGTTTAATTAAGGTGAATAAGATAATAATGATGAGGCTTCTTAAAGAGCCTTGTTAATTGGACTGTTAATCAAAGTTAACAGTTAATTAGATGGGTAAACGTAAAGACAAGGAAATTTCATTCAATCAGTTGTTAATCTTGTCTCAATTTTTTGCTTCTCATTTGCCTTTTGCCAACATTTTCACCATCAACATTTTTCATTGTAATTCAAGTTAACTGCTCAATAATTTGCAACAATTGCAGGCAAAAAAAGAAAAGAAGAAAAAAAAACATTTTCCTTTCACACTTTTTTCTCTCTGATAATAATTCCAACTAAGCTACAGATTAGCTCAATTAAATGTTAATAGCGAGTAATGAAAGCGACCAAATCACAAGCATCAAAGTAACCAGAAAAAAGCTCAACACTCATGCTTATCGAATTTTTTTCATAGAAAAATTCATTTCTTCTCTCTTCATAAACACTCTTCTGTTGAATATTCATGTAAATTGAATGCTATTGACACTTACCTTTTCTCATTAACAGCTGAAGCTCTTCTCGAGACTTTCAATTTTCTCAACAAAATCTCTTTTCTCAAGTTAATTAAGATTAACAATGTTAATATTCAAATTTAGCTGTTGAGCTAATTGTTGATTAAAGATGAGAAAAGGGTTTTCAGTCAATGATTCAATGTATCCTTTTAAATATGCAAATATTGAATGAAGAGAAGTTCAGAGAAGGAAAATGTTGTTTCACTCAATTTGGCATAATTGATGGAATCAAAGTGATAAACTGAGGAACCAAATGAAACAGATAAATGTGTAATGATGTACAAATTGAGGGTTTGCATCAAGTTGCGCACATTAATTACAATATCCTGTTTCCGGTAAACAGAATAATGTTGAAGGATGAAAAGAAGCAAAAAATGATTTCAACAAAGTACTTGGCAGTTGCCTGTAAATGTGTATATAAGTAAGTACGAGTCGACTAAAAATGATAATATTGGTTAACTGCTCAAAGCACTTTTGGTTAATTATTTTTCACCATTTCAACCCTTTTTTGTTTCCTCTTTCCTTCTCACTTTACTTTTGGCTGTTCCATTTGCAATGAGCAAATCTTTGTTCAACTTGTATCATTATATTAGTAGTTGTGCAAGTGAAATGAAAATGACAAAAATAGTCAAGACTGGGAGTGAGGAAAAGGAAACAATCAATAACATGTCTTTACCATTTATTAAGCCAAGAATAAGAAGGCAAAAATATTTAGATAGTTTTGTTTGTTATTTCAAATGTGAAATGAGATAACTTTTCATCATTACTTGGAATATCATTTTTTGTCGTTTTTTTATCGATTTTCTTTTCGCCAGTTTAATGTTGACATTTTCCTGAGCAAGAGTTTTGTTCATTTTTTGACAGCAAATTTTCACATTGACTCATTAAACATCTCATTTGTATCAAATCAACGGCCGAATATCGCAAAATTTGTTTTCTTTCAGTGAAAGTCATTTCGGTTTTGCAAGAAAGTCATGATTTTGCTAGCGAACACTGAAATTTTTGCCATTTTGAGAGAAAAAAGTTTCGCAAATACTTGAGCTGAAAATCGTGACTTGGCGTGTTTGTTGGAACATGAAAATTTCTTTGATCGATGGTATCGAAATCGAACTCCGGTTTTATGGGTAGTTATGGAACCAGATTTTCTTAAGAATTCATTTTTCTCATGTTGCTTTAGATGAAAAACCAGAAACTCAATTTTTTGTTTCTGCAAAAAGGTCACTTTCGATTTTCGATTGAAAATGCCAATTCGAGCGAGTTGAGACCTGAATCTTATTGCCCCAAAGAAATGATTGAATTTTCCAGTAAAAACCATCATTTCGGCTTCGCAAGGAAATCATAGTTTTGCTAACGGCCTTCAAAATAGATTTGTTATCGCAGGCGAAATTCCGAGAATTCGGATCTTTTTACTTTTCCAGGACTTGAATAACCTTGGAAGGTTTCGCTTTCGATAATTTTTTTGAAAGATTCACAAAATGGAAAAGTTAATTCTGGAAGATTCTGGAAGTCTCTGATTGTAAAAGAACAATTTTTTAGATCAAAATTTTCCCCTTGATAATCTAACTAATGAATAGTGACCATTGAAATTGCAACCATCATTAATTTGGAAATGTAAAAATAACAATAAAAGAAAAACATTTTCATTGTCCATTTTGAAGATTGTTTCGGTGGATTCTCAAGAGACTGGCAACTCTATTATATTACAATAATATTGAGATAATGTAATGATTCAGAGAATATTGCAAGTTGATAGAAAATAATAATTGTTATTAAAGGATAGAAGAAGCGAAGAAGAACTGAAAAAAAGAGTTATCCTTACTCATCAAGTGTATCATGCTCAATCAGAATAATTCATTGGTATAATATAATTTTACTGTTTACCCTTGGATCTATTTTTACAAGTAAATATTATCATGTATTTATATAATATTATACATAAATATATTGATAGCTATAATAATGGGCAGCAAGAGAGACATACAAGTAAAAAGGCAGAAAAGAGCGCAGTTTTGCAACATTATTTCATGTCGATTGAGAAGTAATCGAAAGTAGGGAAAAGGAGCGAGAAGAACAAACAAAACTCATTTCTTGATTAGTCCATTGATTGACCTTAAAGGGCAGAGAGAAAAGTGAATGTTGGTTTGAATGTGAATACCAAAAATTGACTTACAATTGGATGCCCAAGAGAGGAACACAGTCAACAGCTTTATCATTCCCAATATACCATTGTTATCTCTACTATTATTATGATAACAACTATTATTAGTTTTGCTTTTTCACCATTATTATTATTCTAATGATATTGTCTTCACATGTTATTCACAGTTGAAACTCGGGACAATTTATGAAAGTAAATAATATTCATATGTGCCAATCCATTACTTGGAGATTTCACTCTCTATAGATATTGTTCACTGGGAATGGATAACCTTTTCATTTTTCAATCAACAGTTTTGCCGATAATATTTCAAAATGCTGTTCAATTCAAGTCAGATTGGTTTTGCTTGTTCTTGGAGATAATTTATGGAAATGAACTGAATGATCATTTATCAAGTTTGCTATGTTTTGATAAATTTTGTTGGTTCTGATGAATGTGTTCAGATTTTATCTGAAATTGTTTCCATTTCGTTCTCGAATTATTAAGCCAAATCACTTTTCACTCCGATTCGCTTTTTCATCGATAACTCGATCACACTCTAGAATCTTGATAATTTCGCAATTTTGTTTTCGGCTTTGGTCATTTTTCGACTTTCGATAGATGAATTTGGAAGATTTTTCCAGTTGATCTTTTGGTTCAACTTTTTTTCATCTAAAAGCGAATTGAATTTCAAAGATTGTCACTGATAACTTGATATGTATACTTTTGATGACTTTTGCAAATAAAAGTTGAATGTTTTCAAAGTTCAATATTGAATGTAAAATATGATTGAATTATATTCATTGATGTAACAATCCCAAAATGTAGTAAACTTGGTTTTCATGGGAAACCCAAAGAGTTGCACATTGAATGCACTTTAAGTGACAAATTGATAAAAGCAAATAGAGTTTCAATAACATTGAAATCATTGATGGTGATGATGATCATCATTATCATGATAATGTTTTTCACCTTCCTTTTACTTATTTTTCTTCCTTCACGAGAGAACAAACTTTCTCAACATTGAATCAACACTTTTGATGTATTCAAAACCGATAAATCAAATTAACTCAACATGACAATTTGATAGCGAAAATGTTTACGATTTTTTTTCTCTCGACTTTTTCACATTCCCATTTAGTCTACCAACATTACAAATGTTTGATTTCCCAAAAGAGTTTGTTATCTTTTGTTTTACAAAAAAAGAGACTTTTTGTGTCAGAATTTGTTTATTGTTCATGTTTCTTTGACTCACAATTCATTGTTAATAATGGGAGAAGAACAAGAAGAAAAGAAAAAGTTAATTTATAAAAATATCAAACATCGAAATTTTCCTTGACTGTTTATCACCAAAAAGACTACAGATAATCAGGGAAACAGGGAAAAACATTTGCCAAGTTGAACCTAAAGAGATTTGTAGTCAAACTTCAAGATCAATTGGAGTTTGTGATGAAAAAAGATTCATGATTGATTTACACTTTTCCGAGTCTTTCATTTGTCGAACCATCAGCTTCAAAATTGCAACAAATGAATGCTTTTCATTTCGATTTCAATTTTCAGAGCAAATGTGGTAAAGATTGAAATTCTGATTTTCTTGTCTTTTCTTCTACAAACTGAATGCTGGACAGTTCAATATTTTTTTCGTTCAACTTGAAATCTCCTGAAGAACCCAAGAGACTTTTTTAAACAGATTTTCTAAGACTTCAGATTAATCATTTTTTCGAGTTTTCCTTTGCAAAATTAATTGAACGAAGCGGCAATCGAACGTAAATTGAACACAAATAAGCTTTCTTTTCTTTCAACCTGAAAGCTTCCAAGTTTAACCAATTGTTACCAACATCTAAATTGATCATTAATATTACGATTGGTTTAATTGAGCGAAGCAAAATTAAAAGCCAGAAAGCATAATTCCGAGCCGGAAATGTGTGCATATTCATCAAAATGATAACATCAGAGAAACTCGAGTTTCTGAAAAATGATTGAAAGATTGAATCGATAGTTGAGAGACATTTCAACTCGAAACTTGAGATTACTCAGTTTCTCATCAATCATTGTGACTTTTATTGGCAAAAGTTGAGCTGATTATCAAACTTGAAACAATCTCAATTTTTGTTGCTCGACAATCAAGTTTACTTACGACATAAATTTCGTTGAATTTACAAATTGATTTATCATTATTTTAGACTTTGCTGTTTACCCTTTTGTTGTTCATGTATATTGAACGATTTCTCGTTAGTTCGTGTTGACATTTATCTTGAACGAAAAGATAATTGTAAAATAAATATGACAAGTAAAGACATGTTTAGAGATGCTTGGAGAAACAAAATTATTAATAACGATCGATTATTGGATGGGAAAAGTTCAATTTTTTATGCCACCTTCTTGCTTACCGAGATATTTTATAACTCGAAAAAGATCATAAAAACAGTGAATTTAAAAGTAAAGATTAAACTAGTTCAATTAATGATTTCATTTGAGTTTCACATTTGGTTCAATTGACTTTTCACACCAGTTTTTTCCTTCCTTTTTTCAACATCTTAATTGATAATCAATTTTATATTTCGATCAAGCTAATCAACCCTGACTTTTTCTGCACATTCACAGTTAACAGTTTTATCAACTCGGTATTAACCATGATTGCAGAGTTTGCCGTATTGTTGACTGGTTAAATGAAAATCAATGAAACAGCAAAAAACTTGAAAAGTGTAATTAACAAACAAAACTCTTATTTTTTATCCCATTAGGTTTGCTGTAAGGTTAAGTCGGAAAAATCTAAATTAACTATGGGTAGAGAGTAGAGTATTCAATTTGTTTTGTACTCTGTAATATTTTTCGTGAGTTTTAAGCAAAACAAATGCATCGGTTGCTGCATTGATATTTGACTAAAAGTGAGAGGCCTCATCTCTCAATTAATGTATTGGTCATTGATGAGATCTTCTCATAACACAGCATAAGCTACAGCTGTAGCTTGAATGAGGCTGATGAAACAGGACAATCAGGTAATGGTGTCTTGAAAGGTTATGCGGCAAGATTGGTAAAATCAGCACAGTAAATGAAACTTCCTGGTTCATGTTCGATATTCATCCGCGACAGCAGCTCAAAAATAGCTCATACATTATGCATTGTAAACCCAATTTTAAAGACCTTAAGATTTTAAAAGGATTATTGATGATTAAACCAAAGCTAGACCATTCACTATTAAAGTGTAGCCCAAGTGCCCCAAGCACATGAGTTATATGAAATTATATAAAAATAATTAAATAAAGAAGCTTTCCGAAATAGCTTCTCGAAGCACATTGTCTGGAAGCAAAAGTTAAAAAAGCTGAGTTCCAGACCCGACAATACCCATGAGGGGACTTTTGACTACTGCTTGTTAGTTGAAGTACTTTACTTAAATTGGAGTGATTTCATGAAAAGATTAAAAGGTTGAGGCGGCTAGACAAGAGGCATTGGCTTAGGCAGACAGAATTTGAAAGCCTACAGTACGACATGTCTTTGTTTGTTTGACTTTTGAATGACCTTTCAGGGTCTTTTTTTTTAGATTAAAAATTTGTTGATTTTCATCAAACACGATTTTATATGGAATCATGAATTAATGAAATGCTTTGCTTCTTTATATTAACTCACAAATTACTGATGCTCATAGATTGTTATTAAATGTTGGAGTGCTGATTTTCACTTCATTATTTTCATCATTCATCTCATCTCTATAATTGCAACCTTTCAGTTTCAATGAAAGGATTTAGCGAAGAAAACAAAATATTGGAGTAAAAAAAAGAATTGAATTATTGACGAAATAATTGAATCAAAATGGTAGATGAGATTGGATTATCAGATGAATTGTTTCCAATGATCATGATTTGAAGTAAAAAAAGGTTTTATTTCCAATTGTATAACAATGATTATTTCTGACAAGAGTTCAATTGAAAATAATCTAACAATATTGACCGGAAATTTCATGTTTCTATACTTGTTGCCTTCACATATTAGTTGACTATAAAGCAACTTCATTATCACATTATATCATCAGCTTTACTTATCTGTCAACAATTTAGCGCAATTCTTTGGTCCATTTTCATTCTTTCAATTTTATTTTTTGGTGACAGTGTATTAACAAGATAAAGAAAGGCTACAGAAAAAAATCATAAAAGTTTCCATTCATTTTTAGTCAAAGATTAACTCACAATAAATCCTGACTTTTGCTAAGCATTCAAACTCTCATGAGATGGACATGAGAAGATATGAAACACTTTACATGTAAATGGATGTGAAAGATGAATCCATCAATAGTTGATACTCGAGTAAATGTTCATTTATAAATGTTTAGCTAAATATCAAAACTATACAATGTTTCACTCAGTGATCTGTTTGATGTAGAAGTCTTGACTTGGAATTTTGGAGTTTCCCAATGCTGATCATTTCAGAAATGAAAAGAAATCTGAAAAGCAAAGAATCGAGAAAATCTTAAATTGACTCGAATTGCAATGACTCTAAAAGCGAAACATTAGACTTTAGGTGAAACTATCGAAGTTTGGTGAGTTGTTAAAGTTGAATCTTTGCTGCAGTGTTGCGAGTTTACAATTAGTTTGGATTGGGTTTGACGGATTTATTGTTACTGAGTTTGTGTGATTTTGTTGTGCTCATTCAACCCATTCCAAGTAGATTTAACCAACTTACAAATCTATTTTAAAGCTTTGAAAATGTTAGCGAATAATTGAAAAAAATATTGTTTCGAGATTTGTACTTGTAATCTATTCTGATGCAGGTCAGAGATTTTTGTTGCAGGTTGAATCGATTCAAGATTTACAAGATTTTTTGTTCACTTGTAATCTAATCCAGACTCTTTAAAGATTAACCTTTTTTGTGAGATTGACTGCAGGAAGCAAAAGAATGAAAAGTTTAAAGAAATGAGTTTTTTTGTTTTTACTCTTGTTTCGCTTAGACTTTTATCGGTGAAATTGAAGGGCAAAAATAAAAGGTTAACAGGGAGTTAAAGATGATGAAATTTTGCACATCTGAGGGAAGATAATGATGATGATTATGTTGAGAAGGAATCTTTAAAAGCATGAGAAGAGGAAAAGGAACAGAACGAAAATGTTGGAAAAGCATTGCACTTTACTTGAGAAAATCGGCAAAAAAAAGATTTGTGAATCTTGTTCATCTTCATCATCATCCTTTTCCTTTTGGTCAATTTAACAAGAACCGTTAATGTACAATTTAAAATGTTACTTAAGCAATAAGGAAAAGTGAAAGTAAACTGTAAACACTGAGCAATGTACAAAGTGAAAAATGTATTGATTTACTCGACACATTGTTGGCTAAAAGTGTTGAAAGTTTGGAGCTTTTGGTCGAATTTGTTGTTATTTTATTTTCGAACTAATAAGTCAAATATTATGAAATTCAAAATGTAAAATTATCGTTGCAATCATTGTGATAATGTTTGAATGATTACTCTTTTAATGATTTTTCTGTTGTATTCAGCATTTCTTTTCTCACCATCCATTTTCTTATCGATTGTTTCTAATCCGATTGAAAGATCATCATCTTCTTCGTCTTTTCATGAACATCTTAAGGCCATTTATTCATTATCCACAACAATCTGTCTTAATGCACTTTCAACTTATTTTTTGTAAAAACCTTATTTTCTTGTCTTTTTTTGCACTCTTTCAGCCTGTTTCAGCTTCATTCAATCTTTATTTTCCGATAAAAATCTTCAATTATTTTCAAATTTTCTTTTCTTCTTTAAAGGGGAAAGAAGAGCTTGAACTTACATGAAAAACATGGTGAAACAAAGTTAAACACTGAAAAAACTCAAATAATTATATTTAAAGGTTTACATTACTAGACTAGAAATGAGTCTTTATCGATTCTGTGTTAGTCTTTTCCATTTTTAAATTTGTTTATCTTAAATTCATTTTCAGGGAAAAGTATCATTCAAATGGGAAAACAGTAAAAGTGAATAATGGGAATTTTATGATCAATCAGATTCACCAGAAAAAAATGTTTATCTCCAATTCCTTTCGATTTTCTTATTATGCGCTTTGCTCTCCATATTTTCACATCGAACGTACAGATTAAAGTATAAAAAATCAAGATTTTTAGCAAATAATAGTATTAATTAATTAGAAACACACGCTTCTTGCTCACAACACGGAAACAGAAACATGGAAAAATGTGTTTATGCCAATTGTCGAGACAATTGGCATAAAAACACTGTGGCTTCTTGGCTTTGTTGATTACTAGAGGAGGTAATTTATCACCATTGCGATTAACGCAAAATAAAATACTTATTCTTTCATGAAATATTTTGGTTCCTGAATGGTCAAGTTTGCTGATAAAATATGTCTTGACAGGAATTTGCCGCCAAAATAATGCTGTTTCATCACAATTATAAATAAATTCCGACTGCCAGTCAATCATTATCCTTGGGATAACATTTGTTTTCCAATAGTCAACTATTTTCAAATTTACCGATTTTTTTCACCATTTGTCCTTCCTAATTTCAGATTAACTCTTCTTTTAAACTTTGAAAACCAAGACCATGAACATTTCAGATCATCACGATCCATATTTTCTGCCTCCTCTTTGGCATATTCAATAATCAATGTAGCTGATAGAGGTAAACCTTTTTCTTGACATGACAATATCCATTTCTTGACCCGCTCGTCATGATCTAAAACTTTCGGCCTTCTTTCAAATCTGAAAAAAGAAGAAAAAAAATAATTATTCAACTTGTCGCTGGTATTGGAACAAAAAATTGGCTTACCTCTTTCTCTTTCCTAATCCATTTTGTACAGCTTCATCAATTTCCTGTGAATTATTTAAACATCTCGATACTGTCCATCTAGACACTTTAAACTTCACCACAGCATCTTTAGTTTTAAATTTATCAATTTAAACATTATTAATTAACTTATTTCTTTCATTTAATGTTAGATTTCTCAAAGGCATTGTTCATATTATAAGAAAATACATATGTAAAATGTAAACAAATGACGTCTAACCTCCATTGAGGGACCATTGAAAAATTTATGTGCATTATTGGGTAGGTGCAGTATTGGATAGGTGACTGTACTTTTTCATCTACGTAGAGATATCGCTACTTACCACCTACGTATATTGTCACCATGTCTCAGATTAAGACTGATCTCTTCATCTGCAGTTTTCCTTTTTCTTTATCAGCGGCAGATGAAACAGATAGGGTCATTTGACCGTAAGACAAGTAAGTAAGTGACGTAGCGTAAGTGAGCGAGGGTCGATTGAAGCATAGCAGTCTTAAAAGGTCACAGATCAGCGAAATGCAACTTGAAAATTTGCACCTATTTGTTCAAATAAACTGATCATATGGCTAAATAAATCAATTTTATCAGTTGAATTCCTTTCAAACGTACTAAATCAATCGTGGTGCAGATCTTAATAACTTAATTCTCAATAAATACGTTCATCGAAATAGAAAAGTTCGTGATTTTACTGAATATTGGAACTGTGTGTATAAATTAAAGTGATCAAACGTAAATTCAACACAAATTTAAAAAAATCAACTACAAAGAATTTTATTTTAAGAATTTTATTACTGAAGAGTGGTCTGTTCAAGAGTTGCAAGTCTAACGATCGTTGACTGAAAATTTGCTGCGGTTGAGATTTCGTGCTGGGTTTTTATGTTTTATGGGAGATTTCATCGTGGCCTTTGATTTCCTGGTGACCAAATGTTAGAGAAAAACAAGAAGATTAAGAGTACATGCGCCCAGAAGGGTTTAGAAAGATAGTTGAAAAAGGATTATTTCGTCAGCTCGACTTAGAAGCTCAATCTGAGAGCTCATTTGGAGCACTCATTCGGAGCGCTTCCCTGAGAGCTCTTTACGAGAGCTCCAGATTAGCGCTTATTCTATTTATTATCTGGAAAAAAATATAGCTAGTGCACCAAAGTAATTATGAAAAATTGAAGCTAATCAATGGTACTGTTTCTAACTATTCAAATCATAACCATGAGCCATTGATCGAGAATGGGAATTGATTATTCAATGTGAGCAAAGAATTGAAAATGCACCAATCGCAAGAGATACATCAGATACAAGTGTTGAAGCATGTTATCAAAAGAATTTTTGCTCTTCTATTTCCCTCAAAAGAAGCCAGATGACATACGTTGGATTAATCCGTTAGTGCTTCTCAATCAGTGATAACTTGGATGAATTCTTTGTTTATTTTAAAATACTTTTCGATAAAATGAGGCCCTCTCCCTGCTAAAACTTGGAATCATTTCAGTGACAAGGATCCAAAATCTAATAACAATGTCGAAGGGTGGCATTCCAACTTGAAAAAGTCTGATAGACGTGTTCATGTAAACTTATGGATGTTCTTGGAGAGATTCGTTCATCATCAAAACACATTCAAGGTAAATTTAGCAATGCAGCAATATGGTGTAGAAACTGTGGCTAGAAATTGAAAAGCGATCGTATTGAATGCTGGGATAGCTAATTTGACTGAAAATACATTGCAAAACAATTATTTCTCGAAAAGATGAAATATTACACAAAATTGTCGCTTACCAGTCGATTTTCACTATTTCCATAGATAAAATAAAGTTCTGTATCATGACTTATCTATGTTACTCCAATTCTTGTCAAGTTTGTCAATACAGGTGCATTGACGACCTTTACCGTGAATATTTCTAGCTAAAATTTAAGACAATTTCAACTTGATTTGATTGGTTAGTAAAATTTTAATTTCAGCAACAAGCTGAGTCAAGGCTGATATTAAACTCATGATCTTTAATTGGACTGTCAAAGTTGAATCGACAGCTGATATTCTTTAATATTTTGACAAGGAATTAATGATTTATAGCATTGATGGAACCAGCTAATGGTTAAATGAACCAAGTTTGTTACTTCAAGTACACTAGCAAAGTCTATCGATTACTTTAGATATTGAAGTAAGCTGTTAACAAAAAATGATTAAATTGTTCTTCATTTTCTCGGTGATTTAAATGAATGTGACAAGTGTCAATAACATCGCTATCAGGCTCACAAAATTTGTTACAAAAGCCAATGAGACATTATTCATTAAATCGATTAAAATGTTTGACGCTTTTCCGACTCGATTACAGCTCTTGCTAGTTTCAAGTTTAAAGCTTCATTTAATGGCAATATCTTGATTAACATCATCAACTTGGTTAAACTTGAGAGTATACTTTGGAAAGAAAAAGGTTGAAACAAAAAGGCAAATTAAATGAAATTTATTTTGATGCAGCATTTTTTACTTTCTCAACATTCCAGTTTACAAGTTTTGCTGCTCAAAATGAATGAATCTGAGAGAATCGCGAATGGAAGGAAAAACGAGGAAAATAAATGCTGGGCAATTATCATCATTGTTATCACTGGAAGCATTAGAAACACAAGAATTTCCTTTGTCTTGCCTCATTTATCATAGTCTTTATTCGAGTTACTTTCTCTTTCTCTTCTCTTTTTCATTCTTTTGTTTGTACCATTATCTTCCTTAAGGCTATTTATCTTTATCCATGAGTGAATATCGTTGTATATAAAATATATTTGATAATAAGTAATAGTTATAATAGGAATGGAGGCGAACAAGAAGAAACCAAAAACACGAAAATGTTCATTGAGAATCTATTGAGAATGAGATTGTTTTTTATTAATCTTGATTAAGTTTACATGATAATCACCTTTTGTTTACCTCTGATTAATGTATTCCCTGTTATACTGTAATTCAAACCTCTTGTCAAACGGAAAGACTCGAGTTCAAAACGTACTTTTCCTTCAACTTTACTCTTGGAATGATATCGAGTTTTTTTCCTGATTTTTGTGTCTTGATCTACAACAAATTGAATCAACTAATAATTTTGTCTAAACTCGATTCTTGCAATTATAATTGGAAGCGTTAAACATTTTCTTTACTTGATTTTTCTCAGTCGTATTGCGTGTAAGAATAAGAAAAACAAGATTAATCTCAGAAAAATAAGTTGTAAGAGTAAACTGTTGGTAAAAAGTGAAATGTTGAAGCAGAAAAAATCAAATTAAAGTGTGAAGGCAAAATTTTGGTTCAAGTCAAAGTTGAACTTTTACTTTTACTTGGATTAAAACAGTTCAACATTCAATTCCGTTGTGAACTGTAAGGAAATTAACAAGAATAAAGTTTGATCATCCAATATAAATGTTGTTTTTCCAACGTCATGATTCGCCTGAATAAAAGATTTACAATCAACAGAATAGCAAACTTTCAAATTCAAATGCAAGTTTCCAAAAGCAATTCAATTTTGATACTTTCCTTCAACTACAACTTTACCTCAAAACCTCAACAATCTTTACACCGAAAAAATTAACCAATCTCCAAATATTGTCAAACCCAAAATCGATAATAAAATCAAAAATTACTTTTCTTCCCTTAACAATAAAAACATTTCAATAAAAAAAACTCTTTTTAATGACTCTTGAAACATAATTTTCTCGCGATTCACTTGATCAGTCTGTAAAACTCATGAAATTATAATCCTCTTTGTCTTTGAGATTACAGGGAAAATTTAAAAGAATCAGATTCACGGTTCGAAATGATGAAAAGTGTTTACCTAAGCATTAAAAGTGTTAACAATAACACATTTTACATTACCACTAATTACAGTCACATTGAGCTTCAACTCCCTGAGGAAACTGAAAGTGATAACAAATGCAGAATTATCAGTTTTTTGGTCAAAAAAGCGAGTAAATGATTGAACCGAGTTGAAATGCCTTCAAGGTTTGAAAGCCCCAAAAAAGTGGCACAAAATTTTCCAAGTTTATCATTAAAATATTGCCCCAAAATATTGAGAGTAAAGAGGAAGATGGAAGCAACAATATCATTATAAATGAATTTGCAAAGCAATTCAATAATGAACTCGAGAAGGCAAACAAAAGGCGATTTATTTGATCAATATCGTGTTCATTAGAGGCAACAAAATTAAAGTTAATTGAAATGTTGAACAGCAAAAAAAAATTGCAACATTTTTCCAACAGCAAAAACTCGATGAATATTAAACGATAATTGTTGAGTTTAATTTTCACCAAAATTAAAGTTGCATGAAATCCTTTTTGCTTCTTCTTCTTTTCATAATCAACCTGAAAATTTGTTGATAGAGCTTGCAGTTTCAGGCTAATAATATGTTCTGGCAATTTTTTCATCAAACTGTATATCAAAACTTGAAGATAATACAATCTGAAAAATGTAATTATAATAATACCTTTGATTTTACTGTTTCACTTGAAATTAAAGGATCTGCATATTTATTATTAGATTAGGCTCTAATGTAATTTGGTTTTTACAAAATTTTCCTTTTCTCTCTTTTCCTTTTCATTGATCATCTTTTTTCTTCTTGCTCAACCTTCATCTTCCCTTTGCTTTTTTCAATTCAATTCAATTTGCTCGGCTATTATTATCCGAAAAGGAATGCAACTCGAATTGGATTATTTTATTGAAACGTAATGAGATAAACAAATTGATTTTGGTTTGCAAATTGTATTCAACTATTAGACAAGTGTAACTATGCAAAACTTTGAAATGATATGATATTAATAAACAGTGTAATGATGCAAAGAGAAAGTTTTGTTTTTCACTTTTTTTTCTTCTTTTCTCCATTTTCTGTTTTTCATGTTTTCTTTTCCTTTCGTTACATTTTCTGCCTGCACTTGAAATTATTAATATTCATTACTTGGATATTATTATTGAAACAATTTTCATCTATTGATAGTCTTTTGATATTTTCAGTCTGAATGTTTTGAGAAGAAAAAAGGTTTTTTCTTTGCTCTTCTATTTTTTACTCTTTTCATTATTCAAGGGAAGGAGAAAAATTGTTCAACTGTTCAATGAAAATGTACAACAATGATGGTTGTTATTTATTATAATGATAATTACAATATGATTGGAGTAAAGAAAATATCAATTTATATTTAAAAGGAAATGTATTCTTTTTTTGTGTTCCTTCAAAAGTCTCGTCAACTATGTTTTGTGAAATCAAATTTACATGATTTATCCAAGTATTGCATGGATTAGTTCAATTTTGTCTATCATTCCATTATTTTATATTAAAATAAATATTCAAGCAGTTTTCACTCCCAGTAATAATGCCTATCGAAATTGAAATAAAATGTAAATATGTTAATAATTGTGAATAACATTGCATTGCTTTTAAAAAAAGGAAAAAGCAAATGAAATTTATTCTTGTTTCAACAGAAAATTTCATTCCCAATGATTATTCAACATTTCATTCCATTGCTAAACTGCTAACGTGGCACATTAAATATTAAAGTGCACAAAATTTTCTCAGAGAAAAATTCTAAAAATTTTATTCATTTGTCTCAATCGCTCTGGTAGGAATGAAGAATCTATTCCAAAATGCAAAAAATAAAAGAAAAAGTTGAATGCATTCGAAATTTTACTCAGAGCGTTCAGAACTTATACTCATTTGCTTTTGTAAATAAAGTCAAACGAAATCTGATTGAGTTATCTTTTAAATCGATTTCAAAGTATTCACTCTTTCTCTGTCAACTAACTTCGTATTAATATGTTTTAGCTTTTCTTGCCGTTTTGAGCTCGTGAGATCTGACTGGAAAGTGGAGAAATGAATCGCATTCAAAGGTTTTATCGTGAAACTTCGTTCTATTAAACTCTTTTCTTCTTGTGAAGATATCAGGATATCTTCATGCTATCGATTCACACGATATTCGTTCTTTTCTTTCAGCTTAATGATTTTCTTTTCTTCAGGGAGTTTTCGCTATTTTCATGCCTTTTGAAGTGCGTGATATTTCAATTTATTGTATTCTGTCTTGTCGACTTTTGTCGTATTTAAAGAGAAGCGTTTCTCTTAACCTGAAAAAATGCTGGTTGAAATTTCGAGAGTTTTCGTGATTAAACAAATGTTTCATTATGAATGGTCGAGTTGTGTACATTGCGACTGATCCATTTGGACTGTTGGCTTTTGTTGAGCCAATTTGTTGTTATTTCAAATGAGTTTAACATGCTTCTGGTAAACTTTGTTAATGATTATTGTTTTGACATGTTACAGTGTAACTGATGCTTTATGGACAAATTGTGTTTACAAACCAAAAAACTTAGCATCAGCAAAAGAAGATGCCAAACAGGGAAGAAAGGAAGAAAATAAAGACACACAAAAATCTGGTTCAGTTACCTTTTTATTATCATTTTGATAAACTAAATTGTACTTGTTTTGCTTCTTTCATTTTCAACCAGAACTTTTTTTCAACTCCTTGTTTGTCGTCCTTCCCATTCCTTGGAGAGTCATTCATTCATTCATTTTTCTCTTCTCCTGTTTCCCTCTCTTTCCACTTTCCAATTTCATTTTTATACCAGTAAATGTACACCACTTTGTACAACAGTCAACATGGAAACAACAAGTGTTGATTAAATTTTCTCATGCAACACACTTTTGATTGGACAATCAGACTGAATATCATAAAATTTTATTGAATGTCACTCCAAGTCTTTAATTCGTTAAAAACTCAAATCTTGAATAATGTCCAATGAAAGCAATTTGTTCAATTGTAATTAATTAATTAAATTGTTGGTTAACTCGATTTGTTTAATCAAATTAGCTGATTCTGAGAGTAATGTTGAGAAATCAAATTAACGCAATTAATTAGACTTAATTTTCTTAAAATTCTGTAAATCTGATAAAGATTATTGTTTGCTCCAACAGCTATCAAGGGTTTCATCAAGCTAAATGATAAAATCATTAATTAAACGCGATCCAAATTAAAATTGATTCATCAAACTTTGTTTCACTTTGAATTGCGTGATGAAATTAGGAAGACGAAATTGTTCATTACACTCGATTTCAGCTTTAAGCCTCATTATGTCATCACCCAGTGACAACATGTGATAACATTTTTTTCCTCTGCATAGTTGATAGTCAAACAATGAAGCTCATTGTAGGTTAGACTTTTGTTTGTCAACAAATCCCTTTCGTTCATCTCACAAAATCTTCAAGGCGTATCGTCTGACTATTCAATTTTTACCCTCGAAAAAGGGTAACAGGGAGGGAAAAAGAGAAAAGAGAGAGAACTTTTCATGAGACCTTTTTTTCGTCTCCATTCTTTTCAACTTTGCATTTCACCGAGAGTTTGATGTTGCTGGATAAAGACGGTGAGCTTGCAATAACTTTCCTTCCCTGTTTACTAGAGCATAACTATCTTCATCTCTTTTTTGTTGCTCTTTTCATGTACACTTTTCAATCATTCCCTGTGATAGTTTGAAACTATTTTTGCACATTTTGTCTTCCAATGTGATGAATTGAAAGATAAAAGATGAAAAATTTCGATAACTCAACTAGCTCTTTACTTTCATCTCAATTTTGAAGCGCACAAAATCCATTAGTAGCTATTGGCAAAAGGCAAAGTCAAACATTCCACCAGTTTTACATTTTCCTTTCAGACAAATTCACCAGATTAACATGGAAAGCATTCTAATGAAGACAATTTGAATCGGAAGTCGAGAGAAATGATTGAACCAAAAATGTAACTTTTAGTTATACTGTTGGGAGAGCATTAGGTAAACAGGGAATGAAAACTCCAGAAAGACTCATGCAAAGTTTTGCTTAAAACTGTGACAATAAAGTTTTCCATTGATGAAATTTGATTCGAAACTCGACTCAGAATTCCTTTGATTTCAAAATCTTGGTTTTGTAACAAAATAACGAATGAAAATCAACTTTTAATTTCTAAATGATCTTTGTGAGTTTCACCTGAATTTGCGCTTTCATTAGAAGAGTTTCTTCCTTGGAAATAACAATAAGATGAAACATTTTCTATGGATTTTACAAAATCTCATTTATTTTGATCCAATATTGAATTTGGTGAACAAAGATTGTTAATTTACTCGCCTTTATGATCAGTGAACCTAAATTGGAAACCTTTTGGCTTTTACTTTCTACTTTTTCTCCTTTTTTCATCACTTTTTTGTTCACCTTTTTCATCCAATATTGATAATTCATTTCATTTCGTGACTCTTTAATAAGATGTCTTAAGACAACTTAACTTAATGGAAAAAGATGATCGAATGCGAACACACATGAAAAAAATGAGTGAAAAGATCATCTTGGAATGAAGAAGAAAACTAAAAAATCTTTCCTTTCAACTTTTCTCACGATTATGATGAAACTGATTATAAAGATGATACAAGAAAAAAAGATGAAGTAAAGAAAATGAAACGAAAATTCAGATGAAAAATGAACCTTTCATATCAGGAAACCAGGTAAAACTTTCTTCCCTTTTCTTCCTTTTCTTCTTCTTTGCACGAAACCGAAAACAAGAAGATGAATGAGAAGAAAATTTTCTCTCAAACAGACAGTTTCGTTTCTAATCTTTTCCGTCATCATTGAAACTCTGTTCATTCCATCGAGCAGATTCTCAAAGATTCAAGTCAATTCGATAACAGAATAAGGTTAACAACATAAAAGAGCAACTTCTTTGTGAACAATGTTGACACAAACGAAACAATTGTTCGAGTAAAAAAAGCATTTTTCAATCTCAACAGATCGATGCAAGCATTCAACTTTGATAATTAAATATTGTCTAATAACACGAACAAACTAAATGCTTCAATAAAATACAAGATTGTTTAATAAAGAAATTTTGAAAACTTTATTCTTCTCATTAAAAGATTGCTTCGGAAATTGAATTGCTTTCAGTTTGATTAAATTCAAAATTGTTTTCAAAGCGAGTATCGATTCTGATTGTTAGATTTGAAGCAATCGCTGCTGTAATTGCTCTAATTTGCATTTCACACTTTGGAGAAACGAATTTTGTTCAATTCGGTTTCATCATGTTGATGCATTTTCAAATCTTACATGATGATTGGAAGATGGTTGGAGTTTTCAGAGAGTCGTGATGATAATGAAGAGAGCCTGAAACGTGAAAGTGTTTACAAGCAATTTGAGTGAAAAAAGTCAACTGCTCAAGACTGGAGGGAGTGCAAAGGGAAAATGATGAGTTTTGTTCGAGTTTTTTTGCTTCTTCTTCGTCGAGTTGGAACAAGTTGTTTGAGAAAAGGTTGGAATGTTTGAAGACTTGAAGGAAACGAGGAGAGAGAGAGAGAAAAAAAAACCGAAATGAAATGAAAAGTTTTTTCTTCTTTTTCCATCTTCTTTTGGAAGATGAAATGGAAATAATGAGTGAAATGTACATTAATTCAATTAAGATTATCCCTTTACACTTGTTAGGTTAAGTTGTCCTCACTGTGACTAACATCAATCAAGAGTTATTCCCTTGATTGTTACCGCATTCACCATTAAACCAAAGGTAATATTAACAGAATAATAATGTACTCGGAAACACTGCTTTGCTCTACTCGCGAACAACAATTAATAAAATGTTGATTCCCACTCTCAATCATTCCAAGTCGACTCAATTAAGATGCAACTTTAATTTCAATCGAAAAGTGTGTTTAAAACAATCAAAAGTTAAACAGGCAATGAGTATGCATAGCTAGTAATATGGAAACTTTAATTTAAATGAACAACAAATTGAACGTCGAATCAGGAAGCAATTTAAGACTAAAAATAAGACAAATTACTCCTAATGTTAGTGTCAAAATAGATGAAGAATAGCACAGAGGTTAAGGCCAAGTAAACTCACTAATCAATCGCAATTGCCTCTAAATAAGCAGAATCCTAGTCGCGAAAATTTGATGCTTGTAATGCAAGATCTAAAGTGTTAAAGTCCAACTCATGAACCAGCCAATTTCAATAAGTTATGCCAATAAGAAATGCTTTAATAGTTTGGGTTAAGCTATTCATAAACTGGTTCAATCGATGTATTGCTCCAAGCAAAATGTACAAAGATGTCGTTATGCATTGTTCAAGACTAACATTGAAGTCAACAATGCAAGTTTAACATCGAAACCATTTGAAGCATTTAATGGGCAAAAGAGAGTCCAAGTCAGACTGAGACTTGTAAAGCGATCGACACTTTGCATTGTTTTTCATTTCAAACTAAACTCTTCTGTTACCATTATTGCTCCAAAGCTTATTTTGCATTAGAATAACACTTTTTGTTGCAGAATGTTTCAGTTTTCTTTTGTTTTCCATTATTTTCCAATCTAGATTGTTCATTTACTATTCATGATTTTGATTCTTGCCTTTCTCTTTTCATTGCATGATGATTTTATACAACAGGTTGTCGATGCAATGTTTTAAATGATTAAAAAATGTGAATCAAATTGCCTTTTGAAAATTAATGAAATTTGAATAAATTAATTTAACATAATGTTGAATGATGAATTATGGGAAAATGAAATTCAAAACCAATTGTTATTAGATATTTGCGTAATTGATAATTCAGATAATTGCCAAAGGAATTGTTAATTAACATTGCTTCAGGATAAAACATTCATTTATACAAGAGCAAATTGTCAGTGCAAATGGAAGGGTAAAGAAAAGGCAGAAAATTTATTCTACTCAAGTTCATTAATCATTGAATTGAATTTCAAATTGTTTAGGTAAGCAAAGGTTCAATTGAATAGTTTGAACGTTAGTTAGACGGTTTCATGTGACGCAAATTAAAATGAATTGTTCAAAGTGAATTGGAATGAAATTTTACGAAAAAAATGTCAATTACAGAAGGAACAAAGCTTACCGTTAATTGCATAATCATAGATTGATTGTTGATTAATTAGATGGTGGTTGGAATGAGGTTGTGTTGAATGAAGTACTTGGTGAACATTGAAATGCTGAGGGTTGAGGTTGAATCGGTTTGACTGGGAATTGGAATGGTTGACGGAATGATTATGATGCTGATGGTGATGATGGTTAAGATGGTTACGAGGCAAGGTTGAGAAATGATGAGCTCGACGGTTGGTCTCATTTGGTTCATTTTTGGGTGTTACTGCTGATATCAGTTGGCTCCATTTGTGGTTGATGTTGGATAACCAGTCTTTCAATTTAATGCTTGAAGTCGGTTGTCGCATCCGTGATTGAGTGTTGAGAAGGTTGCGATTTCGTTCGGTTGACATGGAACGGTAAAAGTTTGCACTTTGATGTTGATGGGCTTGAGGTTGCACCAAACAGCCTTGTTGTTGAACGTGATGTTGGTGCAGTTGATATTGTTGTTGCTGTTGGGGACAATTGTGTCTACATGTTAGTCCGCTTACACCAATCATTTGATTATTGGCAACATTATTGGCACTAATGACAACATTGTGTCTCAAGGTGTTTTGCAAAATAAGATCACCATTAGTTGAATATGCTTGATTGGGGTTAATCAAGTGAGGACAAGGTTCACCTAATGAGGTCCATAAACCATCAGTGAAAACAGTATAATGGCTAACAAGCTAGAAGTTGATCGTAACAAAGAGCCACATTTAAGAGTTGGTGAAACAAAAGTTTGAGAAAAAAGATCAATCATTAGAGCACAAATTGCAGAAATAGTTTTAATAAGAAACTTGATATTGTTTTCATCGTTCTTAGATATTGAGAGCTCAAAACAAGGAGCAATTGCAAACTTCATGAAAGGAATGAAAACATTGATTTAACAACTTGCTTTGCAGTACTAAACTCAACAATAACATCAAGCTAAGTTGAAAACTAACTTTATTGAAGTTTTCGTAAAGCTTTTGCAGTTCTAATGAATTTAAACAGCTTTTGTCTGTTCCTTTCGAGCCACTTACCGACATTATTGAAGGAAACTTGTGTCCGTCTTGGATCGCCAGCTCTCCAGAAGAAAGTATATCAATTCGATAGTGTTTAGCGGTTCCTTCGTGGCTAACGCATAATGCATAACTTGATTCATCTCTTTCACGGACTCTGTTGATTGCAAAGAAATGGGAACTTTAAATGAGTCTACTTGAGATAATTAATGATTTAATAAGGTTAGGAATGGATATTTAAACCAATATCGATTGGAATAACTTCAAACTCAAACTCAGAATGATATTTGATGTCAAATGATGCAAAATTGTCATTATTTGAAAGTGAATCTCGAGTGAAAAATGAACGTAATTGATCATTTATTACAACTCAACTTAATGATTATTCAATTTATTCATCTTTTCTGCCTTCATCAACATTTACTGATTTACATATTTCCTGTAAACTTTACAGAAAAACAAATTGAATCGCAAAACACTTTGGAATGTAAATAAAAACTTTCAAGTCAATGCAAAACCATTCATCATTAAACCATCGCTAATGATTTATATCAAGTTATCAACTAAAGACAATTTATTACAATGCTCAACATTTCCTAGCATTCAATTTCAATAACAATTCAAGTACTTTAAATGCTTTTATTGTTAAACTCTGTTCATCTATCAATTATCGAGACTGACGATTGCTCACAAAGCAAAACATTGAACACTGAATAAAGTGCTTGAATGAAATGGAGAAAAGATAAGAATTCAATTTAATGAAAAGTCGATTTGCAAGTAAGAGCTGAATAAAAATGTATTTACATTTTGTGCTTTTTGCGATTATGTTCATTTATTGATGAATAAATAATATTGGAAATGATAGAAATGAAGAAAAATATCAATTTATTTTGGTACAACAAAAATTACCCAAAAAATGCATTTCCATTTCAAGATTTCATTCTTGTCATTCAATCGATACTTTTGACAAAACAAAAATGATAATAAAACTCTTTGATCAGGGAATGAATACATTTATTAGGAAATGTTGAAGTCTTTATATTCACAAGTTGATTGACATTGCAAAGTCGAGCTCAAAACGAGACTTTTTTCCAATTTAGAATAGAAAAGGTAAATGATTTTAATAACATTCAAATTGAATCAGATTCATGTTTCAATCAAATGATTGAATCATTTTCTATCTTATTATTCCAATGTGCAGTTCAGGTTTTACTTTTAAATGTTTATAATGATATTAAGATTTTGCTTGTTGAGAGTAAAAGAAAAGTTTGAATCAAAATTAACTGCATTTTGATTTATTTCAATTCAATTGTAATATTTGAATATTTGCTTGCATTACATGTTAACATGAAAATAAAAACAAAACAAAACAAGGAAACAAGGAGAAAAATGTAATCAAATGAGAGTGAAATTGGTAAAAGTAAAGGAAAAATGATTCAAAAAGTAATGTAAACGAAGGTAAAAGTTTGAAATGTAAGAAAATGTTATTTTTAAAATTCGAATCTGTAAGTTATAGTTGCTCATTTCCTTCATGTTCATGTTTAGTGTTCAATCTGGCTTCAATAATCGGATTGGAAAAAGAGTTTCAAAGGGAAAAACAATGCTCTAGCAAAGTGTTTCATTTGTGCTCTCGTCGACGAAACAACAGCGAAATGCTTTGGAATTGGTGGCAAAAAGAGATTATTTTTCTTTCAAATATTGAAGGGATTATTCATTACAGTTGAATAAATGCTGAGAAGATTTAAGTTTTTCTTCAAATAAGTCAATATTAATATGAAATGAGCTTCAAGGCATTTGATCATCTTTCAAGAAACATTTAGTTTCACCTTTAGCATCGACATCAATATTGTTTAATATTGGTAATAATTCAAGTTTGATTGCATCTGGACATTAGCCTGGAATCACTGTTTGCTCATGAAATTGTTTTGAGCAAGTTTGCTTTAAAACCTTGTTTCGTCATTTGACCTCTCAACTAGTCAATGTTTTGAAAAATGTTTCACATTTTATTGCATGCAATATCAATGGATGTCAATTTTTTAATCTTTTTTGCTTGTACAATTCAATTCTTTTTACTCTTGACATGACTCTGAATAGATTTGAGTATGTTTTTGAGATCATTTTTCTGTTCACTTTTTTTAATAATTCAATTGGCTTAAAACTGTTGTAAGGTTGAACGAAGAAATGTAAAGTCATTTATCAAGTTCATGTATTAAGGTGAAAACGGGAGTAAAGAGAAAGAGGTTCAATGTCATGTTAATAAGGGATGATAAGAGTTTTGCAAATATTATTAATAACAGGGAAAAGAAGAAAAAGTGTTCACTTTTTTCTCTTCCTTCAGCTGAACATGAGTTTAAAAGTTATCATGTTTGCATTGAGATGAATTGCTCAGGGACAAGTACAAATTTATCACTTTTTACTTTGCTTTTCATTGCGTTTTATTATAAGTCTTGCATTGAGAATGAAGTTTAATATGAAAAGAAAACATTTTAATGTTAATGTTTAAACGGTAACCACTTTTTACTGTTGATAAAGTGATAAAGCAAAGAGCATGGAATATGAAATTTGAAGGAAAAATTTTAGCCAAAAATTGGGTGAAAAAAGGTTGAAGAGAGAAAAGGTTTATTCCAAAGAATCAGGTAAACAGTGATGTGAATGGAGTTTGAATAAAAGTTCAAGATGAGGAATGATGAGAGATGGAGAGATGAAAGCCTTGGAGCAAATGAAAGTACAAGAATGAAGAATTGAATATTATTGTGTGAAAAAAAGAAAGGTTAAACAAGAAATTCTCACTGGGAGTGAAATGGAAAGATGTTTAAAAGAAAAACTTTTTGTTTTCAGTTTCTTCTCTTTTTTGTGTCTCGAATGATGCTGATGATGATTAGGATGATTAGAAGGATGAGAGGTTGTGTGGAAAGTACAAGACTCGATTCTACTTGTTTTTCTCGTTCTTTTATCCTTTCTTAGTTCTTTCACTTCTTACTTTTTGCTTGTTGGCAAAGTTAAATATTTACACTCTATCATGAGTCTAAACATGTTGGTTGGCCTTAAATGTTCTGGGAGTGATTCTGATTTCAACTACTGCTAATTTCAATTCACTATTTATCCAGTTGCATCTGACTATTTTTGGAATTCTTTCACTTCTCTCTCTCTCTTTACCAACACTAATGCATCTGTCCTTGTGGCTGATTTTATGGTTATTTTTGGGTTAATCTTGTCATCAATTACATTTATCGTAATACAAAGTTTTTTTTCTCAATTCACTTATTAATTCATTGAAGCTTTTCGTTCAATTTCAATATTTACACTGATTTCCAAGCAGTTTCATTCATCAGATCAGAATGCATTACCTTCATATTAACGTCAAAAGATTAAAAGTAAAAAGATAGAAATTAGAAAAATGTGAAAATTCTCTGATCGAATTTCTAGATTTCATGATTTTTATTAATACTCAAGTAAGACACAGAACTTTGATTTCGTGAATTTCAAGAACTTTTAAAATTGAAATTCAAATTTTACAAAATTTTCGATCGCTTGAAGCTTTGACAAAGTTTGTTTTGGAATATGGTTTTTGTCTGAAGAATGAAATAGTGAATTCGATTTTGGGTTGAAACTGTTTTTTTTGTGTTCATTTTGGTTCTTTTGTTGTTCCATTGAACCATTCTCATGATTCCTATTGAAGGTTATCCAAAGTTGAAACATTTCCAATGATATCATCTCTTGCCTTTCCTGTTATCAAATCTTTCCTTTAGTCCAGAAGGGTCAGAAAATGCAACTCGGAAATGAACTCGTGAAATTTTTACCAATTCAATGCACTTTTGTCATTCATTTTTATAACTTGGATTGATAATGATAAACTTTAAACCCTCTTGGAGTGAATAAAATAATACTTGAGGAACAGGGAAGCAAAAAATAAAGAAACAGTTTACACTTATAAGCATAACTGCTCAATCATTTTGAATCTTTTCCATCTTCATCTTTATCATCATCAACATCATCTTTTCCTTCTTCTTCTTGTTCATCATCTCACAACAGGATTACCTGAAAGTGATACTCTTTCAAGATGAAGATAATGATAATATATCCTGCTGTTTTGAGATTGCGTTTCAAGTGTTTATCATTTTATTCGCAAAGAGTTTCTTAATATTGTTTTTGTTTTCTTTTTCCATTTTTTTGACTCTCTTCAAGTGAAATTCCTAGCATGAAACTGAGACAGAAAAAAGACTTTTTCATGTTCTTCATGGCAAAGACTAATGTCTTTATTATATTGCGACCTGTAAATATCAAGGTAAAGCAAACGAAATCAGCTTCGATCGTAAATGTTAAATATTAATAATCGCAAGTTTCAGGATAAATGTTTGTCAACATGGAATCAGTCAAAATTGAAATCATAACTTGGATCGGAAGTTAAAGAATTTTCATTTTTCTCGAAAAGAGAAACATTTATTCTAAATTCTTATCAGATTTATCGGATTCGATGAATCAAATTGATTGAAATTTCGACTGATTCAATATTCATCGATTAAAGCAACAATTCTTCAGAAGTTGAATCAGTTAACAGCCTTTACTGGCAAGTCAAGATTAATTACATGAAATCCGTACTCAATTCGTTGACTTTTGCATGGATTGAATAAAACGAATGATTCTTGAGAACAAGATGTTTAAAAGGCTTAAAATTCTAGCAAAAAATCAAGAGAACCAGTCGAATATTTTCGAAGGCAAATTCGGATAAATTCAAAAAAAGAAAGATGAAAATTGTCCAACAAAAGAGGAAAAACCTTTTCTTTTTCTCTTCCATTTCTTGACAGAAAATCGATTCTTGATTCAGGTCAACCTTGAAAAGCAAAAGATGACACTGCAAATGTTATGTGCAAGTATCATTATCTTCATCATCATTACTAGAGATTCTTGGAGTTTTTTGTCTTCCTCTTTATCTTCCCAGTTAACTTTGATTCCAGAAAAAAAATGTCAGAAAGTCAAGAGTGACATTGAATTGGTAAAACGAAAAGTCGTGAAAATTTGAAACAAAACTGATAAATTCAATAAAAGCGAATAAGATTATCATTTGAAATGCACAAAGTGATTAACACGGTTGAAGTCGAAACATCCAAACAAACCTTTGCCATCTGATTAAACTGTTGATCAGCATTGAACAATTTATCATGAATAGAGTCATGTCAAATGATTATCTCACAATACCCTGATATTGTCATTCAATTGGAATAATTGATTCTAAAAAAGATGATGAGACAAAAAATGAGCATTCATCAACATTTATCAAAGTAATGACACCAAGAATTTGCAATATCAAGTTTCCATTTCTAATAGTGATTGGTAAGTTTGATTTATTTACAAGGTAAAACACCTTAAAGGTAATCAATCTTGTTTTCTTTACCATGAAAAACTGAAGAAAGGTAAGCAAAAGAAAACGAGAAAAGCAATTTTATCTTGATGATATTTTTATTTTAATAAATTGTCGTTTCGCATTTTGACCAATTCGCAATGTAATCCATCAAAAAAAGTGTTTCATTATTGTGCGCTTACATCTAATAAAAACTCGTGATTATCGTTCAATTTCATTTACCTTTTTCTTCTCCGACTTTTCTCTCTGTTTTGCGCTTCGTTTCTTCTTCCATTAAAGTTGTAGTAAAAGCGTTGTAAAGGCTGATGAATACTTGGCTGAGGTTCCAAACGTTTTACATTTTACGTGTTAAAATGTTTTTTTTCAAACCTTTTTTTGTCTTTCTTGTTTGCATTATCTTCCTCACCTTTTTATCCAAAATGAGTAAAAAACTGTTGGCAACTTTATTCACATCAATATTTCATGGTTCCATGATTAACTGATGAAAATGCTTGAACCGTATTTTCCTTTACTTTGCATTATTCAATAAACATGAACACCAGATTTGGAAAAGTTGAACTTTTTTATCTCAACATTTCACCTCGTCTTCCAATGGCAACAGTTTTTCTGCAACTTCATGTTCTCTTTTGAAAAACAAGTTCTAATTGAGTGGATTTTGCTGTAGTTTTTGCAAAAAATTTCATCATTTTTTCATCGAATTAAGGCAGATTCGAAGTTTCTTCAACTGAAAGTTATAAGGTGCTAAAGTGTTGAAGCACCGAACCGTCGAAGTGCCAAGTTTTGCTGAACCTTTTCGATGTTGAGTCAAAAATCGAGAAAATGCGATGTTAAGCAAAGTTGATTTTCATTCTGACTTCAATCTTTTTTTTGTATTCGATTGAAGCAATGAAACTAAATTATTATTTTTAAATATTAGATTGGAATGGATGAATGCAGATTCAGCTGAAAATGTTATTGAAATTGTATAAAAAGTATGAACTTGTATTAAAGTCATCATTTTTCGCATAGTTTCACCTTTTTTGCTTAGATAACCTTGGCTATTAGTTACTCTGGAAAGATGTTCATCAAAATTTTTGATTAAACGTGAAATTTCATTATTCCTTGTCATTGTATTCAATTTTTGTCTCTGCTTTTTATCTTTTTGTTTCATTTTTCTTCTCTTCTGGTTAAAATGGAAACTTTTCATTTTCAGTTTTTCATTTCATTCAATTTTATCAGATTGTATTATTTTACCAAAATAAATTCATTAAATTAATTCCAATTTAGTAATCTCTTGCTTATTGGAGTAAAACAATTGTTGACATGAATGTTACTGACTAGTTATTTTCATTTCCATCAAAAAGATGTCGCTTCGTTTTGGGAATGAAAATGAAAGCTGACTGGGAGTGAGTAAGGCATAAATATGATGAGTAAAAGAGAGAGAGAGAAAGATAAGAATAGAGTTAAAGTGATGATGATGATGAGGAATGAAAAAGGAGATAAGGAAAAGAAAGGATCGTTTGAAAAGGAACAAAAGGTTTTTCATGGAGATGTTTGCTTCTCAAGATAGTGACAGAAAACTGAGAATGAGGTAGACACAAAAGATAGAGGAAAAATGAAGAAGAAGAAGAAGAAGATGAAGAATGAGAATGATGAGAATGCGAAAGAATGGAAAGTGATCGAGATATCTGTCTGTAAATGAGTAAATGTGGACAGAAATAAAAAGCAGAATTGAAGATGGCAACATTATAAAAGATATCCTTTTGCAAGAATATTATGTTGAAGATGATGAGAGAAGAAGGCAAGAAAAGAGAGAAGGAGAAAAGCCGGTTTTCTCTTACATGGACCACTCTAGAGTGGGATTGTGATTCTGAAAGATGAAGATGCTCAGAAAAGTTGGAGAATCTTGGAAAGAGAGAGAGAAAAAAAGTTGGCAAAATATAAAAATATGTGTCTATCGAGCAAAACTCATCTCTTTTTTATCTCTTTCTCGCCTTTCTTTTGTTTCCCTTGACTCTTCTCCTTTTGCCTTTCTTACTCTATTTATCCATCTTCAATTTTCATTGCCTTGACTCATTTTATCACATTTGTGAGAATGACTTGAAATGGAAAGAAAAAGATGATTGAAAACATTGTTAAATCCTTATGGTTCAGTCAATCTGAAAGTTTTTCTTTTCGACATTTCTTCCTTTTCTCTTCTCTTACTTTTTCACCATTCATGTTTGGAAATGAAAATGATGAACCAAAAATGGCAATCAACTTGAATGAAATAATGTGAAAACATGAAGCAAAAGGCATCATGAGCTTCAACTGAATATTGAACATGTTTAGAGTTTAAAAACATTTCTGGACTCATTCATTAACCATTGAAAACCAACATGAACCTTTTCTTTCTGGGTAAAAGTGTTCAAGACAAACTGAGTCCAATTGCCTGTGAAGAATGAATATTTATTTCATTTGATTATAAAAATGGTAAAATTGCAACTTTTTTCTTCTTCAACATTTTTCTTGAAAGAAGAGAAAGAGAAGAGAAAAATTTTGAAAAAATGTTCAACTTCTGCCTGGTTTATTGTCATTAATGAACTTGAGAAGAATCAATTGAAAATGTATTCAATGGTAAAGCCTTTTTTATACTCGATTCTTACGTTTATTATTAAAGGCAAGGAAACAATAAATTGCTCTTGTCAACTTAATGGACTGTTATATCTTTGATTTGCCTTCATCTTTGGAATTGCAAATTGACTTTAAACTTGGATTGAACGTTTAAAATTAGAACAAAAATTTTGGCAATTTTGTTGAAAGTTGATTGAAAAATTTGCTCAAGAAAAGCTTGTATTTTCAGTTGGATGAAAAAAATCAAACAATGAATCGAAAAATGTTGACTTATCAATTGGAAAAGGAAACAATCAATTTCATGGTGATTCTGTAAATATTATTGGACAAAATGAAATGAGGAAGGAGCCAGTTAACGTTAAAAAAGAAATGATTTAGTGATTATCAGAGAAATGTGAAGATGATCAGATGAAAGTGTTGAAGAATGGAAGCAATGAAAAGGTTGAAATTTTGTGTGAATATGGTTTGGTCCAGTTGAGATGAAAGGATTGAACCAGAAATGTTGATGCAGTTAACGAGGTTCCATTTTGCTTTGGATTCAAGATGCTTTTCCATTCTCTCAAGCATCATGTAAGGGATAAGAGAATAAAGAAAAACAAGAAGAAAGGAGAAGAAGAAGAAAAAAAGGAAAAGATGATGCTGCTGCTGATGGTGATGACGATGATGTGCATGATGGTGAAAGAATATGTTGCCAGAGAAGAAGAAATTGGTGGATTGAAAAATGAATTGTGATGGATAGAAAGAAGTGGAGAGCGAAAAGAAAGGGAAAATTGATACACTATTGATAGATTGCAATATTATTTCCGTTGGATACAATTCATCTGAAATGGATCTGTGATCAACCATGATTCTTGGATTCTCCTTTTATTAACCATTTCATCGCAATACTCAACTCTTTCCATTCCATTTTGCTCACTCTTTACACTTCTTTTTTTACTTATTGCCACGTCATAAGAAGTGTTGAAAAAAGATACTTTCAACTCCCAGTTTTCACTCCCAACCTTTTGAGAATTAATATCTTTGTCTTTGCCTTCTTTTATCTCGACTCACTGTAACTTATGTATTTTCACCTCAACTTGATAAAACTTTATGTCAATATATTTAAGCGTTTTTGAGCAGTGAAAATGTTTACCAGTTTTGCAGATAAAAAATATATAAACAGGGAGGGAAAATTTTGTGTGAATATGCAGAAAGAATGAAGAATGCATGATCAAGTTTCATGTTCATTTTGACACTCAAATGAAATATGATGCAAGGTAAATTGTTTTTTATCCTTCCTTGATATAACTTGAAAATATCTGATAATTTTCAATTTACTGGGAATGTTTCCTCTTGGAAGGAAATCATTTCTTATATCTTTGTAAAAGAGTTTCTCATTTTAAGTGAAATAATTGCTAATGAGAATTAACATCAGTCGGTGCAATTCCTCAAGAACTTTATCCTGAAAATAATGTTAACTTTATAAAAATAGTAAACATTACAGCTCATAACTTTTATCCATTTGCATTCAATACTCATGATTATCGAATCATCAAAAGATGCAAGATCATATTAACTGAAGTGATTTATAACATGGGAATGACCACGAATTTAGGAACAAAACTGAATTCGAAAATTTTTTTATTCGTTTTGCAATATTTTCCATGCTGGGAGTTTTCCCTCCCAGGCCATCCCAGCTGATGACTAAATATTGTCATAATCAATTGTGGCAATGACCGTTTGGTTAAGTAAACGATATTTTCAAGGATATAGAAGAAATTGAATAGAAAAAAAGCAAGTTGAAACTCGTGAATGAAAATTGCAATTTCACTTTCTTCTCATTTCATTTTTCTTTCCATTCAATTCAGTTCAACTGTTCAATAGCCAATAAGCTTATTGAATGTTTTCAAGCGTGTAACAACTTTATTCAATAAACTTTACTCCCAAGTTTTTGTATATATATTCTTGGTTAAAGAGTGAAAAAAGGAGGAAAGAAGAAGGCAAAGGAGAGAGAGAGCGAGTAAAGAAAGTGAAAGAAAACTTTCATTTAATTCCCTCTTCTCTCGATATTGATATTTATATTTCTTAATGCGCCTTTATGATAATAATAATAGCAATAATAATAAAAAAAATTTTCTCCTTTTCCTTCAAAATCAATATTTGATCATTTCCATGATATTTAGTCGAGTTTTGCAACTTTACTTACTCTCGATTCATTTCCTTCATCCCTTTATCCACATCATCAGAGTCATCCTTTTCAATCTATAACTTGAATTGTCCATTCAATGGTCAATTCAAAGTGAAGACGAAACACATTCAAAACACACAATCAGTTGTTATCAGGTTAAAATTATTACTCATCAGTGTCATCTGAATATTGGCAAGAATTTCGAGAATCACTTGTCACCCTTTTCTTCAATCATTTTCAGAATGGAAAAAAAGGAATATTTGATGAGAAGAAGAAGAAAAAAGGAAAATTTCAATTTACTTAATTGCAATTGATAAAGTTGAACAGCTTTCGATGCAAAGCAAAATATGACAAAACTATTTTCTCAATAATCGGTAAACTCATTTTACAAACTCTTAACTTTCAAGAAATGTGGAAAAAGCATTTCATGATGAACTGAAAATATTTGAGTTATTTTTATTACCTTTTGTTGCTTCCAACTCAAAGTGCTTAACCAAATTGAATTAGTCAAACTTGGAAGTAAAAATGGTTCAAATAAATTCATTGATAATGTTGATGGTAATTATTGGTAGAAGGAAAATATCACCAGAGTAAAAAAAAGAGTTATAACAATGTCAACTAATAGTAGTTGAAATATGAAGTGATAAAAAAAAGTTCAGTTGATGAATATTTTTCATTGCAACTCTTTTTTGTTATTTGCTTCATTTCATCGGTTCACTGTTTAATATTATAATGCAATAATATTTACTCCATACTTTGAATATTTGAGTCTAAATTTCACGTTAATTGGATTTTCGCTTCTTCTCGTTTCAAGTGATGAAAGTGAAAGATACAAATGAGCTGATTCCAATTGAAGATAGATTAATGTGAGTAAAGAGGAAATGGAGTGAAATTGATGAAGGTAATCAAAATAATCAACTTGTGTGAGTTTGGTTTATCGAGTAAATATGGGATGATTAGAGGTTGCAGGAAAGAGGAAAAAGAGTCAAACTTACAGAAATTTTCCCTCCTTGTGTCCACTTTCATCGAGACTTTTTTCAGCCTCAAGTCGGGTTAACCTTCCATGGAACCAGGGTTGAATTTCGTGTAGAGTTTTGTTAATTAATGATTTAGTTACTTCGGTCAAGATGCAGCGATTATAGTCATCGTTGCCCAGTGAAAGGTATTCAATGGGAAAAGTGACCAGTGCTTCGGTAAAGCCCCATTCATGGGATTTTTTTATTATCGATGAACGTATTTCACTAACTGTTAATCCCCAATAGGTGGGTGGCAATTGCCAGCCTGATGAACGTTCACAGGGTAAACCGGGTTTAATGGCAAGTCCTTCAACACCTTCTAAAAGGTGTTCAATGGAGGAAAACTTTTGAGCCTCTAAACCGTGTAACATAACCTCACCATTTCCAAGGTAAGATATACGATAGTGAAGGATGCTGCAACGAAACAAAAAAATGGTTACAAACATTTGCAAATTTAACGAGAAAAAAATATTCCACACTTTTTTCTTTCGATCGAATGAATAAATTTTAAACTTCTTCTAATCTCAATATTCAAATATTTCGCTTAAAAAGTCATTTTTTCCTTCAAACTAAGCACATTACAAAGAGCGAGTTTATACCCAAAATGTCTCGATCAAAAGTAAATATCAATGTGTTGCATTTTTGAAGCCATTTCATCGTAAATTATTTATTCTAATTTAGATGGGAAATTGATTTCAATTTTACCGAGAAATGACAAGTTCCATATCGATGAAAAACATTTGAATAAGTTTGTTTAGCGTTGATTGTTGGAGTTTCAAGGATAATTTTAAGTTGAGTCGCTTTCGTTTTGGATTAGTTCTGATGGTTTCTTCAACAAATTTTTTGTTTAGTGAAAAGTTACAAATTGTTAAACTTAGATTACTGGTGATTTAAAAGAGCTTGTGAAAGGTTCAATTTCCGATGAACATGTCTGCATAAAGTTCATTTTTAATCAAATTTATCGACGAAGTTTGTAGCCTTTGAGTGATTGAGAGATTATATGATCTTCTTTATGTTAGAAATGGTTATTTGAACCAACAAAAGTTGGAAACCTTTACGGCCAGTTTACATGGAAAAGGCTGCATAATAATTGCTTGCTATTTTTCATAGTAAATTTACTGTTTGTTATAAAAGTTAACCTCGATAGGAATCATGGGAAACAATGTTTCATTTTGAGTTACAGATTAATTTATTCAAGAATTGGCCATTTCTTTCAATTTATTTTTCAAATATTGGCCCATCATGACTTATATATTGAACTACAGACTTGAGGGTCAAAATGTTATCTTTATTTCACTATTGATGGACATTTACTTGAATAGCTTGTCAACGATTTCATCTGAGAGTGGAAATTGAAAATTAATCCTTTACCTGGTTATGGAAATGTAGATATTTTCATTTCCATGAATTTATCATTGATGTCATTACCTTATTGTCATCTGTTTTTGTTTACAATGTTAATTTACATAGAGACATTTATCAATTCAAATGAATGTTTGCTTCTCCCTGTTAACCCTATTCAACCTTATCTGATGTTGCCATAGTTAACAATATCATTGACAATGTATTGTAATATACAATGAAAAAAAAATGCGAAAGGGAAGAGTTAAGATAAACAATGGATTCAATCTATTGACATCATTTAGAGAGATGATGATATAAAAAAAGAGTTAACACAATTTTCAGAATTGAATGCATGATGGTAATGATACACAAATGTGTAATTATTGAACACAAAAGGTTGATGGTTAAAAGAGTACAAAGAGTTACCAAAGGTTAAGTTGGGTTTAAATAATTTAAGTCAAATTAAAATTATTGTTGGAAGATACATGAAGGTAAAACAGGTGAAAAAACTGGTTAAAAATATCATGCTCAATCGATGGCTGGTTTGATGGGTTAAATTGAAATTGAAAAGCAGTCAAGTTATTCATTGTTTACTTATACCAACAGTTTAACCAGATTATGTTTGGACCCAAAATATCAAAGAGAGAGAGAGAGGATGAAAAATGAAACTTGACCTTCAATACATGGATTTGTATTGATTATATAACATGTACTGAGTGAGGGTTGAAACGGTATTACAGATGAAAGATTGCCCATACGCTTCAAAATATCAAGTTGATTAATGTTGAAATGTTTTTCCAAGTAAAATGGAAATGTTTATTAGCATCAAATCAACTTGATTCATAATAAATGTGACCTTATTAATCAATACAGTTGGCTTGGACTCGTGCAATTTGTTGTCACAATAATAAGGCAAAAATAAACTGATGATGCTTAAGTAGCTAGTCAGGCTTGTTAGCCAATGCAAGACAGTCAACCGTTTGGGTTGACTGTTAGTCAAGCGATAAGGGTTTTACAGTAAACTCTTGATAATCTAATGGTTAAACCCAATTTAAGTTTAATGTTTATCCAAAACCAACTTTGAGTTAACTTGTTATGGCCTTTAGAGTTTTTCAGGTTCAATCCTTTTCTTGTCACATAATTATGATTTGATGTACTTGATTCTGGTTGGTTTTACTGATTTATGTAAACATTTAATGTTTTACCTTTCGAGTTTTAATGTTAAGCTTTTGCATAACGTGTATTTTGTTGGAAAAAATGACTTTTCTTTCAGAGTTTAGGTTGTAAAGAGTGTAGGAATTTTGTATCACATGGAAGGCTGAAGGTTGAAAATTGATTTGATTAAGATGGATGAAGCTTTAATTGACTTTACCTTTTCTGGTAGCACAATGAAAGAACGTAATCAGAATTTGATTTACGAATGAGAAACATTGAATCAAGGCATCCTTTATCCCATAAAATGTATTCCGCTGTTTCACGGGAAATGCTGCCATAATAAAAATCACATGTTTCCTCGTCTAAAATATCAATGGACGTTGATGTCATGTTGCTTTGTCAATGGTTAAATGGCTTTTTGGTAATCAATGAACACACACATATAATAACGACTGTAGAGAGATGGTTAAAGCAATGCAAAAGGCAAGTCACAAGTCAACAATTGAATTTAAGGGAAACAAGGGAATGTTTAATTAGTAAAATGTAATCCAGACTATTGAATAGAGACAATAATGTTGATAGTGATGATGATGATAATGATGGCTATAGCGATGACAATTTACTCTCTGTTTGATTGGTTAACGATAAAACATCAACAATAAAACGGTAATAAGAAGAAGAGGCAAAAAATAGGAAAAAAAGTAACCTAAAAAGATTAGAGTCTAAGAAAAGAGTAAATATTAAGGTTGAAATTCAAGTTGAATTAATGTTATTGAGTAGTTGTTGTGAGTCCATGAACACAACTAATGCAACTGAATTGAATAGGCATGATAAGTTAGGGGGGACAAATGAAAGGAAAGGCAAAAGATTCAACTCAGAATCACTTTCAGAATTTATCCTCAGAATTTACTCCCTGTTTTCGTTCATCCCATGTTTTTGCGCATTTCGTGTAAAATTGAATAAACAGCAAAAAAACAGGCGAAACCAATTTGCGCATTTAAACACTTGATGGTTAACCAAATGAGACGATCAATGTGATTAATAAGGCAATAAAGCCAAAGGCCAACATTGATTTAAAGTTAGGTTGATTGTTTCAAGTTAAACAAATAATTCAACTTTGAAATTTAAATGGAAAAGACAATTAAGTTGAGACAATTGTTGAGCAAACAAGGAAAACAATGAAATCAATGTTTCTGTTTTATTTTATCAATTAAATTTGTTTTTCAATTTTTGTTACAAAAAAAGATGTTTAAATAGGAATTGAAAATGGGACCGAGAAGGGACAAAAGAGATTTAAATTGTGGTATTTTGTTATTCACAGAGGTTTTCTTTATATAATTGTAATGAGCAATTAACAATTCAAAGTTATAAATTATAATTTAGAAATAATTTTTCTTCAGAAAAACAACATTTGATTGAGATAATCACTGGGATAAAATGTTGATGTGTGTATTAACAGGGTTCAATTTCAATTGTTACCAGCATAGTTTTGCGTCGTAAAAGAGTTGACAAAATAGGATCGTTGATAAATTGATTAGCAGCCAACTGATTCAATTTTTTTGCATTTTTATCCTCTTTTGGCGTCGTTAATTGTCTCATCTTTAAAGCAAATCTTTTTAAATTGCTCGTTGACTTTCAATATTTTACATTTATTCTTGTTAAAAAAATCTGCTTTCGATTTTCTGGGCCAATGGTGATTCTTAATAACTTATTTATTTTGAATACAACCCTCACTGTTGTCGTTTTATAAACTTTTTACATCTCGTTATAGCTGAACAATTTAGCTTGCTTTTGTAAATAAATCAGGAAAGTTGAATGAGATTGAATTTCAAATGAATTAAACAAGCAATCGAGAGATTCAATTGCTGTGCTATAAAAGCTTGGAAGAGAGGAACATGAGTAGGACTTCGTGATGCTGCAAGTATTGGAATCTATTGTGATCTGGTTGCCATCCATTCAATTCACTTGCAATTGAAAATACAAATTCAGATCATTCCTCTTCATCAATGGAATCCAATTCTCGTTTGGATAAATCTCGTTGTGCGCTAGTTTGGTTAATGGTCAAAATTGAAAAACTATCGAGTGACCATGAATAGTTTTCTATTCAAACTGAACTCAAAAATATGATTTAAATGTAAAAATGATGCATAATGAAACATTGATCATTCTGTGATTCAGATGAATGATGATGGCGAGTGAGTGCCATGAATTACATCTGCAAAGATTTAAAAATGAATTAGAAAAAGAAACGAAATTGGTGAGAAATGAAAAATTTAATTGCTGATGTTGAGATGATAACTCACTTGCAACTTTGCGACTTTTTTCAGTCGCTTCTTTGGCTATTTCAGAGCTCAAAGCCAAGAGTTGAGCTCGCCTTTTCTTCTCTTGGTCGAATATGTTTTTTACATCTTTGGTGACAACCTGTTTAGAAGAGTCCAGGTTTTCAATGTCTCCAAAAGAGTAAATTTTGCGAAGAGGCTGTAAACCATTTGGGTCGCCAGTGGTAAGACTTGGGACAGCTGAGGATGAAGGAAGTCCTCCGGTTGAGCAAAAGGATGAGTTTGATTGATTACGACGATGAATTGGTGTATAAGAGCTGTAAGCGGCATCTGAAAGCATTTTACGAAAAGACTCGGCTTTCATAGATCTTTTGGTAAGCTCTTCCATAGTCAACTCATTTTCCGAATCAGGAGTATAACGATGAGGTATTTCAATCTTTTTGGGAAGACTTGTCTGAAAAAAGATAAGATGAAAAATTAAAATGTTTTTCAAATTTAAATTATTAAGATGAATAGAAAATCAAAATTGATCTTTTCAGAAACTCCTGCTTGAAAGCAACTCTTTGATTCTTACTTCTCGAGCAATTCCTTCATCATCCATGGATTCTTGGCTTTTATCATCAGTAGTTTTGACAGTATCTAGAGCAACATTTGCAACATTCTTGGTGGTTGATGGTTTTATAAAATTTTGGCGAGAGTCACATGATTGAGGTGAGGTAATTATCGAATCGCTGTTTGTCTTTATATTTGAAGGTTTTTCCATATCACTGTCATCAGTTGATCTCCACGTTGATAGGGCCTATGAATGAAATTAAGAAAAGTTTGAGCAAAATGGTGCACTAATCAATTGAAATTCAAAACTAATAGCAAATACAATACCGATGGTGAGCATGTTGGAGATGAATTTTGAGATGGATGATGTTGACTGACATTGGAAAGATATCCAGATGTTGAAGTAGCTGGTCGCAAATCGGTGTTGTTAACCTTTTCCATGTCTTGACCATCAATTTCAGGATATTTAGATAAAGAGCCTTCCATGGTCAAGATGGGCAATTCATTTGTAGAATTGGATAAAGATGACTGCAATGATGCTGGACTTGAATTTTGATCAGCCTGTAAATGGAACGAAAAAATGAAAAGAAAGATGAAAAGTTAGTGAATTAAATACAAGATTTATTAATCAAAAAACAATCAAGACTCACAAGGAGATTGGGATAAGACTTTTCTCGATCACTATATCAACATGGTTTAGGATTTAATCTATTTTATCCTAAACAGTTAATACAATTTACAGCAGCAAATTGTCACTGTGTTTACAGGTTCAAAACCTTTGCCTCGAAGGTGTTTGATTTCAGGGTACAACTATGAAAAGAGTGTTTCTTTTGTAGTTTTTCTCTTTCTTTCCTTTTCTCCTGTAATTAGGTGGATCAATCATTGATGAACAAAATCAAGCAATTTTCGAGTTTTACTTTTTATATCAATGCAATTCAGTAAATTGTAAAACAAATAGTGAGTGGAATGGTTCATAACAGATCAAACGGGATCACAAAATAAAGCGTACAAATAAAATCAAAATGGAGCATTGATTGGGATTGATCGATGGCGGAAACAGGACGCGCTCTGGATATTGATGATTGATTTGACTCAACACATAGAAGGATATTGACAGGCCAGATTAACAGTTGAAATAAATTGATATACATAAAATAAAAGGGTAATCGTTTGTACATTAATTTAAACAAAAGATAAAATTAAAATTAAAACAAAATAATGATGATTGAGGTATATTGTGTTCTCTCTGAATTTATCTTGATGCAAAGATAAATTTACTTCAGGTTCTCAACATTGATTTACTTGATTTTTGGAGCAAATAGTTGATTGTTCAGTGGTTCAATCATTGATTTTAACATTGACACTGAACTAGTGAAAGAACATGAAGAGGAACAGATTGATATAAAAGATATAACATGGACACAAGCAAGGACATTTTTTGCTCATTATGATCATCTACCCTCTTTCCTTTCATCAGACTTGATTGTTGGTTCAATTAGATTTAAAGATGACGGCCTTTTACTGGTTACCATGTCATAATCAACTTCTGAAAAATGTTCATCATTATCACCAGAATCAATTATTGTTGTTGACCCATCTGAATGATTTACAGTGTAAACAGGAAAATCGGACAAATCATTTTCTTGTTGAAAATGTTGATAAAATTGAGTATTATTGTTGTTACTATTGTTGTAATTAATAACTGATGTTGAATATGTTGATAATTTGTTAGTTACTCGACGTCTTTCCGATTCCCTTTTAACCAATCTAACAGTTTTATTTGAAGCTAATAAAGGCTGTTGAAAAGTGTATTGTTGTCCATCACTTGATTCACCATAATCATAATTATCATTATAGACCATTTGATCTGATTTAATTTTTTCACTTCGCGTAGTTGAAGATTCATTAGTGGAATCATCCGATTGACATTGCCTGCCAGGATCATCATCAATAAACTCTTCGGATCTACCATTGATCTTGTTGGATGAGCCATGAGAATAACCATAATTGACTAAATTGGAATCTAAATTTTCATAAAGATGATTGGATCCAGAAGTAGAAGCAATCTCATTTTCTGGCGTTAATTGTTGATAACCTTTTAAATAATTAAAGGGAGTCATGTCACGAGATTCCATACTGTCTAAATCAGTTTCACCATAACCAGAGCTAGTTGAGGTATTTGTCTTTACACTCGATACTGCAGTCTGATTCATGGTAACGGTAGTTGATTGAGGCTTTTGGGCAGTTGATAGAGTCGAGGTCGATGTCGTTGTTGTTGTAGAATCGGAATTTTTTTGCTTCTTGAAGTTTTCTAAAATTTCTTTGCGCTTAGCATTTAAATTATCAATGGCTTGATCAATATTGGCTAGTTCAGCTTCCAAACTTACTGGATCAGGATTAGATGATGCTGAACTATTGGTGGTTGTCATTGTTGTCGATGTTGATGCAGAAGATAAAATTTGATCGAGTTGTGATCTTGCCATTAAAACATCTTGTTCAATCCAAGCATTTTCAACAGCCCTTTGCTCTAATCGTTTTGCAGATTGTACTATTAAACCTCGAACTCGTCCCAACTCTCCTTCAAGTATCTGCTGTTGCTGTTTCATTTTATCAATATTAGATGATGTTGATGGAGATTCTTCGCCATCACTTGTACCATTTAAGCTTAAATTTGTTAACGATGAACGAACACCTTCTAAGGTTTTTTCTAAAATATCTTTGTCTTGTTTCAAATATTGAATTAGTTTTTCTTGTTCAGCAGATTCTACCAACTCTTCATCTTCCTTTTTCTTGGGAGGAGATAAGTAGTTAGTAAACTTTAATTGTTCACCACGTTGAGGAACTATTGGAAGACCTGAATGAGCGACTGCTGAAGTGGACGAAGATGAAACACCTTGTGATTCGGGAAATCGATCAAGGAAGGATGTTGAAGCAGCCTTTGATCTTTTAAAATCAAAATCATTATCTTGATCAGTTGGAGATAAGTCACGATGGTCTCGATTGTGTTGCTGTTGTTGACGGTTTGATGTTACTCCTGGACCAGAATGATTAAGTTTAACCATGTTATCAACCATGTCAATGACTGGAAATTGATTCTCATATTGCCTTTCTACTTCCAAAAGACTTTCACGCAACTCTTTGTAGCGACTCTTGTGTTCCTCTCGTCTTTGAGGTTCAATTTCCATCATTTTTTCCTCCGATTCCATTTGTAGCCTCAAAGATTCACAAGTAGATGCTAGATGAGATTGATTCCTTCGCAATTGAATCAAAAGTAAAACCAATTCTTCATGAGTTTTGCCCAGCAGTTCTCCCGCAGAAGAAAATATTTTGGAATTGTAAATGTCTTGCTCATTTTGTAAGCCAGTTCCTACTGAGCGAGACAATTTTCGTTGTAATTTATTAAGATTATCATTGACACAATAATATGGATATCCGTGTTGATTGTAACCCAATGGAAGAGGTGGAGGTGGAGGAGGTTTAGACGTTGTTTCTGAATCTGAAACATTTTTCAAATCATCTTGAGATCGCCTATTTCTGGGTGAACGTCGTTTTCTCAATTTCTTATCCAAATAAGATCCAGATTGTGAGCCTAGATTGAAAAATACAAAAATTTTAAAGGAACAAAATAAATAAAATTTTCATTGACAACAAATGAAAAAATGAGTTAAAATTATCAATCTGGAAAGCTGAAACAATCAACTCTGGCTTCATTTCCTGAAAATACCTTCTCCTTCCAACAGCGATCTATCTGACTCTGACTCGGTTTCATTTGTAGACTCTTTTCGCTTATCCATTGGTTCATCAAATTTAACCTTACGATTTGACGAATATGTCACCGTCTTTTTTTCAGTCGCTAAAATATTTTTCTGCTTAATTGGAAGCTCTGGAAGTTTATCATCGTTTTCTTTAACCTCAGAATTGCTTTTAAGAAACTCCAAATTTTCATATAAATGATCATCATCCAAATTTTCAAGAGATCTTGATCGACGTTTTTCAGATTTGGAGCAATTTAACCGAAGGCTTGATCTTATTCCATTTTGATCACGATTAACCGACTTGTCATCAGTTTCTGTAACAATTTCTGGAGTGATGCACCGTTTTTTACCAGATGGTCCGATACTTGGCTGATTAAAAGAGTAGGCGCTTTCGTCTCTAACTGATCTATCACCATAAAGAGTGGACCTTTGATTTCTTGCTAATTTTTCTCGTTGGCGATAATTAATGGGAAGCTCTAGGTCATCGTTTACATTGGGTAATAAATCTGAATAATAATAGGGTGCAGATTTTGTTGCTTCTATGGTATCTCCAGTATCTACATTTGATTCAATTTGCACATCTTCATCAGTTCTTGACTCATGTTTTTGCTGATCACATGATGAAACTTTTTCCGATTGCTTTTCATCATCTTTCAAAGCATATTCAAGGTAAGAGGAACTAACATATGCAGGGTTATCCATTGAAGTAGAGTAAGATGAACTAGAATCCACAACTAATTCTGGCACAGGTTGACAGGGAACCTTGGGGTCACATGAGTTCTGACAAGATGAGACTGGCAAGTCTGATGAACCTTGTGAGGTTGACTTAGTCATAGGATCATCGAGACCTAATGTTGTCACTGAAGAAGAAAATGCAATCCTTTTGTCTCTCGTTGAGACTTTCTGTTTGGCACTCAAAGGAACTGAACAGTTTCTTGCCGAATCACTTGAATATTGATTAGAATCAAATTCCCGGCTCATTTCATCATCGGCGTCTTCTCCTTTATCTTCATATGCAGAAAAAGATGCAGAGGCGGGTTCAACTGAAGAGGGTCCTCTTGAAACATTGGGATTATTGGAAAGGTTTGCTAATTTAGAAGATATTGGTTGATTAGAACCTGAACTTCCATCAGCATCGCCCCGATCGCCTTCTTTACTTGAATTGTTAGACTCAAGTGAATTTAAATGCTTGTCTCCCATTGACTCAGCAGTTTTCCTAAGGTCAGCAAGGACTGATGAAAGGGGTGAATAATTATTAGAAACTGCTGAGTTACGCAAATTTGTTTCATTCAATTGCATATTTGGCTTTTCTAAACTGCTATAAGGTCGACTTGTAAGCTCTGAATCGTCATATAACTCAGATGATTTGTTTTTATTACAGGTTAACTGTTTCACATCCTTCACAGAAGTTGAAGTTTGTTGAGATATTGAAGCATCACTTTCTTTACAAGCTTTAGATTCCAATAATTTAATGCGTTCCTTTACAAAATTAGGCGGTGGAGCAACAGCCTCTTCAGGCTTAACAGGTTCAACACAAGCCTTATTGTTGCTTGATGAGTTAACAACATTGTTATCATCATTGCCTTGTTTGTTTAGATCAAGTGTTTTGCCTTCAGATAGTCTCGTATCTCTAGGCTCATTACCATCACTGGTAAAAGGAGTGGCACTATTTTGAGGCTTCGTTGATGCTAATAAAGTTGAAGGTGGCATGGCTTGATCAAACGTTGCTGAAGAGCTCATTACATTTTTGGGCTGTGGCTTTGGAGGAGGAGGAGGAGGCATTTTAGAAGAGCTACTAACAGCGTTATTAGTTAAAGAGTTAATTGAGTCAGGAACATTGGAAATAGGTCCACAACTTGCTGGCCTGTAAAAAAGCTGAGCATTTGTTGGTGCAACTGTAGTCGCTCCTCGGGAAACACATCGCACCATTGGTTGATTTTCAGATTGAGTTGCTCCATAAGCGTTCCATTGGTCAGGGTAAGCGTACTGAGTTGCTGTTATGACATCAGCTTGATTTACAATTCCTCTGTGTTTGGCAACAGCCGAGTAAGAAGTTGCTGTTGTTGTTAAAGGTGCTTGTGGGTTTACAAGAGGTAAACCTGTATGTATATCATATTGGTTGAATTGTTGTTGATGAATTGTTGGTGGCATTTGTTGATGACCTGATACTATTATTGGTACAGCTGAGTTAAGGGTAACATCATTGTATCTCAATACATTTGTTGCACTTGGTGTTGATGGCAAGATTGTATCGGTTGTCATCATGTTCATCACCATGGATGACTGTGGATGAGTAGACATGGTGAGATCAGGTTGTCGTAAAGTTGAAGGTGCCTTGTAATAATCTTCACGCTTGATAAAGTTGTCTCTACTTTCTTCAGCTTCTTGACCGTCGCCTCCACTGCGAGGTAAGGTCAACATGGAGGGTAACTCCGATGAGGTTGAATTTTCCATAACATCGGTTGGAACAATGTTGACATTCCTTGGTCCCACATAAGTTGGATTGGAAGCAACCATTTTGACAGACATTGAATACAATTGATTGATATTCATGTAATCTGGAGAAGTACAGATTCGATCATCTCTTGCTTCGATTGGTTGCGTAGCAATAAAATTACTATTGCAAACATCTTTACTATTGGAAGTGGATGCAAGAGGATTACCACAACTCTCATGGCGACGTCGAACTCGATTAGTTTTAGATTGAGGTTCCAGAACTCCTTCAGTTGATCCTGATTTAATTCCTTTATTTTTAGCAATTTGATGAAAGGTAGAATCAAAGAATGTCATTTTATTAAATATAAGTCAAATATAATTCTCGTTTTTTGTTACGAAGGTTAATTTTGTTTTTTTTTTGCTTTCCTCATTTGTCTCGCTAGTCATTCATGGTTAATGTTAATAGTGTCTGAGTCATTAGTTAACTCGAAACGTTGGTTAGAAAAGACAAACAGTTAGTCCAAGAGTTTGATTTAATATAAGTTTACATCATTTAAGATTAAATTGTGTTAGCAGAATAAAATTAATCAATTGATGGAAATGGTAGAAGTAATTGGTGTTGTTAATTTTGTTATGTTGTGTTATGTTTGAAACATGTATTGAGTCAGATAGATATATGTTGGTAAGAGTTGGTTCAGTCTTGTTTGTGTTATTGTATTAAATAAAATAAGTCCAGAGTTAATTGTGATTAGCTTCATTTTTTTCTGTTCTTCTCGGTGTAAGAAGAGGGGAAAAAGAGTTAACAATATTAATGAAAAAACTCCTTTGCCATATAAATTGAAAGTATCGTAAATGAATCAAATTTAGTTTCATTAAACTGTTCAAGAGTCAATAATGTTGATTATTTAAAAGATGAGCAATGAAAATGCAATTTGGAAGAAAAAAAGATTTCATCAAATTTGAGTTTCAAATGCGAAGAGAAAAGTTTAATCAAAATACACTTCAATGTACCATTAGAAGTGCTCATAATTTGATGAACTTTGTTTTGAAAGATGAAGATACAAGAAAAGGTTATAAAGCAAGAAAATCGATTGAGGTCAATTGGGTTGAATTGAAACTTAATTTCATCAATGTTGCAAAGAAAATCCTGTTTTCAGATCTTTTTTACTTCAAATCATCAATCTCATTAGAAAGAAGCAAAGAAAGGTTTAAAAGAGTAAAAAATCTTTCATTTCATTTTGATAAGTTCATAGTAACTTGAGAGTTAACTTAGCACGCATCAGAAGCAAAGGCTGCTCAACATGATGTTTCATGGGAAGACTCAGATTAGGAAAAATGTAAGATTAAAAATATGATGATCCACTTGAGCTTGCAAATAATAAGAAAAGTTGAAAAAAAGATTTTCATTTTAAATTTTCTGACCATAATTCTCAGAACCTTGTTCAATAGTAATCTTGATTATTCTTAACTATCAGGGGATAAGATGGGTCTTTAATCAACGTGGGTATATTTGATAAGCAATTGGAAACAAAAATAAGAAGGAAAATGAACAAAGAAACATTTTCTTTCCTTGGCCGATTTTATTCAAATATTCTCAAGATGATCTCTCATTTTGTCATTATATTCACTTTAAGCCTTATTATAGCATTTAAAGATCATGGTATTTACCTTTCAAAAAATCATTACAACTTGAGTTTCAGGTTGGACCAGAATGTCCTTTCTTCCTGTTAAATCTTCATTTCTTCACATAATCATTCCTTATATATACATGCTCATTCTCATCATCATGATCATCATCTTCTTTTCCATCAACAGACAAATTATTTTATATAATCAATGTGAGATCCTTTTAGGCAAAAAACCTTTTAGTATCCTGAGGGTTGCCGATCAACTCTAATCAATCTGATTCACCATTTAATTTTTGAAAAAAAATAAAACAACAACTTTTAAAATCTTTCATGACCTTTCTCATTAAATACCTACAGTTTAACCATCATTAATAATCATCATGTTCATCTTTTCAGCAACAAATTAAAAGCGAAATATAGCGTAACATTTCACAGAAGATGACAACTGAAGAGCAAATTGACTCTTAATCAGTGTGAAACTTTAAGATCATTATTTTCACAGTTCAATCAATGGCAAAAGATACGGAGAAAGATAAAGGTGCGTATGAGTAAGCGAGAGATAAAAGTAGAAATGGAAAGGAAAAGGTAAGGTGGAAGAGGGCTAAGGTTCATGATGAGAAAGTGCAGACACAATAGAAAAGCAGAGAATGTGCAAAAAGAGAGAAAATGTTTTTTTTTTCAAGACTAACCTTCATCATCTGATGAATAAGTATCATTGACAGGGAATGATGATCCAATACTTTTGGATCTTGCTCTACTAAAAATGGGCTCTTCATGAGATCGAATGTCTCCCATTAATCCTTGGACACCTTCGGCTTGACTTCGTGAATCTGGTAATCCAATTTTGGTTCGATACTCTTTTGGTAAAGGAGGTCGCATAGGTACATCAGTGAAAGCCATGTCAGAGCCAAATGAATTGTTAAGATGGTGACTATGATGAAGATGATGGTGAGAAGGTGATTTGACAGCTCCAGAAATACCTTTGATGCTAGAGCTAGGAGTCATACTGTTGATATTTGATGTGGTGGATGAGTTTCGCTTATTTAAAGGACCAGAAAGCATCTTTTGTTTCCACTCAAGTAATCTAAGTAAACTAACATCACGATCTTGTTGTCCTCTAGGTGAAGTATCAAAATTAGATGGAGGAAAGGTAATTCCTTTGGGTCGAATATTTGATGATGATTGCGTCAAATTATTCGACGTGGTTGGTAGCTGTTGTTGTTGTTGTTGTTGGATTGTGTTTGGACGTGCGGCTTGTTGCTGTAAGTAATCAGACCAAGGTCGTGGAGGAGGTGAAGTTAATTGTTGAGTTTGTTGATTAATGGAACCATTACTTGTTCCATATTCAACATGATTTGTATAATAGTAAGGATCATATCTTTCTAAGCTTGATTTCGGACGAATTGGCAGAATTTTCGGCGGTTGAATAGGTTGATTAGAATTTTTACCATTACTATTTGATTGATCAACATCTGATGAGTTAAGATGCACAGATGATGTCTGTTGCTGGTAATATTGATGATTACCATTAGGATTAGGTATTGAAGATGTACCATTACTATTAGCATTGTCATTTACATTGTTAGCATGTTGATAGCAATTCTCAATTTCAGCTATCTCATCTTCATCTTGAGCTTCTCTATCGAGAAAATCGGCTGAATGTGGACGAGGAGGCAATCTTGCTCTCGTGTATTGACCTGTTGATGCTTGTGGTTGTGACTGTTGTTGTTGTTGCTGCTGCTGCTGCTGTTGCTGTGGTTGCTGTTGATGGTGATGTTGCTGCTGTTGTGACTGAATTTGTTGTTGAATGTGATGATGATGATGAGGATGATAACCAGTCATCTGATTGCTTGAAACAGTAAATTGTGATGGCGGTGGAATAGAATAGTGTTGATTTGCATTTGCGTTCGGTGACATAGGAGACGATAAAGTAAATTGCATATTAATTCCATCCGGTTGAGGATATTCAGCGTTGTATGGAGGAGCTTGATGATAGTTGTTGCTATTAACGGCAGTGTTGGTGCTATTTTGCTTATTAGTACAATCAGCGACAGTATTACTACCGACACTATTGTTTTGGTCAATATTTGTTGAAGAATTACAAACAGATGAATTGTTAACAGCATTGCTACTTGAACTATTATTATGAGCAATCAAATCAGGAGCAGGTCCATTGCCTGGACCAAAGTACTGATTGTTATAGTGAGATCCCGGTGGAATGGCTCCAAATTCATTAGAAACTGGGTATAAATCACTACAGTTTAGAACACCCGATTCATCTAATTGTTGACGTCTTGGTTTTGGAGGTGCATTAGCGTAGTGTGACCTTTTTTGATGAGTCGGTGGATAAACTAACATTTGTCCACCTGAATGTCCAGCTAAATACGAGGAACTATGATAAGAAATTGGTGAAAGGCCTGTACAATTGAAAGAACCTGGGTATTTAGCTCCAGCTGGAAGGTATCCTGATGATTCAGTTGATGAGTTGTTGATAGAATTAGGCATTGGTGGACGACGAGGGACATAAGAGTTGAATCCAGAATCTTCTTCTTCATCACCACCACCTGAAGTTTTACCAGTAAGACACCGAGTAGGATACCCTTTACCATTATTGATTGATGATCCTGTCATCATCATTAATCTTGAATCGGTAACATCATGACCTTCAGATTGATTATGTCCGTCTGGCCCATATCCTAAGCTACCTGTCATTGAAGGTTGACCAGAAGATAAATCTCTTCGATTAATACTATTCATGTTGGCGTTATTTGATCCATAGTTGAGTTGCATAATAGAAGCCAAGTTTAATGCTGTCATCCATTGTTCCATTGACTCTTTAGAATCGGCAGCCAAAAAATACGTTTTCATATTTTGATGCTCCAATTTAAAGCTAAATTTACGTGTTATACCATCTTCATTGGGTTTACATATAGATACATGGTAACTGGGTAATAAAACTGATCCATGACACTTCTCCTCATGGGAATCCTTGTAATAAAATAGACAATAATCACCCAAAACAAACCATCGACGTTTCCATTGTTTAATGGCACCACCTTCCAATCTGTATAGCCATCCTCTAAGAGTCACCTGAAGTTGATCACAACGTTCAACTGTCGGTGGACGAATAGAATTGTTAGTTGATCCAGTGCCAGATTTACGTCGAACCAATTGATTCCTTAAACCATCCATGGTGATTAAATGAGGATAATATTGATGATTGGTTATGTCTAGTAATTTGTTGGAGGTTCTCAAATTTGAATCGTTATTCCGACTATTATTATTTTTACAATTATTATCGAAATTGTTGTTGCTTAAATGACTACGTCCAGATGGATTACCTGAACAGTCAACTTCAGAGTTACGACCATTAATCTTTAACCTTTCATAATCATTGTGTGGATTAAGACCAAGTAAAGTTGAGCTATGTCGATAGGTATCTTCATAAAGATTTTTAGAATTATTAGAAATATTATAACCAATCACAGATCTCCTCTGAGCGTCATGTAAACACGAATCATTACCAGCATCTGTTTCTCCTTCATCATTTATTCCAGTGTCATCCTCTGATCGACGGTGAGATGATTGTTGTTGCTGCAATTGTTGTTGAACAAGATGATGGAGCCTTTGATGTTGTTCATGGATCTCTTGAGCAGTATATCCAATATCACTATCATAAAATGAGCGTTGTTTTAAACTATTAACATCACTGGGTATTTCCAAGGGCCTGAATTAATTCCAAAAATTGTGAACAGAATGACAAATGGAACCAGAAAGAAAAAAAAATAAACAAAACAAAAGATGATATTAGTAAAGATGAGGTTAAAAAAGACCAGAAAGTCACAAGGCACAACAAAATGACAACAATGGGAAAAGTTATATCCGTCAAAGTGGTAAACAACTCAATATAAGAAACAATGAATGTAGATCATTACCAAAGTCACTGGTGATATAATTAATTGATCCAGAATTAAGATGGTCAAAATAATGAAACAAAGTGATCTGAAATGACGTTTATAAGATAGAAAAAAAAGCAAATAGTTTTTTTTGAAAACTTTTTGCGCTCAACTGTAGCTAGAGCAGTATAGATGGTTAGCAAAAAAATGTTTTGTCAGCTACACATTGAAAGAGAAGTAAAGGAAGATGAAAAAGAAAGGAAAGAAAGAGAAGATAGAGATTTGGATAGAGAATAGAGAAAAAACTTGTTTGAAGGATCCAGAGGAGTGGAAGGGGAGTGAAGGAAAGAGAGAAGAGAAAGAGATGAAGTTGAAAAATAGAGAAGAGAAAGATAAGTTTAAGGAACTTTGAAATGAATTAGGATATAAATTGAAACCTCATGTTATGATAATCAGAAGAAGAAAGTTGTTTTGTTGTGCAGTTAAAATCTCAACTAAAAAACACAACGCTCACATTCACGTAAAAGATAATCCTTATGATGGTAAACGGTAAGAAGACGGATGATAATTACAACAAAAGAGTAAGCACAGAGAAGATATTCCTTTCTTTTTTCTCTTTCTTTACTTTTCTTTCGCTATTGAGCTTTAACATTGATCAAAAGAGTGCTTTTTAAAGGAATCTCCAAGTCTATGGACAGTAAGATGAAAAAAAGAAGGCCAAGTAAGGTGAAGAAGAAGAAGAAGATGGAGAAAACTTGTTTCTCTTATTTTTCTCACTCTTCTCCGTTGCGCTTCATTTTTTTCTGGAAACTTGTAAGATGATGGAGATGAAGAAGAACCAAAGATAACTTCTCGCCTTAGGCTTTATTCCTTGATTTTTCTTCTCTTTCTCTTAACCTTTCTAGCTTTCTTTAGATGCCTTTCATCAATAGTCGGGTAAAAAATTATTGAAGATTCAGTGTATGGAGAAGATTGTTCAACAAAATGGTGTAATAGAAACTAAAGACATGAAGTTGATGCGTAGAATTGTCTGTAGATTTATCCTTTTTCTCATAAATACTTTCAATAGTTGATTGTTGATTATGAACAATAAACTTGTAAGCGATATCAGACGATTAACACCAACTTTGTTCACTGCTTTTTTTGCTGTTGTTAAAGGTGTTTACTGATGACAAGGTGTATATACTGATATATATATAGTAAAAATGGGAGTGATCATGATGATTATCAACTTGTTTTTTTTGTGGGTCCAGGGTCACATTTTTAACATTATACTTTTTTTTACCACCACTTTTACGCTTTCATCTTCAATTTTCTCTTCCTTTTTTATCATTGTTAACCTTCTTAATACATTTTAATTAATTGTAAAGGTTATCCTGGAAACATGTTTACATGATATCGGTGAGATGAGAAGAGAGAAAGATACAAAATAAAACAACATTGAACCTTTCAAGGGCACATTGTTAATTACCTAGATCAGTATTACCTTTTACTGGAATAATTATTACTTACTTATTGTTTTTTGATACCAAATCAGCAAGGATAATCAAATCAAATGGAATACACTTTTACCTCTAATCACAATAATCAGTTTTCACTATCAGTCACATTCACAAGAATGGGTGAGAAAGAACAACAAGATAAACAAGAGAAAATGTTCGGTAATGAGAACCTTTGGGATGTTGTATCTTTCGTAAACAGTAATAACAGTCATGATAATATTGTTAAGGTTGTTGTTATTGTTGCCATTGATGATGATAATGAAATTAACTAATGACGATAATAAACTGTAGGCATAAACAGTACTGCTTTATGTTTGACTCTAAGAAAACAATGAAATGTACACCCAAAATGGGTTAATTTGAGGCCAGACGATTAAGCACAAAATATAAATACAAGTTGTAATACAAAATGGACATTCAACTATTTACTTACAGCTAAATATCCATCATTACAATCCATTACAAGTTGATTTTGTCAAATTATCATATGGTTGAGGTTTGGTTTAGAGGTGAGAAATTATGAAATGATGATTCAAATTGTCAAGCAACACAAGTAACAAAAGCACAAAAACATGAGCTACAAAAAGGCAAACAAAAACATAAATATCGTCTGATTATGATTTTTACTATGAATAATGGTTCAAATTACCTTTGAGACTAGAGAAACGGTTTAATGGTTAGAGCATAAAAGTTTGAATCATTTGCAATCTTGATTGTCTTTTCAATCCATTTGGGAAACAAAGGAAAATAACCGTTGCAAGGAGAAAAAAAATTATCTCAAATTTTCAACAAATCCTGGGCAAGTAAACTGTTGCTATGTTACCATTTGTCCACAATCGAAACTTAACCAGAAATCAAAATCTGTATTCAATTCTGGTTCCTTTTTTTCAACTCAATCTTGGGCCTAATAAGAGTTAAACAATAAAAAATGTAAACAATTTGTAATTTTAGCTAAATTTAACATCAACATGAACTTTTTTGATTGATTGTTTGGCTTGAAGCCATTTTGTACATTAAATATGAAGTATGAGTATCGGTGAAAGGTTTTTTGTTTCAAACATTAAACTCAACCCAGTAAATCCCATTGAAGCAGAGATACAGAATTAAATGCTAATTGTGGTTCAACGGTTCACAATCTAATTGATCCATCTCTAATTAAACCTTCTTTGCTAAACTGGTTGTGAAAACGGGTAATTTGGGTGAATATAGAGAGTGAAATATACCTTTAGTTGAACGTTTTCACCTTTAGTATTTTCTGGTATTGGAAGCACACAAGAAGCTTTGTCTTTATGGATTGTCATTTATGCTTGAGGCAATCAACTGTATTGTAATCAGTCAATTGTAAGACTTGAATGAATGACAAATGAAATGATTCAAAAGTAACCGGAAACTCAATCGGTTGATTAACAGTTGATAACATGATTAATGCAGAGTTGAGTCTGGAAAATACTTGTTACAATGAACGGGTAAACATGGAAAGTCTGAATTATCATTTAGTAGTGTTCTGTTTAGTCTTCAACTGATAGCCAGGAATTAAGGGTGAGCCTTGTAATTCACCTTTTGAATTGTTAATTGCAGTCTCTTTTATAATTGTAATCAACTGACCATTGGTTAAGGTAACAAATGGTGGAACAGTTAATTGCTCAAATATCCTTTTCTTATTTCTTTACTTCGTTAACCTTTTTCTTCTTGATTACAATCAACTCACCCAAGTGACATAATTATGAATATAAGAAACCAACAACACCCAGTAACCAACCAATAAACACAATTTAGTTTATTGTATTCTCGGTTAATCAATGAAGTAGATTTAATTGCACTTTTTCTCGATCAATTCATCACTTATGAATATTTTAACAGGTAAAGTTCAATCAAGTTTCTGATTAGTTACATTTATACTCAACACATTCAGTTGATGTTTAAAGGTAAGGTTGATTCACATTTGAAATGAAATTGCATATCACTGGTTCAGACTTTGGTTGTTTTTGTGTAGATTGGTAAATGTGTAATCATGTTAATGGATTAGATGAGATTAACTTGAATTTAAATCCTTTTGTTTTCCCTTTTTTCCTTCTCTTCTTTAAAGATTGCGATCATTTTGATGGTAATGTTGTCAGTTGAGAATCAATTTAACGGTTGAAAAGATGATATAACCAAATCAATATTTAAACATAATCCATGGATGCATAATTTTATCTCAATTAGGTTGACAATGTTGAAATAAAAACTGGAGCTGCATGATAGTCAAAAGACCAGGAGCCATTGAATAGGATGATAAAGTGAAAAATGTCATCTGTTAAAGATTTTATAATCATATTGAGAAAAAAAATGATAAGATAAACAGGAGAATGCTGATGATAAGGAGAAATGATAGGATGATGATGATAGCCATTATTTTCATCATTATCATTTTGTTTAAGAAAGCCTTTTAATCATTAAATTGAATGACAAAAGAAAGCATTTTCAAGAGAATGATCATTCAGTAATCAGCTTCCTGAATTCATTTCTCTATCTTCAATTTGGTTTTCCACTTTTAAAGATCATCATCATCCTAGTTTCTCAAATCAACATTACTTTTCTTTCTTTGACCCAGGCATCATTATTGCATTTATCATTATCATTTTATCCATCATGATCATTGACTCTGATCCACTCCCAAGGAGAAAACGATGAAATGAAAAATCAATTATCTGGTTAAACTTGTCCAAATTGAGTGAGTCTTTATTTGGTCCAGCGAACCAATAATGCCTTTCAATATCGTTTCATCTTTAACTTTTTTTCATCTCGTTTCTTCTGTTCTTCTTCTTCTTTCTTCATCTTCTTGACCAAAATCTGGAATCGTCTTATATTGGGAATAAGGTCAAATCAGTTGAGTAAAGTTTGTTGGTTAAACTTGAAAAATCCGAACCAAGATAAAAAAATGCATCAAAAGGTTCAAGTTGATGTAAAATCAACTGAAGATGATCGTATCCATTTCATTAAGAGATTTTTCAATATCACGAATTTAACTGGCTACTGGTCAAACAAGTGAAACTTTTGTTGCTTTCTTGGCATAACCTGGTAACTTCATGATAACAATTTAACAGGTAAACAGCTTTTATGGTGGTTAAAGTAGAGGTTTCATGATGGTTGTGTTGTGGTTCTTGTTGCCTGTTGTTTTTGGTCAAAACAGTTTATCCCTTTTTTTCATGGTAGTCCGTGCATCACCCATCGGTCAACTTTAATAAGAGGAAAGAAGAAAATGAAATAGATAAAATAAATAAAGCAACAATCAATCTCTCAAATTTAAATCAGTGTCCACCTCAACAATTACAGGCACAAAAATAAATACAATCAAACCCATTTAGCTCTTGAATTCCAGATCAATACAATCAGAGCTGTAACAACACACGAAACAAGCAGAGTGAATGATGAAGAGGATGAGGATGATAGAGAGTTACGTTTTTTACTCATCTTGATCTACAATTTGAGTTTAATTTTTTTTCTCTCTTCTCCTTTTCCCTTTGTTCACCTTTCATTTGGATCCAATCCCCTCGAGGAAGATGAAATAAACATCTTATCAGTTTGGACAATTGCTAGTCTCACATGAAGATACAACAATCAAGTGTACAATTAACTGGGCTGACCAACATAACCAAGGTTATTTTGCAGTCAATTAAATGATGGCCACAATTTATGTTGATATATTTTCCAAAATAAATAACCTTGTTTGATCGAATTTCCAATAAAAATTGAGAACGTTATTTTTAATTCCATTATTGATTAATCTTCTGACAATCCAGTTTCCAAAATTTGAGACACCAATCCTTTATTCCACTTCATTTGTCAAACGAAATTTTGTCCAAGATATTTGAAGAGTTAATGGATGGGAACATTTAGTGGCATATTGAGATATCAAAGCTCCAAATCAGCTGGCTTCAACTTGACTCAATTAGGGATCCAAGGAGGAAAGGATAGTCCATGTATTTGTGTCACAAGAAAGGTCAATTTGGATCGCAATGAGTTCATTATAAATTGAAATTAGATCATCGAATTGTTGAAATGTATTCAGAGTAATTTGCCATTTGGATTGGAAAACATTTGATGGAAAGTGAAAACATGCGTCATCCACTTCAATTAATGAGTAACCAATGAAAAATCCAAATTTAAAGTTCAAGATAACCATTAATCGTTGTTGTTGAATTATGTTGATTCATCTGCAACATCCAACAGAAAGGCTGCATTACTTGAGCTTCATCGGCGATAACAATTGAAAACAGCTCATTAGATGAAAGTGATGAAAGTTAATGATCACATGATTAAATTTTAAAACAACCTTTTACATAAATCAATCATTATCTCTAATGAATTCAGAGCTCTCATGAACCTTAACATGAAGCTTTGTTAAAAGTTGATGGTTTCAAGAGAAAGAAAATCGATATTTTCATAGTTGATTCAACAATTAACATACCAACATATTTGTAAATAGCAATTGGCGCTAATTAAAAGATAGCATAGAGTTTGGTAATAATGATGGATATGAGGATAAAAATAATTGCAAAAGGAAATATCTTTGATGTTAATGATAATGATTATGTTGATATAAAAGTGTAAGCGTAAAATAAGAACATTATCAAGAAATATTCAGATTTTATGGAGACAACATGACAATGTAACTGTGATTGCTCAAGGCAAAGTAAACATGGATCATTGATTTGAGCCTGAATTGACTCAGAAATAATGGCAGTGATAAAAGAAAATAATTCACTCATGAAATCACCAATGACTGATTTAATGAAGATAAAGACGTTGATGTTATGCACAAGCTTATTTAAAATTCTGTCAACAAAGATCACCTTAAGAAGCAAAATTTTTGTTTCTTAATCAAAAAATCACTTGGTTAGAGATGGAATTAGATGAAGGTTAAGAAGATGAAGACAAGACAATTGAAGACGGTATTTCAATTTCAAGAGTTGAGCCGGTTTTATCTCTAAATTGGGTCTCTTTGATTCACTTTGGGTTAACAACAGTAAGAATTGTATTCAGATAAATACTCAGATGATCACATTGAGCATGGATTTAACCAAACTCAATTAGTTAATAAGATTAAAACAATAAACCCAAAACAGCTAAATAAAGACACAAAAAATGGATAGAACCGTTGAGATTAAGTAACGACAAATTCAAAGTCTTTTGCCATTTAACCAGAAAAAGAAAACCAGAAAAGAATAAACTATGAAAAACCAAAGATTGATCTTGATAAGGATTAGAGAGTTGAAAAAATGAGTCAAAGAAGCCTTTTTTATTCCAATCTTCTTTGTCTTTTTTTTTCCTCATTCAACCTTTACCGTCATCATGATCATTTATTTTTCAAATGGGCAAAATGAAGCTTTGAATAAACACAAAATGTTGTGCATAAGATTAAGTAATAATGGAAAACGGATTATCTTACAAACCAGAATAAAATTCATTTTGAAAAAGTGAACCAGAAAGTGAAAGGAAAAATGTGATGGAAATGGACGCACGCAATAGACAATGATAAAGACGTTTTGGTTGAGAAAAGACTTGGAATGACAGTTTGAAGCTGTATTAAAGTTTAACAGTTAATCTGTTTTGTTGACGGCATTCATGCAAACATGATGAGAAGCAAGACGTGATTTCAATTTTACCATGAACTGCTGATTAGAGACAAAGAATTACCATTATTTAAGAGACAAAATTAACTAAGGATTTTTAGGTTACTTCAATTGGCTGTTATGAACAATAAAATGTATAATTTCCAAGTCTAACATCATTATCATTCGAAGAAGCTTTTATTTCAATGTTTTTTCCCTGATTTTCCAGCTATAATTTGTATACAAATGAAAGGTGTTGTTATTCAAATTGTATTATCGATTATTATTGTTATGGAATTTTGTTTCAAAGAATGGAAAAAATATTTACCTTTATTGATACTGACAATGTTTGGATTTAATTCAACCAGAAAATTCATTCCTTTTCTCAGCAAAATCTTTGTTTTGCAACCTTCATTATTATCTTTCCATTTTTATTTTGAATTTCATTTCAGTTCGAAAAGAAAGAATTCCAAGTTGAGACTTAATCATTCATTTAGACATTTCTGTTTTGCCTCTGATTTTCTTCTCTCTCCTTTCCTGGTTGTCATTAAATGTTTTCACAAATCTTCAAGACAAGATGATGATGGTAAGAATGTGACTGAATAAATGGTTGAATAAAAAATATAAATCAACTGCGATTTGGGAAGACGAAATTATCGTAGCCATTTATTCAATTGTGAGGGCAAATGAAAAACGATCTGCACATGAAATTTGAATAATAAGATGTGCAAAGAAAACCATTTTCAACTTGGAATCATGTCAAATACGTCTTGTACAGTTTTTACGTAACCATTCAGGATTAAAATGAAAAGTCAAGAACCATAGTGAAAGCCAACAACACTTAATCCAATAGAAGCTTTAAATTACAGAAACACAGAGGTATAGAAGCACGTTTTTTATAAAAATGTCATTCATTACAACACAGAGATTTAAATTTCACTACAGATACAATTAAGATTTATATTACATGGAGCTTTGAGAGTACAGTGAATCGTCAATGAAAGGTCGACTAGTTCAGCATAAATCTAGTTAAACTAGGTTATAAATTAAATTAATAAGACTCAATTAGAGTATATTGCAAATAAAAAAGTCTTTATGATCTGTCACAGGCATAGGAATACGATATTCCAACGAAAAATACTCACAAATAAGAAGAGCCAATCTAAATTGGCTTAAAAGCACTAATTGGATGAAATTTATGGAAATAATTGTTAACACATTTTTTTGAGAAACAAATACAGAAAATAATAAATAAATTTATATGAATGGCCATATGTAACTTAAATCGCAAATCATAAAATTGGTTTACAGTCACCTACCCGATACTGCACCACTCGCGAAATAGCTTATTTACACTATTCGTCGGGCAGCGTAATTAATAATTTTCAATCTTCCTTAATAGATCAATTTCAAGCAAAAATGTTTTTTTAAACTGATTTTCAGAGTTTTTAGATTAAAATTTCACGAAAGAAAATTGAATTAAGCCAATTGATAATTAAAAAAATCGAATCGAAATTCGACTGGATTCAAAAGTTAATATAGCTCCCCCATAATAGGGACCATTGAAAAATTTATGTGCAGTATTGGGTAGGTGCAGTATCAGGTAGGTGACTGTAGGTGATTCCAATTTAATTAACCTGGAAATGAAAAACCGTTAAAAGATAAAAATCAATAAATTTTTCTTGCTCATTCAACGCTGCCATCTAACGGGTCGATCAAATGAAAGCATTTATAAACGAAGAAAACTATCCTCAATTTAACCGGGAAACGAAAAGCAGTTTTTTTATTCAACCTTTTATTTACATTTGTTTTCATTAATTTTATTTAGGATTTATAGTTTTTATGATTTATTGTGATTTTGTTTTTATTTATTCACCTGGCTGCTGAGCCCAAGGAGTCATTTGAAATAAAACCAGACTGTAAGTCAAGACAACACCGAGAACTGTTAAAACAAAGCCACGATCAATGATGAATAAATTCCAGCCAGTTAATTGTGAAGGTTGACCAGATAATTTGATTAAAATGCCAAGTATTTGGTGTGATTGATCAATCTTGGAGAAAGTAAAATGAGAATAAGAGGATATATCATGGAAATCAGAAGCAGAAGCCAGTGATTCTTCTGACATCAAAGCTGCCGAGAAAGAGATGTTGAAAAATAGCCACAACATGTGAGAAACACGAAAACCGACAAACATTACCTCGAACAAGTCTTCCCATTTTTTGGTTAACCTTTCAATCAAATAGTAAACGTATTTGGACAAATCAGACATTATGATTATATAGACAAGAAGTGTTAATAATGATAAATGATAATCCATCCGATAAACCATTTTAGTCAATCGATTGTGGATCAAGCGAAATTGACGAACTTGACTTGACGATCTTCCATGATGGCCAGCAACTCCGCTTCCTAGCATAGTAACCTCCTGTTCAGTTTCAACAATTTTTGCAGCATGAAGATGAGCCCATTCGTTAAACATGTGAAACAATATCCTCATAAAGTGACAAAGTAAAATGTAATAGATGGCAAAAAATTGCATTGGAGCAACCGTGGCAAGAAAATATACCGTCGTTTCAACCAGAGTAATCAGTAGAGCACAAGTTGTCCCAATAGTCTCTACATGCAAACCAAACCAAAAATCATGGAGATACTTTCTCATATCTTCTTCACTCACATTAGAAGCGAAGTTGGTGTAGATAAATAATATCATCAGACACCAGCCAAGGGTTACATCAATCAACACCTTGCGTCGGAGTTGGCTACAAAAATGGGGTCTTGACGAGGTTGAATGAGGTACAATTTGGAAATATTCATCAATATCAATTAAGAGTTGGCTGATTGGTTTTTTGCGTGCATAAAATAGGATCAAAACCAGAAGAGAGCAGAACAATTTGGTACAAGAGAAAAAGCTATACAATGCATCATTGGGAGCTCCATGAAATAAAAGGAAAGTTTGACAGCCAACATTGTGTCCAAAGGATAATACCACCAAAGTTAGAATGAAATAATTCCAATAAAGCTGGGTTCGACGAGAGAAAAATATCACTGAGCGTTGGCTTGAGTGATTTGGTATGAAATCAAGACCAACCAGAGACATGGAAATCAGTATTGGACGAAGAGATTGCAGTGTTGATACAGATGATGAGTTGGATGGTGAAGGGAAAGGCTTACAGTTTGGCGATACTTTTTTTACTCCTTTGGATAGTGATGGCTGTGATGACTGTAAAGATGACTTTTCCAGATAGTATTCAATCCACGAACGAAGAGAACGATTTATCAATGATAATTTTGTTAATTTACACGAATACCTAACTTTAGCTGAATATGGATGAGGTTCAATGTAGGGTTGAAACAAGTTAAGCTGATTGTTAACCGAGGAACGACTCATTTCCAACTGATATCAGACAACTTGCCAGAAGAAATTAAATTTGAAAATGTTGATTACAAACATTACCAGAATTGACGTCTTACTGTCCATACTGCGTCAAATTTATATCTTCAATCCTAAGCTTCTTTTCAAGAAAACTGGGTTAACTGGGTTAAGGCCTTGCATCCACCAACAACATCGATAAACCATAATGATAAATGAACATCTTGACTTGATAACATGACAATGTAATAATTAAGTCGACAAAGCATCATTCAAAAATGGAGTTACAATGAAACCTGCAAATTAACAAGCCAACAAATCACATTGCATAACAAAAGCTTGTTGAAAGATCAAGGCTGGTTAAAGATGCTGCTGTTCATGTCATTGATCAACGCCTTTTCCCTCTAATTACTTCAAACAGTCCAAGTACAATAGATGAATTTATAATTGCCCATTTAATCATGAAAAATTTGATTATTCCAAAATTGTTGCAATAGGCAGGCAACAGAAAATGAAAAATGTCAAAGCAAAAGTTGAACTCAAAAGCCTTCCTTTTCACCCAAACCCAATTTATCAAGCAAACAGAAAGAAACTGGAAAATATTAAATATTTCGTAAAATTATCATCAAATACAACAATGGAAAAACTCTTAGAAATGAAACTTTAAATATTTGAAATGACAAAATATCGAAACGTTTCAAGTTTAAAGCAAATATTGACTCAACTTTGGCGTCTTTATTCCCGTTCAACTTTATTTACTATTTCAAGATAACTTTTCACATTATCTTTCTTCTCACCTTTATCGACTTTTTTTTCCTTCCCTTCAATATTTCATTCTCTTTTTTTTCTTTCTCTCTCTCTCTTCCATTCAGTTTCATCTTTACATTCCCAACATCATCTTGCCTTCATCCAGGAAGCAGAATCTTTTCAGGGAAAAGTTTTCCTTCCTTGTGAACATTCCAAGCTCACCAGAGGAATCCAGCCAAAAAAACAGATCAATAGTTTTAATGTGCTTTTGCGTTGTATCAATCTTTCAATTCGCGAATCTTATTCATGCTCTCATCATCATAATGAAATCAACCATGGAATTCTCATGAACTTTTGTTTCAACAAATTTTCTTGCTCGAGCATTCGTAAGATGGCAAAGAATCCAAATGTGTGACAAAACTCAATATTGAAGGAAAAAAAGGAATGAAAAGAAAATTGTGAATCAACCCAAGAATCTGGTTATTTGCAGAAATCAACTGATTGTTCCATTCTTCCTAATCTTTAATTTATTAGTTCACTGATCATCTTCATGATAATCATCGACAAATCTTCAACTAATCAAATTTAGTTAAATAACCGTGAAAATTATTTTGATCTGTTCACATTTTGCTGCATAAAAATATCAAATTCTGGTTTCCAGCAAAACAACAAAAGAAACGAAAAACTCATTGGAGCAAAAAGTCTGAAAAAATTGCAATTCCATTTACATGGTCAAGAATGGAAGTTGATTCAACTAAAATAATGGAGTTTCTTTTTTTTCTGTTGACTCTTTTTGTTATCATTTTTTCGTTTCCTTTTGCAAAATATTTTGCAAATTGAAGCAAATGCAAAATTTTCATTTGAAAAATGCAAAAATTTGAATAAATATAAAAGCGAAATATAATGCGATAATATCAAATAACAAATGGAATGGAATGCAGGAAAAGAGTTTTTCCAATGAGTTTTTCTTCAATTGTTTCCACTTTTATCTCTGACCTTTCAATTCGAAAGATTATCGAATTACTTGATAACAATTGAACATTCTGTCTATAATTCTGTCCATTGGAATTGATTCTTAATGATGTTTCTCATGTCATCCTTTGTAATGTATTTTATTGGAAAGCAAAGGAATGATGATAAATCGATTGTGTTGACGAAAATTAATGTTCATGTTGCACTGAATCGGGATAACATTTTGAAAGAAAAGAGAAAAGCATGAAAAATCTAAAAGTTGTAACAAAATTTTAATGATTAATTGAAATTTACTTTTCATGAGAAAAAAAACTGATGGAAATCGAGTTTGAAAGAAATGACAGAAGTTGAAAAGTAGAACAATTTTTATAACAAAATTATCAGAGAATGAAAAATGGCTCAAGAATTTCACTTTAAATGAGGAAAAATTTCAGTCAAGTTGTCCATTAAAGTCATCAATATGAAGAAACACGAATTTGATGGCGAGAAAAAGATTGCATGGAAATCTGGGATCAATGATATTCACATTTGAATCATTTGTCAAAATTTGATTATGAATATTACCAATTGATACAAAGTAATCATGAATTTCATGTGTTATCACAATCATGTCACGAGGAAACATAATTCAATCAGATGCATTCCAAGAAGCCTGAAATTGACTGTTCATTATTTACATTGTTTCTGTTATCAAACACTTGACTGGGATTTTTCACTCCCAACATCGACTTATCAAGTTAACTAATAAATGAACGAAAATGTTTTCACAAATGTTTCACCTTTGAATTTCGGGTGATTCAACAATTGACTTTACTCTTGGTTTGACTTTTGCCTTTTATTCATCTTGACATTGCACCAAAATTTGTATCAATAAGTTTTGTATCAAGGGAGTTGAATAATCACTAATATTATTATATCTTTTTTTTTATTGTGAGAAGTGAATGAAAGAGAAGCAAAAGTTGATTGGTGATTTGAAGGATAAATCGTTGAACCAAAAGTCATTTATATTGTTTCAAGCACAGAATTGGATTCAACTATTTTTACTTCTTTACTCCCCTCAACCTGATTATCATTGTTTCATCATTCTTCTTATTCCTTTCGATTCTTTCATTAGTTGAATCCATTTAACTTGATCATTGAGTAAACCTTTTTTTTCCCTCTCAACCCATTCTGGTTCAGACTTGAATGAGCTTCGGTCAAAATGTGAACCAATTTTGACCCAATTTTCCTCAACCAAAGGCAACAAAAGCAGCTTCAATAAAAAGGTTAAAGAAATGAAAAGGTTAAGATGAATGTTAAACTCAACTAGAGATTTAATCTGTTTACATGAATACCTGGATATTGGGAAATGAAAAGGTTGGATGAATTTTAATTGGAAAATTATCAAGAGAAAAAATTAAATTCTTTCTTTCTTCAGACTCGAAAATGTCTAACCTTTCAATCAATGATAATATTTATAAAAGGTTGAATAATTTGATTCTCCACAATTGAATGAGTAAAAGATGGAATTTGAAAAAACATGGAAAAATTGGAGAATTTTCTTTTTCTTCATTCCAACTGATTTTCACAAAAGTTGAACCAAACTGAATAATTGGAACGCATTAGACTAGAGTAAGCTGAATGTTGACAATATAAGATGGTATTCAATACTCATTGTAAGCATTTAACTCTGTTATCTTGAACCTCATTCCCTGTGATAGTTGATATGATATATTACCATTTATAATGATATTATACTTTTTTTCCTATGAAAAGGCAAAACTTTTTTTTCTCTCTCTCTCGTTACATTTGACTCGGTTTTGTTGCCCTGATTATATCTAATGTTATCATTAACATTATTATTAAAAGTATCATTAGACTGATGCAAAGGGAGTGAAAAGGCAAAAGGCTAGCGATAATGTGCTTATATCCAAACCTTTGCTAACATTATGTAATCTTGTGTTCAATATTTTTTTAGGTGAACAAAAAAGGTTGAATAATATTATTGTTCAAGATTATCATGATAACTGAATTGTAATATGGAACAAAAATGAGCTCAACGAATCAGCATACAATGAAAACAGACGAAAGTAATGCTGAATCGTTGCCTTTCTCTGCAATCATAAAGAGAACAGAAAATTTGATCAGATTAAATATCATCTGGTTTACTCAATTGATTGAACAGAGACAATATAGTTCTGGAAATTCCCAAGTTCCAAATTCAATTCATTTCTTTAAAATCCAAATGCAAAAGCAACTCAAGTCATTTCAACAAAACATTTCTCATTTCCAGGCTTTCAATCTTATCGATGAAACCAGAAAAACCTTTTCAAATTTTTCAATCTTTTCAATCTTGTTGATTGAATCGTTGCAAAACATTTGATGAGTTTAATTAAAAGCAACTGAACATTTGAAAGTTTGTTTCATTTGCAGGAAAAGGAAAATTTGAAAAGAAAAAATTGAAATGAAAAAATTAATTAAGTTGGCTTTCACAACTCGAGTTTGATGAACACTCGATTCAGGTCTAAAGGTGCATAATTTGATTCCATTGACATTTCGTTAATCTCTGGCTTCCCTTTCAACCCAAAATGTTGGCCATTTCAAACATCTAAACATTATTGCATTAGACTAATAAATTGAGTTTGTTGGATTGAAAGATGAAGCTTGAAGCAAATTTTGAAACAAATGAAAGCTGGAAACTAGTTTAATTGAATACTTTTTGCCCTCTACGAATTTGCCTTAAATTTACTTTAAATTGCCTGTTGTTAGTTAATAACTAATATAATTGACATTCAACAATCAAATAAATTGCTTTCCATTTGTTTCAAGTTAATTTCATTTGTTCATCTATTTATTTTTAAGCCATTACTTTCGCATTTTACTTTGAACCTTTTTTTGCCAAAGTAACTGGCAACGAACAAAAAAAGGCACAAAACACTAACACGACTAAACTGAAAGCTTAATGTTATTGATTCACTTTACTGTAGCCATTAAAACGTTATCAATTGTTATTATTATTCCATGGCTATTATTTTTCCACCCAAAATTCTGAGCCATTCAATCCCATTATTATTAATAACATTACTTTTTTACTTCTTACTCTTAATTGTCATTTTACCGAAGCAATGCTCTGCAAGAAATTAAAGTAAAATGGAAAGTGAAAACATGTAAACTAATTTACTTTGCTTTACTCAATTTCAGTGATTAACATGCAAATGGATTGATTATTTTACCATGAATGGTTCAATTGACGAATCGAGGTTACAAAGAATTTGTTTTCCTTCCAATTTCAAGATTGTCATTTTCTATTAGCTTGCATCAAACTAATGGATTCAAAGGGTGAAATGAGGTTGAAATGATCAGTCGAGTTGAACATTAAGAAATGTAATTTTTCCTTCTTATCCTTTCACTCTTTTTCCCTTCATAATCATTACCTTTTATTCATGAGTTTTTGTATTGAAAGCAAAATATGTAAAAAGCTAAAGGAAAAGCAATGAAAAGTAAAGCTTTTCTGAAACATTTGAAAGATCTGTGAGATCCATTGGAACTGAATGGACTGAGAAATGGTGAAGATTGTGATGAACAAGAACAAGAAAAATGATGGAAAATGTGTGAATATTTTTCTCTCCATTTTTTTCATTTCTTTATTGTTTTTGTCAAAAGTTGAATTTCATTTCTTGTCTTTTTTTCAAGATGCATTTGCAACTTGAAAGGGAATAAAAACTTTTTGCAAAAAGTAACTTTTCTCTTGTTTGCTGCCTTTTCCCTGTAAATTTAACCAACATTTTCTGTCCTTTTCATTTTATTCTTCTGAAACATTACATTCTATTTTGAACAGTTCTTAATCTTTTACCTTTACTTTTTTTCTCACCAACTTTCCTGGTTCATTTCAATTGTTCATGAAGAGAACGAAGAAAAAAAAAATCATTCTCTTTTTACCCTGAAAATTTCCAGAGAGCAACAAAAAAGCGAATCAGCAAAGTATCTAAATGAGAAAATTTCATGAAAAACATTTTTCTCTCAACTCTTTACATGATTCTCATTTTCTCATCAACATTGTTTCACTCAATTTTTCTTTTCATGTTAACAAAATTATCAACATGATGCCATTACTTTGCAAGAGAAGAAATGAAAATTTTCTCATTTCTATTCCATAAATAACAACAATAATGGAAAGGGAATGTTTTTTTCCTGTTTTGTTCATTTTTTGGTTCCAAATTTCATCGAAAAGAGCAAACTTGAACTTTCCCATTTTGCTCATTTTTCACCGAAATTTTTGTTCTTTTTGCAGAAAAAAATGTGATTTTTGCAATAACGATTGATAATGAAAGAAAGAAAATCTTCTCTTGAAATTATTCCGTTTCATCATTAGTTTCAATTCATCTCTACTCTTTTCAATAACTTCAAGTTGAAGCAACAAAAAAATCAATCTTTTTACTTTTACATTTTTTTCGTCGACTTTTTGTAGTTCATTTCAATGCAACTTTTCATTGCTTTGTAAAGTTGTTCAACTTTTTTCCTCATTTTTCAACTCTTCAACATTCTCGTTTAATCAATCCAATTCAATTACATATTCAGATTTTTTTGTCTCCTTTTTGCATCACTAGACTATTGGACAAGCTTGAGTTGCTCTTTTTTTTGTCTACAAATGCTCTTCGTTTTCATCAACACAAATCAGCTCTTTCATCCTGCCTCAGTATTGATCGTGCTTCAACTTTTGTTGTTGCTTCTCTTCACTTCTCTTTTTTTTGGTGTTTGCATTCTGAAGGCAAAAATATTATCAACATTCTTACAGCCAATTTTGGCTTACAGTTTCATATTACAGGGAGAAAAAAATTGAGTAGAAGGTAAAAGTTGTCAGAACAAGTTTTGTCGACATTTTTGTTGCTTCTTTTCTCGATGAACTTGACTAAATTTGAAGTAATCATTTTGGCCAAAGTAAAACTCAGTAAAGGTTAAAGTGTAACACAATATAATGATAATCAATTTTATGAAAGAAGAATCATGAATAAATTAATTATTCTGAAAAGAGTGAAGAATAAATTTACAAAATCAATTATCGAGATTTGGATGAAAAGCAATTCAAATTGAATGCACAATTTGGTGGCATCAATTTTTCATCATGTAAAAGCCTCGTTAAAAGTAAAGTTGAAATTAAATGTTGCTAATTGTAACCTTTTCTGGTTGTCTTTTGGGTTTACTTTTAAAATTGACATACAAAGTGAATGTTTGCAGTTGAAACAAAATTGTCAGTTTGTTGCTTCGTTGTGACGTTATCGAGGTGATAAAATACAAGTTGGTGCATTAATAATGCTTACCGATTACAGCAAATGAACTTGGTCCAATCCCAGATTCCCCAGTGATCCATAGTTTTAACCTTTAATGGTGAATACTCTTCCAAATTGGTGAAATCCAGACTTGATTGTAATCTACTTCTTGGACAACGAAATTGCTTTTAAACTGTTTTGATGATAAACTTGTTAATTGGTTCAACTTTTGCAAAGAAATGGTTTGCCTTTTGTTGTTGTCTGTTGGGTCAACCAGGGTAAAGATGAAACAAAAGTTGCAATTTAAATCATGACAATGGTGCTGTTCAACTGATGCACTTCACGTCATGATGAATCCCTTGAAATTGACTGTCCAATCGCAAGTCAACATTTGATTAGCATAACGCTGTGAATCAATTGAAAGGTTGCAAACTCTTCATTTACTTGACAGTAAAAAAAGATTCACTTTTTTGTTCACAAAGTTTACCAACACCGTATCATTATTAATTGATGATTTTTAATGATGTTAATCTTGATGAGCTATTGTAGCTTGTAAGTGTTGATTAGATTGATGGTTAAATTGAACAAAATCAATAAAGGGTTGAAGAAGAGAAAAATTGGAGCAAAAAAGTGATGTTATGATGGACGTTAATTGAAAGTGACACTTTTGACTTGCAGCCAAATTAAAAGGATAAAGTTGAGCAATTAAAGTGGACACGATGATTAATAACGACAATTGTCAATATCAAAGGTAAAGGGATAAAAGTGTGTGTCTGCTCATTTTGTGTAACCTTTTCCCCAGTTTAACCCTGTAATATTGTTTGTCAGACTTTCCTTTGAACCTTTTTAAAATGACATGGTAACGGTAACAACAACAATAAACATTGAATAATCTGATTTAGCTTTAGCTTGACTCTAGCAATTGCAAGCAAACTAACCTACAGACTCCAACTAAAGCGAAGTAAAAATTCATTGAGCCTGTCCTCTTCAGCATCATCCTCATCATCCTCATCATCAACTACATCAGTAAACTCAATCCATCGATCCGTTTCCTCATCACTTTCAATCATCTCTGTCTCTCTCTCCCAGAACTTCTCATTCTCTTCTTATTATTACATCATTTTCTTTTGCTGTCTGTACTCTTCTCTTTCTCTCTTGTCTGTCTCTGCTTTTCTTTCCTCCTCACCTTGTTTCTATTTAAGAATCTCTATTTAAAGCATGTTCAAGTATCCCATGAAATACCTATTCTCATCTCTTTTACTTTCTTTTCTATCATCCAACAATAGATTGTCTTTCATACATTTGACCTCAACTTGCATCATCTCAATTCATTTTTTTCATTCTCTGAACATCTAGACATGAAAAAATTTGCATTAATAATTGTTTATTTTTTTGTATCAAATTGAAGTAAAGTATTGAGTTGATTCCCAATCCTTAATTTCAAGATTCAAACTCAAAAACATTGGATTCATGCCATTCATCCATCATGAATCAAACTTCAAAGACGGATTGCCATCTGACGTTTAAGAAATAAACTAATTACAATGTTCAGGCTTCAACTATAACCGGTCACAACTCAAACCCTTTTTCATGCTAATCTTAGCTCATACCAGTACCCAATGAACACTTGTGACTCACATGTGAGTCTCGAAACGCTCACAATAGGACAAATGACTCACAGGTGAGTCACAATGTTCTGTGAGTCACAATTTTGTCACATTTGATTCACAAAATTACGAATCATATTGAATCCTTAGCATGAGAATCAGAAAATCTGATTCAAAATTCATTTATCAAGAATCTTTAACTCAAAAATCTTAATTTACCTTTAACTTACATTTTAATTACCCTTTCACCTGGTACTATCGGGTTTTGAACCCAGGACATTAACTTAGATTCAATTTAATGTGCCTCAAACCACTCGGCTACAATTATTTTATTAAAATTAAAATACTAAAAGTGAAGTTTATTGTTAGCAATGCTTGATATTAATGCTTAAATAAATAGAAAATTATTGAATCTTCTCATAGTTGATTCATGAAGTTTTCTTGTGATTCTAAAGTAATACATTAGATACGATTCCTTATATTAAAGCTCAAATTATCTGCCAATTTAAATATGATTCCTTACTTGAATCTGTGTTGTGAAGAATCAATTTAAATTGATGATATTTTCTCTTTTAGATTTGCCTATTAATAGAAACTTTAACCCCTTTGAGAACAATAAGAATCTACACCGAGAATCAATTCTGTGAAAATCTCGAAACAAACATGCGAAATAAATTCAAATCGAGTTGATTCCAACTCCTATTTAAGAATCATCTTGATTTACCTTATGATTCATGGACAAAATCGGAAATTAGTGCGAGAAATTAGCAAATAAATTTTGTGAGTCAAAAAGCCGTCACATTGCGACTCACAAAAAATTCACAAAAATTTCGTGAGTCACATGTGACTCTTTTTTGACTCACAAAAAAAATTATGTTCATTGGGTATTCATATCGTTTTGTATTGAATCATCGATTGGTACAAATTTCTGTTAGCCTTGCTTTACTGCTCTATTAATGTTCAATATTGACACTTCAGTACATGTTAAAGTTGATAAAAAAGGGAAAAGTCAAGTTAATTTTCAGGTATTGCCATCTCGATAATATTCTCGAAAAAAATCTCCACTTTTGTTCACTTGTTCGAATCTTGCCCAAGTCCTGGTAAGGTGACCTACAGTAGTGCTTACTCATGACTAAACCTCTTGGACTATCCCAACCTCATTTCCTGATGGATTTCCATCTTTCTGTTTCATTTTTACTATCTTATTCAAGGTTTTAAGTTTAATAAGAATAGTTTACACGCGTTAATCTGGATTGAAATTTCTCAGCCAAGATTTCATAATAAAATTTTCTTGCTCAACCAACAATCGATTGATACAAAGTTGGTAAAATCAAACATTAAATGATGACTTGTGAATAAAAGAACCGTTTTTAGCATGAAGAGACTAACAGAATCGTTTGAGAGGTAAACCAACGATGTCATTTTCCTTGACTAGTCAATAGTAACTGTTTCATTACGTACTTATAAAGTAATCAACAGTTTCATACAGGAACATTTAATTAATGTAAACACTTATTTCGTCTGGATATAGTCTGGATAAATATGTTTCAAAATGAATTCAGATTTTATTATATAAAATACATTGCTACAAATGATGAGTGATCTTCAGGGTCACCATGTTACTCAACCATGATGAAATTTTTAATCCCTTTTCCATTAAAAAGTTCATCATTGCAATATCGTTCTTAGGCTTTCCTTTATACTGTAAATATCAAAACTAGTTTATTGTCTTTAAATGTTGAAAACCTAATCAAACAGAGTTATAAAGTAGATCAATATTACGAGTAAATAATGGAACAGATGATTAACTCATTAAACGTGTTGAAAGGTTGACAAAAAGAGATCGATCTTTGAGAGCTGAGCTCAATCCTTGATCAAATGCTCGATAAGAGATCGACTAATGTTAATTTAGCTAAATCACCCGTCAATTCTTGATTCATTTAGTCAATCACTTTTCCGATACAAAAAGTAATGAGCAAATGTTTCTTAATGAACTCTAAAGATAAATAATTTCCAACTAATCCATAGTAACGAGAAATTCATTGAAAAGTCTGTGGCTTCAATTATTGAAATTTCATAAGCTAAGTCAACAATCGATCTTTAAATCGATTTTCAAATTTCAAGATTCTCAAATTGAGATTAAATTCACCAAGCTGAGAATGAACAAAGTTGTCTTTAAATTGAAGTTTACTAGTGCCAAGTGAAACGGCTTGTAAAACAAAACTCAAATGGATTCCAAAGTAAATATAATTGATTATATAAAAGTGAATAAGTTTAAATTGTGTCAAAGTTTACTTTGCTTTGCCAGTTATGCTGGATTGGGTGCTGTAATTACCCTACTTGGCACTTCACTACTTGATTATCAAATTTTGACAAGCTCAAGTTTCCATACAATTGTTTACCTTGTCCAGATAAGATCAGTGGGTTATATTTTAGGATCAATTTCAGGTAACTTTTCATGGAAACATTTATTCGCATGTTGACCTTTGGTAAATTTGAATGTCACAAGAAAAATTGTCTTTTAACTTACAGCTCATTTCCTTGAAAAAGTTTTTCATCAAACCTTGATTCTTACATTTTCCAATCTTGTACTTGGATGTACTCTCATTGCTACTCCGTACTTTGAAAATGTCATCTTGCTGTTCATCGCTACACTTTTCATCGGAATCACATTTGGTATTCTTGAAATTTGTATGTAATATCACTTGAGGTCTTGTTTTATGTCATTTAAACTTCATTTTTATGCTTCGTTTTTTTTCATGCTTGTCTCACCAGACGTTCATGTTTACATTGGCTTCTTATGGAAAGCTGAAAGTACAAATTATCTTCAAGCACTTCACATGTTTTTCGACGTTGGAGCTCTTGTTTCTCCGGTCATTACTCGGCCCTTTTTATTGCCAATCGATCCTGATGAGTATAATGCTCAATCGAATCAAACTTTAACTAACCTTTCATCGACCACAGAAGTTAAAATTTTCACCAAAAATGATCTTCTCATTCAATATCCACATGCAATCATGGGCTTGTTTCTTTTTCTAGTCGGCATTGCATTTACGATAACCTCATTCAAAGATCATTCGGAACAAGATTCAATTGAACAAGAAACTGATCAATCTTCTGATCAAAGTCTCAACTGGAAACAACGAGTTGCCATCATAGTAACAGCTTTAATTGTAAACTTTGAGTTTGGAGCTAACAATTTAGTCAGTAAGTCAAGTTTATCTGTAATTATACCCTTTTTATTGAGATAATCTTCACCATTTGATTTCGATGAAAAATTCTGATTTTAAAATATCATTGAGTTAATCTGACATTCTAGTTATTTTCAAGAGAATTTTTTATTACATCAGTTGATGTTTTTTGAAATTGAATACTTGAATTATCTATTAGCTAAAGACTTGAGATAACATTTGCTAGCTAAATAAATATTGAATCGTTCAAATTTAAAAATCAGCTTACAAACTTCGTGTAGAATTGTTGAAAAAATGAAACCGGAACTGAAATTTTTGAATCTTTTTACATCTCGAAAGTGCAAGCCATAAATTGAACAATGATACAATACTAAAATCTTGAATTTTCATTAAGGTGCTCTTGGACCAGCTTTTGCAGTTAAATCTAACCTTAAAATGACGAAGCAAGAAGCCGCTCTTCTGGTCACAGCTTATTGGTCTTCATGCTGCATTTATCGATTAATCATGATTCCAGCGGCGATTTACTTTAAGGAAAGTAGCCTGATTATAGCCAATTCAGTTATCATGATTTGTGGTGCAGCAGTAATGGGTTACACAGGAGATTCAAATCAAACACTTATCTGGATCTCCTTGATTCTCTTGAGTTTAGGATTTTCACCTTGTTTCGCCTTTGCTTTTGGTTTCATTCAAAAACATTTCACTGTTCAGAGTAGCATGGCATCTGCAATGTTCCTATGTGGAACTTTGGGTGAATCAATTCATCCTTGGATAGTGTCTTTTTACATGGAATCTTGGTCAGCCTTTTACAGCTTTTATTTTGCTTTTATTGCGATACTCAATGCGTTATTGTGTATCTTTTTAGTCTATTTTGTTACTAAATTTATTTCTCATACAAGAGATGAATATTTAGAAGTGAAGTAAAAGATCTGTTTATTTCTGAAAAATCCTTCAACTTTGATATTAACTTAATACAAGTGTTAGGATTGTTCAGATGCAAGTTAAGCAAACTTGAAATTACTGTAGACGTTTAAGCCTAAGTGTTGAGAGTTTTGTCCAAAATACACCATTCCATCTGCTCAGTGGTTTAATCAATGATACTGGGTAGCACACTTTAGTCAGTTGATCGGAAAATTTCAAAGTTAATAAAATTTTTAATCAAAAATCAATCATTTCAATCATTCGTTTTCCCTTCGTTGAAACGAATTGTTTGTGTTAAACCAAATGGAGATATTTAATTATAGTCTTAAATTATACTTAGAAAATTAAAGATACAAAGGTTTTACAACGTATTAAGAGTTACAAATTTTAAGTACAAAAGAGTGAAGTCACTACTTTCATCACATGGTCGTCATTGCTGAGTTCACAGTCAACATTTCACAAAGGTGTTTCTCCTGATGTCTAGTCACTACATAAAATCCTTTACCTAGTCACTTTTCCAATCTAGTCACTTTGTTCCTCTAGTCAATTAATAATTGTTCACAATTTGATGTACTTATTACATGGAGGTTTATAAAGTTGAGGTCCGAGTCCAATCTAGTCACTTTGTTCATCTAGTCACTTTTAGTTAATTCACAAATAGATTTACTTATTATATGGAGGGTTATAAGGTTGAGGTCCGAGTCCAATCTAGTCACTTTTAGTTGTTCACAAAATATATTCACTTATAAAGCTGAGATTCTTAACGTTGAGATTCAGGTTCATTTCATTCGGATTTAAGTTTACTGGAAGAAAACCAATTTAAAACCGCACAGGGCTTCCGCAGGGTCCGATAACGGCAGCTAAACAAAGGATTTGTCGGCCATTTTATGCGGAGTGAGGGAGAAAATCTTCTCCCTCACAAATGGCCGACCCAGAAAAAAACAACCAATTGTGGCCTTTCCCTACCTACTGGAGGTAGGGAAAGGTAGTGTTTACCAAAAACTGGTTAAAACCAGCTTTGCCTTTCAGTTGACCGGGGCACCAAAAGAACGTCCTCGTTCTGTAAATATAAACTGAGATATGGATTAGTAATAATATGAAAATAATGTAGTGGATAATGTGAATTCGGTAAAGTTTCACCAATCATTTATAGATAAATTGGCGTTGACCATTTTTCTTATGGTCTCTGAAGTTGGAACGTAGTTTATGTAGTCTGCTAATTTCAAATATTCCATATATCCTCTTAAAGTCACTCTGGCATCTCTTTCTGGTGAATGTCCAGCGATTGTGTTTGTTGGATCGTCACGTTTCAGTTTTGGGTTTTCAGGAAAAAAGAATTTATCAACATAAGTTAACCCTAACGGTTGTTGACCAGGCCATAACGATTGCAAATCAATCCAGGTAATGTCGTTATCCATCAAGTGACCTGGAGTAAATTTTAATAACCTTAAATCACCGTCTCCTTGGGTGATTACTCTTTTTCCTCTTAAAATTTCTAACACCGTTTTACGTACTATGTGAAAAGGTACACCCGTAGCTAAATCGCTGGGTTGTAATCCCGTAATCTTGGTATTTGCGTAGAATGAGTTTTCTGATTTAACCTCAACGTAGTATATTGTTTGAATACGTATTATGTTTCCAAACCATCCAGATATATGGATATTACCGACACCTCCACTTCCATTTCCTTCCATGTCCAATGACAATGTAGGTAGAGATGGGGAACCAATTGGTTCTAATTTTTCTAAAATTTTTGGATCATATTTTCCGGGTATCTTGTACCAAATGTTACCTGTAAACTCTCTTCTTAATTTTCGTCGAAGTTGTCTTCTTTCTTCTCTTCTTGCGTTAACGGGTTTGCTAACAGGCTGGATTTGTAACATAACTTGTCCTACTCGTTTAATCAAATCAGGGCAATTTTTCCTAAAATGGGTGTTACTTGAGCAAAATGAACAGTTTTTACATTCAATTTTTGGATGGTCAGGGGCAAAGCATAAACTGCAGTGGAATAATGGTATCGGAGTGAGTTCAATCCATCTCGATCTGCCAGTCTTCCTTTTAATTCTACCTGCAATTTCTTTAATCTCTTTGATAAGAAAATTATGGGCATGGTTTATCGCTCTTTGAGTGTGTGCTGTTATCGTTAGTTTTGTGAATTTATGCATTTTTGGTGGAGTTCCTGACATTTTACACCCTGGGATTGTTTTCTTACAAACTCCATAACTATTGACGAAATTCCAAGCGTAGCAGGACAGGAGTAAATAATGTTGATAAAGTAAAATAGGTTTTGTTTCTCTCTCTCCATCTGTGTACTTAGGATTTCTCCATCTTGGCTGATTTCTCTCCATCCTGTTAGATAAAAGAGAAGAAAAGAAAATGATTAATCAGTCCCAATCACCGGGACTTTTATTTATGACCAATCTCTGGTCATTTTAGACTTAACCCAATCACCGGGCGCTTAAATCTATTATTATTTTTTTTTTTAACCCAATCACCGGGTGTTTGTGTTATCATTTTTTTTCAGCCCACTCACCGGGCTTTCACTTTTATCTTTTAGCTTTGTCATTAATAGAATTTAGTTAGTGTTTTTTTTTTGTAGCCCAATCACCGGGCGTTTTCTTTCTTTTTCTTATTAGTTTTTTGTTTTGTTTTTTGTATTTGTGATTTTTTTTTTTTGTTTTTGTTCAATTTTATCATTTCCCATCACCATGATTATTTCCCAAAATTTATTTTAATAACATTTATGTAAAGGTATTACTTCTGGTTGTCTTTTATCTCTTATTTTATCTACTCTGTTCGTTCTGTTATCCCTCTCATCGTAGACTATTGAGTATACTGTTCTCTTTGGGGTGAACATAAAACGTACGCTAAGAGAACATAACAAGAAGCAAATGGTTACTAATAGTGAAATTGAAATCCATTTAACATAATCAAATTTCCAAGTCAGAGTGATTTTCTCGAAACTAGAAAGTACTTTCTCATGAGCTGCATCTAGGAGTTCAAATTCTAATGTTGGTATATTGATTTCTTGATAAGTTGGTTGAAATAGTTTTAAATTTATTGCTTGAGTATGTTCAGTTACTCTGGGACCTCTAACGTAAAGGAAAAAATTAGTGGAAGTGTACTTCATGTCATCAATACTGAAATTGGTATATTTTGATAGTTTGATAACTTGGTTTGGACATGAATAAGTACCTGAGTATATTTCAATTTTATGTCCTGCACAATGAATCAAATAATGATCACCCATATTTTTAACTTGAATTTTTTCCGCCACAATTGTTTCATTTACGTTTCTAGAGACACAATGCTCATCTCTCCAGAGCTGTGTTTTATTGAACTTATTTGGGCAAGTTGAAACTTTGGTGAAAATAGGGTTTGGTGACTTCAACTCACTTTCCTCAATTTCACAGAACTGGTATGTGGTGGTATTTACTAATAGGTATTCTGGTCCTTAATTTTACATGTATGTGTCGCATTGGTTTTATATAACAAAAATGGGTCCGCTTGAAATATTTTTGTAACCTGGTCTTGCCTAAAGGTTGTGAAGTTCAAACTTAATATTGGATATTTATTTTCATTGTGAACTTTTACTGAGATTTTTTCAATTACTGATAAGTCACAATCGTCACACTGCAAATTTATTTTTAGAGACTTGAAGAAATTACGATCTATTGTTGGCCTTGATTGTTTTATACTGTCATTGAATTTTTGCATTGTCATTAACTGAGTATTTGAACCAGTTATGACATCAGCTGCTTGAAAGGAAACAACTGGTATCAATTTTTTAATCATATCAATTTGTTGTTGTTGTTCATGCAGGAGTTTCGTAACGTTGACTAAATGGTCAAACTGTGTTTTCATCGCTTTCTTGTACTCTTCATCTTGTTTTGTAATGGCTTCCAACACGGGTTTAAAATCGATGTCAGGTGTCATGACACTTTTATACATGTATGCTACTCCTGTAAGTACCACACCGCCCACCACAATAGCTGTTGACCCAACAGCTATCGCAGTAAGAAGTTCTCTTTTTATTAACTGTGGAGATCTATCTTCCTTAGCTGTAATTTGTGGGATGAATCTAATCGGTTGAATATATTTCGTGTCAATGAATTCGGAGCAATACCCTTCTAGAGCATGTAAAGAAGTTCTCACGTATGGACATACGCGGTTATTTAAAGGACATCCGTATTTGGGGTTTGATTTATTTGTTATTTTGCCCCATTCGTCGCTGTCATAAGTTAGCATTTCTTTGCAAGGATTTGAGAAAGCTAAAATTATTCTTATTTCTTGTGTTGCTTTTCTAGGTTTGTGTTCTGTTTCCTTCCATAAAATTGTATCTCCAGTTATGAATGGGTTATTTTGTCCAGCTACTAAGCAAATTAGTCCCATTAAAAGTATTAACGATGTTGATAAGGAAGAGCGGTAAGGTTTTATTTTTTTTACTCTATTAATACTAGTTTCCTTTTGTGAATTTTGTATTGGTCTATGGAAAGGTTTAAGTTGGCTTCCATGAGCCCTTTTTATTTTTCCTTTTTGACCTAACGGTAGAACTCTGTAGGTTGTTTTTCCTAACTTTTCTATTATTTTGTATGGACCTGAGAATTTTGGAGTTAACTTCTTTGATCCCTGATAAATCCTATACATTACTTCTTCTCCAACATTGAAGTCTCTGAGTTTTTTCATATCGTGTTGAATCTTCTGGTTTTCTTTTGATTCTATTGAGTAAAGTCTGGCTTGATCTCGTAATTGAGGCCATTGTGAAATGGATTCTCTAACTGTTTTCGGTAAACTTTTGAATGTCTTTGTATTTAAAATAATATCTATTGGTAGTACAGGTTGTCTTCCATACAACAAGTAGAAAGGGGAACTTTTAGTAGATTTATTCACGCTGGTGTTGTAAGCAAATCCCATCACCGGGATTAATCTTGCCCACTTTTTACGGTTTTCATTCTGACAATAGTGTGTTAACATTGTACAAACGGTTTGATTAGCCTTCTCAGTCAAACCATTTGTTGCTGGATGATAAGATGTTGAGAAGGACCATTTACTTCCCATAAAATTTTTAACTTCTCCAACAATTGAAGAGATGAAGTTTCTACCCTGATCACTCAGGATTGTCTTTGGACAACCATGACGAAGGAAGATTTTATTAACTAAAAATTCCGCAATTGTTTCAGCCTTCAAATCACCGATAGCGTCTACTTCAATCCATCTAGTAAAGTAGTCTGTACAGACAACAATGTATTGTTGGCCATAAGACTTTGGTAATGGACCAACTAAGTCAATGCCAATTTTTTCAAATGCATTATTAACAACGATAGATTGTAAAGGAGCTTCTAAAGTTCCACTCCCTCGTTTGTCTAATTGACAAGTAAAGCAATTTTTAACATGGTTTGTAATGTCTTTAGTCATCTGTGGCCACCAATAAAATTGTTTAATTTTATTGTAAGTTGAAAACAACCCAGGATGACCAGAAATCATTGCATCGTGGTATTCTTCTAGAACTTTTGGAATTAGTTCTCTAGGGAGAACGACGTTCCAAGTTTCTCCATAATGATTTGTTGTTAGTCTATATAAGGTTCCATTTTCTATTTTAAAACGATTCATTCTTTTTCTTTCTTTAGGGGCTAAATTAGCTAAATTTTCCATTTGATTTAGTATTTTACTACATCTAGGGTCTTGTCGTTGTTTTGTAAGCAAGTCAAAATTTTCTGCAGTAGTTTCCTCAACTAACATAGTAAATAGTTCCTCGCATTCATCCTTAAGATTGTCTACGGGAATGTCTGCAATAGGGTAACGTGACAGGCAGTCTACATCTGCGTGTTTCTTTCCTGATTTATAAGTGACAGTAAAGTCAAATGACTGTAAAGCCATCGCATAACGTTGTAATCTTGCGGGTAAATTCTTTTTTGAGTGTATGTGACAAAGTGCACAGTGGTCCGTTACTACCTCGAATTTAATTCCTTCTAAATAGACTCTAAATTTTTGAACTGCCCATACAATAGCTAAACATTCTTTATCCGAGATCGGATAATTGAGTTCAGCTCCTCTAAGGATTCTGCTCGCAAAAGCGATTGGATGCCAACCATTATCACTTTTCTGTAAAAGAATCGCTCCTAATCCATAACCTGAAGCATCAACTCTCAGTTGAGTTTGTTTATTAGGGTCATAATGAGCAAGAACAGGAGGTGTTGTTAGTTTCGTTTTCAACTCATTGAAAGCGTTTTCCTGTGCAGGACCCCACTCAAAAGGTAAATCCTTTCGAGTTAAATTGGTAAGTGGTCTAGCAATCAAAGCGAAGTCTTTTATTAATCTTCGATAATAAGAACATAAAGCTACAAAAGAGTTAATGTCCCTAACAGTTCGTGGAGTTGGAAATTGTTGGACCTTCTGGATTTTCTCGGGGTCTACTTCTTGTCCCTGTTCACTAACAATATGGCCTAAGTAAAGTATCTTTTGTTTAAAGAAGGAGCATTTATTTGGTTTCAGAGTTAATCCTGCCCTTATTAGTCGCCTAAAAATAGTTTCAAGTCGTTCTAAATGTTCTTCTTCATTTTTCGAAAAAATGAGAAGGTCGTCTATGAAAATCAAACAGGTGTTATAAATTAATCCTCCCAAGACAATACTCATCATTCTCATGAATGACGAGGGTCCATTTGCTAGACCAAAGGGAAGTCTAGTATATTCGTAAAGACCACTGGGTGTAACAAAAGCTGTTTTAGGTTGATCTGCTGGATCTAAGGCCATTTGATGGTAACCTGATCTTAAATCTAGCAGAGTAAAATATTTCATTCCCTGAAGACTGTCTAAGTAATCTTGAATATTTGGCAAAGGGAATTTATCTTTAACTGTAATTTCATTTAATTTGCGGTAATCTACACAAAGTCGAACTTCTTCGGTCCCCTTCTTAGCAACCAAAACAATTGGTGAAGCCCATGGGGAACAAGAAGGAACAACGATGCCTTCATCGATTAATTCGTTTATTGAATTTTCTGCTATTTTCCGTTTTTCTTCTGACATTCTGTAAGGCTTTTGTGAAATCGGAGGATGCGAACCTGTGTTGATTTGATGAACGAAAACATTAGAAAACCCTAATTCTCTTGCAGTGGCTGCGAAAGCAGGTCTGTACTTTTGAATCAGCTCTTCTAGTTTCCTTCTAGTTTCTCTTTTTATTTCATTATTAACCTCGAGCTTCAATTCTTTTATCATACTACTAACTACTAGCTCTTTTACTGATGGTTTTGATTCACTAATGAGTGAAAAATTGTCCCCAAAATCACCGGGGTACGTGATGCTTGATCTCTCACTCATTCTAGTTGAAACTGTAGACTCATCTCTTTCAGCTAATAATTTTGCTAAAGCCTTTTCTAGTAATTTGATTTTTCTTGCTGGAGCTTGATTAATTATTAACTTAGCGTTTTCACAATCAATCCAGAATTTACCTGTTTGTAAAACATCAAATCCAATTATTCCTTTGATGTTGCAAGGAAGTTGATTTAAAATGATTATTGGAGTTTTTATCTCCACTTCATTCAATGCATCATAAATAATAATGTTCTGGTAAGTTTCACCTAGAACATTCAAAGGAGCATTTCCTGCTGTTAAGTTTGTTGGACCTTTATATTTTGAGTAGTCTAGTTCTAACTTATTAATTATTTCCTTAGTGAGGATTGTGATTTGTGATCCTGTGTCAACGAGGCACTCAACAGTTTTACCTTTTATTTTCATATTTGCAAAAGTTAGATCTCTCTTGCGTTTATGGATTTTACTAATGATGGACAAAACTTGTCTTCTGACATCACCGTCATCATCATCTTCTTCATCTGAATATTCTCTGTAAACTGCTTTTACTACCTTTGTTTTCCTTTCATTGGTAGGAGATTTAGATCTTGATTTAGATCTACGTCTAGCTCTAGGGCTAGGCGATCGATATCGTCTACGTACTGTAGAAGTCGAAGGCGATTCTTCTCTTGGAGGTCGCATCGATCTTGGAGGAGATTTACTCAAATTTTTATCAGGGGTGTAACCCCTTCTTCGATAGCTAGAAGAAGTCTGAGGTTGTTCTTCATAAGCTTGTCTTCGGGAATAATGTGGAGAACGCCAAGATTCTCCAACATTGGTTTCCCTTGAGCAACCAGCACTTCTAGGTACTACTGGTCTACTTGGACAATCAGTTTTTTTATGGCCTACACCATTACACTGATAACAGTGTAAGCTTTGATTGAGGTTCATTGAGTTTTCGTCTGAAGTAAAATTTACTCTTTTGGGTTCAGTTTGTGTGTATGTAGGTTGGTATCGAGGTTGATACCTGTTCTGATAAGGTTGGTTTGGATACGATTGGTTTGGATAACGTGGTTGATAGGTTGGTCGAGGCTGAGGGGCCTGATATTGGTAGGTTGTTTGTCGATATCGATTATCGTTTCGACTGTAATCTCTTTCTCTTCTTCGAGAATCTAAATTCATTTGAATACATTCAAATTGTTCAGTTAGATTTGTTAATTGTTCAGTTAATGAACTAATTTGTTTATGTAGAGGGTGATCTTCACCACTATCCTCTAAAAATTTTATTTCTCCCACTGATCTCTCGGCATGGGACAATCTAGTGTCAAAATCTAAATCATTATTTGTTGATAATAAATCCATTCGAGTCTTGACTGCTGGGTTCAATCCTCGATGGATGAAACTATGAACTAAATTTTCATCCATTTTTGGATTTATTTTTCGACATAAGTCTCTAATATCGTAAGCATAAGCAAAAGCTGACTGACCAGGCTGTTGCCTTTTCTCGTTTAATTCTCTCATTAAACTATTTCTGTAGTTTGAAGGGGCTAATCCTTTTACCATTTTTGTTTGCAATTCAGCGAACGTCTTAGGTTTATCTTTTTCTTCGAGTGTTTTAATACAGCATCTGTACCATTTTGCAGCAGTTCCTGTTAAATAAGCTGGAAGAGCTTTTAATTTTGTTTCATCATCCCATTCTAAAGCAGCAGCAGATGCTTCGAATGACTCTAGCCATTCGAGTAGATCTTCTCCTTCATTATCACCAGAAAAGTTGCTTATATGTATAAATTGATTTACAGGTTGACGTTCTTTTGACTTTTTAGTCATACTGCTTACTTGCGTTTCCTTGTTCTGAGACATTTTAATTTAATGAATACTTAAGCTGGCTGATGATAAACTGTGTACATGTAGTAAATGTCAGCAAATATTTTGTAAATAAGTACCAAGATTGGTAAGCTTAAAATAATTAAAACTATTACGTTAATACTTGATTCATTTATAATAAAAGTTAAATGATTTTCTTCAGTTTCTGAATCTTCTAATGAGCTGTATGAATTCAGTTGAATTTCATATATTTTGTCCTCCATACCAAAATTCCTACTAAAATCCACAAGACTAAAATGATAAAACAACAAAAGGTTTTACACATTTTACCTTCCACTCATCACCGAGTGATAAACCAAACACCCAATCACCGGGTTTAATTTGATCCTAATGCAATTAAGTTCATTAAGTAGTACAAAACTATAAATAATATACTTAAAGGTATAAATACTTGAATAACTATTTCGTTGTCTATAAAAATTATTATTGTGGTTGGACTTATCATCAGCTTAACCAGTTAATTCGATTCGGTTTAATCAATTAATTCAATTCAGTTTAATCAGTTAATTCAGTTTACTTAATCCGTTAATTGGATTCAGTTTAATCAATCAATTCAATTCAATTTAATCGGTTAATTCAGTTTACTTTAATCTCTTAATTAATCCAGTTAATCCAATTTAATCAGTTGATTAGCTTCAGTTAATTTAATTAATCTCTTAATTCAATTCAGTCAATTTAGTTAATCTGTTGATTTAATTCAGTAATTAATTCAGTTCACTCATCAATTGATTCAATTAGTTCTATCAGTTTATTCAATTCAAGAATTAATAATTCAGTTTAATCATCAGTTGATTCAGTTCTATCATCGGTTAATTCAATTTCATTTAATCAGTTCATTATTAATTCAATTCAGTTATAATCAGTTTAATTAGATGAGTTAATCAACTTGATTCAGTTTAATCAAGCTTCAATCCGGATTAGTTTATCATTGATTCTATTATAATTATTCAATCGAGTCATTCAATTCAGTTTAGAGCAATTAGTAAACTCAATACGATATTAATAATCTTGTCTTATTCCTGTTTAGTTAATCTCAATTCAATTCAGTTATTGATTGTCCTGTTAATCATATTAATTCAGATAAATACAATCAGTTTGATGTAGTCTATCAGTATTAATTTACTTTAGTTAATCTATTCAATTTGTTTCCGTTCAGTTTAATTTAGGCCAGTGCATTAACGCTTGTTGGTGTTTTTGATTCAATTGACCTATTTAACTCAGTTGAATTCAGCACAGTATTCTTATCCTGTTAATTTCAGGTCAAATAATACTTGAGTTGTTTATGTTATTTGTCAATTGTATTCATTAATTTGATACAATATGATCAGTTCATTCAAGTTATTTGAGTTCAGTTAATAAGGTCAATTATTCTTCTTTTATCTTCAATGAATAAATTGAGTTCATGTGCTATTTTCGTTTATAAGTTTAAATGAAACGAGGTTATGAATTTAGTTTATGTATAAACTTAAATAGTTGGTTCAGCAGTTGAAGTCATAATTTTAGGTCGTATCATTGTTTAATATTTAGGTCATGAGTTTAATTCATAAGTATACTTCTATTTACCCTATTAGTTCCTGTTTTTATAACTATCAGTTACTTAGATGTGGTGAATTGACTTTGAGCTGAATACCCAATCACCGGGCCTTTAAATTGATTCACTCATAACTTTCTTAATTTTTTTTATCTAATTACTAGCTCAATCCAGGAAGACTGTTGCTACTTTATTCCTAACTAATTACTGCACCCTTATAATTGAAATATATCTACATTTGTCAATCTAATACTACGTCAGTGTAACCATTAAGTTTACTTATTCGTTCATCTGAACATTAAGTAATAAAAGACAATTTGATAAATCAAATATACTGTTGATTAATTCCAGAGAAAAGTGAAATAACAATGGAAAAGGATAACTTAACTTTAGTCTTTACTGTCCAACAGTCCGTTTATGAGTTACCTTTCACCATTTACCAGAGCTCCACTTTCGATATCCCCGCGCGGGTGCCAAAATGTTAAACCAAATGGAGATATTTAATTATAGTCTTAAATTATACTTAGAAAATTAAAGATACAAAGGTTTTACAACGTATTAAGAGTTACAAATTTTAAGTACAAAAGAGTGAAGTCACTACTTTCATCACATGGTCGTCATTGCTGAGTTCACAGTCAACATTTCACAAAGGTGTTTCTCCTGATGTCTAGTCACTACATAAAATCCTTTACCTAGTCACTTTTCCAATCTAGTCACTTTGTTCCTCTAGTCAATTAATAATTGTTCACAATTTGATGTACTTATTACATGGAGGTTTATAAAGTTGAGGTCCGAGTCCAATCTAGTCACTTTGTTCATCTAGTCACTTTTAGTTAATTCACAAATAGATTTACTTATTATATGGAGGGTTATAAGGTTGAGGTCCGAGTCCAATCTAGTCACTTTTAGTTGTTCACAAAATATATTCACTTATAAAGCTGAGATTCTTAACGTTGAGATTCAGGTTCATTTCATTCGGATTTAAGTTTACTGGAAGAAAACCAATTTAAAACCGCACAGGGCTTCCGCAGGGTCCGATAACGGCAGCTAAACAAAGGATTTGTCGGCCATTTTATGCGGAGTGAGGGAGAAAATCTTCTCCCTCACAAATGGCCGACCCAGAAAAAAACAACCAATTGTGGCCTTTCCCTACCTACTGGAGGTAGGGAAAGGTAGTGTTTACCAAAAACTGGTTGAAACCAGCTTTGCCTTTCATTTGTAAAACTTTTATTGAAATAAAGCAATTATGAATAGACCAATCTTAATTTTGAAGGCTTCTGTTTTATTTCCTGCACTGAAATTCAAAAATTCATTCATTCACGATATTCATCACAAGACGTAAGTTTTCAAAATCAGGTTCTCACTCATTGTCTTGAAGGTTTATTGGATTGGTTATATGATAATGATCCAATATGAGGCAGAATCCTTTTACCTAAAAGCATTAAACATTTAAATGATAATCGTTGATGAGACATTTCTTTATTTACATTGAATTGCAATATATTGCGTGAATAGTAAAAGTTTAATGAGAATAAAATAATAAACAGTTTCCATGATTGATCAATTTTAACTTCACAATCATCAATTATTAGATTGGTTACGAGCTGAGCAAAGAGAATCAATAATAAAATATCAAGAAAATTATCAACTCTTGATCATGAATCGATGAAATTATCTAAAAATCTTCTGATCAGTGTTGACTTTCAAATCGCAAGGTTTGTATACCCGGAGCAACAGCAAAATGCAAAGCCAAATATCATGTCAGCGATTACAAAATGGGAAAAAATGTTCAAAATCTGATGTTGAAATCTGTGCTAGCTGTAGAAATGTGATGGAAAACAAAGCTATCGAACATGTCGAGACTTTGGAATATTTTTTGAATCATCTTTTCATCGTTCGATCAAGCTACAAGCAAAGTCAACATGAACGGTCAACTTTAATGAACTATTTTGAATTGAATCATCGATTGATACAACTTTCTGTTAGCCTTAACTTGGTTCGATTTGCTGCTCTACTAATGTTCAATATTGACACTATTTCAATATTATTAGGTGATCCATTTTTCAAGTTTCCAGGTCGCAAAGTGGTCTACATTTTAGTGATAATTTTAGCTCTAACAATGGGACTTTTTCGTGAATATGTATTGCACCTTGAAAGTAAAGGATGTCTCCAGTTTTTATCGACCTTTGCCTTGATCAAAAAAATTGGCTTCGATAAAAGATCACTCAAAATGACGGATATTCAGTTGCAAAAGTTTCGTCACGTATTTTACACGGTTGGTCGCTATTTTAGCATAAGCATGAAAATGTGTCTTCCTTTGATTGTTGCATTAATGATTGGACTGCGATTGAATAATGAAATTTACTCGACTAATCTATCAATTTGGTTGACCAGCATTTTTTGGATTCTAACTGAAGTTCATGCTCTTTATTTTGCTATATGTGGAGTCGTTGTTATTGCCTGTCACATCATCATGGTATTTCCAATCTACTATTATCAAATGATGTCTTTGGTGGAACTTTTAGAACAATTTTCGCTCAAAGAAGATTTGGTTACCGCCGAAGTTGTTCGAGGTTTAAGTGCAAATACAATTCGATTCATGAATGAATTTGATCAGCTCAATGATCAATTGAAACACTTGATTTCTTATGTATTTGTCGTCTTCTCATTCACGGCTGATTACTTTATATTTTCTGCGACTATCATGCAACGAAATTCTGCTTTATTGTCAACAGTTTTTTTTGCTTTTGGCGCTGGTGTTCTGAGCATCATCGGATTTGAAACATTCATTCTTGGTGGATTCATTACAAAGGTATTAATAGTATTCAGAAAAGGTTTAAGCGTCCAATTCTTCAATTCTTCATTCAGTTTATATTTAGGATTTTAATCGTGAATTCGATTAAATATTAAACTCAGAAACTATCAGAACTTTCTTGGATCTACGCTTCTATGATTGAATAATGTTAGAGTTTTTATAATTTATAAGAGTTGAAAAGAGTTGGTGAAAAACGAAAAGTAAAAAATGAATATCTTTCCATTTACTCAAGTTTGCATTTTCTCTGGTTGTGAAGTTATCCTCGATTAACATCTCAATAACTGAATAATCTTGTACTCACAAGTGCCAACAATTGCCTTTAAAAGGAAAGCAAATGGTTCGTCATTTTAATGCCTCGTTTTTTTGCTTTTCTGTTGATAAATAGCTCAATGTTATTCACGCACTTTTTCTGCGATTAATGAGAAAATCAAAAATAATGTTTACTAAAAAATCAAAGGTAAGATTCGATTTGCAAGAATGGATAATGAAATAAAAATGGTTTTTCTTTAAGCCTTTCGAAGTTTTATCTCGCATCACTGGACCTTATAATGGTTTTAAAATTGGTGACATGATAACAGTCAACAAAACTATTTTTGTTTATGTAAGTATCGCAGATCGAAACTTGCATTTTCCACATTAAATAAATTATGTACATGTGTATGTAATGCATACTTTTACTCAACAACCAATATTCCACTCTTCTTTTTGCTTACTTTGCTTTTGCTCTTGAAAGCAGTACAAAGCGTCAAAATATTTTCATAAAACAGGATTATCCGACTAATATTTAATATGATGAGCTTAAGTTTGAATTGGTGATGAAAAAATTGCACAAAATCGTAGCAAATCGTAGGAATGATATTCGAAACTGTCCTCTATTTTTTAATTCTACACTTGATAATTTGATGAAATTGATTTATTTTTATATGCAATATTTGTCTCATTGATGAAAATACGATTTGCTGGATAATTTGTGTTGTTTCCATAATTTATCAATCCAACTTGAGCCTAGGGACTCGAACAATTAGTATCTGTTTTGATGCAAACTGAACTGATCCGACTGCAAGAGTTCAGAAATTTTGACCCTCAAACGTACAAATAACAAGAATTAGTTTTGCAAGGAGATTTATTCAATATAGAAATACAGAAACTTCGAGATGAATTGAATTTACAAAATTTTCGTACAAAGCCGAAGCAAATGCAAAACTGGTCTAAGATGTATTGCGGACTGCAAAACATTTTTCATAATTTCATTTATTCTATTCTTTTCACTAATATTGCCATGCAATTTTTCTTCTTTCCTCAGTATCTGGTGGAGAACGCATCCATAATAATGTTACTGTCGGTGAATATTCGACCTTTCTTAGAATGACTTTTCTGTAATTTTTATATTAAACATTTTCGTTCATTTGAGAGCATTATTAATATTTTTTGCTGGGAAGTGGGTATTAGTACTACATGTATGTAGAATTTGCAAATTATAAATAGCCTGAGATTATTAGATTCTTAAGTAGCGGAAAATATACACCATCGATTCGACATTATCAATCAATAAATTAGAATTGACTCGCCCAACTGGCAAGTTGAGTAAAATCATTTTTACTTTTTAGCATTTTTACTTACATTAGTAGTCTGGATCTAATTGAAAAGTACAGTTTTACTGTGTTACTCATCGCATGCTACACTGAAGGATCGTTCCTTACAAAAGTACAAAAATATTTTAATGAAAAATCTGTAATATAAGAAAAAAATTTTGGCCATATTAGTAGTAATAAAGATACAAGATACTCCACTTTTACTAACCTTCAATCGATTTGTCATACATTAATCAATAGATTAAAAGCGTGATCGAGGATGAGTTAAGAACATGTCCCAAGGTATCTACATGATTTGATTGATGATGCATTTGCTTTATACGGAAGAAGTTTTGATTGCATTTTACATCATTTACTTGCAATACATTTATGTATTAAAACAAAATAACTAAAGGGGGCACGGCGTCAATCAATCATTATAACCCTTTCAACTCAACCAATTATTCTAACCCTTCTTTTTCTTTCTAAATCTTCTATTTTAATCACATTAAACTCAATATTATCTATGAATGTATTGAATGTAATTAATCATGAATCTATTCTAATTTAAAACTTAATTTGAAACATGACCTAAATTTCGTGTATCTAAATAAAGCGGATTATGGAAATTTTTCTTGTGAATAAAGTATAAAAGAAAAAGAAGAAAACCTGGATCTATCCCTTGCTCATAACGGTTTTCCCTTCATCATTTTGTTCATTTTGCTTTTTTGCCAGCAACAGACAACATCGATTTTTTCTTTTCACAAGTGTGCATCTTTAACTTACAACTTTACAATCATCGTCACCAGCAGTAAAAATTAAAGTGAGTCGTCAAAATCAATTGCATCTAGCTTTGATGATATAAAATTATCAGTCAAGTTTATGTTAAAAATTATCTCCTAAATCTTTTTGTGTATCTTTCCCCAGTTGATCAAGTGCCACCTTAAATATTGGTTCTGAGAATCGAATTCTATCATTCGTAATCCATTTTACTTCCAAATTATCGTTTTTCTTTCAATCATCTTCACCACTTGCATCAATTAAAGTAATCGCTTCTTGATTGAACTATGGATTGACTGCGCGATTAACTGTGGGAGCAAAATTGGGTTTAAGCTCCAGACTAGCTGTAAAATGAACTTTAAGATTGTGATTTACCTTTTGATTAACCTTATAAGTGAGTTTTGTTTACACATTGACTGTTGACATGTGATTGGGTTTAGCTTTGATTCATCATTGAGGATACCTTTAGTTAACTTTAGGATTAAACATAATATACCATTTGATTTTCTTAAGGATTGACTTCGTAATTGACTGTGGAGGTAAAATTTGGTATACAATTGAGATTAGTCATAAGCTTGGCTACAAGATTGTACATTTTAGATTAATCTTAAGATTGAGATTTGTTCTAGATTAACTTCAGGCATAAGACTAAGTTCACCAATGATTTGTCATTTAGATTAACTTTAGTCTAAAGTTTGACTTTAGTATTGTGTGAAAAATCATAAAAAATCAATGGTCACTGATGAATGACTTCTGAGAAAAGCATTTCTGTCAATTTTAGGCCATTTATTGGTTAACCAACTTTCTCAGACCTCCGGTCTGAAGAAGTTGGCCATTCAAGAAATTCGAAAAAATCACTCCTTCTATGGGAAAATCGAGTTTTAACCCTGCATTTTTTCAATTGCTCATAACTCGCTTTTTATTACGCGCTTGATCTTGTCGCAGTAAAGTGCGTTGGATTTGTCTGATTAAAACACACAACTTCTATTTTCATTAATTTTACCTAGCCTACTATTGAAAAGTTATTCTTTTGCGACAAATTCGACTATGCTAAACTTGATTTATAACTTGAAAACAGTAATAGATAAAGGTATACTTCTACGATAATAAATTATCACCTCAAAATTATCTTTCCATTTCGCAAGGTCACAAAGGTCTTTTTCAAGGTCAATTTTTTTCCAGCTATACATAGCTTTTGTTGGACTAATATTATGAAAGTGTCTAAAGTCTGTATCTAGTGTCTTAAAGTGACTGTCAGATTATTATTGAGTTCCACCTTGAGTTTGACTTAAAGTTTGATTTTGACTTTAGGATTAAAATTGAGTTTTAACTTAACTTGGCAAAAATACATTTCTTACTGATTTTGTTCATTCTGTTTTTTGTTTATATTAAGAAATATATCGAGTCACTGCTGGTTCGTCTCCTATTAGTTTGAAATTCATCCGGTTATCTGATGTCGAGGTTCAGGCTGATGAAACACAGCAAATAACAAATGAATGTGCTATTGAATATGAGGAAGCAATCAACTTTGCTGACATCAAAATTTCAATATTTGACTTTTTTCTATTTTATCTCTTATTTTATCAAAATTAAGTAGAATTGATTAGTCACAGAAGAAGAAAAACAAAAGTTAGCTAAAATTATTAGATCAGTGGAAGATGATAACCACAGTGAAAAGCACAAACAAGTGAATGATAACCTTATCAATTTTCATCAGTTTCATGAAACAATTTTCAACTGGAACAATTTTATGGATCATGATGCGACTTAAACTTTCAGGACCTTCGCTTCCACACTTGCGACAGCAGTTTTTTCCAAATCCACAGAATTCAGGTTGATAAACTTCTTTCTCTGTGAGGAAAGGACCAAGACAGCATCCTTTGTTACTTGTTGGATTGTCTGGTCGGAATTTCTTACAGAATCCCTTGTAATCAGACTTGTGGATTGGTATACAGTCTTATTTAGTGTACCACTTTTCGCAACACCATCAACTGTATTTTTGACACCCAAGTCACTAGCATAGTGTATTATATGCTGCCAGAATACCACGTTTTGTCTATTTCGGCTGCAGAATGGGATGAAGACATTGCAAGGTTTGTCATTCATTTTCGCGGCCCTTTATAGTAATATAAGTAGATTATTGAAAAGATTATGTAGTGGATTAAAGTAGAATTACAATTATTATTATTTCATAAGAGTTACAATTCTTAGGAATAAAACTATGTTTTAAGGAGTCGGATACAATATACCGGCCGCCATTCTGAACAACCAATGTCCAGTTACAATATTATTCCGATGGTTGAATAACTAGAATGTTCACCTTAATCTTTGACTTTTGGTTTACAGGAATGTCTATAGGTAATACAGTAATTACGGTCGGTTTAAAACAATATTGGTGTTGTCTGAGAAATTTGGTATTATCTAAAAAGTATGATCGCACCAACTTTACAACCAATTTTTTCTTCGATCTTTTGTCTCAAAACTGCACCGGACTCAAGTAGGAATATGTTATTAATTTGGAATGTTTTATCTAAATATCTAATTGTAAATTTAGTATATTTTCCCAATGCGGGTTATTAACACTATTAATTTTTGTTTCCGCACCTTCTATCATTTGTTTTCTAAGGGTAATTTCTAGAGTCAATTGCTCAATTTTCTCATCTTTGGATCTAAGCTCTGCTTGGTTAGAAATAAGTTCGTCAATGCAAAAGCTTGTATGGATTTCTTGATTCCAATTTTTCGCGGTACATCTAGTGCAATTTTTAACAATATGGGAGCAATCATTGAATTTTTTGTTTTCTATAATAGTCCTATATGTAGGGAACCCACAATATACTTTTAATTTATTCCAGACTTCTATTGATCTAGTACCTAACTTTTTGTGTGCATTCTAACGGTTCCCTACTATAAGGACATGGTAGAGGTTTTGTGGGGGTTAGCTTATAAGCCTTTGCGCAGGTATTCAAACACATGCAAGCTCTAAAATGCTATGCAGGTATGTTCCTGAAATTAATTCCAAGCACACGATGCAAGTGGAGTCCTTGTATGCTTCCGAATCTACGGAATCTCTCATAACTTGAGACTCAGGAGCTTGTTTCATGATGGATAATATTTCGGGATTTTCCGGAGCTGGTCTATCGTCTACAGCGTCATCGTCAGCGTCGTAAGTTGGGGGAATCCAGTTACGCCAATTTAGTTCACGATGAAATCTTCTTCGCATGTTCGATGCATTGGAGCGAGATGTGGTTGAAGATGGAACAGAATTGCGATTGGAAGAAGTATTTCTAACATTAACACGTCTACCTCTACTAGTATGAACGGCTAATCTATTGGATAAAATACTTATTTGTCAGCCACATCGGAATCCCCGTCTCTTCCTCTGCATTAACTTACCTTTTGGTTTATTCCAGCTCAAATAGCAGGCATAGAGTAATTAAAACTTAATTGCTAGGAAATTCACTTGCCAGTAATAGAAACTAATGTTGATTAAAGTAGTTAATATCACAAAAACTATATCCATAGGAAACTGGTTTTTAAGACTTGATCAAGTTCCTCAACAATGTTCAAAGTAGTTAAAAGGTATAAGTAGGAGTGAGTGAGTCTTATATCTGTTTTGCTAGAGAATAGCGAATGTCGTAATTCAACTCATAGAAACATAGTTGGTACTAACCACTGCCTATGCGAAAAACTTATTGAGCAATTATGTAACATTGAATAAATCTTAAATACTTTTTGCTTTTTAACTATCACATTCACAGACGAATCATTACCATCTGATTCAGAAGGCTGATCATTAGAGAACGAAGAAATGGCTTGAGGATCGATCTTCGGAACTTTTTACGGTATGGATTGCTGCTTCATGTTGCTTATTTCGAAACGTCTTTGTATGTTGTCAGCCATCACTGGTATTTTCCGAATATTTTTTGTTACTTCAACCCCAGATGAGGAACCTTGTGAAGATATAAGAAAATGTAAAGATAATTTCTAAAAATTATGATAAGAGGAAAAAAGGTTATATAGTTTTAACTAATTTTTATGGCATGAAAATTGAAATAAGAAAATAGAAGAGTAAATTAATTGTTTTCTGTTGAATAATAATGTAAAGGGTGTTAAGGTTTATTTCTACGAAAATAGGGGGAACAGTTATCAGCATTTTCATCTTAATCTTAAGGTAATTTCATATCTCTTTCACCCTACTCTACTCCTATATGACGTTATGCAAATCAGTGTGTTTAGTATTGTTGCAGAATCAATTTTCAATCAATTTTGAGGTCTCAATATAAATCAAGTTAAGAGACAATTTTTAACAAAATCTTTTCATTTACTTCACGCCTCTCCAACGGAATCGTGTTTTTTGTTGGAAAAATAACCAATTAAAGAAGAAACAATTCAAGTCAGGGTTGACCAGATTGGGCTTTCATTTCTAAGCTTTGGGTTCTGCTCGAAAAACCAATTTCTAACGGCTGTATCTAGCTATTTCAAGGGTTGATATTAATATCTGTGAATCAATAAAAAATTATTAATATCAATGTCGAGTTTTGGATATATGCAATCTTGAATCAAATTAAATCTTTGAACAGTAAAAACAATTACAATCATTCATCAAGAACAGAGAACCTTTTCGGATAAATCAATAGACTTCTAGATGATCGATAGATTCGACTTTTGTTGCATGTCGAATTGCGTATCTGATGCGGGTTTAAATTTAATAAGCCTTTATTTGCACAAATTTTAGCCATTAAACTAAACAATTATGTATTTTTGTCAATTGACTTTTGATCGAATACCTCTTTTCCGAGCTTTGTCCATTTTATTATTGATTCTATTAAATTTGTTTTCATTCAGATTTGATTTGATTTACTTCAATTCAATTTTAGATCACAACGAATTGCACATTCTCTGCGTTTTAAAGTACATTATACTGAAATCCAAATCATGACGAATATATATTTCCTTTTTTTTGCTCAAGCTTCGATTTCTTAATATTCCACTATAATTGTAATCATTTAATGTGAGCAAATTAAACCTAGATACAATGATATCACGAACCTTGTAATTTCTTGGTTTAATGCAAAGTTTCTTTATCATTGTTGAAACAATGAGTCTGAACAATAAGTATTCTCAATGCAAAACAATACATTTAATGAGATGAAAAGTCAAACATGATGGATTTATAGATTAATAGCAGTGGGACGTTTTTTCTTGTGGAATCAATTGGTTTAAGTTTAAATTTTGTTATTTCTATTGTTTAAACAATGGTTGGTTGGCAGAAGACAATCATGATGAGCCTGGCTTTTGTTAAAAATATTTTCATCAAAACTGTCCTCTTCATCGTTGGTTTACCTAATGGAGATGAACACGAAGAGGTAACTATTGCTGCATTTAATCAATGGTGTCGACTTTCAAGATTGTTTGGGTCAACAATGAATGGCTATAAATGTTATTCTTCGGCAACTCCAAATACAATCTCTTCTTTTAACCGAAAAAATTTTCTGATTCGTTTTTGTAACATTATAAGCATAATTCGACTGGTAATCTTGCTTCTCTATGAAAACGAAACTGTCTCGATTTTCGGTGGAGACCCTGTATTCCGTTCTAAAAAACGAATCCTTGAAATTTTCATTATATTCATTGGGTTGGTCATCGGATTCCTTGCTCGAGAAATTTTTCTCTCACTCGAAGCAAAGTTAAGTGAAAAAATGTTTTTTTGTTTCCAATGTTTCCTCCAAAGTAATGGTTTCAATCATTTAAATCTACAGATGAACCCGTCTAGGGCTATTGCTTTTCGATATTTAGTTCACTTTTTTTCCTTCTTTTGGACGCGTTTCATGTGTTTATGTATTCCTTTCTTGCCAATCTTATTGAACACAACAATTATTATAAATCCATACTTTTACCAGATTCCATGTTATACCATTTCCAGCATATTATGGTCCATTCCATTAACACTTGCTTTTGTTTTTAATGTTGTGGGTTTCGCCAGTATAAGCGGTTACTGTATAATATCTGGACTCTTCTACCTGAACAGACTAGAGTCTATTTGTTCCATTGCTGTAGATGCAACTGCTAAGGACAACGAAATTGAAGAACAGTTTGTTATCTCTTTAATTTTGAAGTTCATTAGCCACTCAAACAACGTTGAACGCTTTCTCAATGTTTTAGCATTTCTTATTTTGTATTATATTCTGGCAGTCTCTTTCATCGCTAATTTGCTTATTTTCGCTGGTTGCATTGCGAGACTTTATTCAGATGTTATTGCCGACATGTGCAGTTTTCTTGGTGGTACGATCATGGCTGTGTTAATCATCGCATGCTACACTGAAGGATCATTTATTACAAAAGTACGAAAAAATCTGTAATTTCGGATTAATATTTTTGAACATAACTATTGCTAATACTTTTGATGCTTTACAGCTTGATTCATTTTATAGAAAGCTTCATTTAATTAGCGAATCTGGATTGGAAATGACAACAAAGATGAAGGTGAATTGAAGCATTTAAGGGAACAAAAACTATTTCAATTTCATTTCATTTAAGATCCTGGAAGTTATGGACAGGATAATTGGACCATACAATGGAGTAAAAGCAGGAGATTTGGCGACCATTTCTAAACATTTTTTTATTATTGTGAGTATTCAAATGATACCGTATTGGCGCGAATAGTGGCACAGTGTTTCTCTCTTTCTCTTTCTCTCTTGAAATTATTGTAAATCGAGTATAAAAACTTGACAAGATGAATATCATAAATGATTCACATCCTTAATTCACGACTATGCTGATACCAGCACCCAATTTGATCAATAAAATGCGCACATGATGGCTTACTTTTTTTATAACCACGGTGCCACTATGTACGTCAATAAGGTAAGTCACCCTAGATGAACAGACCTTAATGTTAGAGTCTTATTTTACCTACAAGTTTCTATTGGAAAATGCATCATTTTTAATGCTGATAACAGTCAACACAAGATCGATGTTGGAGTCCACAAAGTAATTTGAAGAATGGCTGCCAGTAACTTATTATCCCAGTCAATTTCTTAGATATCTACAATTTTGCAATGGTTTTAAAGCAAAAATGAAGTAAGTCTGTGTTGAAGCAAGTCGGGATATTTGAATCTGGCCCAATTTGATGAGCAAATTGATAATGTCTTCTTTCAAAGCACATTCGCGCAACGCAGGAGCCACCAGAATAGAAAATGTTGTCTTTTGCCATTTTCGGGGATTAATAATATTGAAACAGTAATATTTACAGTAACATTGAAACAAAGTTTAGCTATATACATTGATTTTATAATCGGATATTGTTCAACCAAATAAGAACAAATTCGAATCACGAAAATCTATTGGAAAAGATCTATGCCATTCTTTTCATGTAAATTTAGTGCCTAATAAAAGAAGTAACAAATGCTTAGTTCTGAATGCAAAATAAATCTTTAGTCATAGGCAAACGTAATGGCACACATTGTCTCACTCGCACTTTAAAGACCATTAGATTAGAGAAGTACTGATTGTATACAAGCTCTGCCTTAACCTAACCTTAAATCAAAAAATAAAATATTGAATTATGAAATTTGCGGAAATTGCGTGAATAATAATTGAGTAAATGAAAATTTAATGACAGTTGAATAATTTTAACCTTTTTCTTAAATCATCTATCTCATGCTCAAATGATGTGTGAATAAACTTAATCAAAAATGAAATCATAATAAAACTATTAAATTTTGATCTGAAATCGATAAAACTACGTAAAACTTACCTGAATAGACTGACTTTCCATAACTGAAAACTTTAAGATGAACAGAAATGTAAAATGTTTAGTTGGAGTGACATCAAAATGCATAAACAAATATTTGGTTTCCAATCACTAAATGCCAGTAGAAGCTCGGCATTTAACGATGGTGTGAATGATGGAAATGTGCTTGGAAGCAAAGCCATCGAACATGTAAATACTCTAGAATATTTTTTAAATCATCTTTATGTCATTCGATCAGGTTACAAGCAAAGTAAAGATGAACGATCAACTTTCATGAGCCAATTTGAATTACATCATCGATTGGTACAGCTTTCTGAAAGTCTCAGCTTAGTTCGCTCTATTGCTCTTTTCATATTCAACGATGACACGATATCAATTTTACTCGGTGATCCACTGTTCAAGTTTCCAGGCCGTAAAGTGTGCTATATTTTAGTGATCATTCTCTCTCTGGCAATGGGACTTTTTCGTGAATATGCATTGCATCTTGAAAGCAGAGGAAATCTTACGTTTCTATCGAAGTTTGAACAAATGAAAAAGCCTAACTTCGATAAGCGATCCCTGAAAATGACGCGTATCCAGTTTAACAAATTTCGTCTAGTTTTTCTCATGATTGGTTCATTTTTCAGCTTATTCATGAAAATAAGTCTTCCATTTATAATTGCATTCTCAGTTGGAGTTCGCTTAAATAACGAATCCTACTGGAGTACTCCATCAATCATCTTGACCAGTATGTTTTGGATTGGATTTGAAGTTCATGCGTTTTATTTTGCGGCTTGTGGAGTCATTGTTGTTGCCGTTCATATCATTATGGTATTTCCAATTTATTACTACCAAATGCTGTCACTAGTTGAGCTATTGCAAAAGTTTACGGTAAAAGAAGAATCGGTTACTCATGAAGTTTTGCGTGGTCTGAGTTTGAACACGATTCGATTCATGAATGAATTTGATCACCTAAATAACCAATTGAAACATTTGACTGCTTATGTTTTCGTCATTTTCTCATTCATGGGTGACTACATCATCTTTTCGGCTACTGTTTTGAGTGAAAGTTCAACCATTTTGTCAACGCTTATGTTGTTCTTTGGTTTCAGTGATTTGATGGTTATTGGACTGACAACATTTGTTCTTGGTGGTTTCATTACAAAGGTAAAAATGGTGTGATAATTATTCTACTTTCAAGCATTGGCAATGCCTCTGGACAAAATAAAGATTAACTTATTAATATGAGAAATTTCACTATTTCGTATTTCGTATTATGATTAGCTCGAAGTTGTTTACACTCTTTACCTGCGATTAATGATAAAATCGAAAACTAAACTGACTCAGCGTTTCAAGGTAAGTTGAAGAAGGTTATCAAGAATCAAGATTGAAATGGAATAACTTTTCTTTAAGCCTTTCGAAATTTTATCTCGCATCAAAGGACCTTATAATGGTTTTCAAATTGGTGACTTATTAACAGCCGATAAAGCCATTTTTGTATATGTAAGTACTTCAAGCATTTATTCATTTATTGAAAAACAGTGAATCACTGGCATGTTGAAAAATCAAATACTTTATACTCATGCAAATTTCAATGTGTAAATGCAGGGTAAATGAGCTTATTGCATTTGATTTATTTCGATGTGTCAATTTTTGAGCTGCGTTTCAGTGAAAAAACTTTCAATATCAATCGTGAATAGACCATGTTCAAGCTTCGGGTTGAATATCATTTTAATTTCTTTTCTTTCTACAGTATTTGCTCGAGAATATGTCTATTGTTATGCTATTATTGGTGAATATTGGACCCTTGGAATAGTATCTCTCTAAATGAATCAAACTTGGATAATGTTTCTCCGTTTCTCATGCAAAGCATCAAGCAATAAATTGCACCAAGTGAAAGTGCTTGGAAATTTTATTATTAGGGGTATCAAAAAGTTCTGCCGTTTTTTACCAGTAAATTTTACTTCGATTTTGAATAAGTTCGACTTATAAAGACTCAATAATTTCAGAAATACAAGAAAAAACGACGGAACTTTTTGATACCCCTAATATATATAAACGTGAAGATATCGCTTTTCAGCTTCACATGTGAGATAAATATATCATAATTTATTAATCATAATATCAATAATTTACAAGAAACTGTTTTTATAATTCGGGAATAATAAATCAATTTGATAAACATCAATTTTGAAAGTTTTATTCGAGTTGAAGTTGGTATTTTAGTATGTTTTGGTCTAAAATTTGTGTAAAAAAGTTCAGAGACTAGTTGATCACGTAATAGTAGACTTACATGGAATAAATTTCAATTCAATCAGTCAATATAAAGCAATGTTTGAGATGATCTATCATTACATCTGAAAATCTATTGCACTTTAATAACAATATTGTGTTGACGTTGTCCAAAATATGATGAGCAAATTAATAGCTTCTTTGTTTTGAAGTGGAAATGGTTTGTTCATTCGTCCCAATTCAGGAGTCACCGAAATGAAAGATTAATGCACTTTCGAGGATTGATAGCAATGTCGCAGTACCAAAGTTTAGAATTGTTTGGACAGTAACAACAATTTGAAACTAAGTTTAGCTAAACCCATTGATTGGCTTCCATAGAATCCATTTTCATTCAATATAAACTAATATTTTGGATCAGCTATCATTAGAACTGAAAAAACTATTGAGTTCTAACATTACACTTTAATAACATTATTGTGCTGGCATTTTCTAAAATATACTGCAAATGAAAATTAAAAATTGGTTAGAGTATGAAAAAAGAAATGAGAATAATTGCTAAAATTTTCGCATAAATCAATAGTATTGATAGATATTAATTATTGCATAGAATTAAGAGCAGCGCAAATGAAGTTTGCATCTAACTGAATAAAGTTAATGATCGATCGTGATCTTCATGTTGAAAGGGGTTATTAATCAGTCTAGTTGCTCATATTGATATCAATTCAGCAATTCGAGTTTCTTTTTCTTCAATACTTACATAAACGAACAGTTCCCGAACAACAATGCAAAAGTCTCCAATTTTCGGTGCTGTATCGGGCCATTGCAATCGACAAATAATCTCGTCGACCTTTTAAAGAGTTAAAATAATTTTATGAAAAGTGCAACATTGGTTTGCAATGTTCATCTCCACAAGTCAACTTACTTTGAGTTTACTCTCCAATCTTGAGTTACTTCTTGGCATTATTTGTATGAGAAGACCGTGAATTTGGTTGAACTAAATTTATACGGAAAGAAGTGTTACTCTTAAGAGACTCTTTTCATGAAAGTTCAAAGATATTTACCATGTCGACAATCCCTCCAGCTGAATAAGAAACAATACCAATGATGGTCAATCCTATTAGTCCAATAGACATTAATAAATATTTCATTTCATCAGGTAATGGTGCTGCTATAGCCAAGAAGATAATTGAGTCTGCACAAAATGATATGATGACGAAAAGATAGAAGAAAATAAGTTTCAAAGAAGTAACGTTTGTGGTGAAATCATTGAGGAAATGGATTGCCATTCTATTAAATTCAATCAATTCTTTGGTTCTGATTCTTGGTGACTGCAGTAAGTCTTTGCACATTCCAATCAGCGTACTTATTCTGCCAACGTACCATGGAAATAGAATGATCAAATGACCTCCTGTGTTTAACAGGCCAGTCACTACAAAACGAGCAACTATTATTTCACTAACTGTCCAAAGTATAGTCATTTGAGCAAACAATTTGTCTTGAAAAACTTTAGGATGTTGCATTTTTAAAGTAATCAAAACTATTGGAGCAATAAGTTTTGAAAGTCTAATAAAGTTAGTCCAGTTTGTTGCAATAAAAATAAAAATCCGCTGAAATTTGAGATTCTCGGTTGGTGAAAGGTACAAAAGGTTTGGATTGAAGCCATTTCGTTGGATTGTTTTCAAGATCTGCAACTGCATAATGGCTCCTGATTCTTCCAAGTACAATGCGTATTCTCGGAGTAACGATAAAGTACACAAAATCAACTCTGCAAAAGCAATAAGAATAAAGCCAACTGATTTTTCTCCAATAGGATCGGCAAGAACTAAACTGACCAATTCATTGTCATAATAAACCAAAAGAACTGCTAGTCGAATGATGGTTACTACAATCACACATCGAACAAGGTTATTTTTCCAAGCATAACCTTCGTAACAAAAGTCTCGCATGTATTGTTCATAGCCTCGTTTGGTGACCAGCAAACCACGAGCAGTTGTTTCCATTGTATCGATCAATTGGTTGACATGTTGAGCAGCATCTGCATCATCAGGTAGACCCACAACACTCTTCAATCGCTTAATGGTCAACTTGGAACTCAAACGATGCATTGCTAAAAAACTTTGAAACTTGTAACGAACTGCAATAAACGAAAAATTAATAAAATTTCATTCTCCTTTTGCTGAGTGAAGTTATTCAACAAAGGCGAAGCTCAATCGTTCCACAGAATAATTTTACTGTTTGATTTATGATACCAACGTGATTTACATTAGCGTGTTCAGTGTTGATTTAAAATCAATTCTTAATCAACGTTGTGATTTCAATCAATCAAGTTAAGAGCTGATTTTCAACACGATCCTGTATTATAATAAAACAATGTATAATGTTTTCAATAACTTTACGCGTTTTCTCCACTTTTGTGTTTCACTTTCTTGGAAACAGGTTAAATCAAATGAGTTTTAATCAAATTGGGTTTTAATTTCGAAGCTTCTAGTTCTGTTTAACCGAAAATCAATTTGTAAAGACTGCAGATAACTGTTTCAAGTGCAGAGATCTACAAATCAATAAAAAAATTACTAGATCAATGTGATTAAGTTCTGGATTTATTCAATTTTGAATCAAATTAAATGATTGAAAAAGTCAAAAACAATCAGAATCATTCATTAAGAACAGTGAATTTTTTTCGACAGATCGATATATTTCTAGAAACATATTAGAAAATAGAAACAATAGAAACGACTTTTGTTGAATGCTATTATAAAATGAATTTGTAATATCAAATAATGTAATGAAAAAAGTAAATATTGACCCGTAATTTTTGCATCTAATGCAGATTTAAACTTACGAAGACCTCTCTTTATCAAATTTTAACCAATGAACTAAGCAATTTAGTATTGCAATCGACTTTTGATCGAATGCCACTTTTCCAAAATTTATTCCAAAAATTTGATGCATGCTATTCTACCGGATTAAATTTTTCGATCTATTCAGGATTGCTTTTATCTATTGCGATTCGATTTTGTGCACAATGGATTGCTAACTTTCTGCATTTTAAAGTTAATGCTGGAAATTAAACCCAATTACTATTAATATTTAACTTCCTATTTGCTGCAGGTTCGATTTCCTAATATGCAGTTATAATTGCTATTATTTTAATACAAGAAAATTAAACTTACACACAAAGATATCACGAACCTTTAACGAATTATTGTTTTGATGCAAAATTTTCATTGTTATTGAGAAAATAATGAAACTGAATGAGTTTGAATAATGAGTCTGAAAAAGTATTGTCAATGTAGACATTTAATGAAATGGAAAATCAAAAATTGATGAACTTATAGATTAATTGCAGTGAAATGATTGTTTTTGTATGAAAACAATCGAGCTTAAGTTTCAAATTTTGTTGAAATTTTGATATTTTACTTCGCATATTGTTTGTATGTTTGTTTGCAATATTGTCAAGTAAATAAAAGGCATTCTTTCATTCAATATAAATTCAAAGTTTAATTTTTCCTTATTCATATTTGAATTAGTGTTTAGAGACATAGTGCAATCATGATCAACCAGGCTTTTGTTAAAAATGTTTGCATCAAAACTGCCCTCTTCATCGTTGGTTTACCTAATGAAGATGATCACGAAGAGGAAACTATTGCTGCATTTTATCAATGGTGTCAACTTTCCATATTCTTTGGGTCAACAATGAACGGCTATAAACGTTATTCTTCTGCAACTACAAATGCAATCGCATCCTTTCATCGAAAAAATTTTTTGATTCGTTTTTGTAACATCATAAGCATCATTCGCCTGTTTATTTTGCTTCTCTATGATAACGAAGTCGTCTCGATTTTTGGCGGAGATCCTTTATTTCACTCTAAACAACGCGTCCTTACGATTTCCATAATATTCATTGGGTTGCTCACTGGATTCTTTGCTCGTGAAATTTTCATGTCACTCGAGGCAAAATCAAATACAGAAATATATTTTTGTTTCGAATGTTTTCTTCAAAGCAATGGTTTCAATCATTTAAATCTACAAATGATTTCGTCTAGAGCTATTATTTATCGATATATTGTGCACTTTTTTTCCATATTCTGGATGCGCTTCATGTGTTTATGTATTCCTTTCTTGACAATCTTATTGAACACAACAATTATTGTAAATCCATACTTTTACCAGATTCCAAGTTATACCATTTTCAGCATATTTTGGTCCATTCCATTAACACTTGCTGCTATTTTTAATATTGTGGGTTTTGCCAGTATAAGTGGCTACGTTATAATGTCTGGACTCTACTACTTGAATCGACTTGAGTCTATCTGTTCCACTGCTGTTCATATAACTGAAAAAGACAGAGAAATCGAAGACAAGTTTGTAATCTCTTTAATTTTGAGGTTCATTGGCCATTCAAACGACGTTGATCACTTTCTCAATGTTTTAGCATTTCTTATTTTGTATTATATTCTGGCAGTTTCTTTCATCGGTAATTTGCTCATTTTTGCTGGTTTCATCGCGAGACTCCATTCAGATATCATTGCCAACATGTGCAGTTTCCTTGGTGTCTTCATCATGGGTCTTTTAGCCATGGCATGCTACACTGAAGGATCATTCCTTACAAAAGTAAAGAAATTATTTAATCGTTAATATATGATATTTTTAACATAACTATTGATAATATTATAATACTTGTATTTTACTTTTCAGCTTCATTTATTGTATGAAAAGCTTCATTTAATTAGCGAGTCGAGATTGAAAATGAAAACAAAGATGAAGGTAAATAATTTGAACATTTAACGGAACAGAACTTATTTCAATTTCATTTTATTCAAGATACTGGAAGTTATGGACAGGATAATTGGACCATACAATGGAGTGAAAGCAGGAGATTTGGCGACCATCTCTAAACATTTTTTTGTCATTGTGAGTATTCAAATGATCAAGGGTCACTTTATGAAAGAACCTTAATATTAAAGTATTATTTTACTCATTAGTTTCTATTGGAAAACGCATCAACTTTAATGCTTATAACAGTCAACACAAGATCGCTCTTGGAGTGAAATATTGGTAATCTCCTAGTACGAGAAATCAATAATTTGCAATAAGAATCAATAATGGACGCTGATTGAATTAATTTTGATTTTAGGCAATGGAAAGTGATAGAAATCCATAGAAATTGGAACAATGCCTTTCATTAACTTCTATTCATTAGTCATTAAATGATGTTCTTTTAAATAAAAATTTGAAATCAAGGTGATTAATACATAAACTTATTTTTATTGTTCTTTGTTAATATTTTCAATACAAATTCAAAATTCGTAAATGGTCATCTACGATGAAATGGTCTAACGATACAAAGTTTTAAGTGAAATATGCAAACTTTTGATTGTTGTGTTTTTGAATAAAATTTATGATAATTTGCTCTTTCCGATGAAAGATAGAGAGTTTCAACGGATGGTCGATTGTGTGACAGAGAAGATCAATGCTTGGCAAAGAAGACAGAAATGATTTAGCTTCATCCTAATTTATTTCCTCGAGATCTTGTAGATCGTCGGTCCATTTTCTTCTGACAATTTTGAATGTAAGAAGTCCTTTGAGTTTAATCTCTAACCTAAAATAACTTTCGGATTAGCGTATTGGTCCTGCCGATATACCAGGGAAATAAAATGATCAAGTACAATGCGTATTCTCGACGTAACGATAAAGTACACAAAATCAACTCTGCAAAAGCAATAAGAATAAAGCCAACTGATTTTTCTCCAATAGGATCGGCAAGAACTAAACTGACCAATTCATTGTCATAATAAACCGAAAGAAAGGCTAGTCGAATGATGGTTATTACAATCACACATCGAACAAGGTTATTTTTCCAAGTATAACCTTCGTAACAAAAGTCTCGCATTACTTGTTCATAGCCTCGTTTGGTGACCAGCAAACCACGAGCAGTTGTTTCCATTGTACCGATCAATTGGTTGACATGTCGAGCAACATCTTCATCGTCAGGTAGACCCACAGCACTCTTCAATCGCTTAATGGTCAATTTGGAATTCAAACGATGCATTTTTAAAAAACTTTGAAACTTTTAACGAACTGCAATAAACGAAAAATTAATAGAATTTCATTCTCCTTTTGCTGAGTGAAAGTATTCAACAAAGGCGAAGCTCAATCGTTCCAAAGAAGAATTTTACTGTTTGATTTATAATACTAACTTCATTCACATTAGCGTGTCAAGTATTGATTGGAAATCAATTTTCAATCAATTTTGTGATTTCAATATAAATCAAGAGACGATTTTCAACACCTGTATTATTTATAAATATTGTAGTATTATTATATAATGTTTCAATTACTTTACGCGTTTCCATCTCCTGTGTTTTACTTTCTTGGGAACAGGTTAGTGCAAATGAGTCTTCATCAAATCGGGCTTTAATTTAGAAGTTTGGAGTTCTGTTTCAAGTTTAACTGAAAATCAATTTGTAAAGATTGTATGTAAATGCTTCAAGTAAAGAGATCTACGAATCAATGAAAAACTATTGTGATCAATGTGATTAAATTTGGATTTATTCAATCTTGAAGAAAATTAATGATTGAAAAAGTCGAAACAATCAGGATCATACATTAAAACAGAGAATGATTTTCAGCAGGTCGATAGATTCTAGAAACATATTAGAAAATATAAATAATAGAAACGAATTTTGTTGAATGCTACCAAAAAATGAGTTTGTATTATCAAATCATGAAATGAGAAGAGTAAATATTGATCTGCAATTTTTGCAGCTTTAAACTTACAAATTTCAACGAATTAACTGAACAATTTAACAATTTTCGCAATCGACTTTTGATCAAATACCACTTTTCCGAACTTTCTTCAAGCAAATTGAGGAAATAATGAAATTGAATAAGTTTGAATAATGAGTCTGAAAAAGTATTGTCAATGTAGACATTTAATGAAATGAAAAATCAAAAATTGATGAACTTATAGATTAATTGCAGTGAAATGATTGTTTTTGTATGAAAACAATCGAGCTTAAGTTTTAAATGTTAAAATTTTTGATGTTTTGCTTCGCATATTGTTTGTTTGCAATATTGTCAAGTGGATAAAAGGCATTTTTTTATTCAATTCAAATTCACAGTTTTATTTTTCCTTATTCATATTTTAATTAGTGGTTACAGAGCAATCATGGTCAACTTGGCTTTCATTACACATGTTTTCATTAAAACTGTCCTCTTCATCGTTGGTCTATCTAATGAAGAGTAAACTATTGCTTCATTTAATCAATGGTGTCGGCTTTCCTTATTCTTTGGGTCAACAATGAATGTCAAAAAACGTTATTCTTCTGCAAATGCAATCACTTCTTTTCACCAAAAAAATGTTTTGATTCGTTTTTGCCACATCATAAGCATAATTTGCATGTTTATTTTGCTTCTCTATGAAAACGAAGCCGTCTCGATTTTTGGCGGAGATCTTTTATTTCGCTCTGAACAGCGTTTTCTCACGATTTCTTATTCTCAATTTTTACATTTATTGAATATTTATTTAAATTTAACCAGATTGTCTTGCTTGGTTACTGATTTAAAAGTCTTGCTAGTTACGACTTGTGTCCGTGTAACTAGACTGTTACCGCCAAGTCTAAGGGTTTCAGTGTTCATCAATCAACTTAAGCTTCAGCAAAACTGTTCTTTACAATATTTAACTTATCATTTGCTGCAGGTTCGATCTCTCAATATTTAGCTACAACTGCTATTATTTCATTGCAAGAAAATTGCACCTTAACGAACCTTGAAATTGTTTTGATTCAAAAGTTCTTTGTTATGGAAATAATAATGGAACTGTTTGGTTAATATGATGAGTCTGAATAAGCATTCGCAATGTGCATCTAGACATTTAATGAAATCAGAAATCAGATATTGATCTTGTAGATTACTGGCAGTGGAATAATTGTTTTTCAATGAAATCAATTGAGCTTGAGTTTTAAATTTTGTTAAAAATTTTTGTTACTAGACTTATATTGTTTGTCTAAACATTGTCAAGTATTGACGGGAATAAATGCATATAGATTTACATTTCATTCAATTTAAAGCAGGATTGTTTTTCCTGATTCATATTTTAATATATGGTTGGTTGGCATAAGGCAATCATGATCAAACTGGCTTTTGTTAAAAATGTTTTCATCAAAACTGTTCTCTTCATCGTTGGTTTACCTAATGAAGATGATCATGGAGAGGAAACTATTGCCGCATTCAATCAATGGTGTCGACTTTCAAGATTGTTTGGGTCAACAATGAATGGCTATAAACGTTATTCTTCAGCTACTCCAAATACAATTTCTTCTTTTAACCGAAAAAATTTTGTGGTTCGTTTTTGTAACATCATAAGCATGATTCGCCTGCTTGTTTTGCTTCTCTATGAAAACGAAACTGTCTCGACTTTCGCCGGAGATCCTGTATTCCGTTCTAAACAGCGCGTCCTTGCAATTTCCATAATGTTCATTGGATTGGTCACTGGCTTTTTTTCTCGAGAAATTTTCTTGTCACTTGAAGCAAAATCCAGTGATGAAATTTATTTTTGTTTCGAATGCTTTCTCCAAAGCAATGGTTTCAATCATTTAAATCTACAGATGACTTCTTCTCGAGCTATTACTCATCGATACATAGTTCACTTTTTTTCAATATTCTGGACGCGTTTCATGTGCTTTGTTATTCCTTTCTTGACAATCTTATTGAATACATCAATTCTTGTAAACCCATTCTTTTATCAGATTCCAATTTATACTATTTTCAGTATCTTTTGGACCATTCCATTTACATTCGCTTTTGTTTATAACATCGTTGGCTTCGCCAGTATAAGTGGTTTCTGTATAATGTCCGGACTCTACTACTTGAATAGACTTGAGTCTATTTGTTCCATTGCTGTTCATACAACTAATAAGAGCAGAGAAATTGAAGATGAGTTTGTTACATCTTTGATTTTGCGGTTCATTAGCCATTCAAATGACGTTGATCACTTTCTCAATGTTTTAGCATTTCTTATTTTGTATTATATTCTGGCTATTTCTTTTCTCGCTGATTTGCTCATCTTTGCTGGTTTCATAGCGAGACTCCATTCAGATATCATTGCCAACATGTGCAGTTTCCTTGGTGTCTTTATCATGGGTCTTTTAGCCATGGCATGCTACACTGAAGGATCATTCCTTACAAAAGTAAAGAAAATAGTTAAATAATCAGCAATCTGTAATATAAGATGAGAATTAATATCACATATTTTGTTCTTTTCAGCTCTATTTATTGTATAGAAAACTTCATTTAATTAGCGAATCAAGATTAAAAATGAAAACAAAGATGAAGGTAAATAATGCAAAGCATTCAAAGACACAATAACTATTATATTTCAATTTCATTTTATTTAAGATACTGGAAGTTATGGACAGAATAATTGGACCATACAATGGAGTAAAAGCAGGAGATTTGGCGACCATTTCTAAATATTTTTTCGTTATCGTGAGTATTAGAATAATCAAGTGACTCTCAATGAAAAGACCTTGATATTAAAGTATTATTTTACTCATTAGTTTATATTGGAAAATGCATCAACTTTAATGCTTATAACAGTCAACACAAGATCACTGTTGGAGTGAAATATTGGTAATCTCATATTACGAAAAATCAATAATTTTCAATAAGAATCAATAATGGACGCTGATTGAATTAATTTTGTGAGGCTTGATTTTAGGCAATGGAAAGTGATAAAAGTCCATAGAAGTTGAATCAATGCCTTTTATTGACTTCGATTCATTAGTCATTAAATGATGTTCTTGTAAATAAAAATTTGAAATCAAGTTTATTGATACATAAAAGGTTCTTTGTTAATATTTTCATGTTTGATACAAATGCAAGATTCATGGTCATCCATGATGTGTCTAGTGATGCAGTTTCCAAATGTTTCAAGTGCAAACTTTTAATTATGTTTTTGAATGTATTCTATGGTGATTTGCTCTTTCTGATCAAACGAATGAATGTGCTCAATAAAGAGTTTCAACTAATTGCTTGATTGTATGACATAGAATTTGACATTTAATTGGGTTAGACTAGTTGTAGAACATCGGTCCATTTTCTTCTTGTAATTTTGAATATAAGAAGTCCTTTGAGTTTACTCTCTAACTTAAAATAATTTTCTGAGTATTTTTTGTATGAAAAGACCGCGAATTTGGTTGAACTATTAATAAATACACATAACAAGATGAATGTTACCCTTAAGACTCTTTTGGCGAAAAGGTAAACATATTGACCATGTCGACAATCCCTCCAGCTGAATAATAAACATTACCAATGATGGTCAATCCTATTAGTCCAATGGAAATTAATAAATATTTCATTTTATCAGGCAATGGTGCTGCTATAGCCAAGAATGGAGGAAATGGATTGTCATTCTATTCAATTCAATCAATTGTTCGGTTCTGATTCTCGGTAATTGCAGTAAGTCTTTGCACATTTCAATGAGCGTATTGATTCTGCCGATGTACCATGGAAATAAAATGTTCAAATGACCTCCTGTGTTTAAAAAGCCAGTCACTACGAAACGAGCAACTACTATTTCACTAACTGTCCAAAGTATAGTCATTTGAGCAAACAATTTGTCCTCAAAAACTCTTCCATTTCGCATTTTTAAAGTAATCAAAACTATTAAACTATTTCGGAGTAACGATAAAGTACACAAAATGGATTCTGCAAAAGCAATAAGAATAAAACCAACTGATTTGTCTCCAATAGGATCGGCAAGAACTAAACTGACCAATTCATTGTCATAATAAACCAAAAGAACTGCTAGTCGAATGATGGTTACTACAATCACACATCGAACAAGGTTATTTTTCCAAGCATAACCTTCGTAACAAAAGTCTCGCATGTATTGTTCATAGCCTCGTTTGGTGACCAGCAAACCACGAGCAGTTGTTTCCATCGTATCGATCAATTGGTTGGCATGTCGAGCAGCATCTTCATCATCAGGTAGACCCACAAGACTCTTTAATTGGTTGATGTGGGTTAATTTGGAGTAAAATTGATGCATTGCTAAAGAACTTTAAAACTTAGAATGTATGACGGACTGTAATAAACGTATAATTATAAAATTACATTATTCGATTGCTGACAAGTGCGCTAAAGTATTCAACAGTTTCCAATACTGTATGCTTTATTATAATTATGTTATTCATATTAGTGTTGATGCAAAATCAATTTCCAATCAATGTTGTGATCTCAATATAAATCAAGTTAAGAGACAATTTTCAACAAAAATTTCGAAAACAATCACAAGGATTCATTAAGAAGGGGAATGTTTTCCGATAAATCGATAGGTAGTCGTCAGAAACGACGTTTGTTGAGTGTTTATGTTGAAACTCAATTTCTATTATGAAATAATGATATGAAAAAGATAACATTCGCCTGTAATTTTTGCCTCTGATTTAAACTTATGAAAGTTTCTTTTGAACAAATTTTAAACAATAAACCATATTTAATGTTCTCTTTTGCTTCAGCTTCTATCTCTTAATATTTAGCTGTAATTGTTATTATTATTTTATAATGCAAAACATTAAACCTACAAACAAAGATATCACGAACCTTGGAGTTGTTGTTTAGATGCAAAAGTTTCTTTGTCGGTGCAAAAATAATGCATTCTCAATGTGAAACCAGACATTTAATGAAATGAAAAAGGTTCGTTGGCAGAAGGCAATCATGGTCAACCTGAATTTTGCTAAAAATGTTTTCATCAAAACTGTTCTCTTCATCGTTGGTTTACCTAATGAAGATGATCATGGAGAGGAAACTATTGCCGCATTCAATCAATGGTGTCGACTTTCAAGATTGTTTGGGTCAACAATAAATGGCTATAAACGTTATTCTTCAGCTACTCCAAATAGAATTTCTTCTTTTAACCGAAAAAATTTTTTGATTCGTTTTTGTAACATCATAAGCATGATTCGCCTGCTTGTTTTGCTTCTCTATGAAAACGAAACTGTCTCGATTTTCGCCGGAGATCCTTTATTTCGTTCTAAACATCGAGTCCTTGCAATGTCCATAGTATTTATTGCATTGGTCATTGGCTTTTTTTCTCGAGAAATTTTCTTGTCACTCGAGGCAAAATCAAATACAGAAATATATTTTTGTTTCGAATGCTTTCTTCAAAGCAATGATTTTAATCATTTAAATCTACAGATGACTCCGTCTCGAGCTATTACTCATCGATACATAGTTCACTTTTTTTCCATTTTCTGGACGCGTTTCATGTGCTTTGTTATTCCTTTCTTGACTATCTTATTGAACACAACAATTATTGTAAATCCATTCTTCTACCAGATTCCGAGTTATGCTATTTTCAGTATCTTTTGGACCATTCCATTTACATTTGCTTTTGTTTATAATATTGTTGGTTTCGCCAGTATAAGTGGTTACGTTATAATGTCCGGACTCTACTACTTGAATCGTTTAAAGTCTATTTGTTCCATTGCTGTTCATACAACTAATAAGAGCAGAGAAATCGAAGATGAGTTTGTTACATCTTTGATTTTGAGGTTTATTGGCCATTCAAATGACGTTGAGCATTTTCTCAATGTTTTATCATTTCTTATTTTGTATTATATTCTGGCTATTTCTTTTCTCGCTGATTTACTCATCTTTGCTGGTTTCGCGAGGGTTCATTCAGATATTATTGCCAACATGTGCAGTTTCCTTGGTGTCTTCATCATGGGTCTGTTAGCCATGGCATGCTACACTGAAGGATCATTCCTTACAAAAGTACTAAAATAGTTTAATAATCAACAATCTTTAATATAAGATTGATATTTGAACATAACTATCGCTAATATTATTTTACTTTTCAGCTTCATTTATTGTATGAAAAACTTCATTTAATTAGCGAGTCGAGATTGAAAATGAAAACAAAGATGAAGGTAAATAATGCAAAGCATTTAAGGGAACAAAACTTACCACAATTTCATTTCAACTGTTATTTAAGATACTTGAAGTTATGGACAGGATAATTGGACCATACAATGGAGTGAAAGCAGGAGATCTGGCGACCATTTCTAAATATTTTTTCGTCATTGTGAGTATTGGGATTAAGTGATTCCTGATGAAAAGATCTTAATTTTAAAGTATTATTTTACCTATCAGTTTCTATTGGAAAATGCATCAACTTTAATGCTTATAACAGTCAACACAAGATCGTTCTTGGAGTGAAATATTGGATAATTTCATAGTACGAAAAATCAATAATTTTCAAAAGGAATCAATAACGAAAACTGATTGGATTAATTTTTTGAGCGTTGATTTTAGGCAATGGAAAGTGATAAAAGTCCATAGAAATTGAATCAATGCTTTTCATTAACTTCAATTCATTATTCATTAAATGATGTTCATGTAAATAAAAATTTGAAATCAAAGTTATTAATACATAAACTTATTTTTATTGTTCTTTGTTAATATTTTCATATTTAATACAAATGTAAGATTCATAGTCATCTATGATGAAATGGTCTAATGATGCAGTTTCCAAATGTATCAAGTGTAATACACAAACTTTTGATTATGTTTTGAATGTATTCTATGATAATTTGCTCTTTTCGATTTAATGAATGATTGTAATAAATAAAGAGTTTCAACGAATTGCTTGATTGTATGACAGAGAAGATCAATGGTCGGCCAGTAAGACAGAAACGATTTAGCTGCATCACAATTTCCTCGAGATTTTTGCAATGGTTTTAAATTGCCTCCTTCTTCTTCATTCTTTTGCAGCACAAACTTCAAACAACCAAGCAATCGTCATTTAATTGCGTTAGACTAGTTGTAGATCCTTGGTCCATTTTCTTCTGCCAATCTGATTAACAGCTTTTACCAAACAGAAAAATGAAATTTCATAGGAAAAAAGCCGTAATTCAAATGAAAATATTCACTTAACTATTGGAGCAAAAAGTTTTTAAAGTCTAACAAAATTAGTCCAGTTTGTTGTAATGAAAATAAAAATTGAACTGAAATTTGAGCTTCTCTGTTGGTGTTGACATATCTAGCAGCATTTGCATCGTCGGGTAGACCCGCAAGACTCTTTAATTGATTGATGTGGGTTAAATCGGAATTCAATTGTTACATTGCTAAAGAACTTTAAAACTTACAATGTATTACGAACTGCAATGAACGAAAAATTACATTCTTCGATTGCAGGTGAGTAAAAGTATGCAGTTTCCAGTTGTTTCAAACACCAATACTGTATAATTTATTATAGTTATGCTACTCATATTAGTGTTTATGCAAAATCCAATCAATCAATTTCCAATCAATGTTGTGATCTCAATATAAATCAAGTTGAGAGACAATTATCAACAGCAATTTCAAAAAGAAATCACAAGAATCCATTAAGAAGGGGAATGTTTTCCGATAAATCGATGGGTAGTCGCTAGAAACGACTTTTGTTGAATGTTATGAAGAAATTCAATTTCTATTATGAAATAATGATATGAAAAAGGTAAACATTGCCCTGTAATTTTTGCCTCTGATTTAAACTTATGAAGCCTTCTTTTGAACAAATTTTAAACAATAAACCATATTTAATGTCCTCTTTTGCTTCAGCTTCTATCTCTTCTAATATTTAGCTGTAATTGTTATTATACTTTTATAATGCAAAACATTAAAGCCACAGACAAAGATATCACAAACCTTGGAGTTGTTGTTTAGATGCAAAAGTTTCTTTGTTGTTGCAAAAATAATGCATTCTCAATGTGAAACCAGACATTTAATGAAATGAAAATCAAAATTTGATGATCTTATAGATTAATAGCAGTGAACTGATTGTTTTTGAGTGAAATCAATTGAACTTAAGTTGCAAATTTTGTTGAAATTTTATACATTTCTTTTCTCTTTTCCTATTGTTTGTCTAAATATTGTCAAGTATCGATCATGAACCAACAAGAGCTGAATGAATGTATTAAGATTAACATTTCATTCAATTTAGATTAAAAGTTTTATTTCTCCTTATTAATATTTTAATAGATGGTTAGAGACATAGAGCAATCATGATCAACCTGGATTTTGTTAAAAATGAATTCACCAAAACTGTCCTCTTTATCGTTGGTTTACCTAATGAAGATGATCCTGGAGAGGAAACTATTCTCGCATTCAATCAATGGTGTAAACTTTCAAAACTGTTTGGGTCAACAATGAATGGCTATAAACGTTATTCTTCAGCTACTCCAAATACAATCTCTTCTTTTAAACGAAAAAATTTTTTGGTTCGTTTTTGTAACATTATAAGCATGATTCGCCTGCTTGTTTTGCTTCTCTACGAAAACGAAGCCGTCTCGATATTCGCCGGAGATCCTGCATTCCGTGTCAAACAACGAGTCCTTGGACTATCCATAGTATTCATTGGATTGGTCACTGGCTTTTTTTCTCGAGAAATTTTCTTGTCACTTGAATCAAAATCTAGTGACGAAATATATTTTTGTTTCGAATGTTTTCTTCAAAGCAAAGGTTTCAATCATTTAAATCTACTAATGACTCCGTCTCGAGCTACTACTCATCGATACATAGTTCACTTTTTTTCAATATTCTGGACGCGTTTCATGTGCTTTGTTATTCCTTTCTTGACAATCTTATTGAACACATCAATTCTTGTGAATCCATTCTTTTATCAGAGTCCAAGTTATGCTATTTTCAGTATCTTTTGGACCATTCCATTTACATTTGCTTTTGTTTATAATATTGTTGGTTTCGCCAGTATAAGTGGTTACGTTATAATGTCCGGACTCTACTACTTGAATCGTTTAAAGTCTATTTGTTCCATTGCTGTTCATACAACTAATAAGAGCAGAGAAATCGAAGATGAATTTGTTATTTCTTTGATTTTGCGGTTTATTGGCCATTCAAATGACGTTGAACATTTTCTCAACGTTTTAGCATTTCTTATTTTGTATTATATTCTGGCCATTTCTTTTCTCGCTGATTTGCTCATCTTCGCTGGTTTCATAGCGAGACTCCATTCAGATATTATTGCCAACATGTGCAGTTTCCTTGGTGTCTTTATCATGGGTCTTTTAGCCATGGCTTGCTACACTGAAGGATCATTCCTTACAAAAGTAATGAAAATATTTAATCAACAATCGTTAATATAAGATTGATTCTTTAATATAACTATTGCTAATATTACTTATATTTTACTTTTCAGCTCCATTTAGTGTATGAAAAGCTCCATTTAATTAGCGAGTCGAGGTTTAAAATGAAAACAAAGATGAAGGTAAATCATGCAAAGCATTGAAGGGAACAAAAACTATTTCAATTTCATTTTATTTAAGATACTGGAAGTTATGGACAGAATAATTGGACCATACAATGGAGTAAAAGCAGGAGATTTGGCGACCATTTCTAAACATTTTTTCGTTATCGTGAGTATACAAACGATCAAATGACTCTTAATGTTAAGACCTCAATATCAAAGTCTTATTTTATTCATTAGTTTATATTGGAAAATGCATCAACTTTAATGCTTATAACAGTCAACACAAGATCACTCTTGGAGTGAAATATTGGTAATGGCATAGTACATTAATAATACGAAAAATAATGGAAAGTGATAAAGTGAATAGAGAAATTTGATGAATGTCTTTCATTAACTTTAATTTATCAGTCATTGAATAATCATCTTGTAAATAAAAATATGAAATTAAGGTTAGATAAACTTCTTTTTATTGTTCTTTGTTAATATTTTCAATACAAATTCAAATTCGAAAATGGTCATCTATGATGAAATGGTCTAATGATACAAAGTTTCAAATGAAATATGCAAACTTTTGATTGTGTTTTTGAATAAAATTTATGATAATTTGCTCTTGCCGATCAAACGAATGATTGTACTCAATAAAGAGTTTTAACGGATTGCTTGATTGTATGACAGAGAAGATCAATGCTCGGCAAAGAAGACAGAAATGATTTAGCTTCATCCCAATTAATTTCCTCGAGATCTACAGATTTTTGCAATGGTTTTAAAGTACAAATGAAGTCAGGTTGTGTTGAAGCAAGTCGAGATATTTGAATTTGGCCCAATTTGATGAGCAAATTGATAGCGTCTTCTTTCAAAGGTGGAAATGGTTTGCACATCCGTACCAACGCAGGAGCCACCGGAATGAAAAATTGTTGCCGTTTTCCACTTTCAAGGATTGATAGTAATGTCGCAGTAACATTGAAACAAAGTTTAGCTATACACATTGATTTTACAATTGGGTATTGTTCAACCAAATAAGAACAAAGTTGAATCGCGAAAATCTAGTGGAAAAATAAAATGAAAATCAACATAGCATTAGATAAAGATTCAAAAAAATCTCAATAAATATACTAACCTGTTTATCTAAATCTGGTTGACTCAATAGTTCAGGGATAAATTCAAGACAGATATGCATCGATGGAATGGAGGACACAGTGAAAGGTAAGAGTTCACTTGGATAACCTTGGAAATGTACAAGTTTCACAAGATTTGGATCGGCAATGAAAACTTGATGTAAATGAACTCCAATCAATTTTTTTACTTCATCCAGTTTACTTTGATCACCATTTTTCTCTTCGTCATTCATGGGTAAACAACATTCTAATAATAACTGAATAGCAGTGCTTTCCTGTGCAGTAATAAGAGCAATACGCAGTTCTTCTCGGTCTTTTTCTTCCTCAGTGGTTTTGCTTGGCTTTTCTAATAAACGACGTGCGAAATGAGGTCGAGAAGCAATAAGGAAACACTGAAGGATATGTAGAGTTATTTCCATCAACACGGGACATCTAAACACTTTTACGTTGCACCTTAAAACATGCAAAGGGTCGAGAACTATATCATCCCATGTCAGTTTCTTTTCATGTCGTTGATTAGACAGAGCATTGACTGTCATAACACACAAATAGTCAGGAAATATACAATTGAGTTGCCACCAAACTTTTTTTGCCTTTTCAAGAGTTTCACTTGTCACTGATTCATTCAAAAGTAAAGGTAAACTATCGACAAATGTTGATGATAAAGGCCATAAATAATTGTTGGGTAGACTCAACATCCGATCAAGCGTTCTGGACAATGTTTCATTAGATTGTCCAATTGATTCGAAGGCTTTTTTTAAACGAGATTTCAGTTCACTGATGGATACATTCGTTTTGATCTGAATTTTACTTGTTGCATCTCGTTCTTCAGCAGCAAACCAATCTTGAACCAAACATAAATGTGGATAATGGGTTGAAATTAAGCGAAGAAGACGTGGAAATAAAACACCATAATTTTGTGGTTCATTCTTCGCTTTCTGCATTAGATGAAAAATGGGCAACTGAGAAAACAATTGAGGAGAATAAATTTTTACACTGCGGTTGAAAAATGTTAGATCTTTCATCATACTCAGACGAGTATCTTCATAGAGAAGCACGTAATAAAGTAGTATTAATTGAGTTGTCAATAAGCAAGTCGGTTGAATTTCTTCGACTACTTCCATCCGATTTTCAACGTTATCCTCAATAGAATATATCTTATGCTTAAAGATTGACAAAATTTCTTCCTCACTAATTGGTTCATTGGTTGCACTGGAAGTTTTAGTTGGTATTAGGACTGATTTAACATAAGCTTCAATGAGAGGTGGGATAACAGGATTAAGAGGAACAGTACAATTACAGGTTTGACGATAAAGCCAATCTTTGATGGGCACCTTTCAAGAAAAAAAGCAGAATTAAGACAATTAATTAATAATCAAGAAATTGATATGCAAAAGATCTAATTTTTTACCTCATATTTAGTGAAAGCACGAGTTTTCAAAAGTTGGAAAATACAATGAACAGGCAAAAATCCAGGTAAACACGAATTCAAGTTAGTGGTAACTGGAACTTTCACTGCATGAGCAGTGATCATTTGATTAGTGAAAACTTCATGAGTAAACATTGTTTTCAAACGACTGAGAGTTGTATTCCTCAGAGTCAATTTGATATCTAAAGTTGAACTGACTAATTCAGAAATAGCGGTTATCTGATTACCATGAAAATGAATGGCGATAAGAAGTAACATTTCTCCAAAAGATGATCTTACACCAGATACTTGGCCAAAAAGACTTTCTTCTTTGACTAGCCAATTTAGCCATTCAAGAGTTCTCTTTTCAGCCTCTGTGTTTGTCATGACTGAGGGACAAGCTAATAGAAGACACAAAGCTGTTGATGCAAATCTTATTCCGGAAGGATTCGCGGCTGGATGTTGAGTTATCACATTTAACAATATAGCAGATTCTTCATCAGTAAATTTCATTCCAGCTATTCCACGCAGTGCACAGTAAAGTCTGAGTATTGCTGAAGCTTCAACTAGATATAAAGATAGATTGCCTCCTTCTTCTTCATTCTTTTGGAGCACAAACTTCAAACAACCAAGCAATTCGGCTCTTAATTGCGTTAGACTAGTTGTAGATCCTTGGTCCATTTTCTTCTGGCAATTTCGAATGTAAGAAACAAACCAAGTTCGAATTTTTTCATCATTTCTGAAGAATAAACCACTCAAAAAAGAAATCAAATCATTGATTTGAACAAGTCGCACTTTGTTTGAAATGTTTTGGGAACAACCAATACTATCCAATGTTAAAAAGATGCACAAAGCTGGCATTCGCAAAGACTCAAGTGCTTCAGTGCGAATCAGAAGAGCGTGAGATGGATTAATTTTACATAGAATACGGAGAACATCAATTCTACGTTCCCCGATAAGATTTTCTTCCTCTTGCTTATCTCCATTCATAAGTAAAGCGGAACATATTTCCGAAAACATTCCAGGAAAATTTACTACAAGCCTCCAGATGATATGATGGCCTCTTTTGAAATATAATAATGTTTCAATAACATCCATTAAACAAATTGAGTTGTGTAGCTCTGCAATAGCTATGACCAAGGCATCAGTTATTTCATCGATGTATATTTCATTATCAAATAGCTCTGAATATTTGTGATTTGAAGATGGATATTTTGCTTGAGCTAGATAACATTTGATGCTCATCTGCGATGCCAATAGTTCGTTCAGAACTAATTTTAATCTTTTCAGTCCTCCGCTTTTTTCAAAATCTACATTTGGTGAAAAGAAGAAAAATTTAGTAAAGACGAGAAGAATGATAAAATTCATTGATATAAGAAAACTCACCTAACACTATGTTTCCAGTTGTACTCTGGGATTCCTCACTTGAAATAAGGTTGGCCCTCAGCTGTTGCTCCTTTTTCACATAAACTTCGAGTGAATGGAAATCCACTGAAAGTAAAGAGACAATCATATTTGCAGCTTCGTGGTTGTACAGAATCTCCATTATTCTCTTTCTCTGATAACTCCAAAATTGCGATTCATCAAGCGACCGGCAAAGAGCTATCCTCAGAAGGCTTGGCAGCAATGGGCGAATCTCATGTTCACTTAACGAGCTGATCAGATCAATGTTCATAGAACTGATTGCTTCAAATACTGTAGGAGAAGTCATTGTTGACCAATTTTAATTAGAGATGCGTTGGTTATTCACAAGTGATGAAAGCTAAATGGCCAGCAATAGGATCGGATCCTAGACCTGATACTTATAATCAACAGACATATTGTTTACAAAAATTTGTTGTATTAATAAGATCTATCTGGATACAGTTGAGTCAATGGATTTAATGGGCCAAAGTTTCTTAAAAATGGAAAATTTGTCACTTGTAAAATCAAACTTTGATAGAACAGAGTCAATCTTTTAAAAGTCACAATGTACCAAAATTATTGAGCCAAGACGTTGATGGTGCTAACAAAATAACTAGTTTAATTTGTATAAGACTTAGCAGTCAAATACTATTGACAAATTGTCTTAAAAGACTAAAAACAATCAAGTAAATAGCCAGAAATTTATGGTCATTTACTATATAACATGTACTCTTTTCGGTAAGCCCTATTCGTACAAAAAAATATCTGATAAGATTCTGATCTTTGGATATGGAGTAGACTTTTATTTGCCTTAAAAGTACGGCGCGTTTGTTTAAACTCTATGGAATAGTGTCAAAAACTTGATTATTTAGGTTAAGATATGAGAAATTGTTGATTAGTAGGGACATAATTATCACATTTATGCACAAAAATTACAAAAATGGGCAATAACGGGTAAAAATTAGTTTCTTTCAAATTTAGACTCTATTGGGTTGTAGAGACATAAAAAATGACCTATCAAGCTTTGAACTATCTAACCTGGCCGAATTTAAGATTAATTAAACCTACTCTTTAACCACTGGACTGACAGTGGTACAAAAAAAAAGAATTAAACAATTAAATAATATCAGTTGCTATTTTCAATATGAAAAGAAATATGAGAATGAATGAGCGTCAAATACCAGTAAGAAAATGTCATAGATTGTGGAAGGTTAAACTGCAAATCGAACTGATCTAATGTCCAAAAACAGAAAATTTAGCCTTTTTAATTAACCTAAATGGTTTGAATTTCACAAGAGATGGCGTTGAAATTCGCATTTGTACGAATAGTCCCAACGCCTATTCGTACAAGTTTTTTGTACGAATAGGCTTTTCCACTCTTTTCCATTGAAAACAATTCCTCTCGCTACTGGATATGTGTGATTATATCGATACTCATCGATAATTCGAGCGATTAATCGGAACCAAAAAAATTTTTTAAATGGATTGAAAAGATTGTCAATAAAGTTTTGATTCTCCACATAAAATTGATTAAGTAAAATAATTTTTATTATATTAATTATACGTTTCAGTGTTTTATTAGTACAAAATATTTTAAACTTCTGATCTTTGTGTTGAGTTTTCTGCTTGTTGAACATCGTATGTTGGTATTCTTGACTCCACGACTTCAATTGTTTGTTCATTGTTTTTATTTTCAATTTTGGGTTTTACTCCACCGGCAAACAGTTTGGTTACTAAATTGGAAAAAGGACTTTCTACTAATATCCTCGACACAAATGAAAACAAATAAATAAGGAAAAAGTATGGAAATTGATCGAGATACATAAATTTGAATACAGATGTTTCCATTGGAACTGTGGCAATTGCGTTTCTAAGTCTGACGAAAATTAAATTCAAACAAAGAATTGACAAACTTATTCGTGAAGCGATCAAGAGGATTCTAGCACACAATATTTGATCTATTATCTTATAAGCGTGTCCCTCTTTAATTGTATAAATTAACCAAGCAATCATTGAACTCCATAAGCTTTTAGAAATGCTTCCATAAACAAAAGAGGCCCACCAAAATATTTGAGATTCGTAATTGGTATAGTTGAAGAAGAAAAGATGGACAGCCCAACCGCCAAACCATAAACACCAACCACAGTTCACTTTAAACTGAAAGGTAAGAGAATTATTTTGAAAAAAATTAGTGATGTTTCATTTTCTTTTAACCAATTTGATTTGACTTACTCGTGTCATTTTCTTTCCTTGTCCATTCAAACAGAAACCAAGAAGAACACCAATAAAGTACGGAGCCAAATGAGCAACTGGTTTTAAATGGAATCGGAAATTGTACAGAACAGTATCTTCATTGATGAAATCGCTTATCCTCCAGAAGTGCCTTAAATCAAAAATATAAAGGCTAATTCCTGAGAAAAATATCCCGAAAACAATTAGAAGCCAAGTGCAGAATAAAGCCTGGCATTTACGACCACGCGAAATCGGAATCCAAACAATTGTTAAAAATATGGTGCAAATTAAATCTACCGAGAGATACCAATCAGTTACTAAACACCCATGTGATCCAGAAAGATCTGGTTTCCAATCAAACCAAATTTGAATCAAGAGTAGATTTGGAAGCCAATTGTTGACACATTTATCCATATTGGATGATTTTGGATGATACCAATTAGGTCCACCAAGCTCATTTTTTATCCAATCATTCAGCAATAAATAAGCCCAGGATAAAGCCCAGATAAGTGAAGGAAGAAATCTGAGATAACGTCCAAGAAGAACCATAAGCATGGTTACTTTTTTGCGTTTCTGTATGAAAAGAGACATGCTTAGCCCAGTTACCATAAAAAAGGTATCAACTGCCAGAGGGAAAAAATATGCGGGAATGAATCCAAGACTAGGTAAAATTGTTATTGACTGATAAAAGCGAGCTGTATTTTCATCGATCGTTCCCAAAAGTGCATGTGAAACAACTATCATTAACATTGAAATAGCTTTGATACCATGAAGACAAGTTAAAGACGAAGATGATTCACTTTCACTGGGTTTGGAGACAAGTTTAGCATAATTGGTTGCCATATTAAAATCTTGTAAAGATGGCATATTGGTTAAAGTGCCCAAAAGATTGAGAACGATTACCGTTATAACAATGAAGCCTCCAACGTAAACGTGAATTGGTAAATCAAGCGGCACCTTTTTGGCATCGCAGTGTTGAACTTTTACTTGCAATCCAGTTTTGTATTGTTTCGAGAGTTGCGATACAATAGACTCTATTTCAATGGATGAACATCCTCGAGGTAAACACACTCCATAAGTGTAATTTACTAAGTGATGGAAGTGTAAATAATCGGCAACATGGAATTTGAAAGGTTCTGTAGAGAAATTAAATCTTTCGCTGTCTAATTTTCTGGTGAAACCTTCATATTTTCGTCGCTTTGGTAAGCCAAGGCTCATTGAAAGAAGACAATATTGACTTGTAACCATTTGATAACATTGCTCATATGAACCATAAGAGAAGAATGTTCCACTCATTAAAGCAACAGGTCGAGTTCCAGTTGAATCCAATCCTTGAAAATAAATAAGCGTCAAAAGCATGAAAATCAAATAAGCAACCAATGTGCTCAATTATTTATGGGAAAACTGCTAATACATACTGTAAGCTGGACATTAATCTCAGCAAACTAAAAAGAGCCGACTGATCTTTAAAATGGTTAACATGATTAACATCAATGATTTGACTTTAAAATGATTATTTTATGACTATAAATTGAAGGGCCTCAAACTAGTCAATTGTTTGTAATCAATCCATAATGCATCAAAACTTCAATCAGATTAACACCAAGAAAGATTAATCTAAACCATATTGATAAGATCGATTTTTGAAACAAATGCTAATCGTTAAACTTTAGTTGAAACTTGTATATTGATAATAATTATAATTATCCTGCTTCGTTTTTCCATTCAAAAATTGAAAATAAAATCAGGTTAAAATGACCTTTATTACGTTTGTTATTCGTTTCGTTATATTTATCTGATGGTTTTGAAATTATTATGTTGATGAATTATTATGAATTATTAATATAACCAGATCAAAGTAAGAGGCGAACAAATCAGATTGATTTAGTTAAATGTTCATCTGAAACTAATAAACATTGTTTCATTTTCACACTACCACTTGGAGGTTGATCACAAAAATGGATTATAATGATTACTTACGCTGCAAAGCTTCAGTTTTAAATTGTTTTAAATCCTCAACATAATTGGTCAATGAAGATGAACATTTGACGGACACATTAGTAGACATTAAAACATGTTGGAATGGCTTTTCAAACTCATTGGCTAAATTGGTAACCCAGTTGTGAGAAAAAGATTCAAACATTGACCAAGATTGAAGATATTGTTCATTATTTGACTCCAACAATTTATTTCCATCTTCACCATTGACTGAAAGTATATTAACAATCAATGAACAAACTAATACAATTGAAAACATGGTTGAACAATGAAAAAATAAGCCAGTTATTATTGAAGCACAAAATTCACATATGATTTAAATAACCACAAATCATAACGAAAGATTGAAATATCTGTTTACGTGATTAAGCTGGGGTTTTTGACTGAATATGATTATATTGTCCGTAACTGACACATTAACGTTAAATTGTTGTTGATAAAATATTGATTGAAACAAAATTGTAATTCGATGGCGAAGGGAAAGATGATTGAAAAAAAGAGAGTCAAGAGAGAGTTATAAGTTACTTGACAAGGATTTTTGGTTAAAATTGAATTTCATTCTTGGATCCTTCGAAAATTAATCTTAATTTCCCTTGATGATTTACCTTCATCGTGTTATGAAACAAGAAAAAAAAGTAAATATCTTATTTAATTGGAATGATAACGTTCAGCAAAAAGGTAAATTAACTTATCGTAATTTTATTGTTCAAGGTTTTTATTAGCATAAAATATTAAAGTACATAACTCTTATATAACTTGATATAAAATTTTCATTTTAACCCCAAATTATAGTCAATCAATCAACCATTAGATTCATATTGAGTATTGCAAGATTGAGATGAAATTGAGTTTATTGTCTCTTGTCATCCTGATACACCAATAATAGGACATTTTATGTTAACTGATGGTTGAACCTCTTGATGAAGTAGCATGTTTCACTGATTAATTTACAATAATTTGAAACCGTCGAGTTATTGAGCTGCAACCACTGAGGCTAGTGTTGATGGATGCTGACCAGGAAAGAGTTCAGCCAAATGTTGGGTTTAAACATTGACTTGGAAATGAAAATTGTAATTTACTGGTTATTCCGTATTTAGTTAACCACGATTAGATGATAAATTCATTGTTAGACCAATCTTGTCAACAAGCTTGTTGCTCAGTAAAGTTGATTGATCAAATATTAAAACGGTTTGCTTCAGGCAATTACTGTGAACGTCAAATTAAAGATTGCTTCGTTTTCCTTTAATTAGTAATCCTTGATTTCTCCAGAAATCCTGTAATTGAAGAAGTAAAAAATTAAGCAAAATACAGTAATATGTTGAGATGCAGATTAAAGAGGCAAAGGTCATTGGACAGGCAACAGAAAGATCAGTTTATGGATGAGATTAGAGTTTAGGAAATCAAGATGATCCATCATCACTTTGAGTAATTTTTTTGACAATTAATGATGTTCATTGAAATGTAAATGAAAAGTAAATGATATTATGATATTAGACAAAATTAAAAAAAAGATATTTCTGTTGTCTCTTGATGATGCCTTTCAACTTTACTTGTTTTACCTTGTTAAGGTTATAGTCAAAAACTGTGTTGACCAGGTGAGGTGGTACCTCATCTTGATAGGTTGACCCTGAAGTTATTTCAATATAATCACAGTCTGAAGATGCATATCTGCATGAAATAGCAATCAATTGTCCATCAGAGTGTTTCTCTTGGTTATTCAGTTTAACCGTATAAGCCAACAAAGGATGGTAAAATAAAGCATCGCCAGGTTTTAAGGTAATCTTTCGTATCTCTTTACTGCTTGCTTCATCTTTAATCCGTTGTACTTCAGGTATTCTTTCATAAAACATTCGCACCTTGTTACCTTCATCATCCGAATAAATAGTTTCAAGATAGCCTGTTCGATGACTTCCGGGTATGACCATGTATTGAACAGAGTTGCTTTGAGAAGCGTCCATTTCAATACCACAAGATTCAAGGGCTATCCATACACTAACAATACGATCAGCAGGACGAAAAGGTAAGCAATGAAGATCTCGCTGGAAACAATTTGATTGTAAATCCGAATAAATATAATCGTAAATGGGTGAACAAGTCATAGCCATTAAATTGTTGCCACAAAATGCTGATGCATAACGGGAAATCTGAAAGTAATCAAAGAAACCAGATTAGTATTTGATTTTCATAATAAGGGTAAAAATGATTTTACACATTTTGTAGTCTTGCTATCTACCAAGCTTGGTTGAAACGGATTAACATTGAAAACAGTTGCTTGATTTACTTTTCATTTGTTCAGACTTTTACAACCAAAATCCAACCTAATTATTGACAATTGAGGATGAATATTTAAAATTGTAAATGAAGATAAATAATTGTTGCAAATTTATCCTACAATTATTAAACAGCTATCTTTGACTAGTCATTTACAAATGACAAAATTAACTCAAGTTGATCTTGAACTGTTTGCCGTTTAATCCGTTCCAGTCCAAATGCAATGATCCTCTAAGACTTGTATAAGTGAATCTGAGGGAAGAGGGAAAAGGTAATGAGAAAGGTTGATCAGGCAATAAAAAACTTTGTCCCTCCAAATGAAAAGGGCTTGAATAATTAAATGGATTGACTGGAAAATATTGAAAACAAAATAAGATGATGACAATAACAATGCAGAGTGGTTAACGTAAAGGCAAAGTGGTATAAGAGCAACTCAAAGACTGTTTGCCTGCTGAAAGTGACAATCGATTGGATGCTCGATCGAGCGATAACCTTTTATGAATGTTTCGTTTGCCCTGATTATCATTCAATCTCACCCTTTTTCGCCTAAATTGCTTCTCTACTTTTCCTGATTACCAGCTTTGAGACGACAAGTTAAACCATTGAACCAGAAAACAACAACACGAAATTAATTTAAACTGAACATCTAGAGGAAAAATGATCTGATTCAACCTGTTGAAAAACTGAATGGAAAATTACTCGGACAGTGGGATAATATACATTTTAAAATACAGTTTCATGTAATTCATGATGTCAATTAAAACTAGAAATATTCCACAAGGTTAGCTTGATTCAACTTGATATTTGCAAGACTCGCTATAAACTGATCCAGACTGACACTGTAAATGAAGGTAAATGGCTTTAAAGCAACCTTGCATTGATTTTAAACTAGAATCAAGTAATCACATTAAATGGCTAATTCTGTACTCCAATCTGATAAAGAGTTTTGATTGAAACTTTCATTTCCCAAATTGACATTGCATTTGGACCAAGCTTCATATGGACTTGTTCAACACGTTTAAAATGTAACCAGTTCCAGGAGAAGGTTGCTAATTTATTGATTGCTGGCAGAAGACTAAATATTGTAGAGTAATTGTAAATGTTCATAATCGGGTCCACAACTTACTCGAGGTGAGCTAATTAATGCTTTTAGGGTTTCATTTGTTAAAGCCGAGTTTATTGATGGCTCCGATGACCTGGCTTTACTTTCCAGGTTGCTCACAATCTTGCCTATCATATTGGCGGGGATTAAATTTTTTACAATCAGGAATCCATTGTCTTCATAAAAATCTCTTTCCCGCACATTCAACATGTAATAGCTTCCTGGCCTTGGTTCAGCTGTGTAACGATACTTTTTTGGCCAATAAACCTTTGGGTCAATCTATCAATAAAGAGAAGGAAAAAAATATGAATAATTAAAAAAACTGGTATCAAGTTGTTAAATTCAATTGTTGTGAAAGGTCAAATTTCAGGATGATTAGTTAATTTCAAATGTTCCGTAAAGTAAAAATGATAAATAATCATAATAATGGTGAAAAAATTTAACTCAGACAAGCTAATAACAGTTGACCTTTATGGTTCCATCCAGACAAAACAAAAAGTCAGACCAGTTTGAGAAAAAGGAAAGTTTTGGTCAAAAAAAGGTCTCAAATAAGGAACAATAGATTGATTATTAAGAAATAGAAAAATGGGAAACTTGAATATGGACATAGAATCAGAATACGGGGAATTCTGAGTCTACCATGTCTTGTGCCTTGAAGATGTTTAAGGCAAAAGGAATCAAAAGAAAAAACAAATTAGCGGAAACCCTGAAATATCGCGTAAACGGAATACGAATTACCTTTAAGCTGAGCTTGACTACAGTGTAAATTTATCACTACATGTTGATTTATTTGGACATTTAGACCCAGTAAAAGCAAATAATAATTAATAATCGACTAACCTGAAGCACGTCCAACCAATTTGCTGGTTTTTTCTTGCTCTTTGTTTGCTCTTGATCATCTGTTGCTGAGCCTGTGTCATGTTTTGATTGGGTTAGTGTTGTTGCTGTTGTGGTTAATGATGATTGGGGCGATTTAAAAGATCCATCAAATCCAATTCTTGTTTCATCATTGCCATTGTTGTAGATAAGTCGAGCTCTTTCAATAGAAGAAACAGATTTCGTCGAGTCAAAACTATTGTTTCCTCGGTCAAACTGATTTGCAGCAATATCAGAAGACATTTTCAATTTTAAAAAATGATTCTGGATTCACAATAAAACAAAAATAACTGTTACAACAGTCGATGAAAAAGTACACAAAATAAAAGGAAAGTTTAAAGTGTAAGTAGCTTGAACTACACTTGAAAAGAGTGGCTCATTTGTTGATTGAAACACCGTTGTCTATACCATCAACAAGTTGTTGATCATGTTTCTTTTGCTTTTCACTCCTACTTTATATCATTAAAAGTGTTACCCAAACTGCTACCGTTAAGTGATCAAAACTCAACTTAATCACATTGAATCCTTTTTTAAATCCAGTCCAATAAGGCGATTCATACTAGGTGTTCAAACGGGTAGGTCAAAAAGTAAACGGTTATATCTTTAGAACGGATTTGTTTATTGATCTGAAAATTTGTATTTAAATAGATTTTCATCAGGAATTAACGATATGTATGCTCGAAATACCTTCACCTTTTTACAATTAACGCTATCAGACGATTTTCAAAAATACAGCTGTAAATTTTTGACAAGTTTCCATTGAAATGTTATAATCCCATTATAAACTGCTTTTTCGAGTCGGGTGAGCGCTTTTGAGTCGCTTCTAAATACTCTGTCTTTTAGACATTCTCAAATTCCTTGTGAAGCTTATTAATATAAAATTAAAATGACCGCGATCGTGTACCTATTTCTCGAGATATAAAGCCCTAAAGTTTAACCTACCCGTTTGAACATCTCGTATGTGCATAATAAAGAAATGCATGATATTTTTGTGTGAAAATTGCGACTAGAACATAAAGATGAATGTCAAGATTGAACTACACTCACGAAGGATAGTAAGAATTGGCTAAATATTAACTTACTTTTAATTCCAATCCATGTCTGAATTGTTGCCCTTCGCCATATTGATAAAAATTATTGGAAATCGGATTACGGTGACATTATTAACCTTCTAATGACTATTATAAAGTCGTTTTTTGATTCTGTCATGTTATTTCAATGTAAGAAATACGAAGGCTTTTTTGTCTTTCATGTTATGTTGTGTTTTGATTTTTAGCTCTTTACAGTAGCATGAATGATCTCCGAATCCGCCATTACCATTTTATGGCTAAATGTAAAATTGTCGATTAGATTCTGTTGAAATTTCACCTTTTTGCTCATCTTTCAAGATGTTTTGATTTCATTTTGGTATGATTATTCAATGTACTCGAAGGATAATATTTTAAAGTTATCCTCTTTATGAATTTTGCTTTTTTATAAATAGACTGTAAATGTTGAGAAGATATCAATACACTATTATCAATTTGATGGGAGATTTTCAATAATTAATGTTAAAGTAATTAATGTTGAGGAAAAGTTGCTCTGTTTTGTATTACATTTTGTAATATTAACAGTAAATGTTGAAAAAATGATCGTTTGTTTTTACACAATTTATATTAAGCGCTTTGTATTTGACATACAATTTTGGTCGAACAGCGTCATCTTTAGGTATTTTTTTCAGATAAATATTTTGTTTGATTAGGCAATGTTTTGGTTTAAATAGCTTAAATGTTTAACAGTTAATTATTTTTGAATATAATTTGTCTTCTATGATTGAATTGATTAATCATGTCAACTAATGAACAGACTGTAAGAAGTTATGGCGATGCTGGGAGTACTTTTAATGATGATGAAAAGGTTGAACAATTTACTACAAAAGATATCGATATTGACAGAAAACTTACATTGGAAGAAGATCCTGTAAATAAAATTGAGGTACAGGTTAGAGGTAAGTGACAATTCGAATTTAATCGACTTAAGATTTGCTATTTGCTCTTTTCAATTTGTTCATTTTATTCTTTTGTTAGGTCCTGATGAAAATGTTGATGGCACCCAACAGCAGGAACGAAACAACATTCAGTACCTAAATTATCAATCCGAGTTACAGATGCCGCATATAATGCAGTTGATTCAAAAAGATTTGTCTGAACCTTATTCAATCTACACATACCGTTACTTTATTCACAATTGGCCGCAATTATGTTTTCTGGTAAGTGATTTGAATCATTAATTAAGATAGTTAAACCAAGATAAATCAAACAGTTTATCCTTTTAATTTTTCAGGCTGTTCTTAAAGATAAAGTTGTTGGTGCAATTGTTTGCAAACTGGATCTTCATAAAAAATCAGTTCGACGTGGTTATATTGCTATGTTAGCAGTAGACGAAAATTATAGAAACAGAAGAATCGGATCTGGATTGGTTTCATTGGCTATTGAAGCAATGTCGTTAGATGAAGCAGATGAAGTAGTTCTGGAAACAGAAATAACTAACAAGCCGGCTCTTAATCTTTATGAAAATTTAGGATTTGTACGTGATAAGAGGCTATTCAGATATTATTTGAATGGAGTTGATGCCCTTAGATTAAAACTATGGTTGAAATAGATCAAATAAACAGTGATGATTCTCTACTATTAAGAAACTATTTTCACAAGTTGAATTATTTTTACGCATTCGTTGCCGAGAGAAATCACTGGAATGATATTTTATGATGGAGGACCTACTGTTAAATGTGATAACACAACCAACTGTTAATTCGTCAGTGAATAAGATTTACATCAACAGCTTTACTAGCACCAATCTTCTATTAGCTTGTCCCTCAGTGATGATGAACACAAAGGCTGAAAAGAGAACTGTTTGCTGGTTAAATTGGCTAGTCAAAGAAGGAAGTCTTTTTGGGCAATTATCTGGTTATAGATCATCTTTTGGATAAGTGTTACTTCTCATCACTATTCATTTTCATGGCACTCAGATAATAGCTTTTTCCGAATCAGTCAACATCAGATAATATCCTTCCAAATAAAATCGTCCAAAGAATAATTTTAAACAATCATAATCCTAAATGGTGATAAATTTTGTTGAAAATATTCTTATAAAAAGTCACATTGTAATTATGAAAAGATTTTAATTTGTCAATGTCGATTTGATGTTTTGTAGACCAAACTGAAACTTAACATGCATTTACACACAAGATTTAGAATACTAAAAATTATTTTATTTATTTAACAAATCATTTTCATAATCCCGACAATCTCTTTTTTCAGTATATTTAACATTTTTCTTTTGAGTTTTCAAAATCAACTTTCTAGGTTCGATAATATTACGTTTTTGTAAACTTTTCAATCTATCTTCAAACAAATCACCTTCAGTTTTTACCAATCTTAGTCGATCCGCAAGTTCTCCAGGTAGGCTCACAGGTATATCTGGATCTTCGTATTTATGTGGACCTAAACGAGCTGGTTTACAAAGTTTCTCTTCAAATTTTTTCTGATGAATTTCCATGTTTTTCTTATGCTTTTCTTCACCAGCAGCAATTTCTTTCTTGATTCTCTTTAGTTGATAGATTTTATTTTCTTTCTTCTTTTTCTCTTTCTCTTCCCTAATTGCCTTTTCTCGCATTTTAGCAAGCATTTCTCTTCGTCTTTTAGATTTTGATTTACGGTCTTCGGCTCTAATTACTTTTTTGGGATTGGCAAGATCAGGATCTTCAGCAACAATTTCATCGTCATCTTTTTCTTGATCATCCTCATTTGCGACTGGCAGTCCTGCAGACATCTCTTCAAGCCATTCTTTTTGCATTTGAGACTGAGTTTTTTTGGTAACACCACCATGGAGTAATCTTTGAATCTTTTCGTCCTTCTTCAACTTTTTCAATTCAACTTCAGCAGCTTTTTTGATAAGATCTTGATGATCTTCAATAGCTGGATTTATCGAAGTTCCTGGGTGAGGTAACTCCAAAGCTGGTAAAACTGATTTAAGTTTAAGTCTTGTCTTTCTTTCCGCTTTTGTCGGTGTTCCAGACCAAATATCTCCAACTTTCAAATCAGTCCATTTTTCCTTCTTTTTCTTTATTGATTTGCCGTATGTCTTGGGTTTTACTTTTTTTTCCGGCTGAGCAGGGTTTTTGAATACAACCACAGGAGGAACTCTAGATGATGGAACTAATGATTTATATGCTTTGATATTCTTCGCTAAATCCTTGGTTTGCTTAAGCTTTTTAAGAACTTTTCCTTTTTTCACTCCATTTAAAACAGGTTCGATTTCTGCTTCTTTATCAATTTTAAAAGCAGGTTCATCTAGAGGTTGCCTGTTGAGAAAAATAAAATAAATTAGAAAATGAAAAGACAAAAACAATCTAATAAGTCAAAACTTACCCAACTCTTTCTTTCAGACGAACATCTTCATAAAATGTATCAATTTCATCTATATTAACTTTTTTCCAGCCTTTTCGTCGGCTTTTGGCAAATTTTGGTTTTTTGGAAGCAACCATGTTGAAAACACGTGGAATGGGGTAGGCCTCAGAAACAACTTGAAACAAGTAGAGTAGATATTGAAGGGTAAACGTTATTTTACCCTCTTTTTAGATGTTGGATGGATCCACAGTTAACGAGGAACAATCTGGGATAGAATAATAGATAGACAATAGATAATTAATCATTCAATTAATTAAAATTCTGACGATAATTATCACAGATTGAACTTCACAGCGTAAACCAAACATATGATAGTTTTGAACTGCCATCTATTAGAGTTTTGCTGGACTGCAACGTAAACACAGAAACAGTGATGAAAGCAAGCATTACTTATCAAATTTTGTTAACATTGTTAAGCGTGAAGTGCAATTTGTTGATTATCGCTTCCACCTGTGATTTAAAACTAGTTGATTTAAGATGTTTGATTGTTTTTTATTCAATTCTGTATTAATGTAACAATTAAGTTGCAATTCGCATAACTCAAATACCTACAAATTGGAGTGATGGCTAATTGAAGAAAACGCCATTATTACAGTAATTAAGGTATGGTTATATAATTTTATTTCAATTACAGGTATCACCCATTTTAAGAAAAATTGTAGATGTTCAATATTTTGTATATAAAACTGAAACTAACATTTCAATCAATCACGCATTTAAAAGTACTGCTAGTTACTTTTAATAGTGTAAAATATCTGACATTTTATACCTACCGTTCGCTTGACCTTAATATGGGTTAACCAGTTGTTTCTATTGTTTCTCAAATTGATGTCTAATCAATGTATACAGATTATAAATTGTTCTAATCCATTCTTTTTCTTTTCACAGCATTTTTTACTTATCTTTTAAATTCCTGATCTCACCTGATTCATCGTAACGACATGAGGGAATCAAAGGTAGCCTCTGAAATTCATAAAGAGACTCCGGCTTCTGAAGATTTATTATCTTGGTGTATCAACATAACCAATGAAATTTATGGGTTGAATGTTGCTGACTTGACAACATCATGGAAAAATGGAATGGCTTTTTGTGCATTGATCCACAATTTCCGCCCTGATTTGATTGATTACTATAAACTCAACCCAGAGGATAGTAAAACTAATTTAAAAACAGCTTTCGACGCTATTAGAAGACTTGGTATTCCAAATATAATGAACTCAGAAGATTTAATGATTCTCGACATTCCAGACAAGCTATCCGTTATGACAATCTTACATCAAATTCGAGCTTATTTTATGCGCAAAGAAAGAAAAGGTAGAGGTCTCATGTGGGACTGTGACGACATGTTCGATGATTTTGACAGTGATGGTGAAAGTAGCTCGCTATTTGCATCTATCGATCAGCAACTAATGGACTGGCCTAGTAAAAAAGTCAACAACCTCGCTCCTTTAGTTCCTCTTACAAGCCAATTCTTGCTGGATGGAGATAACAGGGTAAAAACAAACGAACATCTAAAACTTTTAGAAAAAATTAATCAGCCGCCAAATCAGTCTTCACGACTATCCATTGACAGCTCAAAATCAGGCGAACAGTTGAATGGACTCAGTCCAGCCATTAAACCTGGTTCTGATAAGAAGCAAAATACGTTTTCCCAGTCGTCACGGTCTATAAATTTAAAATCGGAATCATTTGAATCATCTAAATTAAATACTCAATCATCAAATGATACTCCTCAAAAAGGGAAGAAACAATTGATGACTCGTAAACAGTTGATGAATCCATTCGATTCTGATAGTGATGAGGAAAAAAAGCCCAAAGGAAAATTATGTAAGTTTAACAGGTTCGATCTTTTCTTGCTATTTCATGATAAAACTAATCTCTTTCATCTGCCTTTTTGCTTATAGCTCATAGACGAGAGTCGAATTTATCCGAATTTTTAAACGGTTCTCCTAATGATATTTTGGATCTCGCAACTAATCTTAATGAAACCACAGATTCTCTGACTGGTGTTACACTATCGTCCCCAACCTCCGATCCGTCCTCAGCAACTTCGTCTTCAACGACACCATCAACATCAACCACACCTTCCATGTCAACTTCATCATCATCATATTCAAATAATTTAAGCGACACATCATCAAAGGCTTGCCATTCAATCAATCCAGAACCAATTCGTAGACCTGAAATTGTCGAATTAGCTCCTGGACTGTTAGATGTTTCGCCGAAAAAAATTTCTCCGTTCCAACGAGCTCGAGCAATGCCAGCATACCGTTCTTTGCGACTTGACAGCAAAAGACAAGTAAATCTCACTATCAAATGATAGTTTTTAAACATGAAAAACTTACTTTCTACTTTTTTCCATCTCTTATTTAGACCAATCCTGATCGCCGAGAACAATTACATGAAAGAGCAAGACAATTGATTGAGGAAACAAGGCAGAAAAAACTAGCAAATAAAGAAGCTCAGGACGCAGCTACAGACGAAGAACGTAGACGCCAGTTGAGAGAAAAGGCTAAAAAATTGTTGTCCGATCAAATCAGTAAAATGATTAAAGAGAAAAGTCCAATTGAACCTCGAAACATGGAAGAAGCTATTCGTGATCTTACCTTGAGTGAATCTAAAAAAACTTCAAATCAACCCTCTACATTCCGGCAAAATAAAAAGATGCCTTCCAAATTTCAATCCAATAATGAATCAAGTAAGAGCAGCTAAACCAACAATTGCCCCTTTCCATTTTAAACAATTGACCTTTTTCGTTTTTTTCAGATAATCCTAAAAGTCCAAACAAATCTTATGTCGATATGGAACTAATGATATTAGAAAAGGAACAGTCAAAAATTAATAAAGAGGCAGCAATTATCGAAGAAAAACTGAGGCTAATAATGAAAAATGGTAAGTTATCGTTAAATCAATTCCATAAGTGTTGAGCGCAATCAAATGCAATTAGGTGAAAGCAAAACAAGATTAAAAACAGTTTTATCATATTATCGGCACATTGGTGGACATTAATTAGGAGGCTGTTTTGAGGAGGAAAATTAATATTATTATTTATCATCATCAATGACTTCTTCTAACCATCAATATTAATAAGTAACCTAACCTTTTATGGTTCTTCATTTGTATTGTCTCTTTGAAGCCCTTCACTGAAGACATTGAAGAGTCACAAGAAAATCAACAAAATTCACTTCTTTTACCTTTTCCTCGTTCTCATCCTCATTGAAACCATTTAGATAGGTAAATAATACATTCACAGTTGACTATTATTATCCAACAGGGTTGGGTTTTTTTTGGTTTGTTACAAGACAAAACTTGGACCTAACTTTAAAGTCAATTTCAATTGTAGTTGAGTTTCCGCAAAGTGAAGCAAAATGAAAGCTTACCTATGGATTCATTCAGAGACAGATCATTTGTTGGGCTTCAAAAGCACTGTATCATATTCAGAGTCCCAACTAATTACCTAACATACATTTTTTTCCTTCAAATTTATCCTTTTCCAACCTTCAACCATCAATATTCAATTTAAAGTCAATACAACATCTAAACGTAACAATTTATCTTTTCACTTTCAATCAACTTGCCAAAACAATCTCAACCTTTTATCCATACCAATAGATGGAACCTTTGTCTTGGTAAATCTTTTTCCCATTGAAAGTTGATTGTAAATTTGCTATTAAACCAGAACGAGTTTCAAAGTAAATCAAATGATTTTCACTGACCAATAGACTTTTTAACAACACCAGAACCCAAAAATTTAACCTTATGCTCAAACAAATTACCAATTGTTTGGTTAATGATTAGCCATTAAATGATTGAAACAATTACATTTGATTATTGGGAATTTGCATTTGAGTTAATAATTGATGAAAAGTCGTCGACTCAGACTTTGGGTAGACATGATTTGTATCATTTAGTGCATTAACATTGATGCGATTTAATTTAATCTCAAGATTAAACCTAAAAAGGAGAAAGATAAACACGAGGAGAAAAAGAAAGGAAAAACTAAGAGAAGATGAAAAGATGAGAAGCAACATTGATGAGAATGAATCAGATAAAGAAACTTGTTGTTCACCCTTGGGTGTAAATCTCATGTATATATTTTTACCTAATATCAATAACAATGATAATAATGATAATGATGATACTCATTGATACCAAATAGCGCAAAATGTTTCAAACTGTTCCTACTGTTCAACATTATCATGACAACAGTTGCAACAACAAAACTGTATTACAAGAGAGTTTATCATTTTTGTACATTCCAACATGATCAATATCAATGTTACATTGTGAAGATGATGAAGACAAGAATGAACAACCAAAAAAAAAGTAAAGATTAAAAGGTCAGATAGAGTCTGACAAGAGATGGATCCTGACGATGATGAGCATGAAAATGTACAAGTAACACTATATCTGACCATTTTATAAAGCGTAATGTTAACTACTATGTGTATGTTTGATGGTTTTAAGGCTCATAAAAATTAAGACTTAAATTGGTCTCATTTATCTATTGATGTTGACTTCACTCTTACCTTTTTTTTCATGATTCTTAATACCAATGACATCCAATAATTGAAGTCATAAAAAGCATCATCTCATCATTATTATCATGTAAAGGGAATGGAGAGATGAAAATGGTTGAAGCAAAAAAGTTGATATAAAACAACAAGAAAAGTCAAACACTTTTCCAACTAATGGATCTGGTAAAAATGCAAATAACACCAATAATAATGATGTTAATAATGATAATAATAACAAGACTGATGAATAATAATGAAAATAATAATTATTGTTGTAGAGCTAACAATACAAGCAAAAGGTAAAAAAAAGGTAAACCATGTATTTAATGTAAAAGCATACCAACTAATCATCATTATACAATGAGCTAAAATAACTATAATAAAGTAATAACACCTTAAAATTGATTACTTTTTGCTCGCTCTTCATCTACCTTTACATCTTGAATAATATTATCTGGTCAATGAAGGTAATTTGTACAATTTAACTGCCCTTTCATTACACACTTTGAGTTTGTCCTGAAAGTGCTGGATAGAGAAACACAATAATAACACCAAAAAATCACCGCAACTAACATCTAAGAATACAATCAATTTTTCTTCTCCTTAACTTGTTTGCTTTCACCAATTTAGCTCAACAAATTGTGTATTCATTTAACTATCATTTACTAATCTATCAAACTAATTCAATTTTACAATTTACGCTCTTCTTTCATCTTTTTTTTTATTTTCGTCCATTAGGAGGTAACAGTGCACTGGAAGAGGAACGATGCATTCGTAAATGGTTTATCCTGGTTAATAAAAAGAATGAAATTCTTCGTCGTCAGATGAAACTCAATATTCTGTAAGTTACATTATTGCAATTTGTTTTTGTGATGCAATGTTCAAATCTATTTACAACTTGAAACTTGATTGAACACCTGAAACAATTGATTTTCAGGCTTGAAATTGATTTTATTATTTAACTGTTCAAGGGTTCACTTGATGAACATTATCGGGTTATTTTGCATTTTTATAGAATCGATGGAAACTCTTTGATCAATGATGAATGTTCAATTCTGAAGATTTTTTTCTTTAATTTTTTTTCGATTTTTTGTTCTTTTTTGAAGAATAAGAATTGGAATTCTTGACGATTGTTTGATACTTGGATTGTTCATTGAAACTTATACTGACATCATTCTAATTGAGTTAATTTGAAACTAATCTATTGATTAGATTCAAGTGTAATTTGATTTTTTGCCTCATTTTTATTATAAAAGTGGATTCTTTTTTTGTTTATAATCTAATCATGTTATCAAATAATTTACAGTTGATTGAAATCTCATCTTATCTGTAAATGCTCTAAACTTGTGTTACCTTTACATTTGCTTGTTATCATGGTAAATGCTGCAAGAAGAAAAAGTAAAAATAAAAGCGATCATGTCAAATGATGTGATTGTTATTAAAGAGGGAAAAAAGATGAAGAGAAAGATGATGGTTGAAAGATTTTGTTTGTGAGTTATAATTGATCGGTTTGTGATGATGATAATGATTCCTGATGAGTTTATCCGTCCAACAGAATCAAATGAAAGTTGAATGGGCTGATGAGGTGAAGTCGAAGGACGCGAGACCAAAAAAAATTCAACATTATCCTAATATTTTTCAGATCTCACGCAGAGTTTCAGATGAAAATTACTGATAATCACAGTAAAAAAGAAGAAGAAGAAGAAAGAAGAAGAAAAAGTGGATGATGAGTCCAACAATTTGAAAGAAGTAAAATATTCCTCTTCAACTGATAACCATCGTCAATATTAGTTTCAACCTCATGATTAACTAATTTTCATTTGAAATCAAGAGCCAAATGTAAACTCATTTTTTTCATTGCAATTTCACTCAACACTATCTTCAAGTCCAACAAAAACTAGTGTTCACTTAATCTGACCACACTTATGGACACTATCAGATTATATGCACCATCAAGTCAACAAATTGGCCCGACTTTGCACTCAATAAATAGTCAAGATTCATAAATTCAGAGAATCCGCTAATCCACCAAAATTGGTCAACTTTAAGTTCACAAATTTAAAGCCGAGACTAAAAGCAATTGTTAAGATCAGTGACAAGTTGAATCGATTGCATCGTTAGATAGCATCTCTTAATCAATGGCAATTAACAGCAATTTAATAAAATCTTTTGTGAAATCTTTTTCGTTTGAAAAGCGAATCGTTAAGAACTGAAAATTGCATTTTTACCTGTTAGACTTGCATATTGAAACTATATTTTTTGGTCTCTTTTTCAAAATCGATTAAAGATTGACAGAAATTGCATATTTTTGTGAGATTTGAGTTCATCTGACCAAGCAATTTGAACTCGAATGCAAACCTTAAAGATTCAACGATTTTTTTTCGCAATTTTTCCAATTTTTCGGTTTTATCTTTTGATGCTATTTTGGGTTTGATTTAAGTATTGGATCGAAGTGAAAAGATTGAAATGAGCATTTATCATACTTGTAATGATGCTATAGAATTGCATTGAAATGCATATTTTTGTCCAATTGTTTTTGATTATTCAATGTGGACTCGAGTTTCATTGTTGATTATGAATGTATGAAGAATATAAAAAAACTCAATATTCACCATTATTCCAGTTGTGTATTATGATCCATTGAGGGTCATGATCCTTTACCTTATAGCTTTTCATGCAGACATTCATATTATATTTATGAAAAGACTTTAATATCAACTTGAAATTTAAATGTATAACAATGGAAATGAAAGAGATAGACTTATAATACATAATAGGTTAACAAGAGGCGTGAGGTAAGACATAAATTGGAATTGACAAGAAAAATGAAGAAGAAGAAGAAAAGAGAAGAAAAGAGGAAAAAAAAAGTTAAAAAGAAAGTGAATAGACCATTTTGATGATCACAATCATCATCCATCGTCACCATCATCATACATTACACCGTCGTTGTTGGTCGCTGTCATGAGCAACATTTGCAAGAAGAAGGCAAAAAAACTTGAATCTAAAAGTCGAAAGGAAGGCAAAAAAAAAATGTGAACAAATGACAAGAATAGAAATATTGGCTTAAATGTTTACATTGCAGGTTAGAAAAGGCTTCTTTCAATAATTCATTGTATACTTTTGTCTTGGTCAGTCTCAAGGTGGACATTCCTGGTGAACATTGACACTGATATTAGGGTCAAACCAAAATAAACATTTCGCACCTCATTCCTTCACCTTGACCCCACTCTCTCTATCCATATTGATGACCATAAAAATTGATTTTGATATTCATTCCAACATTAGTCTTGTCCAATAATTACAATAATAATACGAGAATAATGTTAATCACTGGTTATCATTGAGAGGCCAAATGTATATCAAAAGAAGTAAATTTAAAACATTTTACTCTTTTCATTTTTTTGCTCAACTTTTATTTCGGTGAAAATGAAAACGTAGCCCGGGCTATGTAAACATTTGAACCAAATAAAAATGGCTTAAGAGAGTTGTATATTGATATTTATATTGTAAGAAGTATTTACATGATGTAAGCTTAAGGTTGAACCTAAAAAAAGAGGAACCATCAAAAATAATAATCGGCCTTAGATTCGCTCATTAAATTTACAATGGACTTTCTCTCTTGGTCGTCTCTTGCTTTCTTGGTCAATGTTTACTTTCTCGCTTTCTCAATGGTCTTCTCTATTTAAATTTTGGGTCATCGTCTTATTTCGTGTTATATTGACTGGACAACATTTTTCTTCATCCCTTTACACAATAGGTAAATGAGCAAAAAGAAAAGAAAGTTGAACAAAAATTGAAATTCATCAACTTCTCTCATCATTATACCTTTGTTGTTATGCAGTTATGTTCAACTATTCAAAATGCATATTGACTCGACTCTATTTTTTGTGTCCTCATGTTTGCTTGAAATTTTTCACGTTTACTTCAATTCGTTGCATCGAGCAATCAAAACCATTTAGCCACCATTAACCATGATTCAGTTAGCATCTTGTTTCTTTCAAACTCCCTACTGCTTTTGTTTTCATCCTCGCTCTTCTCATCTTTAGAAAGATACAATTTCCAATTGGAATGTTGAAGTTGCTCTTTTTTTTCATTTATCTTCTTCTTCAGTTTCTTTTGCTTCTGACTTTTTGTGGGAATTGAAGAGGGTGACTTATAGAGTATTTGTGTGAAATAAATACGTTTTTTCAGTCATCATTATTTATCATGAATGTCGCTGAAATATTGTCCTGCTATTAACGAACAATCATCAATTACATTCTCACCGGTGGATGAGAAAGAGAGTGATGAGTGAAGAAAAGGTCACCCACCGGTTAGCCTATCTTGATCATCTTTCTTTCATCTTGTGGTTCAACAATTAATTTTTTTCCTTCTCCAGTATCAATTTACTTTGCAATATTTTCAATATGACAATTCATTTTATCTCTTTCATCAAAATGTAAAAAAGCAACAAACATTTACATCCAGATGCCGTTATTGGCATTTGATTGACTGTCATTTTGGTTTACAAATTTTGATTGTTTTCAATGCGTTATTTTGCTCAATCATTTTAACATTGAAATTGATGAGTTTAAAGTGAGACAAGATTCACAATGATTATGTGATTTAATGACTAAAATTGATTTGATCCTAATAAACATTTCATTTATTTTACCAACATTAACTCGTAAGTCAACACAAACTCAAAGGTTAAAACTCACTGATTTGCTTGACTCAAGGCACAATCCGATTAATATTATAACAAAGAAACTTTTTAAATCCTAAAACAGCTGTACTTCTAACAAGGCCATTTACTAGATTAACTAGAATCAATCCAACGAAGCGCATAACGTCTGGATAAAGGCTCATTAGCACCTTTTCAATTTTCAGCACAAAAACTCAACTCAAATATTTACAGTTACTCAAAACATCCAAACCAACTCAAACTTTTTCATCATAACAAGTTTCCCTTTACGAGTTTACCCAAACCAAAATTACTAAAAATCAAGATCACCATGAAACTGGAACTAAACCTAAGTACAGTGTTAATGATGGAATTGAACAAATATCATGAAAAAAAGTCCCATAAAATAAAGCTAAGCATTTTCAATGCATTTCCTATGGAAACCTGATTTCTCAATTTTTGGACAGTTTTCTAATTATTTTGACTTCGATTGTTTGAATCAAATAATTTTACAGAAAAGCGAAATTTTGTAAATAAAAATCGTGAAATGGTCTTAGTAGTTGTAAAGCAATTAGCAAATGTGCAATTCAATGTTCTTCCCCGATAAAGTTTACAAAAGTTTTGGTGATTCCAAAGCGACAATGAATTTCTCTTGAATGTCAAAACTATCAAAGACTTGTCTTTACCTGACCAACTTGATCGAATCTTGACTTTGATATGAAACTCAACGTCAACGATTAACTTACAAATGATTGAAAACAGTGTTTCCATTTATTAATTTACCTTGAGTTTGATATTTTAAGCTGAAACATTCCTGCAAGCCTTCAATTGTTCACAATTTGCAGTTTCACAGTTAACCAAATCTCGTGATTTAAACATCATGATTTACCTTTGAGCACATTTGATACGTTTATATATTGAAATAATAGGCTGATCCAACTTGCTGTTGGTGGCCGAGTAAAAAAGTGTAATATTAAATTACATTGTTATCAAATTAAGTGAATGTATATTGTTATTGAAGTGGAATGGTGATAATGATAATAATTTATATGTCATACACAAGCTGCATGGTGGCCAATGATGATAATAATTAAGTTGATTCTTGAAGGGAAAAAGACTTCTAATGTTGTCTCCCGTTGAGCATTTCAATGGATGTAAAATGAAGTGAAAAAAGATGACAGAAGCAACCTTACAATTGGATATACCTTTACATAACCTAAACAGTTACAAGTTGAGTTTATAAAAAAAAGAGGTTTACTTGTTAAATTAACTACACATTATTGTAAATTGTGTTAAAGTTAATAAAATGATAATAAAATGAAATGATAAGTGAATTATCCATAGACGGTCGGGGTTCTAATGTAATGAGTCTCTAATAGTTTTTGATTCGCAAATTTGCTCCAACAAAAAGGTAAAAGTTGAATAATAAGGTGAGCCAATAGTACATGAAGACAAGATGAAGGATGCCGAGCAAAAAGTGATCTCTTTATCTTGTCTTTTATTCTTCATCTTTTTCTTCTTACTTCTCTTCATTGATAAGATAACATTTACAAACGTTTTTTTACTTGTCTTTTCATTTTGTTGCTTGTCAACTTGATGATGATGATGATCATCCCTTCCTTCAACCTTTATCTTTCCACTGAATCATGATTATCCCGTGGAATCTGGTAAAGTGAATGAGAATAGCTCTGCATGATGCTATCAAGAATCGTGAAATTAGGATGTGAAAGCCGAGTTTTGTTTAATCCTACTTGTAAGTCTCATTCATTTCTCTCTCTTCATCTTTTTCTCATCCCTTCAGTCTCATTGATGAGAGTCAATGATATTATTGTATCTGTATTTGTATCAAAATACCATTTTGTTGTTTACATCAAGATATGGATTGATCAAGAATGAAAAATCTTTTGCCTCTTCTTCTGGTTGCTTTACCATGATTCATAATCATTTTAATCTTCATTTTGTCCTTTCACCTTTACTTGCACACCTTTTGACATTTGATGATCCATCAGGCAATATCATCATGACTCTAATTTTTTATTGCTTCCCATTTGAAACACACATTTTGCTTCCAAATCAATATCAAGTTTGCAAAAAAAAAGATGAAGATGAAGATTAACTGATATTGGCGCAGTAACAGGCAAATAACAAACTTGACTGATTGTTTTTCAATAACAATATCAAGCCAATAAGCAAAGTGAATGAGGCCATTTAATTTGTTAACAAATCAAATAGTTTAATTTATTTTCATCAACCTTTCTTTTCGTTGATTGCTTTTGATGCCTTTTTACACTCTTTTCAAATGATAACCTCTAATAGTCATTATCATCAATTCATCAACAATTCATCATCGATTCATCAATACAACTTATCACCTTACAAAATTGATTGTTTTACTTTCAAAAAGATACAAAACACTTTAATCACTTTTAACGATAATAAGCACAAAAATATTAAAATAAAATTCGACTGAATCTCTAGATAATTAATCATAATTTCAATCAACATCTTTATCCATTTTGCATCCCACCTCCACTTTATAAGAAAATGCAAGTTGAGAAGAAATGAAAGAAAACTAAATCTCTCCGATTCTCATGGGATATTTAATTTCAGGGCTCATGGAGTCCTATTGGAATGATTAGTAAATCTTGAAATTTAAAGTCTTCCACAAAATGTAACATTAGGTGGACACCCTGTTGAAGGAACATCCGCATTTCCATATTGATTCAGCCAACATTGACTGCTGCCTGCATCTTGCCCTTTACTATTCATTAACATCACCTCAGCATGTTCACCATGTAATTGATGATTCCCAGGTAGAGTCATTTAATGATGCTCATGACTTCTTGTTCTCAACCTCTACTCACTCTCACTTGCTTACTTTATCTTCTGTCTTCTTCTGTCTTCTTCTTTTTTCGTTTTCATGTTGTCACATTAATGATAAATGTTTTGACTTTAATTTCAATTCTTTAAATTCCAGTTTCTTTCTTCAATCTTCAGTTCTTCTTATTTTATCAGATTCAAGAAACTTTCAGATAGATTAGAAATAGATTAGATAAAAATCTAGAATAATCAACAAATTGTCACTTTATTTACTTCTCGTCATCATTATCATCCTCCTCATCTCATCTTTCTCTTCATTTGATTTTTCACTTTTTGTTACATTCATCAATCATCATGATTCCTCCACAATTACTCATTCAATTTCCATCTTTCTCCCAAACTCGATTAGTTAAACTTTTCTCATTAAACGTTGAAACTATTTCAAGAATCATTTCAAGTCCATTTTGTCGTCAGCTTTAAACCTTCAAACGTTAGTGATTGTCAAATTTCGTCTTGATATTTCATTAGATGGAATTAGATAAACTTGACTAATTTTGTTTCATCATTCAATTCAGACTCATGGAACATCATCCTTTTAATCAAGTAAATTACTCAACCTTTTCAATTTATCAATCAATTAGAACACGAAAACGAAACTCAAGCAAATACTCAAAGAAATGATTCAACAAATTAAAAATCGTAAGAATATCATTGTCATGATAAGAAGCAGAAACTAAATTAATTTTGAAATCGCGCAAATCGCAATGTGATTCATTAACCAAACTTGCATATGAAAAACTTGATCAACTTTGAAAGTTTGACAATCTAAATTTTCATTTGACAGCAACTAGACACTTGAAAAGTCTTGACTTAGTTTTTCCTATTTTCCCATTTACCTTGAATTAATCGAAACTATTGATGGAACTAAAAAAGCAGTCAATTGAACAAAATGATTGTCAACTGAAACCTCAACTGTTATTGTGACAAAAATGTAGGTTAACCAAGACAAGACAAGATGAACTCGTGCAGAGCGGTTCAAGTAAACCGAAAAGGATGACAAATGCAATTGAATCTCAAGTGATGCATTTGTTGATATTGCTTTTGCTAGTTTGTTTCACATTTTGTCATTTTGTCTGCAACATCATCATCAATATCGCCATCAATCAGCAAATTTTGCCAAACAAAAAAGCGCTGAAAACAACAACAAAAAAAAGTTAAACCAAAAAACCCATTCAACTTGAAACAACTCATTATCATTATCTGACTGATCAATTTACAAGTTACCAATTATTTTGATTATTTCTGGTTGAAGAGTGAAAAGGTGAAAGTAAGATGCAGCAAAAGAGTAAAGAGGAGAAGAAAAAAAAACTGTCTGTCTGTGTTGATAACAAAAGAGTAAACGTTGATAGTTACAGGTAAATTGTTGAAAAGGGTTATAAAAGGTAAAAGGGTTTACTTGCAAGTAAAAACCTGAAAAGGAGTGATAAGATTGGAAAGAAGAAGTTGTCATTTAAAACAAGTTTCCTATTGTGATCCATTGTAATCTATCCTATCGGTGTTGCCAACCATTTAATTGGCCTTTCATTCATCACTTTTGTCCATCTTTTTTGATTGACCATCATCATCCCTTTTTTGGTTGCCCTTCACTTTTGACCAATTGATATTTAATTTTTGACAAAAAGTCCTCTTCATTGTTACCTGAAGTAATTGAAAAAAAAAAGTGTCTCCCAACCTTTCCATTTACACAAACTGTATCTGGTTCACCTCCTTCTCCTCCTCCTCCTCCCTCTAACCTCCTTTTTAAAGGTGAAATTGAAAAAAATTTAGTTTAGTCTAAAAACTGACAGATGAGCTAGTTTGTGGCTTGTTGCCGACACAACAATAAAAACTTTGAATCTCACTTACATTACCTTGATAACAAGCACAGTTGACCAGTGAGAAAAGGGTAAAGGTTAAAGGGGCCAAAAGTACTGGTTAAAGAGGAAGCTACATGATGATCATTATCAACCTCATCACCACCAGTAGCGAGAAAATTATTTTTTTGTTGTTGTTGATTTGTGTCTTTCTTATGCTTCTGCCTTTACCATTCATCGAAAGGTTAACTTAAAGGTCTTGTCACCACGGCTGTAGTTTTACGGGTTTGGTTGATCCCTTCGTGCTTCAGGCAGAGTTGCTTTTGTGTAAGAGATGAAAAGAGACGACTTTAAAGGTTAGCAAGGAAGAGATGAAGAGAGGGAGATGAGTGGACTCGAGTTGGTTAACTAGGCAAAGAAGGTTGACAATTTAGTCTCCAACCTGGCAAGTCTCATTTTCATCATTATTTACATTTCCATTTGTCATTTACATTACCGTTTTGGTTAACCATTTAACCAATTATTATTCCATTAGATTGTAATTTACTTAATGATTACAAGTTTTGTTTACCTTGTTCAATGATCAACCCTTTCAGGCATCAATTAGCATATCATTTGTGATTAGCAATTGCTCATTTATCCTTCAATTGTTAAAAAGCTTTTTTTTTGGACAAAAGTTTTTTTCTTCTTCTTTAGGCAAACAAAAAGCGCCGAAATGCGACATTAAATATCGTTACTTTCCGTTAATTGAAAATGTCTTTTCGTTTATATTCAATTGTCAATGCAAAATGTAAATGCTTTTGTTGATTCACTTTTTGGTAACTTTTCAAAATGTAAATCAAATGGCCAGAGATGCGAAAGGAAGAATGAAAATGATGAAAACTGTTTTGTCTGATGAACCGTTGAAATGGTTTGATTGGATGATTTGAAATTGATTTTCCTATTTGATTATAAAGAGGCAAAAAGAGGAAGAAAAGTGAAACTTGTAAATATCAATATAATGGGCTTCGGATGTTGAATTAACTTGTTATATTGTTGAGGCTTGTAATTGAGGTTGAAAAGTTGACCAAAGAAGGGAAAAGGATGAAAAATGTATTTATTTATATTTATTAATAAGATGCAAGTTGATTGAGTGAAAACGATGTGAATAGAAAGTCGAGAGTGAACATTTTGGACCACACCGAGCCTTTCACACCGATCTCTTTATGAACCGATGAAACGTGAAAATCGACCTCCCTCTGGGCTCTAGACAAACTCCCTGTTCATCAGCAACCGATGATAATATCAACAGGCAAATGCTTGGCCAACATTATTTTCAATAGACTTTTTCACATCAAATATTGTTATCATTTTCATTATTGATGTTGGAATAAATTTTTGCTCTCTTCTCTCTTCAGATAGTTAACCTTTCTTACCTTTTACTGGGTGGTCCTTTCTTCTTGTTTGCACCTTTTTTCACAATTTACTGTAAAAGAGTGAAGAAGAGAGAAAAAAAGTGTTTCAAAGAAAAGTTATTGATACATAAACATATTTAAATCGATATGATCTTACCCTTGATATTTATATTGTTAACCTATTATAATGCATTTTAACCTTTTATTTACCTTGCATCGTTAATGGGCCAATTTTGGCCTCTAATTTTTGTCCCATTTTTGCATCACTTGAAAATGTTGCCAAAGGAAAGGTTCAAAGTGAACTAGACTTCGAGATTTTTCAGGTTATTGTTGAACTTTGAAAACTGAATAATAATCACTTTGGGTAAAGTTGAATTTATTCAATTTTCATTTTGCCTTTAAAATGGGTTCGATTTCAATTTGCAAAAATATAAGTTTCAAACTCAATGCATCAGCTTATAAAGTATTTCATTAAAAGAGCAATAACTCGATACTTTTAATTGAGTTATTCGATTGAATCGAAACAAAAAAATTGTTCGTTTTTTGGTGCATTTCGATTTCTAAATTACCAGTTTCAATGAACCATGAGCTCATTTTGCAGCATTTCCTCAGCCCTTGCGAACTCGATAATCTGTAAATGATTTCATCCGAAAATGATGTTTTTGGAAAATACCAATTTCCAAGTTAACAATACTATTTGAACATTTGCTGGAAATTTTATCGAAAAAATTGTTATCAAAATTTATTCTTTTCATTATTTGAAATTTTCGTCGAATTGTTGAATTGAATTTCCCGATTCATTTTGATTTGATTCTTGATAAAATGAAAAGTATAATATTTATTGTACATTTGAAGCCAAATTTCAACAGTTTTGCCTCATTAACTCAGTTGATTAGATCATTTAGAGGTGTAAAAATGTTTCGTGTTCGGGTCCTTTTTTTTGATATTTTTTTTATCAAAACACGATAAATTGTCAAATTTATCATGTTAATCATGTTTATTAGCCTTGTATCCTAACAAGAAATATAATGATTTAAGTGGTTATTCATTTCTGGTTGAAAAAAGATTCATTTGTCAATTTTCATACTTTTACCATTCTTGCATTTCACCATTTTCCTGACCATTTTAAACACTTTTCATCTTCATCTTCCTCTTTACCTTCTCTCTTTCACTTGATCGTCATCTCTATTTCGTTTTTAAACGAATTTTAATTGTGAAAAGCCTCTCAAGCCATTTATACCCTTCTTAAAGTAGAAACCTTTTGACAGAAAACCAAATAACTAACCTTCATTTACCTTTTTTTTCAGGTTAAGCCAGAAATTTTTCGGCTTCTCTCCCTCTCTTTCTTCTTCTCTCTTCTTTTCTTGCCTTTTTAGCCTATCTTCATCTTAATATCTTCTTCTTCTTCTGCCATTCTTTTTCTTCTTTTTTTCAACTTTTTCATTGGTTTTCGATGTCCGATAATAATGTGAATACAAGGAGAAACTGAGAAAGGGAGAAATTGATAGAGAAGAGTTGAAGTGTCAATCTTGTCTGAATCCTCTTAGAAACTGGTCGAAGAAGCAAAAGAAAGAAAAGAAATAAAGTAAAATAATTTAACCTTTTTCTTTGACAAAAATTTTTGACATTTTCACTCATAAACACAGGGCAAGTTGAACAAGAGCCACTCAACTATCCACCAACATCTATTGTTAAACTTCTCATAATTTCCTTATTCTTCTGTTTCTCACTGTTTCCTATCTCCCAAGAGAGACCTACTCATAGAAGGAGTTAATCTTCTCCATCCCATAGCAATTTACCTGTAACTTTACCTTTTTCTTTCCTTGGGACAAACTATCATTGCCCCTCATCATCATCATAACCAACGTCAAGAATAACCAGAAGCAGAGCAAAAAAACTAACACAAAACACTCAGAGTTATTTTCATTTTTCCTTCTCTCCCAACTAATCCACTGTATTCACAATATTGTCATCTCTTCCTCTTCTTCCCATCTTCCAACATCTCTCACTCTCTCCTAGTAGTAACAACAAACAAGCAACAACAAAACCTCATAACCATCGATGGTTAATCTAATTAGTTCCACTTAAGAACCTATTTTCAGTCAAATTAGAGCAACTTCTATATGGGGTCATCTTGACCATTTTAACCCATAGACAAGTTCATCTAGTCCATTTATCTCTTCATCTTCCTCCTATCATGACAACATCATCATCAACAAGTACAAACATGAGTGATAACTCATTTCCAATCCATCAAATTGTCTCAATTATTTCCCTTTTCACAATTGCACCAATTAACACTTTAAATTGATCATTCATCATTGAATCAATATTGGATCAAACCAAATCAAAAAAAAAGTGAAAAAAAACTTTCAATGAAATTGAAAATTGATAAATTATTAGCATTTGAAATCATTTTAAAATGGCAAATCTGTTTGCTTACACTTGATCCTCTTTACCTTTTGCAAAACAAAACACACACAAAAACAAATGCAATAATCAAGTTAATCATGTTAATAAGTTTATCATCATCTTATAACTTTGTTTTGTTTCATCTTTAACTTTAACTACTTACAGAGAGCAAGAAAAGGATTTGGAAAGATGTTACAAGATTCTTATAAAAAAGCTTCAACCTTTAAACTCACTGCAAGGTTTGTATCTCTTTACTTTCATCTCTTTTTTTTCTCATCTTGATCGTTTCCCATCAACATCCTTAAAACATCATCATCAGATTACCTTGGTAACAAGTGCCCTACTTTACGGTGTCAATGGCTTGAGCTTAGTCTATCTCTTTATCAGCCTCAACTAATACCTACGAGATCCGCTTAATATTATTTGGGATTCGCGTAATAATATTTTTCAAGGTCACAACTCACTGAATTGGGCTGTTACATCTTCTCACTTCCTTCTCCTCATCATCATCATCTCTCATTCACCTACAAATTTCAAATCTCTTTCTCTCTGTTTACTCGGAAATTGTGGTATAAGAGGCGTGGTAAGACAAGCTTAGCCTTCGTAAGACGCTTGTGATCCTATTGTAAGATCAGTCAAATATCTAATACTCTTTCTCTCTCTCTCTTCATCTTCATCTTCATCTTTCTCACTCTCAACGTCTTGTAACAATTTTAAGATGAGGATAAGTGTTCCAAAGACCCTGATTATTCTCGCATATCTCTCGTATTATTATGTTTCTCCCTCTCTATGTGTTTAAAGGCATTCACTCTTTCGTTGGAATTATCAAACGTTTTAAAAGTTACTTGTTACTTTGCAATCAACAATTACTAATCTAGTGTATTAAAGGATAATCTTGCAAAAGTTGATTCTAATCCTGCGTTTATTTAGTTTATTATTATATATCCAACAAACACAGACGCACACTTAATAGTCTAAATGATTATAATATTAACTGTATATAAATATGTTTATATCCACTTTCATTGTCAGTTGACAGTTGTAACGCTTTCATTCAACTCTTTAATATTTTTAAGGTTTTTTCCATGAAATTTTGTTCATTTTTTCTTGTTTTTGCCATTTTAGTTTTTCCATGCATTTTAGGTGCAAAAAATTGTTCAATTCAATTGGTTGACTGCAATACCAATAGTAAACTTGATTTTATGCTAACATTTCAATTTACCTGGCTAATGGTTTGTGAACAAGTTTTACCAGATTTAGAGGGTTGACTCAATGTGAACCGGTTAACTTGAATCTCAATATTCATCAGGTTATTTTGCATTATTTTTGTAGCAACAAATTGATAACATTTGCAAGTTTATTGTTCAAAGGATCATTGGTTTGAATTGTGATTTGTGTTTATTCCGATTCAATGGTCAGAGTTGAACATTCAACTTGAATGATTGAAAGTTTAGCAACTTATCATGCAACTCTACTGAATTCAATAATTAGTCGTTGATTTAGCTGAATGTTAACAGTTAGTGTTATCTATTTTTTCACCTGTAAATCCAATTGAATGATTGAAAAAGATGGCAACGGATGTTAATAGCTGATTTAACGCAGCTATTATTGTATATAATATCATTTTTAGGTGAATCATTGAGTGTTTATACTTTGTTGTTACAATTATTTGTGTGTGTGACTGTGACCATTTGCCGTTGATATAATAGTGAATGATGAGGGGAAAAGGAAATGATTGGAGTTAAAGTTACATGGTATAAAAAAAGACACTTGACAATGGAGATTGAAAACTTGTATTCATTGAGCATCATCATCATCATCATCACATAAATGTCAATAGATGTTTGTGTATTTATGAAGGCGAAAGAGGGAGACGAAGGAGTATAAAAAGAAAGGAAAATTGGTTACTTCATGCTTCCTGGCTTTCAGAAGATAAGAAGATTATATTGGAAGAAAATTTGGTGCGAGAAGAAAAAAGAAGAAGAAGAAGAAGGAAAATAAAAGATGAGAAGGAAGAAGAAGATTTTTCTTGTTTCTTCTCATTGTACATTATTCTTACCTGATATAACTATTTCATTGGAAAAGCCTGGTTACAATTGAAATGGTGAAGAAAAGCGAAGGGAAGAAACAAAAAAAAAGAAACAAAAAAAGGAACAGAAAATGATGAAGAAGATGAGGATGAAGATGAAGATGAAATAAAGTGAAGCATCAAGTAATCAAATGCATTTAAAGGAAGAACTGGAAAAGGACGAAAAAAGATGAAACATTGAAGGCAAATAATGAGATGAACAAGAAATGAGAAAGATTATTGTCTTTTCTTGTTCCTCCCAATCATCATCATGATAATCACCATTGACATGATGACACTGAAAGAAGAAGACGTTTGATTGTGAAGAAGAAAAAAATTGAATGTTAACCCAAAATTGACTAATTGCAAGTTTTGCCCAAATGTTGATGAGCAAACAAAATGTCTGTTTGTCAAAAGACGTTCAATGTTGATTTTTTTACGTTTTTCTCGTTCTTGGTCAATGCATTAAACGGCACAAAAGCAACAAAGCAAACTGGCAAAGTTAATGTGACATTGCATTAAGGTTTTGCAATAAAAGCTTACCTTTTCCTTGCTTCTGCTGCTGTTGCACTTTTTGCCTTTTTGCATGTTTCACTGCCTTAGGCAATGATACCACCTGAAACTTTGCTGCTTCTGCTTCTTGCCATTGCTACCATCTCACCCTGACTAAGTAAACAAAATATCAGTGTCACTCACTCTTCTCACTCCCTTTTACCTCCTCCATTTAACATGATATGGTATACAGAGAGAGAGAGAAAGAGAAAGACACAAAAACCTTTTCATGTATTTTATTATTTTCATCATTTGTTATTTGATTGCATTTGCTCAACATTTTCACTGGCAAATGTAAACAAAATGTCAACGGTTGACTCTGAGTAAACCTTGTTATCAAAGTTACAGCACAAGGAAAAAGGCTTTGCCATTGTTTCCTTATCACCAGCCAACCATCAAAATGGTTTCCCTGAAAAGTGCATCACTTGAATATTATCTCAATTGAACAGTCAATTTCCATGTAAAACTTGCAAAACTAGAGCCGAAAAAAAGTTGAATGAAAAATTGAAAAATGTTTCTCATTACAGTTTCAATTTTTCATTTCAATTTTTGGTGAAACAAGAAAAAAAAAGTTTTTCATCTTTTCCAACCTTTCCAATTTGCAATCTTTTACTTTTGATAATTGCATGTTTGCATAAGTTGGCATAACTTGACTATTGATTTGTGAAGGAGGAAGACAGCTCATTAGGTGGGCATGAAAGGCAACAGTGAGAGTGATGAGTGAGAAACTTTATAGAGAGAGAGAAGAGGAAAGGAGGGAAAAGAGGGTGGAAAGTAATACAGCCTATCAGGATGGAGCAAGTATACGCCTAATGGAGCCTATATATCACCTAGAACTGATCCTATATAAAGTGATGCGAAAAGATGAAGATGCAGTTTTCCCTTGAGGAATGGAGAGAAACAGAGTAACTGGAAGAGAGAGAGAGAAGATGGTCATAATTGCTGCTTTTTGGCTTTTTTTTCTTCTCTAGTTATTTTGTTGCTCCACTCCATGAACGATGATGATAATGATGATGAGAAACTCCTATAGAAGTGAATCAACTACAAGAATCAATGATACCTGAAGGATGCAGTCAAGAATTGAAGATAAATGAGAAAAAAAGGAGAAAAAAATGATGATAAATACAATTATCTATACAATCTTTTTCTGTGTTGTTTCTTCTTCTTTTTTCTGCTCTCTTTTTGCTTTCTTTCCGATTCCTTTTTTTTCACCCAAAAAGTGCATCAACAGAATCAAAATAGACAGGGAGTGAAAAAATGATGATCAACATTGAATGTTTTTTTTCGCTTTTTTCTCCTTTTTCGTTTTCTCTTGTAAAAACCAAATCTTCTTTGCTTTTCAACTTGACTGAGTTACATTTTATAAGGTTTACTTGCATCTTCTTCTTGCATCTTTTTCTCATCATCTCTTCTTCCTGCTCATCTTTGTCATCTTTTTTTTGTCATCTTCTTTCTTCTTCTTCTCTTGCAAAATGATGTTATTCTTAGTTAAATAAATATCCTGAAGCAGAGTTGAAACAAATCTAAAAAAAGGCCAATGTTGTTATTGTTTGATAATGTTGATTGTTGTTGTTATTGTATCAGTTGAAGTTATTCATTTGATTTTGTTTTGCTCGCTTTTTTGCTTTTATATCTCACTCTTATGCCATGAAAATAACGGAAAATGTGAAAAAAGTTTTACCTCAAAAATGACTCCAGGCTTGAATTGGTTCAATTGAAAGGCAAACAAGAAACAAATATTTTCACTTTTACTGTCAACATGATTATGCTTCACTTTTGGGTGACTTTTTGTTTCATTGTTGTACTCATTGTGTTCTCACCTCTTAATACAAAGTTAAGTCTAATCCTGGATCTGAGCAATAACAAAAGCAAACTTGAGTCAACTAAAATTCCCATCAGTTTATTCATTGATACCAAACAGTTAACCAGAAAAAAGAAGAAAATCTCCATTCATTTCACACTTAGAATGAATTTTGACAAAAAAATGTTCAAAACATGAACAAAAACTCATTTAAATGCATCTTTTCAATTAGACAAAAAAAAATCAAACGAAAATTCAATATCAATCGGTCAGCTCACCATTAAAGTAGATGAGATTAAAGTGTTAATTTTTCATTCTAACCATTCTTCAGCATCACATGAAAATTCAATAGAAGGTTCAACTTTTTCAAACGAACCAAGTTTTACAAAATCATGAAGCTTCTGAAATTATCCAATTCATTTAATTAATTGAAAAAAACATCATTCGACTTTTTCGTCTCAATCAAAATTAGATGTTTCTAGCTGAACATTATTAATCAAGTTTCACGAGCTAATCAAGTTTCAAGTTCTAAATTCGTCATTTTGAGATTGAGATTTGTAGTCGCAATTGATTCTTAATGAATGTTCATTTTCAGAAATCTATGTTTTTGATCCCAACTATGAAAATCCTTATAAAGCGTGAATCGTTGAAACTCACAAAAAGTTATATTTGTGAACAAACTATTGAAATGTTTTGTAAAATCAAGTTTTTGTATAAAACGATTTTTGCCTCAAATTAACCAAAAAATACCAGAAATTGAAAAGTCGCAAGAAAATGAAACCTTTTGCATTCAGCTTAAATTTTGAGAAATCGTTGGTTTCTCTATTAAACTGTTCATTTTTTTTGTATCTGCATCAAAGCGGACCACTTTGACCTGGACAAGCTAATAAATTTGCCTCTCAATGAAACATAAATTATCTTGTTGTTCACTCGATTATTGTTTAAAATGATTGTTATCATGTTACCTGAACGATAAAGAGGGTAAACTTGAATGTTACCTTGAACGCGCACTAAAAATAATATTAATCAAAAATGAAATGGCATTTAACTTTTGTTACTTACAATTTGCTTTTCCGATTATCATGTTTACAATATTGCAGCAACATTTCAATTGACCAACTGAACGTGCTTTTCTACACTCTGAAACTCTATTTACACGAGCAAATGTAAAACATTATTCAAAACAGTTTGCGATTCAAATGTTACCTAAACAAGGTTTGGTAAACAGTTTCACCTTGCCTGGTGAAGAGAGAAGTAGAAATAAAAAGAAGAAGAAGGAAAAACAAAGTTAATTGTTTACCTTTTCAATTTCATTTTCACTTACCTTTATTTGATTTTTCGGTCAATATCATTTCATATTCAATCACATCTTGAAACTTTGCCAACTTTATTTCACCTCATTTCACACTTTTCCAACCTTCTGATTGAGATGTTTATTTCAATCTTTTCTTGTTCTTCTTCTTTTTCTCTTCATCTTCCAATAAAGTGTTTTTTTATCCTCATAAAATTTCATTTTGTTATAATTCATATACAAGAAGAAGAAGAAAAGAAAAACTTTGAACGAACAAGAAAAAAAAGTAAAAATTGTTTGAAAGCAAATATAATAATGATAATAAAAAGCATCTTTTTTTATTTATCTTTGTATGGTGAAGGTCACTCTGAATCTTTTGTGATTCCTTAATTTCACTCTGCCTTCCTTACCTTATCATCTCATCTTGATCATCATCTTTTTTTTATATTATAGGCTTAATCTTGATTCACTACTTTTTATGACATTTACAATTTTTTACAATCAACTTAACCTTTTCTTGCTTCTTTTTTTTGGCTGTTCCATGTTTATACAGATTGGGAAAAGACGGATGCTCAAAGGGAAACGGAGAAATTGTTGCTCGAAAAGTTGCTTCGAATTGTTGAGAAACGAAATGAACTGGTTCATCATTTGGACACTGAAGAGCAAGCGTAAGTAGATCAACTTTTTTGACCATTTTGGCGTAATCACGAGTGGACAAATGGTCGGATTAAACTTGAAAATCTTGCAAAACTGGGAAAAGTGCGAGTAAAAGGAAAATTGAAAAAATATTTCGAAACTCGACTTTTCTAATTTCATTTTCATGTAAATTTGAAAAAATTCCTGAATCTTTAGCGTTTCTTTTGCGTATAATAATTGATGCGATTTTTGTCTTTGACTGATCAAGTTTATAGTTTGAATAGCTTGAAGTGTTTCAATCGAAGACGAATTTTTTTTAAATTTTGTGGAAAAGTTGAGATTTTTCTTGCAATTGATCAAGATCGGGTTCTATTGGGTTTTGAACGATTTTTAAGGTTTAATGCACCCGTTTGTCCACTCGTCATTAGCCCATGTTAATTACGGACATTACACAGTATCGGATTGGTAAGGAGAAGCAAAAAAGTATCGCCTGAAAAGGTTTTATTTGAACAACGTGTAAATATTTAACATTTAATCTCTCTTAAACCGATGATAACTGGATTAAAGTGTTGAGTGTGTTTGTATGTGTATCTTTGGTACCATTGAATGGATACCAGCAAACTGTTACAAGTATTGATGAATGTCAGTATCATGTTTGGCCAGGTCAGTTGCATTTTGACACTTTTTTTGGCTGGTTAAACCAATTGATTTCTATGAGCGTGTATACATTGCTTTTGCACAATTAAATGGTTAGTTTAGTCTGACAAGACCATATCTAATAAACAAACTTTCAACTTATCGCTACATAATCATTGAAGATCACCATTAATGATAACTTGAACCAAGGCAACAAGCTTAACCTAACCTAATACTACTAACCCAACTTACAGTAAACCCTATTTAAACCAAGTTTAAACAAAATCGACAATTTACAATGAAATGCAAACTAATACTTTTATTTACTTAAAACAAAAATCAGGTTCAAACAATCAATAATCACTAATCATTAACCATTGCAATTCGGGTCCGTTAAGCACCAAGAAATGCCAAAAAAATCAAAATAAGAAATGTTCAGATGAAACAAGTAATCAGATTGAAATGGCAAGACTTATAGCAGCATTTGGATCGATGAATGTTTTTGTCACCAATAATGCAAAATAGTAAAGAAGCTCGAAGAGATTCAATTTAGTCTCAAAACTCGAAAAAAAATTGCATCAATCTTTAGGTAAAAATGTCAATTCAATAGAATTTTTTTGCAAAATTCGACTTTGAGTTGAGTGAAAATGTCAATGTTTTACTGTTGACTTGCATTTTCAGGAATCGAAAGCAAAGCAACATTTAAAGCACAAGTAAAGATATCAAAGTTTGACTCTTGCTTTTCATTCAATTTGATGGGTTTAACATTTTGCGCTTTTGATGACCGCTTCGGGAGTCCCCCTGTTAATGTTCAACTTGCATGTTCAGTAAATGCATTATCCAATATATTACATGTAAACTTGATTGAGGTTCTTTCTCATGAGTCTACTTCTTACTTTGCTTTTATTTTTGCTGCTTACTTGTGAGTCTCTTGTTTTGCTTGTTCCCTTGTCTACCAAGCTTGTCTCTCAACATGAATGAAGACATGTAAAATAAGGATTACTCGTGACATACCTTGTCAAATCTTCCATCATATTTATCTCTACCTTGATAAAAGGTAAAAAATGAAGTAAAATGAAGACAGTCAAGATATTTGTATTTTACAGCTTGTTGACCGTGATGTGGTTACCCTTGTTCGTATTGATGTTTCATGATGTTGCCTTGTTCCAAGTCATCTTGTCTCTTGAAGTTGCTTTAAATGTCATTGCTCGTCAATCGTCTTCAACAACATCCCGTTGATATACATACTTTCCTCTCTCGCCATCTTTCCTTTTCTTTTCCTCCTCACATTTCCTTATCCAGCATCCTGTGAAATCCTACACCCACTTCATGTTTCAGCTTATAAAAAATATTCAATATGAAAAAATACTTTTTTTTCATAACTCATCTTTTCTCTCTCTCTCTTCTCGTCATCTTCATGCTTTTTTCATCATTTTACTCCTACTTTTTTGGCTTTTCTTGCCAGTTTGCCCTTCATCAAATGAAACTCATGTTCTAGCATGTTCTAGTTGTAACTGAAACGTGAACATGAACAATTATCGAGAAAATAGTTGAAGCAATTTTCACTTGCCAATCGTTTACAGTTACAAGATTTGAAGGATGAAAATAAAGTGTGACAACAATAAATTTAGATCAAGATGATGATGACATGAACAATGCTGTCAACTTGCGTATTTACCCTTAGAATCACATTTCAATTCAATCATACGCTTCATTTCCTGCAACAATTTGACTGTGACAATTCAACTAAACATTGGTTCAACCAATTTGTCCATGTTAATGATTAAGTGAAATCAACTCTTCTCATCAAGTAACAAACAAGGCAAAACATTTCAATCAATACAAAATAAACTGATGCATTTTACATGTTTACTTAAGGCATTTCAAGGTAAATTAAATGTCCATCAGAATCAAATTAGTCTAACACTTTCCCAACAACAAAATAGCAATAATTTCAACTTCGAATTCAGGCTTCGATTGAAAATGAATTGACGCGATAACTCGAGTTATCAGCATCAAATCAGTTTCAAAACTTTTACATTTTTACAAATTTCTGTTGCAATAATAATACAATTGATTTCAATCTTTGCTCTTTTACAAAAGTAATCAATGTCTCGTTGCGATTTCTGGTCAACCAAAGACTAGAATTTTTTCGATGTCGGTTGCATTGAAGTCAAATGTTACCAGAAATGTTACCAGGTAAAAGATTGTCATTCATGATTACCATTGAACTGCTTATTGCCACTTTTGCACCGAGAAAAAAAACGAATAAAAAAGCTACTCGAAAGTAAAAAGTTGCCTTGTTTATGGGATGATGATGATATTGGATGATGAGGATGATGGTGAAGGAAATAGAAGATTAATATAAAGAAAAATAAGGTATTCATGTTGAATAGAGTCAATTGTGGAAGAGAAAAGAGAATGAAAAGAAATGTGAAAAAGGAGAAAAAAAGGGATGGAGAAGATGATGATGATGAAGAAAAGGAGAAAGCGTATATCAGGATTAAAGGGCAGGAAATGAATTGATTGTTGCTTCTCTTTTTCACTGGATATGCAGACTTGTCTTCATCTTTTCCCCCTTCATCATCTTTTTTACATCATTCAGCTCTAATCATCATCATCATCATCAACGGAGAGATATTTTTATCTCAACCTTTCCAGGCGAATGCAAGTATATTGTCTCTTCCCTAAATTAAGGAATCTTCCCTTTCCAGTTTCACTCACTTGCTCTTATAGATTTATCTAAATTTACTTGTATCGTTATTAGAACCATTAACCAGGGTAAAATTCATTTCATGTATTATACTTATTCATTTGAAATGATTGAATCTTGTTCCATTTTTTTTCTCTCTCCTTTATTATCGAACCAAACTTTTGCCAAAATGATTCCCAAAATATTGACTATTGATGTTGTTTATCAACATTGAGTCAACTTTTGATGATCAACTTTGTATTGATTTTTTTCTTCTTTTTTCATAGAAACATTCAACTTCTGAATTTGGAGAAAAATGAAGTTACTTTTTATCTGTTTCGAATGAAAATTACAAAAAGTTTTCTTTTGTTTTCATTTTCTTCTCAAATCCCATTTCAAAATTATATCAAATGAAAAAGGTAAAGGATGATGAAGATGATGAACAGAAAAGGTTGAAATGCCAATTAAAGTGTTGACGATATCAATGGTTTTGTAGAAGCTTAGCTTAAATTGAAACTTTTTCAAACTGTATCTTTAACCCCTTCAATATTTTATCAGAACAACTCTTTCTTTTACTCAACACTTATCAGGAAAAAGAGGGAAAATAAGCGGATTTTGACCTTGATCATTTTCACTCGTCTTTACTTAAGCACATAACTTGCAAGCCTGAAAATGAAATTAATTTCAAACAGAATGAATCAGCTTGCAAAACTGAGCCTCATGGAGTTTCCATTTTTCATCGTTCTGTTATCCTTCAAATATTTTCATCTCATGTTGAAAACAAAACCAAGAACGATGTTTTAGGTTGAGTAGAAATTCAATTCCGAGAATTCGCTTTCCTAGAACGCTAAAGCTTCAAAACTCTTCTTAAGCTAAAGACAAATTGATGTGTGTTTTCAACACGTTTTATGATGCAAGGTTAAACGTCGAGAAAGTCGAGAAAATTTGCGACTTTTGATGAAATTTCCAATTTGTTTACATTTACAGTTTATACAATTGAGTTGGATAATCTTAAGATTCTTAGAGCTTAAACTCTGAACTTTTCACAATAATAATGCAAAATAACTCGACGACTTTTCAAAATTATCCTTTTATCCAATCAACCTGAACCTTTTGTCTTAAACTGATCAATTTTGTCACCTTTTTCATCTAACCGTTTAAGCTTTGATAAACTTTTTGTCACAACAATAATGCAAAATAATCGGATGATGCTTAAGTCGGCTAATGTTTAAAATACATAAACGGGATAAAAAGGCAACTCTAACCATAGAGAAAAAATAATCGGCCAATGTTCGTTCACTTCTTGTTTTGCCTTTTTCGTTACTTGTTACTATCTTGTTCATCTTGATGTTTCTCATTTTATCACTGATGAGTAAGATGACACCTCAAGTGTGTCACTAAAGTCATTCAAGTCTCCTGGCAAATCAACGTGATTACTGTTAAGTGGTGAAAGTACAACTTGACCGGAAACCCTGATCAACTGTTTAAGTGCAAACCAGTCAAGGGCATCACAATCAACATTATTTTTGTTTTTTTGCTGCTTCCAAATGAAACATTTTACTTTTGACTTTATTTTGCTACTAAAGATGATGCTGATGAATCGTGAAAGTTGAACCTTAACAGTAAAAACAAACAGAAACTTTTTTTCCTCTGTTTGCAAAGTTTGCTCATTTGTTGTTTTTATTTGCTGTTGACTTTTTTGCCAATGAATGCATGAATGTCATGAAAATGGATGAAACAAAATGTAGCATTATTGAAACTTGCCTTGCATTTGACAGTTTTACATGAATAAAAATCTCTATCACTGTTAATCTTTGAATTATTTTTTTGTCACTTTTGCCTTCTCTTGATCATCTTGCTAACCTAGATACTCAACTCGCCAACTTCAACTTTTCACGTGCTTTTCCTGCCGATCACTTTGGCAGTCTTGTTGATCTGAAACTGATTCAATTGACAAAAATTGACAATTGACTCTCATTTTGATTAACCTTCAACCAAAAGTCAACACAAACCTTGAAACAATTTGACAGTAAATACAGAAAATGAAAATCTCACAAAAAAATGATTTACGTAAAAAAGTGCGAAAAACTTGTTCAATTTTTGCCTTTTCAATCAATCATTTACAATTGAAATCCTTTTGTTTCCAATGTAACCATTTTTACCATCAATTAATCATTTACAATTGTAAATGATCTGTAAAAGTTTTAACATTCAATTGAAAGAATCTGGAAATGAAACTTGAAATTCAATTGAAACTTGAAATTTCATATTAAGCTATAATCTTCAGGTCAGTTGTAAAGTTCAAGTTTGCCTATTGAAATGAGATGAAATTAGAAGTAAAAAAAGATTGAAAAGCCTGAACAATATAATCATAGGAATAAACTTGTAAATTAAAATAACCGTGAAACTGAGTTTCATTAAATTGAGTTAAACTGGTAAAAATGAAATGAAGATTCTTTACTCATCTTTACTCATCTTTACTCATCTTTACTCATCTTCATCATCATCATCATCATTTTGATGATCTAAAAATGAATTGTAAGATTATTATTGCATTGTTACCAATGAAAGATGAAAAAGACACTAAAGTTGAATACTTGAGTCTAAACACGAGTTTGTTTAAATGTAGGTTAGCTGAATGATAAAAAATGATGACAATGATGAGAACGCAAAAGTTGAAGAAGCCTCTTGAGCTTTTTGCCTTTTTATGAAGAGATGAAGAGGAAGACAAATTAGGTAATATGAAGCAAAACCATTGCATTTTGCAGCTCTTCTTGCTTTTACTTTTGTGTTGTTCACAAGAGTCTTTCAACTCCTTTCTATAAGTTGTAAGATGATAAAAATTAGTCAACATTTTTTGCTCTTTCGCTTCATCTTCCTATTTTCCTCATCCTTGCTTCATCTTTTTCTCCTGTATTTTCATGGTTCCTCTGCTGCCTTGCTGTTCGCTATTCTCACCTTGAAACTCACTCTGAAAATGGTCACCTAAAGGCATCCATTCTGAGCCCAGTAAAGCGTATCTAACGCGTGAAGGAAACGCGTCAAATGCACGTGCCTTTAACACCTTTTTTATTTACACTTTACTTGTATTTCATTAAAGCTTAAACTGTCAATCTCATATTACGTTGTATTTCAATGACTTAACAATTTATTTAATTTACTTTTCTTTCCACTTTTGTTGTTGTTCAACTGGTTAACAATCATACATTAATGATCAATAATATTATGAGAAAAAGTTTACAGATTAAAAACTCGACATTGTTTATCAACTCAATGATTAAAGTCAATTGAATATGAAAGTTAATGAAAAAATTAATAATAATTCATTCCCATGTTCAACTGAATAGTTGAAAATAAAGGCGCAAGTTTACACTCGAGTTGAGCTTCAGTTTGTTTAACCTTGATTAAAGTTTCATTTGCCACTTTCTCAACGATATTCACAACTTTATCATACGCAGATGAAACACTCAAACTGCAATTTCATTTCAAATGAAAGAGAGAAAAATATTGATTCAGCAAAAGTTTTCACTAAAATTCATGAATATCTCACTTTTGGATTGCGCCTCAATATTTGGACAAAATGAAGAGAACTGCCGATAAATTGAAAAAAGTGTTGGTGTTCAACAAGCATTTATATCGATGAAACTTTTAGCTCTTTACTGCTTCATTCAAAGTCCGAGGTTAACCTAAAATCGAAGTGATCTTCTGTATAGAAGTAGAGAATTTTAATTTCCCGAAATAAGCGCCTTTGTGGTTGTCCATTCAAAGTTACATCAGAAAAATGAGTTTTATGAAAAAATCTGGTTCTTCAACTGCACAAAAAGCAATCAAAGTTTCAATTTGAACTCGATTTTCTCGAAAACTGTCGATGAGACAAATTTTTTTATAGCCTAAATGAACTCTTTTATGGCTATACTAACCCATAAAGTCTCAACTCTCAATTCAAAAAAGTTTTTGTGTTAACTCTTTTTTTTTGTTGAATTTTGGCATGAGCTATCGACTCAGATTGAAAAACAAATTGATTCTTTCATCGAGTTTTCATTTTTTGGAAAATTGCAAAAATTTGTTCTATTGCATTCTGTGGTTTCGATGAAGAAGATGTTTTCAGCGTAAAAAAGATTTCAATTTTTCTCTGAAAATTGAATGAAAAAATTGTTGAAATGCGATTATTTTTATGGCCAAAATGAAAGTTAGAGATTATTTGAAAAGAGCAAAAAAAAGTGCGAATAAAATGTGATTCAATGTTAATAGCGTAATTATTTGCCGATTTAAAGTTAATGCAAATGTATCAATATCATGATTTGTAAAGAATAAAAGTGAGGATAAAAAAGTGTTACCTGGATCTTAATTAAGATTAAGATTAGATTAAATAAGGATTAACTTTTTACATTTGGATAAGTCGATTATTTGCTTTTTTCATTCTAATGTAACCCAAGAGAGAGAGAGAAGCAAATATTGCATCCTGATCCACCCTCTCATCATCCTAATAATGTGGTGAACCCAGAGGAACCTCTTGACTTTCATGTTTCTGTCCTTTGAAAAGGAAAGAGTGGAAACTGAAGATGAAACTGAAGATGAAGATGAGCAAAAGGAGAAAAATGTAAACTTTAAAAAGATGTAAAGATGTATGGAGCCAAAGAAAGCTGGCCATCACTTGAAGAGAGGCAAAGATATGAAAAAAATGTTTGATAACAAAGACTTTTGAAGTATGCAATACCAAAAAAGCATCAATAATTTTCCGCATCAATTCATTGCACATTCAATTTTTCCTCCCTGTGATTAGGTTGATGTGTAGAGGGTGAAAAAATTGATGTTTACTAATGTTGGTTTGCAAAGTCAAAATAATGTTGATCGATAAAAACGCGGGAAACTCTCTTATTGATCCAGATTATCATTATTATTAAGCACACAAAAAATACTCCTAAATCATTGAGTATTACTTGATTATATTATTGTGGCCAATCATTTTCACCCATTGTTATCATTGCCATCATCTTCATCATTTATCAATCCATTGTTATACAAATTACAAACTCATTACATTCTCATTACAATAATGAATATTGAATGCAACTTTTGATTACATTTTTCGTCGAAACTGCAATCATGACAGTTTAGTATAAGAGTGACTATATTGAACCAATGCATCTTTGACCTTTTCATTGTTTTTCGAAGAAATTGCGTTTTCTCAAAATCTTTTATCAACTTTTCAATAGACTCATCAAAACTTGTAGAAATGTGAGTTTCGAGTTTCTGCGCAAATTGATGAAAACGACTCCATATGAAAGTTTGCGTTTCTTTTCAAGTCTATCTGATTGAATTAGAACTAAAGAAAATCAGAAATTCTGGTTTTTATTGGAATTTTGGAGATTTTCTTCATTAAACTTTTGGGTTTCATTTAATTTCAATTTGCAAAATTCGCTATTTCAAAATGCACGCGAATTCAAAATTTGCTATTTTCATGTTGATTTGTTGATTTCGGATTTAACTTTTGCAAATTAACTTTCTTTTGAAACTTAAAATTCGATGAAATAGAAATTATCAAAATTCCGTTGCAAATTCCGATGCAGTTTGGTCGAGAAAAGTTGTTGAATAAAAAGTTTAAATTCATTCGATTTACTCAATTTTTTGGTTATAATTGCAACTCGATTTTAAGTCGTCATGAATTTGAATTGCACCATTTTTGATGCAACAAATGCAAATGAAAAGAATTTAATAAATCATTGAAACTTTGACGCAAATCGTTTTTTATACAACCTTTGATAAAGATGTAGTTGGAGAAGTGACTTTTCATTGATTCTTGAAATGAATGGTGAAAAAGAGACGATAAAGAATGATGATGAACAAGAAAAGTAACCAATCCTGAAAATGTTATTTTGTACACGAAAAGCGTTATTAGCCACATCCTTACCTGTCAGCCGATACAAATTAATTTACTCTGCGCTCTTTAAGCGGTACAACCCTTCAAGATGAAGCCTTTTCCCATTACCATTTGGCACTGACCAGGGAACCCTTTTGCCTCATACTTTACAGTCTTGTCAGTGTTTTTGCCAATCAAATGGTGTTCACCTTTAATCCTCTGAAAGTTGAGTATATATACAATATATATATTTATGTATATATATAGATATGTAAGTAAAATAATTAGCCATACCTGTCAGTTTAAATTTTGTTTTTTTCTTCTTCTTCTTCCTCTTCTTCCTTCCTTCATCATTATCATCATTTTGCCTCTCTTTCCAGTTCACATTTTTCCATTGGACTGCGCATTTCAGGTGAACCATAAAATTCCTGGAACCTGAGCTTAATGTGCACTCCTTTACCCACCTCTTTGCCACCTTCATCATCATCCTCTCTTTGGTCATCCTAATGATGTAATTTGTATGACCATAGAAGAGCACACAAAAAGAGCAGAAAAACAATGGAAAAGTGCAAGAAGAGAAAAAAAGAAAAGAATTTTTCATTTCTTTTCCAACCTTGATCAACTAATGATTTATCCTCAGTTGAATTCACCTTGAAACTTACCTAACCTTTAACCTTCACTGAACAATTTATTTCAATATTTGAATGACAAAAGTAACATCTAAAGCAATACTCAATTGATAACCTTTTAAGACGCAAAAAGAGAAATGAAACATTCTTGAAAATGTTTCATCTCCATCATCTCTCTTGATCGTCATCTTCATCTTCTTAATCGATTATGAAACAGTAAGCCAATCCTCTGTTGGATACACACGTTCATAAGGTGAATCCTTGCTGAGCATTGAAGAGTCAGGGAAAGAAGGAGAAGAAGCAAAGGCAGGTAAAAAAAGGAAAGGTGAAGCTGAAAGAAATTCTTGAAAGATAAAAATGAGTAAAGATAAGTTGAAGAAAGAAAGAAGAAGAAGAAGAAAAAAAGGTAAAAAAATTTACCTGCAGGGCCAACTTACTTTACATATACACCATCAGCATCACCTTTATCATCATCATCATCATTATCATCATCAACTTTTCTTATTTTCTTATATTTATTAGCTTCTTTTCAATATAAACTGTAATCGCTATTTAAGTTGATATTTTATTTTTATTCACTGGAAAAATGTTTCGCTTGCACAAAAATTTCATTTCAAACATTTTCTCATCTTCTTTCCATTCTAAATCAGTCTTAGAAGACTGATCATCTTGACATTGAATATTAATTGTTTTCACCTTTTTTTCCTCTTCTTCTGCTTCTGATCCATTTAACTGAACCAACTCAAGTCTCAAGTTCAATGCGAAAAGGGTTTACCAGGTTGTTTATGATTCTCACCTTTTTCCATGTTTACCTTTTTTAAATTGTTCATTTTCTACATTCTGTAAAATTCTCACCTTTTTTCTTGTTCAATCCTTTTCCACCATTTTACCATGTTAATCACGAGTACTTTATCATTATTATCATCTTTATCATAATCATCAGCTGTAGACAGATTTTTGTTACCACTGAAGAGGCGAAAAAACGAAAGAAGAAAAAAAACACTAAATATATTAACTTCTGGATAATCATGATAATCTTCTTTGTAATCATTCTGTTGAGCCTTTCTGAGCATCAACAATATCAACTTATATCAGTAAAGCGTCAACAGTCAAAGTGACATCAAAGAAATGTAAAAAGCAAATGAACAGCAAAAATGTGTTTCAATTTGCAACTTATTATCCAATTGCAAGCGAGATTAACTTGAATTATTAGCATTGTAACCCTTTTCCAGTTGATTGTTTTCTCAATGAGAAAAAAGGCAAAATTTGAAAATTTTCATGTAAATCGAAAACTTGCAATGAATCTTGAGAAATGCAAATTGAAATGGAACCACAAAGGTTGATGAAAACCATGGTTATTGCCATAGTTACAGTTTTGTACTTGATATGAATAACAATATCTATTGATGAATGAGTTTAGCGATTTTTCTTGTTCTTCTTTTACTTTTTTTTCCATGATAAAAATAATAGAAATGAATTTACTTTTACTTCTTTTTTTGCTGCTCTTCTCTCATCATTTACTCGCTCATCTTGTTTTACCATCTTTTGCATCCTCGTCTCATAGGGAAATTAATTAGTCCAAAATGGCAACTAATCTTCTTATAGTAAGCCATTGGTTCTATTCAATAAAATGTACGCAAAGTGAGAGATGATTATGATGATGATGATGCTGTATGCATGAACCCATGGATGATGACGGACTACTGAATAGATGAACAAATGATGTTGGTTGTTGCTTCCAATCAACTGGATCAATGTGTGTAAACCTGTATAATAGGGAAGATACGGACAGAACACACTCTTCAGATTATCATTTTTTCATCTTCTTTTTCTTCTTCTTTTCCAATTTGCTCACTCATTAATAGGGAAGAAATGATGAAAATCATTTATCTACATCTCAATCCATTTCATTTGCCATTCACCTTTAGCTTTCCCTTTCCATTTACTCCTTTCACCTAATCTTTTGTCATCTCCATCATTATCATATTTATTATTCATTACATTTTTCAAATGAATTTAATCATTTTGATACTTTTCCATAAACCACAAAAATGTCATCTAATTAGCATTCATTGAGACATTTTTATGTTTTCATTAATTTTTCATTAACTTTACTTTTATGTCTCTTTTTTTGTCATCAATTTTGCTCTTTTAGTTTTCCTCATTTTCACCCAAAATTGCTTTGCTTTTGTTTTTTTCTTTCGATGTTTCTTTTTTTCCATTATTTTTAATGATCCAAACTGAATGATTATCATGATGGACTTATAGGTTTATTTGCTTCCATTGATTGTCCCTTTTCCTAGTCGACTATTTACTTTGATATAATGATGATGAGAGGATGAAAAGTGTTGTCTGTCTTGATTGTTACACAATTAGATGGATGATGATGATGAAAAGTGAATGAATAAGGGAACGAGCAAAGAGTAACCTGAAGTGATGAAGATAAACAAGTAAATGTAATATGAGAAAAGATCGGAAGTAATTTTTCAATATCAAACAAGAAAGTAAAGTGATGATGATGAACAGATGAGAAAAAAAGGAGCAAAAGGAAGAGATGCTTTCTATAATCATTTTATGAGTGAAGATGAAAAGAGGAAGATGAAGGGAAAAAAAGATGAACCAAAAATATGATGAAAAGTTACTTTTTGCTTCAATATTATATAAAAAAGTGAAAATAAATTGAATGAGAAGAGCAAAAATTGTAACGAGTAACAAGCTCAATGATAGTTAATGTGTTTCAATATTGATGCCATTATTCATCTTCATCATCTTCATCATTTTTATTATTAATATTAATGTAATCATTATGCTCATTACATGTTTAATTTTGTTGAGTTTTGCCAAAAAATCTTTTTCCAAAGTAAATTGTTTCTTTGCAAATCAAACAATCAATGTTTTTACCAAATAATCGGTAGCATTTTTCAAAACTCAATCTTTACAGTTCAAGTTTTATGAAGTATTTTGTTTTGTTTTTCAGTAACAGTTGAATCGATTCTCAAAGATTACAAATGTTTGAAGCCAAATATTGAATGAACTCAAATACAAATGTTGAGTCAATCAATACTTTCTAGTTGACTTTTATTCAACTCTAAGTGATTAGTTTTAGAGGCAAATCAAACAGTTAGTTGAAGCTCATTATTGCAACCATCAAGAAATTGAAGGTAAATTGAAAAAAGCAAATTGTCTTTTCAGTAAATCACAATCAATTATTCTTACATTGTCTGTCATTTGCAAAGTAAACTTGAAAGGTTTCTCAACTTTTCTACTACTTTTCATGACAATTTCTCAGCAGCTTGAATACTTATTTTGAACTTTTGAATCTCACATTTGCATTTAACATGAAAAAATTTTCTCAACTTTTTTTACTCTTCCATAGTTTTGATGCAAAAATTTGATTCAGTAAATTGTTTCATTTACTTTTGTTTCTCTATTCATATGCAAAATAGTTTGAAACTTTGAGTTATCGATTAACTAGTGATTTATCATCTTCATCAATCAGATTTTTTTGTTGCATTTTCTTGTTTAAATGCAAAAGCAAAGTCAAACTTTGTGCAGTTTTTTTGAGGCTTGAACAAAGTTTTTCATTTAACATTTTACTTTTTGATGAAATCAATTAGTCACTAAAGCAACCAAATTAACGTCTAATCAAATTATTTGGTTCAATCAGCTTTGTCTTCTTGTAACCAAAATAACTTGATGAAACTATCTTTCACTTGGAATCAGATTTGAGTCGAATCTTTGAACCTGTAAAGTTGTAACGTTCAACTGCGCAACTTTACAATGAACCGGAAAAAGGTCGTCAACAATGAGAAGCAAATTTCATCCTCAAATCACTTTCACACAAATCATTGCAGGTAAATTTAGTCTGACACAAGTCTTGATGTATCAACCTGATATTGATTAAAAATCATTTTCAGACTAATCGTTTCTCGGTATTAAACTGTTTCATTTTTTGCTTCCATCTTAATCCGTTTCCATTTCAAGTGAGATGAAAAAATCCCTGTAAGTTGTTAAAGAAAACATGACAAATGCAATGTACAATGAAACAGCAATGAAAAGAAGAAGAAGAAGAAATGATGATAACGATGATGATGATAAAGAAGGAAAGATTGAGTAACAAACAAGCAAGAAAAACCTTGAAGTTAAGGTTGTTTGAAAATGACTTGAAATGCTTATTCCAAGGCTGAGTTTGCATCTTCGCCTGAAAGTTCAACCAGCAAAAAACAAGCATTTCAATTGAAATTGCAGTAAAGAAGAAAAAAGAAAATTTATTTGAGTAAAAGTGTGAAAAATGCTGTTGAATATATTGCAACAAGGAGGAGAATAAGATGAACATTGATTATCATTGGACAAAATTTTACCTTTTTTCATGTACTTTTTTTTCTTACCTTGCAATGGCACAAAGCACAGATAAAAAAAAACAAGGTTGGCTAAAGATGTTAAATGCATTTGGTAAAAGAAAAGAAGAAGAAGAAAAAAAATGAAGGAAAAAACGAAATAAACATTTTTATTTGCTCCTTTTACTTCATCATGCTTGTTCAGTCTGCAAGATGATGATGTTGAATATAGACCTTTGCAGAGATGCGCTTTCCTAGCGCTTCTTGTTGACCCAACAAAGATGATCAAAGTGTGGTTCATAGTGAATTGATTTATGATGTTCATCTTCTTCTTTACCTTTTTCACCTTCGTCTTCTTGTTCCATGGCTCTTTTTTTTGGCTGCTCCACTAATCCTCTTGGTAATTTTTTGCTTCTCTCTGTATACTGTGTTTTGCCCAATTTGATTTGGTTAAATGGTCAAATTAAATTAATTGTCATTAAATTTGATTACCTTCACAGGGAAGCTGAGGATCAAATGGTAATGAAGGAAACCCAAGGGCCTCTTAACTTCACCGCATCTGAAAAAAACTGCATCATTTCTTGAAGATGGAAGAGAGAGAAAGAGAGAAAAGGTAAAAATGTTATGAAGATGATTAAAGATGAAGATGAAGAAGAAGAAAAAGAAGAAAAAGAAACAAAGAGAGAGAGAGAAGCTGAAACAAGGCACACCCAATCAATAACAAGTCGTCATGAAAGGAATCATAATTAGGCTCAATAAAGTTCACCATTAATACACATTAGTTAATGGAGGGTCATCATCATCATAATCAACATCATCAACATCATCAACTTGGTCAAAGTCATCAACAAGCTGAGCAGGTAAAGATCAATTGGAAAAAAAGGAAAGAAAAGAAAAGAAGATTTTCATGGAATTTGGAATTTCTTTTTTCCTTCAACTTGGAATGCAACAACACCTGAACATGTTTTAACCCATTTTGGTTGAGCATTTTATTCATTACATAAAGATGCCAATGAAGATGGGAAAAGATGCAAATTTTTGTAAACATTGGGTGAAGTTTAACTTGTTTGCTTTAGTGAAATTGAGTGAAACTGATAAAAGGCCTTCAAGCTGAAAACGATTGTCACCTTATTATAAGTGAATGGCTTTCAGACTCATATCATCATCATTATTATTATTGGACTACCGTGAAAATTGTTAAAGTAAACAGAGTTTTTCGATTCTCTTTTTTTCTTTTCTCTTGTTCTTGCTCCTGTTAACTGTATTCAGTGTATAATATACAACAATCACTGAACAATCAGTGAACACAAGCAAAGTATTAGTTAAAAAAAGCATTACTTTCAATTCCCACGAGATGCTATTTTCCTTCTTCTTCTTCTTCTTCTTTTTTGGCCTTTCGCCTTCGCCTTTGCCTTTTCGAACTCGTTAAAATGTAATTTCATAATTGAATATGTGGTCCTGCTTTTTGTGTCTCTTTTGCTGTACATTTGCTCTTTCTGTCTGTCTTTCTTTTCTCTTCCATGTATGCATGTGTATTTTTTGTTTCTTGCTCCTCTTGTTGTCGTTGTGTTTCCAATGTCAAACCAAAAATATCTCACATGTCAGCTTAGTGGAACTGCACAGATAAACAAACAAAAATAAATATATTTGTTTGTCAATGATAAAAATGTTCATGTTACAGGTTCAAAGTAAACGTCTCTATTGTTACCTTTACTCTATCCAGGTTTTAGACCAATTATTTGAAGACGACACACACATTGGATAATCAACTTTGTGCCTTTGTCCTTGTTAATCAAATACAATGCCGATGAATCGTAATTTATGTCACTCTGCATTTCGAATAGCATTTAACATTTTTCCAAAGTCTAACACATTTATTCCCAACTGTTTTCATTCCAACCACACGTTATTTGAAGCATAAAATAAACGTTAAAACAACAGTATTAACCAATGATTAAAATATACCAAGAAAAACGTGAATTGAACTTATTTACAATAGCGATTATGGAAACTTTGGTTCTAACCATATTTTCACTTCGAGATTATTCATAGAGAAAAAATGATTCAATGAAATTTCTTCTGAATCACGAGTAAAAATAAAGATAAAATTCAGTTGAAACAATTTTTGTTTATCAATTTTATTTGGTCCTAATAGATCGTTCCGATTCTACGAAAAGTTTCATTTACAAAATGTTTTACAAAATGTTTTGTTTCTATCATTTTGCTACAAGTTGAACTTGAAGCAATTAGTCACAATGGTATCTGATGACTAGACTTGATTGATCTAGAAAGATTGACTCGATCGAGTCACTTAACATGACAATTAGTTGAAACATTTTGCAAGTGATAAGATAATTGTTGCTCTTGGCTCAAAGTAAACTCGTGAAAATTGTGACTAAAGTTTCAGCCGATCCATTAGTGATCAACAGTTTGAACGATTAAATCATTAAAATAAACTTAATCAATATTTTTGATCTGAAATCAGGTGAGGCTATCCGAGACTCTCAATGAGTCGTATTTGCTCATCAATTGTCCATTTGTTTTTATTTTCATCACATTGTGATCTTTCCCTTTTCTCAGTCAATACATTTCAATTGAAATTTAATCCAAACCGGTGACCTAAGTTTGAAGTTGTTCCTTCCGTTTTGATCACATGTACAAGAGGAACCAGACTTTTGTTTTGCGTCAGTTTTTGTTGTTACTTTCAAAGTTTACATTCACAGTGTAACTCATGTTTCAATGAGTTTCTCTCATCTTCTTATTGAGCTTCTTACAATTCTCTCACCATGAAGATAATTGATTTTTACAATTTTTTCATTCTCATCGTTTACTAAGGAAGCGAAATATGATAACTTTTCCAGTTTGACAAATTCATTTTTAGATGTTCATCATTGAATGAATGTAAAAGGTTGAAAAATGGACCAAAAAAACAATCTATTAATCAGAATGAGGTTGATAGCCTGATGAGGTGAAAAGGTAATTTGAATTAAAAGTTGAATAATGAAATGGAAAACATTGACTTCTCTGTTTTAAAGGTGTAAACTGGCAGAATTGGTTTGAAAAGAAATTGAAGGAAAAGAAAAACATTTGAAAAGGTATTACATGATGCTAAATGAAAATCCGTTTTCATTGTTACATCAATTGAATAAGGTAAAAACAATAGATTTGTGTGGATGTATGTTGACTGATTGAGATTACGAGAACTTAATTAACGGATTTAATTGCTTCTCTAATTTATTTTCATCGTCATTCTTCATCACCATCAACCTTATCCAGCCTCTTACCGCATTCACATTCAGTATTTATATCAACACAGCATGAGGTCTAAATAGCAGTTGAAATGATCAACAAGGTAACACAAGAAGAAGAAGAAGAAGAAATTATCAAAAGAAGAAGAAAAAGAAATGAAAATCTATAAGAAAATGGTGTGTTCGATTGAAGAAAGGTTCGTGTAAATGATAATATTGATGATGATGGAGTTCATGATGAAGTCCATGATGAAGTCCATCAAATAAAAAAGAACAGCAAGATTGTTGTAAATGTTGATTCTTCATTTGTTCATCCATCAACAAACAACTAGTTTACTGTCAATCTTAACTAACGTTACTTAACATGGATTTTTGCAACTGAATATCTTTTCATCCTCATCATCTTTATCATCATCTTTCTCTCTCAATCTCTCTCTCTCTCTCTGTAAATCACTTTTGTTATTTTTTCAGGTTTCATTGAGTTTCAAGTTAAGGTTTTAAGTTTCAAAACAAGTTAACACTGAAACGTTAGTTAACTTAATTGCTAAAGGTGAATAAAATAAATGATGATGGAAACGAGCTAATCATTCATTTTGTTGTTGATATTTTTCTTGACCATCTCTTCATCATTACATTTTATCATCAATTGCTCTTCATCTTCTTTCTTCCTACCTTTTCTTTCCCTTACTTCAACATTTACCTTTTTCATTGTTTTTATTTCTCATCATTTGTAATAACAATTAAACAATTCAATTTACAGATTAATTGCACTGTTAAATTGTCCTTTTCGCGTTGAAACCGTTTCTTTTGTACTTTACCCAAAATCTTGACCTTTGTTAAATAGTTTAATTAAATGTTTTACAACTGACATCAAATGGCTCAAAATGATTAATCAAATGTTGACTGTGATATCCAGAAGCACGCAAACCTTTTTTTGAAAAAAAGGCATAAATCAACTGTTTAAAACAATCAATACTCAGGTTGAAATAATTATTGAATGAAAACAAAAGACAGATTGCGTGATTAGATGAAAATAAATAAGAAAAAGTAATCAAGTTAAAGACTGAAAAAAAAGTTGAAAAGGTTTCGGGTGTTCATGGGAAAATGGACATTGGTTCTTGACCATAAATTCAAGGATTGAAGCAAGTGTTTTGATAAGGGGCAATGTGTATTTAAAATGGATAAAATTGATGAGAATCAGCAAGATGCTGAATGTGTTGATAAGTGAGTGTGAATAATGAGTTTCATATTTATTATGATATTATCACTTGATACATGTTGAAAGTAGCGAAATGAAAAATGATGAAAAGGAAGAAGAAGATGAAGCAAAAAAATGATGAAGATAATGATGATACTGATGGAGGTAAAATGATATGGAAATACTCACAATGTTTTAAAGTGTCCAAGTTGACAGGAACAATGTTGACAAGAAGAAGAAAAGTGGAAAAATAGAGTTTGTTCTGATGCCTTAAGGGTAAGGTTCATCTTTCACCTACACATTGTTACATCCACGCTTCTAGTTTAATCAAGTTTTTGGCTACCTTTATCATCATGAGCAGCTTCATCAAGTTGCGTCTGTTCATGAAGGTGGAGTTAATGCATGATGAAAGAGAGTCGCACGCGCCTTCATCAATAGTCAAAGGAATCACACACTTAACCCTGAACAAGTAGTTAAATTTGATGCGCAAAGGCATCACCTTTCAGCATCAACTTGTACCATTGAACCAGCCTCAATAACAATGAAGGTTGAACAAGCAAAAAACATTTTTTACATTTTCATTATTTATTTTGTTCACTTTGCTTTCCATCAAAAATTGTTTTCAAATGAAAATACAAGAAAAAAGGGAAAAAATAAAAGCAAATAAGTTCAGAGTAAAGCTCAAATTACATTCATTTTTGGTGCTACGCAAACGCTCATTTCTTCCTCTTCTTTGTTTCATCTTTTCTCATCTTCTCTCATCTTTACATCATCTCTATAAATCCTATTTTAAGGGTCACCATTAATAGAGTTTATGTTTCTATTTTTTCTCCTTCTTCTTCTTCACCATTCTTTACCATCCTCATCAATGGATAGCATGTAAACATTTATCATCTTTTTTCCAACTTACCTTTTCTCAATCAAATAATAACTTGTAATCAAGAAACATTGTCTGAAAAAAAGACTTTCTATTCTCATTCAATTGTTTATCACATTGTTTCAGATTATTGAACAATAATCATATTTACTCCTTGATATTGTTTACCTTTTCATTCAATTTATCCTTTTGACCATTTTAATTTTTCTTTCATTCCTAAATCATTGTTCAAGTGAATATTGAATCAGTTGAAATGTTCATTTTTACAGGAAAAAATAAATTTCCTTTTCACTATTAGAGACAATTTATTAATATCATTAGTTGGCAATGGTTGAAATGAATAAACTAATAGAGTTAAATGAGTGAAAAGTGTCATTTGATTTGATGTTGAAAGGTAAATATTGTTTCACAAAAGGACATTCATGATGATAATGATGATGAAAATGATACTGATGTGGATGGGAAGATGAGGATGGGTAGAACAAGGAAAGTACAGTGAATGTCAATTTGGGTTTGGATTGATTTCGATTGAGCTTAGGCCAATATTTACTCCAATTACGAAGTCCTTTTATAAGGCGCTATCAATGGTAAACCGTATCATGTATTTATTAGATTATTCAAGTTGAAAAGTTGTGTCAACAAAAAAAGACAGAGAGAGAAGAGGAAGAAAAGATGAGGATAAATTTCATCTCGGTGAGTGTAAATTTGTGATTGTGTAAAAAAGGCAATCATGATTCAAGAGAATGGCCATTTTTTCAAATGTTTACCCAACATCACTTTGATTAGTTAACATCATCTAATGAAATTATCCATGAATCAATCTTCACTGACTTCAAACCAAAATCACAATCCATTAAATCAGAATCAAAATTGGGGTTCGATCAAAAAAATTGAAAATTTTGCTTTTCGTTTGAAAATTCAATTTCACTCAACATTCCGCTCGACAAAAGCAAGAATCGAATGTCAATTTCAAAGGTTATTTTGATCGTTGGAGCTCGGAATTTTCAGCAACCTTGGAAATTTTGAATTGAATTTTTTCCTCTTCTAAATTCATCTGAAATGTCATGTAATTTTCATAAACATCATTTTCATGATTCTTTTTTTTCTCTCTAAATTTGCATTCTCTTCTTGCTTCCAACTGTTATTATTCTCACTCCTTTTCTCTTCACCTTTACTGGATGATGATGATGAATGAGAAGAATGATGTTGATGATGACAAATGGTAAGCTTTAGATGTGTATGTTAATAATGATAAATATCAGTGACAATTTGAATAACAATGTATCCCTTCAAATATCAAACCTTATCATTAGGTTCATCAAGGAAATAACAATAAGCAAGAGAATCAGAACAATCAAGTAACAATCTTGTTTACTTGTTAACATTTATCGTTAAATGTGTATTTATATTGTTCGGGGTAAAATGAGAAGAGTTTGTTCGTCGTCGGGCTTTTTCTTCTTCCTTCGCCTTGTTGGCCCTTGTTTCGCCTTTGCCTGATAAATCATGTTAACAGTTGAGGATGAAGAGGAGGAGAAGGATGATTATGATGATGGAAATAAGATGAGGAGGAGTGAAAAAAGGGATGAAAATTGAAAAGGTAAATGATATAGTGAAATGTTGAATGGAAAGGGAAATGGAGAAGAGAATGGAAAGCGAAAAATATGATAAAGAAAACATTGATTTTACTTGTTATCCCGATATTGACAATTGACTCAAATAATGGACACTTTTATTTTCACATTTAATCATATTTTATTCGTAATCATGTTCATCAACTATTGACCCTGGGTCAGAATTGGTTTTTATTTAATTTTTAGATTATTTTCTTTTTCCTTTTTTTGAAACATTTGTAATTGTAACAATAAATTGATTAAAAATTTAATTTCACTTTCATTTTTGGTCATTTCTTTGAAAATGGCGCTTCTTGCCCTATCAACTTTCATAGGAACCTTTTCCCTCCATTATATCATCTGATTATCGTCTGCTGTTGACTGTTTATTTATGGTTTTGTTTCAATTTATTAATTTCGTGTTAATTATAATTTTAATTAATTCACCTTCAAGTCTATATTTAGTTGAGACTTTCTCGATGTCTATTTGATAATTGGTCTTGTTAACTTTAATTCAAATGTTGTGTTTACGGTATGTATAAGCTTTATGTTTTCGGTTTGTTTAATTGATTCTATTCTTATGTTATACTAATCAGTTGTTTCGTTTATTTTATGTTTTTTTTGTCTCTCTCTCTCTCTTTTGCTCCTACCCTCAATTGAATTGTTATAACATTTGCCAATCAAAATGGAAGTATCAAGTTCCGAGTAAAAGTTTAATCTCCTCATCATGGGAATAAAGGGAAGAATTGGAACATTTTTAAGAGTAAATGAAGATGAACCAGGAAAGCAAAAGGTTCTTCTTCTTTTTTCTGGTTGAAAAGGAATCATTTTTCTCATCAGAAAAGTGGAAGAAAAGCAACAGGATAGAGGATGATAAAGAGGAGGAGGAGGAGGAGAAGGAGGATAAAGATTGAATCAAGAAAATGGGTGAGTATGAGTGTGTTTTTTTTGAGGTATAGGATCAATGACAGGAAAAAAGAAAAGGATACAGATGAAGAGAAAGGAGAGACTCTAAGATGGAGATAATATTATACAAGAAAAGATGGAGGAGACACGTAAAGAGATGAAAACCACATTGAAGATGATGACAGTTAAATCGGTTTAAGAAAAATATTTATCTCTTAATTCTCAGCGTTACTTAAGGACACAACCATAATCACAATTAACATTATATTGTCTTTTAAATGGTCAACTAGCATATTCCTTTTGGTTGCTGTTCATGATTTTCATTTCATCTTTAATTTCTCATTCTCATCTTAAAGTGATTCCAATTCATTCCAAATTTTCAGTCCATTAGCCAGTTTCGTGGTGGATCAATTTTTCAAGATTAGCTTTCCCTCAGGCTGATGGTTAATTCAATTCCTGGGATAAACAAAAAGTTTAAGAGTCGATTTTCTTTGAGAAAAGAGTTAATTATTGTTTCTCCCTTTCACAACAATTTGTTGGCTTTTTTACGTTTTTGTCTTCTCAACCTTTAAGCCAGATTAAGATAATCCAGTCTTTGGAATGGAAAATTTTTTTGAATCCATCAACGATAGTGAATTCACATGCTAACCATCCATTCAAATATATTGAAAGGTTCTTGGAAAAACTCCTGACAGTCACAAGAATTTACTCTCACCGAAAACGAATCCTGGTTCCTTCCGTTGAGCTTGATTTTCAAAAATTGGTTTCCCTGACAGTTAGTTTGAATTTAAAATTCAACTGTGTATCGTTATTTGTTTTCACTTTTCAGGATCATTGTTAAATCGAAGTTTATTTTAGATTAGACAATTAAGTAGCTGTTAATCAGTGGTTTTCAATGTTACTTTAAACCTGCTTATGATTGTGTTAATATGTATTTAATCACTTTAATATTACATTGTGGGTTTTAACTTCTTTTAAGCTAAGTCTTTGGCTTTTCTTCGCTTCTTATATCCTTATTATTATTTTTATTATTATTATATTAAATCACATTGATATTATTACGCCAGATGAATATCAGAAGCTGCAAAGAGATCCAAAGAAAGAGCTTAACAATATTAACCTGTGAAATCCTCTCTAATACTTTATCAACTTGACTTCAATTATTATCGCCATTATCAAATGAGAACTGATTATCACAAACATATATACATAATACAGTGAAACAGTTAACAGATAGAAACAATTCAAACTTGCAAATGAAACTAAAATCAGAATCAAACATCAAAGAGAAGGTAAAAGCGAGAGGGAAAAAAATGTCATACCGAAGGTAAAAAAACTCAATTAACCTTTGAAATTGACCATAATATGAGTTAACAATGAACTATAAAATATTATCAATTGATTGTCTAACAACCCATGACTAAATATATTCATGATTATGCATATAATAGGTTATATTTAAGCAAAAGATGAAAAAAGAAGAAGAGGAGAAAAAAGTAAAATCAATTCCAACATCATTCATAAATGTATATCAATATTCAAGGAATGAGTTGATCTCATTTCACGGCCAATGGTTAATAAAACGCGAATCAGTCCCAAATAATGAACTAAAAAAAAGAGAATCAAAAATAGCGAAGAGAATAACTTATCTTGTCTTCTGCATCTTCATCTTCATCCATCTCATGTTCACTGTGTTTTACCTCAACTATTTTTGCTTGCAATTTTTAGGTTTAACAAGATTCCTACAAGAGTAAATATCATTTCCTAAAAGGTAAAAGAAAATGTTCTCTTCTTTACTCTTCTTTACCTGATTGATTGTCCTGATGTTTGCCAGGTAAGAAGCATGGCAAGCAAGTAAAAATGTTTTTCAATACCAACACTAATAATAAATGGTAATAATAATAATAAATAAATATATAAATAAAAGTCTGTCAATCACGGGCAAGGTCAAAATGCTGGTTTGCCTGCAAATTTTGAATCTTACCTGATCCATATTTGAATGCAATTGTCCCTTGAAATTGCACAATTGGGAGGGTGAAAAGATATTAAAGCCAATTATTGAATGAAACAGCAAAGGAGAACAATGAGTTTCTCAATTCTGAATGATTTGATTTTAAATCCCCTTCAAATACCCAGGATATGATGTGTGTGTGTGTGCCAATGTTGTTGGTAAATGATATGCAAAGTAAGATGAAAATGGCGAATGAAGATGAAGATGAAAAGATAAGAAGAGATCACCAGAAATGGCAAGAGAAGGTAAAAAAACTGTTGCTGAGTTTAAGTCAAAGGTAAATCTCAATATTAAAGTGAAGGTGATCACAACTAGGAATATGAATAAACCTTTGTCCGTATTGTGTGCCTGGCGCAATGCGAATACATATTGTCCTTTAAATATACTCATGAGTACGAATTGTGACAAAAATATTAATCTGAACACATTTATTATTAGATAGATTACCAATCCCTTAACATCATTTATTTTGATATTTACTTTTGCCTTTTTTTAGCACTGTATCGACCAAGTTTATATTGCTTTGCCTTTTCCTCTCAAAACTATTATGTAAACCGGAAAGTTTTAAGCTTCTCCTTGTTGAACCTTCAATAATCGTAGTAACAATTAACTGAATGAACCTAAAATCTGTTCAGTGTAACTAACAGGTAACTCGACAATTAAGATTGATCGACTCTAAATGAAGCTCATTTCAAATTTTGAGAGAAGAATCGAAATGGAAAGAATCATTTTCTGGTTCAATCTTCAAAAATTAATTCACGCTCAGCTTTTCAAGGTTCGGTGATATTAAGAAAAAAAGAGTAATTTTAGTTTTAACAAGTATTACATTTAAACAAGTTAAATGATCAAACAAAATTCTAATCAAGTGGCAATTTATGATCTGTATTGTATTAGTAGGACTAAAACTGATAAACAAATTAACCTGACTGAACTTTCAATAAAAAATTGAACTTCACTTTGTTTAATGAAAGACAATTAAAATATAAGCAAATTTAAAATGAAATATTCAAGTCCAAACGATATATGGCAATCAAATACAATTAACTAATCTGTTTAACGAGTAAAAATAGCGAGTAAGTGAAAGCGTTAATCAACCATTTAAGCTGGATAATTTAGTTCATTGAAAACAATTGATATCAAAGATCATATGAGGTTAGGTTAACTGATTCAAGCAATAACAAGCTTATGATTTGAAAAATATCAACAGAAAGCAAAAAATCATCTTGAAATGTTGGATAAATAATTTTGTAATAGAATCGATTATTAAGTCATTTACCTCCAGGTCCTGGTGTTGGAATGAAACCAGATAAAAGATCCAATGGACTGGTTAACTGTATTCTAGAAAAGTTCACATTATGGTAAAATTAGGTTCCTTTGCAACAATTTTACATAACATTCCAATTTAATATTTGAACACACTATTGAATGTCATTGATTGATTGAAAATCATAAAAGATGAGCCATTTTGAGTAAAATTGACCAGCACATGAATAAGAAACAAAAGGGTTAAGTTATCACTTTCACTTGTAAAGAAGCGTTTTATTAACAATTTTGAGTCATTTATCTGTCTCAGCAAAACTTCTTATTCAAACTGATTTTATTCATTTTATTGACAAAATATATCAACAATCAACTAGTCTAATCATCAAATGTTATATTAATAATTAGGTAAACTGTAGCCATTACATTGGATAAAAGAGAGATAGAGAGAGAGAGAGAAATAGTTTGAGAGAGATAGTGAAAGTGGGAGTGAAAGGTGAAAAAAACTCGAAGCGAAGGCTAACTTAGGTAAATTATTTTGTTGAGCTCGATGAATGAATTGCTCAAGCAAATCGTTACAATTGAAAGTGATAAAGAAACAGTCAATAGTAAAGAAAATGATTAACGAGAAAACAATGAGAGAAAATTTGAGACAAAAATGTGAAGACGAAGCTTAAGGAAGTCAATTCAATGAATTTACCCTTTTATTATTACCATCTTTTTAATAGCTTGATTAAAGGTTGATCAAGTTTCAAGTGCGAGTGTAAAAAGTGTGAAAATTGTTTACCAAAGAAAAAATTTGACGGAAAAGTTTGAAAAAGTCTTAAATTGAAATATTTTGAAACTGAATTGAAAGTCAATTTCAGATCATTGGGTGTTAGAGATAAGCTTTTTGGTTACTCAGAATGATGACTGTGACCACCTTTTTATCTCAGTTTAAAGTCATTGTTTGATTTTACATTTGGTACACTTTCTATTTGGTTAATCTGGTTACTCATGAAACTTAATTAGTTGAAATGAAGTTTGCTTAAGGACTTTTACTTTCCTCGCTTTCCTAAGCTTCCCTTTTTGGAACCTTTTGGTCAACGCGAAGAGAAACTTCCATTGCTGAAAACAAAAAAAGCTGACCTTACCAGACCACTTAAACCTCTTATTTTTGCACTAAAACTGCCAAAATCACCCGACTTAGTGAAAGGTTTAAAAGCACGCACCTGAGTTAGTCAATTTCGAACTATTTAATTATCTCAAATTTATCGCACTCACCCAATGACAGTCCATCGACTGGACAATAAACAAAGCAACACTTTCTCCAAACCCAGACTAATTGCAAATGAAAATTTTCAATTTTCACCAAGATTCATAATCTTCAGCCAATTATTGAAGAATCTAGAAAAGTTGTAAATGCAAATTTCCCTTCAATTTTCAAAATTGCTTTTCTTCACGAAAATTCATGAAACCAATTCTCGCTCTATACACATTTCCCTGTTCACTGATTCAGACTTGAAGTCCAAAAGAAATGCCAAAACTTATTTTGCTTTCATTTTCAATTCAGAATTCAAAATTATCAGAAAGATAGGTTTGAAGCAATTCATTGAGAAGTGATGAAAAGTGGACTTTTAACTCCTGATTCTGAAACTGTAATTTATGCTGTCAATATTGCTTGTTTAAATGTTAAATTGTGTTATGAATCTGAACACTTGAGATGAATGATTGAAGTTAAAGGTCTTTTTTTTAAAGCTGATCAGTGTTGGTTAACTCTGAAGGTAAACATAGGTTAATAAGCAAATTAACTGTACTTATGATTATGATTATTTCTGATGATTATTGTGTTCATTGTAAGGTAGATAATCTTTATATCTTATAAACAGCCTTTTATGCGATTAGTAAGTCAAAAGCCACAAACTCTGTATATCAAAAATCTGGATTAACTCTTCTTTTCTGGTTCCTAAATCCAGTTTAAGGCCAACAAACAAAAAGCCAGTTTTCCTTTTTTTTAACCCAACACGACTTAAAAAGCCAGAAAAGAGTATAAAAGGTAAATTGTGATTACAATTTAATTCCAGGATAATTTACACCAAACAAGTGATTAACGTTTAAATGGTAAACAAATTATTCTTGACATTATATCATAATTATTGTGGATCAATGATGAATGTAAATTAATCAATGGTAAACCCATAAACCCGATTTATCAACAGCTAAGAGAAAGGGTTTTGTTAAATATTTAATAACTGTTGAGTTTTCGGATTGATTTTGATATTAAATTATAAATTTACAAATCTAGTAATGATTGAGGTAATGATGATGGTTATGATGATCATTATTACGATGATTATTATGATATTGTAAGATTAGTGACTATATCTGTTGTTAATATGTTTAATCTCTTTTCTTTATTCCTATTTGTAATGTGGTTATAACCCGATTTAACGGAAGATTAGGCCAAATCAAAGTCCATCTAAATCTCATTAAAGCATCATTGGAACACAGTTTACCTCAAGTTAATCATTTCATTGTTACAATTGTTGCTATTAAAAGGTTAGGATAACAAATTAAATTTATTTTCATTTCCCAAAAAAGCAAAAACAAAAACAATCAACTGAATGGCAACAAGGTTTCAATGTTGACCAGAAAACCCATTTTTTGAGTCTTTCAATTTCAACTTGCACTTAAACCAATTCTTGACTCATTTCCATATTTCATGAGAAATTCATTTAAAAACTCAATCATAATGTCAATGCTTTTAAGGGCAACTCTTCCTAATCAGGATAAATGCGATGAGTAAATAAGTTAATTGTTGTTCCTTAAAAAGGTTCAACGTTTACAGAAGTGATAATTTCTTCTCCTTTCGACATTTCTTTTCCTCTGTCTTCAGGATCGACAAGATTATCTTTTGGTTCCTTTTTTGACATTTGTCATTGTTAAGTGGTCACTCTTTACCGTCCAACTCAGATTAACTGAACAATCATCTGAGTAAACTAATGAATGAATTCAATTAGAGTTGTTTCAGGCGCTTCCAATCACGTAAACAAAAATAAAATTTTTCATCAACTCTGCCTTTGGTGCAAACCCGAAATTGAGTTAAGCTCTTAAGTGAAACCTCGCTTTGAACTTTCAATTTTCACTTGAAATTCCATTGGAATTTCCATATTTTCAAAGTTTCAGTTGAAACAATTGTCAAGGTTTTCCGTTGAAAACGAATCGATAATTCCTTTATCTATCAAAATTAATCCCTTTTTCCCTTTCTTTTTGGTCCTCTTTGGTCTCATGGTCAAGGCTAAAAGTAGAGTCAAAGTTGACCATTGAGATTGTCTTTTGTTCAATTTTGCCTTTCAATTGTTCTTAAATTTGGAATGGAAAAAATCACTGAAATGAAACAATTTACCTTTAATTTAAAACCTTTTCCATTTCCATTATTATTTTATATATATTAATGAATATATTGAATAGTTGATTAGTTTAATGTAAGCATTTGTCCATCTCCTTTTATCTCAACTGATGGACAGTAAAAGGAAGGGAGAGAAACAAAAAATGTGAAAAAATACGAGAAAAAAAGGTTTCAATATAAGGCTGCTTGGACAAAAATATGGTCAAAGAGGAATGAGAATATCAATTTGATCCGTTTTATTGTTACGGACAATATTAACTGAACATATTAACTAATTCCTTTGCTGTTTGTTTATTGATATGATAACAAGATACAACAATAATGGACAGAATGTCATCCTTTTATCACTTTTGCATCACTTTCCTATCATTTGTTGCTCTAACCATCTGCCCATCATTGGATTGAAAAAGCCTAAAATCAATTTCCCAGTAAACCATAATTATCAGAATCAATGATAAAAAACATGAGCCTTCAACATAAACTAAACTTGCACTGAAATTGGCTCAATTTTGTCCGAATACCTTGCAATGAATATTCACCAAAATAGAATCCAATAGAAACCCTGAAATCCATTTCAAATGTTTGAAATTTGAAATCAACTGAAATTCAGATGAACTCTTGAAATGTTTTTTTCCAAGGTTTCCCCAATTACTGAGAGTACATTTTGAGGCCTGGAGTCGGTTTGCAAATCCTTGCTAATTAAAGCAAATAAAAGGTCACTAATCCCTCAGTCGAAGATTGAGAGATGGTCAAAATTTAAACTCAAAAGGGCGACAATTGAAAATCAGTTGAGAAGAGCTGAAAACAATTGATATGAAATGAGAAATATATTGAATCAAATGGAAATATTCTGACCATTCTTAATCTTTAGCCGGTGGATTAACAGCCTTTTGTTTGCTTAAAATAAGAAGGATTTACACAGTGACTCTTCACCAACTTTAAAAGGTTTAAGTTTACTTATCAGGTTAAATTTTGGAGAACCTTTCCTTGACCAACCTTTTCACCTGAAAATTTTCTCCTTTGCTAATTACTTGTATTGCTAATTAGTCAATATTGACCACTCTAAATAGACCTTTTCTGGCCCTTTTAAACGGCAATTATTAAGTGACAACTTTTGCTCGATTTTTGGTTGAACCTCCTTTTTGGTTGGAATCAAATTTTTGTGTTGAACCACAAAATTGAGCTTCTCTCCATTTACGACATTCAAACAATGTTTCTATATATTTATATACATATAAACATTTAATGTAATGTAATATAATAATAATAATGTTAATAAAGGAAAAAATTTGAATGAACAAACAAATTGTCACCTCAACCGTGATGATAACTTTGATTGTTGTTATTCATTTACTTGGCAAATGGTGTTGATGTTGATGTTGTTGTTACTTTGCTTGGCGTTGTTTGGCTACTGTTGAATTATAACTAGATACAGTAACCCTCTTCCCATCCAATGGTTTAAATGCGTTTTTCAACAAAATGGTTGCTGGTTTCACTGTTGATCAAATGTCCCTCTCTCTTTACAGCATTTGTCTATTGTGTCACTTAACTTGTAACAATCAACTTTGAACGCAAAAGAAGCAAAGAAGCAAAAATTGAACGAATCCAAGTCCCAATTTCCGTTTATTTTTACTCCAAGTCATCTTCGTCTAAGTGTTTGTATATAAATAAAATTGCGGTTTTTTTCTGCTCTTACAGAGCCAGGGTTGAAATGTTACCATTGAAATGGCAAAATATCATCATCTCTCGAAAGCAAAGGAAAGGAGAGCCAAAACGATGGACCAGTCAATCAATTGAGAAAAGGCGAAATTGAAAGTGAAATTGAAACAGTTTTTTTTTACTTCAATTGTATTTATATGTGTGTTAAGATGAGAGGAGTGAGTGGTGAGGAGAGAGGACAAAATGGTTGGAGAAGGAGGACGATGAAAGACGATGAAAGACGAAAGCCACTAAAAGAGACTGGAAAAACTCTCGAACCTTGACAGACCGCTTTTATCGGGCCAAAGTTGAAGATCGCTTTTTTTGATGTATCATTGTATATATACATTTATCAAAAGGTTTTTACCTGCAAAACTTACATTTAACAATGTTTGTCTCTTTATTGTTTTCCTCTTGTTACCTTTTCTTCCCTCTAACCTGGCTAAAGTAGCAGCACATCCAGCACAGGTAACCTGAGATATAAAGTACACATACAATAATGGAGGCAAGATAAAGATAGTTACAAATTGAGATGGTAAAAAGGAGCAAACATTATTATTATTATCATCATCATTATTATTATGATAATAATGTTGAATGATAGTCTCTTGCTCTCATGTTTTCTTAAGAAAGGTTAAAGGACATTTTTAACTAACAATCAGACCTCAAATAAGGTTGAACAAGAAATGAAAACAGTTTCCGATTCATTTGTAAGATTCAATTGTCAAATGTAACCAAAGACGCTTGGAGACACACTCAAAGCACCGTTCAACGCACACACATTAAACAACATTATTGGTAACAATTTAGGTCAATTTGGTAAGTGAAAAGAAGAAGCTTTTTAAACCATTTTTATTATATTTCTTTAACATTTTTACTTTTCTCTTTTCAGTTTTTACCTTCAATTGATGTTTCCAATTGGCTTGTCTCACTTATCATCGAGCAACATCACAGCCTTCAATATCATCATCAACTGACCATTGCATTAAAAAAGAAGATGAAAAATGGACCTTTCAAGGAATCACAATTTTCTCATTTTCTTTCCCAAGAAAAGTCACAAAAAAATTCTGGTTCATGATGAGTCAATCTTGTCAATATTTGAAAGATTATCTGAAAGGAAAAGCAAACAAAGTGAAAATTGGTAAAAAAGTGCAACGAATGCAAAATTGAACTGATTAGCAGCTCATTTAAGCGCGACTTTCCCGGTTTGGACCAATATGGCAAATCTTAAAGTTAACATGTTTTATCAAAATATCTGTTGCTACAATGACAAAGGATGTTGAGATAAAGGAACTGAAAAAAGTTGAAATGGCTCTGAAAAAAAGGGAAAAAAGTGAATCCCAAAAATGGATCTGAAAATATTATTCACCATTTAATGTTATTAATTCCCATAATTCCCTTGATAATGTTCATAAATAATACAAGATAGTAATGGGAATGATATAATAAAATTTACGTTGATTTAATTGTAAAGGTAAAGAGGAAAGAAGAGGATGAAAATGTTGGTAAAAAAAAGAGTTGGTAACAATGGAGGAACCAGAAAAAAATGGATGATATAAAAAAAAGTTGGATAAATAAATTATCTAAACATAATGAAATGTTATCATCCATTATCACCATTATAAACGTGAAAATGTTGAACCATTTAGCCAGTTCTTGATATTATTATTGTATTTATTATGATATTAATGGATATAAATAGATATGGACAGATCAGGCAAATTGAATTGTTCAATAATAATGATTGAAGTTAATTTGAGTGATACAAATGAATAAGTCAAGTGTAACTAAACAGTCAACATATTATCATTCAATTACATTTTTGCTGACAGCAATTTTCAACTTTAACCCAACATTAGGCTTTTCCTAAGCGCAATGTTGATGTTGAAATGGACAGGAAAAAAAGCTAAATATTGAAATCAAATTGTCTTTTGATAAAATGTGATAACCTTTGATAGGGAATTCAAGTTGCACGGATTGAAAAAACATGAAACAATTGGATTAACCAAAATTCATGTTAATGTATGTCTATCAAGTTGATAGTGTTTATAATTTTCATTTTGGGTAATGTTAATGTTTCCCATTTTGCTGAGAGACTCTCAATGGAATTGACTGGTAACCTTGATTTGAGGAGAAACTTGATAGTAATATTCAGTTTTAACTTTGATAACTTTACATGAATATCTATAATATTGAGCTGAGTTTTTTTGGGAAATCGAAGGACAACAATTTTCCTCTGCGCATCGTAAAGATGAGTTTTTTAGAGTCACTTTTGTATTGAAAATACATTGGAGTTAGGTTTTGTTAGCTGTTGTGAGGATTGTTTTCATTATTTGACTCGGTTTTGGTTGTTGTTTGTTTTAATTTTTTCATGTCCAGTGTATTGTTGATTGAGAAAAATTAAGGTCCATCAGTTAATTTTCATTGATTCAATGTGATTGTTGATGAAATTTAACTATGATTGGCTTGGTTCCTTTTGGCTCCACCTTCAACTTTGCTTCTCCTCCTCTTTAAAAAGCAGCTCACTTACCTTGGTTCAACTCAAACATCTTCAGTCACTCAAAGTAACATTTTCAGTTGAAGCTAACACATCAAATCATCATTTCACTAAACAGAGTATCAATGGACCATTCGTTTTTTTCAACATCAGGCTACCATCATCGTGGTCCCATCTATCCATACGGATTGCCTTCTACCACTGTAGATCTCATTCACACACCATATCCAGGTAAAAAAAAGATTGTCAACCTTTCCGACCTTTTGTTCAAATTCATCTTTTTATTTCACAAGTTTAATCCTTTTTAAGCTTTAATCCGTAAGCTTGTGAAATATCGTCGGATTAAACTTGGGAAATGAAAAGATGAATTTTAACAAAAGGCAATCTCATATTCCTGTCGCTCTCCTAGATATATATTTTTCCCTCTCTCCTCTCTTTCCTATTCTCCCTCTCTTTTGATTCATCTACACATTTTCAACTCACATCTGATGTTTTATTAACATAAATTAATCACATATTTCCTTTGCTTTTCTTTCAATTGTGACCCAATAGGAACTATGTCTCCAAATGGGCAGGCACCAACACCTAGGAAACAACGCCGGGAACGTACAACATTTACGAGAGCCCAACTTGATGAACTTGAGGATTTATTTAAGAAAACACGTTATCCAGACATTTTTATGCGGGAAGAAGTGGCAGCTAAGATAGGTTTACCTGAATCTAGGGTACAAGTTTGGTTTAAAAATCGTCGTGCAAAGTGCCGGCAACAGCAACAACAAAATCAGCAGAACGGACGTGTAAAACCTAAAAAGGAACCCAAAGTTGAAGTGCCACCAACCACCACCACATCATCCACATCTTCATCAACATCAACAACCACCACAACCATTAGCAACTCAAATTATTCTCCTAAACAAGTGAAGGAAGAATTCCAGGATGTCAATAGGTTACAACAGCAACAAGTTATTCAACATCAGCAACTACATCAACATCCAAATGGACCCTTACAAGGTCATTATGCGCAACCACAACATTTTTCACCGTCATCAGGTTTATATCAAAATCAAATGGAAGGATATCATCACATGGATCAAATGTCAATTCAACAGTCGATGCAGAATCATCCACCGCCAACATATTATCCACATCATCACTACCCTTTTCATCAGTTTTAATTTAATTTAACTATTGCTTGTATGACGATGTTTAACTTCACTTTCATCATCAACATTTCCGTCATTCAGATATACCTCTTTAATCGTGAAAAGATAATCGGTTAAATTCTTTAATGAGGTTATTTGTACATTTGAGAAAATAAAAATTATTCATCTTCAATTTGAAAATCTTCATTTTCGAAAAGAGCCTTGAAACGTTCATCTTTTAACAGAGCAAGACTCGATTTAGCCTTCTTAGTTCCTTCGCCGCTCAATTCCAACTCGTACAATTTCTTGGCTAATTCGGCATTCACTTTAGGTAATTTAGTTTCCAGTTTGACTCTATCGCCAGTTTGAGCATCGAGCGCTTCTTTAATCTTCTTTTTCTTGTAAAGTTCATAAGCAAACGGATTAGAAGCTGCTTTTGCTTTGTTATACAATCGGTGATCAACGAAAAATCCATGCATATATGCTCTCAACAAATTTGTTCCAATTAAATGATTTAGACCAAGTTCTTCAAGATCTTTGGTTGTAACAAACTTGTAATCATCATAAATCGAATCGTCTTGATCTTCTTCGAGTTCTTCTACTATAGAATCTAAGAAAGAACACCATCGCGGGGCAGAACCCATACTTGGAATGAAATAACTTTGAATTTTTGTGTTCTCACAGGCTAAGAAAAACATTCCTGAATTCGGTATCAAACATAAATCATTCAACTCATATTGACTCTGAATAGACGTGAAAGGTTTTCCTGTTTCTCGGTCCCATATCTTAACTACTTTACTATCCATTGATAAAACTAAATCATTTTCTGGACTAAAGACAACGTTCTTGATCGGCAATCCATACATGTGGTCTTTTGTATAATAAGGCTTATTAGATCGAATATCATACAAAAGTACAATGCCCGTTTCAGTTCCAACAGCTAAATTGACACCATCCTTGAATGCCATTGATCTAACTCCCGGAAGACCTTGATACGAAAATAATAATGAACAAGAATTAGTGACAATCAATAATTAGAAATATGATGCCAGGTTAAAAGATAGAACATCAGCAATAAAGTTTTACGGCATGAAAAGAGTAAACAAAACTAAACTACCAATTTTTAAATTGAAATGCGAATCAGTATTGATACAAATTGTTATTTATGCCATACTTAGATTTGAAAATTAAATTGCAAATTTTACAGCTGATTTCTACTTCATTGAAAATTATTTTAAATTGATTAAAAAACTTTCTTTCGTATGTATTTTAATTACCTTGAGGGTCGACTGTTAAAGAAGATAGTGCACAATCGAGTATACCGACTCTTTCACGAACTCGAGGATCCCAAGCCTCAACTTGGCCATCTACCGAGCCACAAACAAATAACTGATGAGATGGATTGATCTTGCAACAATTGTATGAAGTTGAACTCCCCTGATAAGGATTCAAGAATTGTCCTCTCTCCAGATTTAATCTAATTATATCACTAGTATCACCAACGAAGAATAGTTCACAATTAGATTTGTGATAATCAAGATCTCTACCGAATTTGGGGATTCTTAAACGATAGTAGCGTCCACCTTGTGCATGAAATTCAACATAACGATCACAGAACATGAAAACTAGTTTGGTATAATCTTCAGACAGAGTTTTGCATTTAACCACTTCTGAATCGAAGCATCTTTCAAATTTCATAGATAAGTTGTTAACATCATAACACTTCATTCGAGGCTTGTAAACACCGCATGCAATGATATATTGTCCATCTGGAGTCAAAGTTATAGTATCACAAACTTGTGGCATCTCAAAATCTTGAATCAATTCAATACGTCTTTTTAAAGCTGGCTCTTTTTTCAGCAATTGTCGTTTCTTTCGATCAGGTAACCAATCAGGAAACGTTTTACCACAACTGAGGTTGTAGATTTTAACATTATTTACATCAGTAACTTCCATGGTTCAAAATAAATAAAAAAAACAGAATAATAATAAATTAATTTTTCAATAAACGTTCTTCACTGAAAAAGTCACATGTGTTTTTAAATACAAAAGCGTTACTAAAGCAACTAAACATCAAAACAGATCTTTAAGTCCACTTCAGTATCAGATATTTGCTTAGTTCAAGACTCGTTAGATGGCAGTATAAGCCGGTACCATAGGTGCGATGTTTCCATGGATTTAAGAGCCTACTTTTTTCACCATTTGTTAATTTTTGAAGTCCTTTTTACCATTAATAAATTTAAATTTTCCTTAATTTAAATTGTACATTGTCAATAAGTATGACTCAGTATTTACCACCAAATCTTTTGGCGTTATTCGCTCCGCGTGATCCCATTCCTTATCTCCCTCCAGTTGATAAATTACCCTTTCAAAAGAAGACAACGGGCTACATCGGTGTTTCCAAATATCTCTCCTATTTTGAAGTAAGTACTAAAATTAACTTTCAATTTTTATTCATCTAAACGTCTTTTTATCATTATTTTCATTTTTCAGGATCCCAAAGATACTCCACCACCAAAAAGAATAGAAAGCAGAGAGGAACATCTTGAGAGAAAGAGACGAGAAAAAGCAGAACAAGTAGTGTATAGACTAGAACAGAGAATAGCATTATGGGACCCACAAAATAATGCAACGGCCACTACTGATCCTTATAAAACTCTTTTTGTTGCTAGAATTAATTATGATACGTCTGAAAGTAAATTGCGGCGTGAATTCGAAGCGTACGGAACCATTAAAAAGGTAAATTTTGTTATTGTTTTTGTCTCACATGTTTTGATGATTTTATCAATTAATACTCTTATCTTTCTTATCTCTTTTGACCTTTCTAGGTAGTAATAGTACATGACAAAATAAGTGGTAAACATCGAGGCTATGCTTTCATTGAATACGAACATGAACGAGATATGCATGGTATGTTAACCTTTCTTTTTATACTCAAGCAAAGATGGCTGCTAGAAGTGCTCAGCATCTATGCGAAAATGCTCTGTTTTTATTGTAAAAGGATTTGAGGTTTGTTTGAAAAATGCTACCAAATTGAAAAATTTATTTATGTCAATTTGAGTCCGAGACTTAAAAAAGAGCATATTTAATCTAATCTTGGACGATTTGGTAAGTGTGTAGATGAGGTTTGTCATTGTTTTTGCGGTAAGGTATTTTAGACTTTTCTTCATTCTTTAACTTTCCTTTTGAACTACTTGTATCACGGATATCTGTGTGTCAATGAGAAGAAAATCGGTGTAAGGGTAAGATTCCGGTAAGATTTACAATTATAATTTTAGACTATTATCCTTTTTGAACTTGATCTTTTCGTGTGGAAAGTATAACAGGGCGATGATGTATATGGAGAAATGTGTTCTCTATCATCAAACTACTTTGGATAAATCATCTTAAATCAATATTTAAATGGATGGATACATCTGTTAAGTATTTTATTTATATTCATTAAGTTAATTTAATTGTAGGTCGAAGAATCATTTATTTTTTATATTAACTATAAAAAATGATATTTTGTTTTCTGTTAGTAAGTAATGTGGGTATTTCTGTTGAACAAACAATTGCTATCATAGTACTTGTCTTATTTGAACTTGAACAAACTGAGAAATCAAAGAGTTTTTTCGGCCTCCTCATTTTTTTTACAATTGATTTTATACAGCGGCTTACAAATATGCTGACGGTAAGAAAATTGATGGTAGACGGGTTCTTGTCGACGTGGAACGAGGTAGGACTGTTAAAGGATGGCTACCAAGAAAATTAGGTAAGTCTTCGGCTATTTGACATTATTTTAAGTTTTATTCTCATTTGAAAATTTCAATTTCTAACTTATTCTCTTTTTCTTTCAAGGCGGCGGACTTGGAGGTACAAGAAGGGGTGGGCCAGAACAGAATGCTAAACATTCTGGACGAGAAGACAATAGATATGATGATGCGTAAGTTTATTCGTTAACAATACTAAATTTGTATGACAACTAATTCTCATTCATTTATTCTTTCATTCACAGGGAACGTGAAAGGTTTGAACGCTTGAACATGTCTAGAGATCGCGATCGAGACCGCGATCGTGAACGAGATCGAGAAAGAGGGGATAGAGGAGATCGAGCTGATCGAGGGGATCGGGCTGATCGGGGTGATCGGGGTGATCGAGAGCGTAGGAAACGCCGTAGTAGAAGTAGAGATAGAGATCGTGATCGAGAGCGAAGAAAGCGTAGCAGAAGTCCTAGAGAGAAAGAACGAGATCGCACGGAAAAGGTGGACCGTCGCAGAGTGGACGGATCCCGAAGTCCGGCTAAGATCAATGCTTTCTAGTTTCTAAATAAATATTCAAATTATTTTTCATTCTGAAATTTTTCATTCCAAGCATGTAATCTACTACGAGATGATGTTCTTTGCTTAGTTTCTATTGTGGAAAAGCTGAAGATGGCCAAGACGAATCGATTTACGATTATCATATAGATCTATAACCACTGAGGAACTTGAAAGAGGAAATTTGCAGATATTGACGATTGGTAGTTTGTAATGGAAATGAGTTCAAGTAGCTTAATCAAGTCACGCTATTTTGAACGAAAGCTTCTAGGTTCTATAAGTATATGAAAATTTTCAGACTGAATGCATAAATTTTATGCGAAAAATAAACCAATCTAATTAAAGTATTTATTGCTCATTACTCATAATTGTCGCAAAAATAACTTCGTTGATATTGCCTGCTAAATTTTTGCTATTTTCATTTTTAAGTTTTACTTTCTAATTACTACCTAATTTTTCCAGCTGACTATATTAAAGTTTATAAAACAAAAGATTGAACAATTTATCGATTCTATCTGAACAACCAAGTTCTCAGTAGATCGTTATGCATCAAGAATACAAACATGTATTGAAACAGATAGAAAAATTTAAAGAGCAATTCTTCTTATCAAGTCACTTTGATTTACTTCACACAATTTGTAATGAGCGCTACAAAGCGCTAGCTTTTATTGGATAGGCAGAGGCGTCTGTAGTCTGTTTTTATTACTATTGGTTTGTTTTCATTTGGCAAAGGAGCATTTTATTTTGTGATTTTACTTTAAATTACATTTTTTCTCTGTTAATTGGTTGACTATGTCTTCTAATAAACAAACAATAAGAAGATATGTTGCTGGTAGAGTTCCTCATTATGCCGGGAATGCTAGTAGTGATGAAGAAGAGGTGGAACAATTTACCACAAAAGATATCGATATTGACAGAAAACTTACATTGGAAAAAGCTCCTGTGAATAAAGTTAGAGGTAAGTAAACAAACATTCATTTGAATTTTAATTTACTAGTTACTTATTTTAATGGAATCTGTCTTATTATTTCCGATTTTTAGGACCAAATAGAACTGTAGAATCTGAGGAAGATGAAGAAGATGAGGTTGAGCATCGTCATGCAGCAATACTTCAAAGAAGAAGAGCTCAAGAGGAAACTGAACTTTTGGCTAATGAAGATTCAGATGATGAGATGAAGGATGATGACGACGAAGATGACAGTGAAGATGAAGATGATAGCGATGAAGAGGATGATGACGAGTACACTGATGATGAAGATGATACTGGTCCTCAACTAAAGCCTGTTTTCGTGCCAAAGAAACACAGAGAGCAGAAGATTGAAGTTAATATTGAAAGTACAAAAGAAATTGAAAAAAAGAGTCGAGATGAAAGACGCAAGGAGGCTTTAAGGATCATTGAAGAAGAAACCAAGAGAGAATTATTAGATTCTGAGAAAAAGGAAGAGGAGCAATTAAATGAAGACATGTTAGCATGTAATGATGAGGACGACGATGAAGAACTTGAATATGAATCATGGAAAGTACGTGAATTAAAGCGTATCAAGCGTACTAAAGAAGAAAGTGAAGCTGAAATGAAAGAAAAGGCCGAAATTGAAAGATTAAGAAGTCTGACCGAAGAAGAAAGACTAGAAGAATTGAAGAAGAGACCAAAGATAATAACAAATAAAGCCGCGAAAGGTAAATATAAATATCTTCAAAAGTATTATCACCGTGGTGCTTTCTACATGGATCAAGAAGAAACCATCCTGAAGAGGAATTATGCTGAACCTACATTAGAAGATCAATTTGACAAAACTATCCTTCCAAAAATCATGCAAGTCAAAAACTTTGGTCGATCTGGTCGAACCAAATACACACATTTGGTTGATCAAGATACAACCGCATTTGATTCGCCATGGGCTACAGAAAATGCTCAAACCTCAAAGTTCCACAATACAGCCGGAGGAATGAAACAGTGTTTTGATAGACCAACCAAAAAAAGAAAATGAGTTTAAGCAAAATTTCCTGTAAATAATACCAAATCCATTTACTCATCTAACATGTATGATATTTCTGCCAGTCACGGTATCTTTTACAATGTTTAATATTAAAAACAGATTGTTCTCATTTCAAAATAGTAAATATTTTTCAGATAAATTTTTAAATCACTAAACTTGAACAAATTTTCAAATCCTTGAATTACGGAATTTATCAGGGTTTCCATTTTCTTGCAAGTCACAGATATCAACTAGATTATCATCCAACACGCAATATTTCTCCTAATAGATATGATTACTACCTCCATTTATGATGCAACTCAGTCAAACGGTAAATTGCATTTATCAATAGATGTCAATAAGAGATGTAAACAATTGAAATAGATGATTTATGAGGATTGAATTTTCCAGAGATCATTTTCAGTGTCAAAGTAAACATTTGTCTGTGTATTTACTACATTGTTATATAATTTGACAGACGTTCAGAATCGAACAACTCTGAGCATCGTCCTTGACCTATTTAACAGCAAAAGATTCAAAGAAAGGTCAATCTGAGTCGAGGATGAATAGATGAGGATGAAGTGAGAGATGTTTCGGATATCAAACGATTAACATCAAAAGTAATGCCACTGTTTTACAATTAGTTCACATTGAGACAAAAAATCAACCATTTGTTAAAACATGTCCTGTCTTTGTATAAGTTAATGTTTTTTTTACCAAAAGGTGACTCGCACAGTAAAGTAAACAGAAAATAAAATTCTTCAAACATCATCAGATGAGACATGAAAAAATATAATCTAAATAAATGAAAAACAACAGAAAAATATCAACAATATAAACATCATTCAACAGCTTTCTGGCAACTCTGTCTTCCAAGACTTCTCCTTATTTTAGGTATCAAACCAGATTGGAGAGATAGAGAGAGTGAGAGAAAGAGAAAGAGAAGGAGGGAGAAAAGGGGAGAAAAGACCAGTTGGTTACTAATCTTTCTACAGTTAACAACGCTAAGCAGTCATCATCATCATCATCAACAACAACAATAACAGTAACAGTAACAACAGCAACACATTTTGCTCCTCTCTCGATCTTTATAACATCTTCTCGATCAAATCAGTAAACCTATTCTCATCTTGCATCTATTGTTACAATTTACTTAATTCAAAATGGATTCGGAAGAAGGTGAGTCATCCTAGTCATCCCGGTCAATCTAAATATTAAAAGTTATCTTATTCTTATGTGAACACATTTTATATATTTTCCATGTTATAATCTTCTAGTTCGAATGTGCCTTTGATTAATATTTAACGGTTTTTTTCTCCATATCTTTTGTATTTTTTTGTGTCGACCTTTCTTTTATCAACATCGTGTGATGCATTACAAATTCAATATCCATCATCGTGTGTGCCTTGGTAACTAATTTTCAATGCTCTCAATATCATCATGCTTGATTTTAAAATGATGAGAAGAAAAAATTCTGATGACCACAACTCGTCCTGCTGCTGGACATACAATATTGAAAATTGAAAGATTGACTGCTGCTCAATTGGATGAGAATGGAGCCATGCATGTTGGTGGTGGTGACAATAAAGGTATCATTATTAATCGCCCGGGAGTTACCGGTAAGTAATCTAGTTTTTAGTCAATTCTTGGATTACCATGTGGATCAAAGAACCTCTTTCTCATGCTTTCTCTCTAACATTTACCATTTTCCCTCTATTTTGGCTCCCATTTATCATTGATTTTTCTTTCTTTTTCCAGTCAAAAGTGATCTTGATGGTAAAGTAGCTCACCTTAGCTTGTCATTTAAAGTATTTCTTGTTAACTCATCAACTACAAATGTCCATGTTGAGGAGCACCGAAGTCTTAAATTTTGGTTCAAAGAAGGAATAACTGAAAACGATCAACTAATGACTGCCCAAGAATTTTTTCGTGATCTAGTCAATCCAAGTGATTTTCCGCGTGATTATGTTGGTTTCATTATGAAGGTTATCAAGCTATTACAGCGTAAATATTTAACCATTAGACAAGTACAACTGGATATGAAACAATCTGAAGAGAAAAGTGAATTACCAAGTCGCCCGGGTAAGATGAAAGCACCAAAACGAAGAAGGTTGATGATAATACCGAGAAGACTTTTTCAAACCAACGATCCATGTTATCAACAAAATACAAATTTAAACACTCTACCAGTCACATAAACATATTTTTCCCAATTGACTTCAATGTCAATTACTCTCTCTTTCTCCGTTTTCTTACAATACAATCCATGCTGTTACTTTCTAGAGCTATTAGTCTCTCATGTTAGTTATCTTCAGGTGAAAAAAATAAGTTTCATCATTCTATCAACTCAGCCTCTCTGAAGATTTACTTTTGATCAATCTTTACCAGTTTTTCATTTACCTTTCCGTTTATTGTCAACTTGTAAGATTCATCTTCCATTACGTAAGCCTTTCCATCTCCATGGTTGACGTTGTCTTATTTATGAGTATCTCATAATATGCTTACAATTACTGCCTGCAATGTATTGTAAAAAAATATTAGTTTCCATGTATCTAATTGAAATTTATAGTTAATGTGATGTGGTTACCTTTACCTTTTAAACTGCAATTACTAAGTAATTCAATATTTCGACTCAAATTTCGAGGCAACTCTTGACTTTGAGTTTAACATTTTTACCCGTTTTTTTAATGCTGTTACAGATTTCAAGTATAAATTTCCGATTGATCTTTTAACCATTTTCATCTTAAATTTCTAACATGCTTCATCAACCTGATCACAATCTACCGTTACTGATAGTCTTTCAATTTAGTTGCCGATATTGTTATTCAATCATTATGGCCAATTGTGAAAAAGAGATGAAACCTTGCAACTTGAAACATCACTCAGATTAGTCTGATTTTTATGAGCAGTTTAAGGATAATCTTGCACTTTATTGATCATCTGTATTCACCTTCTCTCTTCATCATCCTTCTTCCCCTCATTCATTATTCAGCTATCTTGTTATGGTTAACCCTGCAACTCTTAAACTGTTAAACTGTTTCATCAACAATGTTTTTGTTTACTGTTTAAGGTTTCTTCTTCTTCTTCTTTTTTTTCATTTTTCGACATAAATCTCCGGAAGAACCATTATTACCCTGTAATCGATACTTCATTTTGAGCATAGTAATGATCTTTTACATTTTGCCTTTTTCCTTTCATGCTTCTTGAAAAGCTGAACAAAAAAAAGTATTTTTAGTTTTTCCTTTTTCTGCCAAACTCATCCTCTGTCTTTCTGTCATCATTACATTACGTTTTTCACTGATTTGCAAGTTAATTTCATTCTTCATCTCAATTGTTGAGTTTATCAACTAAAACGAAAATGGCCTTCCATCGAAGCGTTCCGAGAAAACATTTCCCTCCGTCCTTGTCACTTTATTTTGTATTATCATTTTATAAGTTTTTGAGTTTTTTTTATTTTTTTTATTTTTCATTTTTCCCTTATCAATCCCAATTCAGACTCGATGGCAACCGTTATTAACCTGGATAGTTTTGGTAATGATTGTGATAAATCTCCACTTGATTTACCGATTCCTCAGATTCAATCATCAGCTCAATCACATTTCACCAATGGTGATTTAAATGATTGTCTCATTGGCAATCATAACTCATTTGTACCACAATCCAATGGTTCTGACTCTTCAGTTGAACACGACAAAGGTTTTCATTGAATATCAATTTCTGAATATTAATCTAACACAAACTCTTGCTCTAACATTTTTCATTGCCTTTATCTAATCTCATCTAACATTTCATCTTAACACCTTAGAACTATAATCAACATGATTGAAAGAAGGAGGATGAAAAGCGATGATAAAAATTGTTGATGATGATGAATCATTGATTTTAATGACACCTACTAACTTAACGATGATCCTTCAATCTAATTTTAGGTTTACTCCAATCATGTTAACTAAATATACTTCTTTTGTAGACTAATAGCTTCTGCTTTTGTTGATTACAATTTTCAATCAGTATTCTGATGTCCATTACTGAATTCATGTTTCACGATAGATTTCAATTGCCTTTTTGTACCCTATTTGGTGATCTAATTTACTCTATTAATTTAATTTACCTTCAACATTAGTATTCTTTAGCCAACTCTTTTCATTGAAAACGTTTTCTCTTCACCTAATCTTCAATTTTTTTAAAAACCTTAATCACAATCACAGTTGAAGTATTACAGTTAATGCTATGCTCATCATCAGTTACCTTTCTTGTATTACCTTTTGTTTAGAGGTTAATCATATGCAAATATGATTAGTTTAACTCAATTTGTTATTCTTCTGTTGTTTTATTAACAAAAAAGGGAAAGGATTGAAAAGTTATTAATATTGTTAAATGTTTAAACTAAATTTATCAATCCAATTATGCTGTTGTAACGGTAGATTTTTAAGATTATCAGACTTTCTCTTTTCTATCGCATAAGTTAATTACTCAATTAACAATCAACAAGATAAGCCTACTAAAGTTTGTTTAAATAAGTCTAAACATCTAAGCTCCAAGATGCTATCTTATTGCATTTATAATGTAAAATTTTCATCCAATTTTACTAACATTGCACCCACTAAATTAACTTTTAATTGATTGCTTGCTTATTAATGTTGAGATAAATGTTTACAATTTATGGAAAGCAGAAAAACTTCATTTATTGTTAACCATCTTTTTTCCTCCTTGTACACCATCAATGCTGCCATATTAACCAAGTCATTAATCTATCTGTAAATTCAATGATTATCTTTCAATTTACTAATTTTGTCTTTTTCTTCATTTGCTATTTAGTTTCCGTGGATGAAGCAGCCTTGGGATCGCTCGTTGAGTTAACTCAAGCTCGAGTCTTGGAGATTATTGAATCATCTTATCCAAATGTAGTTACCTTGGAAGACATTGTCAAGTAGGTTCATCAGCAAAGCCTAAAATGCTAGGAAATACAAAGAAATACTTGAAAACTGTCAATCTCATTGATTCTGAGCTAATTATCACAATTTACTGTATTTTTTCCTTGTTTATTTTCTCACCTTTTCCCTGTCTATTAGGACTACTAATTCAACAGAGGAGGAGGTTAACTTCCACATCACTGATCTTATCTCCAAAAATATCATTGAACCAATGGATAACCTTGGTTTTATCCGGGTCAACCGGAATGATACCCAAGTTAAAATGGTTAAGCAAATGCCCAAAGTACAAAAATCACAGCAACCAACAATTGCCATAATAACAGCTCAATATTGTGAAAAGCTGGCAGTTGATGCCATGATTGAAGATAAAGACACTTATGTTAAATATAAGACGGAAGGTAACATTATTAGAATCAACTTTAACAATGGAAAAAAAGATATCTCCTCTTAAATCATATCTTTTGTCCTACATTTCTTGACTTATTTTTTTTAATTTTTATTTCTTTTTTTGTTTGTTTCTTTTTGCTTTCTCAGGTGAATCGAATGTTTACACTTTAGGTACAATTGGAAAACATCGAGTTGTCTCTACGAAACTTCCAACCATCGGAACAACTCGAGGAGCAATGATTGCTGCTGGTAACACAACAACAAGACTTTTAGGTGATAAAACATTTTTCCTGTCAACAATGATGTTTATCAAGTTTTCAGTTAATTTTTCTTTTGGCTTTTATCCTTTTGGTGATGAGAGACAAGTTAAAACATTCATCATGATCAAAAGATTTCCGTTGACTCTTTCAAGGATTCAGATTGAAACTACAACTTCACTGTTTGCAAATCAAGTTGCTAGCGCGAAAAATTGGATATAAATTAATATTCAAAAAAGTTGCCGGTTAGTTAGGTTGTACATCGTAGTGTATCGGATTGTTTATTTTGCATCTGGCATCTTTTCAGTCTAATGAGCTCCATTATGATCGAGAAAATTTGCAAATTACTTGAATGATAGCCATTTCAGTGGAGTCTGTAAATTTTAAGCATAATCTCATTAGAATTTCATTCTGATACAAATCAAAGTTGATCTTGATCTGCCCTTCTTAATCTTTATCATCAGCTAAAAAATTTGAAACACCTCTAAAGATGAAAGCTAAAGATAAATAAAAATAAATCAGACTGATTTTGATTTGAGTTGACTTCTGAAAAGAAGTAAAAAATTGAACAATAACCAAATCAAACAGTTGATTGACCTTTATTCTTCTTTTGGTATTTTAATTTTTTTTGTAGGTGTTTTATGTATTCTCACACTTTATTTGACGTTGATTCGACTTTTTGACTTGATCACCCAAAAGAATCACAATTTATGCTTTATTTTTATCTATTGTTATTTTTAATTCTAACCTTTCTTTGTTAAATTTCATCTTTTTTAGGCACTTTTCAACATGTTGAACATGTTTTCCTTGTTGGTCTTGGTGGCGGTGTTGCCCATTATACAGATTTTAGTAAACACGTTCGTTTAGGGGATGTTGTGGTTTCAATTCCTCCACCTACTACAAGTAATTCACCTACACACAAACCATACATTTATATACATTGTGAAAAGATTACCAGCTTGGCAGCTGAGGAAAAAGTTAATGGAATGAACGGTGATGATTCTGCTGATGGTTTCACCTTTCGAACTTGGGGTCCAGCAAATTTGGAGCTTCAAGAATTGAGTCAAAAATTGTTGAAAGAGGGAACATCAGATGAAAGTAAAAGAACTTGGGAAACTAATTTAATCACTGGACTTGAGACATTAAAATGTCATGAAACGGATTTCACTCGACCCGCACCAGAAACGGATAAACTATTTATGGCATTAGGAGCAAAAGATGTTTTAGAAGTGATTCATCCTGAGGTTCCTGAAGGTGTTCATGATCCACGAACAAAAGGAATGCCAATGATTCACTTTGGTGCCATTGCATCGGGTCGATCAGCTGTACGCGATGATCAGGTGCGAGCTGAGATTGCAACTAAATTTGGTGTTTATGCTTTTGATTCTGAATTTGACACAGTCGTTGAATCAATCCACGGAAATCGAAAAGAGAAATATATTTTCATTAGAGGAATTTGTGATTACAAAGACGGGACTCGTAAAAAAGAGTGGCAACCTTTCTCTGCCCTAGCAGCTGCATCATTCATGAAATCGATGATTATGACTTTACCTTTAACAGTTGATGAATAATTTGATGGACAAACTCAACCTTTAAGTCAGGAAAATAATCAAACGAAGAGAGTCAAGCTAACCAATCCACTAAGAAATAATCAAAATGAGTTTCAGGTTATATGGAACCTGAGTCAAGGAAAACCCTCAATATTTCCTTTTGCATTTTCTTCTCTTTCAAGTCACCATCTCAAGCCATCATCAAATAACCATGTAAAGCTACTCTATTTAAACTGTGAATCATCAAATTTTTCTAATTTATTATTTGTTATGTTTGTTTTTTTGTGCTTTCCTCGTCATCATTTTCAAGTTATCATCATTCATTTATTTCTTCACTACAGACGCAAATAATACCAGATCTCTACATAACATAACATACATACACAATTTTAAACAAATTAATAATATATACATATATATGTATCAATTTATATAGAAACATATTATCTGGATTCTCCATTCTGGACTCTTGGCTCATGCCAAATGTTTAACAACTGAAGCTACGGAAACCAACCAAAGACAAAAAATTGAGGCAATTGGACAACCTGAATTTAGTTGATTAATCACCAAACAAGTCATTTTATGGGGCAAAATTCAATATTAATTATGTTAAAGGTTTCAAAGAATCTTTTTCATCATTAAACTGGTCAAATCTATTCAACTCAGACATGCAAAATCAACTTTTGGTTTGTGAACGCTGATGGAGTTGATGAACGCTGAATCCAGATGGCGCCCCTGTTATTAGCATTTTTGTTTATTTTGAGTTCGTTTTAAATCAAAACCTGATGTGATCATTTACAATGATTGACAATTAACCAATCTTCATGATCTTTCAACTAAAGCTCAGTTCAACTAAGAGATTAATACTTGGAAAGAGAAGCAAAATGTTGCAATTGTTTAAACCATGTTGATTGTGCCAAATCATCTATTTTGTTTTTCTTGTTAATACACATAGTATTTCCTATTCAGCAACACACGATTCACCTGCATCATTTTCCCTCCACACTAGAATAGCTTTGGTGACATAAGCTTTCAATAATTGCTTCAACCGCATTCACAAGTGCATAAGCTCAAAAATTGTAATAATTAAGACGATATTTGTTTAACGACAGCAAAAAACAACGACACTAACCTCCAATTAAAAGCTAAATTTTACCAGGCAAACATACCAGCCCTTAATATCCAAGCAACTTAACTAATAATTTCCGACAAAACTGATTTGCTCATCATTTTTTCCCCATTTCAATTGTAATATTTTCATATGGTTTACAGATTGGTGCTATTGAGCCTAAAAGTTGAACACATTTTCACCCAAATCATCAACTTAAATCTGTAATTGTTAATATTCATTCGTCTTCTACTCAACACTTATCACTATTTGGTTGCTCATCTCAATACAACTGAATACTTCTTAAAGCCAATGATTACTCAAAAACATTTTGGACTGATTCATGATAACCCAACATAACCTTTCCTAAACCAAAGCTTACCAGAGATATCGGACTGAAAACGGAAATTGGACTTTAAAATAAAATCAGTATCGCATTCAATTACTGATGACAATTTAACTAAAAAATATGCATTAAAAAGGATCCATTTCAGCCCAACAACTCGGATCAAAATGGATGAATAACAATCTAATCCATAATTTTTCTGGACTTCATCTACCATGTTGGATCAGAATATTTCATTTATATAAAGACTATCAGGATTATCGAAGGAGATATTACTTAACTGGAGAAACTTCATGAAAGAAAATTATCTAATATAATTACTTAATTAACTAGTTCTGGCTGATTTTTATTTTGTATTCTGTGAATCTGAATTTTATCAATTTTTCCTTGTCTCCTAAATACCTCGTAATAATCCTAAATATAATATTGATTAACCTTGATAGAGACAGAAATTAATCTAATCTGTATTTATATTTTCATATTATTTATGTTATTATAATCATTTAGTTTATCATAATTTGATTGAATACAATTCAATTTGCAAATAAAGCAACTCAGTCAAGTGATTTAACTCTTTTCTTTCATTTGAAACTAACTCAAAATGTAGAGTAGCTTCATTGAGATGAAAATAATTTATTAATTGTAATATTAAACATAACCTAGTTGGTTGATTAATTTAAATTATAACCAATATTTAGAGCATTTCAAAGTGCCATTTAATAAAAAGTGAAGAGTTAATTATAAGCCAATCAAAGACAATAATTAACAAGTTTATGAAGTGAATGCTTTTGATTTGATTGTTTTCAAATGTGTAATGGTTAAAATGATCAACTCAACAATCATCAGCAATCAAGCTTATCCAAGAAAAAATATAAAAACATTAATTAATCATCTATTTTCAGTTTTTTAGACTCAAATAAAACAGTAAATCATCAAGATAATCAAGTTAATTCATTACCTGTTAACCGAATTGCCGGACTTTTCCTCAAACTTTAATTAACAAATCATTTAAAGTCAATCACTTGTTAGCTTCACTAAAAATAGATCTCAAAATAATCATAATTAATATCAATCGGTTCAAAATAATTGATAGTAAAATGATGAAAATGTTAAACACAGATTTTCAGTGAAAAATAATTTGAAAGCAGCAACCCAAACATTAGGTTTATTATCAAGTCTTAAGTATTGATATTTAATAAAGCGATTGAGAATCGTTTAATCGGTTAAATTGTTGAGATAATGCTTTACATGATTAAGAATCCGGAATACGATTCCAATTTTCATCTGATGAAAAATAAGCTTGGAAATGAATATTTGATCAAACTGGTAAAAGTAACAATCTCGGTTATTTTCTGGTTCACTTTCCTTTTTTTATTTTATTTTCTGGTCTATCTTCTGGTCTTTCCAATCTTCACTGGTTGATTAAACCGACAATAAAAATGGGTTGCCATTAGTGAATATGAATTGATAATTTTATAATTTTGGGTGAGTGATTATCTGGTAATGGTCATAACTGCACGAGAAAAGACAGTTGATCAATTTTGAGTAAAAGTGTATTCATTTCAAATCTTCGAATGCATTTTATTGAAGATTGATGAGAAGAAAAGAAAGAAAAGAAAGAGAAATGTTGGAGAGAACAAGAGAGAAAGGTAAAGTTGTTCTCTTATCTCCCGGAGGGAAGTTTACAGGGTGGATCCTTCAAGAAACGATTGAGTGTTTAGTTGAAAGTCAAAACTGGTTTCAGTGTTGAACTGATCACCATTAGGTTAACATCAACTATTGGTTCACCTTTTTTTTATATCATAATGTGTTTAAAACTCTGATACATTTGTATTGAGAATCAGTTTGAAAAAGAAATCCTTTTTGTTGCCAATTGCCTAACATTGGATTGGTTATTGAACATCTCATGACTGTCATCGTCTGACCAAACGGCTGACTATTTACAATATCTTTGTCTATGTTTCATGTTGTTTTGAGCCATTTTTAACCTTTTTCAACGGATTATTTTTGTTTATGTTTTGCTTCTTCTCTTTACCATCACCAAATTTAATGAAACATCGTCATCTTTCGATATCATCATCAGTACCATTCAGCGTTTTTTTATCATTGTTTACTTATTTCAATGAGTTAACCTTGCCTAAAGTGTTACAATAAAGGGTAAGATCATCATGTTCGTCATTCTTTTAATATCTTCAATTTACATTTATTGTTAATTTGGTTGATATTTACTTTGATAACGTTTTTTCTTTAATGAATCTGCTTCATTTGGATATAAAACCATCAAAATCATCAAGTGTCTTTAAGATCATCATTACCATTCTAATCAACATTTTCAAATAATAACCATCAACTTGAGAAAAAACGAAAGTATTAGATGCAGCAATATCTTTTATTCAGGTGTTGACATCAAACCATTCACCAATTTACTTGAATTTAGGTAAACAATATACTAATCAATAGAATCTAACTCTAGTTTGAACAACTAGCTGGTGATCAAGTAAAATTATAAACAGAACTGAAGTTTAATATCAACATGGATAACAATAATGGAAATTGTTGCGTTTGAAATATAATACTTTACATTGAAATCATCTTGACTTGGATTAGAATCACTAACAATCTTCTATCTTTTTAATCTGCTTTCAGTTGGAAAACAAAACTAGATCTAAAGATTAAATTGTTAACTGTTGAAGCCGTCTAAAAGCAATTAAATATGGTTACAAATACAGAAGCCAATTCATATGTATCGTCGGTTGAATGGGCAGAAGAAGGCGTTCAACTGAAAGATTTTGCTCGTAAATACAAATTACCCAGTGTTGGTCGAGTGATTAAAGGTCACTACGAGGGGATAGGTGTTCCTAGTTTGTCTTGTCCATCTTCTCGTCAAACAGCTTTTTGGCTAAATGGTGGCCAAGTAATTAAAGTTGCTGCCCAATGTGTAAAATTTAAAGAGTCTCGTGGTTATCATGGATCAATAGCATCTAGACCAGTCCCATTTGGTCCTAGATTGGCAATTCCTGACAATTATGATGGTTTCTTTGAGATTTTATCTGAAGAAGGTCGATCTGTTCGATGTATTGAGAGTGTCAATGAATTGGTTAAGCGATCACCTTCATCAGTTTTAATCCGAGAATCAATTAAAGTGTATCTACCTAAAGGTGATAATGAAAATGTTGTTAGTGATAAAAGTCGCTCACTAGCCATCGGTGAAGTGTTAACGCTAGTTAATAGTGAATCAGATAACATCAACAACAACCATATAAAAACTAACAATAACATTAATAGTAACAAGTCATTCTCATCGTCACCAATCGACCCTTTATCAACAGCACCCACCACATCCTCACCTTGTGATAACCAAGTCAACACCAATTCTGATTCTTCAGTGTCAACATCAGAATCAACTTCTTCCTCGGAATCTTCATCTTCCTCGCCATCACCAATTTCATCAACTTGTTCCTCAACAACCGAATCATCATCTTTTGGAGTGAAATTATCATCGCCAGCATCTCCAACCCATTGTCAACCCGGGACGATAATAACAACCACATCTTCCTCATCCCAAACAAAGTACATTAAAGGTTATACTGGTAAAGGAGATATTGTTTACCTTCCCATTGAAGGTAAAGGGCGTTTCAGTCCCATAGCCAAAGAAGATTCAATATCCGGTGTCCATAGGATATCTTCTCTGTTGACCAAAAGGTTACCCTTAATGGTACGTCTGGTTTTTGGACGTCCTCCAGCAGGCTTTAAATCATTCACACCCGAAATGAGACTTTTTTCAATCTTTTCGGAAGATTATCTTATGGCACTGCCAGTAACAAAGGAATCAGCCCCTGTAGTAACTGTTCCAGTATCAGCTTCATTAAAGATTGTGGTCCCTAAAAATGGTAGTTCACTGTCAAACCATAGATACCATGATATTCTGATTTCTCGTTTCAACGAGAAAACATCAGGTTCACCCAATTCCTTGTTACCCAATCGTATACAAGTTTGTGAAGGTTCATCTCTTGGTAAAAGGTTAAAAAGCAATTGGAAAGAAAGTAACATTCCATTGTCCGGTGAATTAAACAGTGATGCTGCAGTAACTAGTGAATCCGTGAATTACAGTCACAAGAAGAGATTATTCCAATCAGATTCATTGGATTTTGTAAACAACAACATCAACAACACATCATCAAATGAAAGCGATAATGTAAAAAATGTAGACTCTGATTTGACTGAAATAAATGGTGGCCTGATGGGCATTGATGATGAACCCAATAATACTTCAAATGGTAAAACAAATGAAAGTGATGATTTAAATGTCGAGGAAGAAGACGCGGAAGATAATGATGGCTCTTGTTATGATGAAATTGACCAGATTTATGATTATGTTCGAGGTTTTGCTCCACTTCCAGAGAAACTTCGACCATCTCGTACCAGCAATTCAGATTCACCTCCTGAACCGCCACCAATAGAAACAATACCAAGCCTAGTTACCCATCAACATCATCATGGCAATCCTCATCATCCATCCTATCCATCTCATCATCATTCAAGTTATCGACGCTTATCTTATCCAACTGTTTTCCATGAAATTTTACCCAAAATGGGATTATATGAGAAAAAAGTTTCCCCCTCTGAGCATATTTATGAGAAAGTTCCTCTTTCATCTGGACATCATCGGCCTGAGAAGAGATATCACTCTGGAAATATCCGATCAAGAGAAAACTCTTATCATCACCAGCAATCTTCTTCATCTCACAATCACCATGGACCAAGAATACCAATGAGATCTAATAGTACAGGGAAAATGTATCTACCCTTGAATGGATTACCTGTTCATCCTCACCCAGGCCATTTATCCTCATCTAATCATCATTCTTCCACTCAACTTCACCAACTTCATCCATTGCACCAGCAACACAACAATCTTCATCATGCCCCTCTAGCTAAACCAAAACTATTTATTAAATCAAATCATCAGCCATCAGCTGGTCCATTCACTAATGGATCAAATGGCAACTCTAATAATAACCGAAAGACTAACAAATTAATGAGAAATGCCAGAGGATTATCACTTACCAATGAAAACTCTGCTCCTTATTACAACAACAACAATGAGAATGATAAAGATTTAATCTTTAACAACAATAACATCAACAATAACTATCATGGAATCAAAGTCAATACTAACGATATTAACAAGTGGACTTGTCGATCAAGCCGATCATTAACGACATCACCTTTATTCAATATACGATACAAATCATTGACCAATCTTCACTTCATCAATCCACTAGCCAATTCATCATCTTCCAAGGGATGTTATGATCACCATTCAAACAATACTCTTGCCTCATCCAATTCATCGGGTTGTAAAATTTCAAGTGGATCTGGACGTTCAGTAGAGTCACCAAGTGATACCAAGGCCAAAAAAACTCGCAAATTATCCCGTCCACTATCCTTTAGTAACCTATTCTGGGATCTTAAAAATGATTTAATATCATCATCTGCCCATCATAACAATAACAACACAATTGAATCCATTTATCCTGATCCAAGGATATCATCAAGTCCAAATGGAGGTGAACCGAGTGCCATGGTATTAACACAATTAGTTAATAATGTGGCCTCCAATAGACGAGTGGGAACACTTTATTTGTAAATTGAATAAATTATTTTACCATTAATACTTGTATCATCTTGAGTAAAAAAAAGCATTGAACAATCGTTTCTCTCAACCTGATCATCGAGACATTTTCTGGAGGAGATAAATTCATCGTTTTTTTTCACTCTTGCTCATTCAAATTACTAAAGGACTGAACCAGGGAAAAAGATTGTAAAGATTTAAACCAAATCAACTCAATTGGTTATTCATGAGATTTGTCATTCCAAGTGATATTCAAAATTGATCAAAGCCCAATGGATTCAGGAGCAGCAAAATATTACATTCAATTTCTATGCAGCAATAGAAATGATTGAACCAGTGTTGAATCAAATTGTCTCGTTTCCTAATTATCAACCATTTCTGTTGGTCCATTTAATCATTGAATTTCTTACCATGTAATAATATTGTGCCAACGTTTTCACCTTCTTAATTTCACTTGAAATCTTTTGTCTCGTTTTTTTGTAGTCTTAAAGAAACGGCAAAAAATGATTCCAATTTACCTTGACTCCTACTCATGTTCAACTTATTAATAACAATTTACCAAGTCAATTTAATTATCTTCATCTTCTTTCACTGCAATTAATTAAATGCCATCATCAACTCTACCTTTTTTTTAATTGTCAGAGTTTTTTTCTTTCTTTCAATTCCAACACAATGAAACTTTTAGCTCAACAGCAGCAAGAAAATCATCAAGTGAAACATTCATCAATAGTCTTGTTTTGTAATGAATTTAATATCATTTGAAGCAATTAAACGGTCTCAAATTGCCTTTAAACAATTAACAACACTAAACACAAATGAATTTCAACAAGATTTAAACATTTTCAAATAAAGGCCAAAAAAATTGACTTCAATTGCAAACCACAAATCACAGAAAATGGCTTTTCTTCTCGTTTCTCATTTTACCAGATTAAACAATTGTTAAATTGTATTAAAGGTGATGATTGTGATTAAAAAAAACGGTAAAAATGACCTTAAATGTTGAGCATGAAGCAAAAATTAATAAACAATCAAGAGTTAAAATAAGGTGCAGAATTGATTGAAAACAATCCTTCAGAGTTAACATAATGTTTCAAGTTTTCACTTAAATTTTCTGGTTCTTGATTCATTGATAAAACCAGAAAAAATAGCTTTTGATGGATAAGAATGATGATGATGATGATGATGATGATGATGATGGAAAGTAAGAAGATAAGAATACTTATCCTTGGTCCTTTAAAAGTCCGTTTAAACATTTTTTGGTAACTTTTTTTTCTCTTGATCTTGAAACTTCCTTTCTTCTTCTTCTTCTTCTTCTTTTTTTTCATCCAACTCAGTTTTTTTCATGATTCTCTTCACCCCTGTGAAGGTAAGGTAAGAGGAGGAGAAAGAGGGAGTTTAAGATGATGATGATGAAGAAGATAATAAGCCTACCCAGTGAGCCGGTTATCTGAACCATAATTTGGCTTGACTTGGCAACATTTGCTGTCCCTTAAAATATGATCAATAGGTTGACTATTTGGTGTTGATCAATGGAAAAGGTTTCCAGTTGGTTGAACAATATCAATTAATTTTCTGGGTTCATCTCAATGTTTCATTGAAATTAAATGTTGAGATACATTTTTGGATTCCTTTCCACTTTTACCAATTTTTTTATCACTTCTGTCTTCATCATCAATGGAAAGATTAAAAGTGTTTCTCTCAAAGATACCTCACATGTGGTTCAATTGAAAGTTATCTGTTGAATACAGAAACAACAAAAAGCAGGAGTTCTTTACCTGGTTAGATAACCTTTACATGTTTAGGTAGTTTAAAGGTTACTTGACAAGGTAATCTGAGAAAGATGATGAGAAACAAATGATGAGAATGATGAAGAGAGTGAGAGAAGTGAAGGTAAAGATGACGAGATATGCTTAAATAATACTTAATCAGAAAAATAGGGAAGAAGATGATTAAAAAAGATATATCATGATGAAACTGGTTTGTTGAGTTTAAAATTTGGTTACTTCTGCCTTCTCTTTTCTCCATTCCAATTCTCTGTTCCAATGATATCAATATTTTAGTCAATATTTCAAGTTGATTCAGTAGTGGCATGAAAATGAAAACAAGAGAACAAGCAAAAACAAAAAGAAAAGCAAAACTGGTTAACATTCACAGTTTTACCAGAAAATAAACAGTTCACACACAGTTTATTAAGATTACTAATTTACCAATCAATTTAAAGAATTGCCTTTTTCAGGAAATTCAATTCCTTAAGGCCAGCAATCAGTTTAAATTATCCTTAAATTACTGCAAATGATGCATTTTCAATTTATCCCTTCAATCTTAAATACAAATCTTGGACTTTGTTTTATATTTTCTGGTTAGCCTTTTTCTGGTTACATTTCAATTTTGGGTTTTACTGCAAGCAAGTCAAATATTCAAACCATAAATGATGACAATTTTGTGGAGAGAAGGGAAAAAACAATGAAATGAATTACATGATCAACTGAGAATTTTGAAATGTAATATTTTCTTCCTGTTTGTAAAAATCTGGTTTCATTTAAAAAGCAACTTTTTTGGCCAAATTTTTCATTTTATTGTTGTTCAAACCTTAAATATTAACTGTGAATTTGTTTCCACGCTCATTCTCATCTTTCTTCATCATCTTCATTGGATTATTTGCTTTTTCATCTAATTCTGTCTTTCATTTTTTCTCCTTCCTCATTTTGCACCATTGAGCTATTACAATTTTTACGCTCTTCTTGTTCCACTTTTCGCGATTGAAACTGAAGCTTGACATTTTTTTCCTACAACCACTTTATTCATTAGCGACATTAATTGTCATATTGAGCCTTTTTACTGCATCTTGATGGTCAAAGATGGACTTAACCAGGCGCTGGTTGAGGATGATTTTTGAAGATCAGTAGGAAACATCATGAAGAAGACACTCAAGGTTGATGTGTGAGTGTTTGACTGAATTTTTGTGTGTGTTTTTTTCTTGCGTTAACACTTCTTGTAGTTAATCTGCAAGGTCAGTTCAAAGTAATATTAATATGATTACTGTGGTCGTTTATTAAATTGTAAGTGTATGTGTGTGTGGGATTATTCAGACTAAATTAGGAGTTGTGTTATTGTCTGTTATTGTGTATTATTGTAATGATGACATTGAATTGGAAAGAAGAAGATGAAGAAAAGGTAAAAATGAATCAAATAATGTAATACTAATCACATTGTTGGAGAAAAAATAACTCAACTGTGATTATAATTGTGAGTGTTTACTTTCCCTTCAAAATTATGAAATGAAACATAATGTAATACTGTGAAGGTCCCTAACATTGAATGATTGTGCAGTTTCGCAGTTTCTTAGGTGGTTACAAGTGTTGATTGTTTTCATTGATTCCTGTGTGGGAGATTTTATAAGGTGATAATCAAGTTAATTTTGCTATTTGTAACAATTAATACATCAATTTCAAGACGGGAAGAAGGTCTTAAGGTGACGTTGAGCGATTGGAAAGCAAAAGATGGACAGAAGATGACGATTGGGAAATATATTATCTATTGGTTCCAATGATTTTCTGGATGACAATTAGTCTTTATTTTTACCAATCAGGATATGGACACAATTGCGAAGAGGATTTTGAAAGAATCAACAATTATTTGATTGTACTGGAAAAATATGTTTAACAATGAAATTTTACATGAGGAAGTTTCAAGTTTACAGTTACGTTATCGACTGTTGTAAAGTCATTGAAAAGCAAATTGTAAAGGTTATAATCACAATGAACCAGGAACATTATTATAATTGTTAATGTACAGTGATTAATAGCAGTGAAATTTATCTTAAGTGATTAACATTGAATTTGGAGAGAGAGAGAGAAGCTTTCATTTTCATAATTCAATTGAGTTGATGGCTTGTTGAGTATAAGCAATATGATGAAAGCACGATCAACAACAATCAGAAGCTGATATGGATGCCAATCAATAAACGTCAAAAGGAGTAATGAAAGAGTTGATCTCACCCATTAACTGATGTTTCTCATTGAGAGCCGATGAACGTAAAGTAAAAGTATAAGGCGAACAATAATTTTGAAATGTTTTTTGTTCTACCTGTTTAATGGAACAGTAAAGCAACTTAATGGAAGACAAAATGGTTATGATCTTGAAAGGATTACCTTCAATCTGTATTCATCGTTCAGACTGTATATGTGTTTATCGTTTCTCCTTACATGATGAACATTTCAGGAAGAAGAAGAAGGATAAATGAATAATGAAATAATAATAATAATATAATAATAATAATGATAATTTCAATAATGATTAGCTGGAATAATTTAAGAGAGAGAGAAAAAAATTGAACGGAAAAAAGAGAGGTTAAGAGAGTAAATCAAAGGGAATTAAAATGATAACCTTGATTATTGGTTAAACCTTCATTATTCATGGTAATTTGATTAGTGGCGTGAATTTCATTTTCATCAATATTATTATTTGGCTATCAGATTAACAAATTGTGTTGTTGCCCAAATTGTTAATTTTTACTGGTGCTTCTGCTGGTTACCAGATAAACCATTATCACTTTGAGGTTGTTGATGCATACAAAAAGGCCAAATTTTCCTTTTCAAATTCACCCTTTTCTTCAGGTAACCATTATTGATATTGATTTAAGCTTCTCATTGATTCATTTCTCGGTTCAGATTAATCATAATTAAGCTTGACTTTCCAACATTAATTGGATTATTGAGGAGAGAAACAAACTGGCTCCGATTGAAGCAAACCTTGATCGCTTGGACGATGTACAATGATCATTGATACAACTTGCACATTACTTAAACACATTAAAATTACATAACATTAATAATACCTATAATTATCAAATTGTACAAAAACCTTATTAATTAGGTGTTCATTGATAGTTTGGAGTTTTTTTACGACAAAAAGGTTTAAGCTTACCTTGTCTCACTTGGCTTAGTTAACCACTCGATTTAGATTTACTCAATTAGCTTCACTTTAACGGCTACAATTAACACTCTTGAACGGCAAGAGTTACATTTTGGACTAATTTTAGTCCAATTTAATTGATTCAATTCAATTTACGCAATTTATTTAATTCGGATCAAGGCTGATAATCAATCAACAAGTGACTATTGATCGAGACTTAACCTATTGTCACTAAATTATGTCAAAATAGCAGAAAGGGCTAATCTCACGAAATAACAATTTAAGAGGGAAAATTGTGGTTTGGCTTTACAATTTTTTTTCCTCTTTCATTTCTTTCTTTCTTTTACTGTTAATTATATGATTGTGATAATGTTATTGTTAATATTGATGATAATCGGGCCGGAAGTATTGGTCAAGTTCAATCAAATGATAGTCTAAGGTGTTTCATTATTCAGCTCAAGTGAACAATAAGTATACAATAAGTGAGTATATCAGATGAATCATTGAATTGAAAAGACAACTCTTTTTTTACCTCCTTTTTTTCTGTGTTATTATCAGAGAAATAATCAACAATGATAATGATCAAGTAGGATACCAAGGAAGTGATGAAGAGGAGAGGATACCTTTTAATTATGAAATAAGACATGATGATCATGGCCATCAATGTATGATGAGAGTCTTAAAATCTAATGATGCAAAAATGAAGCCAACAAAGGAGTATGAAAAGAGGATTATTGTCATTTTGGATATAAAGTTATGGTGATGTCTCTCTTTCTTTTTGTCTTTCCCTTCCATTCTTCTTCTTCTTCTCATCATCATGGTCTCATCTTTCTTACCTACTATCAGTTTGTGTAATAACAGTTATTTGACTTCAAATATGCTTTTTTCATTACCTGAAGCTCATTGCGATATCTTTCACTAAAAGATTTTTTTCTTTCTTTTAATTTAGATATTACATCTTTAACTGTTGATACGTTTGGATATTTTGATCAAGGCTTTTCATTTATTATGTAGTCGTATTTTTCATGGCAAGCTCAGATTTTATATCAATGCATTTTTACAAGTTCATCATTCTGAAGAGCTGATAAAGGCTTGCAAATGTATTTTTTCAATGCAAATCAATGGACTTGCCTTAGGTTTATCTTTCTGCATGAAACCACATGTAAAAAGAATGCAAACTGCATAGGAAATGAAGAGCCTTGATTCTGATTACCGAATATCGTTATTATCACTCGGGTTGTTACTTTGGTTACCTTTTTACAAAGCCAATGCCCAGGTAGTTGAACTTTTTCCACACATTTAGTATCAACTTCGTCACCAGCTGATGGGACCACCACCTAATATGAGGTCAAATGATTGATAAACCTTTTCTTTGGCAAAATCAAGAATAAACAGGAAACCAATGAGCTTTTATCTAACTGTTGGTGCGATTATGATTGCATCAAAAAAGCAAACGATCAACAAGGAGTAGTCAACAATTAGCTTATCAACTTTAATAGCTCAACTTTTTGAAAAGATTACCTGACATTCCAGGAAGTTGATTGTCACCAATATCACCATTGTCAACATAACACCGTATTCATTATCAAACATTGTCTTCCCAGTTGAAAGAAGCAAATAAAATAATAATTAGACAACAAACCAAAAGGTAAGGTTGTATACCAATGATGTGACCAAACCCAAATTGAATCATGTGTCTACAGTGACGGGCTTGGTTATAGTCAACATCATCATCATCACCATCAAAATTTTTGATATCTCAAAGGCCTTTTCCCTTTGTTGCTTATAATTTTGATGTTAAGACGATGACAACTTTTACTTAAACAAAAACATGATCCTAATTAGCTGTCAATGATCTTTAACAAGGTAACTCCATAATAATTACATTGATTAAAATCAGTATTATCTTGTTTCTTTTCCCACTCTTGAATCTTTACAGGAAAAGTAACATGAGTTCAGTTTAAATATTTGTAGCTTAATCTACTCCCGATTAACTAACCGTTTAACATTTAAATATTCAAATGACTGTCAACCATCTAATATCATCACCATTATCATCATTGAAACAAAAACCTGTTGAAACATACATCAACAGATTGTAATATATTTTTTTTGATCGCCCTTGAGCTGACATTTTATCACCATTAGGTCAAGTTTATTGATAAAACAAAATGATAAACAAAAAGAGTGATTATCACCATTTGTATCATTGATTTGTTCATTTGCTTTGCATATCATTATTATTTAATAACTTCAACCCAAGCAGAAATAATATTGTCCTTCATTTTCAATGACCATGAAATTGTTCACAAAAAAATTATCACTTGGAAGAAACAAGCCGAAAGAAAGCAAAAATAATTGTATTTCCAGCAAACAAACAAACATCATCATTTAAAATTATCTCAAGATAATGGTGATGATATTGGCGGACAATAAGAAGCGTAAGAAAAGTTGATTTCAATTGAGTTAATCTAATTGCTATCAGAAAAAAAATTGAAGGTAACACTTTGATTGAGAAAAGTAAAAGCTTCACCTTTGTTCCACTGTGATCAACATCATGTTGACCAAAAACTGTATTAGGTGTTCATTTCATGGCTCCTTCGTGATGATTTATTCATCATATCATCTTCACTATAATTAATTGTTATTAATAACACGCCTGCACGGAGATACACACAAATATAACGTTTAAACAAACTGTTAACAACATTTTTCACCTTCAATTGATTTACAGGGAAAGAATGGTTACGATGAATATTTTGCTGATTTTTTTTTCAATTTTCTTGATGAAGGACAACCAACAGATGATCATGATGGTGATGATAAGATGACATTGATTTACATCGATTATTCTGAGGTGAAGATGAAACATCAACTGCCAATGACAGTGTAAGGTTTATACGGAGGTTGTAATGCTCAAGATTGGTTAACCTTCAACAACCTTTTGATATTTTGCAAATTAAATCACTGAATCCTAATTCTGATCTTTTCTCTATCTTACAGTTTTGGTGTTTGATTGTTGAAATCATTTCAATGCTATATTGTTATTCACCTTTATTGTCCAACACTAACAAGACTAAAATGAATGGCTATTCAAGAAAATGATTTACAACTCATGATGCTGCTCGGATGATTGTTGATGGTTACTCGATAATTGATGAATGATTTATCTTTTTCAACCTTTTCCTAACTGGACAATTATTGTGATGATTAATAGGTTTGTTGATTGTTTCTGGTCTTGATTAAGATTGTTTTTAATGCTTTTCCCTGAATTACTCTTGTTCTTGTTTTTATAGTTTTGGTCAAATTTTTGCGCATTTAATTGGACTTTCCTTTCAACTTGATTTGATTGACTGATTAACTTTAGACCCACCTTGTTAACAGTACGTTAATGTATGCAAAGTGGATTAGATTTAAAAATGATTTGTACCTCGTTGCTGTTGAAGGTGGTTTTAAGTCCTTTACCTGATCCATAATAAAAACGATATTCGTAAATGACCTAAAAATGGTCACAGTGGACACTTCCGGGCTTATCCTTACAGATCAACGAAACCATTAAAAAAAGGTAATTTCATTTCGTTTTTCAACCAATTTTTACAATCGATTACTAATCATTTTTTATCCTTTTTTAATCAGTGATCAAGTGAGGAAAGTGAAAGAAGAGGCAAAAAAGGGAAACGCAGAGGAAGAGATGAAGACGATGGAGATCATGATGATGGACAAGAGCATGAACATGATTTAAGGTGAGTTGGATTCATTAAAGAAGACAACTTGAAAAGGAGGAAAAAAGAAAGGAAGAACAAGTTGAAAGATGAGAAATGAAAAGTGAACTGAAGACGTCCACAGATTTGAATAAGCTTGTTTCTCTATTTTTTTTGTAAATCAACTTTCAGATTCTTGAAAAGGTTGAAATTTAAAATGAAAATTGCTAATCCAAACTAGCTGATAAATTTGTTAAACTGGAATGAAACCTTTTCAGATTATCACGGCTCTTTATCCTCATCATATTGCTTTCCCTCTCTTTATCTTCTTCCCAATGAGCATAACAACAATCATAATATAACAATTGTAGTAGCAACAATAAAAGAAAAGTAACCAAAAAAGCATAACACCATTAAAAAAGCATTGGGATTCTTCATCATATCAACTGGTTATCCTGTGTGTGTGTGTGTGTGTTAAGTTCATTGCAGGTCATTTCTGGTTTTGTTGTTCATCTTTGTTGTACTCTTGATACCTGCTACTATAAGGTGTGTTCAGTGTTACTAATGAAACAAAAGTCACTCTCTGTTCATTTCATGGAGAGTTTCTCATTTTCCTGGTTAAACTAGATGTAAAAGAAAAGAGCTGTAAAGAAGCTCAGAAATACTGTAACGTTGGGTTAACAGGTAAACAACAAAATGTCAGTGATGTTTTCATTGGCATTAGCGTTTTGTAAATAAGACAATCAGGAAAAGGATGATAAAAGGTGCCATTTTGATTGAAATAGCAATGGTGATAGGGAGGATAAAGGTAAAGATGAAAGAGGTAAAATAACCATGAAAATTGATGCTCCTGTTGAGGAAAGTAGATACAGATTTTTTTTTCTTATATTTTGGATACGGAAGATAAATTTGATTTCATCTTGTTCATCAAGTCAATCCATCATTTCATTTTTACAATCGTCTTGTTGAACGTTTCAGATTTGGATGAACTGTGTGTGTGTGCTTTTCTTGTTCATTTACCAACTCAATTTGGTTAATGCTAATGTAAAACAATTACTGTGATTATTATGATTGAAATGGGTAAAGAAGATAATAATGGTGATAGACGATGATGATCAACATGATTTTCATTTTGATGATGAACAGCCAAATTTGAAACTAATATTTCTTTTTATCTCTCTTCTTTTGCAGTTGATTGAGAAATAATAAAGTGTAATGATAATGGATCCATTAGTAGGGATGAGAAAGATTTGGCCAAAAAAAGAAGAGGCAACAGAAACAAAATGATCCTAGGTCAACGTATTGTTGATACTATGATAATAACATGTTGATGAAGAGTAAAAAAACAAGGTAAGAATATATTGTTGACCTTTTCATCTTTCTCATCTTGTTACTCCATTAAATTTTATTAACTAGCCCGTATATTTACCTGGTTACATGAAATGAACGAGAGGAAAAAAAGTACAAATCAAAGATTAAGCATGCATGTTATGCCATTACAGACACACTGACAACAAGACCAGTAGACCAAAAGGGGAGGAAAGTTGCGACTCAAGGATCAATCGAAAGATAATGGACCTCGAATTATTGGCAAATTTGACATTTTTTCACTTGAACCAATCGACATATCGGCCTTATCTAATCACAACCAGTAAAGTATCCAATTAACCAGAGAAGGCTGTAATTGAAAGATAAATTGGCAAAAGAACACAAAAGCAGTCAATAATTGAGAAAATTAACATTTTATGGAAATTTGACTATTGACTTTATGCACGAAAAAAAGGTTAATTTAATTTAACTTTTAGGAACAATCAGTTGTATTAATGCCTGGGTCACAGTGGCATTGTCCAAAATTATCACAAATACCATAACCATTACAGTTTCCTGGACAAGCATTTTCATTGATGATTTGATTGACGGGAATACATTTCGTATCGATACAAATACCCAAATAGTCAAAGCCACAAACAGCACCATTAGGTGCATACCCAGCATTTTTCGGTATCAGATCAACGAAATCAAAGGTTACACATCCAATAGGTTCTCTTGTAGTATAGTAAAAAATTTGCCATTTTGATGTATGATAAAAAGCTGCAACATAAGTGACCTCATGTGTCATGTTTGGATCACAAGCAAGTCGACCGCACTCGATATCTGCATAATCACAAAGTACCCCAGAATTGGTTCCATTTACAACACAAGGACGTAACCATTTCTGGTTTAAATTAGCATTAAAACACAACAAGCTTCCTCGTTTAGCAGATCCCTGATTAAAATATGCACAATGAGCATCAGGAGATCCACATTTACCTTTGAAACAAAACCCATCAAGTGCACAACGAACTCCATCATGAACAGTCTTATCCTCAGGACAGAATTGACTTTGTCCATCACAATATTCAACAAAATCACAACTAAAATCAGCCGATTGTCTGCAAATAGTTTCAGATGATGCTTCAGTGTAATGACAAGTTGTTAGATTACAACAAGGACCCGAACCACAGACAGCATTTGAAGTCAAAGTACAAGTTTGTGCATTACAACATGGTCCACAACCTGTACTGCTTGGTCCACAGTCGCACTCTTCATTAGAATGAACAATACCATCTCCACAATAGGAAGGTGCAGCTTCACTTGGTGGAATGGTGAGACACTGTGAAAGTGCTATTTTTTTGAAATAGTTAAAATAAGCAAATGAACAGTTCGTCCAACCCATTACATGTGCAGGGTTATTTGCACCATATGGATTCATTATGCACCAATTATATGGACACGGACAGTAACCTTTATCATCATGTTCCATAGAAAGCTGATGCCCAATCTCATGAGCCAAGTGTGGACCCATTAGCACAATCGATGCTGACAGTTTAAGTATAATAGCTGAATAAAAACGTGCACAGGTTCCACTTAAAGCAGCGCCACCGCCAATTGTAGTATTGTTTGGAGAGTTACTGAGAAAAACCAATGTATAGTTCGAATAGATACTAGTAAAGGGCTCATTACTAATTTTATACACTCTTATATTATTCAGCTCGATACCAGGATGAGTATTTGAGATGCTTCCATGTTCCGTAGTCCACACAATTGTTTCCACCAATGAAATAAAAACATTGTGCATTTTCATGTAATAAGCTGCACCGTTAACTATTTCTCGAGCTATTTGCTTACATGTTGTAATATTTTGTGAATAATGAAGATAAGTGTGATAATCAACAAGCATCACAATTTTAAGGTAATAACGTTCATCTTGACTTGATATTTTTTGAAAAAATATGAAAACTAAAATAACATGAAACACCACTTGTTTTAATGAAACTTCAATATACATTTTAAGCTTTCTTTTACAAAAGGATCCAGTGCGAAACCATCTAACTGAAACAAAACAATTATCGCATTTGCTGATCAAGATTATATAATTTGTCTTTTAGTATTGAAAAGATGATTTTAATTGTTGAAGGAAACATTAATTTAATTTTTCCATTGATACCTCTCGAAATGAATTAGTATTAAAATAAAATGTTGCATATTCCTTTGCTGACTTGTTTATGTACCTTAACATTGTCACCAGTTGTTGATCTTTACTTGTAAAAAATGTCAATTGTGATTAAAAGCAGCATGTAAAAGAAACAATATTCATGTTAATGATGATTAACTTTTACTTTTAGGAACAATCAGTTGTATTAACGCCTGGATCACAATGACACTGTCCAAGATTATCACAACGACCATGACCATTACAGTTTCCTGGGCAAGCATTTTCATTGATGATTTGATTGACGGGAATACATTTTGTATCGATACAAATACCCAAATAGTCAAAGCCACAAACAGCACCATTAGGGGCATACCCAGCATCTTTCGGTATCAGATCATCGAATTCAAAGGTTACACATTGTATAGGTTGTCTTGAAGTATCGTAAAAAATTTTCAATTTTGATGTATGATAAAAAGAAACATAAGTGACCTCAACATTCGTCACGTTTGGATCACAAGCAAGTCGACCGCACTCGATATCTGCATAATCACAAAGTATCCCAGAATTGGTTCTATTTACACCACAAGGATGTAGGCCTTTAACCATGAAATTGGTATGAAAACACAACAAGCTTCCTCGTTTAGCAGATCCCTGATTAAGATATGAACAATGAGCATCAGGAGATCCACATTTTCCTTTAAAACAAAACCCATCAAGTGCACAACGAACTCCATCATGAACAGTTTTATCTTCAGGACAGAATTGACTTTGTCCATCACAATATTCAACAAAATCACAATTAGAATCAGTCGATTGTCTACAAATAGTTTCATATGATGCTTCAATGTAATTACAAGTTGTAAGATTACAACAAGGACCCGAACCACAGACAGCATTTGAAGTCAAAGTACAAGTTTGTGGATTACAACATGGTCCACAACCTGTACTGCTTGGTCCACAATCGCACCCTTCATTAGACTGGACAATACCATCGCCACAATAGGAAGGTTCAGCTTCACTTGGTGGAATGGTGAGACACTGTGAAAGTGCTATTTTTTTGAAATAGTTAAAATAAGCAAATGAACAGTTCGTCCAACCCATTACATGTGCAGGGTTATTTGTAGCAGTTGGATTCATTATGCACCAATTATATGGACACGGACAAGAACCTGTATCATCATGCTTCATAGATAGCAAATGCCCAATCTCATGAGCCAAGATTGAACCCATTATCGCAATCGATGAATCCAGTTTAAGTATAATAGCTGAACTATCACGTGCACAGGCTGCACTTACAGACGCGACACCACCAATTGTACTATTGTTTGGGGAGTTACTGAGAAAAACCAATGTATAGTTCGAATAGATACTAGTAAAGGGCTCATTTTGATTTTTATACTTCATTATATTCTTCAGCTCGATACGAGGATTAACATTTGGGATGCTTCCATGTTCCGTAGTCCACACAATTGTTTCCACCAATGAAAGAAAAACATTGTGCATTTTCATGTAATAAGCTGCACCGTTAACTATTTCTCGAGCTATTTGCTTACATGTTGTAATATTTTGTGAATAATGAAGATAAGTATAATCGTCAACAAGCATCACAATTTTAACGTAATAACGTTCCTCTTGACTTGATATTTTTTGAAAAAATATGAGAACTAAAATAATATGAAACACCAATTGTTTTAATGAAACTTCAATATACATTTTAAGCTTTCTTTTACAAAAGGATCCAGTGCGAAACCATCTAACTGAAACAAAACAATTGTCGCATTTGCTGATCAAGATTATATAATTTGTCTTTTAGTATTGAAAAGATGATTTCAATTGTTGCAGGAAACATTAATTTAATTCTTCCATTGATGACTCTTGAAATGAATTTGTATTAAAATGTTGCCTGTTCCTTCGCTGGCTTTTTAATAGACCTTAACATTGTCACCAGTTGTTGACCTTTACTTGTAATTAAAAGCAGCATGTAAAAGAAACAATATTCATGTTAATGATGTTAATTATGATTAACTTTTACTTTTAGGAACAATCAGTTGTATTAAAGCCTGGATCACAATGACATTGTCCAAAATTATCACAACGACCATGACCATTACAGTTTCCTAAACAAGCATTTTCATTGATGATTTCATTGACGGGAATACATTTTGTATCGATACAAATGCCCAAATAGTCAAAGCCACAAACAGCACCATTAGGTGCATACCCAGCATCTTTCGGTATCAGATTCGCGATTTGAAAGGTTACACATCCAATAGGTAGTCTTGAAGTATTTAACGAATGTTGCGTTCTTTTTGTATACTTCAAAGCTGCATCATTTGTCACGTTTGAAGCACAAGCAAGTCGACCGCATTCAATATCGGCATGATCACAAAGTATCCCAGATTTGGTTACATCTCTACCACAAGGATCCATGTCTTTAAAATTAGAGTTGCCATCAAAACACAACAAGCTTCCTCGTTTAGCAGATCCCTGATTAAGATATGAACAATAAGCATCAGGAGATCCACATTTCCCTTTATAACAAAACCCATCAAGTGAACAACGAACTCCATCATGAACAGTCTTATCCACAGGACAGAATTGACTTTGTCCATTACAATATTCAGCAAAATCACAATTAGAATCAGCCGATTGTCTGCAAATAGTTTCAGATGATGCTTCAGTGTAATGACAAGTTGTTAGATTACAACAAGGACCCGAACCACAGACAGCATTTGAAGTCAAAGTACAAGTTTGTGGATTACAACACGATCCACAGCCTGTACTGCTTGGTCCACAATCGCACCCTTCATTAGACTGGACAATACCATCGCCACAATATGAAGGTGTAGCTTCACTTGGTGGAATGGTGAGACACTGTGAAAGTGCTGTTTTTTTAAAATTGTTAAAATAAGCAAATGAACAGTTCGTCCAACCTTTTACAAGTGTAGAGTTATATTTAGAAGATGGAAACATTATGCACGCATAATTTGGACACGGACAATAACCTTTATCATCATGTTCCATAGAAAGCAAATGCCCGATTTCATGAGTCAATGTTGAACCCATTCTCGCAATCGGTGATGTCAGTCTAAGTAGAATAAGTGAACGAGTTCGTATACAGGCTGCACCTATATAAGCGCGACCGAGAATTGTACTATTTAATTGGTAGTTAGTGAGAAAAACCAATGTATAGTTTCCATAGTAAAGACTACTAGAAAATAATGCATTGTTAGTTTTATAATTTCTCAAATTGGGAAAAAGGATATCAGGATTAGGATTTAAAAAGTATCCATAATCCTCTGTCCACACAATTGTATGCACCAATGAAATAAAAACATTGTGCGTTTTCATGTAATAAGCTGCAGTGTTAACTATTTCTCGAGCTATTTGCTTACATGTTGTAGTATTTTGTGAATAATGAAGATAAGTATGATAATCAACAAGCATCACAATTTTAACGTAATAACGTTCATCTTGACTTGATATTTTATGAAAAAATATGAAAACAAAAATAATATGAAACACCAATTTTTTTAATGAAACTTCAATATACATTTTAAGCTTCTTTTTTGACAAAAGATCCAGTGCGAAACAATCTAACTGAAACAAAACAATTATCGCATTTACTGATCAAGATTATATAATTTGTCTTTTAGTATTGAAAAGATGATTTCAATTGTTGAAGGAAACATTAATTCAACTCTTCCATTGATGACTCTTGAAATAAAATTTGTAATAAAATGTTGCATGTTCCTTCGCTGGCTTTTTTATATAAGCCTCAACATTGTCACCAGTTGTTGACCTTTACTTGTAAAAAATGTAAATTGTGATTAAAAGCAGCATGTAAAGAAATAATATTCATGTTAATGATGTTGATGATGATTAACATTATGGTGAAGAGGAACAAACGAGTATATTAGTTACACAGTAACCTTATCATGAAACTGAGGCCAACAAATTGGAATACATAATCAACTCTGTAAACCTGGTTCAACCATTTTCCCATTGTTGAACCTAAAAAAAGAGGCTTGAAACAAAGCAATAAATAAAAGTTTACTTACCTGGTGAATTCAAATAAAATTGCATTTCTTAATAAACCATTTCTTCCTTGAACTTGTTTAACCAATTTGATTATATATTTAAGTAAAAAAAACGCAATTACAATTACAGGCAAACAAAGCGATTCACCCGATCAATCACTTTCTTGTCCAATCCTTTTCATCTTGTACTACCAAATAAAAAGAGCGCGCCACATATGAATAGTAAAAGTATTAAACCCAAATTAATAGACATAATTGCTATCATCATAGCAATTTGATGAATAAATTGTCTGTAACTAATTGTGCAAATAAAGTACACAATGGTCCAAGAGCAAAGGGTATAATCAAAAATCAATGATGTCATAAAATGAAAACAAGAAATGAATCAATAGACGAGAAAGATAATGTTTTATGAAAAATTGATTATTGACTTTATACAAATTGATCACTAATTATATAGAGAAGTTAAATTATACTATCAGAGCAATCAGGTAAATTATAGCCTAGTGGACAATGACACTGTCCAAGATTATCACCAAGACCATAACCATAACAGTTTCCTGGACAAGCATTCATTGATGATTTGGTGAACAGAAATACATTTTGTATCGATACAAATACCCAAATAGTCAAAGCCATTAGGTGTTAAACCTATTTGCTTCACAGTTTTTGGGTTAAAATTTTCTGGTTGAAAATTTACCAGAATTTTTTGTCCAATTTTTTGGTTTAAATTTTTCTGCTTCTCTGAGAAGTTTTTTTTCTCAGGTAATTTCCCTGGTTTCGCCTTTGATGGATAACCAACTTTTGGTCATTCGTTTAACAAAGCAATTTACGATTCAATTTGGTTTAATTAACCAACATTCATTACTAGATTAACTTGAACAATTGTTGACAATTTATCAAGGTTAAATGATCTATGGTTTTAGGGTGACTTTAATTGACTTGAAAACCATTTAAACTGGCAATTACGGTTGAACCTTGATAATCAAGGTGAATAACATAATCAACTTACAATTGCCTTTCAATTCATTTTCACCTTTCCTTCCCTTTATTACTCAATTAATAACATAGATTTAACATTGTTAACATTTACATTATTATTAAGGTAAGTTTAATTTGATAACTAAATTGTCTTTGTACATTTACCAAGGCTAACTACAATCTGAATACATTAATAAACTCAATAATCATCTTAAACACTTTTACAATTTACTTCATTTGGCGTTTTGTTTAAAGAAACAAAGGGAATCATTGGATTCGCAATTAACAGTTTAATCAGCTAATTCATAAACTACTTTTTACTTTTGACCTAAAAATTGTTTAATCAATCATTGATTAATCCTTCAATTAGTTGGTAATTTGATTAACATTGCTAGCCATAACCAAAAGAGTAATCATTTTCGGGATTTGTTTTACTTTGACTTACTCATTGAGAAGTTGAAGGTTAAATCATTGTTTAATCATAATTGGAAAACTCTTTTAGGTTCAATTATAATTAAATGGTCATTTGATGTTCATTGATTGTTAAACAATCAAATTGTATCATTCAAGTAAATTGCTGATCAAACTGTTGCTCTAATGTTAAATAAACTGACAATGACCAGGAATAAATTATTGGATAGATTAGTGTAATCTGGATTTCAAGCAATTCAATGAGAAATTGATGAAAAATGAAATATCTCAGGTAACATGTTATATGAATGCTAAACGATTTAAACAGGTTATTCAGTTTCAAGTCATTATATCTAAACTAATTTTATAGAAACACAAATAAGTGTCTGAAGTCGAAAGGAAAGAAAATTTCGTGAATTTCGCCTGAACAAGATTCAGTTCTTCACTGGACTTTTCTGGTTATCTTATGGAAATTCTGATCTGAAATCGCTTCCATTCATTATTAAAATTGGAAGTTTATATTACACTTCAAGATCTGATTGATCTTTCGGATCAAAAGCTTCTGGTCTAACTAGATGTCATGAGCTATGATTGAACCTTAAGCCATCTAATAGTTAAAGTTGATATTGCTAACTGTTAGGTCTTGTCTTTGAGCTTCCAACAACTGAGCAGTGAAATGAGATTCACTTAAATATCTGAGAAATCTTGATAAAAATGAAAAATTGAGATTCAAGGTGGACGCAGCTTCTGGGAAAGGATTAAATTATGTCAAAGAAAGTTTTAATTTTGCACTTTACAGTCGTTAAAAGATCAGTTATCCTGATACCATGAAAAACAAGAAACTTTGTTGAAACCTTTTGTTTAATGTTTCCATTCAAAGGTTATTTACTTTATTTCCTACTGAAATTTGTCTCATTTTTGGAGGTAAATTTAAACCGGACTTTAGACTAATCAATTTAGATTGAATTTAAATTGAATTTTTTTGCGGTGATTTGTTTAATTACGTTAATAATATGATAATAGAAAGGAAAAAGTAAGATTGGTTTTAAAATTGAGAGGCCACAAAGGCCGAAAGCTAATCAATTGTTGAATGGAATTAAAAAATAATGAGAATTATGAAGTTGATGGAAACAGAGGCTCGGAAATTGGCGATACAAATGATGAGAAAAGCTTGAAAGATCAAGATTTTAATCAGAGAATGTCAAGAAATGAAAACAAGAAGAGAAAAGTTAAATAGAAATGAGAAGTTAAATGAAAGTCTGGTTAGAAGATGAAGAGATGAAGAAGAAGGCAAAATATGAAATGGATGTTGATGATGATGATGACCGGTGTAACAAGATTTACTAAGTGTCAAGGTAAGATGATGTAAAGACTGAAAACAGGAAGAAACCTGCAATTGAAAGAAACATAAAAATGCTTTTGTTTGAAGGTAAAGGGGCGAAAAATGCGCATTTCATGTTCATCATGATTCTCAGGGAAAAGGGCAAGTGAACCGAAGAAGATGGCTAACAGAAAGAAGAAGGCGAAGAATGGCGAAAATCGTAAGAATGGAATGATGAAGATGAGGAGGAAGCAAATGCTGTTGAGGTTAAGGGTTAAGTCAACTCATGTTTTCATCTTTTTTATGTTTTTTACTTTTCCTTTTCTCTCTCTCCATCCAAAGATGCAAACATTTCCTCATTTGTTTATTGTTTACAATTTGATTCACAATTTAGCCATTTAATCAATTAATTAATGATTGAATATTTTATTCCGTGTAAACATTAAACAGTAAATCAAGTTGATTTATGGGAAACATTCAAAGTGAATATTAACTAGCCAATCGAGTTGATTTATTAGGAAAGAAGCAAAATGTTTCCATTTTTAAAGCTGTTCAAATTGTTATTCATTATCATGATATTCATCATCATTATCAACTTTCTTCTTCCTCTTCACCCACCATAACCAGTTTTATTTTATAGTGAAAAGTCAATGAGTCAATGACACATTAGATAAACAAGTTATCAATATTCATCTCAGAATCAATCTGTCAATATATTTCAATCCAAGTCTCAGTGATTTCAGTAGGAAACTATTAAAACTGTTTATTACCATTTGATTGCCGTTGAAACATTAAAGCTTGATCCTTTCAAAGTGAATCAACTCTGGATATTTACATTGGAATTAAAATATTGCAATAATTGTTGGTTACAATCAACTTCCTTCTGACACAATGGTTTTACATTGTTTGAGGTAAAGTTGTTGAACTTGACCATTGAAAGATTCATTGTCAAGAGCACAACAATCAAAAGATTATCATTGAAAATCAAGACTAAATTTGATGCTTTTCATTTGCATTTGAAAAGTTGATCAATTTCAACCCTTAATATGATCACATTTGATAACACCTTTAATAATATTCAATGTAACCATTGTTTGACAGTCAATTTTGATTCCGTTTTGGTTACACTTTTTTTCCTTCCAACCATTTTTTACCATCAATAAACCGTCTTTTATTAACATTGAAGTATCACAATTGACAATTTTGATCGCACTTTCAGCAAGGTTACAATTTATAAATCATATAACTGATCATCTTATATTGTTGAAAAAAAACAGGAAAACACTTAAGTCTACTTCCTTGTTTTTATCATGTTTCATCAGGAAGATGCTGAAAGGAGACTTCTCATGATAATTTTAAGTATCAATGAATCTTTCATGATCATTATTATTGTTATTATTGGATTTACCGTGTAACAAATGTATTGATATTGTTTCATTTGCCTTTTGCATTTTCCTTTCCAATCATATATCAACATCTTTCAAGCCACATTCAACTCATTTGATTGTTCATCTGTTAATATCATTGAATAATGATGATAATAGTAGACTTTATTTTGCCAGTTATTTGGTTAAACCATTTGAATCTCACGTTATAAATGGCCAACAGTTATAACTGTAATTTTAGTTTCAACTGCCGACATCGTTAATCATTATCTGTTAACAATGTTTTTGCCTTCAATTTAAATAATTGTAACGCTTAGTGGGTAATAGGTACAGTTGATTAAATAGTTATTATTTTAAATGTTTACATAATTGACCTGATAAAGGATGAAATGAAATAAAAAACCCAAAAAGTGATGGCAAACAGGGGATGATCAATTTGATGCAATTAAGTTAATATGGTTACAGTTGACTTTGATTGTTTACTGTTGTTGGTTTACAATAATTTATCATAATGGCAAAATATAGAGATGAAGAGTTGTTATTAAATACAAAAGGCATCAACTAATTGTAATTTATCCTCTCAAAAATGGATCAATTGTTTTTATTTGGCTATTGGCTAATCTTTTGTCTTCTTTCTTCTCGGATGCATTGAATCGAGGAGTTTGTCGATAGTTGGTTAATTGGCCTGAATTGTTATCATCTTTCAATTGATCGACATCATTTGTGTAGTCAGCTTTCGATGAACCATAATTCAAGGGTTTCTTGGGAAGATTGGTGTAGCCAATGCCATTGGTGTTGTTTTCACCTTCATCGTAATCAACTGAACTTGTATCATATACAGATGATCGAGGACTCCATTTGTGATTAGCAATGAAGGGATTATGATTTGATGGTATTAGAGGCTTTTGTATTGATGATTCAACTGATGTTGGTGCATTTACTTTGAATGGTTTCCTTGTTGATCCTAGTTGAGGGTTGAGGGTAAATGGTTGGGTCAGAGGTATGATTTAAAGGTTTAATGACAATTAGAAAATTAATGGATGGTTAATGGGAATAATTTTCAGCTATTGATTGTGATTGGAGGTTACAAGTTACCTGGATAATTACGAGTCTCTCCGTCATAATCAACAGAAGGTTTTATTCCTGAGAAACGATTAATGTTTCGTCCATTATTTATCGGCCTATTATTTGGTACAGATAATCGACGAGGTTTATCTTGCTTTCGCAATCGTTTGGAATCATAAACGGGATCAGGAGAATAATCAACTCCAGGTTCAACATCGTTTTGTTGATAAGAATCTGCTGAATGCCCTCCAAAATCTCTCAAATTTTCACCTCGATAACCAGATTGGCCGAATGTACCAGGCCTGTATCGACCAGAATCTTGATTGAACCTATTGAAATTGGATCCACGTGGGTAAGATTGGGTTCGACCATTACCATACTGATCATTGTTGCCATTGTTATTGTCATAATCATTAGTTTCACCAGATGAATAAGCACCATTTTTATAGTTATTGTAACGATTATTATCTCCTTTAGAGCGAACCGGACCTTGATTAATACCACTTTCACCTGATCCATTATAGTCATAATCTTGATTTCCAGCAACAGGTCTTATATTATTAGGGTTATTATAACCAACATTGTCATCAAATTGATTTTGTTGATAATTTCGGATATTCTGAGGGTTAGATTTTCGCTGATTAGAAACCAAACCAGGGTTCAATCTATTATTATATTGATTATTGATTTGATGATTCAGTTGGTTGTTATTTGCATAGGCACCATGATTATTATTCAATCCTTGATGGTGAGAAAGTCGATTCTGATGATTTGGTACAACTGGTTGATTGATTGGCTGATTATAATTTGGGTTTAAATTAGCGGGAGTTTCGGTTGATGTTTCTTCTCCATTATTTTTACCAGTACCATCATCATAGTCATAATCGGGTTGAGCTGATGCACCTTCTTCTTCTTGTCTCTTTTTTTCAGCCTCTTTCTTTTGTTGTTCATCCATGGATTTTTGAATATCCTTCAAGTCTTGCTGACTCAAAATACCGGGTGGAAATAAATCACCGGGGAAATTACCTCCTTGGAAATTTTGAAACTGAGCCAAGTCAGGGTCATTAGATGGATCACCTCCTTCGCCACCTTCACCACCTTGACCGCCTCCAGCACCAGTTTCCCCTTCACCTCCTTCACCTCCTTGATCATCTTGAGCGCCTGTTTCTTCGGTATCATTTGCTCCAGTATTATCTGGTTGACCAGATTCATTTTCAGCTCCATTTTCTTCTTGCCCTTCGTCTTCATTCGATGAATTACCATCTACTCCTCCTTGGTCAACACCATCTTCACCTTCTTGTCCATCAGCGTTATCACCCTGAGCACCTAATCCTGTTTCCGGTGCATCAGGCCTACCTAATTGGTTATAAATATTAGGGGTTCCTCTTGCCGCTCCAAATCCATTATTATTTAATCCAGGAGCATTTACCGGTCCATAATTTGGGTTAAGACCAGGATAATTTGGATAGCCAGGATAACCGGTAACTGGTTGACCGAATGGTGTTGGTGTTCCTGTGTATGGCCCTGAAATGAAATGAAATGCAATTTTGTGTAATTAACATCAACAAACATGACTAACAATTAATTGTGGTGATTAGAAGATTAAATGACGTAAAATTGTTGTAACTTCCGTTTGGAATGGGAAACCAAATTACAATTCTCAGTTGAACTTGGTGAAAAAAAAAGATTTTTTTTCATAAACTATTTCACGCTCAGCTTTTCAAGGTTCGGTGATATTAAGAAAAAAAAGAGTAATTTTAGTTTTAAGAAGTATTACATTTAAACAAGTTAAATGATCAAACAACATTCTAATCAAGTGGCAATTTATGATCTGTATTGTATTAGGACTAAAACTGATAAACAAATTAACCTGACTGAACTTTCAATAAAAAATTGAACTTCACTTTGTTTAATGAAAGACAATTAAAATATAAGCAAATTTAAAATGAAATATTCAAGTCCAAACGGCATATGGCAATCATATACAATTAACTAATCTGTTTAGCGAGTAAAAATAGCGAGTAAGTGAAAGCGTTAATCAACCATTTAAGCTGGATAATTTAGTTCATTGAAAACAATTGATATCAAAGATCATATGAGGTTATGTTAACTGATTCAAGCAATAACAACCTTATGATTTGAAAAATATCAACAGAAAGCAAAAAATCATCTTGAAATGTTGGATAAATAATTTTGTAATAGAATCGATTATTAAGTCATTTACCTCCAGGTCCTGGTGTTGGAATGAAACCAGATAAAAGATCCAATGGACTGGTTAACTGTCCTTGTCGGTTATGATTATTAATATTGTTATTGTTGTTTAGTTGATCACGAGCGTTGAATAAACCAGGCCTGTTTAACCCATTATTTGCTGATCCTTGAGACCCAGAAAAGGGTAACCCTTGCGGTATAAAGGCATTGAACGGTAAACCATAGTTTGGATTATAATTTGGTCCTAAAGTAGGCTGAAATCCATTTTGACGACCTAAGATAAGATTATAAAACAATAATAAACATACAAAAATTGAATGAATAATCAATCACCAAAGACAATGAAATTATAAAACGAGTAACGATGCCATCTAATGTCACAATGACAAACCTAATCTTCTGACCAATCACTAATCAAATCCTTTTGAAATTGTTTACATTTTAAAATAACCGTTAATTTGTAAGACTATCAAATTCGTTATTTTTTCTCATTCAATATGATTTTATGGCTCTTATTTATCCAATTTATCAGGTTAATGGGCGCAATAAACAACCAGGGACTCAAATCAAACAAATTGCTAGCTCAATGACTAAAACCAATTGATTTGCGGTAAGTTGACAATAAGATTTTCTAGCAAATTTTACCTCTTCCTCTGATGTACGGACTCTGAGCCTGCTCTTGACCATTAAGAATCTCCCCAGTTTCGTCCGATTTTGTTGATCTATTAACTTTAGTTTCGTTGGTTGATTTAGATGAATTTATTGGTTTTGGCAATGGTGTTGTCGTCGATATGGTATCCAGTAAAATTGAAGATCCGGTTTCTGTTGATGGTTTGGTCGTTGTCAATGTTTTTAAAATAGTTGGTGTAGTTAATGGCTTTTTTGTTGATTTATTTGCAACCACTGAGTTTGGAAATGATGATAAAGAAGTTAAACTAAGAATTAAAAGCAATATTAAATCCATCTTGGTGTCAGACAGATGTGATAATCCTATGGAGATGAAGGTATTCAAGAAAAGTTCACTTTACGGTAAAATTAGGCTCCTTTGCAACAATTTTACATAACATTCCAATTTAATATTTAAACACACTATTGAATGTCATTTATCGATTGAAAATCATAAGAGATGAGCCATTTTGAGTAAAATTGACCAGCACATGAATAAGAAACAAAAGGGTTAAGTTATCACTTTCACTTGTAAAGAAGCGTTTTATTGACAATTTTGAGTCATTTATCTGTCTCAGCAAAACTTCTTATTCAAACTGATTTTATTCATTTTATTGACAAAATATATCAACAATCAACTAGTCTAATCATCAAATGTTATATTAATAATTAGGTAAAGTGTAGCCATTGCATTGGAGAGAGATAGAGAGAGAGAAATAGTTTGAGAGAGAGATTGAATGATAGTGAAAGTGGGAGTGAAAGGTGAAAAAAACTCGAAGTGAAGGCTAACTTAGGTAAATTATTTTGTTGAGCTCGATGAATGAATTGCTCAAGCAAATCGTTACAATTGAAAGTGATAAAGAAACAGTCAATAGTAAAGAAAATGATTAACGAGAAAACAATGAGAGAAAATTTGAGACAAAAAATGTGAAGACGAAGCTTAAGGAAGTTAATTCAATGTGTTTACCCTTTTATTATTACCATCTTTTTAATAGCTTGATTAAAGGTTGATCAAGTTTCAAGTGCGAATGTAAAAAGTGTAAAATTGTTGACCAAAGAAAAAAATTGACGCAAAAAGCTTGAAAAAGTCTTAAATTGAAATATTTTGAAATCATAATAATAGCCCAATATTAATAATTATTTAAAAATCATTGAATTTACCCAATTGACCATTAATTTTATCTCTAATTTTTCAAAGGTTCATTGATTTCAACGGCAACAACGGATCACCTTTATCTTAATTTGATTAACTGAACAACAAAAGGATATTGATGGTCGTTTTTGTTTCTCATTGCTCGATAACAGTCAGCTCAACATTTGGATAAAGATGATTATCATTGCAACGATCACTATCATTATCCGTTTCATGGTGGGAAAAATATTGTGTCCGGATTATTGTAATTTGCTTGTCAATATAATTATCGAGTTGGACAAAATTATGGATTTGTCGGAGAAAATGTTTGTTCAAAAGCCATTCGTAATCAATTGGTTCAAGCCATTTTTTCATTAACTGCTGTTGTTTCTGCTTAATTGTGATTACATCATTGGCTGTATTAAATATCGACTATTGCAGTTGGCAGAAATCAAAATGTGATTGCGATCAACCAGGCACAATGGAACCAGGAGAGACAAATAGTGCAATCCAAACATTAACCATTGAACATTAGCAAACGGATTTGCTATCAACTTCTTGTTAATTGTGGCAACATTTGAGACAATAAAAGGATTGTCATTGAATTAACCGAGATGATGACGTTAGCTGACTGATTCAAAATGTTACCAAAAATGAGTGAAAAAGGCTACATAAAACCCAAAAAGGTTCACCTGCCGATAGGCGACAGATAGAGAGTGAAATATTTATTTTTTTTGGTATCTGTTATTGTTTTATTTATTTGTCTGAAGTTCTCGTGGTTAACAGGATATCCGCTCTTAATCAAGCAATTAGCTTGCTTGATTGATCGAGCGAGATAATTTAAACTGTGTGGTTTTTAATAACAATATTAATAATAATATTTGCATCGAGGGACAAACGCATTATCAAAATTCCCCGAGATGATTGACAAAACAAAATATGAACTCCTTTTTGGGAAAGTTAATAATAATGATATAAGATAGTTATTATAGCTCTAAATCAAGGTTAATTTGTAAACAAATACAATAAGATTTGGTTTTCACACAATTGCTGTCCCTTAAAAGTGTTTTGTTGCTATTTTAATTGCTGCATTGCATTTATGAAATGGTTTACCTGTAAACACGCCAATCTTTACTTCATCTACTGATTTACATAATAGAGACAAGATTAATTGACTACAAGACGATGACTTGAACACAATAGCAAGATTGGGTTCTTTAACCAGATTTTGGCTGATCAACCGATCATTTCGTGGCTAAAGAGTAAAGTTACCAACCAAATCCACTGATTTTCATTGAAATACAACCTTAGAAGGCATTTACTTTGAGAACAGATATAAGTTTAACATTCCTATTCTGTTGGTATTCCCAATTTAAAGCAACAATCAGAAGCAATAAGACACAATTGGGTTAGTAATTTGAAAACGTTCAACAATAAAGATGAATATATTGAACGAGCTTGTAATAATGGATGAAATAAAATTGGTATGATCGATCAAATGGACAATCAGTTTATTACTGGATGCTATTTGCTGTATCAATCGGGTCTGAGAAAACACAATGATATTGATATTATTTATATCGGCCTTTGTGCATTTATAATACATTGGTTGGACAGGTTGAAGTACGCATTAAACCTTGCATTGTAATGAATTTATATTTAACCATATTATATTGAAATATAATTCACTATTAGGAGCGTAATTATTGAGATTCACTTTCATCACTTGTTCAAATTATTTAATGATGATTAAGGTTTACGATTAGAGATTACTTTTAAGAGGGTTGACTGTAAATGTATATAAATGATTGGAACCAGTTTTTCACTTTGCTGTTCACTCAATGAGGCCCTTGTAATTACCACTACTGCAAGGTTAACAATTTGTTGATGTTAATAACAATATTATTTATCATAATTGATACAAAATTTGCTTGCTAATAATATTAATTTTGTTGATTAAATCCACTTTTCAAAATAATTAAAGCAAAAGTAGTAAAAATTATCCAACAAAAGTGAACAACTATTCAAATTGAATTTGATATGTTAAGCCAAATGAAAGCAAAGTCAGCTGAGTTAACTTTTAATACTGAATATATTACCAACTTAATGGGGTAATAAGCAAACCATCAATTACTATTTAATGAAAAATTAACAAATTTTAATTAATAAACTGTTAAATAATTAGTTTGGAGGCAAAAATGATAAAGTAAATACAAATTGAAAATCGCGGCGAAAGAAACGTTTATGACATTGGAGGGAATATCAGCTGATTTTGATGTTTTATGGTAACCCGTTTAATGCAAGGAATAAGTTTTTTCTCAACAAAGTGTGTTTTTATTATTTATTTAACAATGTTAATTTTACATCAACTAGTATCAACTTATTAATTATTTAGTAATCATTATTAAGTCAAGTGAATGTGAATTTTAAGTGATAATTGCAGCGAAGGGAAACATCAGGATTGTTAGCGTTCAAAGACCTTTGCTGTAATCTTTACCCAGTGTATTTCAATTGACCCTTTATACATTAATATACATCTTTTTTTCAGTTACTCACGCATTTGACAAAATTTTTCAGAGAAAGTAAAAAGAGTAAAAAGATGATGATAATGATGGTGATGATGATGATGAAAAAAAACTGGGCAGTGTAAGGAGAAAGGTTGGGAAAAATGGTTTGTAAGTCTGAATGCCATTTTAATGGTTTCTAATTTGATAACAGCAATCTTGCTCTGCTAACCATGAATCTTTTTTTTCTTCATTTCAAGAAATTAATTTACTTATTTTGCATGACAAAATCAAATGATGATGGTGATGAGGATGATAATGACTGTTATTGAGTCTGATTTGAAAGATTGATGAGTTTAAGGTGAAATGGGAAACCAGGTTTTAGACATTTATTTCAATAGTTATTGATTTGTTTGTTTTAAAATACATTTGACTTGGTAGTTATTTTCAAGTGTTTGCAACTACTTGTGATCAATAAACACTGTAGTTTGATGAAAAATTATTTCAATTTAACAGTTGCGCTTGGTTTCCCTGAATATCTGTAAAAACAAAACCAAAAATTGAGAAGTTACAGTTTTGTTCTCATGCTATTCATGTTTTTTATTTGTCGTTTCTGTGCCTCAACTTTTCATTGAGTTTGCATGTTGAACCAGCAGAGATGTAAAGATATGTGAAGACCATGAAATACTGGAAACAATGCAACAATCCTAATCAAGTTATGATAATGATATCAAATATAATTGAGACATTCCTTGGCATTTTTGGCAGTAAATTGATGACAATAATGTAAAGTTGATTTTTAGATGCAATTTTGAGTGATTGGTCGAGGAAGAATAATAATAAGAAGATGGTGATGATGTGGATGGTAATGTTGATGATTATGAAGAGAATGAACAGTTTCAATTCTATTTCTTATTACTTTGTATTTTTTTTGAGAAAAGTGTAATTTATCAAGAGGGAAAACAGGTAAAATAGATTTACCAAGAGACATGTAGACACATTAGATGATGGGTAGAGGTGAGAAGGTGATGATGGCAATGATACTACACATAACGGTGGTGATTGTGATGAAGATGATGATAATTATAATGATAGTGTTGCATAAAGATGGTGCAAGATACTGTCAAAATAAGACAGATGAAATGATAAGGCCAAGCCAAGATGGAGCAAATTGTAAGTCCAAGTTTCAGGTTTGAATAACAGTTACCTCCATCTAAAGGTATATTTAATACTTTTCTTTCATTACATCTGGTTGATGCAGCTGACATTGATAATGATATTGGCGATGATGTTAGTCCTGATAATGATCCTGAGGATGATCCTGGACGATGATGATGATGAAGTTTTAGATGTTAGATTTAAATTTAGGGAAGTTTAGCAACTTTCATGGCAAATGAACATTGAACTGCACAGACGTTGTCCTCCAAGATTTGATTGTGTTCATAAGACGCCAGCAAATTGAAACAATTTTTCACCTTCATTGAATGACATATTGGCTGGAAGAAAAATATACAAAAAAGACAAAGAAAACGATTAGTTAAATGATGGATTAATATCAGGTTTTAATGAATAGTTGAATACTAATGGAAATAAGTTGATTAAAAATTGTACTTTCAGGTCAATTAGGGTGATCATAGAGGCGAAACAAAATTAAATGGTGAAGAAGCTAAAAGGTTATTTATTTAGGATCACAATGAAAGTCAAGCATGTTTCTTGGTTCGGTAAAGTGAATCAAGATGATAATAATAAGTGTGTTAGTATATTATTAATCAAGAGATATTATTATTTCACCTTGCGATTTAAGTATGGTTAACAGGGAATGCTTGGCCTCTCTTGCTGCAAAATATACCTTAACTATTTAAGGTACCTTAAAAGACTTCTCAAGACATTGCAATCACTTTTTTTTGGGTACATTTTTTGTCTTTTTGAGAGACACTTTTTCTTGATAATAAAAGCAACCTTTTTCCCTTCTTCCAGAGCTTTCTTCCCTTTGATCATCTCATCTTTTCACATTATTTCAAGTCCTACATTTTGATAATTTCAGAGATTTTTTTCAGTTCAGCATCAATTGTTGCCATTGTTTGTGAGATTCATTTGGCCTCAATTTTGTCTCATCACTTTCCCATCTCAGGGAATTTTTCAATTTCTTTCATCAGTAATATCAACTGTCTATGAAATTGAGGCAAAATGGGCAACTAAAGACATAAAATGACCAAAAAAACTATTGATCAATCTGTATTATTATTTGACAATCAAGGTCTTTCCAGAGACTCACCAAGATAGAGTCAAAATTGGTGAATCTAAAGAAATCTAAAGTTTAGGTCAATATATTTGCATACTAATGAAGAAACCAGAATAAACATTATTTTGCTCTAGTTAACAATGAGTGATAAATATGTAACACTCAAGTGAATCTTCGCAAGCAAAGGATTGATTCATCAAACCTGACGACAATATGAGATGAAATTTTACCCTAAAAAAGGTAATGTTCAACTGATTAAAAGTCCACTAAGCATGGTTACTTTTTAAGGTCATCTTGTGATGAGACGCAAAATATTACTAATTTTAACTGTAATGTAACAACTATTATTATCATGGTGTTTAACCCAATAGTCGGTAAGTTATACCTTTGGCTTGAGAGGTTTACATTTTTATAATCTTGCATTCAACTTGATCCATACACATCTTATTGTGTCAGCTTCATCATCTGGTAATCATGATTATAAATTTTCACTCTCAATTGAAATAGAAAAAAGAAACCTGAAAATAACTCAATAACAGTATCACTCACAGTAGGGAAACAGATTGAGTACAAAAATCTTGCCTTGCCTTACTTTTTTGGTGCTAAAAAGACGTTTATTAATTGATTTACCTTGGACAGAGTTGAAAGTCAATTGCGATATTACAAATTTAAAATTTGCCAACAATAATTTTGGCCTCAGTTTACAATCAATTTACAGGTCAATCAATCTCAGCCTTGACATGATGCAAAATGGATTCATTTTTGTCAATAATCAGTTAATTGTGACAAGCAATACTCGTTGAATGGTTTAAATATAAATTGTTAATTTATGAGGCAGCTTTTAATGCTTATAGTTTTTGGCTGTTTCATTACGCAAATTGCGTAGGAAATGGGTTTAACTTGGTCAAAGATGACCATTGATATGAGACTCGCCAAAACAAGATGAAAATTAATGGCTCCATGATAGACAAAAAGCATTAATAAAAGCAAATTAAGTTGGTAAGCTAACAAAATAAGGATTAAACTATTGTATTGGTAATCAGTAAATTAACCTTAAATGTTGCATTTAAAGTTTACGAGCTAATATTTTGGACAATAATTGTGGTCAAAAAAGACTCAATGTAACACCTACAACAGTACATTCAACTTTGAGATAATTTACTCAACTACAGAACTTTAAATTTGTATGTTTTTTTATTATGTTTGTGTTTAGAAGGTAAAATGATGGTAAAAATACTAATTTAAGGTACATTTTTACCCACTCTTATCATGAATTTTAATACAAGATAAACTGAATTTGACTCAACTGAGCCACTGACAATTGATCTGTAAAACTCAACAAATCAGGTTGATAATGAAAGTAGTCAGGAGTGTAACCAGCAGTAAACTATTGACTTTTAGTTGTTACCCGAATCATTGTGAATACAATCAACTCATTTGATTGACAATTTAAGGTAAATATATAAATATATGGAATCAAGATGAACTGTTGTTAAATAATGAGAATGAAAAAAAAGGTTGAAAATCAAAGTAAAATGAAAATCTATTAATAAAACAAGGTGAACATTTTGATAACGTCTTTTACCATCTTTACTCATTTCTGAAACTAACCAAGATTGGTACAATTTTTATCATTTATTATAATAATCATAATCTGTTATATGGTCATTATTGTGATTGTTACAGTACAGTTGTTGCTACCTTTATTTGTTGTCATGATTGACATGTTGTCAGAGATGAACATTCAATGATCAATACGTTTGAAGGGTTGATAATAATTGAAAGTGGTAAAGTTAATCAAAGATCAATCTAATGTTACATCTTTTACACGATCACCATTATTGAACATCTATTATATGAAGAAGAAGAAACATTTTTTTCAGCTTCTTTCAACCTTTCACTTTGAATTTCTTTTGATAATCATGTTACTTGGTAAATTGAATTAGATTCAATTTTTAATTTCTCTTCTCTTTCAAGAATTAAGCTCACATTGAATAGTTTAAGTTTCAACTCTGAGGCTTTAACAGGTAAAATGGTTAGAGTTTGAAAAGCATGAAATTTTAACAATTAACTTTTTTATAAATCACAAGCATCAATGTTGTTGTAAAATGTAGAGATGATTGCTAAAGATAATCACAATAGTAATCCACATTTTTAATCTCAATCGTAACCTGAATATTGATCTGAATTGTAATCTCAACATCCTAATATGGCGGATAAAGCAATAACAATGTAATTAGCAATTAGCTTGCAATCACTAATTTTGGTGGAGTAAACATTCAATGATTATACTTTGAAAAAGATCAAATTGTTAACAAAAAGTGAAATAGTGACGCACTTTGTTGACCTATTTGGTGAAATTTCAAGTTTCCTATGAAAGATTAACAGTAAATTAACATATATCGACTTTGTTGACCTGTTTTCTGGCCCTTTTTCCTCTTCTCCTTGACTTTCATTACAACGGCAATTTTGTTTACCTCAGGCTAGAGCTATTTAAGGTCATCACAATGTTTCATCTATTTCAACTCATAGGTACTTTGACCCAAATTTAAGTAAAAGTTGCTTCTAGTTTAAATAAATGTTAACAAATTAAATAAAACTTTCATCTTCAGGTTAGTCTTATGATTTGATAATAACGTTATTGGTTCCGTGTTACTATTAATAGCATTGGTTTAACATTGGTTTAAATGAGAAGAGGATTATATAATAATAACATAGGAATCAAGGGAAGAGCCATTGGCAAGGAAAGTCACGTTAAAGGCAAATGACCTGGCAACCTTGGGTCATTGAATGCCTTGTTCATCTGGGTAAACATATCCATTGACCTAACCTCTTGACCTTCTCTATTTTCCTTACTATCATTGTTATTACAAGGCTGAACAAAATAAAAGGTAAACTTTAAATGGTCTAAACCTTTATTTTGCTCTTGTTTCTCTCATTTTCATGTTTTTTTCAAATAACAAACAGATTAAAACGTAATTATTGTTATTCGGTAGCAATATAATGTTTATTAACAACAATAAACTAAAAAAGTCATTCTCAGTGGAAATGGCCCAAAATTTGTGTCAGTTAAATTTTGAAATAAACGATTTCCATTGAGATAAATTTGTTGGTAATAAAAGCTGAGTTATTTTGAAAGGCTAAGAAGTTACCTGATAACTCTTTATATTGTAATACAATTGAACTCATATTTTAAACAAAATTATAAAAAGTAAGTATGGAAAAGGTAAACTCAAATTAATGGCCCGAGCCAAATCTACTAGCTTAAACGAACAGTCAATGAAACAGTTTATCTTTTGGTTTTCAATCCTTGTAATAAAATATTACCAAATCAGTTTACATTCAACAACTTTTACGCTGGAATCACTCTGAACAATATTAATTTTTACATTGAGTTAAGCATTCTTTACTCTTATGATTGATTCGTTTGCATTTTTGTTTCGTTCGCCTTAATGGGTAGATTTTGAATAACTAGAAGTTTAATTTCGATTGGTATTCACAAAACTATTCGATTGATACTTACACCCTCATTGGTACAAATACACATTGTACAAGGTGATGGCCTCATGGATCGGCCTGTTTTAACCAATTTACCAGCCATTAAACATGAATCTCCTGTATCACGCCATTTAGATGCATCAATAGATGGTAAAGATGAACATGAAACTCTCGGATTCCTGGATAGAAATGAAGAGAAAAATAATTATTTATAACATTTATGATTCGATTAACCAAGTTTAGTCTTTGTTATTTGGAACAGTATTTACAAAAACGAATCTGGAAGATCCATGACGTGACGTTGGATAACATCGATTGAATCTGAATTATCACAGATTACTTTGGCTAAGCTTATTTTACGGATTTCAGTGAGTTGAGCTTCAGTAAAACGTATAAAAGGATTACTGGTTTCATGCCAGAATCGATCACATTGTTTCAGTCTTCTGAATTGAATACCCAAAATACAGCCGAAGGTTGGTCCAACAGATCCACCATGTAATGGAGATTCCGAGATTCCACCAGTAAATAAGTCAATATCATCGACATGCCTGAGGAATAAAAGAAAGAAGTTGTCATTAATCGATTAAATTTAAATTGAGGTTGTATCAACTAACTCATAAATTTTCTTCAGTCTAGCAATCAAGTTGGGCGATATTTCACCAGACAAATCTTCAAATGTCTTTGCTCGAGTCAGGTTACACTTTACTCTGTATTCGTTATACGGTTGAAGACCATGATCACGGGCTCTTTGAATATTCAAGGAAATGAGATCCATTCCTGAAAAGGGAACTTTTTTATTTTCGAACAAATGATTCGTGACTTCTTCTGTAATTGAATTGTCAAGAGTTTCAACACTATTTGTTATGATTCCTCGAAGAATGGCATCAATAGCTCCAGCTGAAATTACGAGATAAATAAAAAAGATTTAGAAATGGATCAAAATTTAGTAAAAATAAAATATTCATTGATTAAGAATGAATACCTGAATAAAGCATATCTGAATTGAAGAAAGAAGATCGAAGTTTGATAGGTCCATCCACAGCTCTGAAAGTTTGACCCAATCGTGCAAAAGAAGGACGTAAAAGAGAATGACCGAAACGGAAAACTGCAGCAGCAAATTCATTGAAAACCACTGGGCGACAATCTTCATCATAATCCTCGTAATAACCTGAAGTTGCTAGAGTGAGTCCGTATCTGTTCATGTAATCAATACCCAAAACACGAGGAAGGAATTCATTGTAAGTTACTCTTTGAAGTAAAGCTCCGACAATTTTACGTCCAGTTTGATAAAGTCGTTCATCATCCCAATGAGGATTGATTTCAGCCAATTCTCCGACAATTTTGTTGTGTTGACGCAGCCAAATGGTGTGCATACAAGCAAGACTTGGTTGTTCTGATGATCGAATGTCTCCAGCTTCGAAACAAAGGCCTGATGGGGCCACACATTCGGGATGGGTTGCGGTTTGTGGAAGAAGATCCTTAAAGCCAGGAATAGGATGACGAGTTACATTCATCCGACCTCCAGTAAAACTTCTTAACATGCGAGCCTCGCAAGGATCTGATCCATAAACATTCGATCCATCGATTAATGGAGTAATTTGATTTATCTGTTCTCTAGCACCAAGACGAGTTTGACCATTAATTGAACGAACAAAATGTAAACATTGTCGTTTGCCAGTAGTTGAGTTTGTAGATGGGAAATAGGGATCATTTTTCGGAATTACAATTGGCCAACATTGAGGATGAACTGTTTTCCGAGAATCACAAGATTTACAGTTTAATATTGTATTACCTGGTCCCATGTACATTGGAGTAAAGGTTAAATCATGATCGAGGAATTGACCAAATTGCATTGTTACTAGTGCATAGCGAGCATGAGGTGAACTGATATCATAGTGCATTGAAGTAGACACTAAACGACCAGAGGGAAGCGTTTTACCAGTAACACTTTTTTTACGTGGCAAAGAAATACCATCTTCATAGCGAGGTGGAAGGAAGCGATCAAATGCTTTCAATGAATTACCCGCAGTTGGGTTTTTCAGATTATTACACCAGCCTGTATAAGTTCGGAAAGCGCTGGTATGATCACAAGGCATTGGTTCTTCAAAACAATCATCAGATCTGAGAGCAGCAATTTGAGCATAAGTTTCTCCAAGTTCACCGAGATCAATTTCAGGCAACATTGTCATGATATTTTCCAAAGCTAATTTTATAGATCGACCAGTTTCTCGATCTTTGTTTCTCTCAAGAAGTGATCTTACTAGATTGTTGGATATTATTTCTAAAACAAGTGATGAATTTCCCATTTCGAGAGCTTGTCTTTTAGGGCGATTGAAACCTAAATGTTCAGCTTGAGGACTACCACGGGATGCTGCTTTGGAAATTGATGATCGTTCTAGTTCTCGTATTGTAGTAATTTGTTTTGCTGCTTTATCAAGAGTATCTTTCATTAAAGATCGAGGAATACGGTCGGGCATGGATTCAGTTTTCCAAGGTTCAAGAGACATTGTAGGGATATTTGAACAATATTGGAATGCATTGAGATAAGCATCCGACAGAACCATAGTGGAAGGTTGCACAAAAGCCATATTATCACCGTTTGCACAGATTAATCTTGCCAAACTGGCCTTTCGGATTTCCTTCAGTTGAGCTTTAGTAAATCCTGAAGGTGGCAAATCATTTTCATACCAGTATCGATCACCTCGTCGAAGAGCATTGAACTGTCTAGCAAGTAAACAAGTAAAAGTTGGTCCAACAACTGCTCCAGGAAGAGGAGACTCGGCTAATCCTCCGGTGAAGAGATCAATATCATTAACATGTCTGTGAACAAAAAGAAGTTAAATTAATGAATAAATCAGTTCATAAAAGTTGCTCCATTTTTACTTACTTATAAACGGTTGATAACTTCTGAACCACTGAAACATTCAAGAAGGTTGTCAAATCATCCCAACTACGTACTTCTGGCTCGATTGCACATTGTCGACGGACTTCGGTGTAACTAGGAATACCATGGTCACGTCCTTGTTGGATAATGATCGCAACTAAATCTAGACCTTCTTTTGGATCTTGACCGATGTTATTAGTTAATTCACGAGACACAAATACATCAGGTTGGTATGCATTTTGAGAAATCAGTCCCATCAAGTATTCGTCAAATTTAGCTACATCATAAAGATCTGATGGATTGAAGTATGTATCTGACATTTTACGAGTTCCAAGCATTGTTAATTTGGAAGAGTATCGTTCCATACGCGATGGTAACATTGAAAAAAGGAAAGGTAAAACTGCAGTAGCTACAGCATTATCCATGCCAGGATTCAAGTCCATATTATAACCAGAATAGAAGCCATCAATTAATGGAGCTAAATCATATTGAGTAACAGCCTCTGATCCAAGAAGAGCAGGGATAAGTTCAGAATAAACTATGTGTTGAAGTTGAGCACTAACAATTGATCTGGTTTCCTGGAATAATTTTTCATCGCTAAAATGAGGATTAAGCAATGCCAATTGACGAGCAATTCTATTGTGTTCTCGTAACCACAAAGTGTGCATTAAAGTTAATCCGACATTTTCATTAACTCGAATATCTCCAGCATAGAAGCATCCTTTACCAGCAACATGGTTCATTGTTCCACGACAATCTTGAACACCATCCATAGCTGGTAAAAGTTCACGTTTAACACCTCCTTTACCTTCAATGAATTGAGATTTAAGTAAGCCATTTTTAAAACTTCGAATGAGACGAGATTCTTCTTCCGAAGAACCATAAATAGCAGAGCCGTCCAAAAAAGATGTGACCTGAAACAATAATTCATTGGAAAAATTATTTGTAAGCAGAAAGTCAAGAATACATATTAAATATTTCAGAGTTGAAGTATAAATTGTCGAAGTTTTCACAGGGCAAAACAAAAGAAGAATAAATTAGAAGCAATAGTTGAAAATAAATTAACAAATAGTTTGAACAATATTATTCCGACTATTAATTATTAATTACAATAAGAGATAAACGTTAATTGCTGTAACTATTCTAACAATTCTAATTGTAATTGTCTGATTTGTTTAAAGCTACCAATATCTACCAAAAGGTGGCACCACAAATCACACTCGGCGCAGAAATTTGATTTAACTATTAATGACTGATTTTGTCAACTTAAATTGAGAATTGATTTGATTCCAGAAACGACTAGAGGCGTGAAATGGATTGAAAACATTTAAAATCAGACTAATATCTACTTAAGGGTTAGAATTTTTTTGCTCCATAAATCATGATTACAGACAGCTATGAAAAGTTGTAAGAGATAAAATTTTTACCTGGTTAACTTGTTCTCTGGGTCCAAGTGAGCAACCAAGACGAATACCAGGACAAGATCGGACGTAATCAATACAAGTTTGTTTCATTTCAATGAAGAGTGGATCATTTTTTTGCACTTTTATCGGTAAACATTCTGGATGGATAAGATCATTTGATTTTAAACCACAACATTTAATACGATGACCACGGTAACCAACCATTTGAGCTGTATGATGTAAATCATGGAAAACAAATTCACTGAAAAAGACCAGAAGAGTTGTTATGTGAGGATGTTCAACTTCTGATCCTTGGTGTACTCTAAGTGAAACATCTCGAGCTGATGGAAGTGCATCTCCGGTGATGGACGCTCTCGGTAATGATATAGAATCAGCATATTGAGCAGGAACATAACGAACATATGTTGTCACTGAGTTTCCCCAATATGGATGTTTAACATTATTACAGTGTCCTGAGAACGATCGATATTTACCAGGATGACATGGTAAAAGAACAGCTTTTCGTGGACATTCAGCATCAAGACGAGTCCCTCTTAAATCAGTTGAAGCTAAACTGGTACTTAAATCACTTCCCGATAGTTTAAGGCTGCATAAAATAAAAACAAGAATAAAAATTGAGAATTAAAAATTGAAAAAATGATATTGATGCATCAAAAACTAATCAACATAATGTAATTATTGTAAATATATGTAATAACAAAAGTAACGTGTAAATTTATATTTAACTGTGATTAAGTACTGTAATTAAATGCATGTTAACGGCACTCAATCACGATTAAAGCTCTATCAATTTACAAGATCAAAAAGACAAAGAGTTGAGTTGAAAAGCAATCCATTTCTTGATGGTAAAGTGTTTCTAGTCCAGAAACAATTTAAAAATGGCTGATGATTACAATGGACAAAGCTAAATTACCTATTAGCAATTATCTTTGAGGTTTCTTCAGCAATTAACGCTGGACGAGAAAAATTTTTGGCAACAATTTTGGTTCGTGAAGCTGCAGCAAGGAACCAACCTTGAGATCCTGGAACTTGAATCGCTCCTAAATGAAAGAAATTAAATGAAATAATTAGAAGGGCAAACCATACAAAACTGAATCACAGATCAACCAGTTTTACTTTACATTGACATCTTTTGGTTCAATATTACTTTTACTTTGATCAATGACCAGTAAAGTAAATTGTTAATTATTTTTGACGAAAGTTAACCCATTAAATCAATCGGATACTTAATGTTATGCAATTCACATGAAATGTCGGAAAACTGAATAATCTTTTCCCATTTTTCAAAGCTTGTCAGTACTCTTACAACTGCTTCATTCATCTTCAAATGTGAATGGTTTCAACTTATCAATGTTCATCTTTGATTGTTCACAAATTACTGGTTAACAAACAATGAGAATCGGAAAGTTATAACCAATTGTTTAGGTAAATTAATGAATGTAATAAGTAAAATATAAACCTACTAAACACAATACAATTGATTATCGATTGAATACTTAAAAGGTTGATATAATAACCAAATGAATAATTCTCACAGCAATCAAAAGATTTAAATGCTAATCCAATCTAATTGAAGTCAACTACTGCTTTTGCTTCAAAATTATTTGTGTGAAAAAAGGTAAAATGGTTAACATGTAATTAACAAATGTACATTGAGATTAATTAGGAAAAGGATAAGCAAAAGGTTTTAATACTTGTAACAATGAAGTAATCAAATTTGATTGCGATTAACAAGTAAGACTAACATACATATAAATTGTACGATCGTTGAATATGATTAGTTGAAAATGAGAATTACAATTCACATGATAAAGATAATAAGAAGGAAAATTTAGACCCAAAATTTGAATCGTGATTAAGATGAGTTAATATGATATGTTGGTGATTATTATGATGATCATCAAGAGGAAGATTCAAGTCTGAATAAGATGTAAAATATTGTTCACAGTGCGGTTGATAATGACTTGATTGGAATCACAAATCAACTAATAATGGTTATAATCATAAAACTCATAACTATAGTTATTGATGATCATCTGGAAAGGTTAAACCAAATCAAATTGCGATCAGATAAATGGTCAAACGAGTTGACAAAATGAGTTAGTGTTGGGAGAAATGTTGGCAACAATTTACTAAACACAAGAAATGTTTACTCTTCGATATCAAATCAACACTTAATTGACCAACTCTTTTCGACGATTTTCCCTCTGACAATATAAGTCAACATTTTATAATCATCTCAACCTCAACCTTATTTGATCTAATCAATGTTGACAATTTGTTTATTGTTGACAATAATAAACAAACACATTTCAATTGAACCATTGATTATACAAGTTTTATCAGTAAATCAAATGTATTCAATGTAACCCTGGAAGTTGACCTACAGAAAATTTTGGAGGTATTTGATAAGACCCACACTGAGTGGTTTACCAGTTGAAATACATTGAAGCTTAATCATAATCGGCAAGGTTAACAACTTGATTTACTGTGAAACTTGGGAGTTGTGATGATTAAAATATATCAACATTGACGCAAAATCGTCTTCAAGGTAGTCAAGTCTATCAATGTTAAAACGATATCATGAAAGGCTCTAATAGCTTTTAAAGTTGCGATTGAGACAATAAGTGATGATCATCAAGAATAATCAGCCAATTTGAAATTTGAGATTCACTTTGGTGTCCATTTCCAGATTGAAAAGCTATTTACTTCAACCTGTTTCCAAAGAGAAATTAATTTATTAATCAATTGCTAATACACAAACGTTTAGAATATTATTGAAATTAGAAAATAAATAAAAGCTTAATTGGTAGATTTGCATTTTAAACCAACAGTAATAGTCAATAATTACCGGTTTAATAAACCAGAATTGCACTTAGATTGATGGTGTAAATGCAAGAAGGAAATTAGTATTATCGGTAAATAATGAACTAACAAGTTGTTTCACAAAGCTAATGGGTAATCATAATATTTGAGACAATCAACGGTTCAAGAATGAATTCATGATGGAACTGGTCAATAAAGATTTAGTGATTTACTGTAAACAAAGGAGAGAATTAAGATGTAGAATGGCTGATTAATCATTTCAACAATTCAATACAACCTGGACGATGAACTAAAAGATTAACTGTTTTGATGAGTTTTTCAGAAAAATTTTCAACTCAAATGACAATCAAGGTAACGTTTAACTGACAATTGTTAGCGTTTGTTTAAAACTATAAAACAAAAAATATGGGCAACAATTTAAATCCAACTACTTTCCTTTCATCGTCTTTTTAGATCATTTAACTGGCTATTTTTAATTGCTTTTAATCATAATTTTACTTGAAAATTGAAACTTAAATTTAACCTTCTTTTAACAATATAATTTTGTCTAATTAATTTACAGTATCAAACAAAAAACAAGTAAAGTCGCTTATTCACAATTTGAATTGCGTCTTTCCTTGTTTATTGTTAATTATAATGTAATTCATCGCATTATTATTAGTGTGTAATGTTAAAATCTTTTCCTGCCATTTTTACCTTTTCTCTGCTTGTATTCGTGATCAATGAGCTGATTAACAATAAGAGAAAACAAATTTCATTAATTTTTCACGAATCCAAATTAAAAGTCGGGATTGATGAGATCAAGCCGCACTTGTCTATTAATAAAATGTTGGTTTATCAATTTAAATCAGCTTTTGTTCAATTCCGTTGATTATTTGCTTTTTTAGTGTTTACTAATTTATACAATCCATCTTGAAACGCCATTTCATAATAGCTAACGAATTATCCACTCGTTTTGTTTACTCAACTTAACTCTACTCGATCCTTTCTGTATACACATGTACTGATCTAAATCGGTTGCGATTTGAAAATCTCGACATCATGCAAACATTGAGTTACCAAGCTTTGAAATAATGTTGGTACTGCCTGTGGTAATGATGATGGATTGATTGTGGCGTTAACTTCCGAATGTAATGTCAATCTGGTTGAATCTGAGTGGACAGAAATTAATTCCCTTTGGATGTTATTTCAGCCATTTGGACACTCACCACTTGAAAGAATACTTGGTTCAAGCTCTTCAATCCGTCTTCTTACAGTATTTTCAGCTTGATTTATAATATCATTTAATCCTAATGCTGGCGAGGGAATTTCCTTTAGCACTGTGTTACGTCTTAAATCACCGCCAATAATTGAGGCTGACAATGATGTACCATCCAGAGGTGGTGAGGAAGCAGAGTAACCCTTAAAAAGCAAATAATAACCATAGTTAATTCATGATTGACTGATGAATAGTTGAAATGAAAACAAAAAGCCAAACCCAGCAACGATAAAAATATACAGTAGTAATGTTGTCATTGAAGCGTCATGATCATGGTTAATTTTTTAATCCACTTCATCAATTTAAGTCAATATGCAAGTAAATTGGCATGTACAAAGTGATGATTGATTAACCATGATAAACCAAGAAACGATTAAATATGGTGTTTTATGAAAAATTTTCATGGGAAATGTTGAATTTCGTACTCTGCTGCAACTCTGTAATAAACCAAAGACTAAGCACCATCATTAAATCATTAATTTATCACGATATAAAATAAAAGCTCAACCCTTGATTTAATAAGACTTGGGTGCATTTTAAATCCACAGGAATGAGCAATGATGATGTAAGCATCGGTTTGGCTTTTTGTTTTGCTAAGGATTAAAGACGACGTAATGCTAAAAGGATAACAAAATAACCAGAATCAAAATAAAACGTGTTCTTACCTTTGAAATGTCAATTAAAGCTGATAAAGCTGCTCCATTAAAATTCCGCCCTTTATGCCTTTGACTTTGAACGGGTAAATTATTAATTAATAGCAATAAAATTAAAAAGATACATGATGATGATTTAACCGCTAGATTGGCAATCTGGTGTAATTTGCTGTGAAAATAGATGATAAAATGGAGGGAAAATAAAGGTGTGAAAAATTAGTTAAAATAGTCTCATGAATTTGCTAAAATCACAGTTTTATTTTTGTTATATTTTGGTTAATTAATATTGTGTTTCTTCAAATGAATCTTTAATTAATTCAACTTTGATATAATTCTAATTAATATTTTCTTTGGTGATTTGATTATAAAGTGTCAGTTTTAGTTGAAATGGACACCGGAATAAGTGTATCAACCAGACTAAAGGAAAAATTGAGAGAACTCTCAAGGTCAACCTCAGGTCAGTAAAGGTTCTTCATATTAGAGGTTTTTGTTAAACTGGAACTAAGTAAAAGGGTCTTCTCTCTTTTGGTATATTGTTTAACTCTTCAAAAAAATTTTATTAATAAAAGATAATCTCACTTAAGAAGAAAATTCTGAAAAGAATCATTCAATAAAAGCATAAAGCTTCATATGACTAAAAAAACTGGACAACACCCGTAAGAAAATAGAAATTAATCTAAGAAATTAAGAAGAAAGAAATTATCTACTGAGAAAAGATGACAACAGAGTTTATAAATTTATCTGTGGATGGAATGAAACATGTAATAACTGAATGTGAGTTGGTGAGTGAGATGAGAAAAGATTATCTTTCAGAGGATGGTATACTTCAGGTGTCAAAGGAAGAAAAAGACTGGAATATTGCACAATGGATGGAAAACCATGGAAAATATTCATGGAATGGATGAAACTGGTATCTGGAAGAATTGAACAAGAGGACAAAACTCAAGGAATCAAACCAATCTGGATGAATAAAGCAATCAAAATTCTGGAATCAATTGTAAACCTTAGAGATAATATTATGAGATATCATATGTAACTGAATAATCTTTTGAAACCATAACACAAAATTAATACTGTAAAAAATTAATCCCAAAAAGCTAAATGTGACTAAACCAGGGGGCAGTACAGATTATCAATCTGTAAAACTGTTCAGTCAATCTATGGCTTGCTTGTATTTACTTTATACATTCAAATAAATAATAATTAACCAACAAGGATAAATTAACTAACAGTCTGGTTATTGTGATTCTCACATTTAATTGTTAATCTCTCATCATGTATTTACAAATCTTTCATCAAGCTCATTATACATCAGCTGATTATCTAATGCTCATCATATTTGTGTTTTCACTCTTTTTTTTGTTCGGTTCCTTCCTCATCTAACTCATCATCTATCACCAGCTTTTCCTTATAATTTTTGACCTCAATATAACCTGACATGACTTTGGTACCTATCATAACAATAAAAAGGTTGATGAATGTTGAGTTAACAATTATCCTCTGATTGTTTTGGTCAAACAAGCTACAAAAGCTCAAAAAATGGATAAAAAAGGTTTGTAATTTTCCTTTTTTTTCAACCTCAACTCTAATTATTATTAATATTTTGTGCAAAGTTGAATTGAATTTGGTAAACGGTAAGATCATTTTGCGGGTCTATTTTGTATCCAAAATAAACAATTCATGTTTGATTTTTTTTTATTTTTGATCAAAATTGTGTTTGCAATATTTTGAAACATTTTATCAATAACTATTGTCAATGATGAAAGGAAAAATGATATAAAAATAATCACCAAAAATGTGTTTATATTTAGAGATAAATGTTGAAAATGAATATCAAAATGAAAAAAAAGTAGCAACAACTTAATACTATTGAAAGGTTACAAAAGCAATTGCAACAGTGGCATCATTGGCATTCATTTTTCACCATTTAATACCGAACTTCTGTTTGAACTGTTGCCGATGCGATCAATTGATCAAATCAAATTGATTCAATTGTGTGTATTGATGAGTTTGTTTGGCTGGTAAAACTGTTGAAAACAGTGTTAATGATGGTAGACTGGTGATGATGATGAGATTGATAAAAATACATTGAAAAGAACCCAAAAACCAGAAAAATTTTAATCGTTCCAAGAGTTTCATTGATTAAGTTAGGTTAATGGTTGCTATTAAAACTCCGTTTATAACCAATTTCAACACACGATTGCAACAAATTTCATTGATTTCTCATGTTATACCAATGTCTATTGAATACAAGCTTTCCAGTTCAATTCAGGCAAAGTCTATCAAGTACAAGCGCGTTGCTTGATTCAATTGTTTTATCAAATGTAAAGTTCAATTTAATTTTCACTTTTTCATCTTTTTCAGGTCAGCATCAATTTACCTGTGTTATACTTTTCAAGTGAAGACGATTGTAACAATATTGATGGTGATGTTGCTCAATTACTGATATTGGATGTTACCGGAGTCAGCAAACTTATCTAACAATCTGGAGACATTGATTGAGTTCAACAAATGAGCAAATCTATTAGAGGAAGATGAAGAGACTTGGCCTGACCTCGTTCAACATACGAAATTGATATTAACTTGGAATCAAATTTAATCATTTAATCACACAAAACATCATTTCACAATGAAACATTACAATCTGCCGCTAATAATTCACCTCTTCGGAACAAAGTTAAACAACAGCTTATAATGTATAATGAGATGGAACCAGCGAGTGTTTTGATAGACACTTTCAATTTCAATCGTTTACATTAAATCATAAAATTGTAATCATCCTAATCAAATTATCAAACATAAAAAATCAAACAAAACATCATAATTGATTCAACTGACAATCTGATTAGAATGAATAAATAATTGTTAAATAATTGGTAAATAGCAATGTAAAAGTAGCAAGTTTACTGTTTAACTTGTTGCTTCCAGAAATGAACAGTTTATTGTAAGTGTTTACTCACACAAGGTTGACAATAATTTACCAATTATTAGTGATTAATTGTCTTGTTATATAATTATTTAGAGTTGTTGATATGTCGCTTAACTGCAATATAACATTCATCTTCCTGTCGGAAGGTAATCTCGAGAATCCTCAAGATATTTGGTCAGTTTTACAACTCTAAATGATTACAATATAACAATATAACATTCCCGATGACCATTTGTTTTATATCTTCAACCAGTAACACCAGTTGAACAAAAAAGTGCAAAAAGATTGCCCATTTAGATTTAATTTAACCATCTACAATTAACTATTCAGCTCCATTACAAGCGTTGTTTTGTGTGTATTAAACACGCTCTGTACGTGTAGTTAATATTAATCTAATATCATTTCATTTACATCAACAATTTTAATCAGCCTTCTTTTTGTTCAACTGGTAAAGTCAATTTCAATTACAACAACATCATCAACAGTAACAATTAAGGCCTAACTCACGATTAGGCTTTTACAATGTTCACAATTAATTGACCTGGTTTCCTTTGTCAACCTTTACCAGTTGACCATTTGTCTTTTCACTTTCCATTATATCCATGATACCATTCAACCATCCAAGCCCTAATTTTTCAATTTTAATACATATTTTGTCTATTCAATGATTGACCATTTCCGAGTCAATTGTCATCAAGCGTGAAAATATTCAGCAAATTAAGTTAAATAATCAACTAACAATTGATAATTGTAAGCTCTTCATTAGATTGTGAAAAAAGGTGAAACAAAATTTCGGGTGTAACCAGAAACTTGATTATTGTAAAAATTTGAACTCATCTGAAAGTCTCGAAACCAAATCATTGATTAGCTTAAATTTTTCAACTGACATATCAAACTACTTCTTTAACCTGTTAATCTCCTGTTAAATAGTCTGATATTTGTCTGAGATTAATGGAAACCTGATTACATGATGAGTTCAATTTATCCCAAAGTAAATTCATAATCAAACTGGTCAACCTTGAAAGTGAATCAATGTTACTTTAGATTGACCAGAAATTAAGATTAAACATTGAGCCTCATAGAAGGTAAATTTAGCTAATGAAAAGGTTCTAATCAAACATTTGTATCATTTTCAGACCAGCTTGGGAATCAATTATTGTTGAACAATTGAACAAATCACTCAAAATGATCAACTTTTAAGCTTTATCATTCACCAAGTTATCATCTCTATTTTCATCGCCCTGGTTTCCCATATACCATTGAGCTGTACATTGATAAATTGGTAAACAATTAATTTTGATCATTTCTCAATCTTTGACAGTTGAAATTTTCTCACTGTAAACATATTGTCATGATTTGCACCATAATTGTGATCAAAATGATCTGATTTTAGACTTGATATTTGAAGTAAACCCAAAAGATGATGAACCATCAATTTTCATTGTTGACCAAAGAAACGCTTTTCATTATTATTATTAAAAAAAAGGTGAACAGCTATTATTACAGTTTCTTTGCCTTCTTTAACAATCTTATTCTAATAATGGGAAAGTTAATTGTGGTCAAACACAATCACCGATTCACCTTAATTGTACGCTTTTCCATCACCAATCTATCAACACAATTACAACAAAATAGCAAGCCCCGAAAAAAAGGTGAAAAGTTAATATCTTAATCTGAACCTTTCTTTTTAACACATCAATCTCATTCTGGTTAAAACATGATTTGAAAGCTTAATCCAAGTCTTAATTAAACTCTCATTAGTTACAGATTAGCTTTTTGTTGGATTATTGAAAGAGTAACAAAATATTGAAAGTCTTGAAAAGATTGAATCCCAATCCGTTTCACAGTCAACTGAATATCATTTGTTGGTAAACAAGGTTTCATTATTAATTAACTGTAAACGATTCTTTGTCAATAATAAACAAGGACAATAGAGTTTACAAAATGATGACAATTAAAGATGTAAAAGGCTGTAATAAAAATCAATGTCAACAATTGTTTACAATTAAATACAATTTTCACGTTGAAAAAGCAACTTTTATTTTCTTGTCATCCAAAAATCAATGTTAACAGGCAACACATCATCATAACAACAACATTAAAACACACACAAAATCAACAATCTTTTCCAACTAATCAACTCTTCTTCAACAATTGTTTATTCTTACCTAAATGGTTGGTGATTTTGTTGATAAAATATCATTGTTATTAGTAATGATCAACAATCAGTTCAACATTAAAATGCTTTATAACCATGAAAGTATAAACCTTAAACTGTAAAACAGCGTTAAGATGAAAATTTTGTTTCACTAAAAAACATGTAAACTCATCTCACAATTAGCTAACCAAAGCGAGATCATCTAATAGTGATAATTAGGAGAATCGGGAAAAACTCAATTAACACTGAATTAACATTGACAAAGGCAACATTGGATCAACATTGGAAACACTAAACGTTCATTTGCGTAATTATTCCCATTCCTTAAGTGAATTATCATAATAATTTTCATGGCAACACTCACGCAGCAATCTGATTTGGGAAATTGTTGTTCATTAAAAAATCTTATATTTTTGTTTTAAGGTCACAACCAAATTTAGTTAAACACTCATTTGACAATAGCAATTAACCGGCTTTTAATTACAAGCTCAAGAGATCAATTGGATTGTTGATTAAATTGATTGTAAAATTGATTATTAAAGAAGAGAGAAAACAAAATTAATGAAATTATTTCAATTTGTTGAGAGTGACAATTTCAAGAATAGGTTGAACCAGATTCAGGTTAAGACATTGAATGATTTGGGTTTGTTTGAGGAAATACAAATCTGAATAAGTAAAGCTGTCCAAACTGAGCAATTTATTCATGATTGATTCAAATTAATGGTAAATTAGTAAGCATCTCTTGACCACAATTAGCGGAAGATAATTGTTGAAAGGTCAAACCATTCATTACCCAAACAGTTAACTGTCAACCCTTAATTCAATGTCAATGGTTTTCCAATGCACAGCTTGTCTATCCAAATATCAATTGTAAATAAACTTGTAAACAATCACAACAGTTTCTGTTAATTACTTGAAGCTCTTATTTACTCACTTTAAGGTTAATCAAACAATATTGTTAACAATTGGCTGATTAAATCGAGAATCGTAAAAAAAGATTTGCTTTCGATAAAAAAAAGACGAACTTGAAACCAGAACCAGAAATGGTTAAAAGGTGAAATTAAACTTACCCTTGAAAACATTGATTGCGAGATGATGATTTAAAAATGTAATCCATATTTGTTGATTAATGACTTGAAAAGGATGAAATGAAAGTTGAATTAAGCGGAAAAAACGAGATAAAATTCAGTAAAATTCAGTGAAAAATCGCATTGGAACAATTTTCGAAAGTTGAATTTTCCATTTTCACTTTGATTAAAACGTTGACCAAAAGTTGATTAAACTTAACAATAAAGATGAAACATTATGTTGAAAAATTTAAACATGAAAAGTGGAAACGAAAAGCCGATAAACAGACGAATAACGTTCAGGTAAAGAATGAAGTGTTTGGAAGAAGAAAAATTTCGACTCTCATTTTTCTCTCTCTCTTATCATCATTATCTTCTCTTTCTCTTCTCTCATCTTCGTTATTGCACTTCGAGCGAAATCACTTTTTCTTTCTAGGGTCGGAATGATGATCATGATGAAGATGATAAGAGATTAAAGGTTGGCTTGTGGGAGGGCTTTCGATGGGAAGATCAGGATATTCCTGTTTTCAGTTCATATCTACCTTCACAATTCATGGACATGAAAATCATCTTCATTCATTGACTCACCTTGCTTCTTTAGGTTAGTAAGGCCAAAATGATGTTTATCGTTTTGTTTAAACCAAAAAGACAACAACATTTCACTTTCTTCTTCTTCTTCTTCTTCTGAGCTTCTTCCTTTTCTTGCGCTTCTTCTTCTTATCCTCATTGTCCTTTCTTTTCGTACTTTCTTCTCTTTCTACAGTCACCCTAATCATCTTCATCATCATCCTCATCATGTTAATCATTTTCTCAATCTTCACCTTATTCTTCCTCTTGTTTCTCTTCTTCGTCTCGAATAACAACTTTCCTTTCTGTCCTTGACGGACTTTTGCTGTAGCTTTCATTTTCATTTCAACTGTTACCTTAGGCAAAGTTACAGCTTTAGTACGTTAACCATATTTCAATGTGCGTTTCATGCAACCATTTCAATTAAATCATCGACATTCAGTTATTACACATGTTTGTTTCCATGAGATTCTTTATTTCTCATAACTTCTAATTTTTACATCACATGGATAATTTGGGTATTTCAATGTTAACTGTACAAGTTTCCCAATCGTGATCTTTCTTGTTTCTTTATCAAATAAATAAAGTCTACTTTTTGCCACAACATCCTTTAGATTTTTTTATTATCAATTTATCGCATTGCGACAGTGGTATTAACAGTTTGTCACTCTTATTAGTATTGTGGATTGATTAGACATTAAAATTTCTTGTAACATTCAATGAGATTTGGATTTTTTCAATGAAATAAAAATACTGGTTAACGGTCCAATGAAAAATAAATGGAATAAAAATCCACCGATTAAACAGCAAACAATTTGCATGGTTACATGGTAAATCTGTTGAAAAGGAAAAGAGAATGAAATTAACTATTTAAATTACTCAAATGCAAAGTCATAATTACAAGTTCACTTTGTGTCAAAATTGGATTCTTTAAAGAGCTTGTGAACATGATCAATATTGGCAGGTGAATGCAGTAACTGGAACGCAAAATGGCAGAGACAATGTGATAAAATTTCACTCTTCCAGGGCTGATTGAGGTATCTTCAATATTCCCCTTGTTATTGCTGTTATCATTATTGTTACTCTCCTCTATTCCAACCTTTCCGACTTTATTTGAACAGTATCTTTTTGTTTCCTCGCCATGGAGAAACATAACGAAGGAATAAAATATGATAATCAAAATGCGATGTAACACGCTATAAATGGCATCATTTAATCGAGTGTTGTTAAAGTTGGTCACAAGCATGTAGAGCAGACGATTGATTGTCAGGAAAATGCCAAAAATAGTAAGATTTCGAGAAATGATTCCTAGACGATGAACCTTCAAAGGAAAGATATCGATTCAAAACAGAGAAAAAATTACACTTGTTCGTATTAATAGAAAAATTTTTCATGATATTACCATCTTTAAATATAACTTACTTTGTTTATTATATAATGATGAGAATTCATTATCAGATAGATGCACAAGGTTGTCAACAGGTAAATCCAAAGATGCCTTGAAGCTGTCATGTTGACGTTGACAACATATCTTAGTGTTTCACTAATAAATAGATGAAATAACAGTTAGAGGATCAATATGAACAGTTCAATATCAATCTATGGTTTCATCTTACTCAAAATTATCGGCACCTCGACTACCAATTTGAAATGGATATTGGTTGTGGTAAGTATGCACAGCGACTAAAAGTAAGGCAGCAACCAATGAAATGATGTTCAGGGATAAAGCAGCTTTTGGATGGCGTTTATAAAGGTAGATGAGCGTTACAACTAGGATTAAGTAGTGACATTCAACGCAGACTGACCAATAATGTATAACACACTGGAAAATAAAATATAATGAAATGAAAATTTACAATTATTCATAAGCTGCTTCATCGCCTTACCGCATCATATGGGTCGTCAATCCAATGTGCCTGTGCAAAGATGACTTTGAAGAAAGACTTTTCGCAGGCATTTGCTGAGCTTTTAATTATACCAGAGGGTCCAGAAGTGAACAACGGCAACACTATCTGAACAAACATTGTACTTGTCATCAAAATTGATAATCTGGTAGTTTTAAAAATTATATTTCATTATTTAGCCAATGAATGATTAAACGACTGTTAAAAGTAAAACATACGCAATGAATTTGAACAAAATATTGACGAGTAACCGAATGAATGATGTTTCTGGTCCAACATTTTTCCATAGATCCGCAGAACGAGCGAATCCTCTATTAGATGATGTTTCAAGATGTATTAGAACTGTGTTTGTTTCAATGTAAAATGGTGAAAATTTACCCATAAACAAATAATCCTTCATTGATCCATTCACCGTTTACGTATATTGGTATTTTAGTGTCTTTATAATGTGTAACTCCGCTAGAAACGGCTGCCGTTCCCGATGGTGTCGATGGTAAGAAAAGTTAGAGTAAGTGTTTGCATAAGTAACATCAATGTTTAAATTAAATTAAAGTATTACCTATGAAAGGGAAAGCTTTGATGAAACTTGGCCATATTAATGTATGTAATATCAAAACTATTGAGTGCAATAAAATAGCAAATTTAATGAGAGACAACATGCGATCCGAAGACATGTTTGGCTGGACAATTTGACGATAACTTGAGTAGATTGAGAAGTGTTTATACCAGGCTAATTTTCTTGGCGATTCGGATTCATTTCGTTTCAATTTTCTATCCAAATATGTTGAGTATAACACAGTGAAAATAAGAAAAGCCAAGATTGATCTGAAAGATGAAAATGAAAGGTAAATTGATCATAATCATGGAATAAATGTTCATTGGATAACAACTTACAGACAAATCTTTTGAAGTGTTGAGGCTTGGACCAACCTCTCGATGAAATGTGTTTTAACTTCACAATTTCTGATAGCAACTAGATCCCATGAATATGCTTTCAAAGCTAGTTTTAACGAAAATTTGGTATAAAATGATGTAAATAAATGGTTAACACAATCATTCTCGTTTGAATCGAACTTTCGTATTAACAAAACGAAACCACGAAACCATTCGAAAGAGTAAAACCAGTTTTCATAACCGCGTTAAAAAACTGAGTTCAAATGACCAAAACTCACTTTTAAAACAGAAACTCTCGAGTTTAAAATTTATTTATTCAGAGAGTTTTGGTCATTTGAACGCTGGTTGTTGTTATGAAAACTCTGTGTCTTCAGGAAAGTCGATTTTACTCTTCTAAATGCTGGTTTTGGTCAAACGAGAATGATTGTGTAGAGATTCAGACTTTTTGTACGTCTTTATTGCATCCTTAATATTTTATGTAATTTTACCTTCTGTTAGTACGATAGTTAGATCATCATTTGAACAAGTTGATGGAATACAAAAACCAATTTGAATATCCAAAGCATGTCTCTCGTCAATCAACTTATCTTGAGTGTAAATTTTTGTATGTGCGGATTGTTCATTATTTGGTAATAAAGAGGTTAAACAATATTTGGACGCTTCTTTCAGTCCACTCGGTCCAATCCAATCAAGGTTTAAACATTGCTCATAATTACCAGGATCAATGTAACCCAATCCTGTGAAATCAGCTGGGACACGTCCTGAAGCTTCAAATACTGACATTCAAATATTAAAATTTGTCAGGTTACTTTATTTGTAAAAGCTGATTAATTCGCTGAATGTCCAAACATTTACATTACTTACATTTAAATGGCCAATCATTTCCTTGTTCACTCGATTCAACAGCATGATATAAACTAGATTTGCATGGAGAAGAAACATTTTGATGTTTAAAATCACTGGATTCAATGTAAGTCCACACAATGTTTGAAAATCCAGTTTGTATGAGAAAAGATTGTTTAGCGAAAAAATCAGATGGTGACACATGTGAATAAACTATGTTACTGTTGATCAATAATAAAATTATATTAAGATATTTTATGAATAACATTCTGAACTTATGTAGATCATCAAAATACAAGTTATATAATGTAAATTGACTCGTCTATCAACAACACAATTAAGTAACTAATGCGAAATTTATTGATAGAGAAGTTTAACTTCAGAGAAAGTAGTAATTAGAAAGCAGCATTTTCAAGGTAATCAGCCATTTCAATTCATTGCATCAAAATACTTTTCAACTAGCTAGATATTAATAGTTGCGCTAAAGGCGATCTTGATTTCTCAAGAAATTACAAAAAAAACAAGAAATCAGTCGAATCAGACTGAGAAATGTCATGCTAACATTGATTTGTTTATACAATTGCGTATTTTTAAAGGGTGTTCAATATTATTAATTTCAAACTGGCCTATCCAGCAGTATTAATTTGATCAGACTCTTTGTGTTCGATAAACGTGTTCGGTATTTGTCTTCACAATGTTACGTCTTAAATCACCGCCAATAATTGAGGCTGACAATGATGTACCATCCAAAGGTGGTGAGGAAGCAGAGTAACCCTTAAAAAGCAAATAATAGCCATAGTTAATTCATGATTGACTGATGAATGGTTGAAATGAAAACAAAAAGCCAAACCCAGCAACGATAAAAATATTGTCAGACCCTGGATTTTGATTACTAAATTTATTATCAGACTAAAGAATTAGAAATAAAATGAATGTCAGACCCTGGATTTTGATTACTAAATTTATTATCAGACTAAAGAATTAGAAATAAAATGTGCGTCAGACCCGGGATTTCTTGGAATAAATAAAATAAAGAAATAAACTATGATGAATTTTATATAAAGTTAAGGTCCTGAGAAACTAATTTTCGAAGAATAGAGATTTGCATGAGAATAAATAAGACTTATTTTATGATTTAAGATTTACCAGAGAACCTTAAATGTTTCGAAGAAATGCTACCCTAACTCGTAAATTATTGAGAATTAACTAATAAATAAGACATTTGCATACTGACTAAAGCCTAAAACTAGGTTTAAGGGTCCGTCAGACCCTACTTTCCCAGATAATAAATTGCTAAAGCATAACTATTAAGCAGAGAAAAAGGTCAAACGACCATCTGGTGATTTAAGGTCACGAACTCTGCTCTCCCAAACGGGACTATATAAAGAATAGGTAAAATTTGATCATTTATCCTTAAGTTCAGTTTTGGATCCAGAAGTCAAGTTTTTGATCTTCAAGTTTAAGTACTTTGATTTGTGGTAAATTCATCTTGAAGTATTTGTTTTGCTTGGTGTTCAGTAAAAGATTTTGATACCTTTATTTTGTATACTTCACAGTATTTTTATATAACTATGAAAGTAAATAAAGCATGTCAACTAAGTTTTGTTCTTGAAAATTTCTACCTTTACTTATTCATCATATTAAACGGTCGTCAGACCCATCACTCTCATCCTCATTGTCATACTACACATGGAACCCGGCTCGGTGACAAAATGGAGGTTCCACCGAGAGTTTTGTGAAAGTGCTCACCAATTAACAATAACTTTATCATCTCTTGTGATTAAATTGAACAATTATTAACTATAATCAACATAAACTTTCATCCAACCTTTGTGTTTAAATCATCACTCAACAATAACAATTTGTGTATTTTAACTTTGAATCATCAGTGGCTTTATCCTTGGTCTGACGTGACATTTCTACTCAATTCCAATTGATCAACTTATTTTATTAACAAAAATTGTTCCATATTCCCGATATTTGTCAATCATCTTTGGTCTGACGGGACTTCCAATCCATCTTCATCCACTTTATCAACCTAATTATTCATTTATTTGGAATTATCTTCGGTCTGACGGGACTTTCCATCAACCTTCCTTCACTTCTTACCCATTTTATTTACTCATCTTCGACAAACTAAAGGTCTGACGTATCCTAAACTTATTTTCTACTTTCTTTTCTCCTCAATTCTTGATGCCATTATCCCTTATACTTTATTCTTTCTTTGTGTTAAGGTGTTTAATACAAGTTACTGGTATCCCAACTGCTGTTTGGACTAATTTATTAGTGGTCGCTGACGATTTTACTTATCCCTTACTGCTGGGAAATAACTTTAATAAAGCTGCTGGTGTTGTATTGGATTTACGTACTATGAAGGTACAGGCTCAGACCGGACCAACGGAACAATTGGCTAAGTCTAACCATTTTGATTTTACTATTAACTCTGATTGTGCTAGGTATTCCTTAAATTTAGGATACCAATTTGAAACAAATGATGGTCTTATACCATTAGATTTAAACATTGTCGAAACACCAAGCAACCTTAGATGTTTAGGTCTGACAGTTGTAAACGAGGTTGATATTCCCTCGCCTAATGATCAAATTTTATCTTTTCAAATATCCATTGATGTACTTTCTACTCAAAATAATAACAATTCCCTTTCCCAATGCGAAGCAGACAATAGGTCTGACGAGTTAAAAAGTGAAAATTCAGACTTGAGAGAAATGGCTAAGCAAGAAAATTTAGATACTCTAAAGTTAGACCATCTTGACCCTTCTCAACAAAAACAAGTCAAACAACTTTTGAATGAGTTTCTGCCAGCTCTAGCTTTTGGGAAAGAGAACCTGGGTCAATGCACTTTGTTTCCTCATATTATTGACACGGGTGATCATCCACCAATAAAAAGTAATCCTTATCCAAGGTCAGAGGCTGAAAGGAAAGAAATCAATAGACAGATTGGGGAAATGATTGAGCAAGGAGTCGTCAGACCCTCTTTTTCGCCTTGGGCTAGTCCCATTGTATTAGTTTCCAAACCTGATGGTAGTAAACGTATGTGTGTAGACCTCCGGAAGGTCAATGCTATTACTAAAAAGGATGTCTATCCCTTACCAAATATTGATATCATTTTGTCATCGCTAAGAGGAAGTTCTTATTTTACTGCTCTTGATTTAAATTCAGGATATTGGCAATTAATGGTACATCCAGATGATTGTCAAAAGACTGCTTTTATAACTCAGGATGGTTTATATGAATTCATTCGTATGCCATTCGGTCTGACGGGCGCTCCTTCAACTTTTCAGCGCACTATGGATGTAGTTCTAGCTGGTTTAAAGTATAATCAATGTTTAGTTTATTTAGATGATGTAGTTATTTTCGCTCCTTCCTTTGAGGAATTATTAAAAAGAAGCAGAAATGTATTGAATGCATTGAAAGAAGCCGGTCTGACGATAAAAGTTACTAAATGTAAATGGGCAGTAAGGGAAATGCTATTCCTCGGACACATAATAAATGAATCAGGAATAAAAACTGACCCAGAAAAGATCAGGGATGTTAAAAATTTCGAAGCTCCTCGCGATGTTACTGGTATTAGAAGTTTTATTGGTATGGCTGGCTATTATCGAAAATTTATCCCAAAATTTTCTGAGATTGCTGCACCACTGACTAAATTAACTAGAAAAGATGTCCCTTTTATTTGGAGTGAAGAACAAGAGAAAGCTTTTCATGAGATCAAAGCTAAATTGCTGTCAGACCCAGTCTTAGTACATTTTGATCCAAAAATACCAATTGAGGTGCATTGTGATGCTTCTGGGATTGGTGTTGGAGGTGTTTTAGTTCACAAAACAGATAAAGAAGAAAGACCAGTCTGGTATATTAGTAGATTATTAAAGGATGCAGAATTAAGATACTCTACAACTGAAAAAGAATGTTTAGCCATTGTCTTTACATTAGCTAAATTACATCACTTTATATCAGGCTTACATTTCACTATTTATACGGACCATCGCGCCCTCTGTTGGTTAAAAACTAAAAAGAAATTACCTGACCGCTTACTTCGATGGGCTATTCAGTTAGAACAATACTCTTTTGATATTAAATATCGAACAGGAAAATCGAACCTTGTTGCCGATTATCTCTCTAGATATCCAACTCGATCAATAGGAGATTTTACTGAGCCCTTAGATGCTTACCAAATCAATGTTCTCACACCGTCAGACCATGTTATTAAAATGAAACAACGAAAAGATCCAATGTTGAATAAGACTATTAGAGTTTTAAATAATCCCGAAGAATTTCCTGAAGTTTCTTGTTCTGGTTTTGTTTTGGTTGATGACTTATTATATAAATTAGTCGAGAAAGAATCCGGACCTGGATTAGTTATTTGTATTCCCACCAATATGGTTGAAGAAATTATCTCTTCTTGTCATGATGATCCAATTTCAGGTCATTTAGGTTTTGATAAAACATATAATAAAATTAAAACTAGATATTTCTGGACTACTATTCGGTCTGACACTAAAAGATACATTGAAACTTGTCGAACTTGTCAAGGAAAAAAAGCTGAAAATAAAATGGCAGCTGGTTTATTATGTCCTATTAAAACCGGAGGACCGTTTGAAATGGTCGGTATGGATTTACTAGGACCTTTTCCCTCGTCAGACCGAGGAAATCGTAACATTATTGTAGCTACTGACTATTTAACAAGGTGGGCAGAATGTCGAGCCTTACCAAATGGTTCTTCTCAAGAAGTAGCTAGCTTCTTTGCTGAATCAATTGTGTGTCGATACGGAGCTCCAAAAACAATTCTTACTGATAGGGGAAAATGTTTTGAAAGTAGATTTATCGAAATGATCTATGAGATTTTTGCCTCCAAACATACACGAACAACTGCCTATCATCCTGCTACCAACGGTCTGACGGAGCGTTTTAATAAGACTCTAGCCACTATGCTTTCAATGTTTGTTAATAATAAACATTCAGACTGGGACCTTTATATCCCTTTTGTTTGTTTTGCTTATAATACATCTATTCAAGCTTCAACCAAGTTTTCCCCTTTCTTTTTACTACACGGTTATGAAGCGAGATTACCTGCAGAGGTAACCAATATCTCAATGGGTTGTGATGATGCTGAAGATTATGCACAGATGTTGGAAAGTATGTTATTAGAAAAACGTAAATTAGCTGCTCAGAACATTGAACAAAGTCAGACCGCAGATAAAATACGGTATGATGCTAAACATCGACCCACTGTTTATCAACCTGGAGATAAGGTTATGGTTTATACTCCAAGAAGAAAAGCAGGAAGATCAGAGAAATTATTACATTTCTTTTATGGTCCTTATGTTGTAATAGAGCGCTGTGGATTAAATGTTTATCGAGTGAAAGAAGACAATCAATCCGGCAAATCAGACTTAGTCCACATAAGTCGTATGAAGCCATACAAAGAGCGACATCTCGAATTGATGACTAAATTAGATGAAGAGTCTGACCATCTACCTGCGTCTATTTCTGAACCTGAACTTGAATGGGATGAGCTTCCTAGCCAACCAAGTCCCATGTCTGACATTATTCAGCATCGGTCTGACGGATCAGACCGGCTGTCTGCGCATGTTAACCGTAGGTCTGACACTTATACTTCAAATGAAAAACGTAATATGTCACAAATCAATACTAATCATAGTGAAAGTGAGTTGTCAGACTCAGAAGGAGCTACCCTTTACCGTTTTCCCTCCCCTCGAATTATTCCACCTAATTCACCCGAACCAGAATTATCAATTAGAAGGAGCCAGAGAGAACGACGAGCCCCGAATAGGTTAAGCTATTTGCTCACTCATAGCCTCTTTTTACTTTTACTTTGTCAAATTTCAATTGTTCAGACCGCTTTCATAAAAGCAAATCCGGTTATTTGGAGACCAGCCACTACTCCAATAATAAATGGAGACATTGAGGTTGATATTGGGACTAAATACTATGAACCATGTGCAGGATTGTCTGAAGCCTTAATAGAGCATAATATGCAACCCGATTTTCTACACAATTGGTGTAAAAGTGCATTTGAAGTTTCTTTCCTGAAACAGATTTCTCAAATGTGTAAAGATGTTACAACGGAAGCTGAAAGTAAAATGCAAGTCAGGGATAAAAGGTTCCTTGTAATAGAAGCTACCATGATAATAATTGGTGTAGTGAGTGTCCTTTCATTAGGAATTGGCGCTGTGAGTCTCGCAGTCAGCTCAAAAACACGGTCTGAGGTGAACTCTTTAAGATCAGACCTCGAGAAACAGGTGTCGATCATTCAAAACTTGACTACAAATCAAAAACTTTTTGAGAAAATGTTAGATACCATCGATCAACAAGTTCGTGTTTTACAAGTTGAGGTTGCCAAACAAAATAAAATTTTGGCTCGCATGAGAAATACTATTCCAGCCACATCCTTCACAATTGCCAGTATGGTTTCTAACTTACAAACTACTCTAACCCAATTGCGAGCTATAAATCGGGCCTGGGTTAAGAATAAATTAGACCCAGCCATTTTCGACCTTTTGAATTTAACTTTACCCTGTGGAGAACAATGTCCGGTAGAATCAGTTTACTCAATGAATTGCTATCATAATCCAATGGCTCAAAAATTGAGATTCGTCTTAAAATTTAGAAAAATAGATCCCGAGTCTAAATTAATGGTAGCTGACCCTTTTACGCTTTTGGACTACAATGAAACTACAGGGGAATTGTGTAAATTACATTACACTGGACCGAAATACGTCATTTACCGAAAGGGAATCAGATGTACTATCCCTGTCAATAGTTACAATTCTGTTGAGACTGATACTCTCGTAGTCGTCCCTGACACTTCGAGTTGCAAGTTAATCGAGAATAATAATACTCTGTTAAATGTGAAATACGACACTCTATTCAGGAAAATGAACTTCTACAGATAAAGCCCATAAATGACGTGAACATCATTTATTGTCCCGGTCTGACCATGAAAGCTTATGACCGTGAGGTTAAATGTCCTGAATATCCTTTTCAACTTAATGCACAAGAGAAGTTTACAATCGGTAAATTTCATTATGAAACAGATAAATCTGCAATTAAGACAAATTTACGCTTCATACCTGAAGCCTCAGAGAAGATAAACTTACAATTAATGCCAGACTTACATACTTTTGATGCTGATGAATTACTAGATTCATTAAAAGAAAAATATAACAGTTTGAAAAGTCAATTAAGACCCATCGAATTAAATGATTGGTCACCTAGATCATTCGGTCTGACACTCAATTTACTCTCTATATTACTTTTATTTACAGTAACTATCCTCTGTGTTTATACCATACGATTTCGAAGGCGTATATTAATTTCACCCAATGAACAATCTCGTCCTGAAGAGGTACCTCTAGAATCAACATCAGGCTGGAATAAGCGTGCTGCGAATACTACAACTAATGAGAGACCAACGAAAGGGAGTTTGAATAAATTTGTTACCTTATCCATCTTGTTCATGTTCCCAGTACCAGGTTTACTCTTCCCATTAAATGAATCTAACATTGAAATCATTCAAATTTCATATGGAAATCCTTGTCAGAAATTTCAATTGCTCGAAATGCAGAACAGTTGCCATAAATTATTAAACGAAACCTTCGTCAGACCTCTGAGTTCGGTCTGCTCTTTGAAACCCGAACTCCAAGTAATGAACCATGAAACTTTTCCGTCTATTAATAATAGAAGAAGAAGATCCACAGCAGATGAAATTAAATTAGTTGCAGTACAAACTAAATTGATTATCATCAAAGAAAAAGTAACTCGATTCCTATCTGCTTGGAACTCCGGTGAAATTTCAATCAATATGTTGAATGAGATCGGAGTAGAAAATATAACTCGAAATGAAATTGGTTCATCTAGGTTAACACTAAAACCTTTATTTTGTGACATTGATACTCGGTGTCAACAATTAACGATTGGTTTCATGAGAATTGAAGATTCTTTTGTTTATTACACCTGGTTAACCTCATTATCTATCTTAATAATCATGTGTCTAATTATTTTGATCAAATGTATGTGGACTGACCGAAAGTCTGACCATGTAAAGTTGCGAAAAATTACTGACAGACGAGAACGAATCCCTTCCTTTCCTCCTCCACCACGACTGTGGTTTGCTTAATCAAATCAGACCCTAATTAATACCTCTTATTTATCATCAATTACACACTAAAATTTAAAAGCTAAAAAAAAAAAATGACAAAAAAGAAACAAAAACTCAATTAAAAATAAGAATTAATACTATTGTAGACAGAGAGACTAAATTAGTACATTAAATAAGTATTATATTATTTGATGTACATCTACAATGAATTTATAAATTAAATTAAAGCAAATAACATTGATAATTAACGTTTAAATTAAGAAATAAAGAAATTCAACTTGTTCGATAATCGGTTACATGTAAAAATCGAACATCGGACTTGTATCCGGATAAATATCGAGATCAGGATCAAACTGGTACTTTTTAACAAAACTCGGTCTGACCATGATTTAAATTGGATAAACGCCCAATTGTATATCAATTTAAGCCTAAACAGTTAATTTAAATCATAAACATTGCAATTGTAACTATCTAATGACAATTTACAATTCCAAACTGCCGTAAGACACGGTCTGACACTGATTAATTGTCAGAAATTCATACTAAATCAGTACTTTTTGATGTTAGACAATGACTATGTTGTAGAGCATCATTTAAATGATTTATTTAAATAAAAATAATCAAGAAATAACCATTGATTAATTTAAAACAGTGAAAAAATGAAATCTTGTCGTTCGCTTATCGAATGCATGTAAACATCGAACATCGGATCCGAATCCGGACTCATATCGGTAGACTGGATCCGTCAGACCAAAATTCTAATTAAGTTAATTTAGGGAATTTCCGGAATGAAATTATGTTTAAAAATCGTTTTAAATTATCCTCTTTCCCAATTTATCCTTTAAAATCTTAAAACATGACTAGAAACCAATTTAGTATTTAATTCTATATTTTGAAACCCTAAAATAAGTTAATTTTGAAGAATGTATGCCGTCAGACCTTCTTTTTACACATTGCCAGGCTTGAAATTAATTTAGTAAATAAAAATAATAATGATAATATTGTTTATTTGGTGAAAATCAAGAAAAAATTGAATTAAATTCATTCGATTATCGGACAACAAAAACTATCGATCATCGGATCCAAACTTGGATCCAATCCGGGATCAAGATTGGGATCAACAACTAAAATCGTCAGACCGCATTAAAAGAAATAAAGAAAGAATAGAAACGCTGAATTCAAAAGTAAAAGCATTTATTGAACTTAAAGAAATCATTGGGCTTTTTGCCATTTATCAAAATCTTCTCCTTGTAATCCATTGCCATTTGGCAAATTTTCTGGGTGATTTAGTACCAAATGTTGCTTTAGATTTTGCCAACGCTTGGCCTCAGCGAAATTCACTTTTTTTGCCACAAAAGGCACATTTCAACTTAGGTGGATCAAAACTGAAACCAATCCAAAATCCATATTCGGGATGCAACTCCATGTTTCTCGCAATTGTGTTGAAATTCCCTCCGATTTCCTTAGCCTGTCGAATAAGGTCTGACAATGGAGAAGTTCTCTTTCCTTTTGAATCAGACTTCGTTGTTAACACTTCTTTCTGAGTTTTTGGATGGACCATCCGTCCGATTGTACCAACTAACTCGCTTTCACCAGTTTCAGGGTCCACTTGAAAGATTCTCCGTTCCTCAACTATATTCGGGTGGCAAAACGGCATACAAGAATAATTATGATCTCCATTATTTTCTATGGCAAACATTTTAAATTAAAGAAGATATGACGTTAAGAGAAACAATAATAAGTATTACAGATAATAACATAGATGCGAATACTGAATAAAAAGTGCGGGAATAAATGTAACAAATATGGTGAATAAGGAAAAAGGAAACTGATACAGTGGCGCCATCTGTTGACTAGTGAATTAACATAGAATTTGGGCTCAAAAGCGCCAATTTTGAATTAAGATTTAATTATTTTTGGTCTGAAATGCTCCTAATTGCTTTTAAATTGATTAAATAATCATTTAAAGTAAATGATTGTGAAGAAAACATATTTGGACACGTCCAAAAGGGACTTTGGACTTTTCGTAGAGGGGATGAATGTCGGACCCTGGATTTTGATTACTAAATTTATTATCAGACTAAAGAATTAGAAATAAAATGAATGTCAGATCCTGGATTTTGATTACTAAATTTATTATCAGACTAAAGAATTAGAAATAAAATGTGCGTCAGACCCGGGATTTCTTGGAATAAATAAAATAAAGAAATAAACTATGATGAATTTTATATAAAGTTAAGGTCCTGAGAAACTAATTTTCGAAGAATAGAGATTTGCATGAGAATAAATAAGACTTATTTTATGATTTAAGATTTACCAGAGAACCTTAAATGTTTCGAAGAAATGCTACCCTAACTCGTAAATTATTGAGAATTAACTAATAAATAAGACATTTGCATACTGACTAAAGCCTAAAACTAGGTTTAAGGGTCCGTCAGACCCTACTTTCCCAGATAATAAATTGCTAAAGCATAACTATTAAGCAGAGAAAAAGGTCAAACGACCATCTGGTGATTTAAGGTCACGAACTCTGCTCTCCCAAACGGGACTATATAAAGAATAGGTAAAATTTGATCATTTATCCTTAAGTTCAGTTTTGGATCCAGAAGTTAAGTTTTTGATCTTCAAGTTTAAGTACTTTGATTTGTGGTAAATTCATCTTGAAGTATTTGTTTTGCTTGGTGTTCAGTAAAAGATTTTGATACCTTTATTTTGTATACTTCACAGTATTTTTATATAACTATGAAAGTAAATAAAGCATGTCAACTAAGTTTTGTTCTTGAAAATTTCTACCTTTACTTATTCATCATATTAAACGGTCGTCAGACCCATCACTCTCATCCTCATTGTCATACTACACATGGAACCCGGCTCGGTGACAATATACAGTAGTAATGTTGTCATTGAAGCGTCATGATCATGGTTAATTTTTTAATCCACTTCATCAATTTAAGTCAATATGAAAGTAAATTGGCATGTACAAAGTGATGATTGATTAACCATGATAAACCAAGAAACGATTAAATATGGTGTTTTATGTAAAATTTTCAACTGTGTTATTGCACGAGTGAGAATTATCGCAAACAAGATCAGAAGATTGATATTTATTAGATCTGATTGATTAGATGAAATCTGATTTTCGGATGATATGCTTGAATCTCATATGCAATGGAATAAAAGATGAAAATGACAAAGTTTGCGAGTTTATTCATATTATTTATTCTTTATTCATTTCGGAATAGATGACATAGCTTAATTATAATAGCTTGATCCCCTTAACATAGACAAAAAATGAAAACGACTATACTCGTTGACTTAATTTCATGTATAGGATACTGAAAGCATTTAATCGTCTTCAGTGAAGCCGTGAGTGACAAAAACCACGAAAACATAACTCACCAAAACCGCATTTTTTTTGAGGTGAACAAGTCTGGGACAAAGATGGACAAATCTACAAAAAAACGGAAAATTTATTGTATTGGACAGGTTTTGTTCAAAACTAAATACTGAGTAATATTTGTTCACTTTTAATTAAATTATGAACTTGAAATGAAAATGATACTTACTAGAATGCCCAAGAAGAACAAAATAAAATACAAAGAAATGAATTTCATGTTTTCAGAGTGTGTAAAAGAAAATTTATTGAATTGAAGTAACAATTATAAGAACTGATAACCAATTCATTCAAACCAGGCTTTATATACCTTAAATTTGTTTATTCAATGAATAATGTTGATCATCAAGCTGGCAAAATTTTCGCATCAATTCTATCTACTGTGTAGTATTAGTAACTTATTTGTATTAGTAATTTAAACCCATTAATTATACAGTAAATAGTTCAACAGCTTTGCCATGACATAAAAAAGCAAACTTCCCTGTGACTCAAAACCTAGTATCGTTATGTCAGCTGTTATTGCACGAATGAGAATTATCGCAAATAAGATCAGAGAATTGATATTTATTGAATCATTGACTTTTATTATTTAACATTGACTGACAGTCTTGTAAACCTTGAAGAGTGTTGAATATAAAATATTTAAGTCGATAAAAAAAGAAATGGCCGAAGATATTATAATGCTTTGGTTCTGTCACACAATTGAAGACCAAGGAATCCACAGGCGTATTTGAAAAGTTGACGATTGTCTTTAAGGTCAGTTACAATGGATTTCCAGTCAAGTTTCTTGGTTCCAGACTCTGATTTGGTTCCATCAAAATAAGCAACTAGACCATCAACATCACCTGCAGTTAAAAGCTTTAAAATACCAGTTTTATGGTAAAAAATGAATTCAACCAAAGTCTTTCTATCAATGGATGGATTACTGGTTCCTGGTCCAGTATTTCTCATGGCCCAGGCAACTAGGGAAGGAAGACCGTGTTCTTTTTCTTCAGTAATACCGGTTGCTTTCTTGAAGGCAATTTTGGCCAAAACAGCGGGCCAGAGAGTTCCTTCAGTACCAGATTCTTGACCATGAGTTGATAGGAAAAGGCCTAAGCCAATAATATCGCCTGATTTGTTTGCAAATTGCTCTCGATTGTCTTCAAGAAAGTTGAAAAATTTGACTGGATTTATTTTACTGACTTCTTTGTCTTCAGCTGGATCAGAGGAAGCCCAAAGTAACAGAGGAATTGGCTCGGTAACGGGTTCATCAGCAGCTAAATGGTTAGCAAAACAAGGTTAATACGGATTTTAACTAACAAGACACCTTGAAATAGGAATCAATTGAGCTAAGATCTTACCTAAGACAATAACAGCCGGAATCACCAACAGGCAAGTGAGAGTTAAAAGAGATCGGACCATTTTATTTTAATAACAATTTTGACTATTTCAGGTTTTAGATTGGATTTGAAGAAAGTAATTAAAATGTTTATTGACGTGTAATAGCTTTTTATAAGTCAAACTGCCTCAATATTTGATAAACAACCCATTGTTTATGAGATTTTGACAGATATTTTCTTCACTTGTTTGGCAAATTTACCTGGAAATATTACCTAATCGCACCATATCTTCGAACTATATTATAATTCCAAAGGTTTCAGTTTCACAATCAACCAAACAATACATGAAGTGATTTTTACACAAAGATTATGTTTTGTTGAACGTTAAAAACGTTCATTTGAGCCAACAAATTACAATATCATTTGAAATGGATAATTGATAAAATATAAATCCTTATCCTCAAGATAATCAATCAATTTACAATTAAATTGTTTATTTACATATTAAATATGGCAAGCCTGGAAGCTTATCATTCACAGTCTACAGATCATTCAAGATCGGTGTTCATTCCGGTCTTCTGTGAATTATTTTCTTGCAATCGCACTTTTGTGATATCTCGCGATCTAATATGCTGAAATTGTGTCCATTAGATCTTTTTACCCATTTTTGGCAAAAATTTTTATATTAAGCCAAAGCTCAAGGTCAGCTTTTTTAACCTTTGACTTACATTTGGAGACCACCTGAATTGATATGGGCATTAGGCTAGTTGAATTTGATTACAAGATACACGATTACAGTCTATGTACCTGGTACATCTACTAAGGGATAAACATTCATATCTTTTGAACATTTGATTTTTTGATTTTTGCTGCTATTATATTTGTAGAATGAAATATTTTATCAATTAAATAAAACAAAACAAAAACAATAACGAAAGTAATACATTGATTTATGACCTTAATTTGGATCGATCTCCATTGTGTTTGAACTTAATTTGTATACTTTCGGTTTACTTTACCCATAATTTATCTGTCAACTTTGCTATTTTTAATTGTAATTCACTTCAGTATATGAAATGTATTGATGTATCTCGATTTGTCAAATATTTAATTTAGGCTAAAATTTGATGCTTCATCTGATCTAAAAGTATCAACTTGAAACAATTAAACTGTCAATTGTCTTGCATCTAAAATAAAACTTGATTGTGTTCACTATTTGATAGCTTTTGCAGTCTATTGAGTGGACAATTTATCTTTTACCTTGTCTGAATAATATAAATCTTGTACTTGTACTTTTTATCGATTAAATTATCGTAATAATAGGACTTGTCCATTTAAATTGTTTGAACCCTTATTTTTAGATTGTTGATGAACGCTCAAAGGCATAATTTATTTTACATTCAGTGTCTCGTCTTTTGTTTAGTTTTTAAATTACTACAGTATTAAATGTTTTTGGCAAAACGTCATCTAATTGATCCATTTATATTAGTTAACTAGAGATTAAAAGATGATGACTCGATTGCATGTTAATCTGCTCAATAGGGGTTAAAGGTGGGAGGTTGAGGTTTTTATATCAATCAGCTAAATTAATAGAAGATCAAATAAATTGGATTCTCCAGTTTTTTCGACATCATTCCAAGTGTAATTTAATCTTGTAAAGATGATTGATGCCAGTAATCTTTGATTAACCATCATAAGCTGTAATTAGGAGAATCTGTTGATGAATGAGAACAATAAGAATTATTATTTTTTCACCAAAACAGGCTGTTGCAGTGAATCTTGTCTGGCATGAGCACGATGAGTTAATTGCTGATATAACCATCCAAGTTACCAAGAAATTTACACAAGATATCATGATGATTACATTACTTCCTCTCGACGAAACTTGTCATTGATGAACCATCGATTCTCAAGAATACATCCAAAAGACCATCAATGAACAATTGCTTAACAGGACACTTGACAATCAATGAGCTTAAACACTCAATGTAACATGAAGTTGCTTGAAGAATAGATTGATTTATAAGTATGATTGACTTTGAAATTTTTTGGTGATTTGATGAGAAATCAAAGATAATTGTTGATAAATAAGAAATGCATTCTTTTAAAATCGTTAAATAACAAATTGACTGGTATAATTTGGGCCTTGTAATAAAGCATGACTAGTTGATGATGTTTGGAATGGCAAGTTCACTTAAGGTGGCCAAAGGCACGAGAGATCCACGACGAAGATCAATGTCAGAGGCGTTAATTTCCTGATGAAGGAGAAAATAGATAATAATGTTAATGATCAATTTAAAGAAATTATTGGATATTTTTGAAACTAACAGAAAGAATCATTGTATTATCTACATCAGGCTCCCAATTGAGCTCTTGAGAAGTCGTGACAAGGTGATGATGATGATGATGATTGAAGCACCAATCTGTACAATTATTTACGAGTTTCAATGGATTTCCAGATAAATCAATAACATTTATGAATGTTATTAAGTTTACCAGATGGGTTAGGATTTAAAAAGGACGGTGATTTTCAACGTCATCAATATTTGTGTGATTGTTGTTTTTGTTATTGTTAAAGGCAATATGTTTTGGGCAGTTTGTTCAGTTTGTTTGCAGTTGATGGTACCGAGAAAGAGAGACATCAGCATTATTGAGACAATAACGGAACATTGAATTGAGCCAAAAAAGATTAAATCATCATTCAAGTTTACCATAAGTACCATTAGTTGCTGAACTCAATCGTCTAATAGTAACAGCGTCGTCAGTTTCTTTATCATATTCCTCAGATGTTTCATGTAAAGGTTGCAGTTCAGTCATTTTCGATCTTCCTTCAGTTGATTTAAACGAAATTAATCGTGCTTCTGGAGTTCTTTTTTCATAATTTTGATAGACTCGGGTATAAGCTAAACAAAAAAGAGAGAAAGATATTTAAAAATTGGGAAAATTTCATCTTGATTAGAGTAAAAATTATCGGTAGACATACGTATTTTTGGAGATCCTTTTCGTTGAGCATTGAAAAATGGTGTTTCTCCTCTGAATTTATTCATTTTATATGATCTTTGGATTTTGCACATGTAAATGGTTATTCCAGTTAATACAATAATCAAGATACTGAGGCATCCAAAAAATACATAAAATTCAGTTGTGTACAGATCAACTGGACTTTTACGGCTTTTGGTTTTTAGTATGTGATGTTTAACAGGCTCTTCTGTAGACCATTTAGTATCAGGAAGCTGAAAATAAGAGAAAAGCCAGAAAATTAATGTGATTGTCAGCGTTAATTAGTCAGTAGTTGGTATTGAAAAATATATAAGCTGTAAATCATGAAGATAATTAATATAAAATTTGAGACTGTGGCTCAAGACATTGAGAATTATCTTATTGAATGAAATGTAATAATGAATATTCACCTCGTACGGAAGGTTAACACCATATGAAACAGATTTAGAGATACTTTTGAAGCGTGAACACCTTTGTTGTTTTATTCCTTGCCAAATGTGACTCCCGTTTTGCATGACATCAGCCTTGTCATCACCTTCGAAAGCTGATTCAATCGGATTGATCAGCTGTTGATGCTTTGGTCCAACCTTGATTCTCAAATCTACAGTAAAAAAAGAGAGAAAATGAAATGAAATAAATCATCTTCACGAGTTGAAATGCTGATTCAACTTATTGAAAAATAACTCACTTGATATACATCCGATGTATGTACTATATTCATCCAGATAATTGTCAGAATCTAGATTACCACCGACTTTAATCATCTGTTTGGGTCCTAATGAACCAATTTTTGGTATGTTTTGTTTGAGAGCCACTTCATGAACAGCACCATCAATCTGAAAACAAAACAAACATAAATTCTGGTTAACTTGTGAATTTAACTATTTTAACGTATCAAGAATCTAGAGCGGATTTAGATCAACCTCGAGTAAAAGAAGAATCGTACTTACTTCAAGCTTGACATTATCATTTGTTCGATTGTAAACAACCCAATGTCTGAATCCATCAGCATAATGATGTTGTTGCCTTGAAATTGTTTTACGCCAAGCTAGTGATGGTTTTATGTCAAAAATTAATAAAAATAGATAAAATTTGTAGTCAAATTGCGGAAACAAAATTTTATGACTGCTCTGTTTGAATTGATATCTCTTCAAAGCTAGAGGTTTCATAATATTCACTTGATTCGAGATGATTTAGAATCATTCGTTTGAAGTAAAATCGTCTCACATTTTTTCACTTTTTTATCCTTTCGAGTTAAGCTATCAACTTTATTTTGAGAATCGATTCAATAATGAGGATCACAAAATCTTTAGGCTGTCTTCTGGTTTTTTTTGCACCAAATTTTTTCCACGTTATTTTTAGGCAGAGGGATTACGTTTTACGTAATAAAAAACTTTTGACCTCAAGATGAACTTACACCCTTGAAATCGTGCTTCCCAGGGCCAGAATTTCGGTAATTTTGTGAAAATTTTTTTATTTTTAAAATGTAATCCTCCAGAAAATTATGCATTTAGCTGAATGAAAATTATTTTCCTATCTAAATCTGTTAAAAAGTTAGAGCGATTTAATTACTAGCGTCAATTTTGACTCACCTAGTACATGCATTTATAAAATTGGCGGTTAGCAAAGGAATAAAGAATGAAAATGACAAAGTTTGCGAGTTTATTTATATTCTTTATTCATGATCTATTTCGGAATAGATGACATAACTTAATTAGCTTGATCCCCCCTTAACATGGACAAAAAATGAAAACGACTACTTTCGAAGACACAATTCCATGTGAGGATAATTGAAGCATTGAATCATTCTCGATCAGTATGCTCTACATTCACCCTTAATGCAAAAAATGGATAGGCCGCAATCTGAGCTTGTTTTACAAGTTTTTCGTCTTGCGAAAGATGGGCAGATCTACAAGAAAGCAGAAAATTTATTGTATTTGAGTTTTGTTAAAAATTAAATACCGAGTAATATTTGTTCACTCTTAATTAAATTATGAACTTGAAAGGAAAATTATACTTACTAGAATGCCCATGAAGAACAGAATAAAATACAAAGAAACGAATTTCATGTTATCGGACTGTGTAAAAGAAAATGTATTGGATTGAAGTAGAATTTTTAAGAACTGATAACCAATTCCTTCAAACCAGGCTTTATATACCGAAAATTTGTTCATTCAATGAATAATGTTGATCATCTAGCTGGCAAAAATTTTCGCATTAATGCTATCTACTGTGTAGTGTGTAAACATTATTTATACACGTATTAGTAATTTAAAACCATTCATCTTACAGCAAATAGTTCAACAGTTTTTCGTAGACAGAAAACAAAGCAAACTTCCGTTTAACTCAACACCTAGTATCGTTCTGTCAGCTGTTCTTTCAGACAAAAAATCATCAATGTGAAGTATAAAAACAGCTAAACTGATAACAGGAGGAAAATGAAATTTCCGTTTCCTTTAAGTACTCGAGACTTTAAGCCTGCTGTTTCACAAACTTATGACCCCTTTTATGTTAATCGTTTTGCTTGATTATTTACAAATTTAAATTTAATTCGTTTCGTTAGAACATACATTTTTCGTATCAATTTTATTCTACAATTGATTTTAATGATTCTAACAGATCGGGAAACCGGTCGTACTAAACTAATGCACAGAGCATTTCAGGCACGCTCTCATTTATATAAAAAACATTTTGCATAAGAAAACTGCAAAACATTAAATCATAGGTAATCAGGTACTTAAATGAAACGCAAATTTAATTTGCCTCATGTTATCAGTTTAGCTGTTTTGATGATTAATTAATGATTGTTTGTATTGAAGAACAGCTATCATAAGGTTAATAGGTTTCGAGTCAAACAAAGTTTGCTTTCTTTTCTGACATTTGAAATCTGTTGAACTATTTCCTGTATGATGACTGGGTTTAAATTACTATTAATGCGAAAATTTTGCCAGCTAGATGATCAACATTATTCATTGAATAAACAAATTTTCGGTATATAAAGCCTGGTTTGAAGGAATTGGTTATCAGTTCTTAAAAATTCTACTTCAATCCAATACATTTTCTTTTACACAGTCCGATAACATGAAATTCGTTTCTTTGTATTTTATTCTGTTCTTCCTGGGCATTCTAGTAAGTATTATTTACCTTTCAAGTTCATAATTAAAATTGAACGAATACTACTCAGTATTCAGCTTTGAACAAAACTGTCCGTTACAATAAATTTCTGTTTTCTTGTAGATTTGTCCATCTTTGTCAAAAACTTGTACAAGTAATCAAGAATGCCTACCTGAAACAGCCACTTGCATTGGTGGTAGGTGTATCAAATTCAGCTAATTAAGCTATGTCATCTAAATGAATAAAGAATAAATAACTCGCAAAATTTGTCATTTTCATCTTTTATTACTTTGCATATTCAAGATTTCAACAGATGATCCGATTTATCTTGGTAAAAAATTTTATGGCTACTCTGTTTTATTCTTTATGATTGTTTGAATTGATATCAACAAATTCAGAGGTTTCATAATATTAACTTGTTTCGAGATGGATTAAAATCATTTCTCGTGTCGTTTGCAGTAAGTCTCTCTTTTTACACTTTTTATCCTTTCGAGTTAAGGTGTCAACTTTTTTGAGAATAGATTCGCTTATGAGAATAACAAAAATCTCTTTTATTTTTCTTACAAGGGAAGTGCCTTTGCTGGTACGATCATTTTCAAATCTCATAATGAAAATTGTAAATCATTTTTCAGTAACTCCAATAGATTACAATGCAATATCCTCGCTTAAAAGTGCTTAAATATCAATAACCGCGCACTAGCGAAACAAAAGCAAAAATACGTGTCTAATTATTTTTTGCCCTCTACAATATAAGCCCGAAAAAAATTGAAAATGATCGTACCAGCAAAGGCACTTTCCTTGTTAGATCAGTTTCTGAGATTTTTAAGGTCAAAGTGGGCAACTTGCGGGTCTACTGCAGGACATACTATAGCATATTACATTGTCTTATTAAGATTTATGTAGAATACATTTGCGGCAATCGATCGATGCTATCAAAAGTCTTCTACTTGCTACAAATGCTGAGATTTTCAAGCTCGAAAAAGATCAGACAAAAACGTCGCTTGCGGACCCAGCTCCGAATATTGTTTTGTCGCTTTGTTGCAGTGATGTACTCATGCTTCTCGACAATAATGATCAGAAACATTTTGATAAGCTATTAAGATAGGAAGAAAAACTGATTGAATTAGACGCTAAAGTCAATATAAAACCCATAGAAGAAAATTAAAGTCCTCACAATCAAATGATTTTTAGTATAATACATTTTTGAATGCTCAATACAAATCTATTTCTAATCATTATTAGTAGGTATTCTAACAATCTTATTCAACGTCTCGAACAATATCAATTGGTTTTTAGAAAAATTCAATTTCCTCTCAATGGTGCGAATTATGAACACTTAACTAACATTAACAGATCTGAAACAATTTCACTTTCAGAAAGTGAGCTCCAAATGACATTTAGAGGTCAAACAACGAAGTGATCTTCAATGAACTTGAAAGCCGGATTTCAATGTTTCAATGATTTAGTCTTTAGAAGCTCAGGGTTGAAGTCTGAGGTCTGTACCATCAACCGTTCGAGAGTTATACCTTCAAACCGACGTAAAAGTTAGCTGGATAGCTCGATATTCTCAGACTATTGAATGGAAAGCTATTCTCAGACAGGTACAACTGGGAATCTTGACTGTACATACCTTTGTTGACTCCATCAAACTCTTGAAGATAAATTCCACCGGATGACAGCAAACTCACAAGCAGCGACCAATCATCTTTTTGAAACAATAATAAGAGTCGACGAATTTGACTGAAGAATGGATAAGCTTCAGGCTCGGCTGAAAAGGCAAACTCTAAGCAAATTCCGTTTTTAGGTTCAACATCGATTGTGGTAATGTTGTATGTTAGAACAGATGATCCATCAAATCGCACACCAATATCTTGTTCGCAGAAATGACCTTGATAAGAAGTTTGCTCACATTGACATTTCACACCTTCAATAGAACCAATTCTCATATTTTCACGACATTTGCCTCCATTTTCACAGGGTTTTTTATCACAGACACGTTGACATCCTCCAGTAACATTACCATTAATAGAAACGTGCTTTTCCTCTCTTTTCTCTGAACTTTCCTCAATCGCTTGTTCTAAATCAAAAAGAGTGTGATTGATTAACAAGCCAGAGATGCAACCAATAAAAGTAGGCAGTGAATGGTCAACAATTGGATCAACTCCACCAATAAAAAATTGTGTATGCGGAGGCAAGGCAATAAAAGAGCGAATCGGTCTAACAAGTTCCATTGATCCTCCATACTGCCAAGGCTTTTGATAATATTCTTGTAACAGGCCGAGAGAACTGTTGATGGTAGCTGAAATTGGTAATGAACAATTACGTTCACAGCCAGTGTATACAGACAAAACGGTTGAATTACGACGTCTTTCAATTGATACTTGAATTAGATTCCCAGAGATAAGTTCAGGCCCAACTCGAACTCGCCCAGAGACTATAGTGCGGTAGTTGTTTGTGGTAAAAATCACACTCAAATTGAATAAATGAATTTGAATGAAGTTGTTGAGGTGGTCATTTGCGTAGAAAACCAATCCGGAATCCTCATAAGTTCGGAAGCTTAAGGAAATGCGTTTGTTAAGAACCGGGTGAGTTTCATTTCCATGGACCATCATGTGAACAAAAGCATTATCTGAGCTAATTGTTAATCCATTTAGGTTGGCATCATCTTGGCAGTTACGTCCAGAATGAGCAAATGGGTTAGCACATATACATTCATAATTTCCCCACATTTCAATACAATGTCCATTATTTTGGCATGGATTGGGTTGGCATGACTCTTGACATCGGGATTCAATATCAGTAGCCCTGGAAAGCAAATGGAAAGAAAAATATTGCAAATAAAAAAGTGAATTTATTTAAAAATCTAAGCTTCCGATTTCAAATCATCTGTTTTGGCAATTATGCTCACCTTTCAGGAATAGACAAAGGTATAATTCGCTCAGCAATCAACAGGCCGCGGAAACATCCAATAAAGCCTAAAGATGATTTGTCTTTAAGCTTTGACCTATGAATTGATATAAGGTAGAAAAATATATTACTACAGGTTAAATATTATTTTCCAATCATTGATATGTATTGATAAATTACTAACTCAGGTGCTCCGCCAATATAAAGAGGTCCTTCAAAAAGATCAAACATTTCATTACGATCTAAATCGATCATCAGTGAATCCAAATTAACAGTAAATCTCATGTGCCTCGTTTCATAATCAACCCAAACTTGTTGCCATTGACCATTGTTTAGTTTACTTCTTGATATAAGCTTCGATTGTCTAGGAACACCATTAACAGAGTATTCAAATAAAATTTCAAAAGGACTAATTAAAGTGACTAAAAAGCGGCCATGGTGTGGAAACAGAGGGGCTTGATAAAGAATCACTCCATAAGAAACGGTTGTTCGAAAACTGAATGCCAAATCTCCAGAAACCCAACCATCAAGTTCAAGATACGATTGACGGGTTTTAAACGTTACAATGTGCTCTTGGGTACCTGAAACACACACAAGAAAATAAATCAATTATCGAGAGTAAACAACTTGAACAATTTGTAAAAAAAGTTCAAAACTTCTGTAGCGTTTGGAAAACTTCCCTTGTTATGCATTTTTGAATGACATCCTTCACTCATTAAATCTTTGTTCATGAGTCTAGTTATAAACACTTTTTTGTATCAATAACATATTTATCAGCTTAATCGGAATTTATTTAATCATCGACTTTAAATGCTTGAAATGAAGCGACTCTCAAGAACCTAAGATTATTCAATCAAACTCAATAAACACTCATTATTGTGTTAAGCTTTTAGCCAATTAACACTTATTCTAATGATTGATCAATTGAATCACTTTTCTCAGTCTGATTGCATCCTATTTCAATTAGTTATGGAATAATCAGTGTAAACTATATTTTTTATTCATTGAGACTTTTCGATACAAGAATGATAAAGCTAAATTTGAGACAAAAATCCTAAATCAAGCAACAAAAAGCTCAGATTTCTTTGTCTACAGATAAAAATGAATATTCAAAATATTAGTTACACAATAGCTGAATATGATTATCTAACTTGAATTGTTGGACGGATAAAAATAAATCTGTTTTTCTTGATTGTCTCAAAAACAAAACTAAGCGTATTCAATTTCATTTCATGTCATTAGAATGCGCAAATTTTGCTTAAAGATCCCATAAATAATATAATAGTTTTTAGATATTTCCATACAATTAACTAAAACCAGTTGTAAACAAACAAAATCATTCTCAGTAGATTTACAATACAATACGATTGTTTCGCTACCATTTGTGTACTTACTTAAATCAATGCACTTCAATGGTGATAGAGTGAACCGCCCCTCAGAGGCTTCAGTTAAATTGGGCGAAGCGAGGAAAAACGCTCGAGTTATCGCCAATTTAGCTGGTTCAACAATAACACCAGAATCTTCATTCTCTCGTTCATCTAAAAAGTCGCAATTGCAATAACGCTGGGGATCCTGACAGTTCATAGCGGTTGAACATGGACATCGACCACTAATGTTACTTCCCACTGAATCAAGTCGCCAATCGCTGGCTGAAATCATCCAAGCTTCCTTCGCCAAACTGTTGACATTAAAATTGATAAAAATATATAAATGTGTCAATAATCTAGGAAAATCAACTTACTTTAAAGGAGCCTTTCTACATCCGTATTTTATTTCTTGAGTACATCCTTTAGTGTGGCCAATCAAAGCTTTCAACATTTCTTTATTGAACTCTCGATATTCAATATCGATATAATAACTGGGGAAATCTTTTTTACGAACGATCTGAAAGATAACAAATTTCATTAATGAGAATCGTGAAATATTTAAGTGCATAAAGTAGGATGTAAATGAAGGGTGTTTTAAGCAAAAACATTTAAAAATAACAGTTAAATGTTGCATATTTTCATATGAGAAGCTTATTTATAAAATTATTAGCAATTTTATATTCAGCTTTGGTCTTAAACCTTTCAAACTGGTTCAAAGTAAAAAAAACCAACAGACATGGCAACTTCAATTCGAGACCATCGAAATATCAAATCATCGATCAATTTCTTACGACAAACAAACATTTAGTCAGGCTAACCTTTCTTGACCAACTGCAGTGTTTAAAAGATGATAACTTATATCTAGCAATTGCTTTAACAGTTAAAAACCACAAAAACAACACTCTATGTATCGAAAGCAACACTGACTTCATCAACGGTCATAAAATATTCCCTTCCCAATATCCTAATTGTAAAATACAATGCAGTGCTAAACTACATTTAAAAAGTTGATTAGTTGAATCAATTCTGTTGAATCTACCAAACAACTGATTACTTCACAATTAAGATTGATGCCGCATTATTAGAGTCAAAACAAATATTAAGGATGGATAATTGACTAAGGCCTCCGGAGTTGTTTGATTTAGCTTTTCATTTTACTGTTGTTTTCATTGAAAATTGGTACATTGTAGGTTTATCCAACGTTAATAATATCTGTTGAGGCTTCTGAAGCATTATTATAAGCTGTTAGATTACTTTTAAGCTGAGATTGACTTTGAATTTGCTAATTAACATTACAACTTGATTTATGAAATGAAAGGTAAACCAAAACAATTATGTTCAAAAAAGCGCAGGTTTACCTATTTGACTAATGTTATGGGATAAAAAACGGCAACACCAATGAAATGATCATCAATGATCGTCTTTTTTACCTTAAACTTTCTCACTCTTGTCCGACTAATCTCACTCAATCATCTTTAAAATTTTGTACCTTTTCATTTTTTAAGGAGCGTTGGACGAACCTGTATCTCACCTTTAAAAGTTACAAGGAGTGGTTCATATGGTTTTTTTACAACAAAACAGATTCCTAATTTCCAGGCCTACGCATTGTCTATCCTCTTTCATTCAATAATCTGATGGAATGATAACATAAAGAAAATAGAAATACCAAAACACAAGAGAAAAGCTGATATTGAAAAATCTAAAAGGTTAATTATGAAAGGTTAACCAAGTTTTGGTTCATTTATTGTGCTAAATTTGGTAAAAGCTGTACTACCATTGAGAGGTGAAATCATACAATTTTTTGATGTAATGATTTTTTGATGGACCCGAGAATAATCGCCCTTAGATAGCTATCATCATCACCATCAACACTAGCTAATATAAGCTACATGTTTAATCAGATGAAGGTTCATTTTAAATTCACCATGTTACCAATACCTTGGTTTACTAATCAAGCTCTCAATCTTGAATTGCAAATGAGGTAACCTAACCGAAGACAGTTTAATTATTAGGTAAAGCTTATAAGGTTTGCTTGGTTAAAACTAGTAAGATGAGATGATTAAGCGTTGCTTTTTTCATTAAACTTACATATTCAACAGGCAAATTGTGATTAACGGTGGTTTCGGTTCGCTTAAATGACATTGTACATTCAACTCTAGCAGGTGGTAAAGGTCCGTTTCGATCAATATCTATCATGTAAGTTCCATTTTTACGATGTCCAAGCAAATAATACTCTTCACAGGTTCTTTTGTACAAAGCTGGTCAAAAGAATGAAATAAATTGAAAAGGTTATTGTAAATGACCTGAAAAATTCTGGAAATACTTACCAAAGTGACAAGTTTTCCCTGCATAACCTGTATCGGTACAATCACAATCTGCATCCCCCTCTTTATTGACTGTACACTTGCCACCATGTTCACAGGCACCCGGATAATCACATGGATTTATGTAGGAACATTGATCTAAAGCAACACGACCTGAATGAAGAGCTCGATTGTTCAACAATATCCGAGAATCAACAGTTTCATGGTCAACACCAAGGTTGCGAATACATCCCATGATACCGTAACCGTAAGCATTTGAGTTGTTGAAAGTAGCATTAAGAGCACCAACAATAATGTAACTATTGAATGACATTTCCCCTTCGAATTGGTATTTGACGGTATATTCATTGTTGATTTCAATGGTTAAATTTGAACTTTGACCATACAAACCAATCATTTGCCACTGACCAGCCAAGAATCTAACTGGTTTACCCGAGGACCAGGTTTTTGAGATTGGCTGAATCTCTGAATTATCATTATCATAATCGATGATTGAAAAATGGGGAATCGAATTTTTTAAATGTAAAATCCATAGTAAATGACTTGTTGGTTCTTCTACAAAACGGAATCGACCTGATGAAAGGATGACATCTCGCTGGGGAGTTTTAAATTCCATGAAAAGATCAAGTACGTTAGAGAACGTTTTGGTTACATTCAAGTAAGATCGAGAAGTTTGAAAGGTAATAGGTAAACTGGGCACCGGAGAACAGCCAAATTCTGGACCAAAAAGGCCAGTAAAACGTATATTTGGCTGATTCTTTCTGAGACCCAAGAAAATGTCTTCTCGATTAAAGTAAACTGACTTCAGGCAACCGACGAATTTTGATCTCACCAAGCTTTTTGGGTAAAGTGAACGAACCTCGACTGATTTAGGTAAGCCAGCTACATAAATGTATGGTTCAAGGTGAAGGTAGAATCGTTGCCCATTAACATGAAGTCGATGCGTGATACCGTCAACTATTATGTGAACATCTCTCTTAGCGTGGATAACAGTCACGTTATGCCAGGCTCCATCTGACAATTTACTTCCTGTGGTGGTCACTCTTAATGGGCCTTCACCGAAGTCAATCTCAAATCGTAGCTTACCCTCAATTAGATCCAAGAAAACATGATTAAAATCAGGATAAAGACCATAAGCATAGAGAAGCATTGAATCATCAAAGCGAGTACGAAAATGAAGACTGATTCGATTCATTAGAGTTTCTGTTCGCTCAGTCCAATTAAAGGCGGTGTAAGTGATGAAAGAGGTGCCACGGAGAGTTAATGCTGTTACTGGAGACACTGAACACCAGGTATCCTCAAATTCAGTACCAAAACAGTCACATGTTGAATGAGTGTAATGATTGACACATGAAGATCCTAAGGAACATTGAATACTTGATCGACACAGATTGATACAACCCGTTTTCAGGCCAACAGAAGTTATTAATGGCACATCAACAAAAAGAATCGAGCTATGAGTGAACTGAATGTTGCCCAAACAACCAATGAATCGAGGCGAATGGTGGTGTTTATGAACATAACGAAGGTTTGGATCAAGTCCACCAAAGTAAAGGCTTGATGGTATATTTCCGTAGATACTTGGTTGTTTCGGATTATACTGGCCATAAGGTTGATAACCATTTGGATGGAGGGACAAAAAAGATCGAAGTACAAATATAGATCCAATTTGACCATCAATAATGATCTTTAATTTAGCCTCTGAGGCAATAATTGTCAGGTTTACTTGATGCCAACGATCATCATTAAACCCCTTGCCAATAGTAAACTTATCTAAAGCCAAGCCAAATTCGTGAACAATCTCAACAGCTCCGCGATTCAAGATCATATGAAACTCATACAGGGGATAGCCAGGTGGGGCAGAATTAACTGAGTGAAACAATAACAAACTATTGGACCGATGAGTCCTGCAAAAGAAGAAAAGACAACTTTTAATATCCTTCAAGCCAAAAAGTAACTCTAATCTTTCAACTCTTTGCTTAATCGATGACAACAGAGGTTAAAATGACTGTTTCTGGTTATCTCTGGTTTATTTTAACGGATCAAAGTCTAGACATTAAGGCTACATGAGATATCTTTAGACAGCTTAAGACAATCTTTTGCAAAAACCAGTTAAAATTAATTTGTGATTAACGGGTTCAACACTTTTAGCCAACATTTTGATAAATCTAACCCAATGCATCTTTATTCACCTTTACATGAAATGTTTGAAAATCTCATTGTAAATGATGGATTGACTTGATGATAACCTTAATTACGTGATAATAATGGATGAAATAATTTGCCTAATTGGTTTCTTTCAGTGTTAACTATTTTCTTGATTGATTGTGATGCTTACAGAAATCATTTCATTAGTCAACATTGAGTATTACGTTTTAATTAGAAAGTAACTTCATTAATTAATAGCAGGGAGACTATTAATACTTTTCTGATGCACTTTTAACCATTAAAACATCAACAACAGGAAACATTATTGACATAACCCTGAGTTTTTTAAGGCGTTTTGTAATAAAACTAAACTGCAATCTTAATTGTTGATATCACCAACACACAAATGGTGAAGCAAAAAGGTATATATTTACAATAGAAAGGTAAATAGGAGAATTGGTAAATTTTTTAGTGAAGCTCAGAGAAATGCTGTTGAAGGAAATGAACAACTGGAACTGAATTGTCATTTAAATTCATCAACACGATTTATGCAATTTGTATTTGATTGTAATTATTTGTCTTCTCGTGATGAAAACTCTTATGAGCTTATTATTTATGGTCTACTTTGGGTGATGATATTGATAATCAGGTAAAGACTGATACACTTGAAGCTAATTGATTAGAGACACTTGACAGTTTAACACAACTTACAATCGGAAACAACAATAATAACTAGTTGGCTCAATTTGTTTCAAAATAAGTCATCAACCGAAACATTTGATAATCATATTTATTGAAAACAATTTTATCCTCAATGGGAACTCTCGATAGACATTAAAATGAAACTTGATTGAATTAAAATACATATAAGAAATTAATCAACAAGCAAAATTAAGAGCTAGAGAGTTCAACCTGAGATCTGTGATTTTTTCCGTAAAAGTCATGTTAGTTTATGGTTGTTAGTATTGGTTTTCAGGTTTAATTTAACCATAGTAACATGATAATCAACAATTTATAATACTTTGTCTGGTTTATGCAGTTCTCGGTTGATTTTGTTCATTGATAACAATTACCTTTCCTGGTTTCACCTTTTATTAGTTTACACAAATGGATACATTTACTGGATGACAATAAATGTTATTGGTAAAAAAATAGAGCCATTTTTATCTAACTAAATGATCGTTAAGGTAAATTAACTTAGCAACAATTGCGACCTGTGTGAATTGAAAAACTGAGTAGTTGTATCGATCTTTTGGGTTGGGTTTACAAATTGTTACAGTTTTTGCCTCACACTAAACACTTGTTGAGAGTCAAGTATCAATAATTGGACTAAAGCTAATTGTTAATGCAATGTAAATCTTATTGAATAATCTGAGACTTATTTTTGAAAAATCTGGTTAAGGTTGATTCTGATTTAAAGAAGGTTCAAAAGCAAGATTGTCAAACACTTGACATGACTTGGTTAGTTAAAGAGGAAAGCTTGATTGTTTGATTTGTCAGAAGTTACTGGTTAATTACTTACCTAAATTTAAAATTAAGAGATCTTGTAATGTGGGGAGGCCAACAATCAGTTGAGTTGATTAGAAGAAATGAATTGTTTTGTGTGAAAGTAAAAACCTTTGGATCCAAATGATCTGGTATTGAAGGTGGAGATGTTGGTGAAGTGAATGCTGGTCTAGGTGGTAAAGTTGATGATGAGATTAACTCTTTAGTGTGATGACTGTGACCATGATGACCGTGATGACCATGGGTATGAACCAATAAAATTAAATTAAACAAAATGGAAGCACAAAAAAATGTAAAGTCTCCCATGTTAACACAGTTTTACAAACGAAGCTAGTAAATAAAATCACATATGGAAGAAGCTGTTAACAGTTGTTGATATCAAGACCCATTAATTTGTAATCCATCGTTAAGAAGCTAAATAATAAACAATTTGATTAGTCTATTATGATCAATCAATCATTAAATGAAGAGATAAATAGCTAATAATTAGCCTTATTCCTCAAATAAATCTGTAAACAAGTCTGTAGAGTTGCCGTTAACAGTCAACCAATTTTATCAAAAGTAAAAAACAATTACATTTTCAGTGTTTCACTCTTCAAATTGTGTCAAACTAAAGTTTATTATCAACCTCATTACTGTTATTAATTACAATCAACATGATTACAGGTATAAAATGGTAATAATATTTGTAATAATAACATCTTTGAAAGCGCTGAAAGTTGCAACAAGCAAAGTAACAACATTGGACTAGTTTACCTGCAAGCAAATAATAAACACTTACTTTTGAACGGAGATGAAGATGAGAGTGGGCGACGAAGAGAAACTAAGAAAGATGGAAAGCTGGATGATGATGAGAGGGGAAAAGATGAGAAGAGGGAAAACTAAATTATTTGGGAATCTTAACTTCGGATGACAATAGAGGCAACATTTAACCAATATGAAGGCGAAGCTCAAAATATGTAAGCTTCACTGAAATCCTTCAATCGGTTTGGTATAAAAACTGGTTGTTGATTTGAATTTCGTACAATTAGTTGAATCATTTTTGCCTCTCAATAACTCAACACTAACTCAATCAGATTAAAACAATCAACTCAAGTCAAGCAACTGGCGCCATCATGTAGGCGTATTGTTATTTAATTGGAAAAATAACTGTTGGTTTATCACTTTACTTCAAGAGTCGCGTTATTTTGATTTACTTGGTCTTCATTTCACTCTTCACTTTAGTCTATTTCATTATGTTTAATTTATCATCTCAAAGTTTCTTTGCTATTAACAATCTTTTCAAGGTTCACCATCATTACTCAGAAGGAAACACATCTCCACCCTGAAACATGGTGAGTTAAAGATCATCTTTGCTTTCCTATCAACCTGTTAAACCTGGAAATTATTTTCTGCTTTTTTTGTTTCTTCTCTTTGCAGGATTGAAGTTAAAATACAACTATCATTTCAGTGTACAATGATTAATCTGCTGGTTATTTTCATATTTCTGCTGCATCTAGCTGGCTGTTGCTCTGTCAAATTGATGAATTAGAAAGATGCTAAATTTTTTATTAACTGTTGGTGTTTTAGTCTCTTGGATGTAAACCCATTGGGATAAATGGTGCCTTTTGCCCTTTAACCTGGCTTTCATTGGAGTAAATGGATGATATCTAAGCTGAAAAAAATGAATTTTCATGTTCCAATTGAAACATCAATCACAAAAATTGAGCTTGAAAGTAAATAGTTTCCCTGTCCCGATGATTTTACTAGGAAAGTACCTAACTCAGTGGAAGTCTCAATCAAGTTATCTAGTTTTTTTTCCTTTAACTACAAAGGCAACCAAAAAATGGAGCCAAATTAATGAGTTAATAGTCACTAAATACAGGCTTTTCAGAAACAAATCTGGATCTCAAAACTCTATTGGAAAAGGCAATTAGAAACAATTGACCAGAACTTCAATTGAACTTCAAACAGCATCAATAACTTTCCGTTACAAATGAACTTGTCGATTATAAAATTCACAGGAAATTTTTGACCAAAATAAGCATTATGTTACTCTTGTCTTTGAAGTTGAAAATCAGCTTTCAAATTTAAAAGGTAAATTAATGAAAATTGAAGATTCATTAGTTTGAAAATAACAGATCAACAGTTACATCTTTAATAAATGAAAACATTCATCAGAGAAATAGGTTTATATTAGGGTGTTCGATAATGTGTTGACCTCAGTATGAAAAATAAATTATTTTTTCGAACTAAAGAGTTTAATCACTTCCTTGGGTAGTATATAGAGACTATCTAAAAGGATTTTCAAAAATTTCGTCGGCATGCCTATTTTTTAGATTGACTCTGAAAAGTACCTAAATTTCAGCCTTTTTCTCTTTTATTGATGAAAAAACGCGCCATTCGCGTAGTTTATGAAGTTTAAGCGTGTTAAATTAATCAGCAGGGTTACATTCATTGAATTTGAAAGTGACATTGCAGAATCGTAAATTCTTCGCAAAAATTTTCTATTCAACATCTTTACCTTCATCAAACTCCTTTGCTTGCTAAACACAAATCTTGATGGATAAATCTTATTAGCAGATTTCACAGGCTAGAATCGCTGATTAAAGGCTAAAATATTTTATGATTTCAAAGGTCAGATCATGAGGAATGTTTAGCATTAGAAATTTTGAAAGCCAGCATTGTCATTTGATTTTTACGGCCACTCAAATAGAAATTATCGATTTTAAGTAACGCATTCGCAAAATGACCACAAACAACTGACCTTCAGATACAATCGGACTTTTTACACCTCATTACATAGCTGATTGCTTGGAGATTTCATATTTTTGCACAATAAGCCGATTCTCAATACAGGCAGGTCATATTTGACCTTTGAGTTACTAGTATTCAGCCGTAAATCGAATTCAAAACGCAATTTGACCTTATAACTCGACTAAATGTTGATCGATGCTGACCAAACTCAGTAGATATTTGTTATTAAGTACGATGAATCATGCCAAAATGTTAATTTTTATCAGAATTCAGAGAAACTACCTTAGGTCAAAGCATTATCGAACACCCTAATATTTTGATTTTATTAATTGTAATTATAAGATCAAGCAATGGATCAACTATCAATTGATAAGTTGCCGCGCCATCAAAACGTAAACTTGAACTTTTGTATCAAGAAAACGAGCGAAGTTAAATGAACACACAAAAGGCTGAAGTGAATTTCAAATGTAATATTTATTCAATTATAATCTGTGATCATCGCTTTTGGTGTAAGAATTAACTGGAGAAACAAACAAACATTTAATACATTTATAAGGTTTATCTTGACAGGTTTTGGAGCAACATTAAATTGATTCACCATGAAACATATTCATTTTCAGTGAGCTTACGTCGATCATCATCAACATTACCTAAGCCACTTTTCAAACGATCAGCGTCCTTAAAGGAGACAAAAAAGGCCAATAAAAAACAAAGAACCATTTTAATTTCAAGTAATCAGAGAAAGATTGAAATTGTAACTTACCTTTGAAAGTGAAGCTGCAACTGGAACCAATCGACACTGAACATTACTCCGTTTACCACCGGGTTTCCAGTCTTTGGTGAATGTTACCTGAGAGTAAACCAGGTTAACCAGTAAACACACGAAAATTAAAACACCGGTTAACTTCATAGTTGACAAAATGTTGGACTAGATGAGAAATAAACTATCAGTTAACTTGAACAGAATCAACCAAACAACTGAAGAAATTTGAAGAAGCAAATTAGCTTTTATATACTTAACCAAATTACAGAATCCAATTTTCAATATTTACCTCATGAGATTTAAAATTCCTTATTACCATTGACCATGTTAACATTCAATTCTGGTTCAACATTTTTTTTCATTTCCATTTCACAGCACAATTAACAAGTAAATTACAAAAGTACAAAAATATGATTATAACAACCAATTATTAATGTTCGTCAACATGACTATCAACTGGAAAAGGTCCAAATATCCTGATATATTAATTTACCTTTGAACCCTCGAGACTTAATTTAAAATTTGTAGCTAATACATTTAGGAAATCAAGATATTTTCATGATAAAAGTCAACCTTTACCGATGAACATATTTGCTCATTATCCAAAATAATTAATCGGTGAATCTTTCATTACAGATGGACATTCATTGAGGCCTGAAATAATTTCCATGTTTACGGATCAAGTAACTGATGAATTTCTGTGATTAAGATTATCCTTTAGGCTGTGAGATTCATAATGAATGATGGACTTTTTATTCATATTTACAGATTTGATTAAAATATTGATTAATGTTACATTCAGTATTTACATTTGCTATTTTCATTAAATTGATTAATTCAGACTTCAGTTTTTCAACACTAATGTACGTTATAAAAGTGTTAATAAAAACAAAAAAAAGGTTAAACTGTTTTTTTTTGCTCGAGTTTCCATTCATTTTGTTGATTCTCATTTTCAAGAGTTGTTTTTTCCACCATGTTATATCTCGAGTTCACCGAGTTGTTTTCATTAAAATTACTTTGCAATTTATGGTTGATTAAATTTTCTCATTAAACCAATGAAAATTAATCCATCATCCAGTCTTTTCGTTCTCCTTTTTTACGTTGAGTTGAACCATTTCAGTTGTTAATTGTATTACTCTGTTTCCTTTTTTTACCTTTTTTATGCAATTGTATTCACAATAAATGTGAATTGCTTGTGTCAGCATCATGGTACAATCAATTTGAGAATAAAGGGTGTCTGTATTAAAGTGTCTTGAGCACCAAAACTTGAATGAGCCTTATTGGGTCCAGATAAAAAACCCAACAACAAATAGAAACCATTTTAGATAAAAAATAGCCTCAACACCATCTTTAGAAATTAAAATCAATTAAACATTTAAAAATTCAAATATCAAATTTTTAATTTCTTACAAAATCTTTTCATTTTTCAAATGTTTAATTGATTTTAATTTCTAAAGATGGTGTTGAGGCTATTTTTTATCTAAAATGGTTTCTATTTGTTGTTGGGTTTTTTATCTGGACCCAATAAGGCCCATTCAAGTTTTGGTGCTCAAGACACTTTAATACAGACACCCTTTAGTAATTTACTTTGATTATTTCTTGCTTCCTTATAACATGCTTGTGGTGATGATTGAAACACAGAGAGGTTTACTTTGTCTAAGCAATCAACAAACACCGATTCATCGATAAGCTGGATATTTTTAGTGACTTTAATCTCACTAGACTTTAACTTGATCCTCAATCAACATTATCCTGGTAATTTAGGTGCGACTCGGCGGTTGGAAATAAATTGAAAAATAGACTTTGATTTTGATACAATTGTTTTTATTGATTCACTTGAAAACAATGTTAACAGTTGTTGAGACCCATAATTTCTGGTGGTGGCCATCTTGATATGCTTCCGAGGTAAGACCAGAATTGGCTTAGTATTTTACTTTAGGTTTCCTTAGAAGGGGCAAACTGAATAATGAGATCCTAACCCAATGACAGGGATAATAACATGGAATAAAAAGAAAAAGAAAAATTAACATCATAAATAAGAGTAAAAGATTTGTATTGAAACAGTCACAGACTGGAAATTGTATTGAAATGGCTTTTTTTGAAAAACCAAAAAACTATAATCGATTGTATGTCTTACAACTCAATATTGTTTTAGACAATTTCCAGTCTGAATAGAAATTCAATTTGAATCGAGAAATATTTACCTTTAAATTTTGGTTTGACTTTGTTCATGGAAAATTGGATTGGCCGTATGAGTTGGTTTGGTTTTGGCGGTAAAATTAGTGTCGTTTAGAGGTGAAACTGTTTTGTTTTACAACAATTAATAAGCATCATTTTTTGAATAAATATGTATGTACAATTAATTATATCCATAGAAAATATTTACACAGTTTAGTATAAAAAAAGACATTTATAATTTGTACAAATTGGTCAGATTAATGATTATACGAAGGCAAATCAAGGTTGAAGGCAGTTGAGACAGTTTTCAATCAAATTTGGGTTGATTGAAAATGTAAGAGACCAGTATTTAGTTGTAAACATCATCATTGTTGGTAGTGTCCATGTGAGAAAGTGTTGATTGACCCGTTGAACCATCAATTGAATAATAAAGTTGTTGAGTTTGTGATTGATTTTGTTGTCGATTTACGTCATATTGCCCATGGTAACCATAGTATCCATGGCGATTATCATAATCACATGGTAATGGCAACGGTCGGTTAGGTAATTGTCAGAAGGAATCATTTTTGCGACGATATTTAACCATGATTCGGCGAGTAATTGTAATGGTAAGAAGGAGAAGGACAATTAGAATTAGCAAGGATAGACCAATTAAAACAAATCGATTTGATACCAGTGAGTAAAGAAGAGATGGTTTGGAACAAAGATCCTCCGATTCATCTTCTGCCGGAACAGGTGAACCATCTGGAGTTGTTGTGAGCGGACAATTTGGGAATCCATTGCAAACCAGGCTTGACCGAAGACAGGAGCGTGATGATTTACAAAAGAAATCACAGTCTGATGAAACTGAAACCAAAAGTTCAGTTGAGTCAACTGTTTCAGGTAATAATTTCAATTGAGTCCAGTAGAGTTGGAAGGACGTTGCTTCAGGATCATTGGAGCTCAAGTAAATGTCCACAATTTTGGTGACCGTTTTATCTGTAAAAAGTGAGTAACCCGATATTGGATAGCCATTTATGTAACTTGGTATTTCTTCTCGTCTCATTATTATGTTAGCCTGTTGTGGACCATGTTTTGGATTTGTTGTAGCTGTCATTGAGTGACTTGGTAAATTGGCATTTGGACCATAATTTAATGAATAATGTTGCGGTTGATGATGATGATTCGATGCGGAATCAGATGCTGAGGCTGATGAGCTTGATGACTGGTGGTGACCATGGCTATGATGATGATGTGAGTGATGTGAATGGTGGTGATGGTTGAAAATTTTTGAGGCAGTGTATTCAGAATGAATTGGCTGATTGTAACCACACAAAGGAATGTCTTTAATCAAAAGAAAGTTATTTGAGCAATCGGAAGGCAAGTCAAGATTCTTCACATTGAAAGTCAAGTCCATGTCTGGTACAACATGGACTCTCCATTTGCAAAACAAAGGCCATTCCGATGAAACCCAGAAATGGTTATCGTTTGTGAAGGACGACGAAGATAATCCATTCTGACCAAATGTAAATGGTTGTGATATGGCTGGCAATCTCGTTTGATTATTTGATCTTTTACTTGTGGACATTTTTCGAGCCATTGTGACGGGCTGACTCAATCTTGCCTTTTGGAAAGGAAATATTATACTGCCTTGCAATTGAGATGCTTGTGTTATAACTTCTTCAGGACCGCACCTCTGTTCACGAACAAATCGGAAATTGATCTGAATATTCAAGGAATACAAGAAAAGTAAATTAATTTTAATGTTTCCATTGGTGAATGGATTGTGCAAAAAGCAAGAGTTACTCAAAGATCTTGGTTATATTAAGAAAAGACATTCGTTTTACTCAAAGGATCTTGTTTCTCCACGCAATTAATCTATCGATTTCGTGTCATGACTTGAAACTGGTGAATTTAATTATCTTATAAACTCTTAAAGTTTTTTATATTGATTATCAACTGAAAATCAATATCAATCTCCTGGTACAATTAAAAAATGCAATGAATCTACTCTATTGAGGTAAGTTGATAAATAATGATGAGTCTATTATTTAGATGTTAATAAGGTTGTATGTAAGGATATGATACAAAAATGAGACTTGAAAATTTAATATTGAAACTGTTGAAGAAAACAAAATTAATAGCAATATTGTGAGAAAAAAAGTCGTTAACAATATTAAATAATAACTTTTATGCTAGACAAAGTTAATCAATTTTAATCTATGTTGACAGTAAAGCGCAAAGTAATTCACTATTGATTTGTCTTATTTTCCCTCTTTTTTTTTGTTATACATTCTAGTGATCGCTTTGGTTTGCGTGATTCTTTGCCAAAACAAAAACTAGTTACGTGGAACCAAAATTTCGGCTCAATTTGATGGTGAAATTGAAAAAAGAAAGCCAGTTCTAGAAGAAACCTGCTTCCATTGTTGATGATGATTGTCTTGGTGTCGTGAGAGATTTGAATCGATGTTTAAGACGATTGAAATGTGAGATGGTAAAAGCAACGAAAAAAGCTGATCTATTTTCATTTGAACCATTTCCAGCCAACAATTGTCTTTAAAACTAATTGAAATTCTGCAAATGTCTCCCAGTTGTTTTCATCTCTGTTGTTTTGAACAACAAAAAAAGTTAACCAGAATAAAGGATCAAGCCTTTTCAACTGTTGATGATAATGACGTTGATGACAAAAAAGTGAAAGTTATCAAATGTAACTTTTACTTTTCATCATAAAGTCACAGATGATTCTGCATTACAGATGGAATTTGCAGTTTTCGTATTTCTCTTGAAAAACCATTCCCAGAAAGAATTACTTTGCAAAAGAAACTTGGACAAGTTATCATTATTCTGTACAATGAATCACCGACTCTCTGGATAGTAGGAAAGCAAACAAGATTGCTCAACATCAAGTTATCACAATTACAGTTGAAACTGGAATCTACTGAGAAGAGAAAAGTAGTTCAAAGCTGAAACTGAAATGAAAACAAAATACAATTGTTGAATTATGAAAAACTGGCATTAATTAACTAATTGGCTAGATGATGCACTAAATGGTAAATCCACATTTTTTAGATTGCCCATAAATTTTCAACATTACATATACTAATGACTTTATTGTTTTTTTTGCTTTAATTTATTATTACACAGACATCAAATTGGACAGCAATTGGATTACAATATTACTGAAAGGTAATCTAAAAGGCCTAAAAGGAGGAGGGATGCAAGTGAAATTGAAATTATTGTTTCTTTCAAATGAAAATCAATTATTTTGACAATTGTTTTGACAGGTCATTTATTTCCTCTGGTAAGTCATTTTACCTTGAATTATTTATCAATTTAGAGACAACCAATTTATTCTATTGACATCATTATCATCATTATTCTTTCTATTACCATATCTGATATCTCTTTATCTTTAATCTATTTTTTCTCTCTCTTCATTGTTGTGGTCATTATCATTAAGGTTTACCATGTTTGCCATCGTGATTGCGTGATTTCAAAGTGATAACTGAACACAGTCGAAATGGAAATAAAGTGATGAAACAAATAATGGCAACCTCAGAATGAAGCTCTTCAGGAAACGTCAGGAATCAAAAGGTAGACAGAGATGGAAAGCAAAGCAATTGTAAAAAAATGGTGAAAATAATGGACGATATTTTTTCTCTATCCTTGCTTCATGCTTCGGTGTCAAATGAAATCCATGGTCATAATTTTGTTCTGATTTCACCATAAGCCATTTTCAATGGATATGATGTACAAAAGACAAGAGTGAAAACAGATGATGAAAAACGCAAGGAAAAAAAGGGAAACAGTTTCGAAGGAAAAAGGGAGAATAAGAGAAAAAGGAAGAAAATGAAAGTAAAAAAGCCGTAAATCAAAGTTATCATCTGTATTATTTACTGAGGAAAAACAAAACTCTGTATATTCTGTTACCTATCTCTCTCTCTCTTTTTATCCCAGTTTTTTCCGAAAGATTAAACACACAAAAGGAAGTGTTCATGTGCTCTTCAACACACAAGGGACTTTCTCTCTCTGTATCATGATCATCTAAAGGTAGGGTCAAAAATGGACCCTTGAATGAAATTGTGAGTAAAAATATGAAAGGCTGATGGTTTTCAAGCCTTCAGAGGGTTGCAATGTCAAGATATGAAGAGGCAAGTTGGCAAGAGGCAAAGTCAGAGCAATAAAGTGCAAGAAGTCAGGAAAGAAGGAGAAGAAACATGGCAGAAGATGAAGAAGCAAACAGGAGATAGTGATGAAGATGGAGCTGACAAAATGGTGTTTGAAAATGAAACAAGTCAACAAAGCTTAAAGAAGGAAGGAGAAGGAAGAAAAGTTTCACTTTTATTCATCATGATGTGATGAAGATGAGTTTTGACAGAAAAATAATTTTGATAAAAAGTCAAGTTTACCACACGAGTGAGCATTTGGTGTGGCACCCGACTCAAGCCCTGGCAAGGAACAACAACAAAAAAAGAGAAACTCTGCACACTGTTTGTACATTTAGATAATGATGAAAGTTCAAGAGGATGTAAAGCGTCAATAATATCGAGCACAATGTGAACTGCAAGGGAAAGACAAGCCAATATTGATGTATTAAAAATAAATAATAAATCGAGGAAAAAGAAACAAGCAATGGAAAAAGATGGCAAGCAAATCCCAAAATAAGGAAGCAAAGAAATATGATAAGCAAATGAAAATAATAGTTTCTGGAGTAGAAGCAAAAAACAAATCAAATCAATTTGATTGTTTCATATTAGCTGATGCATTTTTTTGCTCCCCATCAAAATTACCTTCTTTAATCTTACCTTTTCAAATGCAATCATCATCATCATCATCATTTCATGTCTTCTTTTTGTTCTCCTTAAACATTCTACAGTCTTTTTTTTCTCTTGCTTCTACTTTCTTGTAATTTATTTATTTCCACCAATAATGGCAAATCATACGATTTACAATTTATTAGATTGAAGCAAATTGTTACAAATATTGGCCAAAGAGAAACAAAAGCGAAAGCAGTTCAACTTTAGATAAGTTGAACTTTAATTTGATCATTTATTTCAAACTTTCATATCCATTCATTTTATCCTTTCACGTTCATGTTAAGTGAAAACAATAACAAGGAGAAACATTATTCATGAAATATTAACGCAAAGAAACGGTAAAGGAAATACAAAAATATGAATTATTAGAGGTATATATTTGATAGTCTTTTGTCCATTTACAGGTTTGCCTTCAACATTGTCTTACCCAAAACAAAACACAAGCTTGTTGTTTGTTACAACAAAAAACGCACCTTCAATAAACAATGCATGAAACAGGGAAACATTGAAATGAAATGGAAAGAAAAATCATAAATGTGTCAAAAAAATGGTTCCTCTGTAATTTACGGTTACTTTTCCTTTGCCATGCTTATGCTTTCCTTACACTGATAATCATTATCTCATAAATCATGTAACATGCACATTGATTCATCCCTTATTAGACTGTACATAAAGTAGCCTGTAAGAGTTGATTGATTACACACAACTAAACTGTCAATCAGCCTTCAATCTGAAAGGCTAATATTATTCTCATTTGATTCTCAAATGAATTGAGAAAAAATTTGTTTGCCTAACAACAAATAAAGCCTTAATTGTAATGATTGGTATGAAAAAAAAACAGTGAATAACCATTGAACGCAACCAAACAATCCCAATGAGCACTTAAGATAGTCTCCATAGATACAGTAAAAAAATAAGGAAAAGGAAAGAAAAGATAAATTCTCATTTATTTTCGCCAAATAATCAGCAATATCGAAGCAATTCTTGTTCATTATTCCAGTTATTATTCATCCTCAGGCAAACCTAATGAGTTTCACTGTTTACTGAGAGACAAGTGCTCGGATAAGGTCAAAGGATAGTCAACATCTTAACCCAAAATCTTGATCACAATTGATGTTACCAGGAAAATTATGGTTTGATTTCAACTTTTAAATCTTTACACTTATTAAGATCAATTATAAATGATGTTTGCTTCCTCTCTTTAACCTTACAGGTAAAATAACTCATGATAAGGTTGCCATTTACTATGTGCAAACACATTATCAATATTAACTTCAATTATAAGTGAACCTTTTCAACTCTTTATTTCCTCCAATGCTAAAGGCTAAGAAATGAGATGAAAAAAAAGGTTCAACAATAACAATCATTTGAATGATATTTCTTTTGAAAATTTATGAACAAAACTAACGACAATAATAATAATAAAAATGGGTTGACAGGGAAAGTAATGAAAAAGTCTGAGAACAGATGACAAAACAAATGGAAAATTATACTTTTACCTTTTACTGAATATACTTTGATCATAAATTGTTAACAATTGTGAGGACAAAATTGCTAAGATTATCAAGATTAAATGAATAATGTTCAACATTAAGTATTCATCTTTATTTATTAGCAAAAACTCTGAGGATGAAAATGGTTGACTTTGAATGAAAACGAATGCAATGAAACAAAATTTATTTCAATATTAAGATTTGTTCAACAGATTTTGTTCTTGAATATTGCAAAGCAGATTCATGGATAAATGTGTATTATACAAAGAAATTCAGTGGAAAATAACAGTAAAAGAAACATGTACAACAGATGAATTTCATTCGCAATGCTACAGGGAATTTTGTAAATAACTTCAAGTTTTTTTTCTGTGTTTCTTTTTTTCAGGAAACTTGTTTTACCTTTACAGTTAACCAACAATGTTGATGAAAAAAAGGATCATTTTCAATTCATTTTGATCCAATCATCACACTATTCTGGTTCACTTGCACAGCAAAAACATTCATCTGGCTAAAGCCTCAGGCTAACCCAACGTAACCTAGCGTAACCTAATCTCGACTTTTCAAACTCAATCTAACTTAATCTGACCCATTATGTTGAAAAATTTGTCAAATTTGCGTTGCTCTTCACATTGACTCGGCATAAAGGACAATTGAAAGAAAATTTGTTTTCAATCGAAAAATCATTCTCAATGAGCAAAGCTTTTTACATGGAAAAGAAGTCGATTATTGATTTCATAAATATTCGGAATCAAATTCAGTTCGTTCTTTGATACTCTCAAACATCAGCCTTGAAAATATTTTTACAAGCTTTCAATCTCAAAAAAATTTTGCATCGAAAAGTAAAAAAGAGGAAAATGTGAATTTTTCAATGTAGAACTCAAACATGGAAAAGAGGAACAAGTTGAAATTCGTTGATATTTATATTTTCCTAGGAAGTAAACTAGTTCTTGCAACTGATCAAAACCAGGGAAAAGTCAATATCTCATGATTTCCTAGCAAGTCTTCAATCTAAAGTCAACTCAAACAGCGATAACACGATGAGTTTAACCTCTGGTTAACTTGAGGCCGACTTACTGTTAAGCTCAACCTAACCTAACCTAACCTCTTAGGTTGATGGTTGTGAGTCTGGTTGCCTAAGATCGTAACTTTATCAGGTCAAGTAATGGAAGTTAGAAGTAGATTTTTTAAGTCATTTGCTTCAATGAAATGTAAACAATTTGAAAGTGTTATTTATCATGTTTATCGTGTTCCCTTGCTGAGAGATTCATGTAGATGAGCTTAGGTGTTCTTAGTGATAATGGTGTTAAGGTGTGAAAAAGAGTTGAAAAGTTTGACTCAAATGTTCAACATGAGAATGTAAATGTGAAATGATATTAACAAGAAGCAGAAGGAAAAAAGAAGCAAAAGGTAGGAGAAAAAGAAAAATTCTGTAACATGAGAATGAAGCAGATTTATCTGGTATCCTCATGAATCATGCAGATATATTGTATAATATATATAAAAATTCTGAAAACAGATTTTTTTCCTTTTTTCTGTATCTGAGTAACTGAATAAAAAATAGAAAAAAGGCAAATAAAAAAAGAAGAAAAAATCAGGTTGACTAGCTTTACCTTGTTTCAGGAATGATAAAGAATCGAGTGAATAAAAAAGTACATGATTCCATGAAAAAGTGAGCTTGAAACATTGAAAAAAGTTTTGAAACTTGTTCCACAGCCATGTTCATCTTCATGCTCCTAATCATCATTCCTGTTCATCTCTTGCAAAAGTCTAACAGAAAAAAAATTCACATTCAATCAGAAATAAAAAAAGTTCAATTTAAATCATGTAAACCTTCAGCTTCCATCTTTGATCATCTTTTTCATCTTCATCAACATTTCATCATGATAATCAACATCAAACCTTTTCCTTTTCCACCAAACATATTAAATTATTTTCATCATTTCTTCTTGTCTTGAATATTAAAATTTCACAATTTTGACCGAAACAAGAAAAATGATAAAAGTTCCAACTGAGAAAAGTTGAATAAAAGGCAACAAAAGGTGAAATCTCAAAGTAATAACAGAATGAAATGAAGCTTATCTGAACTTTTTTATTATCATATGCATGAGATAATCTCAACCATTTCTGAAGTAAAAAGAATTTTTCTCTTCAAAAAAGACATTATCTACACCTTTAAAGCATAACGAACCAAAGTGACCATAAAATATTACAGAATTGTAGAACAATAATGGCAAGTATATCAAGAGAAACTTTTTTTTTACTTTTTTTTCGAAGTAACCTTTAAGGAAAATAATGGTTGCCATAATAGAAGGCAAAAAGTATATAATAGTCATGATAATGAGAATATTATAAGTAACTCCCAAGAACTTGAGTTATCATTATAATCATAGTTGAGTTACTGACAGGGAGTGACTTTTTTCTTTAGCTTCTCTGTTCACTCCATGCTGCATGATGAACAGGGTGAACAGAAAAGGTGAATTGAGATATGGTAAATTTATGGGCTCAATTTAGTGATGATAATCAGAGTGGAGGAAAGGATGAAATGAACAGCTAAAAAATGTGTATTTGATGAAAGCATGAAATGGTTGAAAAGTGATTCAGTTGATGAAACTTTCAATATTGATGGAAATGAAGTTATCAAGAAATGATGGAAAATTGTTTCTTTCTTTTTCTTTGCTTTCTCTTTCTGTTTGCTTACGATTGTTTGATTTTCCCTCATTTTTTTCTGCATCCTTTTGCTTTACTTGTTCAATGAGATGCGATTAAATTGAGATGCAGGTTTAATAATAATAACAGTAATGATGATGGTGATGAAAGCATGCAAAGTTGCATGAACAAGTTGAAAAATTTTATTGAGGCAATGAAATAAAAACAGATTGAAATGTGAAACTATGAAAATTGAGAAACGACAAAAACATTTTAGACTCGATTCAAGTTTAATGTCTTTTGCCATTCAATTTGTCGCCTCAACAAATGAACATTTAGCTATTTCCAATTTTGACGGCTTCATGAAAATACACCTTCAGACTCAAGGTCACTTCAGAAATCGCTCCTGATGGTATTAGAGGTCAACCTATTCTGAATGTTCACTCTTCAATCTTGATCACGAACCAGCAACTCTTCCGAGAAACTTGACTCGGATAATGTCGAGTGAAAATTTAATTTAATGATTAATGATTCCGAACTTCGTGAAAACTGTCCATAAATTTAGCTTCCAACACTTGACTTTTTAAGGTTATCGCAATGAGCATAATTAGATGTTAACTAGATGATCAGTATCTTGACTGACAACAATTTAATAACTTGAAATCAATCACATTGAAGAGGGTTGAGATACTTAGCAATTGATAAAACACAAAATTGACTTTTCGTCTCATTTCACTTTTTTGTCTAAAGTTCGTGAAATGACTTGCAAATGACTTTTCACTCGTTTCATGAAACACATTTGTCTCAACTTTACGCAACAATAATTTTGATGAAACGAGAAAAAACATGAAAATTCATTGAAATGCGATGGATAATTATTTTGAAAAAATACTTTCATTCTTTCCTCATTTGTTAACCAAATAATTAATCAGTCAAGTTGAATAACAATTAACTTTACAAAGGACAAAAAATTTAGGTAATGATGAGCACAAAAAAAGAGTAACAATAAACCAACAAAGGTCCATCAATTTGAAAAGGCAACCAATTTATTAACAGATTAAATGATAGACAATCTAATTAACAAGTTGAAAATTTTTTAACCCAAAAATTCAAGCAATATTGGGTTAAGCTTTTTTCTTGAGGTTATCTGACTTTTTTGTTAATGAAAACGAAAGTTGAACTTTGATAAGTCAATGAATACAAGTAAATATTCAGAGCATCATATTAATCAGATAAATTGAATCTTGCTGTGAATATTTTTTTCTTTACTTCCCAGTTGACTATCTTTTACACATTATCATCTTATAATCTTGTGAATCTGCCAAGAGCAGAATTATCAGAGTATTTTTTTCTTCTCTCCAGTCAGAGTAATTCATTTAATGAGACGATGAAAAAAAGTCAACAAGAAGAAAAAAAACACGGTTGAACCTGAATATATCTACAGGGAGTTTATCATGGTGTATAATGATAATGTTTGATAATGAGATATTGATATAAATAAGATGGGTGAAAGGTGAATGAGCTCTATTGTTGATGGCAATTTAATCATGAAAATGATGGTTTGCTCAATAAACTTCGTTCCTTTACAATTGAATATTGAAACTCAGATAATGTCGTTTATGATTTACATTTCGTTTCATTTTACCTTTTACTTTTGCTTCATTTTCAATGATAAATTTTTCTCTCTCATCATTAGCTGATTGTCTGTGTGTTCAGTGTCTAATGAGATGAATTGAATTATTGGAAAGAAGGAAAATATAATAATGTTAATGATGGTAATAATGGTGATTGTTCAATGTATTGACCGAATGCCATGGAAAAGGTCAAGATTGAGTGTAAGGTTCACTTTGTTGCTTTTGTTTTCAAGGCAACTACACAACTTGTTTTTTTCTTGTGTTCTTGTTTCATCCATCGCTAATAGACATGATAATGTGATGTAACAAGAAGAAGCTGGTTTGAAGAAGATCAGGTTGAAGCATTAAGGTTGTACATGATAACATTTGTTGGGTCAACAGGGAAAGTTTCAATGAACCAATTGGATAGTGAAAATGTAAAGAAAAGTAAAACATTTAATTCACTTGTTTTCCCAAATAACTCTCTTGGTAATTGATAATATTTTTGTTACCTACTCAACTTGGTAAGATAATGGTTAATAAATGTGAGGCAATATTTTTGATTTATATAACTCGTTAACTGAACAAATCATTTTACAATAAAGAATAAGTTCAAAAGATTGATTTTTCGAATCGCAAAATATGTGACACAAGAGAAAAAAATTCAAATGGATTTATCTGTAAAGTAAAGAGTGTTGATAATTTTGATATTTTCAGTTTTACGACTTTCAAAAGAGTCTTTATATCGCTCGTTTGTGCTAATAACTCCAGAAGTCAGATCTTGATGATATTCGGTCAGTAAAATTCATCAGTTGCCAGACTAAAACAATAGACAAGAAGACACAGAGCCTGACATTTGAAAACAAAAAAAGCATTGAAAGATTGTATTTGCATTCACTGAAGCTAAAGCAGCAAATATCAATTTGATGAATCATTACAGTCTTTGGTCATAGCTTTGAGTCCTGTGACAACCCTTTTCATCTTAACTCGTTTATAATTGATTCTTGCATAAAATTATTTAGATTTTTCTGAGCAGGCAATTGTGCAATGGATATCAAAAGTTGCATGTACTGTGTACTGATCTGAATTGAATGATACAAAAAAAACAAAATGATGAAAAGTTAGGAACGCGTGTTAAATCCTCATTTTGCATTCCAAATGAACCAATTTCATCTTCTCTGCTCATTAGTCAAACACAAGTAATGATGATGATCATTACCATCAGTTGTTTCTTCATCTTGTTTCTTTTTCACCTTCTAATCATCTTGATTCATCCTCCTTCCTTGATCATCAACAGTAATCTTGAACCTTGATTATCACATCAAACTTTATTTCCCATTTTAGATTAATGACATTCTTTCCATTATAATTTTTGCTCCTTTTTTTCACGGTAAAGGTTAAATATTTTCATTTTCAGTCTTCATGTGAGTTTCCATTTGTACAACAAAACCAAATGTAAACCTTCAAACCTCCATCATCATCATCATCATTAACATTAACATTGAATAAGATTAAACTTAGCATTTCAATGTTTCTCCATTTGCTTTTGCTCTCACCATTATCATTGCCTGCCTTTGTTGTGTTGCTTGAAAAGGACAAAAATAATGTTGAATACTTGTTGTGAATTTAAACTCACAGTCAATGACAGATAATCATTATGATGAAGGAGTGAAGATGACGATCAACATTGTATTCAACCAGAAAAAAAAGGAAAAACAATCATCAACTTCGAAGCATTTTTTATCTCCAAACTCAGAAAAGCAATAAATTTAAAAAAGAACCAAATTGTTACAGAAAATCAAAAATCTTCCCAATTCCACTCCCAGTCTAAGCAATAAAATGTATGCAAATATCAAAGCGAACTAAAGCTTTCCAAAAAAAATGATAACAAAAAATGGCTTCTAAGTGGTTCTAAGAGTTTCAATTGGACAACTCAGTGTTACTTAAGTTTCACTTGAAATGATATTTTAATTGTTTTCTCATTGAAATTGTCACGTCACAAGAGCTTGATTAAACAGTTCAGCTTGTTGATCACGTAATGAAATAAAGTGTTAAAGAAAATTTTCTCAGAAAAAAGTTATTTTTTGTAACAATTTTCAAAGGCAATTGGGAATTGAACTCGAAATGTACAATTTGATTTGCATTTTAAACTTGAAATTTTGCCAAAATTAATTTGCTATGAATTTGTATTTCATTTTACAGTTGTCATCATTGAAATGGACTTAATTGTGTTAATGGTTTTAACCAAATTAATTGTCTTTAATTATGCAAATCCATTGCGATGAATAAATACATTTAAAGGTGTGTTCATATCATTATCATGGAAGGTGAGAGTAAAAATTGGGAGTGAAGCTGGGAGTGATAATAAAAGGTTATAATTGCAATGAACCAGTGTTATAATGAAAAGGTTATATGGAGCATGTTATTAAAATTTGGTTAAATCAACGAATTTGATTGTCAAGTTGAAAGAAGCAAAAAATTTACTCAACATCAATTAGTTGAACTTTTCTTGGTTTAATGGTTAGAGTAGAAAGAGAGAAAAGAAAAAATGTTTCATGAAACTTTTTTTTCCTTTCATTCTTGTACCACAATTGAATGGATATCAATGTTGGCCAATGATGGTGATAATGATGATAATAATATGGTTCAACTGAGAAATATAATTATCCATCAATCGATTTGCAAACTTTTTTCGGGTGAAAAGGAAGAGAGAACTTTTTTCTCATGGTTACCCATTGAACAAAAAAAAGGTTAACCTTTTTTTTGAACACTTTATGCTTTTACTTGGAAAAGGTAAACTTAGCAAGCAATTTCACTATTGATTGAGTCGTTACAACAAATGGTTAACCTAAAGGTTGAGAAACTGGTTCCTCTTGATTGCATATTAACAATCATCTTAACACTTGTAAAACACATGATAAAACTTGAACTTTGTCTTTCGATTTAATCGATAATTTTTTGATTATCTTTTCGTCAATAATTTCATTCTTTATTAGTATTTTGATTCAATTGAAGGGACCATTTGCAATGATTTGTCAGTCGAATAATTTTTCTCTTCTTTTCCTTTCCTATCGAGTAAACTTTATTATCGCCATTTTCATCGTTTTTATCATCTTTATCATTATTTTATGATGACAATGAATATTGTATATTATTTGCAGTTAGACAATGGAGAGGAAAAAGAGAAATGAGAATCAAATGAATGGTTACAATCAAGATGAATAGTTGAACAATTTGGATGTGAAACATAATTTAATCATACAGACGAGAGCAACATTCAAGTGCATCCCAGTCCATGTATCTTAATTATATTGCAACATGTTCAATCTACTTAATCTTGCGAATTTCAGACCAACCTTAATTACCTTTGATTCTTGTTACTGCAAATTACCTCAATAAATAACAATTAATAAAGTTTCTTTCCTTCAACTAACCTAATGTTTGATTAAAAATCACTTTATTCAATCGAAGATGAAAAACTCCAAAAAATTAAACTCTTTGAAATTGAATCTTGAATAAATGAACTTTCACTCAATCTTTTTGACCAACAATTGAAATATTGAATTTGCAAAAAAATGAATTTCAATTTTTTGCTTTTAAAAGCAAAGAAATACTTAAATATTGAGTTTGGAAAATGAATGATAAATGAAGTGAAATTGCAAGTTTAAGTGTTGAACAGGATTGACTAATATGACTGGGAGTTTGGGATGGAGTTTGATGATGAAAGATTATATTGATTTGAGGAAAGGAAAAAGTTTTCAAATGCATAAATTGATCATGATTGTTAAGATATTGAGATTGGAAAAGTATTCATATCAAGTTAGATAGCAACATTTTCCTTAGCTTTTTGTTTATACCGCTGGGAGTGAAGGGTAAGGGAAGGAAATGATAGCAAGAGTTTCAATAAGCGCAATGATGAAGAGTATCAAATTGTATGGGTGACTTGGTTTCATTATATATTTATGTTGATAAAAGTTGATGTTATATTAGTTTCAATAATGATGATGAATGAGAGAGGTTCACCTTTGGGAGGTTGAATAGGTAAAGTAAAACTCCCTGGCGATGCTCTATTCATTGGTTGGTTATCGCACAAGCCTTTTTTTAAAAAAGCCTTTCTTCTGATAAGAGTCATCAGCATACAAGGTCATCAGGTTCACAGGGAAGACTGTTTTGTCTGTGTATCTTGATGATTATTATAATGATAATGTTCAGTGTTTATCAGAGAGAAAAGGAACATTCTGCTTTTTTCGAAACTTGTTTTTCTAATAATTTATTTTTTCTTTCCTCCAAACTGAATAACATTATCATTTTTCTTTGTTCCTCTTTGTCAGAACTTTTCTTTTCGATTCTTTTCTTATCTTCAACTTCCGTTCAAACTTTTACTTCAGATTAATTCTCGACTTTCTCATTTTCCTTTCCATTTGCTTCATTCTTTTCATTCACAAATGAACTTTTAAACTCGATACAATCCATAAACTTCATAACTTGAAGCAAATTCAGAAATGAAATGAAGTACAGAATTTAGAGAAAAATGAATTTCGAATTGATAAGAGTTTTGAAACTTTTCCGAAGAGGTGAAACATGGCCAGCATGGAAATAGATTCAATTTGAAAAATTTACTCTTCAAGTGTTCTTTTCATTTTCTTTTCACGATTACTTGCTTCAATGATTATCAATGAACAGATAAAAGATGAAGATAGTTCATTAAGATTGAAGATGAAATTGGAGTTATTTTTTTCGAAAAAAAGAAACTTCGAAAAACAATATTATGATTACAAGTACATTATTAGTTTCATGATAATAGATTAGCTGAAAATAGTTATCATTGAATGAACACATTGATTCTCCTTCATCTGTGTTCAATTTCATTATCGATAAATTTTTCAGCCAAAAATCAATTGCTACTTAAAGTTGATTGAAAGAGCAAGGAAAATGAGCGAACAAGCAAAATGAGCAAAAAATAATGGCAAATGTTCAACTCGAATCTTAAGCTTAAACTCAATTTAGCCGGCCAATCGGATCAACGTTAATCCTTAACACCTTTCAATTCTGTTCAATCATTTCAAAATTATTGAAGCTAATTACAATTCTTCCGGAAACAATGGGAAAACACCAAAGCGAAAAAGCTATTGCTTTACATCTATTATCATTACAAGCAATTCTGCTAAACGTATATTAAAAGCATTTGTTATCACACTTTTACTCCCAGATTATCCTTGGAGTTACTCATTGCCAATGATAACAATTGTAATGTTAATCCAAGGGAACCTTTTTTTTATCCGGTTTAAGGTCATTTTTCATTGGGAATAAAATCAAATGAGGTTTAGTGAGACAATTTTACTCCAAAATCTTGGCATCATTAGAAGAGTAAAGTGAATCCAAGAAGATGATAATGATGATGAGAAACAGAATGGGCTTTACACAAGATAACAGAGGAAAAGCTTGAACTCTCGATGAAACAAAGTTTCAACTTTTTTCTTCTTCTTCTTCCTTCGCCTTTCCATTAAAATTTTCATTCAAAGGTTATCTTATTTACTCTCTGACTGGGAGTGAAAGTTATCATTATGCTAAATCACGCATCCAAAAGAGCCACATAATGACTGGCGATTTGCATTTTACAAGAGTGCCAAAGTGTATGCAAAAGAGAAAGTGATTTTTTCGAGAAAATAATTTTGTCCACATTTTCCTAGTTTCCAGTTGATTGATTTCAAACAAACAAGTTCAATTTATGATTTCAAATGATTCCATGAATGGGAAAAGTAGAAACTTTCATTTTCTTTATCAATTTTTCGCTTCTCTGACCATCGTGATTAATGATCAATATTGACTGAAAAGTCGGGAATTGATGATTAAGTTGATAAATTGTTTTCCATTGCGAGTGTTAAGACTCGAGAATAACGAGAAAACATGAAAATTGAATTTACAGTCGCAATTAGTTTATCAATAATCAACACTCTTGTAATTACAGTAATCATGATTAAAGATTTTTCCACTTCTCAAGTTTAATTAAATGATCATTAATTGTTAATATAACTTGTAATTGGAGCAAATTGTTTGCCGCAAGAATCTTTGTCTTTAGTCGATTCATAATAATTAAGTTGAGTTTGAAAGCATTTTCGGGTGAAATAAGAATTAAATAAATGATTTAAGAAAAAAAACCTAAAGTCGAACATTAATATTCAAAGTTTTTACCTTTTTAAATGGATTCATGCTTTTCATGGCTCAGGATAATGAAAATGAATTCCAACCTTTTCTATCATTGCTTGGTACCGCTGTGAGATGGAAATGATGAAAAGATGGAAAACCATGGAAACTTGAACTGAACTTCTTCCTCCTTTCACCAATCAAATTTACTTAACCATTATTTCTGGTTATTATATTGAACCTTTTTTCATGGTAATGTTTATTGAATAAGGAAAGAAATATTTTTACTTGAAAAGATGAAAAGCGCAATATAAATAATTATTAAACCCATTTATGGAAAATAAAAATTTCAATATTTCCAAACAATCACTTAATTGTTCGAGCTTATTCAACATTTTCTTTATCTGATTAGTTCAATTATTCAATGCTCTTTGGAATATAAATTGAAAGGAAAAGGTTAAATTTAATGGAAAAGGATGAAGATTAAATGATAACATCTTTTCAGCTTAATATTTGGATATTTTCATTATTAACTTTACTATCAATTTACTTGAAAATTTCAGTTTTCATCAATTTCGAAATTCGATTTGGTAAAGAGTTAAGAATTTTTCAGTTTTCTTTTTTTCGAAGGAAAAATTCATGGAAATGCGTTTGAAAAGCCAACTGCAAACATTGAATTAAACATGTAATTCAATATTACTCTTTGGTTTGCATTTAAATGTTAAAAGGCAAACTGATTGACAAGTTGATATTTTTATTAACATTTTATTCTTGTTATTATATTCTGATAACATGATTTAAACTTTTCAATTTGAAATTGATATCAACTTTTATCTTGCCTGGAAAATGTTCTGTTTAACAAATAAATGAAAAAAAAGGAGCGGAAATGAAACTCATCTGAGTTGCTCATTTGGCTAGTCAGGAATTGAATGTTAACCAGAAAAGATTGACATTTTAATAATAATGAGAATGGAATCGTGCAACTTCTCATTCCCTTTTATCAACTGTTATATTGAATAAATTATTTAAATTAAATTGACTGCAAACGGAAGGATAAACAGGAGAGACACGATAAAAAATGATTAAATTAAACTTTTCCAAATGTCTTTTCTTGAACATTATTCATGTCATAACCAAGTTTTGGTTGCGAAACAAAATGATGAAGTTTCTTACCTTTATTGGTTTCGATTCTGGTCTTCGTCCCCAATCTGAAGGTAAGTTGATGTTGATTCGAAGTATCGAACTGTTTGATATAAAGTTAATGACATCATTTCCAATGGCACTTCCAGCCACCTTTGATCCTTGTTTGTACAAAAATTCAGTTTGAAAGTTGAAGGGAAACTCACGAGAGGTTGGCTCACAATAGCAAAGAGGTGATAGGAAGTGAGTCGAGTCTACTGCACGGTGAACAAGCAGCTTGGCCTGGTTGGCTCCGAGTATCCCAATGTCACAGTATTTACCACAAGTCAGTGCTGAGTTGAAGGCAGATACTATGGACAGGTTGACGCGTCCATGGGCCAGTACTGAGGCATCAAAAGTTAGGTTGCAATGGATTTTACCATTGATTGGGAATGCAAAGTCGGACGGGTTAATGGTGAAGCTTCCTGCATTGAGTTGTTCACTTGTTGAGGTTGAACTTGATGGATTGGGAAAAGGTTTGACTGACCAGTCAGAGGCAGTAAATAGACGTGAACAATTGGAGGAAACTAGTTCAGAGGAAACTTTAACTTCGGGAACTATTCGTTTCACTTGGAATCGATAGTTGATTGATGAACCATCCAGTGAACCAGTTGAACTATGAAATTGGACTAAAAGGGAAGGTCCAGTTGTAGTGTACAATGGTTCCGATGCACCACCCTTTTAATCATGAAGAAAACATTGTAATAGAAAAGAAGAGGAAAAAAAGAGAAAAGTCAATTAATTACAATTGATTTAATTAAAGGTGAACTTTTGTTTTCCATTTGTTGTTTCCAGAGTCAATGTTGGAATGGAAAACAATGGAAAAGAAGAAAAAAGAGCTTTCATGAGATTTTGTAAGCTTGAAAAGTTTGCCTCAATTGAATTGTTGCTTTTCATGTGAAATGAAACAATGAATGCTAACAGGGAACAAATAATCTGAATATGAATAATGATTGAAAGGATTTAAAAGCTTTCAAGGAAAAACTGAATAGAAAACTGATGAAACTTTAATTACCATTGGCTTATTTGTATCACACAGAATGTTCATTAATCTGAATGGATCAGGTTCCAGACCGTCAAAGATGCGAATATTTTCCTCGCACAAAGTTATCCTTTCAATGGTAAAGGACAAAAATTCAATGGAAATGTGATCCTGTGGGTTGGGAACCGTGAAAATGTATGAGCAAGTAGTGTTGGCAGGAAACCAGGAGCGAGGATTGTTGAATACATTTGTATCAACAGAATCGGTAATTGTTTCCTGGAGAACACATGAACCATCAGGAGAAACCTGGAAAATGAAAAAGAAACTTTTCAATCACAAAATTCCGCAACTTTTCATTCTCCATAAAAAATAAACTTTATTTCATTCCAACAAGTTTATTGCACTGGCTGATGAAAAAATAATCACTTTTTAGACACTTTTAGCTGTAAAAGTTTTCCGTTTTGACCAGTAATGACAATAAAGATTTAATTTAATTTCATTTATTACATTTTTGCTCATTTTATTGAAGTGTTAAGTGAAGTTTGGTTGAGACGAGGAGAACTTTTTTTTGTCCATTTCTCTAAATGATTATAATGATAGTTGCAAGACCTTAGCATTCACCTGGGAGTAAAGGTTATTTGCAATATTGAGGGTCTATTAGGGTCATAACATGTTTTGATGTTGATGCAGCTTTTGACAGTTTATTGAATAAGAATGATAATCTTTGTCTTGTCACTGTCTTTGTACTGATTGATTTGAAGTGTAAACGACGAACTGAGTTGAACCCATTTACCGTTTAAAAAGCTTCTAACTTTTGCCTTTGATTGTCATCAATTGTTATCAACAAATCGCTTGGGATAAAGTTTTTAATTTACCTCGATTGATCGTCCTTGATCGGTTATTATGTCAGTTTCAACTTTAATCTGGAATCCAGTGTCAACCAAACGTCCAGCAGGTGAACTTTCAAATTCAATTAACATCCATGGTTGAGAGGCAATTATGTTTGATGATAAACGACCTCTGATGATGATAATAAATGGACAGAAAAAGGGAAGAAAGAAGGAAAAACGATTAATCAATAGATGCGCCGTTATTCAAGAAATCAATTGAAATGGTAATTATCATCTTTATTGACATGTATCGTCAGCAATTTAACCGCTTCATTGGAATAAAAATATAATCAAAAAGTAAATCAATGTCAATAATGAATAAAGAATACATTTATGACATTTTGCTCTTTCATTGCATTCAATATAATCTGTAAATAAACTTGGTTCCAATGACAAACAGACTAAAATAGATCTAAATTTATTAACGCGATGATTACTTGAGATGAACTATGTTAACTAATGTTTTCAACAGTTCGATCCAAAGTGTATTTGATCAACTAATCGGCATTATTTCAAAATTAAGCTGATCGTGGCTAGCAACTGCTTTCAGTCTTTAAGGTTGGTTTATGCAAAACGAAACAGAATATTAAAGTCCAATGTACCATAAACATGGCTACAAACCTTAAAAACTAGAAGCGATTGCGATCAGCTATCAAGCTTTAATTTTGAAGTAATAATGATTAGTTGACCAAATACAAGTGCTTTCTATCCAACAATTGTTGGAGTAAAACATAATTGCGTTGAATATTAACTGGTAACATTGCGATTCTTTTGGTTTTCTTGTTTACTAATCTGTTTTTGCAATGAATATCGACTTGCTTTTCATTATTAATGGGTAAGTGAACCAGACTTGCAAGATACTTCTTGTTGCTTCGATGGGTTTGTCAACCTTTATGTGTAACACAACCTAAAGCATTTTAATCTTAGCAAACAAATCTAGACAAGAAATGGTCTCTCAATTTGGACAATAATCCAATTGCTTTTTGAAAATCTTTCAATTTATTCTCACAAATTCAATCGAAATTCAATACAAACTGGAAACAAATTATCATTCATAATCAAACACTAGATCAACCAGAAACTCTTCAATATTTATCCTTAAGACTAAAGCAAAATTGACCCTAATCGACATTTCAAGCACTTTCAATGTGGAGAGCAGCTTTACTAAACCTTTTTCATATATTAATATCAAAGTGTTTTAAACCACAAAAATTGATTTTTGCTTAAAGCAAAGTTCGAGTTTTAAGCATAATGCAAGATTGAATGCAAACTTAATCTCTTGCATCTCTCCAAGATTTGATCTGTAAACTTTTATTGAATAAATTTAGTTTAATATCTGCACTTGATCGTGGAAATTGCACATTTTTCAATTTAAATTATTGCCTTTTGCTGCTGATTAATAATAATGAGGAAAGAGAATCGCTTTTTTTCGGGAAAACATCAAACCTCGTCTCTAGACAGTTGAAGTAACTCTCGAAGCAACCGAGTACATCTGGGATCGATTGATAACTTTATTAGATTGGCTAATTTTATTAGCATGTTGCCCATTAAGAGATGACTATAAATAAGATTGTTATTGCCTGTTATACAAATGATTATTATTTTGTTTATTACCTTCCACAAAGTGTTGTTATAAGTGGATCCTTTGATGTTGAACCATCATAAATTTTAATTGAATCGTATAAACATTGATTGTAATTACGTGTAACTGGCCTTGGGAAGCAAATTAGCATTCCTTCACACTGTTCCCCATCAACATCCATATCGACAATTTCCAGTTTAATCAAGCCTCCTGGAGACTTAACCAAGTATCTGAGGGCGAAAGAGAAACAGAAAAGTTTATTGAAAATTGAATGTTTAAGTTGAAGTTCATTTTTAGTCTTTTCTTGATTAAGTTGCAGTTCAGTTGATTGTTTCAAATGATGACTGATTCGCTGTGAATAAGATGGATTAAAGGTTGATTGAGAAGTCTCGGTGGATTAACTTTTAAAAGCTTTTCTTGAAACTTGAAAGTTCTTGATCATTGATAACATTTAGACTTGGTTTCTGGTCAAATAGGAATTTAAAATTTGAAAGAAAATTGGATAAAAAGTTAAGAATTTGAAATGCACTGATGATGAGAATTCGAGATTGAAGAAGATTCAGATGAATTTGGATTTCTGGTTTAAGTGAGTTCACCAAATGTTGAAATAAAGATAATCTGAGGAAAGGAAAGGAGAAAATAAATGTTTTTTATTCTCTTGAAAGTTTGTATTGAGAGAAAAGAAGGAAAAAGATTTCAAGTTACAAGGTTCGTTCTAATAAAGATTGATGAGTTTGGCCTGAAGTTCAAGATAACAGAAAGAAAATGAAAAATCGTAAATCGGTTCAACAGAATGATGGATGAAAATTTAAGAAACATTTGAAGTGAAAATCGTTAACAAAATAAACTTTGCCTGTTTTATTTCAACTTTTTTTCATTCGCTTCTTCTCTTGTTCAGCTTCTTTTCCTCAATATTATCATCTTGATGAAATGAAAAACTCAATCCTTTCTCCTGATAATAAACTATTTCGTTAGTTTTATCCTTTCAAGATGAACTTATTGGTTTCCTTAATGGTGTAAGTAATGTCAATGATGAACAAAGAACAGGATAAATAAAAAGAAACAAAAAGACAATAAAAAAGTAAAATTCAATTTTTGTGTTTCTCTTCGGTCAAACCAGAACATTTGCAGAATCAGGACTCAATATTGCAAAGAGATTCATGATCAATGAGCCTCGCAAAAACATTGATGACCCAAAATCCATTAACATGATAAAAGGTAACAGAACAGAAAGAAATTGAAAAAGCGAAAGAAAGCAGAAACGTTCGCCTTCAATATCGACGAATCCAACTCTTTGACTAAGCACGTCTAGTTGGTTGCAATCCTTGCATTTAATATGCTTTTAATGTTGAGAGAGTTAATGAGTTAACGAATAAGCTCGACCTTATTTTTGGAAGCCTCAACCGAAGATTAATCACCAAATGATTTTGAATAACTTAATGAAACACATTTTCACTGATATTCTTTGCATTCAAAGTTTGCTCAGAAGATTAATAAGAACAGAACATAAATATTCAGCAACGAAAATTAGTTTTTTATGATTGCTTTGCAGCTTGTTTAGCATTACCTTGATGCAAATGGGAAAATTGATAAAAGTATTGAGCATAAAGAATATGTTAGACTACATGAATATCAAAATTACTGTTACACCTTTTCGTCCTTCTATTGAAATGGTGTTCGCAGACATAAAGTACAGTAATGTGTTCAATGTGTTAACAAGTCAATTAAATAATGTTTTACTGAGAAGAAAACAATAAAATATTCTGCATCTCATCAACAGCTAATATTGTTTAATAAGAATTCTGATCATCTTTATTCTCCATCTTCACACCATTACTCTTATCATGGTTAATATCACCTTCTTTTTGGTGGCAACTTTTGTTTTCCTCATCTTTTCTGCTTCTCCTTTGTTCATTCATTTTCCCATATGAATCCAAAGTTAACTGAGCATGAAACATTGAGCGCTAAACATACTAACTAAAGTACTTTCATCATTCCTTGTATCATTGATATTATAATCATAACAAGTGGCAATGTAATAATAATATAATGATAAGTGAAGAGGAAATAAAAAAGTTGAATAGTTTATAAATGAGGAGAAGAAAAGGAAACAAGAAATGAAATAATAAACTGAATAGGAAAATTGATGCCAACGATAATGATGATGATTATGATCATGATGAGTTTGAAACAGGTTACAACAAAAGTTATCATAAATTTGTTAACACATGTGGGAGTTGAAATTGAATTGAACAATGGAGGGTTCATGTTTAGTCATCAAGTTTAATCATTTGTATAATTTGAATGTTCAACTTTACCTGCACTTCAAGTTTCGTGGATAAATTTCAGGATAACCAGGCGAATGGATGTAACAGTGGCCAGGTGAACAGTCTTGGATTATCTTGTCACAGTAAGTGTTGGGAATCAACTGGCCTCGCCGGTTTCGTGTCTTGTGAAATTGACCCAGTTTGGTCCAGTGTTCCTCTTGCTTTTGAACTTCCGTGCTAAACTGAAAGTGAGTGTCTTCCGAGTAGGAATCAGAGTGGAATATTATTCGAACATACGGTGTTTCAGATATAATATTCTTAGGCATGTCAATTTCACCACAAAAGTAACCTAAAGTGAAAAAACAAAGTTTATTAACTTGCATTCATTCAAACTTCAGACAAATCAACTTGCAGCACAAAATAATGAATCCAAAACCCAAAACCCAAAAAGTAACATCGATTGAAAGGTTTGTCGCTCGAAGTGGGCAAACATAATTAGCTATTTAATCAATCGCGAGCGTTGGTAAACTTTATGATTTGAGTTAATTTGATGAATAAGAATATTGCTCGAAAAGAAATCAATTTTTTCTTGGTTATCCGAATTAGAGTTGAGCTTTCGACTTTCGACTCGACATCTGAAAGTTGCATTGACTGAGAAATCGATTGATTAACAGTATCAATGCAATTGAACGAATTAATGACTCGACTTGGATTGACTCACTTTACTTCATTTTATTTACTAATAACAGATGAACATTACAATATTTTTACATGGCTACACAGCTTAACATTCAAGTTTATCGAGTAAAATTGATTGAAAATGTTGAACAAGGGAACAATTTTCAAATGAAAGAAAGTTTCGATTAAACTTTTTCTCCATGTAAAGTCATTAAACAGATTAAGTTGAGCTTGTAAAAGTGATTTAATAAAATGGAATCGCAAGGAGAAAAGAGAAAAGTTGAAGTTGAAATTATTAGTATTATTAACTCAAGTATAAATGTTGTGTCAAAGTAAATGTTATGAGGGAATGGAATCAATTTTTCAACTACATTTCTCATTCCCTTCACTGGAAACCAAATAGAGTGAAAATAATTTCATTGCAAATTATTGCAATAATAATGAAAAGTAAAAAATTTAGCCTAAGGAAGTAAATAATTTCACCATTTTTACCTTTTTATTAATACAATTTGACTTTTTCCCATTGACAACCATTTGAAACAAAATATTGAAAAGAAACTAAAAACTGGTAAAAAAAATGTTCAACTCCAAGTGAAAGGCAAGGAATGAAAAGGCAAGAGCTTGAGCAAAGTGTAATGAGCACTTATTGAACTTTTGCATTTTGATTGGCTTTCTGTTCAACAATGTATTGTATTACATGAAATTGTAAATGAAATCTCATCAAAAGCCTTTGCCAATCTGGAAAAGAGTTTCAAGTTGAATTAAAAATGAATGCAACCGCTCCAAGCTAAATATTATTGTCAACTAATAACGATAATAATCTAGAGTTGAGTAAACTGAGTGCTTTAAATTGCATTTCATTGCGAGCCAATAAACCCTCAACAATTAGCATAAATTGAAATATTTTTTTCTTCTCTTCTCTCTCTTCTTTCGCCTTTTTGCACCTTTTTTTCACTCCAATAATGTTGTTATTGAATAAAAAAATTGTCTTCAAATGTAAGGCAAATTTTTATGCAAATAAAAAAATATTAACATTGCTCAAGGCTTGTTATTCAAGTTTGTTTTTTACAGCAAAAGTTTCATTTCAAAAGTGTTTTCTGTTCAAAATGAAGGGCAATCTACTTGATTCATCAAAAGATATGGAAATTGAAAATTTACTTGAGAATCAAATTTAATCAGCTCCAATTATTGAATATTGTTCTTGTGAAGAATTTTTTTCTGGAAAATTTTCAGCTCAACAAGCTTTGTCTTTGCAATCAAATGTTTTCTTGTGATTTTTCACTCCTAGTTTGGAGTCCATTTTCTGGATTCCTTCTCATTTTGTATTTGCTTTGTTTGTTTGAAATGCAATATCAAATCATCGGATGAACAGTTGATGAATAACATTGAAGGTTTGCGGTTTGATTGGAAATGAGATAAACACTGAGAGTTGAAAAGTGTTCATCAGTGAATGTTGAGGTCAGCAATTGCCTAAAGGTTTAATATACTTTTCAATGTTTGGCTGAAATGGTTCTTGTTTGATCAATTGACGATAAAAGATCAATTTAAGTGACACTGAAAATCAAATTTAACCCTAACTCATCATCAATCATTCAATTGAATGAATTTTTCTGTTCTTCATTTTCCAACATTTCACATTCAATTACGATTGGAAATTACCTTGAACAAAGCTGAGATTTATCATTTTTTCCCTGCCATTCCATCATTCCGAAAAGATTATTCAAGCTCAAAAGCAATGAATTCATTTCAATTGTTAAACATTGAAGTGAACAAAATGTTTAAATAAATTTTTTGGTTAAGAAACAAAAATTGGTCAAAAGCAAGAAAATGAAAGTCACTGGTTTAGAGGCTGAACAAGACTCGCTTTTCAATGCTAACCATCGACTCTCTTGGGTTGACTTGAGTAAGCCTTTAGACTCATAGTCATGGTTCAGTTTATGAATTGTTTCACACTCTGATCATGATAAAGAGAAAAGAAAATTCAATCAAAATTTGACTTTGCCTGGTCAATTTCAATCTCGCCATTGTCTGTCACTCATGTACTTGTTACTCTTGGACAATTTTAGTTTCGTTATTTTCTTTCTTTTCATCCATTTTACCTTTAACTTTCATGTCACTTGCAGTTAACTCTGAATATTACTAAACGTTGAATGGAGAAAGAATCAGGGAGAGAAGCAAAAAAATGGTTCATCCTTGCAAAAGGAATTCAATCAACTGAGAAAACAATTTCTTTTTTTTCTCACTCTTTTTGTTCTCGATTCAACTTGGATTGAAATTTTGTTGCGCTCAGTTGCATTTGCTTGGTATAAGAATAATATTAACAAGAATAGAAATATAAAAGAGGTAAAAATGGTGTAAAAATGGGAATGAAAGAGAAAAAGCAAATTACTCTGAAGAATGAATGAAAAAAAAAATTCAACAGAAATCTCATTCAATTGAGATCTTTTCTTCCGTCTGAATTAGAGAATCAATTTGTAGCAAATAAAGTTTCATTCAAGTGGAATCACGTTTTTCATTTTCAATACAATTCTGTACATTGGGTCATCGTGTGGGTCAACAGTTTAACCAAGTAAAATCAAGTTTAACATTTCAACAGATAATCGTAACCTCAAGTCAACATAAAGATTTGGTTTTGAAGAAAAAAAAATGTTAACCTTTCTATTCATTGATCATCAAGTTGTTGCCATGAAAAATGCATCTTTACAGGTGAACCTTTCTTACCTTGGAAAACGTTCAAAGAGCAGAGAAGAAAAAGAACGAGAAAAATAATCTTTACATGAGAGTTATCTGAATCAATCAAGGTTCATTAGAGTTTGATTGAGATTAAATACTCAATACAGTAAATAGGAAAAAGATGAGGCAAGAAGAAGGAAGAAAGATGTTGAATCTTGTGGATGAGGTGAAAGTGAAAAAGAAGAGGATAAACATGAAAAGAAAACAATTTCTCATCTCTTTATTTTCTCTCTTTTCTCTTCATTCCCAGCATTATTTACCCTTGATTAGAGTTGTTGATATTATTTAAAGACTTTCTTCTCATCCAATTAGCTATTATTACATTTTCAATGTTAACCTTATTCCGGTTTCACGAGACTTTCAATCAACCAAAAGGAACCAAAAGCAGGCAAAAAACACACAAAACATGAAAAGAGACAAACTGAATGCTCTATTGTCCAGTTGCTTCAATCGATATCATTGTTTTTATCACTTTTTTCTTTCCATTTCCAGTCAACATTGACAAACCCAAATCACATCCAAGATGCAAAACTCTCAAACTTGACCTGCAACAATCAAAGGTTATTCAAGATTGGGTCAAGATTGGGTCAAAACTGGTCAAACTCTAGTTTCATGGTAAATTGGAGTGCAAATGAATTTGGAGAAAGACTTTTCTTGCCAAAACTACTTTTCACTCCCAGATAAACCATTTAACACTTGGATAATATTATCTTTGATAGTTGATATGCAATTATCTTCAACTTTCAAGTTCATTTTCAGTCGTTTCTCCTTAGATTATTGTTTAACCATTCCGATGCTTAACCTGTACTTAGACACTTGGCATCTTACAAGGCATCAGAACAATCAATCAAACCCATTATCTTTTCATGCCATTCAATCATCAAACTTTAACCTTTCCACTCGCCATCGATAAACTATTCATTAGCCGATTGAAAATGATGCCAGAACCATTTGACTGTTTTAAGGTTATGATTAAAGCAAATATCAAGACAGTTGAGGCACAATTCAATTATAATGAATGTTTTCTGCTTTACTGGCAATCTTTTGATTAAATTTTTTCCTTTTTTTCAAAACATTCAATTTATTGTTGAAATAAACACGGAAAGAATCGTTTTGTTGACAAAAGTTCAATTAATTAAATTGATGTAATCTCATTAAAAATCATCAATATCAATCCATTGTTAAAGAAGACAATTAGTTTAATCAATTTTACTGTATCGATCAACTAATGGAGAAAAGGCCAAAAATGTTTGAAGAAAAAAAAAGTCGACACAAAAAATAAACAAATTTCAATATTCTGTGAAAAGGTTGCAATTAATAATTCAAGGGGTTCAGATGAATAATGAATATTCCAATCAATTTTAAAAGGTGAAAGAAAAATATTCAAAAACTTGATAATCTCCTCACGTTTGAAATTAATTGCATCAAAAAGTTAATAATTAGTCATGTAAAATGGTTTCCATGATAAGCGATGATATTTCAAAGTTCAATTTAGAAATGAGCATTTGCATGATAAAATGGAATCAATAATTCAAGTTTAATGTAAAGATATTAATTTCAGTTTATTTAAACAATCAAATATTGAAAAATACAGAAGCAAAAACTGTGACTTTGGGTAAGCAAATCCAGTCAAGTCCATCCAACAACCAGAAGATTAAAGTCAAAATTCACTTCGACTTCAAGTCACTTCAATTTCGAGGTTTCTCAAGTCCAATCTCAAGACGCACAAAAATGTGAAGACTTGAGCTTTTGAAAATAATGCGAAGATGAATTAATCGTAAATTTCGTGTTTACAGAATTCGCTTTTGTAAGGCTTGCAATAATGAATGTTTACTTTGGCTTGGAAATGAGTTCATTCAAGTGACTGAATCGACAATGAATTTCAATTGCAAATCATGTCGATGGTTTCGACTTTTGATGTTCGTCTTGAGATATGAGAATAAGTCCGACAGCTCATTAACTTTAGTCAACTTGCCGAGTGAATTTAACCGATAAAGAGTAAATAGAAGATGGTTTATATTCATTTCGATTCAATCAAGTCTGGTAACCTCAAAGCAACGGAAACTTTATGGGAAAAAAAGAGAAAAAGAAACGTTCAAAAACGAAGTAAAAAGAGTAATTGATTTTTTTTTCTCTTTGCTTTAACCTCTTTCATTTTAACCATCTTTAAGATTCATTCATTCATACATTTCACCATTGGAATTGAATGAATTGAAAGCAGGAAGAGTCTAAAAAAAGTCTTAAAAAATGCAACTTTTCTCAAGTCGCTCTTTTCATCTTTCAACTTCTAACTATTCAAGCTCATTATGAAAACACGATCGGGTTATTTTGAATGGAATGATGAGAGAGAAAAATCTTTGCCTTCTCATCTTATTCAACTTTAAACATCTTCAAATTCAATGGTTTTTGTTCATCAAAAGAACCAACGAAAATGTTGGCAAAAAAAAGATAAACTTCAAACATGATTTTAAATTGAGAGGAAAAAGAAGAGGAAACATTTTCTTCTTCCATCAACTTGTTCAACTTGAAAAGAGTTTCAAAAGTCCAGAGTTTCATCTTTTTTTTCTGTTAGTTTTTCTTCTCATTCTGACAATAAAAGTTTCAATGAAACTCAAAATTCGAGTTTCATTAAAAAGATGAACATCGAAAGGTGCAAATAACGAACAGAACTTGAAAATTTGTCACATTTCTTGTTCTAATATCAATCTTCATCAAAATGCGAAATATCAATGAACCTCAACAGCATTCAAATGAGCGAAAAGATGAAAACTGGAAAATTCAGCTTTCCATTGAATTTGCAAACAAAAGTTTCCATTGATTAGTGAATTAATTGTTGGAACAACATTTCATAAGAAATCCTTTCAACATGAAGAGTTGACTGTAAAATTAAACGTCAACAATTGAGATTGAAATCAGAGGAAATATTCAACATTGGAATGAATGGAATGTTAATCTTTCGATTACATTCATTTCCATGATTATTATTATAACAGTTTAATGAACACTGAGCAAAGCAAACAAAGAGCAAATGGGAAAGAAAAGCAAAAAACTTTGAGATAATTTTATTTGCATATTTACACCTTTTATTCATTAACATTGGCTATAATTTTATTCAATTCTTATTCATCTCTTGCAGTTGAACTTTTATTGGAAGCAATTAAGTGACGGAGAAAATGTTGAACAATTAAATTTGTTTCATTTGAAATGTTTCACGATTAGTCGAGTGTGAACAAAAAAGATGAAACTGATTGCAAGAAATGCTCAAGAAAAGTTAAACTTGAATTAAAAGGTAAAACAAAGAGAAGCAAATTGAATCAAATTTCATGGTTAGTTAAAGTTTCAAGTTTAATCAATTTAACCATTTAGTCAATTATTCTTTAATTTAATTTCTCCAATTCTATTGGAACCTCAATCTCAATTAGATGAGTGAATTACATTTTGTGGTTTAATGATTGTTGACACAGAAAATGAATTTTGAATATGAAAGGTTGGAAAGGAAGAGAAATTTTCTTTTGAGAACATTTTTTTTCTCTTTTTGTTGTCGAATTTTTTTTTCGCCATTTCAAGGATTTCCAGGATTTCCAGTGTTTACATTCTGGTTTTGCATTGTTCATGTTGACATTGCAAGTGTCATTTGGATAAAGCATTAGCATACCTTAACTGTTGTTCAGATAAACAACTAGATCCATTGAAGCAACTCGTTTGGTTGTACCAATCTGTTAATACCAAATGCAAGCTGAGAAAATTTTCTTGTTTTTCTTTTGTCTTTGAGTAAAACTTACATGGAAAGGAACGAAAAGATAAAAAAGGATTTTCTATCAACATATTTTTTCTCCTCACTCCCTGTTAGATGAAATATGAGCATTTATGGTTATCAATCTGGGAATTATTATCACCAAACATTCAGATGTGTGTGTGTGTTGAGGAAAGAAAAGGTTTAACAAATGGTTTACATTGAACAGTTTCAACTGTGAAAACCATTCATCTACTTCAAAATCATTTCCATCATTAGTATTATCATGCAATTTTCTGAGATTTGGACACTTTTTCAAACGAGCAATATTGAGATGGAAAAATGGATTCATTAATTTTCATTCTGTCTCTGCTGAACTTTTTTTCGCTCACTTTTTATTCACTTTTTCAGTTGCATTTAATCATGATCAATGGAAACGCTTGGTTTCGCAAGAAATTTTGGTTAAACTTTTCTTCCCTTTTTAGGTGAAATTTTGTTTGGTTAAATGGGCAACTTAATTGTTTCGTTTTGAGATAAATTAATGTCTTAACTGAACTCAATTTAACTATTGAAATGAATGTTGATTTTAAAATGCCAACTACAAGATTAACAGCTTTTTGCTTATTATTTTTCGAGGTTACAAAGTTATTTACTCATTTATCATGATTATTTGATTACATCAAATTGACTTTTCATTTCCATTAATCAAACAGTCTTTCCAAGTTAAACGTTTAACTATGAAAAAGCCATTATTATCAAGTTTTAACTTTAATTGCAAATTCAAACAAGAATCCCTTTTGTGGTCAATAATCAAGAAAAGGAAACAGAAAGAACTGCAACTGAAACAGAATTTGGACTTTTCATCGAACTGAATCTTCTCAGGTTAAGTTGGTTCAGATTAGACATGAATGTGAGCAAGATTAGGTTAAGTTTACTTTCTTGGAACACATTGATAGGAACAAGTTCTAGTTCTACTGGCATTTCAGTTATTTTTACCGATGTTAAACGCCTATTACTCGCCCTGTAAGTGACCTAGAGACTAGAAAATTTTTAGTCGACAGAAACTCTAAGACAGAGTTTGAAGCTCGATTTTTATCGAACTAAGAAATTTGGATTCGTAGATTTGTCCGTCATAATAGAAGATTGAAAATCAGTTGAGTCAGATTCCCCCAACAATCGAATGGAAACTTTCGATTTTCGAAGAAATGAATCTTTCCAATGTCACTTGATTTACATTGATCGAACTGTAATCTTTTTGAATGTCCATCAACTGATCAACAAAAGATGTTTATTCATTGTTCATTTTGTCCTGTTCGACCAACACTGTTATTGCAAGGTAAAATTACCTCAGGTAAAATGAGTAACAATAAGCATGGACAGAAATGGGGAAAACATGGTAAAAGCAAATATCAAGTTGATGGAAAAGAGAAGAAGCAAGAAAAATATTAAATGATAAAAGTATCCATAAGAAGGGAAGGAGAAAGGATAAGAAGATTGGAAGAAGAAGAGGAAAAGTGAAATGTGATTTTCACTTTTAGTTTTCAGATTCTTCATGTATTTAGTTTCCTAAGTTCTGACAATGAATGCCAGCAACAAAAGAGAGAGAGAAAAAGGTAGAAAGGAAGAAAAGGAAGGAAGAGAAAAAAAGAAATATCTTTTTGAAATAATCTGGTTTAACACAGAAAAAAAAGGTTTACTTTTACCTTATTTTTTACCATTACTTTCATCATTATTATTATTTTTATCAAGTTATTATCAAAGGCTAAAGAAGGGACGGAATCAAGTTATAACTGGCTGGGAGTGAAAAGTGGGAAAAGGTTGCTTTTCTTGGTGAACAAGATGAAGATGAAAGCATTTCAACTAATCATTCTTTTCATCAAAATGATATATGAGAAAGTTGAGATTATCATCCTGTTAATCTTGATGATAATCACAATGTTCATCTTCAATTACTTGTTTCCACTCAAGATAATCTCATGGGAATTTCATAAAAATGTCAACTTGAAAAGTGGACAAAAGGATAAAATGTTGCAAATGTCGATAAATAAAAAAAATGCTTCATTTCGATTCTCAATTTTGATCCAAAATGATGACAATTGCCGATAATAATGCTAATAACATTTACAGGGAGTGAATAAAAGACTTTTATCTCATTCCCTGAGCCATTATCTTATTGGTAAAAATATACTTTGAAATAGCCAAATCTATCTGTTTATCTTATCAGCATTTTCATTTGACTGGAGAAGACAAAACTGAACCATTTTCATCACCATTTTTACTTCGTTTTCACCCAACTTTAACCAGTTATTTTCCAACTTGAATCACAAATTTAGATTTAATGGCCTCAATCAGGTAAAGTAGAGGTACTTGAGTAAATAGTGGTTAGGAATAATGTTTAAAGAAGGAAAAGTAAAATAAAAAAAGTTGCTTCTTAAACAGAAAAAATAAAAGGAAGAAAAAAAATGCGTTTTTCTGCATCAAAATATCGCTTGTAACTGTTATCATAAAAAACTCCCAGTAAAGATATTTATTCACATTTCTTTCGACCCATCAATGAAACTATTTATTGATGTCGATAACCGAGAAAGGGCTGCATTAATGCAAGCAAGTACTAAATACGGGCTGTTCCATAATAGTCATAACTCACGAGCGAAAGATTCTTTATTTGAACTGTAAATTTTTCACTGACAAAGGTTACCTTGTGCGATATACTTTGCGAACAGAAGCAACAGATACAATGCTATTGAGCTACTAAATGAGATGTTAAACCCTACCTTCTCTGTCAGCAGACACGCCATTGACCTGGGAATCGAATAGAGTGAGTTTAAAACATTTGTTTTTAATATTTCAAAAACAAGGTCATTCAAGGTCATTTCTCGGAAGCCGTCCCGGTTTACGTAAGAGGTCAATCTGAGATCATAATATAATTCGCAGCTTCGCAAAAAAAGAGACAATTTATGTTGTACTAGAAAATATTAAACCTTCGCTTTGATCTTTATGATATTCAGCAGAATTCCCGAAATTGAAGAGCTATAAATTTAGAGACATTCAAGTCACTCAGTTATTTGACCTGTAAATGACTTTTGAAGGCCATTTTTTGAGAATTCAGAGGTTATAGGTCAAATAACTGAGTAACTTTGATTGAAATTATATTTCTTCAGTTTGCTAAAGCTCATGGCTCAAATCTAGAATCTGTAGCAGCAACCGTTCGTGAGTTATGACTGTAAATAGGCTTTATGGATAAATGTATGATTAATGTTGAGTCAAGCAATTGTTATTTCAATTCAACTTGGTCTTCGCTCCAAGATTCACTCGAAATTCAATGAAGAAACATTTGATCGATAAAAGATGAATAAATCACTGAAAGTTGAATATTGACCGGAAATGTTTATTTATTGGAAGATATTGAAATGAAATTATCTGAATAAGAATGGAAAAGAATGGAAATTGAAACATTTTCTTTGGACGATGCTGAGAATTGAATGAAAATTGAATAACACTGGGAAGGAAAAAGAAATAATGAAAAGATGAGAAAAGTTTATTCCGTTGACGCGTTTAAATATTATGTTAATCTGTGTATCAATCAATTGAACAACTTTTCATCAACTTGAATATTCAGTTTCATCTGTTCAACAAAAGGATAACTGTTCATTTTTGTGTTGCAAATTTCAATATAAATTAGTTTGGTTGACACTTTTTTTGCACCATTTTACTTGTTCCACTTCTTGGTGAATAACCTTTAATATCTTTTCAATATATTCTCATCATGAATTTTCTTTTTTTTCACACTTTTCGTTTCCATATTCATCTTGAACATTCGCTGTTCAGTCTTTTCTCTTTTTATTTATTCAAAGATTCAATTGAATTGTAAAGATAAGACAACCAAATAACAAGTACATTGACAGTGCGGTGGAATGGTGAAGGTAACGATGAGAGAATGGGGAAAATGTATGCTAATCCAGCGAGAAATAAGCTCTCACTCAGAGTAAATCCTCTGTTTAATCCTATCAGATTGCTTTTACCATCAAGTATATAAAAAAATGTAATCACCGAACGAAAAAGTACAGGGCTATTCAGCTACTTAGTAAGATGTTGAACGCCAATAACTTTGCAACCAGACATACCTTTGACCTGGGAATCGAATATAGTGAGTTTGGGGGACATTCATTTTTTATATTTCAAGGACAAGGTTATTCAAGGTCATTTTTCGGAAATCGCTGCTGCTCATGTTAGAGGTCATTCTGAGGGGTAGACATTATTTTCAAAGACAAAAGATCTTCCTGATCAAGTTACGAAACTCTGTGATGAACGCTGTTTGAGTTATTGACATTTAAGTTTCAAAACTCGCTTAATTTAAATATTTCATTTTTAGGAAAATTCGCAATTTTGATGCTTATTGGGGCGCAATCGAAAGCCAAATTCATTTTCCACTACTTTCTCAAGATCCAGGTGACTGCTCACAGGTTTAGCAGCACTTTAACCGAATGCTGTTAAGCAAGTTTATTTAACAAGGTTTAATTCAATTTTTACAGTATAAGATGCATTCTTTTTGCTTATTAGTTCCAATTTAGTCCCAATAAGCATCAAAATTGCGAATTTTCCTAAAAATGAAAAATTTAAATTAAGCGAGTTTTGAAACTTAAATGTCAATAACTCAAACAGCGTTCATCACAGAGTTTCGCAACTTGATCAGGAAGATCTTTTGTCTTTGAAAATAATGTCTACCCCTCAGAATGACCTCTAACATAAGCAGCAGCGATTTCCGAAAAATGACCTTGAATGACCTTGTCCTTGAAACATAAAAAATGAATGTCCCCCAAACTCACTATATTCGATTCCCAGGTCAAAGGTATGTCTGGTTGCAAAGTTATTGGCGTTCAACATCTTACTAAGTAGCTGAATAGCCCTGTATATAAATATGTAGATTAATGAACATGAGAAAATTGGAGTTTCGATAAAAACTGAAATGGAAATGTTGAACGAGTTGAACCCTTTTGACAATTTAATCTGAATAATGTGGGATAGTGACAAATGAATAAACAATTTAATTGACATTCGGCAATTCAAATTTTCATATTTCTTTCTGACCAAACACGACATGAAGTGTTACCTTTATCGAGTTTTTCTTGTTGAAAGAATCGAGATTGTATCACTTGTTTTCTCAATCTTTTGACTGTAGCAAGACGGTTGGACTGGGAGTTTTGACTTGTTTCTGCAAATCACTTGTTAAGATATTCATATATCTTGAAATCTTAATTTTTTGCATTTATGCGTTGGAAAATTTATCATATTCGACGTAAAATGTCGGATCTTTTCTAAAAATTTCGCCATCATTCATTTATGAACCAAGCGTAAAAATTCAGTCCAGAAATTATGTCTAAATCATGAAAATAAATCTGTGCTGTTATCCCTATTCTTTTGGTCTTACAAAGCTAATGTCTATCTTTAATCTCTGAACACAGTTGTTATAAAAATCTTGTTGCTAAATAACCCCAACTAGCGTACCAACGATTACGTCTCATCGAAGGCTTTAATCAACATTTTGCAAAAATTTTTATCAACCCTCGATTTTATTGGATTTTACGCGATTTTACCAGAATCATCTTCCATTTTTCTCCATAGATGTGCTGAAACTGTGCCCTTCTTTCCATCAGCAGACAAAAAAAACTAGGCTTTACTTGATGCAAATAATTTATTCTTGACAGAGGTCGTTAGTCTTCTGAGAAAGCTCTCAAGTTCGGCCAAAAACGCAATTGGATTGGACCTTATCCTTAGTGCAGTGGTTTGGTTCGTATGGACCTAAATCAAACATCAATGGTCAGAAAACCATTGATATGTGTCTACATTTGAGCTTTCTTCATCATCTTTTTCCATCATCACCTCTGATGACACGGCAATTGATTGCTCCCCTGGCAGTTCTGGTTTGGACACAACTCCAGATCCAATAGTCGCTATTGCATCTATTACTTACTTGGTGTCTTAATTTTTATGCTTTTGCTGCCGATCCTAACCACATCCATTCACCATACCCTTTCACAAAGACTTTCAAAAGAGTCAATGACTCATTAAAGCATTAAATATAAAAGATTCAAGTCACTGTAGATTTTGTAATAATAAAAAATTTTGAGCTGAGTTTCACCCCTTAACCTTATCTTCCAAAATCGGTTGTTCTTTGCACTTTTTCTCCTAGTCCTCCCACCCAAAATAGTCTTCACTTTTAGGGCCAATAGATACTCCTTGTCGAGCTTTGTGACCTCAGTACTTAAACAATTGTAACTATAACTTATCAGAATCGAAATCCAATCTTTCAGAATAGCTTTGATTAGTTCATCTAATTGCACTAATTTGCGTTTCATTAAGCATTGATTATTAAGATAACTTTTTCGGTATGAACTTCCTAACCTACTATTATATTCTTTTTACATAGATCAAGCTTATAAAAACACGAAACTCAAGCTTAAAATTTTGCAGTATTGTAAATAAGATTTGTCGATCATTCTCTAAACATTTTATACTCTAAAATATTTTGGAAATTAACATGTAAATGATTATTTTATACTCATCCTTTGAATATTGTAAGGAATTTCTAGAGACAATAAACAAATAATTTTCACAATCTATTTCATTTTCCCTTTTTATGTAACATTTATCTCTTATTTACCTGTAAACCTTTTTTTGCGTCATTTTTTATCATTATTTTCATTCCCAGCAATCAGAAATAGCAGCAAGAAAAACTGAAAATAATTGCTTTCGAGAGTCAAAATATATATAAAAGTATGAAAAAAAAGTTTTCACTCATAATTATAGTTTCCATGCTTGACTCAACTCATAAGTTTAGACTGCTTCATCAACTTGCCTTTTCTCAAACTCTTTTTTTCTCATCACAGTTTTTTGCACATTACAAGCTCACTGAACTCAGTAAATTAAAGATTGGGAGTGAAAATGATATAAAATGCCGTCCTTGTAAAATGGGTCAATCAAGTTAATAGAGAATGAAAATGGAATTCAAAGCAACCTTTTCTGGCTTTTTTTTTCTTTTCATGGTTAAATGAGCTTTCAAATAATATAATTATAATACAAAGAAATGGCTATTACAGTTGTTTTATTGAGTCAGTAGTTTTATTCAACAAAATAAATCGACTCAACTATCTATCAAAAAACAGTAAAAATAATTACAATATTGACTGGAACCTTAATTTTAAATAAAAATCGTTTTAACTTCATGATTAACATGCAAAGACAAAACAAATTATTCGACAGATTATCTAACTGGTTCATAGCACCAAGCGTCAAGAGCAAATCTCTGGTCCAAAAACAGGCAGAATCTTTGATTGTCCTTTATTCCAATTCTGATGTGTGATCGAATCGTGAAGTTTGATCAACCTTTTGCTGCTATGATATGCATAATGACTGATTGATTCATAGTGAACTTTGGGTCAAGCTCCTGGGAAAGTTGGCATTAAACCTTGACTCAGTATGAGCAAAATGAAATGTTTATTAGGATCAAATCAACTCGAGTCATGAAAGCAGAGCAACAAATACGCTTGTTTAAGATGATTAAGATCTAATCAATCTTTTTCTTCGTCAAAAGCCTAATGACTATTGAACTTTGATTGAGTCAACCTGTCAGACTCGAATCTCCAACTCTATCGAAATAAATATTCATTTCAATTGATCCTCATGAAACAGAAGCATTTTCACTTCACCAAACTATGCAGACATTGAATATTCTCGTACAAATGTAGCTTGCAAACATTAAAGTTCAGTTATCGATTAATCAATTCTTTCATTTATTCCAATGCATCTGTTGATGAAAACTCAACTGGTTGCTCAGATTGGACAAGAAAATGTTTCTCAACGAATAAAATATTGAGAAAAACATTTCATTATTGAAAATGTAATTCAATAATCAATTGAGTTTACACTAGAAATTGAATTGAAATTGCAAATTTCATTTGTTTAATTAGAAAATTTGCCTTTCAAATACTTTATTACTTTCATGATTGCTATTCGTTGCTCACAAACAATTAGATTTGATCAATATCACTGCAAAAGCCTTCCATTAAGTGAATGAAACAATCAAGTTAATGAAAAAAAAGAGGATTAACTGAAAGAGGTTCAACACTTAAATTATTGTCAACGATTGTCTTCAATTGCAAGTAATTTGATGAGCAAACATTTAACGTGAAACTATCTAATTTAATCACTTATTTTTCACTGTAAATACAAATTACTTTTGATTGTGCCCAAAGTAGGAATTAAATTATCTATTAAATGATCAAGAAAATGGTTCAATTGTGAATTGAGTGAAAAAAGGAAAACGCTGCAAAAATGGAAAAATTTACTTCGAAAGTCAAAGAGAAAAAAAGGAAAAAAAATTGATGATTTAATCGATAATTTTTCAGGTAACAATTTGATGATTTAAGAAGTAAAAAATTAACCATTAAAAATCAATCTCAAGCTATGAAAGGCATCAATCAAATGAATGAAATGAACATTTGAAAAGTTGTTCTCTACCATCGACCATTGATTAGATCAAGCCATTGAAACATTTCATTGAATGGCAGAAAAGCCTGAAGCAACAATCAGCAAACTGGAAACTCAAAGTTGAACCAAATGGAGTCGAAAGGGTAACAAGAAAAAATTAGACGTTTGGATAAACAAAAGTACGAGTTTTGTTCAATTTAAATGGTAAAAGCTGAATAAACTCTTCAACATTTGCTTGTATCAATGATTTGAAGCAAAAAAAAGGTTAATAGAGTTTCATTTAGTTTATAATCATTTTAGGGATAACTTTTCACTCCCTGATGTTGATCATCTCTTGACTGTTGATGAACAAAAAGGTATCTAATGCAAAATAGTGGAGGCATGCTGCATGAGGCTGACAAAATGCTCCAGGGAAACATTTTTTTCTTCCTCTTCTTTGTGTTTGTCTCTGGTCTTTGCTTCATGTTAAATCACTTTTTGATGGATCAACATTTTCTTGTCCTTTCAACTTATTTTTTTCGTGTTTTTTTCTGTTTTTGATTCAATTTTCATTTCCATTGATGATTCAAGCCTTCAAGAGGCTAAACTCTCGGCGATATTTAAGCTTAATTATGGTAATGATTTTGCTTGAAACATGTTTTTATGTTACCTTTGATTGATTACTTGCTATTGACAACCTTTCAATTTGTCCTCTTTTCACAGGTTCAATCTTGACATTCGTTTTTTCTCATGCAAATTTCGATTAACTCTCTGCTTGAGGTTTTCATGTTCAAAACTGCCAATTTACAGTCAATGCCATCAATGATTCAAAGCTTATTCAATCTTAATCTTAGTGATTTTTTCGTTTCAAAATTGTTCTTTTTCTTTGAGCATTCAGGTTTGGACTCTTGATGTAGTTAATTAATCATTTTCTTGTTCAATGTTGAGTTGATCAAAAAAGTTGTAGTTTAATGAAATGTTACTTTTTGGGTTCTTTTTAGTTTGTACGGAATTTACATGAAACTTTAATGACTTCTTACCTGGATTGGTATGCTGTAAGCTGCTTGTATTTTTGTATCCATCAATGATCTGAAAGTAACCTCCAATGCAGTGGGTTCGATGCTGGTTCACTTCACCAACCTTGAATTTGGTGAATCGAATGAAAACTAGCCAATCTTTTCGTTCTGGTTTGATTCGTATTGTGTAGATGCAAGTTATTGGCTGACCTCGATTCAAGTCATTCAGTTTGGGCTCTGATATTGTCTCATAGATATCAACAGTCCGATTACATTTAGATGAGCCTAACAATCATGAAAAAAGTAAACAAATTTTGAATAATTTCCAGCACAACCATATTAACAATTATAATTATAATTCATTCCTCAATGAGATTAAGTTTGTCATTTCATTCCATTTCAATAGACTAAACTCGACTCCTGACTTCGATTTTGCCTGACTCTGTCCACAAAAGTCTTTTTATGTTACACTCTAGTTGGTTATCAAATGAATTTAAATTATTATAAAACATCTGAAGTCAACTGATTGTCTAACTCGATTCAACCCAAAGGTTGTCTGGCAACAGTATGTGATTCAACCTCAACTAATGTCATTACCTTAACCTGAATATTTGATTGATAGTCTATCATGAGTGAACAATGTGACGAAAGTTTCATTCAAATTAAGGTTCTGTTGAAACATTTTCCATTAAACATGCAATTAGAGGAATCTTGTGTTGAACAATTGTAGATGAAGTATTGAGCAAATTGGGTTAAATAGACTTACTTTGTAAACAAGTTACCATTTGCATTTTAAAAATGATCAACATAAATGTTGCCAGATTGTAACATGTTGCTGTTGCTGATGAAGATGATAACATTGGAAACATTGTTGTATTGTTGTCACAATGAGATGTTAATTAATCCATGAAAATAACAAACAAGTGTAATAACAATGAATTTTGACAAGTGAAACACACAAAACACACAAGATTATTATTGACACAAAATTGACATTTCAAGCAAAAAAGATACTAAAGTTGACCCGAAATTCAATAAATGTCGCCACATTAAATATGAATCAACTTGATAAACATCGAGAACATTGAATTTCCAAATCAAAAGATGAAAGTCAACATTTGCAGGAAAAGAGAAAATCCAAATTCTTTGGAAAAGAAAGCTTGAAATATTGATTTCAGTTGGTAAAGATGGTCAACTCTTTAGATTACAATAATGATATAAAAATGATTGTTAATCCAGTGTTAATCAGCAAAAAGGTAAAAAGGTTTGATATGTGAAACCATCGAGAACAGGAATCAGGTTAACACAGTGAAATAACCTTCGAGAAAGGAAAAAAAGCAAAATTGTTCGAATGAAGAAAAGAAGAAAAAAGAAGCTCCCTTTTGTTCCCTCATCTTCATCATCCATTATCATCCTGTCTCCCTTGTTCTCCTCTTTTCTCTCCATTCTCTATCAAATCTTTAAATTCCATGCGTTCAATGGATTACAAGTTATTTTCACTTATCACACTAGTCGACTGGGAGTGATGCTGGTTACTATGGAGATGAAAATGGATGAGACAAGCAAGGAAAGAAAGGAAAGACTGGAAACGATAAATGATAAACATTAAATAATATCTCAAGAAACATGTTTTTATTATCATCTTTATCATCTTTCCTTTTTTTCTTCCTTCATAAGTTTCATTATTATGTTCATCATCAAACTCTTTCACTTCAACTTTTGATTACAATTCATCAGAATAATCAGAGAATTGAATGTTGATTCACTTTTCTGATCAATCAACATTCAATTATCATTTCACTTTGAATCAATCAAAATCATTGCTATTAATTTTCACAACCACTTTTTCCTCTCAAATCATTTCTTCATCTTTGCTAAACTTTTGTTGACAATTAATCTATACATTGAATGAAGTTAACGCATGAATTTTTCGTGCGAAAATTGTGTCTGAATTGAAAAAGTTCAGAGGACAATTTTACCAGACCTGAAAGTCATAATTGGACTAATTGTTAACTGAATGAGAAACTGAATGATCTTTGCAAGTGCAATATTATAAATTTTTATTTTTATTTTAGTGGCAGTACAAGTTAACCGAAAATTTTTGCAATAAAATTTAAATTTCATCCTCTGTAACTAATCAATAAGACTGGACTTAATCATTCATTAAGACCTTTAAAATGATGCATATTTAATCAAACTTGGGATTTAGTGTGAGCATCAGGATCGATACCGAATATCATGGTACTTTTGTATGAGGATGAATCGACAGCTTCAAGTTGAATAGTAGTCTCATTACCATGACCATAAACGTAGGTACCATCATCTTCATTTAGAGTGATACGATTTGAATTCTCTGAATATGGTTCTACTAGTTTGAGTAATTCTGGTAGATCTTCTCGGAAGAAGATTTGGCCAACATATGAGATGGCACTGCGTTCAGTTGTGTTTCGGGGATAAACTTCAATGTGAATATGAGTAGCTCGACCGGCATACCAACCTGGAAGAATAGTGTTGAAGTTTACCAATCCATTTTGGTCAGTTACTTGATAACCTCGAAGGAACCGTTCATCACTGACTGGTGTAGGTCGTGGCTTATTGTAATCTCTACCTTCCTGTGGGGGCCTTAGTCCACGGCCTTCACTGCCTTTTCCAGTTTGCTTCGGTTCATCAGGCCCTCCAAAATCGTGTTCCGTCGAATTTCCAGGACCTTGTGGCCTAGGACCAGGACCAGGACCAATGCTTCGAACACCGGAATACTTACCAATAGCGCTAGCGTGCCAAATATGAACGAACATGTTCTCTAAAGGAGAGCAGTCATTTGAATTGACTAAAACGATGGTTAGATTATATGCAACACCATTTTGACCATCAGTGATGTCAGATCGTTGAAGATCATCGGGTAGGAAATAAGGGCCTTCGTCATTGAACGGTGAGAGTACACATTGATGTTGATTGGCTTCTCTCTTGTATCGAGCACAGTTGATTACTGTTCGATCATGTTTCAAATATTTACCTGGTCTGTCAGGATCGGCTGTAACAATAACGAGGTAGACACAAAAAGCAAAAATACAAGTAATTCTTGACATGATGGTTCAATCTATTATTAATAAGTGAATAAGAAAAACTTTTCAGAAACAATTGAATAAAAGTTATAGATTGGTAAACTGTTGCTTGATAGATAGTTTATATACTCTTTTAGTAAAGAAGCTCGATAGTAGAGCATTTGAGATAACGAGAAGCAAGATAAAATTCTTTTAATTTTCTATGATTAGGAACAATGAAGTTCTATTGTTTTACGATTTTCGCAGCAATAAACTGATAGTGAAATCGTAACAGATCTAGCTGATTCTATTGTTTCTTTTTCTTGAACCGGATCTATTTTATCGTTAATATCGGCATATTTTAGATACTATTCTTAAAGGATGTTTCTCTAAATCAATCATTAATTATTATCTTGGAGCCGTTTGAGTTTTTCCAAAATTCCAATAGAACACTAGGAAAAAGGAGGAGAAAATAAAGAAAAAATTGATAAAAATTGCCTAAATGAGTCCAGTTCTTATGCTCCTAAAAGTCTAACAGGCTGCAACTCTTAACTCTAAAGTCCATGTTTTCGCATACATAAGTCATTCAACCCAAACTTCATGAAACGAAACCAAAATAATTTGTTTCCCTTTGATTGTTTCACCAATTCGCTATCAGAACATGATTTTATACTGAATTTGAATTTTAAACTAATGTTAATTTAAAAATTAAACCTTTTTTAGTTGGATATTTTGAAATTAGTTCAACCTTATTTAGACTAATCTAAATCGGATATTTGTGGACACAATCATTTTTCACTTGAGATACATTTTTCATAGTGAAATGATTGGTTGCACTTCAACGAAAACACCACAGGCAAAGGGTCAAAATGACCGATCAAGTCCCAGACTATTTACTTATGCTTAGGTTTGAATCATGGACTATGTGAGTTAATAATTTTGTAAGCTTCATTTTCTTAATCTGAATCTTTATCAAAATAAATCGAAATAAGTCGAAAAAAGGAAAAAATATTCTGATACTTTTGGTTTGACTGCTTTGAGTGGTGCCCAAATGATTACAGTTAATCAATACATTTGTTTCAGGTTGGAAGCAATTTCTTGTTCACAATAATAATGGAGGAAAAATAATTAAGCTGGAAAACCCAAAAGTAGATTTGGTTAATCCTTGTGATTACTTTGAGTACAATAATGTAAAAAGTAGAGGTTGCTGTTGCTCATTGAGAATCCATTTCTTGGTTCATCTTCAAATGGATATTAACTGTTGTTGTCCTTTTCATCCTTTCCTTTGCTTTCCTTTTGCTTTCCCATTATTGTTATTACTGGAAAATGGTGATTCTCATGATTGTTTCCATTATTTTAACCATCTGAGATGAGTAACAAACGGAACTCTTAGAAACCTAAACCAACAATCGTTGCTTATTGTTCCATTTGATTTCCTGAAATGAAAATTGTCTTTCCTTTAATGTAACCCAATATCCTTTCTCAATGAATTTATGGACCCATTTTCTTTCAAAAACTTTCATCACAACCATATTCAACTCTTTCATCTCTCTATTATCATTATCAACCTCATCATGTATTGTGTCTCATGTAAGCATATAAATCTGAGTTCATATGCTGATATCAACCATAACTATTCCTCAACAATTATGTTTTACTCTCGACTTGCAACCAAGTCCCAATGTTTCTTTAGCTCTTTTCAAGCTAAGCTCTTACGAGTTTATCCTTGCGACTTTAGCTCTTTAAATTTTGTTAAATTTAGTTTTCAATAGATGGCAATCTAACAACAATACAAAAGTATCGATCACAAGACTATCGAGGACTCTACTGTATGACCTTTAATTTACAGTTTCATTAATTATTATATTTTTAAATATTTTTTTGTTTGTAATTTTAATATGAAATAATTTAGTTTAATTTTCTTACTTTACAAGTGTCAGTTCCACCTTCTTCGTATCCAGCACACATTAAGGAATCTGGAGTCTCATTTTGCAACCATTCAGAACATATTGCATTGGATATCAAAGGAATAATTCCTTCTTTAAGAACATATGGATTTCCAGTTGATTGTTTGATTCAGTACGACGGTTTCTCAAAGATCCAAGGCCATGAATTGGGTATCGCAGCGTCTCCAGCAGCAATAGCTATCAAAAAAGGATATGGAAAAACTTCTGACTGTTGAGTTATCAAATTTGGTCTGATGCCACATGAAGTAGTACTATTGTAATGTCCATCGCTACAATTTTCCTCGTCAGTTCCATCTCGACATTCATCTATTCCATTGCATATATTTTCTTTTGGTATACACTCTTCTTCATTGGCACACCTTAGTTGATCTTCTTTACACTTGACTGGAGCTCGATTATGTTCAAAATACAATTTGAAACCTTTATATTGAGGAATCACTCCACTGGGCCTTTTGCCACTGATGAATTTAATGTGCAATTGATTACTCTGAGTCCTAAACTTTCTCCATTTGGTTCCAGTAAAAGTATCAATCAAGTCATCCTCAACCGATTGTCCATCATAAAAGGAAATTCGAGTTTCATCACTCCAATTGTCCAGATCTTGTCTTAGCATTTTCATGTTAATTACATAATTTTTTGGAGCCATCAAAGTCCAAGAGCAATCGGCTCCTTCAGTGTATGGATAAAGTCCATTGTCACTATATTGTGTTTATCGTTTACGAGTTTATCCTTGCGACTTTAGCTCTTTAAATCCAAGTCTTTAACCAGAACTATTGGTCGGCTCGATTAGGTTAAGCTGGTTAAAAGTTAACCAGATTATGGGTAAACTCTTGTAGATATTTGTCTTCACCTTTTAGTTGTCATTTGCCCACTGAAGTGACTATTCATCATTTTTGAATCTAGTCTTGAGTGTTAATTTAGTTGACAAAATTGATTAATTGCCGACATTTGCTACCATCAAAATGACTTCAATTAATTTGATTCTGACCATTTCCTTGATATGCAACTTTATACTTCCAGGTAAGATGATTTATCTCTTTTTTCATTTCAAAGTTAATCGATCATTCAAATCACACTTTCTCTTCTCTTTTTTATTCTAGTTTTGACAATTCAATCAGCCAACAGACAGGGTAATAAACGTTTGGGATCAGATAAAAGAAGGCCTGAACAACTCAGGATAAGTACAAGTTTTGACTTGACAATGGCAAAAGCCTCCCTGAAGGGTAAGTAAATTTACCTTCATTAAAGTTAACTATTGTTTTGTATTGAGCAAGTCTTTAATTTTTACTCTTTTCTTGACTTTTCCAGATTTATCTGATTTTCTTGGTGATATTGCAAGAGGTGTTCTTGAACCTGATACCGCAAACATCAAGGGTAAAGCATATGGACTTAGATGGACTTCAAGTCGTGCTGATCAAACAATTATTTTAAACATTACAATACTCGATAAATTTGCTAGTTTGATTCGCTCAGTTACTGGTCCTAGGCATAGGCTTCCATTAAATTCACAAGTTCTTAAAGATTCAAAGCACACTCAACGTCCAGTTCTTCAGACAATAATTGACTTCATTGAGGAGCAAATCAATCAACATTATTCTCGTAAAATTGGCCAATTTATGGTTAAACAAACTGCCAACTTTGCAAATCTTTACTTTTCATCTGCTGCTCAAGTAATTTCAACTGGACTCTTGACTCTTTCATCTTTGCTTGATGGTAAAGAATAGACAATCAACAACAATAATAGAAACAACAAGTACCAGAATACGTGTATTGTATATATGATAAATTGTAATTAATAAATAAAATTCTGTTGATGAACAACTCTTGAGTAATACCGAGTCAAATTACAAGTAATTACATTTAACAAACCAGCCTGGAATGAGTGGAAACACAGCAAAAGCAAATGGTAAGGTTTTACTTTTACGGAGAAAGGCGTTACAAAATGAACATATGAGAAGAGTCGCTCTAAAACAGATTCTTTGAAAGATTTATATTCAGAGTCAAATGAATATTCCTGTAGCAGTAAAGTAAGAAAATCACAATTTGTCCCCGATCAATTCAAAAAATCATTGATTTGAAGGTTCTCTTTGATGCTTGGTTTTTTCTGGATAAAAAAGTTTATGAGTCGAGGTAAAATAAATAAAAATAATTGATGTTAATATTTATCCAGGATAAAAAGCTCCTTGGAAGTCAAATTTTTGATAACGAGCCAATTTGCTTTCTCATTTCTAACTGAAGCTGAAGTCTTGTTCAAAGGATGAATCCATTGTCTTATCCGGACTTGGTTGTCGTCGTTTTTTCAAAATTTTAGACAATTCTTCTTCAATTGCGGTTGGAATCCGGTTGGTCACTCTTGACTGTTGAAAATCTTTGGTTGTACCTTGAAGACGTTGACTTAGAGGGGTTCCCCCAGGACTCCTGGCTGTTTTCAGTTGTTTCCTCTTGCTCAGTAATTCGCCACGAGAAGGCCTAGTTTACGTATCATGGTGCATAAAATAAAATAATAGAATCAAATACATTATATTAGCATCAGATTTAATTCAACGATACCTCAGGGTTAAATAGTATATTTTCCATGAAACCAGTTTGGTACTTGGTAAAGTAAACTCACTTTTGATTAGGTGGTATTAAACTTTTCTGTAAATGCAACGTGTTGAGGGACTCGGAGGATAGCGTTCTGGGTGTCTGAAAAGGAGTCGAGTCTGGTGTCACTTTTGGAGTCCATAGAGGCGTTCTCATATTAATCATGGAAGACATATTAAACATCGGTGGTGGTGGAGGCGGAGGCGGCGGTGGAGGTGGTACTTTTATATCTTTGATAGATGGTCTGGGTTTAGGAATAGGAACAATTATATCCGATGACTGCCTACGATGTAACTGGAAGCTGAATGGAACTGGATGTTGCGACGGATCATGTTCGCTTTCAGAAGTTGATCCATCAACCTCACATGTTGAATATTTAAGCTTGGCAATCTCTTTCTCCTGAGCTTCACATTTTGCCTCTAATTTTTCAAGTCGCTCTAAAACAGATTCTTTGAAATATTTATATTCAGAGTCAAATGAATATTCCTGTAGCAGTAAAGTAAGAAAATCACAATTTGTCCCCGATCAATTCAAAAAATCAAAACATGAGAAGAAACACAAACAATGGAAATAAAGATCACCTTGTAATAAATAGATTTGACCAGAGGAAATTAATTAATAATAATAGATAAATTAAATCAAAATAAAGTTCATTACTTAAATTTGATTAATACCGACTTAATTCGGCTTTTTTTGATTGGCCATAAAGTGTGTGATATAAAAAATCGGTAAGGTCCTAGTTATGGGGACACTGGCGAGGCTTCAATAGGCATTTAAATTTTCCTCCAATCTGGTTGAATCTTGGTTTCCTGATGAGTTGATGATGTTTTTAATTTAATAATTATGATGTTAATTTCAAACACTCGAGAGGATTGATTAAATTAATTCTATGATTAACACTGCTGTGAAAATAGCCAATTTTTTCAAGATTATTATAACCTCTCCACTGGTCATAATTATTAAATTAAAAACATCACCAACTTACCAGGAAACCAAGATTCAACCAGATTGGAGGAAAATTTAAATGCCTATTGAAGCCACGCCAGTGTCCCCATAACTAGGACCTTACCAAAAAATCTTCTCATATGTTCATTTTGTAACGCCTTTCTTCGTAAAAGTAAAACCTTACCCATTATTTTATGCCTTTCATTAAATGTTGACTGTATCCTGGCTAGTTTTTTGTGCTTTAATATGATACTTGAGACTATCTAATGAATAGGATTTAGTATTTTGAATAATATCTGTCTTAATTTTGACAATTTACCGAGTTGACACTATTAATCATTTAAGACAATCTTTATGATGTTGTCTGCTTATTCAAAGTGTCATATTAATCAATAGCTAATAGATGGCAATAGTGAAACAAAATGTTTCTTTAATTTACCTCGTTTTTGTCTTGGTCATATGAAGGTGGAAATCTCTGGTGGTCAATTAATCTGACCTGTTGATCGATCTGGTCAAACCATCATGATTCGCTCATGTTTTCAGTTTTTAGTTTTCATATTAAGTGCCATCATAGCAAAACTGATACAATTTGTGTTTACAAAATTTCCTCTGGTCAAATCTATTTATTACAAGGTGATCTTTATTTCCATTGTTTGTGTTTCTTCTCATGTTTTGATTTTTTTGAATTGATTGGGGACAAATTGTGATTTTCTTACTTTACTGCTACAGGAATATTCATTTGACTCTGAATATAAATCTTTCAAAGAATCTGTTTTAGAGCGACTCTTCTCATATGTTCATTTTGTAATGCCTTTCTCCGTAAAAGTAAAAGGACCGGAGTAAAAGGCGAATATCCGGCAAATAGGCAAATACTCGGGCAAATAGGCGAATACCGGTAAAAAGGCGAATAATCAGGCAAATAGACGAATAAAATTCAAAAATAAATGATAAAATAAAATAAGGTTTGTTAGAAATGATTTGGGACTTTGTGGGTTTATAGAGACATAAAAACTGAGTCCATTCGTGAAATTAAAATTTCTTTCAGATCAACAGTTTTCGGGGAAATCGAGGTCTAAGTTGAAACTTCGATCGCCTTTTTTTCAATTATGGGTCAAAATTTTTTCATTAAACTTATTTCACTGATGTAACTTTTGATGGCCAATCATAAAATGATCTTATTTGAGAAATAAAACTATCTGTTTCTGTACAGCAGATCACTTCGATTTTCAGTCAAACCTTCTACTTTCTGTGACCGTAAGAGTTAGAGAGCTAAAACTTATTATTAATTGATAAAAATTGTTGCTGAAAATGATGAGTTGAACACTTTTTTCAATTTATCGACAGTTCTCTTGATTTTGGCCATTGGCCTTAAAGTAGAAGGTTTGACTGAAAATCGAAGTGACCTTTTTTGTGCGGCAATAATTATGAGTCTCATTGGGGATAAAAATTTGAAACTAATGTATTTTAATTCATGATTTCGTGCTTTAGCTTTACCGAAATTTGTTTACCACTATTAAAACGATTATTTTTGACTGGATTTTGGATTCGACTGCTATCAAAGTTCAGGGCTTAGCTAATGCATAAAAAGCTCCATCTATTGTGAACGGAATAAAATAAAATTAATGTAAAACAGCGCCATCTTGTTGTTCCTTTTGTAAAAGCTTAACCCACAATTTTTATGCATTAACCCAAAACTTACTTTATTATCATGATTGGAATACCATTAAAGGGCAAAAATCAGAATCTAATATAACATAAGATCGAAGTTAAGCAAAAAAATTCTGTGTTCATCTGCGTTATTGGTTGAAAATAAGTTTTAGCTTTTTGATTGATTGTAATCAATTTGATTTTCTCGGTATTTTTGGCATTCTAATATTTCGTAGTTTTGTCTTATTTATTATATTTTGGCTGTCTTCAAACCAAACCATAATTTCATTCGTTATTAAAACATTTCTGACTAACTAAAGCTTTAACTGGTTTAGTCAAATTAGGGTAAATTACCATCTTCGGTCTCTAGAATCTAAACAGTCGCAATCAACGGAAAAAAGATTGCCGGATGGTCTTTTGGTTAAATATGTAGAAACTTTAATTTATGAGAAAGAAAGAAAAGTTCATTTGTTCTTTTCAATAGTTTCTTTGATCCAATCTAAATGAGGCTCAACTCGAGTGTAAACACCAGGCTGTCTCACACATCCACAGCAGGGTAACCCATAAGATGCAACACCAACGGCAATCCAACTGTCATTTAACTTCATCATGATTGGTCCACCACTGTCGCCCTGTAAAGCGGAAATAAACTTAATTTTAATACCATAATATTTAAATATTTATGAATAGTACTCGGTACTTTTGTATTTCGAGCTTTATCTATCAGATCGGCAAAGAAACGTCAATGATTTCAATCTTCTGACAATCAATGTGAGCTAAATTTGTCCATCCCCTCTAATTGACTTTTCCCCTCAACTTTACAATCTGAAAGCCATTCTGATTGGCCAAAGAATTTAAATTTTGTTAAATTTAGTTTTCAATAGATGGCAATCTAACAACAATACAAAAGTACCAAGCACAAGACTATCGATTACTCAAGTGTATGACCTTTAATTTACAGTTTCATTAATTGTCATATTTTTTAGTATTTCTGTTTGTTTTAATTGTATTATAACATGAAATAATTTAGTTTTCTTACTTTACAAGTGTCAGTTCCACCTTCTTCGTATCCAGCACACATCAAGGAATCTGGAGTCTCATTTTGCAACCATTCAGAACATATTGCATTGGATATCAAAGGAATAACTCCTTCTTTAAGAACATACGGATTTCCAGTTGATTGAACGTCACCCCAACCAATGATGGTCAACATTGTTCCAGGCTCAACCTTAAGCATTTTGTTTGGTAAACAGATAGGTGATATCCATGATTCAACTGGTGAAATGGGTGCATTGAGTTTGACCAAAGCTAGGTCTCCTGTTTTTGTGGCTCTATCAAACTTTGGATGAGAAATGATTTTGATGAGATACCGAGTTATTTCCTTTTCATCATGAATTAAACTTCGATGTTTACCAAGCGCGATTGTATAAGCTTTAGGATCTGGGTCTGATAAGAAACAATGAGCTGCTGTTAAAACCCATTGATTGGTAATCAAAGATCCACCACAATAGTGTCCCGATGGTTCAGTTCGACGGTTTCTCAAAGATACCATCCAAGGCCATGAATTGGGTATCGCAGCGTCTCCAGCAGCAATAGCTATCAAAAAAGGATATGGAAAAGCTTCTGACTGTTGAGTTATCAAATTTGGTCTGATGCCACATGAAGTAGTACTATTGTAATGTCCATCGCTACAATTTTCCTCGTCAGTTCCATCTCGACATTCATCTATTCCATTGCATATATTTTCTTTCGGTATACACTCTTCTTCATTGGCACACCTTAGTTGATCTTCTTTACACTTGACTGGAGCTCGATTATGTTCAAAATACAATTTGAAACCTTTATATTGAGGAATCACTCCACTGGGCCTTTTGCCACTGATGAATTTAATGTGCAATTGATTACTCTGAGTCCTAAACTTTCTCCATTTGGTTCCAGTGAAAGTATCAATCAAGTCATCCTCAACCGATTGTCCATCATAAAAGGAAATTCGAGTTTCATCACTCCAATTGTCCAGATCTTGTGTTAGCATTTTCATGTTAATTACATAATTTTTTGGAGCCACCAAAGTCCAAGAGCAATCGGATCCTTCAGGATATGGATAAAGTCCATTGTCACTATATTGTGGTGAAACAATGTAACCATAAGGCTTGGTGATGATAAGTGGCCTTTGAAATGGTTTACACGCGGAAAGGTCATCTATTGTCGGAATGGCACCTAAATCAGAGAAAAGGGAAATTGATAATTATTGTGCTCATTTTACATCCGCGGTACTCAAACATTTTCATCATACTTGAATGGTATATCACAATAGCTTACTTATTAGGTAACTAATGAGTGAATCAAAGGGTAAATCACAGAATTTACGGAAGTGATAATTAGAAATGGCTGTAATGATTATGATCAAATGTTACATTTGAGTCAAACTATCCTCAAATGAACTTCACTCTTTGATGCTGATTCCTGTATTGCTCAACTTATTGCTTCAAATAGTTAAAATCATTGGTTATAATCATTGGGTAACATTCAATCGATGAAAATATTTTTCCCACCAATTCAAGAGTAGAAAAAATTTGAGCACATGGACAGACCACATGAAACTCTTGATATGTAATTTGTTGGATTACCTTCTGGTTCCGTTGAAATGGACTTGAATATTGATAGGACTAGCAACCAAATCAAATTGGACCATTGAGACATGATCGAGATAGTAAAAGTGGACTCGAAGAACCAATCCAACTGGCAATGTCAAGTAAAAAATCGTAGAAAAGTGTAAACTAATTGATCCAATGAATGAGATCAGAGAAACAGTTTCTAACAAAAGTATCTACATAAGATGAAATATACGTATTATGACGATGAATGGCAAATTTTCACCAATGGATACACGAGTTTAAACTATCACAATAGCCAATAAATTATCAAGTCACAACCATTTGTTCAATATATGCAAGCAATCGGAAGAAACGTAAATGAATGAACAAAAAAAAGGAGAGAGAAAAAAAAGAAAGCAAGATCAATGATTAAAGGATTGAGAGACACGCACAATTAATTGACAAAGGTAAGTTCCATTGTAATGAACTTGAAATAATAATGACACAAATGAATGAACATTAATCAATTTGTTTACTGTATTTTAGGAGACACATTTTTTTTTGGTTAACAGGTTTCTGTTATAAACTCACACTGGAACAATGTTTGGTGGTTTCGTTGAATTGATTATATTGATGATTGAAATCATTTGATTCACATTGGCAATGAAGATAATCAACATGAGATCTGAACATTTACACACTCAATTTAGGCATATAAGCTGACTGGATCAATGAGAGAAAACAAAAGATGACGAAAATGAAAAGTGAGCATCGCAAAGTGAATCAAACGAGGGAGTAAATGAATGAATGGAGGACAATTGATTTATCAGTTATTCTTACTGATTTGCTTTCTCTATCAATACAACAATATCATTTAAATCACACCTTAATACTGGTTAATAAGTTTTGCCTTCTGAATCTCATCCAGATTGCCATCTAACTACATTAGTAATACATTATCTAATAGCTATTTATTTGATGAGGTTAAGATTTTCGCTGATTCACTCTGACAATTTATTCTAATACAATTTATTCCATTTCTTTTGATAACAATATTTCAATATTCAATTGATGATATTTTCTCGAAATTATGATCCTGTAACCTTTGTAAAATGTTGACTACAATCAAAATGGCTCTTAGCAACAGATAAGATTATTATTTACCCTTAAAACAGTGTTTTTTTTATTTCACCAGATAATTTGGTGATTCTCGTCAGTTTGATCATTGATCATTAATCGATACAAAACAAAAAATGTAACTTTACATTACAAGTTTGTTAAAACAATTGATTTTCATGACAATTGACATAAAGTTGATTGAACTTACCTTTCATTTAAGTGTCATATTAATTCACTTTCACAGACTTTCATTGTCTGGATATTTCAATTAGCATTTGCACCCATTGTATTATAAATAACTTCAATTCATTGAATCACTTTCCTAATAAATAATTTAACGCTTAAATGATAACAATAATCAAGGACTAGGTCATTGTATTCCATATATGTACAGTCGATCATAATTTGTTTCATTTTTCATGACTTAACTTTTCCAACATTTCATCATTTAACCATTAAGCAATTATAAAAAGTGATATTTCTCTACAAAACGGAAATCTTTGACACAAAAAGTTCAACTCAGGTTCAAGCTGAACTCAAACTTGCCATCATTGTCCAAATTTAGATGAGAATCTCTGATTCTTCATCGATTTTTCCAACTTTGTCTCCATTGAGAAAAGGCTTTTTCATAAATTTATGAAATAAAAGAAATATCAAATGTTTTCTCAGATATTATTCTCAGACTTGGTTTCAATTTACCTAAATTTGTTGTTTTTATAAATTTTTAATGACGGATTTAAATATTCTTCCGACTTGATGAGTTGATGTGCCAAAATTGAAGCTCAAAACAATAGCTAGACTTGCACTATTTGTGTTTGTCAACAGTTTATGTGAAGCTGAAAAAAAAGATGAAATCTGTTTAACTTATTCGGATCTTTTCCTATTCTTGAAATTTAACCATTTTCAAAGGTTGAAAGCTTCTTTTCTGTTTACAAAAATGTTCAACACTGGGCTTAGTAAATCATTTACCATGAAAATAGAATATTTAGAACAAGAAGAAAATTGTTGACCATGACCTTGTCATCTATGTTTCTGTCCAAGAGTAACTTCTTCATTCAGAAGAGTTTCCAACAGAATCACTGTTAATCAAAGTGATGGCAAAAAAGATGCCAATAAAGTGAACATTGAAATCTCCATCTAATATAATAATCAAATGTTTAACTTAAAGAGACAATTTGTATTCTAAAAAACTCATTTTTTTCCAATAAAATGATCTTTCCATTTGTGATTGGGTTATTAGTGTTTTTGCCCAATTTCAATAGTGTCCGTTGGGGTCCTGCAAGTAACGAGACTCTTTTCCAGTCCATCCAAAGTCCGGTAAATCTGAGTAAGACAACCTTTACTCCAGCCAGACAGATTGTCAATGTCAATTTGGATAGCTTTTTAGACGGTAAAGTGCAACCTGTGCGAGCCAAAAATCAAACCTTTCAATCAATTCGTGATATAATCAATCTTGACCAAGAATATCCTGAAGACAAATATGATTACAATGATAAACCAATAACTGGAATAGACAGTGATGGCAATTTGAGTGTCAACTTCAACAAATTGTTAAACAACAGTAAACTCAATGAAATGAACGAGATTAATGGATTGATTGCAAGTTCATCAACACCTTCACCCTCAACAACCCAACAACCAAGTCAATCCCCTTTGGCTTTACCCCAAGTATCAGAGTATGGACATTATCCAAACAAGCCTTCCTTACAAGACTGTCCACGCATTCCAAGTCCTACCTTGACCCCATCTCTACCCGGTAGACCCAGATATGTGAAGATTGAATGGCGAAAAATGATTCTACCGCCAACCGCAACAAACCCAACTATAACCCAATCATCATCATCGTCACCCTCAACAACCTCCATGAGTTCAACGACAAACCCAAGTTCACATAAATTGCAACTTGTTATACCCAATGACTTTACTCCCTTTTATTATCGTAAACTGGTCGACTATGGACCTTCAACTCAACCCCATCCACCTCTAATGCCTGTCAACCATCTTCACCATTCACCATTGGCTCCACCGGTGGTAAAGAGAAACAAGAAACCGAATCAAATGAAAATCCCAAAAGTGTTTGCCAGTTTGATGAGAAGTAAAAAGAAACGTGCCAAAACGAAAAGACCCGGTTACATTTATATACCCAATACTTTACCTACGGCCGCTTATCCACCGCCTTATTATTATGGTCCCGTGGCTTTACCTGAAAGGGAACCTTGGCCTGTTGAATCGATAGTCAAGTATGCTCGAACCATCAACAACTCTAGCGATTCAACGAGGAAAACTATCAACTGAGTTTCCAATTTTGCTTTTGTCAAAACACTTTCAACTTAAGTTGCAATCAATTTCTTGTTATTAATCTTGTTAATAATCTGTTAATCAATTGGTTCAACTGAAATTGTGTTTTTTAGTTTAATTTTGTTTCTACTGCTTCATTTCAAAGCTTGCTTTTTTAAATTGACTCGATTTTTCTTACAATTAAAATAATTTCCAATGTTTGGATTACCAGTTTAATTATAACCAATTTGAATCATTTTTACATTAGAATTGATTAGGCCTTGTATTTTTAAAATTGAAAATCTTTTTCTTGTCATTAGATCTGCTTTTTACTTGGAAATCCATCAATAATTTGAACAATCAGCAATTAAGTAGCAACCTATTTTTGATTTGCTTAAGTCAAGAGTTGTATTTAAATTTGCATTATGAAAAAGGAAGACGATTCAACTTGATTTTGTTGACAGCAAAATTTGAAGGACAAAACTATTCGACTTTTTGGAAAGGAGTCAGAATGTTGAACTAACATTATTATCACCGTCAACAAACAAACAGCTTGAAATGATTAAGGGAACAGCAATCAATACATCACTAAACTAGACTAAAAGACCAATTTTTACTGGCAAAACGAAATAATAACCAGAAAACGCGAAACATTATAAAAATGGCAAAAATTCAAAGTGATGAGACAATTTGGAGTAAATGGTGAATTGCAAGAAATTTATGATTTCTAAAATCTATTCTTACAATGGCAATCAATGAAAAACATTATGCATTTGTGAAAACAATTTACAAAGTATAGTTACAGATTGTTGCTCTTTACATAATATTGAATAAAAAAATTGAGATCAACAGATTGATTACAATATTATTGGGTTAGTTGTATTAAAATAGACATAAACATAACATAAAATAAAGGCACATTATTGAGTTGATAAATTGGTTTGTACAAACTCATCTAATTTAAGTTCACATTGAAAGGTTCCATTAATTAGAGTTGCAGTGATAGTTGAGATGAAAGAATCAACAGAATGAGAAATGAGCAAGATTTACAAGATTCATTTGAATCGAGATGCTGGTGAAGATGAAAAGGATCATGTTAAATGTTAACTAGATTGGTTCGATTCTAAATTTGGTTCAAGGAAAATTTTGGAAACTCTTTTTCTCTTCTTTCTACCATCTTCCCTGCTCCTGCCATTTTCCTTCGTCTTCTCCTTCGTTTGCCTTCTTACTTTGTACTCTTTTTTTGCACCAGCAAAATGTTTCACAGTATTCGATGATTTTACTTGTTCCTCGTCAAATCATCTTGATGCAAATATCCAATTGAACGTGGATTGTCCTAATTCAAATTGATTGTGCATCTATTGATCAATATCACCCGAGTGGTTGGATAGTTTCTTGTGTAGCTTTTTTTATACTCCATTGTCCAATAATTGTGTCCATCTTGACAGTTACAATGGGATCAACATCAGTAACGTTAACGCAACCACCAACATCTACTTCCAAAATTATTGACACCAAAGAGGAGGCTTTGGCCAAGATAACAACATTTCTCAAAATTTTTTCCTTTTACAAGTTAGTTATGTTAACTCTTGTCGCCGTTTACTGTTTAATTGATGATCAGAAAATCATTGCAACTTTAGCCATTGTTTCCCTTTTCTGCCACATTCTTTATGCTAAAGGGTTACAAGAAAGATGGATTATCATTCTAAGGTTGTATCAGGTTTTTTATCTTATATTTGCCACTTTGATGACCACCTTAGTAATTATTGATACGCTTAAATTGATCCGTGGTGTTCCTGTCCGTTATATACGTTTCTTTTTCTGGGTATGCTTGGTTTTGCCAACATTGCCATCAATTTACATCATAAACCAAATGATTAATCTTCTCTATGCCATTGCTGCATCCACCAAGAATGTAATTTCAGTAGTTTCACCAAGTTGAACGTTACCATCATCATTATATTTACCATCTTAAACTTGTTGATCTATTTAATTATTATCCTTTTGTTTTAAAAGTAACAATATTAAAAAAAACTGTTCACTGTTATTGGCAACTGTGTCTTAACCTTTTTCCCTCATTTTGATTTGAAGGTTCTCTTTGATGCTTGGTTTTTTCTGGATAAAAAAGTTTATGAGTCGAGGTAAAATAAATAAAAATAATTGATGTTAATATTTATCCAGGATAAAAAGCTCCTTGGAAGTCAAATTTTTGATAACGAGCCAATTTGCTTTCTCATTTCTAACTGAAGCTGAAGTCTTGTTCAAAGGATGAATCCATTGTCTTATCCGGACTTGGTTGTCGTCGTTTTTTTAAAATTTTAGACAATTCTTCTTCAATTGCGGTTGGAATCCGGTTGGTCACTCTTGACTGTTGAAAATCTTTGGTTGTACCTTGAAGACGTTGACTTAGAGGGGTTCCCCCAGGACTCCTGGCTGTTTTCAGTTGTTTCCTCTTGCTCAGTAATTCGCCACGAGAAGGCCTAGTTTACGTATCATGGTGCATAAAATAAAATAATAGAATCAAATACATTATATTAGCATCAGATTTAATTCAACGATACCTCAGGGTTAAATAGTATATTTTCCATGAAACCAGTTTTTTCCATTTCTCGCAGGATGGTTCCGGTCAGATTTAGGCTAGTGTAACATTTAAATTCACACATACATACATAGTTGTAATTAAACTAAATAACCGAGGTACTTGGTAAAGTAAACTCACTTTTGATTAGGTGGTATTAAACTTTTCTGTAAATGCAACGTGTTGAGGGATTCGGTGGATAGCGTTCTGGGTGTCTGAAAAGGAGTCGAGTCTGGTGTCACTTTTGGAGTCCATAGAGGCGTTCTCATATTAATCATGGAAGACATATTAAACATCGGTGGTGGTGGAGGCGGAGGCGGCGGTGGAGGTGGTACTTTTATATCTTTGATAGATGGTCTGGGTTTAGGAATAGGAACAATTATATCCGATGACTGCCTTCGATGTAACTGGAAGCTGTATGGAGCTGGATTTTGAAACGGATCATGCTCGCTTTCAGAAGTTGATCCATCAACCTCACATGTTGAACATTTAAGCTTGGCAATCTCTTTCTCCTGAGCTTCACATTTTGCCTCTAATTTTTCAAGTCGCTCTAAAACAGATTCTTTGAAATATTTATATTCAGAGTCAAATGAATATTCCTGTAGCAGTAAAGTAAGAAAATCACAATTTGTCCCCGATCAATTCAAAAAATCAAAACATGAGAAGAAACACAAACAATGGAAATAAAGATCACCTTGTAATAAATAGATTTGACCAGAGGAAATTTTGTAAACACAAATTGTATCAGTTTTGCTATGATGGCACTTAATATGAAAACTAAAAACTGAAAACATGAGCGAATCATGATGGTTTGACCAGATCGATCAACAGGTCAGATTAATTGACAACCAGAGATTTCCACCTTCATATGACCAAGACAAAAACGAGGTAAATTAAAGAAACATTTTGTTTCACTATTGCCATCTATTAGTGTCAAATAGCTATTGATTTATATGACACTTTGAATAAGCAGACAACATCATAAAGATTGTCTTAAATGATTAATAGTGTCAACGCGGTAAACTGTCAAAATTAAGACAGATATTGTTCAAAATACTAAATCCTATTCATTAGATAGTCTCAAGTATCTTATTAAAGCACAAAAAACTAACCAGGATACAGTCAACATTTAATGAAAGGCATAAAATAATGTACAATGTATTGTAAAAGTTCAATTTTTCTGTCTTTTACGTTTTTTCTTTCTTTTACTGTCTATTTTATACTCTTTTTTATCAGCATTTCCCGAGTTTCAGGGTTGGTTTTAAAAATTTGTATATTTTGAGGCGACATTCAGGCCAGGACCTTTTGTTTGCGATTAACAGAAAATTGGAAGACCGGTTGAGCGCGGAGAAATTTTTGACAAAAAATTACCAAAATGGTAATGATATTATTGGATGGATATTATGGATTACCATTAGACAAATGTATTTTTTAAGGTAAATTAATTGATCAAAATTAAATGCTATTCTTTACATAAGTTGTTGGTTTTCACTTAAAGTGGTAAAATAGTTGGACATGGACTAGAAATTGGTAGGCATCTTTGTTCGGGTTAATCACTCAACTAAGTCAAAGTTATTCCATTCTGATTTACGTTGAAAATTTTGCGCTTTTCATCTGTGAGTTATCGTTTCAGGGAATGATGATTGCATTCAATTTTCGGACTTTGCATTGAAAGGTTAAAGATGTGAATGCAAGAAAGAAAGTAAGGATTGAAGGGAAGGATTGGAGGATACAAAAAGATTGGTACAATTTTACAATGAAAATGGATTAATAGGGATAATCTGTTGAATCTAACAGATAAATTTCTGCTCTTGGTTTTTCTGGTACATTCATGGTAAACCAGATTATCAGGTTAACCTTTTCTTTCCGTCAGCCTTTAAATTGCTCTCAATCCTTTCTTTGTTTGGACATTTACTCTTTTGTTTTGGCAGTCAATAAGTAGTTATCTGATGGTGACCTTTTGGAAGAACTTTATTCATTTTTGTTCATTTTGTGGTGGCCAATGAATGGGATGAAATGAGGAAGATAATTCAGTCAATTTAAGGAAAAGGAAAACAGGAGAAAGGTGAGAATGTTTCATGTCCAAATCACAACCATGACATCTGACATCTGACATTGGCATTGGTAATGAAGATGATGATTGAATCCGATTCCAATTTATAATTAACTAAATAATTTAAACAGCCGAGTATTGGAGGTCGAATGAAGAGAAAAATTCCAGGAAAAGTTACCAAATAAGAATTGTCAGGTTAATCAGATTTTCTTTTTTCAATTATTTTCGTTAAGTATTTTAACGTTTTCGGTGGTTGGATATGAAAAGTGTCTTCTCTCCAAATGATAAATGAAGCCTCATTTTTAGGAAAGTTGAATGATTGGGGAATCTTTCAAATCCAGGATATATTAATGATGATGTGATGATAATGATAATCTTAATGCCTTCAATTACATAATCAATTTAAACATTTACAGGCGATGTGTTGGTTAATGGGACATTTGCTTCGTGTGTGTAAGTCAAAAGGGTTGCTTTCGATCTTCGAGAACGGCATTTCACAATGATAACAACAAACAATACCAAAACAACAACTGCAAGAACCAACAAACTTATTGGAACAACGACATCTGAAAGAAAATAAAGCAAGAAATGAACAATTAATAATCGGATTTACGTGTAAATCAATTAAAGATAAAAATAGTTAATTGATCGGTGAAATGAAGTAAATGGCAGCTCTTTAATGTCAAGGCAAATTTCAGATAAATCATTTTATCCCGAACCTTGTCTTCGGAATGTAAAGGTAATTTTCCCCTCTCATGTGATACACTCTAAGAGGATATTTTGATTCGTTTGATATTATGATAGAAATAATCTTTTCCTAGAAATTGCACTTCGATTTGCAAGTTTTACTAAACTTGAAATTCTAATTTTCTGAATAATCCTGGACTCAACAACATTGAGGGAAAAATTTAAATCTAACAGAATCAATAACATAACTTAATCGGAAATCGAGTGATGATTGGTTTAATTAGGTTAACGGCAAACTCAACTGACAAGGTTGAATGTGATTTTCAAGTACAAAATCAATAGGAAACTTTTATTGGGTACATTGATAAAAAAATGTTTTCCAGATAATTTGTTTGTAATAGTTGAACCGATGCATCGAGATATAACTTGGAAATGTGATTTAACTATTGATTGATGTTAAATTTGGGGTGAAACTTTTACTCACTAGAAAACAAAGCTTTTGGAGTTTCACCAATTGGCTTGGAAAGTTGTTCCATTGGTGGATTTGTCCGACTGTCAAATTCCTTGTCAATCGAAGGTACAGATGAATCTGGTAATGTTTCAGGGGCGTCAATATCAGCTACTTCTGCAAGAAAATATTGAAATGATTGAGATTCGAATATTTACATTTTAAGCAACTTTGACTTGGTTAGTTGATGTTGACGATAATTAACTAATTGTTGGTCTACTTACTGACACATGAGCTGACAATTCCGTCCCAATTATTTCTAAGGCAAGTTAAAAACTTTTTCGGTTCTCTGGTATCTTTGAAGATGTAACCCTCACAACAGGTCATCGATGCTGAGGTTTCATTTTGCTCAACAATGTGACCCTTGAAAGGATCTTTTAGCTTCGGGCATCCATTAACTGAATGATATTAAAAGGATTAAAAAAGTACAATTTAATATTAATAATGAAACCAAAAGACGATTCTGATAGTTCAATTTCTCTGGTTAAAGAAAAATACTGAAAATTGAGTTTCACAAATATCAAGTTAGCCATAACAATGTCAACAAGTTTTTCATTGTTAGTCTCCTATTGCATTGAATGGACAAACTTGATTTTGGTAAAACGGTGTTTCCAGCTCTATTGATGTACCTTGATATCTGACAAGCCAACCTCTTCTTGCTCTGAACTCATTCTGTTTATAAGATAATTTAACTTCAGGTCCTTTCGATTTAATGGTTTGTAAATTATTAATGCTATCACCACATAAAGTGATCAACTTTTGATCAGCACTAATTGTCAATGAATCTGTACATTCAACAACAGCCTCTGCAAGGAAATCTTTGGGTTTAACGATTCTAGGATCGGTCAATTCAGTGTCCAAAATTTGTAGCTCAATTTTTTGACCCTCCAAGGCTGTTATGGTCCAACTGCAATCCATAATGGACGATGAATAGTCGGGATAAGTGGGCGAAGAAATGTAACCATAAGTGCGATCCAGAACGCTATTACAATAATGAGCCAAAAGATAAGCTAAAAGAAGAACGAAAAAACGAAATTAAATTTCATTCACAAATAAAAGCAATAAAAGAGCAGAAAATTCGAAATTGATTTCTGATTTAAAATGGTAAAAATGGAAAGCAATATTCATTGAATCAACCAAAGAAAAATAAATTATATAACAAATGGTTCAATTCACAATTCAAACAATTACAGAATCTAGGAAAATGGTTAAAAATGAAATTTAATTATTGTAATACAATCAATCTTTAGATTTACAATGGAAACGCTCATCGTTTTGTATGAAAAGTGAAATCATAATTTTTGTCCAACTTCAACAGATGCTGCAAATGAAATACAAAATAATAACCTGATCATTATTGCGTCTCTATTGAACTTAATAAAAGGTCAATTTGTGCGGCAGCTTTTATGCTCACACAAATTGTTGATCAATTGACTATCAACTTATTTGCAATCTTTATTCAATTTTCATATTTCGATGTAACTCAAAGTCAATGGTATTATTTGGTTGTTGATCATATGTTTAAATTGAAAAATATTGATCCTTAAACAGTATTTTAAACTGTTGATATAACTAGCTGCATATGCATAAATCAACTCCGATTATTGTCGTTTCTATTCATAGTCTATATTTGTATTGATATAAATTTCAAGTGTTACCCTCTTTAAGCTCTCCTGTGGTGTTACACCCCAAATTATGATTTGAGTGGGGTCCATTGTTGTAACCGATTGTCTGGTAACAATTGAGGCCACTTTTCGCATAACAAAGATTACTAAGTCTATGCATTTATATCGAATATTTATTGGTTATTCAATACTCTCTTCGATGAGTTAATAGGTTTTCAATGGTAAACCAATAAATAACCATAAACAAATTGTACTCCGCATTTTTTGTCCTCTCCTTTTGTCTCATTTTACTTAACAATTGAACCACTTTGGGCAACTTTTTTACCTCAAAGTGTCAACAAAGAAACACCAAAGAATAACATTTGCGTTTACAGCCCGTTTTTGAAGGACACATTTCCTCAATCGAAACAGTAACAGTTGTTGGAGTGATTAAAGTACAAGTATTATATATTAACTCTCTGGGCTTAACATTATAAAAAGGATGAAAAAATATGTTCAAGTTATTGTCAAGTTTTCAAAATAACTCATCAGAACTGTTAATTAATAGCTGACCAAATTGAAAGAGAAAGTCATTAAAGAGAAACTATTTTTAAAGACTTTAATTTCGATAGTCAATTGACGTTTTTGCCATTAAAAGACTGTTAATGAAATTGATGAAATGTTTGATGAAAAACTAAAAATACTGAAAAGAAATTTAATTAAAAGTATTCTGTAATTAACTTCTTATGTTGTTGAAAACAAATTAATCTGAACTTTAATTGCTTCGATTTCAGTGCAAAATTGTACATTAAAATTAGCAAAAAACTATGATCAAATTAAAAACTGTTGGTCAAAAACTAATAAAACTACTCTTTTATGCTGGTTAAGTAGGCAAATTTCATTGATGTTAACATCTGAGAAAGCTAGATGGTGCCATAAGCACCACCAACTGAGCTTGATAAACAAGCGCTCAATACAAATCATCTAATGTAAACTGCATTCAAAGCTTGCTATTATTTTATTTTCACCATTAATAAAATTAGCCAAACAAACTGAACTCATCATGAAATTCAATTAGCAGTGCATCGATAAAAATAAACTGGAATGGAAAATAAGAGAAACAAATGCATAAATTGACAATGAATACTAACCCAAACTAAATAAAATTGTGATTAACCCTAAATACAATTAGACTTCAGACAATCCAAGTGATTGGATATACTGCTGATATACAATAACATAGAGCTCGAAAGCGAAATCGTTAAATTGTGCAAATCTTTCCAGAATTAAACTGAATCCCCCAGATTTCTCAATTTCTGCTCTTCTCAATTAACCTTTAACTAAAATTAATCAGATAATACTTACGTGCGATACAAGAGTACTTATAAAATATGTGACCAGGTTCTGAGCATTGGCTTAAAACTTCTGAAGTAAAGTTGCATTTTCTGGTTGTTGTGCAGCTGAAAGAAAAAAGAATTGAATTTTGTGATTAAATTGGTTTATCTGAAGGTGATGAAAATGAGAGGTTTTAATGGTGATTAAGGGTTAAGGATCATGCTTTTGTAGACGGGTTCGATAATGATTGGTAATGAAAATTGAAAGCAAACTGATGATTTAAGTTCAATTGAGAGGGTGAAAATTGGGATGAACAAAGATTATAAAGATGCTACAGGAATCCATTTTTATACAGGTTGAAGGTGAGTACAAAAGACATTAAATATTTAAGATGAATGTTGAAGTTTCTCGAGTTATTGGAAAATATTTGCTCAACTCAACTTTTCTCATGATTTAAAAATGGTATAAAAAACTGGGCTTCAATTGAATTGAGTTAATAATGAAAAAAAACTGTGAGAATATTAATGTTTACAAAGTCATGTTAACCTAATTTTAAAATTCAATTTTAAGCTTTTCAATTGAAATTTATTTATTCATGTGTTCAATAAATGAACGCTTGGAAAAGATCAAACAAAATATCTGAATTTATCTGATCAATTGAAAATATGAATTTCAATTGTTAGTAAAATGAAGGTCAATTTTGATGGTAAATTAAAAGAAGATTCAACGACAATAAGAAGTTGAAAATCAATTGATTTGATTGATGTCAAACTGAAGACGAAAGCTTAATATTGAACAAACTGTACAATTGTTTAAATTTGGTCAATGAATATTCACCAATCAAAGGATTTTGGCTGCAATTCAAAAATTTGAATGACAATTGAGACGCGAAATGACAAAAGAAAACAAATGTTCAGTTAGCTGAAGCATAGATAAACATGAAACGATGAAATAATCAATGATTGAGTTAAATAAATAACTCGATTGCAATCAAAAGCCTTTCAACATTGACAAGTGTTAATCACTTAAAGTGATGGAAACAATCAAGCGTTTAAATGCAAAGGAACCCAAATTTACAAAAAAACAGGTTAACAGCCTTGATGTTGAATGTTCAACACACATGATTGGCGCAACTTGAATATTAAATTTGAAGGCAATTCTGGAAACAATTAGTGGTTATTTAACATTAACATGCAACAATTAAGAAGATTTAACTGCACAAGTTGTCCGGAAGTTAATTACATTGGCTAATTATTATAACAATCATTATGATGTTATCCTACAATAAATATGGATTTAATGGTTTCAACGTTTCTTTTCTTTCAAGTCATGATAAACATTTACTCATGTGAATCAAAGCAAATTAAAGGTAAACAATTAAGTTAAACCTTTGACCATAAATAGAAGTGCAACTTTTTAACTCATTGTTCAGTGATTATTTTAAAAAGGATGAACAATCAACAAAGTTGACTAAACAATGAGAAAGCCAATTAACAATCAACAAGAGTCTATTGATGAGTTGATTTACCAATGATGAGTTAAACAACAGTTTAAAACAAAAAGCCAGAAAAACTTTGTTCTCACAATTTCCGGATTAAAGAGTCTATTTAAAGGCACATTCAGGTTTGGGTGAAAAGATAATCGCAATTGTTGATTTAGCTAATTCATTGACACTGTTAGGTGGATTATAATATTAGCCAGTCAATCAATTTTCAAAAAACTCATCAAGCTGAGAAAGTTCATTAGGATAATGTTAACTTAACAGGCTAAAGTTATCAATGGGACAAATAAAGTTATCTTTAGTTGTTTGGTTTTTTACAGTTACACTTGTTGACGATTTTTATGATTTACGCTGGAAATTTTGAAGCTCATTTTGGGATTTAATTTTGGTTTAAAATTGAAATTTTTAATTTCCTGATATTCATCTTGAAATGGATAAATTTTCATTTTTATTTCATATTTGGTTTGAAGTGTCGATTCAATCGACTTCCTGAAGGTTTCAAAAATAGGTTGAGCTTATGAGGAATTCAGGAAAACTATAATATAATAGAAAAACTAGGAATTTAGGTTCCTAAAAAGATCATGTTCTGTGTGTAATAGTGGGAATACAAGGCATTGGAAAAGAAGGAAAAGTAATTTTGTTTAGTTTGATGTCGTTATGGTTTATTGTTGGATGATTTATAAATGCAAAAACTTGGACTTTCGAGTTGAGAGTTACAGTCTGATAGACTTTTACGAACATAAGAACTGGACTTATTTAGGCAATTTTTATTTTTAATATTGTTTTTTTATTCATAACTCGAGCCTTTAAATGAGGATTGAGTCTATTGTACTCGGTAAACAATAATTTCTGATCAGTCATGATCGGAGGTCCACTTGTTTCTTGATCTTAATTTGAAATATCAATTTCTTTATCATAATGCCATATTGGAATATTGGAAGCAGAAAAACTCAAATGACTCTAAGATAATAATTAATAGTTGATGTAGAGATGCATTCATCAAAAATAGTATCTAAAATATGCCGATATTAACGATAAAATAGATCCGGTTCAAGAAAAAGAAACAATTGAATCTGTTCGATCTTTTACGATTTCACAATCAGTTTATTGCTTAGAAAATCGTGAAACAATAGAACTTCATTGTTCATAATCATAGAAAATTTAAAGAATTTTATCTCCTATCCCGTACTTCAAATGCTCTACTATCGAGCTCCCTTACTAGAAAAGTATATAAACTATCAATCAAGCAACAGTTTACCAATCAATAACTTTTATTCAACTGTTTCTATTAAAAAAAGTGTTATTTATTCACTCAAATAATAGATTGAACCATCATGTCAAGAATTACTTGTATTTTTGCTTTTTGTGTCTACCTCGTTATTGTTACAGCCGATCCTGACAGACCAGGTAAATATTTGAAGCATGATCGAACAGTAATCAACTGTGCTCGATACAAGAGAGAAGCCAATCAACATCAATGTGTACTCTCACCGTTCAACACCGAAGGCCCTTATTTCCTACCCGATGATCTTCAACGATCTGACATCACTGATGGTCAAACTGGTATTAAGTATAGTCTAACGATCGCTTTAGTCAATTCAAATGACTGCTCTCCTTTAGAGAACATGTTCGTTCATATTTGGCATGCTAGTGCTATTGGTGAATATTCAGGTGTTGGAAAAATGGGTCCTCCTCCTGGTCCAAATGGTCCAGGAGAGGAACACGATTTCCATGGACATGAAGGTTTTGGAGGGCCTGGTGGACCGAAGCAAACTGGAAAAGGAAGAGGTGGCCGTGGACCAAAGCCCCCACAAGAAGGTAGAGAAGGCAATATGCCACGACCTACACCAGTCAGTGATGAACGTTTCCTTCGAGGTTATCAAGTAACTGACCAAAATGGATTTGTAAACTTCAACACTATTCTTCCAGGTTGGTATGCCGGTCGAGCTACTCACATTCACATTGAAGTTTATCCACGAAACACAACTGAACAAAGTGCCATCTCTTATGTTGGCCAAATCTTCTTCCGAGAAGATCTACCAGAATCACTCAAGCTATTAGAACCTTATTCAAAGAACCCAAATCGTATCACTTTGAATGAAGATGATGGTATCTACACTAATGGTCATGGTAATGAAACTACTGCTAAACTTGAAGCTGTCGACTCATTATCATACAAAAGTACCATGATATTCGGTATCGATCCTGATGCTCACACTAAATCCCAAGTTTGATCAAATATGAAACGTTTAAAAGGTAATGATGAATGATTAGGTCCAGGCTAATTGATACTAAATCTAATTCCAATATAACAATTTTCGACTAACTTGTATTTGCGCAACAAAGATAAAAATAAAATTAAATTGCACTTAAGAAAAGCACTTCTTTTGCATGAAAAGTTTTTTTAATCTACACTTTTTATAATAATAAACGAAATGTGCTCGATGGCTTGATTATTTATGTAATCAATTTATGAAAATAAGTCCAATGAATCGACTATGAATTAATTTCGCTGTTGATGTGCTATCAATCCTTTGAACTCATTAGATTAACTGTTCTTATAAGCCTTTCTAACTAAAGGCATGATTTTCATCAACAAAAATTGAATCCTTCATAAGCTTTGAAGACAACTCGTTCTTTATAAAAGTTACGTGGAAACACTCATTATTAATCAAATGTTGCCAATTAAAAACATTAAATCGTCTAGATTTCAATTCAAGGTAAATGCAATAAAAAGCATAATAGAAATGATTTATTGCCAATAAATCAAGAGAATAATCATAACATGAAAATATTTGTACAACATTTACTCTAGTCGCTGTTAAACGAATAAAAATTGTAATTTGAAAAATACCTTCAAGACATTATAATTTGAATAGTAAAATTTGGGTTTGGTTAAATCTGATATACTTTTAATGATTGACAATAAATGATCAAATCTTTTTGTTTCAAACATTCATCCATTACAAGCTAAAAGCATTTGTTTCACTGCAACAATGCTTTGGTCAATTATGATATCATTAAATTATGAAAAATGAAGATAAACTCAGGTAAGGTATAACAATAGCATCAATTAATAGCATCTAATAATGAGATTAGTTGGTTTTTTATTGAAAACCGTTTCATTTCATATTGTTTACTAGGTTGGGCTCAGTAAATATTTTGCATAGGCTTGGCTATTAAAACTAATTAATTAACTTTAACCAAGCCTGTTCAATAATTTAATACAATTGTCATCGCGATTACAACAAGCACTGAAACAGTGAACACACGCCTTGTAAAACGGTAACTGACAAGTCATTCAACTTTTCAAGTAAACCTTTACCTTAATCCTTGACTGGTTCAACAAGTAGCAGGTAACAATTACATTATCAACATTAAATGATCAAAATGAAAATCATTGTGTTAATATTTTTGTTCACTGAATAGCAAACACTGTTTAATAGAAACACCAAAATGGTTAACAAGACGAAACCCTTGAGCAAATTCAATTTCAACATTAACAGAAAAGTTAACTTTTTCCCGGTAAAAATAAACACCAATTTATGTAGAATTCTTGTTTTCTCAGTTGAATAAATAGTTGTGATGGAAGACGAATTTAATGTAAAAAATTATAATTGATATTTTGCTCAAGAAAAATCATTATTCATAATATGGCTTCAAGTATTGGTTTAAGATGAAGGCACTAAAGGTTAAGCTTGTTGATTCCAGAGGGTAAAAGCCATTGGGCAGTTAATGGTAACTATTAGCTAATGACATTTACACGTAGGTTTACATTATCAATGATAAATTGTCTATTTAATCGGAAAAATGTAAATTGTATTAATTTTCATGGAATTTAACAGAAAAAATTGCAAATTAACATCAAGTTTCTTGATAATTATCAAACATTCGATTGATAAATGACATGAAATCAAGAAACTGAATCTATTTGAATCGCTGTTCATGATGTCAACATTAACGAGCTATTACAACGTATTAACTCATAACAGTTCAGTGAGTTTAACGATTCCTCAAGAAGCAATGAAACAAACGTTTCCACAAAAATAAAAGTTCAAGTTCAACCTTTTTCAAAGTTTATCTTGAAGCATCTAAAGTTATCAAATTGATAATATTTATCGCTGTTTGCGGTCAATTTACACAAAAAGTCTATCAATGGCAAAACTGTATGAGGTCAATAAATTTTACTACAGATTCAGAATCAACTCTTCGAATGATCTTAAACTTGAAATTCATTCAGTATAATAAATCGATCAAAATGTCGAATCTGCAAAATAACTTTACTCGATTCACTCAACTTTACCATCAGAATATCGGGATTATTTGGATTTCCAATAGACTTTTGAAAACTAAAAAAACTTCTTGAAGTTTAAAATAAAATGAAACTGTAAAAATGCGTAAAAAGATATTCTTGAGTAGACATGGGATAATCGAAAAGCTCAATCTAAATTCAATGTAATTGGTTATGGTTAGTATATTTTGCGTTCTGATGAAATAATTGACTGTCAAACTGTTGATAATTACGTGACAGGTTGTTTAAACAAGGTAAAAAGATATCAAGGTGAATAGGAGTTGAGAGGGAATAATAATGATAATTACTTGGCATTAAATTGAAGCCTTAGATCTTCGTAACAAGTTTCCGTTTGTCCTGTTCGATGAAGATAATTACTTTGAGCACAATGATGATTATGGTCCAATGATGTTGAAAAATATGCTTCTCTGATAACCATTTTCATATCCTCGGGACATTCAAGGGTAAACTTTTTTTCCTCTGGAATTGGTATGCATTTGGTTTGGGTTAATTCATCTTTATCTGTGAATAAAGGAAAACAAAGAGTTGGTGAGTAAAGTAAAGCAAAGCAAAAACACAATTAATTGTGATTTATTGATGAAAAATGGCATTTCAGATGATGACAGGGAACATGGGAAAAGGTTGAAAATAATTATAGATAATTATTGATAATTGGATCACTAAAATGCTTCTAGAGTTTCAAGTTATAAAGCAACACTAAACTTGTCAAAATGTACGCATAACTTGCAGATTAACTGCGATTTTATTCAAAGTTGAGTATTAATTTGACAACTGAACAGGTAATTGATGAATGTTGTAGTTTGCATGAAATTAAAACTGACAACTTTATTTTTACCTTTTACCTTCTGTTGAAGGGTGAAGATTGCAATTGACAAAATTCATCAAGTATAACTTAATTGGACAATGAAAGATTACTAATGAATAATCACATTCATCATGGGTTACTTTTCATGATAACTATCATGTTGATGGTTGAATGACGTGATTTTTCATTCAACCTGACCATGTCAAGTAATACTTTGGTTGACACCAGAAAATCTCGAAATGGTTAAAGAAACTCAAGTCAATGTTGATGAACAATTGTTGTCATCAAATGTCAACTTGTTGAATGACTTACATCGTCATTAGATCGTCATTTAAATTGTGACTCTAATCATCATCTAGTTTTGGTCATCAAAAGAGATTTATTATTAAGCATAAACTAGATAATAGTTTATTATTGTCCAATGAATGGTGATGATGGAAAGGGAAAGATCAGGATTAAAGTTAATTGAAGGTTCTAGCTGAAGTTGGATGAAAAGTTGGCTTTTTTCAAGTTCATGTAATGAACAGTTTTTCTTCATCAGATTATGTTGGGCGAGAAAAAAATATCACAATATAATGATAACTAGATTCACCAATGAATAATGAATAACATGAAAATGCTTAAGATAATGTTTGTTTCAAATTTATTGCTTTAATCGATTGTTCAATGTCCAATGTAATTATCATTATTACATTGCTTCGGGCATTAATTATCAACCTTTTAATTTGGTAAGTGATAAAAGTACAATCAAAGGAGAGCATTGGACACATTAATCAGTTTAATAAAACATTGTTAATTAATAGACTATCAAGTATCGGTTTAATTGAATTTTGCAAAGAGTTTGAAGTTGTTTGTAAAAGTTTATCAAAAGCTAAACTGACACGATAATTGGAGCTGTTATTTGCTCTCAAATCCAATTAACATTGATCATCTTGATTAACTTTTTTCAATTAATAGCCAATCAAATAGAAAGGTTAAACAAGTTGCAATCAAAAACACTAATCATCAGTAATTGTAACTTTTAAATGATCAATTTGATGAAACTATAATCAACCCTTTAACTGGGAATAATTTTTCATACTTTGATTGTTATTATTTGATCATCAATTTACTCAATGCATCTGTTTTTGGTGCAATTAATTTACTGTCATTTGTCCAGATGAAGTTGACTTCAGTCAAACTCAGACTCTGAATACTTGAGCTTTTGATGGTCAAAGGTTTCAAGTAGTTTAAAGTGGTTACCATTATTAGTGAATGTCAAAATTGATCATCTAATTGAGTTAACAAATTAATGATGATTCTATCATATTTTTGCTCAATTATGTTACTGGGATCATTTATGTGGCTTGCCAATTGCTACTACAGAAAGTAAATGAAACCGGTAACATTGAATTTAATTGGGAAAACAATCAGCAAACTTTTACTGCGTAGGAAGTAGATGAACATGAATTCAAGTTCAACTATCCCAACAAGTTAATCTTGATTGTTAACATTTACATGAACAGTGAATCATCTTTCAAGTTTATTTTTTCATTCAATTCCTTCTGTATCATGATAAATTCGTTGAGTTTTCTTTCCTTATCATCTTTAAATTTCTCATGAAAATGCAAAAATGTTTCTTTCAAAATGAAATTCTCAAAATGTAAATGGATATTTTGGATGAAAAATAGATGATTCGTTTTCAAATCTTTCAGATTTTCATCCTTTCTTTCCATCAGACTTTTTCATTTTCTCAATCTTTTCCTTTATTCTTTCATTGATTGGATAACTTTATCAGGTCGCAAAGTATTACAAATTTAAATTGTTCAACACTGAACAATTGAAGACAACCTGATAATGATGGAAATATAAATGCACATATTTTTGCTCATTAATTCATGAATAACAAGCATTTGGTGAAATCGAAAAGAAATAAGAATCTAAGAGATCATTATCAAGTCATTGTAAGTGATTTTCATTTTAAATCAACATTGAAATGAAAAAATGATTCAAATGAGCTGAAATCAATTGATGAATAAGCTGCTGGTAACAATGATCAAATCAGAATACAAATTATAAGGTTGAAAATGTTTTCACAAACGGTTAGTTTTGTTGCGTGAAATTTTCAATGAATTTGTCTTGAATTATTACTTTTGAGCAAAAATTTTTCTTGATCAAGTATAAGTAAAGGAACCATAAATTGGATAATATCAGCTTTACCTGAACAAGAAAACAAAACAAAACCGATTGAAGAAAAATAAAGAAGCCAATGATTAAAGGTTTATTTGACCAGCATTTATGTTCAAATGTAAATTCAGAAAATAGATAAACAAATGGATAATAATTGCTGTTGAAAGATGAACATAAACTAATGAAAAGTATCAGTCGATAGTGAGTTGATTGTAAATTGATTGCTTCCTGGAATTGGTGAAAGTAAAGGTAATAGAGGAGAAAATTGTTCATTTTATGTTGATCAAAATGATAATATTGTTGGTTTCTTTTTGTGTCCTAAAGGGTTAGGTTGGGCAATTGATTAGAAAAGTTTATGATTAAGTGAAGAGGAAGGCAGAAAATGTTGATGATGGCGATGATAGGGATGATGGAAATGAAATCTCTCTCCATTACCATCACAAACATAGTAAACAGTCTTTACAATTGGTTGAAAATGGCTTAAAAAAAGGTAAACCTAGTTGGAAGATGGGGTGAGATGATGATAGAGGAGAGTGGAGATGAGGATGCTCAGGGTGTGGTAAATGTATGAGGTTGGGATAGAGGCACAAAGTTCTGAAGGGAAAATGTAATAAGAGAAGGAAAAGATGATGAGGTTTGTGGAGGATAAGTTAGTCAATAAAGAAGAGGAATCTTGGGTTAAGATGAGAGTTTACGGTGTGATGTCTCATACATTAAATTAACTGCTCATTGAAAATTAAAGATAAGATGGGAAGAGAGGGAGAGAGAGATGAAAAGGATGGGAACTGTTGGATGATAATGATAGGGATCACTGGAATGGTCAGTAATCAATGGTTAAGTGGACGTTGGTTTACTTTTTTTTACTGTTCAATGTGACAAAAGCACAAAATTTACCTCAAATTGTTCATTGAAAGGTCGATTGAAACGCCGAGTCAAATCATTCAACATTAACCATTACGCTTCACTTGGGAAATTTTTCATTTTTTTTTGTTTTCTTCTCCATTCTCGCCATTTTGCGGATAATTTACACTGATGACCGGAAACAGGAAATATTTTTCATCATTAACAGATTAAACAGATAACATTTACATGCATATTCATAATGTTTAATATAAACATCTCTGTGAATTGAATAACTAAAATGTAATAGATGAGTGGTTATAACAAATTGTGATTCACTCAAGGTAATTACACAGGTAGAAGGAAACAGGATTATGTGAGAATCAAAATATTCAATTGTTTCAACGTTTTACTCTTTCTGTAAATGACGTTAATAAATCAAAAATTTGTACTTTTCCAGGTTGGAAGAGTGTAAACCATTGGGAGTGAAGAAGCGCAAACACTTTTCTTGGTAGCAATTAAGCACCTTAAGCTATTATTAAATCAACTTTTAGTTGTAATATCAAGAGAAGAAGATTTTTTGGGTTAACTCAAGTTGTTCCAGATTATTTCATCAAATAATCAACTTAATCAAGGCATAAACATTATTAAACTTGTTTGAGCATCTGAATGCAACAAGACTTTTTTGTACAAAAAAAGGTCAAAATGAACAAAGCAAGATGTTAATGATAATGATGAGAGAAGAAACACATTTCAAGCGTTATTTCCTGTCTATGGACTTTTTAAATGTACCCATGTGTGAGATACAATTAACATTGGTGTAAAAGTATTTTTCAGGTAAACTTGAAAGTGTAAAAGAAACATTTGAATGACTTTTGGTAAACATCATTTTAACCAAATAAAGGTTATATCATGGTTGCTATTAATGGGTTTGAAGTAAAAATTTCAATTGTTGGGTGATGTTAAATCTTACCTGAATTTATTGCATGAGAAGGTGAAAACTTTTACTTTGATATTTGTTTTCAGATTGACGAGCAAACAGAAACAATTTGTTGTCATTTTTAACCATTGTAAGCAAAAATTGTATTAAATTTAGCATCACTTTTCATCCTTCTTTTGTTTTCATCCTCTCTTCCTGACTCATTCACCTCATCCTTGTTTTGACTCTTTCACTCAAATATAAAACTTTCAACTATTTCAATCAATCTTATTGCAGATATGCTTCGGTAAACCTTCTTCCTCTTTCACTTTCATGATTATCATCCGAGAAAAGCTTCCATAGTTTCAATTGTCTTCCATCATCTTCTCAGTCATCCTCAACTTACTCTTTCAAATGAAAACATTTTGTTACCATTTTCCTTCAGAGGAATATTGTTTTCTTTTCTTCTTTTTCGCCGTCCATTACTTTTGATAGATTTGCTGTTATGCCTTGACTCTGAACCTTCACTTGACTCATGTTGAGCTTCCTTTAGATATCTCTGAATCACTATCATAATTGGTAAAAATGTATTGCTCTCAACCTTCATTTCAATGATTTTCCTTCTTCTCCATGTTTACGCTTATTCTACTTTCTTGTCACCTTAATATTTTCTCTTCACCTCCCATCATCATCTTTGGTTGAACACAAATAAAGATAAAATATTGGCCTGGAAAATGATGTTACATGGTTGCTCCATTGCTTTTCCTTTGCCTAGATTAGCATTATCTTTGTTATCGTTTTCAACTTTGGCACCAGACAATGTTGATAATGGCTTTTTCAACATCAACTTCATGATAGATGTCAATGACAACTTCAGCCAACTCAACCGTTTAAACACTTAAACATCAACACAGGCAAAAGTATATAAAAGCTGAATTTTCAACATTTCAGCTCCAATTGAAAAAAATTTATCCAAAGTAAATATGAGTGACACTTTCCTAGCTTCAACGGTGCAATAAGTTTCACATGAAAAAATGAAAGCCATTACCATTAAAATAATGATCACAAAAATGAGATTGGAATTCAAATTAAATTTGGTTAATTAAACATCATCATTGAGATGCTTATCGATTGAACCATTTAAACCTTAAAACAATAAACATTGAGTTATAACGGTTGACAAATGTAAACAAATCACAGTAAAAGTAGGTTACACATTGACTCAAATATAGCAACAATTGGTTAAACAAGTTGCCAACAACTTTTGAAATGATCAGAATCAATAAAGTCTAAAATCTAAACAAATTGACACTTGATTATCAACATCATTGAGCCAACAAGTAACGCTCAGAACCAATGGAAATTTTCGACACAAAAATGTCAATAAATCGTTTCCGTTTACCATGAAAAATGCAATTTAACCTTGTTAAAAGTTTACTTCAATTAAATAATAATTAAATTAAGTTTAATCATTTTCCTTGTTATAAAACTGTAAACAACAATTTCCCTCTCAATTTGAATAATATTTTCAAGTTTCAGTCTTGAGTCTTAAACAATTGACAGGGAAATTCAGAACCAATGATTCAACCAATCAAATGGTAAATTAATAAATTATAATTTTTCATTGGAAACGCAAACTTGAAGTTACTCTTGCTAATTATACGGTGAATTTTGAATTTGCATAGTTTCCCTGTTTCATGGGAGGTTCATCTCTCATTTGAATCCCATCATAACTGTCAAATTAAGGCTAATCCATCATAAATTGTTTTTTAAAAGTACACATTTTTTGGTAGGAAAAGTTGACTAGAAATGAAAAAGGTTTAACTCTCATCATTTACAATTTTGGAGGTTAGTTAGCATTATAGCCTCAAAGTTGAATAATCAAGTTAATGCCTTTGACGGGGCAACCCATGAAGATAACAGTCAATATACAGTTTTAATAATATTTGATTGGAGGTTGGATTCAGAGCTCATTTAAATTTAATTATTGATAGTTTCATGTCAATCAAGTTGACAGTTGCTTTTGACTAAACATTGAAACTTTTGAAACTTCAAACTTGTGTTTCATTAAGAGAAATATGAATCAACATGAAAAATTGACTAATTACTTAGGATTTATTGTTGGTTAATTGTAAATAACATTTTGCCAATCAACAAGATATAATGGCTTTTGAAAAGTTATTGTTCTATTTGTTTCACCTGATGATCATTTGAAAGGATAAACGGTTGAACTAAATGATGAACTTTAACTGACCAGAAGTACTGCAATCTGATTATTATCATTCATCATTTGTCAATGATGAATCGTTTTCATGATATCGGGTTACAACGAGAGAAAGGTTGGAAAAGAATGAAAAAAATGAAATGTTTTATTGATTGCAATATCAGTAGACCTACCGAGTTGCTTGATATTGTTATCAAATGGTTAGGGAAAAAAAGATGATCTGAATTAATAGAAAGGTAAAATTCGTAGATAACTGAATGGGTTAATGATATACTTCAAAGTCCATCAAAAGAAACAATCATTACCAAATAATAATCAAATTCAATTATTATTATCATTACTATTATTGGAGGAAACTTTTGACGCTCCTGGTTATATGTTAAGTATCATTACATGATTGGATTATCGTTTGGCCTAAAATTATTACACTTAAAAGACAATCATTGGTATTAACTGGAAACTTTTCAAAAGCTATGAGAACAAGTTTTTTATATCAGATTGATTGGAATTTCATGGAATCATCAAAAGCAATCCATACAATATATCAAGTCAAAACATCAAAATTTAGCGCTCAAATTGTGGCCAAACTTAGCTGTTAAGAAATTTTGACGTAGCATGAAAGCCATGATCAAACACGAAAAATAGTCAGAACTTCAGGCTTCTGAGAAATTCGTGTAAATAGAGACAAGAGAAAACATACAAAACCATATTTAACTATTGAGTTCTGAAGAAAAAATTTTTAGCATTCAGGTTGATGGTTCATTTCTGAATTAGAAGTACAATAAAACCAAATGTTGTGAGCCAAGCGATATTGAGCTCATACTCCAATTCATATTTAAGTTCAATGTGATGAAAATTCTGGCATTTGATAAAAAAGGAGTAATCTTGTGACCAAGTGGTAATCAAAATTCCAAGTGAATTATCACTAGCATTTTCATTTTTGCTTTGAAAAAGGCGATAATAAAGACAGAACAATGAGAATAAATTAGATAAGTTTGGTGAACAATTACTGAACAGATTGGTTTCAGTGATTTCAATTTTTCCGATAAAAGATTTTTTAAAATAACAATGAAGCAGGACATATAGCAATGCTATGATTGAACTAACGATTTAAAATCTATTCAATTTAGTGTTGTTGATCAAGTTGCGACTAGTTAAGTGAAACAATAACAGCAATATATTAATAATTACTGAATAAATTGATTGTTATTTGAGTATTAATCAACTGTTTTTACAATGAAGTACTCGACTGGACTCATCTTTATGGTTACATGTGAGTTGCATATTTTTCTGGCAGTTCACGAATTTTAATATCTTTTTCAATTTTACTTTGTTACAGTGATCAATGTGTCAATATGCTCATCAATGCGAGAATTGGACTTTATGAAAAGTTTATATCCTTATACCGGTATACCAAAGCCGATATTCATTACCCTTGTAAACAGACGAATTTACCAATTGAATTCTGAGTGCAAAAATGAAACACTCTCAGATGCAACCAAAGCCTTTTGTGAATCTACGGATAAATCATTATCGCTACTCGTCAATTGGGCCACTTCAAAGGGTACAAAAGGCAATAATCAAACGGTTGTTAGTTTGCGTGATGAAGAAAGCCTTGATCTGTTTGAATTTTACGAACAAACTGTGGAGATCTTGAATAAGGTTTATCCACATTTAAACATTGCTAGTGTTGATGATTACAGCACAAACTCATTGGCTTCAATCGATATTTATCACTTCCCGAAAAATAAATTTCAAGCTTTGATTGATGCTTATATTGGTGACATTATCTTGGTTTGTGATTACGAAGAATCGAATGGAAATTCCAAACGAATTAATATGGAGATTTTCGACAGTCTAACCTCGTTATCCAAAGAAGTACAAAACCTCAGTGGTAATTATTGGATTGATCAACATATTGCACTTCGAGCATTGGATCAATGTTTGAAGCGATTCGCTATCTTGATAAAGCTTTTCAGACGAGATTTCCTTAAAAATTGAAGACAATTTTGAAGCTTGTCTCTAAAGTAAATACATTAATGAATTAAATGCAAAACTAACTTTAATGTGAAAATCTATTCATTTTTAAATCACTTTAACTCTACCTTTTGATTCAAATAACATCTGTCGATATGTTCATTTATTCAGCAGTCACTTGTTTGGACGATTTCTGTCGATGCTTTGTTGGTTTGAATTTTAATATTTAATCTAAAGATTCTAATCAAAGGTTGAGTTATAGTTGTTTTAATACATTCAACTTGGGGCCGATCCGATGAACCAAAAAATGTTAAAAATGTTGGTTAAATCTTTGTTAGTTGGCAATGTTTGTTTGATTTTATTACGTCATCAACATTAACACTGTCCGATCAAAAAATTAACAATCATTTCATTCATGCGCTTTTACATTTTTTAGATTAAATTTCTTATCTTTTTGATTATAAAAGATTTTTAGTTATCTTTTAAAATCATTAAAAAACAAAAGATGGCGCTTTCTAATTAAGATTTAAAATGACATTAATCAAAATTGATTAATTTTAACAAACATTGCCAATTAACAAACATTTTGACAAACATTTTAGTTCATCGGATCGGCCCTTGATAATTCAAAAAAGCAAAAAACAATCAAAATGAATTATTGATATTAATAAGAACTGATAACTGTATCAATTTATCATTTTTCACAGTCGATGAACTTTTTTCATTTAAAAAACTGTGATTATCCTTAATGATAGGAATAATTACAATTTCTGATTTTCTCAAGTTGCCAGATTCTGTGGAATTATTGAATTGATATCATTTTTTGGGTCATAACCTGATTTTATTCAACTTTATATTGATGATGTTAAGTCTTAAAGGGTGTTGCGGATAAAAAGGAGAATTTATCTTTCCTAAAATTTTGATAAAGATGACGATTTATTGATAAATTGATTTGTCTACGTTTGTTTCTTCTGCAATTTTGTTATCTTCATTGTTATCATGGTCAATGTCATCTTTATCAAAATTTTAGGTAAGATAAATTCTCCTTTTTATCCGCAACACCCTTTACCAAAATTTCAAAATCAAATTGTTACAGCTTCTTAACCTTTCAAATATTGGATTAAATTTAAGATGTTGTTACAGATTCAGAAATTATTGATTTAAATTGTTCATCAATGGTTCACTACTTGAGCTATTATATTGAGACAACAGTTAACGTCTTTTTTTATTGTTTTACCAGATTATGAGTAATGTAAGTTTTAATGAAATTCAAGGGAAAAAGTTTCATGTGAAGCTGTGCGAAATGAATTGATCTTGTTTTCATTCATAAAGTTAATCGGATTATTTTTCACATTACATCAACGGAGCAAATGTAAACCTCCCAGGATAAAAGCCTAATCATCATGAAAGTTGAGCCAAAAATAAATGTGAAGTTTGGATGGAAAACATAAGAAAACAAGAAAACAGAAAAAGCTGAAAGTTTCAAATTGTCATGATGACCAAGCTCATTGATATATTTAATTAGCCGAGAATACGAAGACAGATTGAATGGCGAAACATAATCAATGGACATTAAATCATGTTATAAAGAGCATTAAAATGAATGGGAAGTCAGGGTTTTCAACAAAAGGGGTTAAATTGAGTTGTGAGGGACAATTTCAACTGTAACTAGACATTTATTTATGATCATTTCATTCATGAGAGTTGCTCTTTTCATGGAGAGTCTTTTTATTCATGAGAGGAGGAGAAATGTTGTGACTCATTCAACACAAGGTTCAAATAATCAGCATAATAAGCAATAACAGTAAAGAGATGGTAATAAGATGAAAGGAAACGGAAGAAAAGTGTTTCAACCATTTCAGCACTTATCTCACTCTTCGTGATGGTCAAGTGTCATTTAACTGGACAAGAATAATGAACTAGGAGAAAAAATGTTTCATAAGTAAATAAGGTTATCAATTGAATACAGATTTAGCAGAGTTACAAGGTTAATGATGATAATATTTCCGATATTTTTGTGCAACATTTTGCTCATTTTGTTCAAGATTAGTTTTACCTTTTTACCACCTTTAGATGGTGCGTGATATGAAATAATTTGACCATTCAAGCAAATTGCTTTCAACATCTTCTCACAGGTTCCTCTGTTAATCTATTTTTTGTACTCATCATTTGAGGATAAAATATTAAAGTTAACCGGCATCTTATTAACTTGATTAATTCATGGAGAAAAAGAATGTAAATCAAAAGATAATTAAAGTTAAATATCAAGTAATTAGAGTCATTTTGTGTGAACATTGCATTAATTAACAATCAACAAGTTTACAATTATTCTCAACTCAGATTCTCATGTTATTTTGATTCTATTTTAGATGCAATTGTTAATTGTCAAACATCTTTTTTTTTGCGTTTCCGAACAATCAAGGTTTTCAAAATGTTTACATGATTTTATTGTCATAAGTTATTACTAAATGGCTACAATGTTTATTGTTAATAAGGTTATGATTAGGGTAAGCAATCAAGGTTAATCTGAAGTAAAAGGTAAACAATGGAAACCTTGGTGAAAGATAACAAAACAATCACTGAATAATGATACTAATGTAACGATTCAATGATATGAAATATGAAATGTAATTACATGTTTAAACCCTGTTAAATGGTCAAATTAAATTAATTGTAATAACTGTAAAGTTGAATGTTTTTTATTTGCCAAAACAATTGTTAATTGGTTCGTGAAACAGATTAGAGGGTTTAATTGTGAAAGACACGTTTTATCAATTGTAACGGTAGTTTACAATTGAATTATCATTTGAAGTTTTTTTAAAGTTGTGTGATAAACAATTATAGAATGACCAAATCAAATTAAACATTATTAGTATCAAATTGTCAATTATTAATGGTTAAAATGACCAATGAACTTGATTTGGTTGTTAAAGTTTCAATTTTCATTAGTTTTAAAAGATTAAACATTTTGCAGGCAAGTTAATGATTAATTAAGCTTTTGTAGAGATTTAAGTCAAATGATTAAATTGTAATTCAACGTTTTACTGATTTTTATGAAACAATAAATCTAGATAATGTTGAAATGAAGTGATTAAAGATGTCTTAAGCTGGATTAAAAATGGATTCAAGTTTGTTATTGATCAATTTTAGTTTATTTAACAAACTGATTATGTTAGGAATTGAATCAAATTGTGTTTATTTTTGTTGGTTGGTGCAAAAAAGATGAAGTGAGATACAAGACTAATCCAAATAATTTGTTTGCAGGGTAAAAAAGTTCTGATTAAGAGATTTGCTGATTTGAGAAAACGATGAATCAAGATAACTGTTAACAAGAATCAAGTTCACATTAGACTATTGATTAACATTGCGATAAAATCAATCAAAAACTAGCACTAAGTTCCGATAATTCTTGACCGAATCTTGAAGTTCAAGAGAAGATAAGACTTGAAACAACTGAAGTTCACGGTAATGTCATAGGTTTTATCAGGTATCATTGATTTGGTCAATGATCATTATTTTGGTTCAATTTAGATTCAGTAAAATTGAAGATTTTCATTGTTCATGTTCATTAGTGTGTAAAAATAAATTTTTATCAAGTATTCTTGTCAGGAATTGTGGTGATCTATCATCTCAACAAGATTTGATTTTGACTTTATGATAACAAGTGCGAAGGATAAACTGAGTTTCATGAGATTATGAAAGATATAAAAGTATTTCATTTCCATGATACCGAGGTGAACACTTTTAAGCAAAAAATGAACAAATTTTCTCCTCATTTTACTCTTCAAATCCAGCTAATTGCAAGCGGATTAAATTTGGTGAAAAATCTTGCTAAACTTTACTTGCTTCAACTTATTGGCTCACCAAAGCTGACAGATTTAATTCAGATTAAAACGAGATCAGTCTGAGTTTTATTTCACTTTAACAAGAATGTGTTTGATACCTCGCTTAACTCAATCTTATGTGATGAAGGATAGATTGATCATGATTATCATGAAAATTGAAGGATAAATTAGAATTCAAGTTTTATCATTTGTTTTTTGTGTTTACATGAAACATTGCAAGTGATTTAAAAAAGATGAAAATCGATCAGCAATAAACTAACAATTGCAAGTTCAATCAACTAGGCAATTGGAATTAAATTGAAGCAAAAATAACGTGAAAAAAGTGATAAACATAAAAACTGGGCCTGAGATGAATACAGATAAATTACAATTGAGTAAATTATAAACAACAATTTGTTGAAAGATTGAGTGCCAAGCTTTACAAAGTCATTTGTCTTCTCAATTACAAAAGCAACAGTTTTAATAGCAATATCTTTTTTCATCTTTTCAGTAACTTTTTGCTTCTATTTTTTGGTACTCATCAATTTTCAATACAAAACCATGTCCAGTCAAGGATAAAGATAACTTAATTTACCATTAAATTAACTTGACCAGGCACAATCGTCATTCAATTTCATGAAAAGGGCAAAATTGTTAACAAAAAAGGTAAAAAGTATTACAATTGAACTACAATTCATTTTAATGAAAATTGTAATTAAAATTTGTAAATGAAACCTCTTTTAAACTAATTTTATGGTCAAACTGAAAGAGAGAAATGAATTAACTTTTGTGTTCAATGATGATTGTAATGATGTTGATGATTACCAAAGGTGATCTGAGAAAAGCTTTTATTATGGATTGCACGAAATTTCGAGGTAAAGATGAAAAGGTAAGAAATGCTGAGAATCACAATTATCATTAGTGTCACGGGAAATTGTGATTAGTTTTAATATTGAGAGGAGAAACGACAAGATTAATCGTAAACAGAATTAGTCTTTAAAATTCATTTTTTTCATTTTTACACTTTTGATGAAAAAAATGAAAATTTTAAAATGACGATGCGAACATGAAGATGGAAAGATGAGATGATGCGGGTGAGATGAAAGGATGGAAAGAGTAAGATGAAGAGCATCATTATCATGAAGATCATCTTGAGTTTTTAGAGAAACCTTTGAATGGTAAAAAAAGCAGTAGGACAAAACACTCTGGTTAACAAGAACCGGTTACTTTAGGGTATTCAACCTTTCTTCCGGATCATCGATGCAACAACCAAATTCTTGGTCAGGTAATACTTACCTATTACCTTTTTTTATCCAACAATTTAATACACATTGTTGTCAAAGTTAATCATCAGTTAACTAGAAGTTAATTTACAAAATAGCAATCAACGATTCCATTTAGTCAACCACCCATCAAAGGTATTGTTATTGTTCACTGGACAAGAGACAAAAGTTGAACATTCCTATTGTAACCTCACCTTGGTAAAAAAATTGTTGTCAATAAGTTGTGAGGTCAACTTTTATAAGCATTTAGAGTTAATTTAAAATATTGTCTTTCAATATTCAACTCTGACAATTGGCTGAAATATTTCCTGTTAGGAAATCAAGAGCTGGTTGTGGGTAAAAGATGTAAAGGTAAAGGTAATTTTTCAGGTAAAGATGCACAAAAGACATCAACTTCAAATTGAACAAAGGAAAGAGGAAAAAGAAGTAAATCAAAGATGATGAATGCTTTTTACACGTTTTCAAAATGTCAATCGCTCTTGTAAACATTATGCTTTTCCTATCAAATAAACTCAACATTGACCATCAGCTAAAGATGAAACATTTTTGTCTTCGGATGAATGCTTCTTGCAGCATCTTCAGGTCAACAATATTCAATAACATTTGCATTCAATATCGTTTCCCATTCACTTCTCGTAAATAACTTAAAATATTTAGTGAGAGTGAGCAACAGCTTTTATTGGATGCATCAATGGATCAACGAGTGAGATATGAAAGTGAGAGAGAAGCGATTATTTACAAACCGGTAAAGCTTGACAGCAGCATTGATGCAATGCAAACACCGTGACTATGTTACTAACAATGAATCGTGAATCCCATCATCATGTGTGTTGTTTTATTTTTTCATCAACTTTTCATTTCTTACCTAACCAACATTTTTACTGTCTTTTACCTTCTTTTCATCTTTTTTTCCTCCTCTTCTCTGTCTATTAGTTTTTTTGCAGTTTCTTCTTTTGCTTTCCTAAGTTTCCCGCCTCAACTGCTTTTACAATAAATGCTAACTTGAACATCAAACAATTGAAGTTCATCAATTATGTTGTTATTTACAGATACGGTTAAAATGTTTTTACTTGCATTGAACAAAACTACTGTTTCTGGTAAAGGTTGGAATGTGAATGAAGATATCATTAGAGCATTATTTGGGTTCTTGTACATTAGTTAACATTTGCTGTTCGACCAAACTTGATATCAATCATCGATAATTACTTGAATTTTTGTCTCATGTTGATTTCATTGAAAAAAAGCTCAAGATGAAGACAAAAGTAGTCTTGCAGTTGTTGGCAACAATTTTCTCGGTCTATTAGCAAACAAAGTTGTCTTGGCAAAGAGGGAGGAGAAGGAGGAGATTCAGGGGAAAATAAAGTGAAACAAGGTTCATGAGAAGGATTGAAAGATGAAGAGAAAATTCAACCTTTTCCTTTGCTTCGGTTTATACTTCAAAGATGAAGATGAAATAAGACAAAATACAAAATAGCAAAGGCAAAAAAACAGAATAAAAGTGGTTATTATGTGTTTTTTTTCCTAACAGCAAGCATGAAGAAAATGAAAGATAACATTGTCTGAGTGGAAACCTGAAATAAGAATGGAATCGGTATTTTGATGTTGAATAATAGCCTCAAGTGATGATATTTAACAGAACTGAAAAATATATTAAGCAGCTTGTTATTTTCTTGTCACCAAAGTTGATTTAACTTGCAATTATTTAATACTTTGGATATCATTTTGCTACCAAGAGTAGGAATTTTGTTTCAACGCAAAAAAATTGCCCTGAATTTGATTGCGTCTCTAAATGATGACATGATTATATGGGTCAAGATGTGGAGATAAATAATCATATGAATTGGATTAAGTTGTATTTGATAGTAAAAGGAAAACAATAGTTGAAATACAATAAATGGTGTCAACAATTAATGTTCAATTGATTGGATTGGTGAGAGAATCTCATAGACAAAATAATTAACAGAAAATTTAATCAATAGATTGTTTGCAAAAGTGTGGGAATATTGAAAGCAAATGCAAGGTAAAAATGGCTTCACTCAAAGTTTCGGTTAAGTCAAAAATGAAAGTGAAATTGATGAAGATGCGGATGATAAAGAAGAAAAATCATTGAAGCAAAAAGGATAAACCAGAGATGAGGAGAGACACGAATTTTTTCCCAAAGATTGATTGTTGCATCAAAAGGTAGAGAGGTCAAAGTCTGTGAAGTGTTTGGTATGAAAGGTATTGATTGACGAACAATCAAAAGGTAATTTAGCACTTTAACAATATAATGTTGATATTCAAGTTTAAAGGTGAAATTTCAAATATTTTTGAATATTCTTTTCACCTTTAACTTTCATGCTTTTACACATTTACATTTAATGTATTATTAGCTCAATGAATCTCTAAATTGATTTGATAACATTTTAGGAGTTTAATTGATTTATGATATGAAACGTTCAAATTGGTTTATTGATGTTTGATTTGCAATTTAATTGAAAATCAAATTGAACCGCAATTTTGGATAACCTTTTCATTGACAATCATCACTTGAGATTGAAAAACAGTGAAGAGGAAATAATTGTGATTTTCAAGAATCGCATTTCAAACCATCTAATGGGAATTGATTGAAGTCAATTTAATCACATTGAGTAAATTAGATGACAAAAATTGACATTGAAGGAAACATGACACACAATCGGTCCAGAGAAGGAGATGTTGATTAAACAGGGAAGAGTTTTCTGAATGTTAAGGTTGAAGTAAAATGATGAAAACAGAGGAAGAAACAAAATTTTTTGCTCCATCAAATTGCTGTCTTGGTGAATAAGTGTATTAATATTAACACTGAACCATCTTTGGATGATTATAATGAAAGTGCAACCATTATTTGTCACATCATGTAATCACATGATTATTTGGTTTCTGGTTGGGGAGAAAAGCTACAATTTTTGGTTCTTTTTTTTCTTTGAATCAAACATTTTCCCACCTTTATTCTTACACCATGACAATGATAATTTCATCATTGATAATTATCCTTGCTATTGAGCTGTTAATGTCGAGAAACATTATCATCCAGACAAAAATGAAAGGAAATCTGTTGGAAGCCTATCAATTCAATCCTTTCAATTCTCATCAATTCAACTGACATGCTCATTCTATTCATGACCTTGACCTTTATATATTCAGTATCCTGATTGGAATGAATTTTTTCACTCTTGTCTGGGTCACAGAGACTGTCGATGTCGAGTATTTTGTTGTATCATCTGTGTAATTAAAACAAACAATTTATCCCGTTATCTTATCAATGCTACACACTTGATTCAGGTTTGATTATTGCTAAGTTTATTGGGAGCAACATTGAAGTGATATCGGAAAATAGATAAATTATTCAAAAGGTAAAAATTATTAAATTGTGTAGGAAGTAATGACATTGAAACATTAGCTTCCATTATTATTGCCAGTTTACATTTGAAATCACCCAAAGTAATTCATCAAACTGGCGGAGAAATGAGTTTATGGTGATACATTGGTTGAATAAGTTAACAGAGGTTGAATTGTATTCAAATTGAAGCACAGGTAACACCTTTGAATCCTACGCTAAATTTACTATTGCCTTTGTTCATCTTAATCATCCAATTAAATTGTCATTTACTGAGCTCATCATCTACCAATTATCATTTATTAACATCATAATTCGCCCATAGATACTTAGGAATAGAGGATAATTTGCTTTTACTGTGAATATATTGTGAAGTTTTGACCATTAGTTTGCTACTACAATCATCATATTATATGGTACAATTTACGTTAATTTCATTTTTATTGTAACCCTGCCTCTTGACTATTGAGCTTTATTTGTTTGTTAAAAGAGATGTCAACCTTTAAATTTAATTTGAAAGGTTAATCTTGAATAAAATATGACTATTTCATGAGCTTGAGCTGAGTTGGTTCACTATTTTTGAAGATTCAGTCAGATGTTAAATATTTAAAAATTGAACAAGCTCAATCAAAGGATGATCAATCAATTGCTGTCCAATATTGATCTATTCAACATGATGAGTAATTTACTCTGGTAAATGAGTTAATACATGAATTAAGAAAACACAATTAACCAGCAAATAAACAGTTTGATTCTTGATAGTCTAAGTTTATCCTTGATTTTGACAGCCAAGGATTTCAATAGGTTAATCAAAGAAAGCGTAGGATGGGAAGAAATGAAACACAATAGGAGATATTTTTATGATTGAAGATGCTGCTATTTAGATGTTTACTGTTAATTTTGTTGATGATTACAAAGGAAAGAAGGATGATGAAGACGATAAAATGGAATCTAAAAGGAGACAGAAGACAGGAGGACAGAGAAACAAGAGAAAGGAATGAAATGTAAACAAGAATGGTAAACTTACCTCTATGAGTGGCTGATGAAATTGTCAGTGATAAAGATGAGAGGAAAAAAATGACTAATAAAGTCCAATGGTAACAGTTTTGTCGGTGGGAATGTGAACGGTAATTAAAATGGCTGCAACTTGGGTCATCCATTGACTTAAGTTGAGGCTTAATTTTGAGAGATTTACTTGCAAATTGAACCATGATTAACTAATAAAGCTGGGAACACAAATTATGGTTGATGATAGAATAATTTGGTCGATGAAAAAGCGCAAAGAAACAAAACAAAATAGACGAAACGTTGATAAAGATGAAACTTGAATGGCAAAGAGAATATAAATAAGAATAAAAAAAAGAAAAACGAAAAAGCTTATTAACAGTTGGTATTCTTTTCTTGTCTATTTTTAATCATTTATCCTGTTGTTGATTTGCTTTTGATAAAGTAAATGTGTTAACACACGAATCACCAAGATACACATAAAATGGAAAGATATTTGTCACTTGTTTTATGATGAAACGGTTAGATGAAAAACAATGGCTTATCAAGAGAGAAATGAGAAGAAAGTGTAATTTTGAACGATTAAATCATCACAGTTTAAATTGAAATGGTAACAAAATGGTCAATTGTGGTCCTTTGATTACAAGATTCCAGTTGATTATAACAATATCCATAGAAGCAGAGAGGGACACAGTTTTAACAGCCAATTGTGGTTAAACAATCCGATAATTAAAGTTGATTACAAAGTGTTAAGTTAACATACATTGAAAGAGATGTTGATAAGTGCGCGCTCAAAACTGAAGTAACCAAGTAAGACCTTGGCTTTACTCGGTCTCACACTCAAAGAAGACAGTAAACCGAGAAAGACTAAGCTCCTCCTAAATAGGAGGTTGAATATGACTCATTCGGAAGATCAACATTTTTAGGTTTCATTTGGTTAAAGAAATGTTCAATTTCAGGTAAATTGGACATTCCAAAGTATCAAAATTGAATCAAATCAAAAGTGAGTTTCAATTTACGGTTAAACTATTTTATTCTGGATTATCTATTTACTGTAAATGTGATTGAAGTGTAATTTGCTTATCAGTTCATTATTCAATCGGTTATCTAATTGTGTTACAATTTTTACGATTTACAGTTTATTTCATTTGTTTGATATAAATCAAGAGGAAATTATTTTACAATTTTTGTTATAAATTATTTTGAATTTGTTTTGCTTATGCTTTAATAACGTCACACAGTTTTATTGAAATTACAGCATTCATTAGTTAACAGTTATTGGCATTAAAGGAATGATAACAATTCATATTATTTGTTTTTATATTAATTCACTGCACAGCGTAAGTGTAAACATTTGTCTCTCGTAAATAATGTAGGTTACTCATTGATTTGTTGATTAAAAGACAAAAATATAACAATTTCAATTTTAAACAAATAAGATGCATTATTAGTGAGTGATCAATCTATCAGATGTCAAGTGAGACTAGGATTAACAATTAAACTAACACTTTCCTATTTAGGGATAAGTAAGTTGATTAAATTAGCGAACAAGGAATGATTTCAATGAGTGAAGGCGCGAAGAAAGAGAGAGAGAGAGAGAGGAAAAAAGTCAACATCAGTATTGAACGTTTCGTTTTTGGGGGATAACAATTAAGGCGTTTGCAAAGCCATTTCCATTGAATCAGTCGAAATTAATATGGGATTTGGTTCTGATAGTATTGAATCATATCGTATGTCTTGGTACGGAAATTTAGGAAAGAGTCTCGAATGATTTTCAACATGTAAGCGGCAGCTTCTTTTTCACTAGAGTTGGGCGAGAAACGAGCTCGTAATTGTTTTATTGTTTGACCACGGAAACAGGGTAAACCAGTGTCCAACATTAGGGAAACAAGGGAAATAATTGCCTCGTTATATGGACGGATTGCCAAATAAGCTTGAACACACAGTTCCATGAACCAGCGAAATGTTGGTGTTTCCATTTTACCACCCATTACCATGACCATTTCATCTGTTAATTTAATATCAGGTTCAAAGCCTAAATTACCACCGGGTGAGCTTTCAAACATGAAACCAAAATCTAAAGATTGAAAGAGGTGAAAATTGATTTAGAAACAATTTCAAGTTTGATTTATAGTTCATCTTACCTATGTGAATAATATGACCATCTTTATCAATCATAATATTTCCATTGTGTCTGTCTTTAATTTGTAAAAGAAAGCCGATAACACTGTAAGCAGCCATACTTTTGACGAAATTACGTCTAGCCTCCTGAAACTGTTTAGTTCCTTCGTCTCCATAAGTCTTGAGGAAATAATCATATAAAGATATGTCCGTTTCACGACCAAGTTGATCTCGAGATTTTGCATCTGGAACGCACTCAATTACTCCACACTAAAAATACAAAGATCAAGTTAAAGAATGGAAATAATTTGGATAAGGAAAAATTCAATTTACTGTCTACTTACTCCAGGAGAGGTTGCAACAACTTGATAGCGAAACATAAATAAATCTAAGCCACATTTCAGGAATATATTCTTAAAGATTCCAATTATTTGTAAGGCTAACATGTCTTGGCGCACATCATCACCGACTTTGAAAATTGCAGCTTGCCATGTTTCATATCCAACATGAATTTGATTTGTCTGTTCAGTTTTCATTAAACCAAGCTTCTCTACTTCACTAATACCACATCGAGCGACTCTAAATCGAGCTAAAAATGGTGCTTTAGCTGCACTTTGCAAGGGCACACCTGAGTCAGAGTCTATATCAAGAACAACAGATTCAAAATTGGACGGAAGGTAACAACCAGGTTGAACTTCAATTCGTTTGAGAGCCTTGAGAAGAGCATTTTTACGTTCCTTTCCTTTTGGATATTGACGAATGTCTCCCGAAATAGCAGTGATTTTTCCGAAAAAGTCAAATTCTCTTTCGTAGAATGCTTTAGCAGGACCAGAAAGAGAATTAATGATGCAAGTGATAATGTGATCCAAGGAGTCATGCAAATCAGCTATAAGTTGGAATAATTGAGAGGAAAAAAATAGTTAATTCAAGGTTTCATTAAAAAATAATTGAGAAATGAAAATAACTCACGATCAGGAATTTGTGAGTCTTCATCTCGATACATATTAGTTTTCATATTCCAAATCAACTGATGAGCTAATAATTGTGAACGTGAAGCTGCGTTTTTAATAAACTCGGAAACATAGCCCATCTGAAATTGAAACGACAATAAATTATTATTATTATGAAAATTTATACAAAATAAATCGTCTATTCATAGATGTTACAATTTACTTACAGAATCATATCTGATCGCTTGAACTAACTGTGGAATGTAGAACAAAATTACTTCCTAAAATAAAATTAAGACAATTAGTAACAAATAAAGGTTATGCGATGAGTTAATTAATTACCGGCGCATATGATGAGAGCATTCGAACAGCATATTGAGCTGTGATTGGATGAGGAGGATATTGACGTGAGAAAAATGACAACGCTTGGATTGGTGAAATACGAGCCCATGTAAGCATATGAGTAATCTGTAATGAAGAGGATAAACAGAATTATTAATTATCCTTTAATATAACCATGAAAAATAAAAGTAACTCACCTCAGGTGATTCGGCAAGAATTGAATCAGAGTTAATCAAGTATTGGAGTGCATCAGGAATGTGACAAACAGAGAGAGGATACATTCGAACCAATCTAGAAACTTCATTTTTGAGTGCTTCAGAGCTTTTGAATCTGTCAAATAAGATTAATAAAATAATCAATAAAGCAAGTTACGTTACACATTAGAGCAAATGTTTTACCTGCAGGGTAAGAAAACTGCTAAAGCTGGAGATATTTCCCAAGCTAATCTAGCAGTTTCCTTCCATTGTCGCTCATTAAATTGTTGTTCCCTCCAAGTGGCAATATTTTCTTGACCACAAATATTGGCCTCTGCTAGGGACATTGGATTATGCCAAGTCAACAGGAATTCAATTTCAACAGCTAACAATCCTAAAATGAGATTTCTTTTACGAACATAATCTCTAACGAAAAAGTCAGCTGGAAGTGTGTTTAGCTTTTTGTTTGATTGTGAACCACGAATACCAGACGATCGTTTTGATATAGTGGACATATTGCTACTCAAGGGAACTGTGTTTATCCATCCGGTTGGTGTAACCCGTGCCGGGTTAAATTCAGCACTTCCAGTAAGAGATGGCTGGTTATATGAAGGTAATAAAGCAGCTGATTGACTAACGGTATCACTGAAATTGTCATTAATATATGCAGTCTTTAAATATTTTTTCTCGGAAAGAAGAGTTTGCCAAAATTTAATCAGTGAAACGATATCTTCACGAAGTTCAAAACCTTTTTGAGTTGGACACATTTGAGCCGAGCTATGAAACAAAAAGTAAACATTTAGAAGCTATGAAACTTGTAACAGAAAAGTGTCGATAGACAATATTCATTGTAAAGGGTGAAAAAGAGTTGAATGAAGAGAAATTGTTGACTCACCAGAAATAGTCAATAGATGCTGAATAAATTCTTTCTCGTAAAACACTCTTACTAATTGATCTAGGAAGAGCTTCGCCTTGTACCAGTGAAAGACCTGAAGTTAATAATCGAAATCTTGTTCCAATAGTTGCAATATGGCGAGAATTTCCTTCTGCTTTACCAACCATAATAGACAAGGATCGGTGTAACATGTTAGCAAATAGTTCAACCTGGTCAAGACTAGAATATTTAACAATCTCAATTCTTTCAATGAGAAATTTGACCCATTGACTATGAGCTCCAAGGTAAGGTGGACAGGGTTGAAAAGAAGTGTTTTCTTCTGGTGCCAAAGGATCAAATTGAACTGGATCAGGTGAAAATAATCCCATTTTACGATCTACTGTAGCATTCCAAGCAGCAACAATATCTTGCATGAACTGTGAAATGAAGAGAAAAAATTATTAAATTGTTGTTCCATTAAGATAAATGACAAATAATATACCTGAAGTTCAAGATCTGGTCGGGCAGAAAGACCCCATTTCCAACATGAAATTATACAATCAATAGTTTCATGTGAAAAGAGGTAAACTGGAGACCATGCTAAAGCATGGATTAAACGCCGATCAGAGTCTCTAGTTGTAATTAATAAAGCTGTAATTTTATAAGCACAATCACGATGACCATAAACATCTTTCTCTTGACATGTAAGTTTGAATTTAGCTAAGAGATTATTCGTGATTTCTTCAGGATCTTGACGAATGGTAATCATACCATCAATTTCACCAATATAATGACTTCGAAGTGACATTGTAGCAACAAATTCTGAGCATATATTTTTAACGCAATTCGGCCAACGATCTAGAGTTGTAGATGATATTGGAGACGATAATGAATTCAATCCAGAATAACGAATGATACTTTCAGCAGCTAAGGAGAGTCCACTATGTTGAGTTAATCCAGAGATACAATGTTGATGGTTTGATAAGTAATCTTCTAAGTGAGATCTTGTAGTGTTAGGAGCCCATTTCATGGCTTCTTGAATAATTTCAGCCGATCTTGCAGCAAAATCACGCACAATACTCTGTAAATAGAAGGGAGATTTTTATGGTTTATAAATATAGCAAATGTATCGGTTAATTTCAACAATTTTCACTAACCTCTTTTGATTCCATGCTATCAGTACATTGTATCTTAAAATGGCTATTAGGTATTTCTAGTTCAGGATTTTCTTCATTCGAATCAAGTGTTAAAGATTTACCAAGTACATTAAGAATGTCTAGCATGGTGGTTAGAACTTTACTACTCCATAGTAAGTGTGGAAATTTATCAACCAAACCAGAGAGATATTTATCAGCAACTCTACGAATTTGCTTTTGCCGATGGTTAAATTTGACTAGAAATATAATTGCATATTCTTCAAGTTCAGCATCTCTCTCTTTATTGCGGGGCTAAAAGTGAAAATTAATAAAAAAGTTAGTTGGATCAGATAATTCAATCAATCTATCGAAAAATGGGCTGTTCGATCAATTATGTTTAAAGGAAAATAAAAAAGATTTAGTTAGAAATTTTGGCTCACCTTATTGGATACAATATCAAGAAAAACACGAAAAACTTTATCTGAAACACTTAAGATACATTTCCACATATCATCTTTGTCTTTTTGAATGGTAACATCTTCCAAGTATGAGAAAATGTGCATAAACTGAGATCTTCCGTTAATTTGACTTTGGACACGGAAGGTTTCTAATCGACAGACAGATAAAAGGAATGTACATTGAGCAAAGCTCAATTTATTAATGATGGGAGCGATTTCAGCAGGATTATTGAGATCATTGAGAATTTGATTTCTAATTTCTTGCAGTTCGCCACCAGAAACGGCCTCATTTCGAATAGCTGAATTGTACTGCAATTCAGATCGAAGATGCTCTCTTGATTTGAGTAAAGGTGATTTAGATGCAATTTCCTTAACTCCATCATACCATTCACGGGGCCATAAACTAGTTCCTGAAGTGAAACCCATAACAACACAATAAAGCCAAAAATCTCGAAAAAGTTTATGAAGCCTGGGCTTTGGATCGGTAATTGGAGGGAGTTTTCGTAAAAGCTAAAGTATAAAGAAAAATAGAGTTTAATGATTGCCCTTCTTAATTCAATAGATTAAAAATATTACCGTAGCAATAACTGGAATCAAAACTCCAAGGTTTCCTGCACTACTTGAGGCCTAAATAAGTAAAAAGTTACATTTGAAATGAGTGTTCAATCAATTAATTAGTATAAAATGTAATGAGAAATTTTACTTTAACTGCAGCAGGAGCTTTTTCGCTGGCTCTTTTCCCTTCCAATCCTAATTGTACAAACAGTTCCAGTAATCTAACCAGTAATTCTAGTTGCTCAGTTTCCCCTTGCAAATTTTCCGCAACTCGAGTTAATGCGTTGATAACCGGCAAGGATACATGCCTATAGATTGAAATGAAATGTTAAAAAAATATCAAATTAATTAAATTAATAACATACCGATAGGCATGTTTCCAATCATCAGGTGAGCCAACATTGTAGGCGGCGCTTGATTGCTTCGTGATCATGGTGAACATTTTCATTACTTCCTCGTAAATATGCTAAATATAAGTATTAAGATAATAAAGTGAGACAAAATTGTGTAAAAACGGCCATAATGATAAGTAATGATAAACATAATGATAAATATTACCTCACTGCTTCTGACTAACACCATATTTCCTAATTGCTCGACGATCAGTGCATCAATAGATGATGGTGGTTCACAAAATCTTTGATGTAAAAAGGTTAATATTGATTCCATGGTACGAGGTGCATCAGCTAAGTTGACTGCTAAACGCCCTAAAGTGATTATCGTATTTGTTGAGATCAGTTGTGATTCAATGTCACTTTTTTCTACGTGATAGGGATGATTAGAGACGGATGCAATGAATGCTTGGATACAATGTTGATCCACTTTGAGTCCAGATCTTAGAGCAATACACAAGTTATGGATAGCTCGGTCTCTTAGATGCTCGAAAATTACATTAGATGAATTGTTAGGGTTAATTGTTTGGTTTGTATCTTCATACGAGATAGTTATGTTCAATGTTCCTTTTCGAGTTTGAATCTCATTATTTTGCTTGTAAAGTCGCAATAGGATGGGTGACGGATTGGTTAAAAAATCACGCAAAGAAGCAATGACATCTTCTGATATATGAGGAAATTTATGAGACAGATCACCAAGTCCATCAAGGCAAGCAATCAACAGAGGATATTGTGAGCTAGCTAATCTCGATCCATGGGATGAGTTAATTTTCTCGGTCAATCCATTGCATAAACTAACCGCAGCATTTTCATCTGAAGACCAAACTAAAAGATCGATACATGCAGCAATAGTAAGAACAATTAATTTACAAGTATTAACAGGATTGTTTTGGTCCTCAGAATGATCTGCTAGTTTATTGGTGAGATCAGTTTGTCCAGAAACGTAAAGTAATTTGACAAATTCATGAATATCTCTACTGAAAGGTACAGGCGAATCTAATTCGTTTTGCAATAGCTCTCTGAGAAGTCCCACAGTTACAAGATTCAATAATTCACTTAGTGATTTGTATGGGTAAGATGAAATGGGAAGCGTCTAAATAGAAAAGAAAAAAAAATAAAAAGAGTTTGTCTCAGTTTGTTGAGAATACGAAAACGATTTCAAACAACGCTTTCATCGAAAGTTAAATGTTTGAAAAACGATAACAATACGTACTGCAGCAAAATCGAGAACTTGCTCGTCCAAGAAGAGAAGTAATTCTTTAGAAAGAAGTCGTTTAGTAATTGATAGAACCGATTGGATATGGCTAAGTGAAAAACTATATAATTTAAACGGTTTCCGAAACGATTTTTCGTTATGTTGCATGCGACCAAGTTGATTAAAACATGATCCAAATTTATAAAACAAAATTTGACTCTCTCGGTATCCACACGGAGACGAATTATTAGCTTGAGGGGAGTAGTAAGATCCTCGAACATTTGAACTAACACTGTTTAACGATAATAGATCGGCTCCTGAGTCTCGAGTAGGAAATTGTGAGTTAGCCCAAGTGGCACTGTTTGATAGAGATGAAAATGATCGAGGGCATTTTTGAAGATCGGCAGTGTTTCTTTTATTGAGAGTTCCAGTTCTAGATATTGAGTTACTAGAGCTGATCTCAGCTACACTATGGTAAAGGTCTTCCACAGGAAGATCCGATGGTTCAGGAAATAAACGGAGGAACAATGGTGTATCATTTACATCAGCCTGTGTTCGACATATAGAACGACAAGCTCCAATATAAATAGGAATAATATTTTTAAATAAATTATCTAGAAAAGGAGAAAAGAGAAGGAAAATAGGACAAATGAAGAAAAATTGATTATTACAAATCTATAGTAAACAAAGATACCAATACATACTTCTAAAATTGTTATTAACTTTACAATCAGCAAGGCCTGAGCTTGAGATTATATTTACTAGCACTGAGAGTAAGTTGACCTGTTCTGTAAGAATCTCATCTCGACAATCAGCATTGAAGCAAGAAATATCCGACAATAATGTATTCAAACAAAAGCTGAATCGCTCAGATGCCGGTATTCGGTCCGTTGAATGTAGTTTAATGTTATCCTTAATCCAAATTACCTTAAACAAACCACGAAGAAGCTTTAAAAGGTATGGAACAATCAACTCTTTTTGCTTGAATCCAGATTCGATGAAGTAAATCCCAATGGCAATAACAGTGTCCTGAGCTTGTTGATCCAAAACAAAGAGGGAATCTTCAGTTTCCAAAGGCCTGAGATCCCACAATTTCTGAAAACTGGACCCATCATCATCTTGGCATCGAGCAATGAACCGCCCGAGCCGTTGAATTGTTGGAAAATAAAAGTCTCTATCATGTGGGGGCAATCCCATGATGATTAATGAAAACACTTATTATAAATATTCACATGAATATAAATTGGTTCAAAAGCTTGACATTTGTTATTTTCCCTTTTTCTCACTCAACTTTCCCTTTCTTCTTTTTTTTCTTCCCATAGATGGCACTATGGAATAAAAACATGCAATTGAAAAACTGTAATGAAAATCTATGTAACATATGTAGCTCTTAAGATTTTGATTGTTTACTTTAGTTAATTAACAATTTATAATTTAAATTTGTTTAGGTCGTCAGTTTTAAGAGTCGATCAAGCTTAGTTCACCATAATCAATCCTTTCCGAATTGATTTTCAGTGAATTTGTTAGCTGTTACTCATTGATATCTTGGTGGACTTGACATCTATCAGCTATATTAACACATCATCTTAGCAAATCTCGTAATCAACCTACTGTTATTCCAAGTTTTCGGATAATCAATAATTTTTCACCCTTTTTCGAATGCTATAATTTATTTTGTTTTGGTGTAGCTGACCAATTTGATCTTCTGCGTGCTACTCCAACCCTTGATTGTCCTAAGATCTAACAGTTTATCTTACCGATAGTCATCTCGTTATTATCTAACTTTACATTCTAATCAATTAGTTTTTTGGAATTATTACTCAATACTGTTAATAATTCATCATGTCATTTCTGACTCAACGTCCCTCGCCAATGTTCATCTTCTCATTGGTCTTGGTATCTTATTTTCTTGTTTGTGCCGGTAAGTTTATCAATGACTCTTGTCATTTCTTTTTCATTGGTGTTTGATATTAATTTGCAATTTTCTATCTTTTATCCTATTTCAGGTATTATATATGATGTTATCGTTGAACCTCCATCAATTGGATCAACTGTCGATGAATATGGACACAGTCGTCCAGTAGCTTTCATGCCTTACAGAGTCAATGCACAGTATATTATTGAAGGTTTAGCAGCAAGCTTCTTCTTTACCGTTGGTGGACTTGGTTTCATTATTCTTGACCAAACACATAATCCAACAACACCTAAATTTAGTAGGATTTTCTTAATTTCAATTGGTTTTCTCTGTGTCACTATATCATTCATTGTTACTTATATTTTCATGAAAATGAAACTTCCGTAAGTTTCCTATTTTTTAATTTAATTGCTAAGTAACCATTTTTACAAGTAATAATTCTGTTCTTTTATTTATTCTTTACAGGGGATATCTACAGTAAAAATACAAAGGAAACATGAAAGCCGCCTTCTACTTTAAATATTTTTCTTAATTATTGGTTGTAATATTTATTGGGCATAACTTTTTGATGTTATTAAATCCAATATGAGTTTTGATACACTGGGATTCGACCAAAAGTTACTATTTTTCACCGCAATTTGAGATATTAATGTTTAAAGAAACCAACTCAAGCTAGGTACGGAATTTACAAAATTGGTTTTTAACTCTTATTCGTGAATCAGTACATGAATAAACTCAGACTTCCTATCCTTGAATAAAACCATTGATTTATGGTTACGGAATCTTCAAAGCAATCTAGAAAAATTGGAGTTTTTTCTAGCATTTTGGTGTAATTTTTTCGTAAAATTTTCATTCAATTTTTAGCTAATGGTTAGATTTGTAATTATACAGTTTCAAGCTACTTGTATTGTCTTGACTTCAATAGATTGAGTCATACAATTTTATAAGTAGGTGCATTTAATTTATTAGCTTTTGTGTCAATGTTTATGCGTTCATCATAAAAAAACCAAAATGAACATTTTGCTGATAATAGTTGGAATGGTGATTATAAATGAAACAATAAACTGAATATGATTTGTTACCAACATTAGTACTAAATGGAAACCAAAGAGTCTTTGCTTGGTATTTGGCAAAGAAAAAAGGTGGAAACATTTTCCCTGTTATTTCCCCTATAACTCTCATACTCTCATCGCTTTGCTTCTTTGGCTTTTCCTTTCATCTTTTACTTTTCTCTCCTTTTTTTTCTACATCATCTTTCTCTTCATCCTACAAATCAATCCCTCAGCTGTGAGTTTAAGAGAAAACTTGAACTGGCTGCTCAAATAATTATCTTTGGCTTCTAGATGATCATATACTGAAGACCTGTTTGACTTCTCATTACCATCAGTTTCACCTTCATCATCGCCATTATCATCATCATCTTCATCAACCTCATCAATATCGCCATCACCAGAAACACTATCAACGTTAACACTACAATATTTGATGTCAATTGTTCTCATCAAGACTGTCTTGCCCTGTGATTTTTTCCCTTGATTTTCCATCAACTTGTTCAATCTTCACTCATACTTCTTCGTCATTTCAAGTCTTGTCATCATTCTATTGTTTGCATGGACAATGTGGCAATAACCAATATCTTCCCTCTCTCTCTCTCTTTGGTCCAATGGATACTGTTTGGTTTTTGGATTAACCTTTAATCTTTGGTGCCACGGATAAACAAAACAATCCGAATACTGTCTTCGTGGTCTGATCCCCTATCAGTTTAAGCAAACACTTGACAAAATATTCAAATTTGTCAAAATAACTTAAACTAAACCTTCCAACATCAGTTAAATTTCACTTTGTTTTTGTGTTTAACCTTTACTGTTTTTATTTTTCTTGTTATTTTTGCTTCTTTCACCTTTAATTTATTGCTGTTTTATTTGTTTTAACAATCTCAAAAATTATTTTCCAACTAAATGTTATCTTTTCCAAGTATAATAAGCTAACTCTCCGTGTTCTCGACTTGTCTCGACAATTCATCTTGATCTTTGATAGCTTCCAGCTTATATTCATATGACCATGGTAATCAATGGTGAGGCCGAGAGTGTTGGTCCTTCTTTAATGCCTCAACCAAGAAAAAACTGGACCTCATTTGATAAAGATGAAGGAATCAATCAAAGCTCCGTTGAAACTGATTCAAGTGATCAAACAGTTGCTACTCTTGAGCCATCGCAAACCTTACAGATTAACCGGGAAAAAGATTCACCGAGTCGCATCATTGGAGAGAAAGGATCATTCAGTGAATCTAAGTTATCTCTATCCCCATCATCCTCATCAATAACAACGACATCCAATCGAGTCAACAATAACCTTAAACAAATAGCTTTGAATATTGAAGATTTACCAAGCAATAAGTATTCAAACTCCTCATCAATACCTGATCTGCCTTCAACATCTTCCCCATCAGCTGACAACGTAAATAGCAATACAAATGAGAGCCAATTGTCCTCTGAAATGCAGACGATCCCGTTAAAACAAATGAGCCGATCTCCATCTAAGTCTTTCAGTAAGAACCATACCGATCTTTACGAAAATGGAACAATAACAAAATGAAAATCTTTAACCTACATGAATCGATTATAATATTAGACAGATGAAGTCAGCAAATCAGCGAAAGCATAAAACTCCACAATCATCGCCATCATCAGCATTAGTAACATCAAGAAAAGTATTTCTCATGATGATTATCACAATCCTCATGAAGCCAATCGACAATTTTCCATGCTCTACCCTGATGAAATTATTAGATTGTTTACCTGTGCCAATCCCAACTCCATTGAAGGAAATTTATTTAACCCTACGTTGACAGGATAGCTTGAAGCCAATTTAATGTTCTAGGTCATATGTGGGTGAAATGGCGAGCTGTTTTTTTGGTGAATCAAGTTGTACCACTAATGAAATGTTTCCATGCTTGTTTAGTCATTCCTTTTTCTCCATTTTTTTCGTCAACCGATTAGAGTCAGTGATAGAGAACCTTAGGAGTGAAAATGATCAAGACAACGCTGAACTGGTTTGACAACATTTTATCCAATCATTTGACATGATTTTCAGCATGACGATTGAACAAGATATATAAGAAGACAAAAATTAAACAGTCAAACAAATTATCTGCAATCACCTTCAGTAATGATTAGCTTTTTACAGTTGGAACCAGCAAAAAATAGGGAAAACGAGTGAGACTCGAAAACATCTAATCCTGTAACCTTAACTTATGAATTATTTTGAGCATCAAGAATTGAGTGAAATAATTTCAAGGTTATTCGATCCTGATTTCATCAGAAACTGTTAATACTTTGTTCTTACCTTTGCCAAAAGGTTGTTAATCTAGTCTTGTTACAAATCAGTTGATCACTTTTAATCAACCTCTTTTTGGCTTGAATTGCTTTCTTTCTCATTTTCCAGTCTCTTATCATTTCAACAAATCAATTGTTACTCAGATTTCTCCATGTTATCATTTAGAGATCTCTTTGTTTGCTCTGTATAACCGGAAAAGCTTCATTTCTGTGAATCATGGAACATTTATTGAAATTTATTGCGTTTTGAGGGACAATTTAGAGTTTTATTTTACCACAAACATCCTTTCAAAATTGCATCTTACTTTCATTAAGAGCAACCATTGAAAATTATGTTAACTTGCTCATTCGATATTGAAGCGAAATTTGAAGCTCATTGTACAATCTGATTTTACATTAATAGCTTTAACCAGATTTGTAATTACTTGAATATGGTTAAGTAATTCATCTGACAATTACTTTTGCTGATGGTAGCTTTGATGTTATTGTCTGATATGTTATTTTACCAGCAATGATGTTGCTGCCAACATGTCTCATGTTTTCATAACAACAATTTAATATTGTTTTTACCCTTTTCTCCTTGCAATCAGATAATGGTGATGTAATTGTAAGTTTGATGCCATTGAATAATCACTGTGCATGGTTGACTCCGGCCACATTTAAACCTGAATTGGTTCCTGAGGAATTAATGGAAAGCTCATTACAGGTAAATAAACTGCCCTTTCAAAATCCATTTCAATTTATCAAGATTCCTTTTTTAACATTCTCGTTTGTTCTTTACAGCTAACCGTTGAAGATTATGTCGGAGCAATGCAGACTTTGGTCAATGATTATCGTTTCAATCTTTACATTATTTTTTACAAGCGAGTTATGGTTGTCTGGGTTGTCCTAGGATTCATCATTTTACTGTCGCTCCTTTTTTCCGGTGCAAGAGGCTTACCTTTATTTGCAGGAGGAATCGTTTGGCTCATTGTTAATGCTTTTGGCGTCTTCTTTTCCATGTGGATAAAATGCAAGGTAAATTCAGTTGATCTTTGCTTAGCTGTGTCAACTTGGTTTGATCCTTGATTACTAATATTTCCTCATTTTATCTAATTCTATCTCTTTATTTTTATTACAGTTGATGCGTATGCTGGAACGATGTATTGCTCGAGTTAATGAAATTTTTTACAAAAATAATATTTTATTGGGTGTCGATGATAAAGGCAAAATTTCCTGTCATAAGATTAACCTTGTTTTTGTCTTTTTTGATAGTACCTATTGTATTGTAAGTTGATTTATAAATATGTTTCTCACTGGTTACCCAAAGTTTAACCTAAATTTCATCTTATCTGTTTACTTTCCTGTTTAATTTTCTTACAGAAATATCTTAACGATTTGATTGCAAATGAAGAAAGATCTCGGGAAACATCTAATCAAATTACAATGCCAAATCTCAATCATTTGAGAAGTGATATTGATGCCACTGATATTATTGTTACTGGCAGTACACCAACAAAATATTCACAACGAGAGGTAAATAATGGATACTTTCATGGGTCATTTTATACAGTGAATGCTTGAAAGTTGAAACTCAAACTAATTGTTTCTCTTCTCTCTTTATTTACTTTGCAGAAATTTGGTGAAAAATTACTTTTAAGATACAGTCAAAGATGGATTCGTGATCATAATCGGTCAAGAGCAACATTAACCGTCCCCTTGTATCCTGATGGGACTGATTTTACACCAATAAGCCCAAGACATTGTGCTACTTCAAGGTGTCCATGTCAATATATTGAGGAACATTTGAAATTCAAACCTTTAACAAAGTGCAGTTTGAAAGAGCTTTTTTGTTAAAACATAAGCTTTTTTCTACAATAATATACATTAGTTTATTATTCATTTTCGTCTCACATTGATAGCAATAAGTATCGTTTTAATGTTTAAAATTAATATTAACATTTTTCCAAATAGTCAATTTATATACAATCACTCATCATCAGGCCAACAAGATTAACGTTTAATTGCTCAAAAGTTGCGCACCAAAGAGGAATATGGCTTATTTAATTATACAAAGCAACATTGACGAAACCTCTAAGATGTAATAATAAAACCTAAATTTGAGGATGAGTGTTAACTCATGTGTTAATAAAACTGTCTATTATTAATAGATCAATCATTTAGATTATTAACTTGATTTTTCTTTCTTCAAATTTCATGGTTTAAAGGCGCTAAAAATTGATGCAATTTAATAGTAAATAATAAAGTGAAGATGAATCTAAACTCCAATCTCATCTGATATTAAACTTTGATATCGGTTGTTTTTCAAAAGACAGCAGTCATGATACCAACATTCATCATTTCAATCACCTTTCAAATACTTGAAGGTATCACGAGTTCAAGTTTGCTTATAAAAGTGAACATTAAGAGCAAATGTTTAAGATTGCTTTTTAATTTATTTTTTTATTTTGTTTCAAACTGCAGCATATTTAAAGCAGACTTTTTGAGTTGAGGGTACTGCTTGGTATTCTTTAAATTTTTCTTGATTATCTGTTTGGTGTCCTTAACCTAATTATAATGGCACCGAAGGGGATAAGCATGAGCCTTATGATTTGCTACCACCGAGGGTTTCCTTGTCGAACATGTATTCACCAAGACCAGCTCCAACACGTCGTAAGTTGGTGATATAATCACTGATTTCCTTGATGGATTCAACTTGTTCAGTAAGGAAGTGGTTTTCCAAGAAATCGCAAAACTAAAATGATTCAGAGATGATACAGATAGAGAAAGAAAATAATTAGTAAAGGTGAACAAAGAATTTTAAACAATAACAAAATCAGTTAATAGTTTTGGAAGTTTGTTTATCCAGCAAACAATAAAGACTTGATAGTCTTGATAGAGTGTTCAAAAGGGTATATTGTTCTCATGTATAAGGAAAATAAAAAATGGTCAAAAGGAAAACTTTAATAATGAACAATTGATCAAGATCTCAATCACTAATATTTTCATTTTACATTAACCATTACCGTAGTTGAGGATGGAATTACGAAAGTTTCAATAATAGTGATTGAGATCATCATGATAACTGGAGACTATTGTTTGAACTAGTATGGTTGCTGAAAGCTATATTATAAAGTTTCGATAACTCGATTGTCGAGAATAAGAGGTTAAATAGTGGTGCACAAATGGTTAATGGCGATTGAAAGATGCGATATTAAACTATTTCAGCCCATGGCAAGCTCACGACTAAACCACTTCCTAACAATCGTTTTGTTTGCAAAATGGTCAGCTATAACATTCGGGTCACATTAATGATTGTGAAAGTTTCATTGTAAGCACTGATGTAATCAAAATGCTCAAATCAAACATTTCGTATCATAAAGTGAAAGATATATCTCTATATCATGCAGCTGGTTTAAACTATCCAATAAGGTTGCAATAATTCATTAATTACCTGGGCATCTCCGTGTTGACCAGCCAATGAGTGCAAATTGAGGAGGGATTGATTAACAGTTTTCTCCAGCTCCAAAGCAGCTTCCATGGCGTGAAGTCCAGAGTCCCATGAGTCTCGGGCAGGTTTCTTAACATCTTGTAAGACAATTCGTCCTCCTCTCTGGTTTTGCAATTTCATTAAAATTTGTGCGTGTTCTCGCTCCTCATCGGAAGCTTTCTTAAAGAACTTAGCAAATCCTGGAAGTGCAACATCATCTCGGTCAAAATGGTAGGACTGAAAAAAATAGCAAAGAAAATTTTAATTCACTGAAGGTTATATAAAAGGAATCTAGAAAAACAGGTATAAAAACAATAACAATCACTTGATAACACATTGAGGCTCTAATTGGAAAGCATAAATTTTCTGCCCGATCATGAGATCATCAAATTTCGAACTAAATAGTGAAGACATCTGGTAAATTAGTGACAGAGATTCAGAAAATGAGAATTCTGTAATTTACCAAAAGCTAGAAAAAATTACGCATTAGGTTTTGTTACCAGAGCTGACTAACTCAGGGAAAAATGCTGCAAACAAAGACAGGTGATGAAACTGAGGAGCAGAATTGAGTCAACCCTAAACCAGCCGATATACAATATGAAATCAAAGCAATTATATTTTCAAATAACTGTTATTGTAATTTTTAAGGTCAATCCAATGGTAAAAAGGGAAGCAAATGAAATAGAAACATACCATTGACAGATAAGCATAAGAAGCATAAAGTTCCAAGTTGATTTGCTTGTTGACACCAGCCTCAGTATCGAGGTGGTAATTTTGTCGGCATTGGCTTACAGGTCCAGACATCTTGGTGATTGGTAAGTTGTATTAAATTGTAATAACGAAGAAATACAAATTAAAGTATCAAGAATAGCAGCAGAAATTAACAATGGCGTTGTTAAAAGGAGAGAGTAAGAGCAGCTTTATAAGCAGAGTTTGAAAGATGAGAAAGGTTATGAGCCTGTATTGGATAAAAGAAACAAAAGAAACAAGGTTTAGTCAACAAATTGAATCAATACTTACATTAGTGAAATCAACAACGGGTAATCGTAAGGTGATTAAATTAAGGTAACATTAGCAAAATAACTCACCTGTGGTTGTACGATGGGCACTCGCTGGTGTCGCTGGGTCGTCCAATCCACTTGAGAGGTTGTTTGAGAGTAAAGTAACGAATGAAAACAGTTGTTCCTGATGTTCCTTATAAAGGCGCACAATACAACATTGAGACTCCCTAACTTTCTCCCTTTTTTTAACTCTCTCGATCTCTTTCACTTCAACCATGATAATAATCATCATCATTATTAATAACAGTGCCATCTTGTTAATCAATAAAATCATCAATAATTACCAACATCACTTGTTCATTGGATAGTAATCACACAAATCATCTCGTGATCCCTTGTCCATAGCACTTGTATATCTTTTACCAACTTATCTAATAACAACTGCATCCACTTTCATGATCTTTTAGCCTTTTAATTATGCTCAAGCAGATTGAATATCAACTCGAGTGCTGATATATTTCTTCTTATCCTTTCTAATAATAAAATCTTCATGGACATTGTTCAAAAATTTAAAGATTGTCCAGTTTTGATCATAAATGGCCAGGAGTCACTTGGAGTCGTTTCCTGGGTTTCTCATTAAATTTTGCCATTCAGTTTTCAGTTGATAAATATTCAAATCTATTTTAAGTCAAAATTTCTCCAAATATGGTTCAACTCTTTGAAAAACACCCATTTTAATGTTGCAACTGAGATTCTATCTTTTCTTCAGTCCATATTTTTCAGTCAAGTCCATAGGTTAACCATTCTTTGACAAGTATAATTTATCTCTTTATCTCTGGATTTATCATGAAATTATAAATGAGGAATTAGAGTGAATTAGTTTTGAAAACATTGAAAGATAAGTGTATTGAAAAATAGTTGACTTTTGTTAAGTAACATTAACTGATCGGTTAATTTCCTATTGGTATTGAGTGCAAAACACTTTCATACTATTTACAGTTTCTCTATTTACAGTTAATCAAGTTCATACAAACCTCATGATGTATTAGATAATTATTGATCTTAAAAATTTTAAGACTAATGATTCTTGCAGATTGTTATTAACTAATTCACTGAGGAGTGTTGTTCACTTGATACATATCATAATGATCTAGACAATTATAATACTTGTATCAAAGTTGATTGAAAATAACTAACAATTATGTACTTGATGTATTTCATAGGATTAATTGTGGATTGGTTTTCCTAATCTAAAAATACTGTGAGATCCAAGAAAGATAAGTGAATCTTTAATATTTGATATGCACTAGAAATACACTAAATATAGTTGAAAGATTAACTTTGATTATCGAGATAACTGAACAATCAATCAGGTCAAATATCGAAATAATAAAAATCGAGAAAAGGTTCAATAAAATAACATTTTCTTGGCTAAAACAGCGAAATTATGAAGAGACAATTGAAAGCATTTTCTGGTAAAGAAATGATTTTTATATTTAGGTAAAACATGTGATTAGTTTAAGGCACACAAACTAAACAAGCTAACAGCTTATGTGTTTAACCAGGTGTTTGTCGTTGTAAATTCATTCTCCGAATTTAACCTGAAACTATAATTAATCACTTATTTAGTTACCTTTTTATTTTTGAATTTTGTGCATATTTAACCTTTTACAAATGGAGAGTAAAGCTCAAGCTTCCGTTCACCAGGCTAGGAGACTGTTGAGGCAAGGTTATCCCACGAGCTTCTTTAAATGTCTACCTCAAGTAAGTTACCTTTTTATTTATTCATTTTTTTCATTGATTTGACCTTTTTTAATGTGCATTTACTGTCTAATTATAACTCCAATCGTTAGTGACACTTCCATTCATCCATTGGAACATGTTTGAACTCTATAGTTGAAGTAATTTTGATTCTGATTTTTCTTCTCTCCTATTTTCAATGTCTTAGGTTACCGCCTATGGTCAATGCATATCATCCAAGGAACTGACGGATATTAAACAAAATGACTGTGTTCAACAATTTAATCAACTGAAAAAGTGTTTCTCTCAACAATTGCATCAATTCAAAGCTGTTAAATAATTAATATGTCTATTAGTGATTAAGAAAAAAGATAGAATAAGAGCCACTCTAAATTTTCTAGTATCTCAACATATGATTGCTTTGTATTCACATTTCACCCATTCTCAGAAATAACCTTTCACCACCAATCTGTTTTGGAAATTAAACGAATTTTCACTCTCTAATTAATCATGATGGACTCATCTTCTGATGATGATGTGAATAATCTTTCTCATGATGACTCTGAAGAAGAGGAAACTAGTGCACCCTTTACTGACTACGAAAATCCAAATTATCGTAAATTGTATGCCACTCTTTCGGTTACTACCATGATGGGATCTAAAGTTGAATCGAATGCAGATAATGATACAGATGATGATGAAGAAGTCGAAGCTGATGAAACTACAAGGCTTACCAATGATGGTGAAAGTTTACCTGAAGGATGGGAAAAACATGAAGATGACAATGGTCCTTACTATTGGCATATACCTAGGTTTGTAATCCTTGCTAAATAACAGCTGTACAAAAGAGAGTTGTTTGCTAATTTTTAATCTCAATATTTATTTATTTTTGCAGTGGAACAATTCAAAGGCAAGTGCCTACTAAAACCCTTTCTAAACGAGATTCTATATTTTACTTTGATGATGATGGTTTGGACAAATTAAGGGAACAAGTTTGTAAAGAACATACTTTGGATGAAAATTTTCCTGGAGGTGATGATGTTTTCACTGTCCATTCTTTGGGTTGGATGGAATTTGATGAATCTTCTCTGACTCCAGAGCTTAGTTCTAAAGCTATCAAGCGATGTATTCTTGAACTTACAACCCAAACAGAAAATGCCGTTAGATGTTGGGGTAAAGAAGAGACCGCAAAGCTGACTTTAAAGATAGAAAATGGTTGTCTTAAATTACTTGATCCAATCAGTAGTAAAGTTCTGACTATACAACGGATTTCCAATATTAGAGTTTGGGGTGTTAATGATGTTGATGATTTTGCCTATGTTGCCCGAGATCCTGATAGTGAAAATAGTTTGGGTAAACCTTCAACTCCAACTAATCCTCATGACTCTCCAGTGGTACAGATTCTCAAATGTCATGTATTCCATTGTGAAAGCTTGGGAGAATCTGAAAGTTCAGCCCAAAAAATAGCTAATTTACTAAAAGAGGAAATGATACGAATCAAATCTCAACAAAATCTACCCAAAGATAATGATAAAGGTGAAGTAGGAGAAGAATGCCGAGACTTAGCCATTAGACCAAACCAATTATCAATTGAGGAATACACTGGTTCACCTATGGAATCACCTTATCTAGAATTTCCAACTCCAATTGAGGAACCAAGAAAAACTATTGTAGCTCGTTATTTAGGAAAAACACCGGTTCCAAAGCCTACAGGAGTTGATATTCTCAATGAAGCTATTGATAGAATTGTTTTTGATCTCGATAAAGCTTATCCAGATAGAAAGTCGGCAGCTTTTGGCGAAGAAAAAGAAGGCCGTGGAATAATTTCTCTGGTTCATATCTCACCATCAACTATTACCGTTGAATCAACTGTTGATGGTAAAATATTAGTTGAATGCCGTGTCCGTTATCTTTCATTCCTTGGTATAAGTAAAAATAATGTTGAAAATTGTGGTTTTATCCTGCAAGTTGACGATAATCTTTATGAAGTTCACTGTTTTGAGTGCGAACCCAGTTCTGGTGCATTGTGTAAAACCATTGAAGCTGCTTGTAAATTGAGATTTCAAAAATGCTTAGATGCCCATAAACAAAGATGCAGTCAAGCTATTTTCAGTGGAAATCAACCCAAAACAACTTCTCCAGTATCTTCATTCCGAATGAAACCTTCACAATCGATGGGTGCCATCAAAAACTCTTTAATAAATGCCTTTTCCAAACTGTTAACCAAAGGATAAAACCTAATCATCACAGCACATATTAGAAGCTGGATACCATTTTAAGGACTAGAACAAGATTGTCAAATATAGCCAAATAATCCATCGTTGTATCATCACCTATTCAGCTTGAAAAAATTATCATCCCAAGAACAACTTTCATGATTGACTATTAATTTTTACACTTACAATTTTAAAGTTGATTTCATTTTCTTAATTTAACCTAATTTGCCAAATCACTTTGTCTAACATGTATTTTCATTTATAATTAACTGTGTACTCTTTTTTAAGGCAACTTCAAAGTAACTGCTAAATCATCAACAATAACAGCAAGTCTATTGTTCCAATCATTGTTGTGTTTTCTAAGCTTAACAATATAAACGCTTATCTGTTAAAATTTAATTTATCCTACATGGATCAGTTATTAAAGATACAAAGACCCTTAATCATTGAAAATGACTTGAGTTTTCAAAGGATTACGACCAATTGGCAGTTGATTTCTTGTGATTACCAATTCGTGTCAATTCCGTTTTTTGTCGTATAATGTCTGAAGATCAACGAAGACGTCGACATAAAGATGATGATGAGACTCGCGAAAAGCTGAGAAGGAAATTATCTTTAAACAACAAATCAACTGATAACCAATGCACAATTTGTCTCAACAATATTCGTGATTTATCTTTTGCTGATTGCTGTCTTCATCCATTTTGCCGTTTCTGTATTATTGAATGGTCTAAGCGATCAAATCATTGTCCAGTTTGCCGAACAGTATTTGACAATATATTGACCAATGTTAAATCAGACTCTGAGTATGAAGCCATTCCAATTGAACCGCCACCATTGCCATTGAATACAATTCCATTGATCAATATTGTACGAGATATAATAGTTTCCCAGGATGGTCGAAGTACGCTTATAAGAACAAGAATCAGCAACGATGAAGGAGTCACTGAAATAACCGAAACCAGAGCTGCAAATGAAACAACACCAACATCAACTAATAATGAAGGGACAAGAGTTGAGCGCGGTAAGTCATGAATTGCTGTCTTTTTAGGTTCACGGTTATTTAACATTTACATTTATTACCTTATTACAGATCCTAACCAGCCGGTCACTAACCCAGCGATTCCTAATAACCAGTCAACTACCGAAATTGAAGAGATTGGCCGATTTATGGATGTACTTTTTCACACTTTATTGGCCCCAGAACCATATTCTGCCATTGCTTTAATTGAAGAACCTTCACAGCCACTTGCCCGGCCTAGAGCACAAGGGCCACGTCCATTTTTCCCTCCACCTATGATGATACCACTACCACGTCTTGGACCAAGGCCTTACTTTCCCCATGCCAAACGTGTACCAGGAGAGTTTAATTATCCGAAATTTGAGTGGCCAAAGTCAACAATTGATAACCGAAGAGGTAGAAGTGGAATTTACAGGTTTCCAACTCGAAGCAATCGTGGGTCAACCAATTCATCTACAGCACCAACCAGACCATCATCTCATATTGACTCTACTCCAAGTTCAGAGGACAACCAACAAAATAGTCAAAATCAAGAATCAAATAGCAAAGAGAGATCTCGAAGACGCCGGAAAAAACCTAATAAAGAGGAACCACCTAAAGATTAATCAATAGATCATCCATTTTAAAATTTTCATTTTCCCCCAATTTCTCAAAAATCATCTCTAATTAATTATTTATCCATTTTCAATATTTTTGTGGTTATATTTGAAAGATCAATGATAATCTTAATAATAATTCAGTGACTGGCATTTATTTATATCAAATACTCGGCAACTAAGTATTGTAATAGAGGGCAAAGAGGGCCAATCCTTGTTAAGGATTATATCAAGGGTTAATCATTGTAAATTATCGGGTTTATGTCTTAATTTTGATGACCAGCAAAGTGGTTTACTGTAATCAGTCATGATTTGTCAAGGTAACATAATTTTGACAATGTGAGGTGCATTATTATACTGAATGGGCGAATCTGGATCATGTCTTAGATTTCAACTTTAATGGCTACATTTAACAAGGTTGAAGAGAAATTTTTTGTCAAAATGAGTGTAAATTGTTGTTTTCACGGACTAATGGTTCCTATGTTAGAGTGACTATTGTCGCCCTTAGACACCCATTTTTTTTGTTTCTTAAACTGAAATGTAACTTGAAGAGAAACTCTTAAATTGTTCATTTTTTGATTGTCTTTCTTTTGACAGTCTCACAATTAATCTGGTTGTTTATCTGTATTCATGGAGATGTCAACAAGAAAATCTTAATCCTACAAGAAAAACTGTCAAACAACAATCACAACAGTAAACAAGACAACTTTCAGTGTTGTGATCTGATTTTTCAATTTTCATTTCACATCAACACCTAATTCTGTTTACCCGATTCTGCCAATTCTTAACAACTTTCAATGTTCCCAACTATTAAATACAGATCAAATGGTTAGTTGATTGTTACAAATGATAATCGATTGATGAAAGATTGGGAATGGAGAAGAACATTTTCTCACAATTATAGATGACTGATCTCTTGTTTATGGCAACTTGGATAGCAATTTGATTATTAATATAAATAAATGAATATAACAAGATTACAAGGTGAGAGCCAAAAAAACGAGGAAAAATAATTGAAACAGAAATTGAACAGTTAATGAATGAAACCAGATTAAGGGCAAAAAAGCATCAAAAAAGTGCAACAGAAATGATGAGAATGAGTAAGGTAGTGTTGATGATCGGTAGAGATGGTGAGCATCGGTAAGTTTCAATTGAAAAATTGAAGGTAACCTTGATTAACTGGAAGTGTAAAGAGTGAAGATGAATTCCGAAAAAAAACAGAGTTGAAAGAACAGGAAAACATGTTGTTCATGGTAAGGGTCAGATGAGATTCAAGTACAATCGGAACATGAAACTCATGGATAGAGATGATAAAGAGCTGGATAGAGAAGAGAGAGAAAAAAGGTTTCCTCTTCTTCTTCTCTGTCTTATAAGTCGAGGTCCACTGAGAATGGCCGTTCACTAACTTGACCTGGCTTAGGACCAGATATTACAAAACAAAACCAGTAACATTTTATTCTGGTTCAAGTAAGAGAAGCTTTTTTCTCTTTCTTTTTCATTCCCCTTTCTTCATTTCCCTATCTTTCTCTTTCTCTCTCATCCAATGAGTGACTAGCCATAAGATTGGCCCTGGCAAGGTAAAACCGTCTGCTTTTGCTGTTACCCATTGCTTGCTAATTGTTCAACTTTACCTTTTTTTGTGTCTTGCATTTTTTTCAGTTGACTTTATTGATTTCGTTTGTTTTTTTCCTGATGGTTCTTCATCATGACAATTTATAACTTCTAACAATCGACTGTGTTGATTGTGATTTGTATTAGTTGTGTGACAACAGTTGAAGGTACAAGAAAAGAGAGGAGATAAAAAGAGAAAAGAAAACAACTTTATTTTCTTTTTATTTAGCTTCTCACCAACATTCACCAACAACAAAACCTTCACCATCATTTTTACCTTCTCTACTTTTTTGTTTGTTTCTTACCTTTTATTGAATACTCAAATCATCATGGTTATTACAGATTCTCTCGTAATCTTATCTACATTCTGGTATTATTCAACTCATTACATTAATGTTATCAACTAGTGGACCCTTGATTAATCTTTATACAAGCTTGTAACAAACATATCTGGTTCCATCAACTATTCAAGTAATAAGCCGGTATCGTTTTGGTAACTCATTTCAACTTGTCCTGTTATTGGATCCTCATTTCAAGATTATAAATATTTTTCAACTTTTTTGGTGATTTAGTTTTCCTATTCTATCTCGGTGTCTACTATATCGTCTACTATGATTTTGAACAGATTATCTTCACCGGTGTCAACTTACCTTTTTTTGTTTGACTAATCTATTAGTGTTGTCTCAACTCATAACCCGGTTTTACCTTCTACTCGTCTTTTCTTAAGTTGGAAAAAATCACCATAAGTTATCAATGGAAAGAACTAAAAGAATTGCTGCTTTCATCACATTTTTCATTTGTATTATTGCCCTTGCTCTGTTGACTGGTTCCTTGGCTACCAATAAATGGATTACATCGAAGCCCGAAAGGATCAAGTTAAATAATGTACCAGATCATATTCGTAATCAAAGTGTACAAAATGATGAGAGAAAATTTAGAGGTGAAATCCATTTTGGATTGTTCCATGGAACTAAAATACTCAACTATGGTTTTGGAGACCGAACCAATACTATTTGGAGTGAGTTAATTTTAAACAATTTTACTTGTTAACATGTTTACCCCTAACTTGGTTACGTTCACTCATCGGTTAGATTGTCTATTTAATTGTGATTGATCGCAATTATTTCAATGTTTCCCCTATTCGTCAAAAACAAACCCAACTTGTGGCTATGCACGGGTAAACATTGATAGTTGAAAATAATTTTTATTGAAACTCATTCCATTAATTTCAAAATTATAATTATCTTCACCCAGTGACGGGCGTTATCCATTATAAGTAATGGCAGTGTCATAACGACTGCAAACAGATTAGTTCACAATCTGCAATTTTAAGGTCTTCCATTATTGTCCTGAAAATTTACAAAACCAACTTCCAGCAGCAGCAGGTAACAATCAACATTAAAAAATAATTAGACCAAAAGGAACAAAGAGAAAACTATTTCCATGACTTGAATTGTTTTTCATTTAGAACCCTCATTGAATAAAGAAAAGAACGTCCAGGTTAAACAATCTTAATAAGCTTCTTATTAATTAACTAATCTTTGTTTTATTTCCTCTCTTTACATGCAATGTTCACCATATTTACCTGGTCACAGTTAAAGAAGAGTTGATGAAAAATCCAAGTTTAATGCCTTTCGGATTGTGGTTATTTACAATTCTGTCCGTCGCTATCGCCATTTTATTTGGTATTGTGAGCTTAATATTTTCAATAATCAATACCGTTATAACGCCAATCGAAGTGATCACCGGACTTCGTGGCCTATTCCTTTGGAATGGTTTCGGCGGTAAGTTTAATAAGTTGCCTTCTCTTCCTCTCTTTAATATCAACATCAACTTTTCATCCTCCCTCCTTTATTTCTACCTTTATTGTCTTCCCACTTTACCAACTGAAAAATTCATCCCTTCATTCAGCTTCAAGTGACCTTAGCTAATGATTTCTCTCTTCATTTAACTTCATCCATTTTAATGATGATGTTTAACCAAATGAGTGACTGAATAATGTAAATGCATACCATACCATGTAGGATGTTATATCATTCCGGTTATCATTCCTATTCAAATCTGGTTGTTCACCAAAAGTAGCATCCATAAATCTCTTTCAATGAACTTTTTTTTATACAAATCAAATAATGAAACAATTTTTCCGCTCAGATAAAGCATTGAACTGAAGACAAAAAAAGAGTAAAATGTTTCAATACTTACAACTCATCACTTTATATTTAAAATTTTTAGTAAATTTTCCATTAATTGTTAACCAAGATGATAGGTTATTTAATATTCAACATTTTCATTTGAAAAGATCATGTCAATTCGATAACATTTCATGTTCAATTTCAGGCTCATCAAATATCTATCAATATTCAACATTTTAACACTATTGTTGAAGAATCATTAAATGTTGATAAATTTAGCAATTATCAACTGTTTGAAATGGATATGCAAAAACATTTCATTATCAAGATTACCATGAAATTGATGGAAATTAGAGAAAATGTTAAAGAAAAGCTAAGAGTCTAAATGATTCATCAATGCTTATAATCTATTCAGGTTTACATGATAAACTGAAATAATTTTTCTACTCAATTAGCATTGCATAAGCCAACAGATTTTCCATGTAAATTCATTCTCAATTCATTTGAATATCAAGGTTTGTTAAATTGATTCTTTAGATAACTGTTGATGGGTTGATGCATCCATTGAAATGAAAAAAAAGGAGTGATGAATGGCCATTTAACCGCATCAATTTTCCTTCTGTTGATATGAAAATATCATTTTTGAGATTCTTTTTTCATTGCAAAAGGTTGACTGCTACCTTTTTTGATAATAATAAAGGTTTTAGCAAAATTGTTGGCAAAAAAGCCTTGCAATAAAAAGGCATTTATATTTAGATTACAATGTTCAAAGGAGATGGATTTTGGTGTTCATCATGCAAGGCAAAACAAGTTTTCTATCTATTATGCTCATCTATCCATTTTTGCCCATTTGACAGGGTCAGTTTTGGTTTCATTTATGGTCTACTTGGTCCTACTCTAGACCAGAGACAAATTTTCTGTTCTCACCAAACTTGTACAAATCTGGTTACAATGGTTACCTAACTACTGACAACCTTGTTTATACCTTTTATCTCCTTACCTTGTTGGCTTATTTGTCGTGAGAATCGTTCATCTCTTTTAGCCTCACAGAGAAAGTATTTCATACATTTTTCAAGTTTAACAACAAAAAAGGTCTAAACCTTTCAGACTTATTTGGTAACCTTTCCAATCAATTATTATCAGCACGATATCTCTTTTCAAATATATTACATTCATCCATCATTTTGATTTTTTGTTGCTAAACTGTTGCTTTTTACCTTTGACCAGTTTCCCTGAAGCACCATTATTGACCTTTAAATATTTTCTCATCCCTTTGACCTTATTATGATTCCTATTTTTATCCAATATCCATTTCATTTGCGTTTCTTTTCCTCAAAAACATTGCTCTTCTCAAAGTAAACTCTCATTTTTTGCTATTAGGTTTAATTTAAATTGCAATTTCCTTTAAACAAAAATATGAAAAATCCATAAACTCAGCTGAATAAATAGAAAATTTTCTATTAGTTTCTGTGTAAATTATTGATGAGGAAGTCTGAATAATTTCATTCCGATCTTCCGGTTGTTGATTATAAAAAACAGCTTCTAACAAACTTCCTTTCTATTTTAATGAACCGCTGAAGAAATATTCAATTTTTTTTGCCTCTATTGGATATTATGTTTTAATATTGATTTTCAAGTTAATTTAAGAAACAATTTATCCAACTATTGATTCCACCATTTATTGTTTAGTGATTTTCGGACAGAAACATTGTGTCTTCATAATTGCGATCTTACAGTTGAAGTTGATTTGATCCTCAAATATTTTTCCCATTTGCGTGAATGAAAACAGACATCTGTTTTGACATAACAACTGACGCTGCCACGATTAGAGTCAATTAAGAATAAATTATTTGCTTGAAATTTGATTGTTCACTGTCAAATTGCCCTTAATCAGCTCAATTTCATTTACTGTGACCACCAGAAAAACCGCAACATTGAAAAAGGTCAAGCAATTTGATTACTTTTGATGCTTCTCATTTTCACTTGAATCCTGTGTGTTTTGACCTTATTCAAACTACCTTTAAAGTGTATTATTGTCCAATTATTTTGATAGAAGCTGTTGTTAATCAAGAAGGTCAATCAGTAAATGAGCGATGAGTATCAACTCAAATCAACACAATTACAAATGATCCTTTTTTTGTATTTCATTTCAATTTCATTTACTCAAACCTTTTGCTTACCTTTTTTTGCAGCAATCTGCATCAATAGAGATTTGGTTTTCTGTCATTTCTATTGAAATCGATTGTTGAATTTTTTCACCATTCATTTGAAAACTAGTTGATTATCAGTCAAACAAAATAAACGACGATATAAATCACGGTTGCGTGAATTGAACAAGTAATGCAACAAAAAAAACTGAGCAACACCAATGTCAATCGTTATTTTCAAATGCAGGTTATCAGTGTCTACATTGACACTCAACTAGTCTACTTTAATTGTTAACCATTAACTTGAGTGAAAAGATGAACGAAATAAAACAATAAATCAGCAGATTGAATTGAATTTCTTGGTAAAACCGATTCAAGTTTACCACTAAATCAACCTTCATCCAGAGTAGCAAAAAAAAGGTTAATTAACTGATTCTTTGAACACCATTCGTACCTTTTTTGATTGCTTTTGATCGCATTTCTTGCCAACCCAAAGTCACGCTTTTGTTAACAACTGAAAAAACATAAAATTTGTCACTTTCAATTTTCCAATATTTCATTCATCAACTGATTGTTGGAAAAGCCATTTGAATTTAAATCATTTCAAACCATTGAAAATTGATTATCAAATGAACTAACAAATTTCTCGCCTCTTTACCGATCTACAGATTTGACAATCAAAGTATTTAATTTTGTTTCAATTGATTGCTTCTCCATTCCTTAATTAAATTTTGCTCCTCAATGCAATTCTTAACAAGAAACTGATTTATTTCACCAGCCTTTCTAATTTGATTGCTGAACCTTTTTAGTTAATTGTTTCCTCAACCACATTGACAACACTTTGAAAACTCTTCTTTAGTAACCTTTGATTTTAACTTTGAAACTATGAATGGATTCTGTTGAGGCTATTTATACCAATTGTTGAATTGGCGTTGAAAAGGTTGTATTATGTTGGAATTTGAAAGTTTTAGTTAGTAATTGAAAATTCTGGTTAGTTTCTGGTGTTTATCAGATTGAACACAATCATGTATTCATGTTAAAAAGACGGTAAAAGATTATTTGATGAACACCTTTCACAAGTGAAAACAGTTTACTCAGTAATCACATTTTGATCATCATTAAAAGATCTCAAGATTTGAAACTCTTGATAAATTAACAGTAATACTTGTGATGCGTATTTTTATCTTGAAACTGTCTTGAATCTTGAGCCTTAATACTGAAAGTAAGTTCATTAACTTGATAACTTTACGATTAAATGTTAAACAACTTGACCAACTTTTGCATTAAAAGCCAGAAAATTGAAAACTTTTCTTAGAATGACATCAATCAATGGAAGCGCCAACTTGAGGCAATTTCATGATTTATTGATTGCATTACAATTATTGAGGTGTTGATGTTGATCAACCACCAATTTGTCCAACAATGTTTCAATAAGGTTTTGTAATTTAATAATTTTCACAGTTCGCTGTGGTTTTCAACATTTTAATTGTTACTTCTCTCACAATATTCAATAATCTTTACCCTGTAATTAGATTTTCAAGTGTTTCCTCAATCATTGAAACAACTGACATAAATTTAACTCCTTTTTGTAGCTTTTAAAGTGATTTGCCAAAAACTTTTGTAATAATTATCATAATTATCAGTTTTTACTCTGTTGATTCCAATTGTAAAAAAATTCCTGTTGAAAGGGTTTGTTAATCAGCAAGCTTGACAGCTGTTCATCTCAACTTGCTTTTCATCATTGAGTATTTAACTTGTTAAAGTTGGTTATAAACATGAGCATCAAACCAGCATTTTCAAGTAGATACTGAAATTAAAATTTAAATTGCATTAGCTGCTCTTCAATTCAATTAGCAATACAATCAAATAAACAGTTTAACAGTTGAAATTGTTCTTACCAGAAGAAAACTTTCGGAATCTAATTTATAAATTCCGCCTGTACTGAACCCGATTCTAGTCAAATTGAGTCGTTCACAAGTCATCAATAGCTGTAATTATAAGAAAGTAAAGTTATAAGTTCAATGGATGCTGATGATATCGACCATTACCTTGAGTTTGTATTTAAATTGACATCGAATTCGCCTTGCAATTCGATAGTTGAGTGCTCTACATGATAAGATCTTCGTGGAAAGAAAATAAATTAATGTAGATCATTTGCAATTTACGATGCAATTACAATTAGTAATCTTTTGATGGCAATTTTTAACTTACCATGTTAGCAGAAAGAGCTCCTACTGTATTGAGTGTAACAATGGAGGTCATATTCATGCATCCAACTGCTAGAATCACATAATCAGTAAGGTTACTTCCAGTTCCTATGAAAATGCTGACAAACAGGGCAAAGTTGCCTGTACAAGAGACGACAAATATTCCATATCCAGTAACCATTCCCATTTCAACTACGTGTTGATGGACCAAATTGTAGATGCGATTTTGTTGAGTCAAATATTTACTTATTTGCGCTTCTGAACAGCCCTGATCAAGTATTGATTCACCATAGGAATAAAGCGATTTCAGTGAGTGAATGACAAAAACAACGATCAGTGTGTTATGAATAAATGACCAGACTGTTGCATATGCACCATAAATAAAAACGATTGCTGTAATTAACGTCCACAAACCAGTAATAATTGCATTAAATAAACTTTCTTGGTTAACTGGATTGGTCAAGTAGATCAATAATAACCAAACTGGAATGGCAATGCTAACTGCGGGTGAATCAATTTTGTAGAATTGACCAAATAAATAGATGAATTTTCGTATCTGAGTACAATCATGTTGACTCAACATGAGCTCGTCATATTCAAATTGCGTTTCTCGTAGCTTGTGGTAAACCCTCAATATTTTGTATCTATTTAACCTTTCCTTTTCAAAGCCAACGTGCTTTACACCAGATGAAAGCAAAAATATCATGGTTAAAAGCATGTTTTGAATATCATGACCAGGCAAACCAAAAAATATGTCACCCAATAGTATTCCAATGAACTTGTTGGAAATGAAAGTAGTGAGAAATGTCTTCAAAGTGATTACCAATCCAACCAAAGCTAATATCCAATTGACAAATATTTTCCTTCTAGTTACTGAACTTTTCTGTTGATAACCACGAAGTGTACATAACCAACGATTACCCGAGTCCTCCAACTCGTCGAGTAGTTCAACCGCTAGTTTTACTTTTGATTTACGCGTTAACCACAATTCAATTGACTTGAAACCAAATGACTTACAAAGGCTATTTGAATCCCTGTCTAGATTGTCTGACTCCATATCCAAATAGGACATCAAAAACAAACGCATTGAACAACAATTGCATGAAAATTTAAATAACATTTCCCTGAAATTCATCATTTATTGGCAAATGTCTAAAAAATATAAAGATATCGAATAGATCTCGAGATAAACTTGAATGATTGATTAACTCGGAAGAGCAATAAATTGATTTATTTTGCTAAACATTGAAATATTGAAAACATAAATCTTGCCTTATGATGTAAATACTAGCACAATGTAGCTGCTTCTTTACAAAAATCAATTGACATAATTTTAAAATCGATGTCTTATTACAATGTTGAACAAATAATCCTTGATCAAGTCTGGCTGATAAAGTTTACTGAACACATTCGTCGATTTAATATCCAATGTAATTGTACTTGTAATTGTTCATTTTAAATCAATATGAATGTAATTTGTAATCGTAAAAGCTTTGCTGCAATTTAACAGAAACTTGAAGACAATTAAAGTCTTACAATGAAACTGTTTTTCTACCATTATTAATAATTCATAATTCAATTTAGCCTTTAAATTTGCCAAATTGATCTGATAATTTGTTGAAAAAAAAGTACAAAAATATTACCAATTCTGATTATTTTCACATTTTCTCATTACTCTTCAATCATTGTTGAATTTATTAAGGATTGTCTTGATTATCATGATTAACACTATTATCGTTATTATTGTACTTTTATAAATACACTAATAATAAATCCTAACCAAACCTATCGTTGAATCTATCACAACCTTACCTTATTTTGTTGATTGTTTGCCAAACCTTCCCTTTATCCATCCATCTCTATGTTATTTAATTGTCCAATCAATCTGAATGAACCATATCAATTATACTCAACAATCTTGGAGAGGTTCAATTGTTGATTAAGCTTGTACAAATTTTCAGTTCTAATGTAATCCAATTCAGCAATTTTCCCGAATCAACCGTTATTTCAGTTTAAACATTTTCTCAATCTTTTTTTCCTAAATTTCTGTTTTAATTGTTGTCAAGTTATCAACCTTATGAATATGGACTTGTAAATTTGAATATTTTTATGTTGGTTCATAAGTCAACTTGTGTTGGAAGGTTGTTAACCTGAAATGTTATTTACTTGTAACTTAATTAATCAAGAGTCCCTTTTTTTCAGGATAACCCATTAATTATTTATACAATAGCACTAGATTAACAAGTTAACTTCTCATTAATCACCTATTAACGTATCTTAATTTAATCATTTATTCTGAAAATTTTGTCCGCTCTTTCCATTGTTTCAAATCGTTATTTTTGACTCTTCGTTAACAATGAATCTAATTAAAAGCAAATATGCATATTCTCATAGATGATTCCATTAATTATGCAAATAATTCTCATATTGAATTGTTGATTTTCACCTTATTAATAGTTGATTGTTTTGTGCTCAAGTTGTCAATTTAATCAGATCAAGTAATGTTCAAGTCAACTGGTTTTCATTGATTTTACATTTACAAATGTAAATGTCCTTTGCTGTCAGTCTTTTGAAGTTTGATTGTTTCATCTTTAAGTTGTCGTCTTTAATATTTGATGAGCTTGTGCTAATGCTGATATGAATTAGTAATTTGTCAATTGAGTTGAAAGCTCCAGAAAATGGTTAATTAACAGTGAATACTGATAAGGTTTGGATAATCAAATTGAGTTAAAATGGTTTAAAAAAAAGATGATCAAAACTTGACGCTGATTGAGAAGCAATCGCGCTTGAAGTGTTTGATACCTCTGCATAGTTGATTTATTATGATCACCATTCAATTTTATCAATCAAGCAAGGCTCAGTTAATCGTTGAATAGATGAAAAGTGCAAAAGACTAAGAGTTTAATATAATCAGTTAGATTGATTGGTCAAGTGGTCATCGCCTGATTGTTTTGACTGAATCAAAAATCTCATTTGATGAGATGCCAGGGATTAGGAAACGGGAAACAATTGCTTTAATCTTATTCTGATTATGGTTAAGTGACAATAGTTGATGTTGATCTGATGCTAAATCTATTGGAAATTTTGTATTTGATATCAAAAATCTAATCTTATTCTCTTTTTTCCCTTTAGTTCTTTTTTCCGGTTCTGCATGTTTAAGCTGGTTCCTTCAATTCAAAAACAAATTGAGTCGAAATGTTCTTACCCAGGAAGAGATAAACGATGGTTGGAGCTCTGAGAATCGATCAAAATTGGGTTACAGTTATTATCTGGTTCTCTGTGCCATGGGATTATTTTTCCTCAACAAGTTTATCGTTTTTATCGCAGTAAAAAGGCCGCTTTTCCGTGGTAAAACCAGACTATCGAATGACAAGAACCCTGAAGGAGTCATTATGCTTTATTGAAATTACCCGTCAAAATGAATATTTGGATGGAAACAGAATCTGAATGGAGCAAAATACAAAATTAAATAACCACTAAATCCAAATGGACTGATTCCAATGGATTAACGTGTTAATAAGATTACTTTAATACATTTATTCAAGCTTTAAATACCAATTGAATTGGTACCAATAGTTGAAGGAAATGAATCTCATTTGAATAATTGATTGAAATTAATCGTTATTCTCTTAATTCTACAATTTTTGGACAATTCCATTTACCCTAAAGATTGGACCATTTTTTACTCAAGAAGGATCATCATTTATCATTTCATCGATTAATTGTTATTTCCAAATTGATATTTCAATCAATAGGGAAATGCAAGAATCTCATCAGTCTCTTTCATACACAATTGACTTCATTTTCATCGTTTCGCACCAATTTAGTTGCCAAATTTTTTCGTAAATCATGTTGTTTATCATGACTTTTCAGCTGTAATCAAAATGTAATTAATTTTTCTTTACGATCATGAAAATAAAAAGGCTTAAACTCACTGCTAAGCCATAATTATCTTCAAGAAAATCAATTTAGTCAATTACAATGTTTACCTGATCAATAATTAACTTTATGATTCTGTATTGAATGAATCAAATCTATAAAAATGAGTAAATTTTACAAAGTTATTCTCGATTCATTTTGATACTTTATTTAAATAAAGACGAATTAAACTTGAATCTCTTTGAAATTTGTAAACCATTTTTGTTTCAATTTGAAATGAAAACAAAAAATTGAACTAAAGAGACAATTAAGCAAATCAATTTGCCAATCAACTACAGTTTCTTTTGTTGAATAAATATAATTATAATAATAATAGTAAAAAGATTGAGGTTTTGTTTGGAAAAAAAATTGCAAAGGTTTTGTAAATAATCAGAATTGTAGGTTGACTACAAAATTTTCAAAAAGGGATTTTGTTTGGATATTAATTTTTGATTTTCTGGAAAACATCATCGATTGGAAGCTTTTTTCATCTCATTGAAGTTAAGAAAATTATGGTTTCTCTGGTTTCTCTCATTGTTTGCATAAATGCTACTTTATCATGATCACATTGCACTGAAATTCCAATGAAAAATGAATCCAATCGTTAACATGGAAGATGGCTTTTGGCTTTTAGTCCTTGTCCACTTTAATTCCTGTTCATTTGATTCGTTGCAACAGCCAACAAGTAAATAAGTTAAAGAAAGATTCCTTTCTGTGCGTAAATCCTTTCTCGAGAATATCTTTCAATGGTAATTAATAATATAATTAATGGTAATGAATAAGTATCAATGGAAAGTGTATTTTTAAAGGTTGATAGGAAAGTTTTGGTTTGGCTCTGTAAAAGTTCATTTTTGATATGAAAAAGGAAATCTATTTCATCTAAGATTAGGAAGAAACTGAGCTGGAAGATGAAAGGAATCGGAAATTTTCTTCTTTGTTCCAACGAGTAAAAAGAAATTAAGATTTTGTAATTAGTGAGCAACAATGATGATGAAGTTGATGGAATGAGGAAAAAACAATCGAATAGATGGTTACAATTGATGTATTTTTGATTTTGTGTATTGAGATGGAATTTCGTTGAGTTTTTTTAATGAACATTGAATTTTGATCTTCATCCTTTACATAGTCCAAATGAATCCGAAAGGCTTAAATGACGGCCATTTCAAAAGGTGATAGTAAATGTAATAAATAGTTGCTATTAAACCAGATCACCAGAAGTAAATGCACGTAGAGATCATAATGAAACATCTGCTTAATTTTAATGATTACTCTTAGGCTTTACCAATCTTGTGCTGATTAACACTGAGTGCACTTATTGCAGTGGTTAATGATCGAAGATGGCGTTTATTGATTATCCCACAATTTATAAGATCATCTTCTCTCAATGACATCATATCCCAGAGACTTTTGAAACCATTATCTAAAAGTTTAGTCTCATACATTGGTAACCCTAAAGATAAAAGCCAATTATGTATATTCTCATAATTTGCCAAATCAGTTCCAGGTACGTTACATGAATCTGCTAAAAAATCATTAGGAATCTGTAAGAAAGGGCAAAAAAGAAGAGATTAGTTTCAAATTATTGAATAAAATGATTGACGCCGTTGTAATTGATTATGAATAGGCATCAATTTTAAAAGAAAAAATTAGAAAAAATATTTTCTTTTTCTATTGATGGATAATAATAAAATTAATAGACAAAAGTACGTACTCCTTGTCTTCCTGCTTTGTTTAAAAGTGAACATAGTCTAATGTAATCCAATGTTTCCGCAATATCATAAATATCCGTTTCAAGTTCTTCCGCATAGCGTTGAACCAGAGCAGGGGGTATACCGCAGAAACCAGACTAAATAAAGATAAAAAAGAAGGTTATTAGATTAGTTATAGTCAATCAAAATTATTAATGTAATTGATTGAAAATTGATCAACAGAAAAATGACGAAGAGCGTGAAAATGGTTTAAAAATGGTTTACACTTTTCTGTAGCCATCAATAGCAATCGTAAACTTACAGCATCTGAATAGGGTTCAGTGGTTAGATCAATAGTTTCTTCAGTCAACATGTTTGATAGAGTATCTAAAAGAGCTGTCGATAAAGGTCTAGAGGTAACACCTAAACGACGATCTTCAAATGATATAGTTGAAATGGCTTTACGATCAGATGGGTTGAGCAATTTTTTTAATCTTTTCTTGGTAAAATGTCCACCATGGACATTTGTTTCTTCCAGATTGGCATTCTCATTGTACTTGAGGTCAAAAACGCTTTTTGAACTTGATAACATTTTGTTTGATGAAATATCACCATAATGAGAGGTTCGAGTTTCATAGCCATGTTCAAGTTTTTTAACCAAAGCATTTGTATCCAGCGATTTACGATGGTCAAATGAACTAAATCTACATTTTGAATAAAGATCATCGTCCAAAATATCATTACCCGATGCAGCTCGTTTAATATTATCACTCGTCTCGGAGGAACGACGATCTCTCTTCTTACGTAGTCGTAAGGCACTACTAGGGTTACCATCATTAGAAGGGACTGCAATGGTTGTAGCATAATTTTTAACCTCTTTTAATGGTCCTGATGAAGTGTTACATTTAACGCTTTCATCAAAATTATTTGGCTCTTGACTAGATGAGGATTGCTTTTCTTTTCCATTGGAAGATGTATTTAAAACAAAGGACAACGTTTTCTGGAAACTCTCAAAGGCTGGAGTTGTTGGTGCTGATTGTGCCATGGGTCGATCAGCATCTACCGACATGGAAGCCAAATTGGTTTCCAATCTGTTGATTTCAATTGCTTTAGATTGTGTCTGGTTATCGGGTATAGAGTGAGCAAGTTTACGAACAATTGATGCAATGGAAAGGATTGTTTGCTGATGATCAGGACAAGTAATTCCAACTATTTCAAGTATAGATGGATCTGTTATGTTCATCAGTGAACCAAGCGAAGAGAATCCTTTTTCTCGCAATTTAGTCAGATAATCATATCCATCCAAACCAATCAGTTTAAATAATCCTTTTAAGCTATTATCAAGATAAATGTTAACAGATGAAAGTAAATTGCGAATAATGTCTTCATAATGATTGGATAAAAATGCAGATGATGAGCTAAAATTGTTGATTGTGGTCGTTGAAGATGCAGATGATCCAGTGGTGAGGGAAACACCTTCAGAGACGTCAAGAGTATTATTAACATTTGAACCTTTATCTCCTTCAATAGCACCGTTTGAAGAGGTTAACGTCGTGGAAGAGGCCGAACAGAATGAAGAATATGTGGGTCGCATTCCATTGCTCAAACTTGAGATTTCCTCGACATTGATGAACTTAAAATGTCCAATCTTTCCATTGGCCATTCCAATCCAGGTTCCACTGTCATTTTTGGCAATGATATTAACCAAATCACCTTTCTAAGGGTAAGAAGAATGGGGAAAAATATAAATTATTATGTTTAGTTAATCTCAGATGACTCAGAATGGTTAAAGGATAAAAAGAGAAAGAAAAGATGAGATTGAAAAGATTAGAATCGTAAGCTAAATCTGGATTAAAGATGAGTTTATTGGGAATTTAATTACTAATGGAACAACTTTTTCCCTTTCAAAACTCAACTCTCCTAATTTATGCAATTCAAACCTGCAGGGTAATCAATTTATAGCAAAAATTAGGCTATCGATTGAATAAATTAAACAATTTTCAATGAATGAAAAAGATTAATTGTTGTTAAACTATGTTTCTATTGGGAAAAGAAGATGGATAAAGAAGAGAGTGAAATAGAATCTCTTTCAGGTCATATTTATCTACTCAGAGGAGAAGGTAGGAAAATGAACTTTTACTTTTTTGTCCGCTCAACGTTGAATGTTGTTATTGTGATAGAAATGAAATCTTGAATGCCGCTAAATTAAGCCTCAACTATACCTAAATAGCTACACAAGTAAAAAGTAAACAAACTGGAAAACATGTTTTTCTTTAAAAATGAAAATAAAAACAGGAAAAGCAAGAAGAGTGAGATTCGGAGAAAAGGAAACCATGATAATAATAGCAACTTACCTTGAAAACAAGAGCATCCTTATCATAAGGACAGGGAGTACAATCAGCGAGAGCAATACCTTGTCCGATGAATGGTCCTTTGAAAACGGAATATTCATTGGAGAAATCGTTTACGGTGCAAATTGAGCTTCGATTGCTATCAGTTGAAAAGGAACTTGTTTTGACACCTGAAAAGGTAAAGATGAAGCAAAAATGAAAAAGCAAAAGGTATTAGAATAAACGGGAAAAGATTAAAGATTCATCAAAAGTTGATTGTTGTAGTTGAATCTAAAATTGGTGTAAACTGATTAGATTCAATGATAATAATAATAGTAAATATAATAAGCAAAAGAAAAGGCATTTCAAAATGATGAGAATAGGCAAGAAAAAGGTGAGATTATAGCTGAATTGATGGATGATTCAGATAAAGATTTTGATGATGGGTGAAAAGGTAAAAGTGAAAAAATGATTACTGATTGTCTATTCCTAGTAAATGTTACAATAAGTGTTTCAACAAATGAAATTGAAATCTTATTCTGGAAAGATTATAATTTAGAGTTGATAGTTATTTTAAAATGAAAAAGGATTCACAATTAGATTTATAATTAGCAAGAAAATATGAGCTTCGTTAATGATGAAAGTTAACCAATGATTAAATAACAAGGGATAATTGTGATTCTTGTTTTGATTGGAAATGAATGTTGTTGATTGAAATGGAAAACAATTTAAACGTTTGAGGTTGTTTACCTTTCCTTTAGAAATCAATTTTATCAATCAAAATATGATGCTTAATGAGCGCTTATTACAGGTTAACTGGGCTTTGCAAATTTTTTGAGGAACCAAATGCACTTTAAACAGTGAGGTTTTGTTTACCTTTTTTTGCTCAATTTTATCTCATTTGCTGATCATCTTCTTATCTTCTTGAAACCGTAGAGGGAGAAGCGTTGGCGGCAGAAGCTTCAATCAATCTTGCAAGAAAATCTGACCTGAGTTTTCAACGCAAATCAAACTTGATTACCAATTATAAAAGGCAAGTTTTGGTAAAGATAAAAATGAATATCTGAGTTGTCATATAAGAAGGGAAAAAAGATGAGATGAGAAGCTAATGTAAAGTATTGAGAAGAGAAAAGGACAGGAAATGGTCAACATTTCCGCATCAAAATTGAATACATTCATCGTGGGTTTCATTGAAAGGGTTGGGTCATGGAAATTGGTAAAATAATTTGAAATCTTTTCTCTCGAAATTAGCTATTCTTGAAACAAGAGCAAGGTTAGAGGTTAATGGAGCTAAATGTAAATTTACAATCGAGTAGAGTTGAAATTTCATGCAATCAAGACGGAAGATGAATGAATTTGATGAAAATACAAGTCACTTTTTTGCGTGTCTTCAACGTTTACTTTTACTCATAATTTCATCTCAATCATCTACTCATTTAGAGATGGAAAAAAAGAGATGAAATTAAAATTCATTTATCACATGAATATTTAAGTTTAGTGCAAAAAAAAGTGAAACACTTTTCATCAATGAGATGCTTTGATTTGACAAATTCATAAATTTGGAGGAGGAGGAGGGAAATGAGATGAAACATTTTGAATCATTAGTAAAATGAGAGCAAAGGATTATCAATCAAGACGTTGTGCCTTTAAGAAATGTAACAAAAAATTGAGCATTCTGGGTTGATATTTTTCTTCTTTATATATTCATCTAATAATATTTAAGACGTTAATATTATTTAGAAAAATGAGAGAAAAAAATAAATTTTGTTTCACTAATGACAATCTTTTAACAGCTATTCATCCAATCCGTCAATCTTGTTTTTCAACTTGATTTGTATTAGCTTCTTGGATACTATTTCAGTAATCATCTCAGCTTTTAAATTTGTAATATTTAGGTCCGCCAAGATTGGGTTTACATTAAGTTACAACAAATTTAACAACATAAACAAAGCTTATAACAATCAACTTTAAAACCGAATCAACAACAAAAACAAAAAATTCAACAGCAATCAGACAACTTGCTGGCCGTTTGATCCCATTGATGGACCCAGTTCATCTTTCGTTTGAAACAGTAACACTAATAATCATGACAAGTGTATGATATTAATGAAAACAAATCATAATAATGATTATAATAAATAATAGTAATCATAATTAATTACTAATGAAAGGGAAAAAAGAACAAGAAAGGAACGATAATTTGTACCTGAATCACCCAGACGCCCATCATTATCATTTAAAGTATCAATTACTCGATGGAAGATGATTTACAAGAAATATTTAAAACATCTTTACTTCATTATTCCCTTAACCTTAAAGTTTAAATCTGACCAAAAGGGATATCAGGGAAAAAAAAGAAACTGATAACCCAATTCATGTTCAAGGTTTCTCTGTCTGAGCTTTGAAATGCCTCTTTTTTGGTGAAATTTCATCAAATTTTAAATTTTTCATCATCTATTTTTTATACCAATTCATCAACTGTCACCTTCGATTTGTGATTTTTTTGCTTCAAATTTCTAACATTAGCTATAAAATATTCATGATCATTTCCACGATAAACATTTTATAGCTAAACTATTCATTTTACTCGATTCAGAGGCTGGATTTTGTTTAGAAAAGGCAACAATCTTTAAAAATATTGTTGGTCTATTGTGAACTTACTGGAACCACAGCCTGATTCACTGGTTGGAAGACTTTCGTCGGAAGCATAACGCCTCAGTCTTGAAACTGTTGTTGACTGTAATGTTTCACAAGTTAAAGTTGATCTAGAATCAGATTCACAATTGGCTTTTAAATTGCTTGATGTTCGGGCTGAAGGAAGAACGGATTTACATGTGGTGGATGATGAACGTTTATCACTTGATTCCAAAGAGTTTGTATTGAATGATGAAAACCGCCTTTTTACATCTCTGTAAAGATCTTTGGTCTTTGAAACTAAATTTTCGGAATTGATGTAGTCATGTCCTCTAGAACCATGGCGAATTTGACTTTGAGATCTCTGATGTTGGAATTGGAAAATTTTTGCACAAGAAAAAAGAGAGTACAATGAGATTAGGGTTGATATGAAATGGAGAAAAATAAGAGAATCGAATTGGTACTTACGGCAAACCGACGTATTTTGTTTATTACTGTATTTGACTTGGCACGTTTCTCAGTATGCCTTTCATTGGCACCATTGGGTGAGGATGCAGTGGAAGATGATGAGGAACAATTGTTTAACAAAGATTCATAGTCATTTGAACAACCTGAGAAATGGTAGTCAGATATGGCTGCTGAACTCATGTTTAAAGGGTAAACAATATGCGAAGCAAAGATTATTGGTAAATGAAGCCTGCGGGGATAATTTTTCCGTTTTTAAACAGCTTAAGGAAGACGTTCGATTGATAAGCAGATACCAGACAGGATCAGATGGTTGACAAATGGAGAATATGGCAAAAATATTGGTTTAAAATCAGATATGGAATCCAAAGTCGCAATATCTCGGATACTTGATGGTTGACCTGTGTTGACAAAATAGTCAACACAATATAACGTTAACCATGTCAGTATTGATTTTGGTCACTTTAGTCAATTCCCCAGGTAATAGTTTGATTTGATAGAAGGTTGAAGCTAAAGCTGAAATTAACAATCGATTCCTGGAGCTTCACAGTGATAAACATTTACACATAACCAAAGGAATAATTAGTATTACATATTGTAAAAAGCTATCCATCAATGGAAACAAAATTTGTATAAATCTTTAGTCCAATTAATCCATCATAAACCAGGTTTGGAACGGTTGACAATAAGTGAAATTGCTTCAAGTAGATGATTTGTTTCAAATAAATTTTTGGGTATTCTTGAAAACAGAACACATTTCAGAAGAGACAAATGGTTTCAACTCATGTAAATAAATCCAATGGATGACAATTTTACAGAAACAAAAGAAATTCGTTAAACCATTAACATGACGACTATGGAGAAAAGGAGAAAATTTATCTTCGATGGAGAACAGGAAAACTGGTTCAATAGTTGAAAACAGAGAAAATTTGATAAGTAAACAAGTGCTGTTGTTGTTGTTGTTAAAGTTGGACAGATGAGTGGAAGAATTGGTTAAATGAAGATATGGATCGGTCAATGATGTAAAATAAGATGATGTTAATGATGATTGTAAGAATTAACACTCCAACAAGAATAAAAAAAATGTAATGAAGAAGGATAAAAAGTAAAAACAAGTCAACTCGATTTTGATTGCCAGTTCTATTGAACCATTATACAAGCCCGATGTGTCTTCATAAGCCGAGCAGGAGCAGGAGCAAACCAGAAGAAGAGGAAGCTGATCAGGCTGAAGATGAGGATGATGGTGATGGTGAAGATGACGATGATCAGGATGATGATAATGGAAAGAGGAATGATTTTTACGATGAAGATGAAGTAGGAGGAGGAGGAGGAGGTGGGAAAAATGCTAAAGAGAGTGGTTCAAGTGAATGGTAACAGTCAACACTAAAGATAGAAAGAGAAATGAGAAAGAAATGAGTAAACAGAGCAACTGAGCAGGTTTACCCAAAAAGAGAGGGAAATTTGATTTTCTTAAACAGTCAATGATACAGATTATGATTATTCATTGATTTAATGGATTAGGCTTTGCACACCTTCATTAATTCAACCTGCGTCAGCATCATTTTTCAAAATCCAGTCTAAACTATTGAAAATTTGAGCTTAAATTTGACTTCAGGCAGATATTACAAATAATACATGAATCAATTAATTATTTTGTTTTTTTCCTTTTCTCCTAAATTTCAATCAATGATATTTATACTCTTATTTATTTTCCAATTTCACCATTAATTGTAAATTTAGTAGGTTAATAATCATCATTCCCAATGATTAGAAATGCTTCAGTCAAATTACTCTAAATCTCTAAATTCATTTCAAATCCATTTTACATTCACTTTACATTCAAGGTAAGCCAAATTTTCGTCTTTTATGTATTCTGTCGATCAGTTTTTTTCTGGTCACTTTTTTAATTATCATTAATATGTACAATTTGAATCGTAATCAGACAACATTAAACTGTAATTGATAGCCTTGATACCAGAAATTAGTGATTATCAAAAAGGTCAAATCATCATTGAGATCATAAGCATCATTTTAGGATCTTTTCAATTGACCTTTTCGGTGTTATTTTGACTCGACTTTTCATGTAACTTTCACTCGGCTTTAATCCATGAATCCTGAGACTGTTTGATGACAACAATTCAATTCTTACTCTCATCCGAATTGGAATACAGATAATATTCATTGAAATTTACTTACCTCAATAATAAACTGATAATGTTTCCACTTCACCTCGACTTTTCAAGTGATTCAGTTAAAGGTGTACAACACTAATTACTATTATCGGTCGACAAGTTTTCTGTTGAATAATTGAAAGGCTGAAATAATACAACAGCTAATGAGTTGATTCTTAATAACAGGGAAAAATGGAAAGATCAAGTTGATTAACAAATAGTGAACAATTAAATTGCTTTTTTTGACAAAATAACATTCAATATGTGATTATTGTACAGTTGAATAGGAAGGTGAGAGTTTTATGAAACATTTACTTTCTCTGTTTCCAATTGGTTTTTAAAAGGTTTGTTGGTAATAAACTTGTCCAAATTGGGACAATTATAAGTACACCGGATTTGCACAATTAAAGTTGATTGTTTGGTTAACTTTACAGATTAGTATTTAACTGATCCGTTGAAATGTTGATGGGAAACCAACAAAAAAAAGGTGAAATTTTAACAAACACTTATTAATATTAATATTTGTAAATACATAAAGTCTGGCTAAAGTTTAATGTGAAAGTGAAATATTCATTGTTTATTGTGACTTGTGCTTGTTATAATTGAGTGTCAATTGGGTTGATAATGATGATCAGTTGATGTTTAATATCAGATCAAATCATTGTCAACTCTATTGGTCTCAAGCTTTTTACAAGCAACCCTTGATTGACTTGAAAACACAATGTTTAAGTGAACAATCAAGTGGTTCTATTTACTCAGGCAAATAGGAAGAAGATATGAGAAAATCTGTCTATTTGGTTAATTGTTGAAATTTAATTAACCAGATTTTATGGCAACAGACTTTCCTTAATGTAAATTGAATTTGGCTCTCTGGGAAAATGGCGCTTAAACGGTGTGACTCAACCCATTGTTTACCAGATTTTGTCTTACCATTTTGTAATTTGTTGAGATCCAATTCTGCTTTACTTTTTAGTGTCTAATTAGTTGAGTTTTTTTTGTATTTTACTTGCTTTATCAAGTCCTAAATCAACACTTGTGTGAAACAGCTGATTATTAGGTGATCATAGGATCACAAATCAAGTTAAGACAATCTCAAGGGTGCCTTTTTTTCACCAATTAACAAAATCATTGAACAGAAAAATGATGCAGCCTAATCGAGCAACGTTGAGTTTCCTACTTGGAAGAGGCCAACAACAGCAAAGAAGGAAGGAAAGGTAAGATTTTTTAATTGTAAACTGTTAACTAAATTAACTTGACTCACTGTATTAGATTGTCTTCTTTTGTCTCTCAATCTTTTTCCCTTCTCACCTCTTCCAATCAGTCCGCTTGATTAACTAAACTCTGGGTGTCTTTTTGTTTTTTTTTCAGGCCCAATCTAACTCACTGAATACCTGGCTGCCGAGATTTTATCCAAAGTCAATATACTTCAATTGAGGGAAGCTGGTTTAATCAGTTTAATTTGATTTATCTCACCTTCCATGAATGGAAAGGAATCGTCTGCTTCCAAGGAAAAATATAAAACATTTACAGGAGTTGAAATTGGCTAATGATTAAGATGTTAAGTCTATCATTAATGTTGATACAGCGATTGATTTATTACTAATGATGGACATAAACGTGATTTTAATTGTTCGCTCCACTCTACCTTGATTATCGAATGAACTGTAATGCAACTTGACAGGAACATCATTATCATCGCCATGCTCATCAATAGTTTAACAAGATGATACATTAAAAGTCAACCTAAAGATCGGAAGTGATGGTGACGATAGTTAAGCCTTCATGCCAAATCGAGTGATGTTCATCGTTAATATTGATAACTTAATATTTTCAATAAGCGTGCATTTGGTTGGGATAATTTTGCCCCTAGGGTAGCGATTATAACAAAGAAATGATGATTGGTTAAAAATATTTCAGCTTGCCTGTTAATCGAAAGAGTTAAATCAAAAATCAGCAACCACACCTTGTTATACTTTCCAATTGTGACCAGATAATGGAAAAGTGTATGATAGAGATTCAAAAAAACGAATCAAACCAAATGGTTAGACTGAATTGGTTTGCAGACGAACGGTAATCAAGCTGATTATATTTCGATGAAAACAGATAATTTCTTGGATAATGTTTAAATTGGCGCTTGAAGGGGGCGAAATAATATTTAATGATTCCTCCATGATTAGTGTAATTTTTGAAAAAAAAGTTAACCAATTTTCAAAAAGCCTCACTACTTAATTTTTCTTTCTTTCATTTCAATTTTCTGGGTTAGAGAATCCAAAATCAGCCCGATTCTTGCCCTAGAATGCCAATTAAATATCTTTTCTCTTTCTTTTCCATCCATTTAATGATAGTTTATGTCAAACTAATGTTACTCTTCATCATCAACATCATCATGAAATACATTTAAACATCATTTCAATCATGTTTCAATGAAAAAAGGGCAAAATTAATCATTCACATAACCATACAATTTTTGTTAAATAAAAAAGTAAATGTTTTATTGATCAATTTCTTTACTCTTTCCTCACCTTAAAATAACTCAAATAATCATGATATCACAACAAACATGAGCAACAACAAAGCAATCAAGGGAAAATCAATGGAGCGCAAACAATCAAGAAAATCTATCACCAATGGATGAAATGAAATCACCAAAAAAACTGATGAAATAATGCAAGCTGTTAAAAAGCAAAATAAAGTCAATTGGTTATAAAGTAATTGTTAATACATTTGGCCATCTTGTAATTATCCAGTCAATTCTTTGCCGACATTGCTGGTCAATAAATTAACAACGAAGTATAAAACAAAGGTTTGACCAGTAAATTGAGTTGTAAACAATAAATTAAATGATTGGACAGGTAATGAGGTAAATTTTGCCGGCAATGAAAATGGTGAAAGTAAATTGTTTAACACAATTTGGAGTAGCAGTTTGTCCATAGTAATAGTTGATTGAAAAAAACAAGGAGAAAGGCGTAAGTTATCAGGTTAATCAATGATAATCATATTGAACTTTATGATTGGGTTTACTTGAAAGTTGCATTTTAATGACATTTAATTAGTGAAAACAAAAGCAACAAATAATCAGTAAACATCATTAATGGTAATATCAATTAATATTGGTAAACAGTTTACCATTTGTTTCCAATATTTTGCTCATATTGGGTTAAACTTTCACTTGTACCTTTTGGCTATTAATTTACAGTACAATTGATTGTTAAAAGGTAGGTTTTAATCATCCATCCTGTAACCATGCTTTATGCATGTTTATCATTAATGATAGCATCAACAATAAGCAACAATTAAGACAAAACAAGCCCACAATTGAAAATTAATTTTTCCACTGATGTTTAGCTCAACATTGAGTACGGAAATTATCACTCAAATTGACCAACATTTACCAAGATTAATTTCCCGATTATGATATTGTTTACCAGGTTGTTGTTGATGTTGTTGATGTTGATGATGGTCATGATGATGTAAGGTAAGAACATGATTGTTGCCATTATTAGTTCTATTGGGAGAAACCCATTCATTAATCAACTTGTTTCTTCATTTTCTGAATTTTCTTCCTTCCTTTTTTTTTACTCTTCCTTTGCCTTATCCAACAATACATTTCAATTTAAATTATCTGAATTATTTTGGAAACTCAATGTTTACCTGATTACACTTTACTAAACACTTTGACTGTATTTTTGCGTTTCTTTTTGTTTTCTTTTGTTGAGTGTTTCATCAAGCAAAATGCTCATAAAAACAAACGTAAAACACAAAATTGATGGATAATGATAGTAATAATACAATTGTTTTTTACACTAATCACCTTAACATTTAATTGATGAGAAACCTTCAATTCTTTATAATTGACAGCAAGAATAAATGGTAGAATCACATTTTCATAATTAATATACATCAACACTGTTATTACCCATCAAAAGACAACAATTCAACGTTTTTCTTTCATTCCAATCACTCAAGTATCTCTTTCAATTGATTAAAATAATACACAACACATCTTATAATATTTACAATAATCATTATCATCTTCATGTAATGATAATACATTTATTATTACAAGTTATTATAAAAAGATTGAAATGATAGATTCAACTGACCCATATCAATGACCTCCTCTCACTTAACCAACTCAAGGCCACTTTTTTCATTCAATATTTTGGTGTCATTGAAAGTTGTCGACGGGCTTTAGATCATCATTGGCCTGAAATCTGGTCAAAGGGAGAGATGATCCAGTTAAAAGGGAGAAAGCAATATTCGGCTATTTATCTTGCCCTTTGCTGAGCTTCATCTTTATCTAAATCTGTTTCTGTTTTCTTCTTGTTTCAGTTTCAATCTTTTTTTTGCCTCCTTTTTTTGAACGAGTTAAAGATGTTAATGAAGATGACAAGGGGAATCCATGATATAAAAATGGCAAATCACAAGTAAAATCTTTCTTTACATGTTCCAACGCACCATCATCAGCACAGCAAATGATAATCGCCTCCTGAAGAGTTTTCAAGATGATAAATTTTGTCTCGAAAGAAGAGAGAAAAAAAAGTGTGCCCAAAAATATCGATTAAAGTTGTTTCTGTCCTTTTTTTGGCCAACATTGAGTTCATTTTTTAATCTTTTTCAGGTTCGTTTAAAGGTCCAGTAACATAAAACTCTTTCACTTAGTCAACATTATCTTTCAGTATTATCTTCACATCTCATTAAACTGTATCCATTGAAACGCCATGTGACACCATCAAATGAATAAAAAAGAGTATCATATTTATACTTTTCCGTTCTTTAGTCCCATTCATGTTGAGATACAAATCGCATTTAACCTTGGTCTGCCTTTGCAAAGGTCATCATTTCATCATGCAAAAAAGAGATAAAAAACAAATTAAATTATTATAATTATTTCAATCTAATTGTGATTATCATCTTCATCTAAAATTGTACTCACTTGTACCGATACCTTGTCTTTCATTTTTATTGTCACACAAGTGGGTTTATTTCATCTGGTAAAGCAATTGTCAATTTATTCCTTGATTAATATTTCTTGTTAGTTTTATCAATGTCAATGGGATCTGCAATAAATTAAGTTAAAAGCAGTCCATTTTGCTGAGGATATCGGTTCTGACTCTAGTTTCATTTTTCAGGTTGGTGAAAAGCAATTGCTCTTGTTTCGATGAAAACCAAAATAAATGCAATCAATCTCAGGCTAGACAAAAATCCAGATCCAACGGTAACAACAACAATTTTACCAACATGGGTCAGTTTGTTGGTAGAAAATGAGGTTGATCTAAGGCCATACATTTAGGTCATCAATCTACATTAGTTATTGGACTTCTTTTCTCACATTGTTAAATTATTTCTTGACCATGGTTATATTCATCTTTGCCCCCTAAAATGTTTACAATGATCAAGATCAATCTTGTTTACTTGTTAGGCCACTGGTAATTGCAAATGGGTTGTTCATTGAGTCTTTGCTTTCTTTGCTGACATAGATTCCATCAATTATTATTAACACCAATTACTTTGCCTATTTTCTTGTTTAAATCTGCTATCTGCAAACACCAAATAAATATCCAAGAAATGTAACGATAAACTGGTTCTCTCTCGCTTAATATTATTGAATTATTTACACTTGGTATTTGACGTGATTGTGGTAGTTTGTTTAACCTAGAAAGCCGTAGATCAGGAAATTGCCATTCATTTTAGAGGTCAGTGGGATTTGTTTTGACATAGGCCAATAGGATATAACCCAATTTGATGTAATGATAACATTGAGAACAAGAATGATACCAGGTCAGACAAAATCGATTTAAGCCATAGAATATTGGGTGTAACTGAAGGAAAGTGTAAAAATTGAGAAAAAAATTGCAATCATTAATTATGCATGAACAAAAACAGAAGAAATGTTAGAGATTGTGTTAAAGTAATGAATTGCGAGTTAAAATTTAACTTGGAATGAATTTTGAACTATTAGTTAGAGCAAATAGGTGTTGATGTTGCTGGTTGATTCTTAGAAAGGCCAAATTTTATGACAACCAAAATCCAACAATTTCAAATCCTTGATTTAGCAATTACATTTATGTTGTTGTTGGTCTCAATGGCATTGGTGTTGATCATGTTTATCCTCTTCTCAATTTCATGTTACTTGATATATTTTAGCAGGCAATAGTAAACAGAAGAGTTGATGTTGTTCATCAAAATATTTTATCTTGCATGATTAACTATGCACAGGCTTCACTTTTTTTTGCATCATGTTCATCATCACCAATTGAAACTGAACCCTTGAAATGAAATGGACAGGTTTGATCAGGCTTTTGACCTGGAATCGATTTTTCATCTTGTTTTACGCTTATTGAATTAGCATCTTCTCACAACTTGGTTTGCTATAAATTTAACTTATATATATATTTATATTAAAATGGTAGGAATAAAAAAAACAGAATGAATTAATAGTATCCAGCAAAGAGTGAGAGGGATAAACAGTTGACCTCGAAATTGGATAAGCTTAAAAGAATAGGCTGATTGTTGGTTGATTGGCAAGAAATGAAAACTTGTAAAACTACACTATCAGCACCACAATAATCGACATGAATAACAGCACCAGTCAACATGGTTTTAAGAAAATCATTGATTCTCTACATTATAGCATCAATGATGATCAATTGTACTAAACACTACCTTTATTCGGCCATTGTTTAGCTTTCCTTCTCTCTTTACGTTGCTATTGCACACCAATTGTTAGTTTAAATGATCATCCTAACTGAATCTGTCAAAATCAATTTCACTCTTTTCTGGTTGCCATTCTTTACTTTAACTTCCCATTAAGACCAATCCGTTTACTTTTAAACCGTTGTACCTTTTGTAGCCATTCAATTATATCTTGGCTTGATAACATGAAATACTGATCCGTAACTTCAACTATAGATAACAGGATTGCCTCTTGATTACATCTAATAGTGGAAACAATCAAGCTAGAAATGAAGATGAAAAAAATACGGATTATTATAGAGAAAGCGAAAGTCTTAAAGCTTCTTAGCATATACTTACTCACATTATCAGATGTTCCGCTATTTTTTCTCACACAATCAATCCTTCATTAACATGAGTGAAATGGTGACATAGCTTTTGAGTAAATAATTAGTAGAATTAACGAATTTAAATTTAAATTTTTCCAAAGAAAGAAAACAAAATTCCTGGTTGCACTTGCTGTTGTCCGGGAAATATTGGATGAAGCAAACACTAATAATCAAATTAAAAGAAATAATTCAATTAACCTAATGTAATCTGGTAAAGAGTGAGGATTAAAAAGATAAACACAATTAAACAATTTGAAAAATTCAATAGAAAAACAATTAAACAAAAATCAATACTAATTAACAAGACAAGCCAACAGAAACAGAAAGCTAACGGATCCTAATTGATTAATGGCGGGCAACAAGAAAGAGCGGGTAAAATGAAAAGACAATTTTCTCAAAAAAATCAATTAATCAATTATAAAAACCAACTCTTTCCATCTTGATTTAATCATGGTTGGAAAGAAAAATCAGTCTAATTAGAGTGCAATTGTAGTGAATCCAACAGAAAAAATTATGACTGTATGTACTTAAACAACTTGAACTCGTCAATACCAAATTCAAATCAGATTTTGACTTTCTTTACTCTTTTCCGCTTCTTTTTTCCTTTACATTAAATCTTCATCATCCACATCTTCATCCTCTCTAATGAAAAGTCTTTTTTTTCACTCTTTTATCTCGAAAAAAATGATCAACTCACAATAGAATGGTTAGTTCACTGAACTTTACCACATAAAAATCCAATCGATTTGTTTTTTCTTTCTTTCTCATTCCAACAACAACTCAGAATGAGTTTCAACATTCTCGTCAGATTCATCTTTTCACCAAGGAAAACAAATGTTCACTTTGAACAGCTTGAAATGATCATCACAACTTGAAACACCCAAAGTACATCAACAGAAACAAAATCAGAAGCTTTAATTCAAAAGTTTGTTTACCCTCCACCAAAGAGTAACTTTACAATATACACTGCCATCTATAATCGACAAATCAAATCCATCCTTTATTTTCGCACCAAAAGATGACGCTAGGCTATCAGCGTTAACCCAAACCCAAATGAAAATGAAACTAAATTATTTGATTGCTAAATTGGTGTTTTAATTTACAACTAATATGAAAGCAAATCATATTGACAATGAACGTCTTTTGAGTTGGAAATTCAAGAACCAATGATTTAATGGTCAAGAAAATTAAAAGTTGAAGCAAAACTCGGTCATAAATTGAAGTAAATTGTAAGTCAAAGCCTCGATCTGATCAAGATCACAGTCTTTAGAAATACATTTTTGTTTAATGTAATGAAAAGATCTTAAATTGTTGCCATTTCATTAAGTCAACTGATCTATGGCAAAATATATTTCCAGTTTCAGTCTTTAATTAATGATGTTGAGTGAAGCTCGTATTGATTATCTTCCAACAAGATCAACGCTGATATCAAAAGTAATTAAAGTAGAGCCGTACAAAATAATCTTAGCGACGAACCTGAAACCATTTTCTTGAAGATTAGAAGGAAAAAAATTCTGAATTTCCATCTCATGCAATCTTAATTCAGTTGATCGAGTTTGCAAGAAAATATATTTCTTTAAGAAGATCGATTCTTATGATTTTTTTTATGTGAGAAACATTGAAACCATGATGCATCAGATGAGATTTGGATGAACAATCCTGCCTAATCTCTGTGCTTGTCAACGTAATTCACTTTTGAATTATTTCTTGAATTTTGCTGTCTATTGATTTCTCGTTTGCTTTGGATCAATTTTTGTACATTATAAACAGTTTTCAATGATATATTATTAATAGTGATTTATATTACCCGGAGATGTCTGTCACATTTTCCAGAATCTATCGAGCTTCAGTTTGTTTTATATCTCTGGAAATCCGAAATCATTTCAAAGCACTAAAAAGCAAATCATAACCAAAAAAATACCTAAAAGCTTAGGAAACACTCATCCAATTTTAAACTCTGGTAATGGAAAACATAATCAAGTAAAGTTAACCCAAAAAATCGTAAATCTAATTGTTCTATACTCTGGTCAATATATTCCAAATTGTTCAACTTGCCTTTCAATGCACCAAGAAATGTTTCTTTTCCATGTTCATTTCAGTTTTTTTTTCGCTGGTCAATAAATTCTGACTGATTTTCCAGCTTTTCTGATAAATAGATTGATCACTTCATAAGATTGATTAGATATTTTGTTGATGTTTCAACTTCTGCTTTAACCATTTTCTCGATTCTCAGCACTATGCAAGTTAACTCAAACTTCAATTACGATAGAAAAAAATCTTCCGCCAAATCCCAATGAATTTTGCAAAATAGTTTTAAGAGTCAGTAAAAGATCACGATGCTAATGTGGCCATTCTAGGCACCACCTCCAGAAAGACTTAAGTGTTGATGGCAAAAAGCACATGATATTCCAATAAAAGATGATTATTACACAAACTTAAATGGGCAAAACTGGGTAAAAATTGAGTTGTTGGAAATTTAAACTCTGTTAGTTTGTAGGGAATTAAAAACTGAATCCATTTGTGTGATTAAACAGTTTCTATAATCAATAGTTTTCGAGGAATTTGAGTTCGAAGTTGAAACTTCAATCGCCTTTTATACAGTTTTGGGAGCAGATTTTCTCATGAAACTTCATTATGCAGATGTAATTTTTGATGGGAATTCAGAAAATGCAACTATTGTGAGCAATAAAATTCTCTGTTTTCTGTAAAACAGATAAGTTCGATTTTAATTTAAACTGATCTCTTTTTGTGACCGTAAGATTAAGAGTCCTGAAACTTATTATTCATACATTAAAATTATTTGCACACATCATGGACTCAATAATTTTTTGAATTTCCTAATAGATCGCTTGATTTTGACCATTGGACTTGCAACGTTTGAGCCTAAATATTTCGAGAATGAGAGCACCTACAATCATCATTCTTTGACCGAACATTAGATTTTATTATGGTCTATGATATAATGAAATACTAAATTATTCGCAATCCTACAAAAAAAGCCATTGCAGAGTAATCTTTATGTTACCAGATTTTAGACTTTGTTTATAAAGTTGAATGGTTGTGCAAACAAAAATCTTATGTGTTCAAATATTATTCAGTATTAAATTAATCAGCTCAGATTTTATTCAATATTGAGTCATATTATATCATAGCTCATAAGCAAATCTAATAGTTGGCCAAAGAATGGTGTTTGTAGGTGCTTTCATTTTCGAAATATTGAGACCAAAAAGTTTCCCGTCCAATGGTCAAAATCAGGAGATCTATTGATGAATTCAAAAAAGTATACAATCCATGACTTGTACAAATTATTTTTATGGACTGATACTAAGTTTCAGATTTCTAAATTTTAAGGACACAGAAAAAGGCCGATTTAAATCAAAATCGAAGAATCGAAGTTATACGGAAACAGAAAATTTAATTCCTCAAAAAAAGTTCATTTTCTGGTTGATAATTTGAAACATCATCTTCAAGATAAGTTATATGAAAAAATCTGCCTCCGTTTTTGATCAATAAGCGATCGAAGTTTCAAATTTGACCTCAATTTTCTACGAAACTATTGATCAGAGAAATTTTCGACTATCACTACTGGATTCATTTTTTGATTTTCTACAAACTAACAGAAAGTAAATTTGCAAAAAGTTAATTATTAGACGTTTAAGTCCATTTTTATTTCAACACTTTGTCAATTTGTGGCAATTTGTGCACAAATGCAACAATTGTGTTATTTGTGTCTTTTTAGTAACAACCAAAGTAATATCTCTATTCATAAACGCCTTATAGCCTAACTTAAATGCCAGAAAGAAATGATACTTTGCAATAGAAGTTCGTTCAGGTATTGCCATTGATCACAGAGTAATTTGAAAGCTATTTTCAATGCAGATCATGTCTAGCATTATGCCAATTACGAACTAAATAGTAAGTTACCACAAATAGCTGAATTGATCAAAATCCATGTTAAAACTGGACTCTTTGAGAAGAAGCTATTGACATTATCGACTGTTTTGTCATTACAGAGTCAATCAAAAGTGTTTGCATCTTAATTGGCCCAGCATTTTTGCATAAATTGAAAGATTACCCAAAAAACCAGAAAATTTACCTTCACTTATTGACTCTACTTTCATTGAAAAGCATAATGGGAACTTTTAATGACCAAAAACATATTGTTATGAGTTTCGAAGGCAAGATTTAGACTGAAAATGGATCGTTCTCATTTTTGTAGTTTCTGGTATTCCGTAAAATTTTACAATTTAAGTTTAATTTGATTATTTTGCTTATTTCGTCCACAATATTTTGTAAAGTTGTGCATAAATGTGAAAATTGTGTTGAATGTGGCTTTTAAATATTGTTTGAATTATTACAGCCTGAACTCTCGCAAATTTATGAAAAGGACCTTTCGAAAATCACGGAAAATCGCAAGTTTGAATGTAAAGAAGCACAGATACGCACGAAGGTTCTGACTGTTTAATTGAACAAGTAGACTGGTTGAAACGAAAAGACTGTAAGTAAGAAAGTAAAACAATGAAAAACCCAAAGGAACTAATAATGTTGATGGCAGTCTAGTTCGACAAACCAATCTGAATGGATTTTCATGGTAAAGACGAAATGAGCTTATTGTAAGGTTGATGTGGTGAAATGATCACTACTGGAATATTCACCTTTTAATGATCAAGAATTTTACTGCGAAATCTCATAGCAAATTGAGCTTAACAAAGCTGAATCAATTTGTTAACATTCAACAGTTTGGTTGATTGAATCACTAAGCCAATATGCCAAGTCTCATCTAAAGCATTGATGCAATTGCAATCGAAACAAAATTTCATCAAAACTAATCAACTTTACTCGAAAACTCGCATTACAATCCTTTTCATTGTGATGCACAGATCTCAGTCAATGCACTTTCGAGTCGATTTCGTCTTTCATTCAGTTTCTTTCGTTCTTTAATTTAGCGACATTTGAAATGATTTTCTTCTTTACCATCACCATTACGTTCAATTGAATCTTGGATGCTACAAATCAAGGTTGAACGTTACAAGTTACTTTTAATCAACAACCTTCATCTAATATATCTAAGCGTCTTATTACAGTGAAAGGAACCATTCATTTCACTTTTTTCCCTATTTTCACCATTTTCCTCTTTTCTCATCTTTCTTTTTTATTAACCTTCATCTTAAGCTCTATAATCTTCATCATCTTAAATCTTTTTCTCAACATCATCATCTTATTGCAGTCATCATTCAGTTACATGTGCTTCAATTGAACGTTTCAAGTTACATCTGGCAAGAAAAAGGTAAAATAAATCAAACTAGAAAAAAAGGAAAATCAGATTGAATCAACAAGTTTATCGTCACTTTATTTTCAATTGTTAACAGAAAGAAAAGTTTTCATTCTTTTTTTCCCGTCTTTTCCAATGAATATCAATTTACTAATTTTCCAGTTTCATGTCTTGTATTGAGGTGCGAAAAATGGATTTTATTGATTACCTGCTAATGGTTACCTTTTGTCAGGTAGCAAACAATTGATATTAACAAGAATAACAATCATGACAAAAGGACAAAGAAAAGTAGAATTACAAAGTTTGATCAATTTCTTGTCTTCTTGCAAGTAAAAGGCAAGTTAACCCGTTAAAGGTTGCTCGAAATGTAAGATGACAAGAGTATCGATCAACAGAATAACCAGGGAAAAGAAGAAGAATCAAGGCTTGAAAGGTTGAGTGTTTACTTCAACAGTTATTCGGTGAGTTTGAATCGATAAATGAAGTTTATCAAAGGACAGAGGAAAGACGATCAAGAAAAGGAAAAAAGTAAAAAGTTGTAAAGTTGATTGAAAGGTTTGATCAAAATTGTTCAATGATATTGATGGCAAAATAATGTTCAACACTGAAAGAGATCATTGAATATTATATTCAACTAATAAGGTGACAAACTATAAGGTGAGGTTCAAATTGATAATGCTTATAATGAAAGGCAAAGTGTGTTTTAATAATGGTAAAACTCTGGGAGTGAAAAAAAAATTTGCAGTGAGATTGATATCAAAGATATTAAAGATGTCACGTTTCATGATGAACATGATAAAGAGTGGGAAAGACTGAGCAAGCAAAGAGAGTAAAAAAGTTCATATATGAATATTAAATAGAACTGCCTGGGAGTGAGAATAATGATGGAATCATTTGATTTCAAGAATTAATCGAAAATTTTGTCAAACTTTATTTCTCTCAATTTTATGCAAAATACAATTTCAGCTTAAACATTGAACATTAAACAAGTGTCAAGCAGATGACCATTTAATAGGTAACTCTTGGAGTTTATTTTAACTCAAGACAATCCTTTGCTCTAAAGGTTGAGATTCAATTTGTTTCTGAAATTGTTCCAACTGACATGGAGATTGAATATTTTGCAAAATTTTCTGAATAATTGATGATGGAATGAAATTTATTGTTCAAAATAACAATACAGAGTTAATAATTTTTGGATTGGGTTGAAGCTTTTTGTTTAATGTTTACAATAAATACATATGTATTTACTGTATGAATATAATGGTAACACATAAATATACAAAATACTTTTGGATATTGATTGGCTTAATGGATCAACTTTTTTCTTTCTCCCAACTCAGCTTTAACCTATTATTACTGATGCAGTACATGGGTCTGATTGAGTTGTATATTTATGCTGAGTAAATAAGTCAGCAGTTGGGTCGATATAAAGAAGAAACCACCAACGAGAGAAGGAGAAAAAAAATTGCTGATCAACTCATATTGGAATTATATGTATATGAATAAATGAATTATTATGTATCCTTGTTAGAGTATTGTTTTCATGTGAGAATAAAATTCTGAAGAAAATTCTGTGCCTCTTTTTGCCTCTTTATGCAAGCCAATATTTCTCACTGAATCATGGGTATCATGATTGTTGTTGTTTTTTGTTTTGAGGTTTTTGTTTTTGTTTTTTTCTTCTTCTTCTTCTTCGTCTTTTTTGCTTCGACTTACACTTCGCTGTACAGATGCTAATCACAAGTGAAAATAAATGGTTACTCATGATTATCATTATGATGATTATCATTATGTTGATGGTTATATGGTGATGAAAATGATGGTTTGCCAGAATAAAGAGGAAAGGATAAAAATTGAATAATAATGATAATGGTAAATGTGATGGATAAAGTTTCACGGTATAAAGATGTTCCACTGTAATTGCGTGCAACATGTTACACTTGTGAGATGAAGAGAGTTGCCCTGAATTGAGTCTATTCCTGAGAGTCTAATGTTAATATTGCATATAAAAACATCATCATCATCATTACCATTAACAGAATCATCAGCAACAAAAATTGTTATTTTTGTGTGAACCAACAAACTAATACAAGCTAGACGCCTTGACTTTTCCGTTTTTCAAATTGAATTGATAATTTTTGCATCAACAATATCATTGGTCACTTCCTTTTCATCATAATCATTTTCATCAGTTACATTGTCAATGTAATCATCCATTATTAATAAGCAAATTTGCTTTGGTCATTGATCAAAAATCTTTCAACCTAAACAAGTCACCCGCGTCACCAGTCAAACTCAATACGAAATTGAGGCATCTTGCTTTGACAAAAAATTCATTATCACATTTTTGCTTGAATCTTTTTACCATGAAAAAATGTCAGTCATTAAACTACACTGGTGGTTATGTTTCTTAAAATCTAAGCAGATCACTCTTTAAGCGCCAAGTTCAGAGCATAGTTAAGTTCTTGACTTCGAAAAAGCTTGCTTTTTGTGGTTCGTTTCTAAACTAGTGAGCCATGAGCCGACATATTCTAAACATACGTTTAAAATCCGAGTATTGTTACACTAGTTAACTAGCTTACACATGTAACACAAGCACAATTTTCATAAGGTGATGATGTTGATGGTAGGGGAGATGGAGATCGTTAAATGGTTAGTGATGAGGGTAAGGAGAAAAGACAATTATATTTCTGAAAGTGGAACTCGGAGATGAGGGGAAGATAAGAAGATGAAAAAAGTAACTTGGAACGTGCTGGGTTGATAATTTTGAAAAAAGTTGGTAGCAAAGTAAATTGAAGCGAATGGAACTCTAAGATGTCAGTAAAGATGGTAAGAGCGAACGAAGTTAACTGCTTACTGAAGCGAAAATAGCTGGGAAACGGAGTGAACTAAACGATAATATCGAATCAAGCTAAAGTAAAGGATATGGAAGATAGAAAAGGATAAGATGTGGGGTGAAAGTAAACGTGATAAATTGATAATTATGAAAACAAGGTGAATAGCAAAGTAAATTGTAGTGGATAGAATAAAAAATGTCAGTAAATATTATAACATGTTAATATAACAAGAGAGAACGATTTCAACTTATAGCATTATTTATGAATATTTTGCTGTTTTGAACTGAGTTAAGTAGGTAACGGGGATGGAAAAGAAAGACATGCAACAAACTGTTCAATTCTAAATCATAACAATTGAATCAGTTCAATTAGTAAAATATACTTCCGTTTTTTGTTGAATATTCTGTCTCCTGGCTTGAAGTGAATTGAAAATTCAATTTATTTTTATTTTGCTATACTATCATAATCTTTATTCTTAATCTACATTTTTTTAATGTCTTCTCAGGGTTCTTCATCTGAAGTAAAGACTAAAAATGTCAAAGAAAGATTCTTGAAATGGCTGGTGTTGCAACTCGCAAAGATGTTGCCATAGACATGAGCAACGTCAAGAAGTAATCAGCTTCATAAAACTCCGAAAACAACTCTCAAATCATTGCGTCCATCACTGATGATGAACCTTCCGAATCTTATAGAAATGATTCCGATGTGGCCATGGTTGTGAAAAAGCAAAAAGTTGGGTAGATTTAACAAGTTGTCAAACCCAGCAACATCAAGACAGTTGAAGTTGACTTCTCCGCGATTCCAGGAGGCGTGAACAAAGATGAGGAGCCGAATTTCGACAGTCGAGATGCATTCATGATCTCTTCCAATTTGATCTTCTTCATCATTCACCATTAGAATGTACTATGGCATGATGGCATACCTCAAATCTCTGATTATGGAGGGAATATTAGTATAAATCAAGTCCCTAGATTGATTGACTGGTTAAAGCGGACTTACAAAAATTGGGATTGATTCAAAAGACTATGATTTACATATTTCGTTTTCTAACGATATAACGGTCCACTTTTGGTTTCAATTTTTGAACAGATTGATCTTTATCGTGAACACTTCACTAGCTGATAATATGTAGCATTATACAAGCTTTTATAGAAGATTTATTGTACAGACATCCTACAATAGCAGAGAGTTAAAAATTTAAGAAAAAGGGTGCTGGAGCCAGCCATTTCATACTTTTATACTTGAGAAGAATAAAGCTGATTTAATAAAACTAGTTTATGGAATTTATGATGATGGTGAGCTGAACCCTGAACGAAATCAATATGATATACGATCGGTTTCGATAACGTTGTTTTTAATTATTTGGGCGAGGCTGAGGGGCCTGATATTGATAGGTGGTTTGTCTAAACCGATTTGTATTTCGACTGTTATCTCTTTCTCTTCTTCTAGACTCGTAATTCATTTGAATACATTCAAATTGCTTAGTGAGATTAGAAAGTTGTTCTATTAGTCAGCAAATTTTCTTGTGTAGAGAGATCTTTTTCACTGTTCTCTAAGAATTTAATTTCTCCAACCGATCTTTCGGCGTGAGATAATCTAGTGTCGAAGTCTAAACTATCATTAGTTGAGTATAAATCTATTAAAGTCTTGACAACTCTATTGACAAGCCTATTCAACTCTTCATCCCTTTAAAATTGACAATATGACCTACGAGGTCAACTATCTCATTGTCAACATTAAAAACAAAATCAACTCAAGTTGGACCAATAAAATTAACCTTATGTTGTTATCTGAGGAAACAGATAAACTAACACTCCAAGACATCTACTTCGATGCCATTAACATATCGTTAAACGAGCCGATATATTTCATGTCTTACATGAAAACCAAGACTATATTATGATTGCGATGCTGTTTAGCATTGCTATATTTACCCTTAATTACGCTTTCAGAATCCTTTGGTATTCCGTTCCAAATCGACTAACCCTTGCAGCCGCTATTACTAACACACCAAATAATATCCCACTCCATCATTTATATTAATTGCTTTATGTTATCATTCCCTTTCAGTATATTAGATTTCAAATCTTGGTAGAAGATACGGCAATGGAAATGTCTGAAGAAGAATTGCTGTTTGCGGCAACGAATCGCGAGAGAAGGAGATATCAAAGAGAACTTGAACTTCGCTGGGCTCTAATTCGATTATACATAGCCCGAAAGTCTTCATTTCGAACTTATCGGCATGGTGATGAGGATGAAGCGGTTTTTGATACAATTACTCCGGACATCGATACGATAAATTTCTTGAGTCCTTGAAAAGCAACCAACGGTGGAAGTATTTCCGTCTAACATCAGAACTCACCCTGTTGAATGAGTTCCTCCTCCACGAAGGCATTGAAAACCTTAGTCCAAATACTAATATCATCCATTCCTTTTTCGAGGGTTAAGCCCGGAGTCCGTTCTTCCTTACCAAGGGGACATGTTATAGACAACTCTTTTCCGCTCCACCTATTTTCTCTTTCACCGATCTCACGTTCTCTTCCTCACCCGTTACCCTTCCGTTACCCTTCACTTAACCTCACTCTCACCGATCTCACGTATGCTTTATCCTTCTCCTTAATTTTTCGAACTCAGTGTCATCCATGTCATCACAAAGGTTGAGTTTAGGGTTTCACTCATAATTCGCCTAGATTTGATAAACTATTTTAATTAAATTATCTCAATTTGACTTCGAGTTAGAGCAGTGATCGCTCTATAGAAAATCGATAAAATTCTCGGTGTCCATGTTTTTCCAAAGACCGGTGCTACTATATATGGATTTAGATATAAAGATAGTTATGGCCCTCCTTCAATTTTGCAAAATGTGAGGCAGAAGATTATACCACCAATGACATTGGATGAGGTGAAGTTAATTATGTAAAGGAAGAGGGACGAGCTATTTAACGTGTTAAAGAGAATCCAGTTGTTTTCGAGTGCGCTCATTGCAAAACCTCTTTCAAGAAACTCAAAACTCTTAAAGATCATATGGGGTAAAGTGTCTAAAACTGGTGGTAGAAATTGTAAACGGATAGTGAGATGTCCAAGTCGTTTTATAATAGATGGTATTAAAAATAATGATAGGCTAAATTGTCCTGTTAATTTAAATGATAAAACCCCCCGGAAACATGGCCTTGGGCTTATCGATCATTTATAATCACTATAACTATTCTTATTTGTACTTCATGATAAGACTTATGTTAACCAAATTTTATAACTATAATCTGCCTTTCATTCTTCTGCTTCTCTTTAAATCCCTCAAATGTATGCTTAATTTGATTTTTGTCTTTAACATTAAATGTCATTGAAAACTCAATTCTTGTTTAACGGTTGTTTTTTCAAAAAGGCGGCTCCATTATAAATTCAATTTACATTTATCTGCATTTAGTATCATTTGAAAGAACAATGTTGATTCTATGACAAACTTGCACTTCAACATCTTTGCTCAAGTTACATGGCGCAATCAGAATAAAGTTCTGAAAATGGTTTTTCCTGAATTCTGAGACTATCTGAGGAGTTAGACAGATGCTGCAAACAAAAAATTGATTCATTTACAATATGCAATCATAATCATTCGAAGAAAATGATATAAATCAAGAATTTAATCAAATCTGAATCCGGAATTGAATTTATGATGGCTTAAAACATGATATTACCTCGGCTCCCTATGTGCCTCACATCACATAAGAATTAAAATCATATCATTCGATAGAGCTTCAAATAAATATTTAATTCGTGCCCTTGAATTACTTTGCTTTCATATTTCATGTTATTTCTATGAAAATCCTGATGAAAGTGATTTGTTTAGGTTATGTAATCTGATAAAAAGATAATTCGAACATCAAATTGATTCATTTACTAAACACAATTCTAATCATTCAAAACAAAATGAATCATCTCCAGTTGTTACTATTGTTACAATCTACATGAGTGGGTATATAAAGGCTGCTAGTTACCAAAAAATTCTCATGCACTACTCTACAGCCATGGAAAGCGTTTGTGGCTTACTCTGTGTGTGACCTGAGAGAAAATATGATATTAAATATAATATATATTTAAGTTAAAAAGAAAATATAAGTTATCTTCAAAAAAACAGCAACTGCTCTGAAAAAGATGTTCCTGTTGCATTCTACACCGCTGAAGCTGGTAATTCATTGAAGGAGATGGATATGAAATCTTTTGACCTGAAAGATTTTGGATTTGAGTTCAAACTTGATATGGGTGTAGAGATAAATTAGATGCTAAAATTCGTTAAAGATCATCTACCAAGGACGTGCGATTCTGGACTACTTACTTGGCCTCCTAAAAGATCGACAAAACTTTAAGATTTTCATTCTATCTAATTTAATTATAATCAGATTAAATAAAATAAACATATTGAAAAAATAAACTTATTAAGTTTTGTATTCGTTAATCTCGCAGATTGCATGACTTCATTTATCTAGCGTTTTCAATGATATTCTTGATTTGACGAGTTCCCTAAGTTAAAAGTAATGATTGGTTTCGCGAGATCTGGCCGCATAGGATTGATTAATTGTTGCTATTAGTAGCAGTATCAGGTAGAAAGCTTTACTTTCTAAAGCTTAATGTTAGCAATTTTTTCTGGGTGATAGTAGTGCTGCATTCAAATTGATATTCGTACTACAGTCGTTATTCTCAAAATGTCACGTCGTGGGATCAGCTTTTTTTGCTATTTACCCTAAATTTTACTTGGAAATAGCTTTTTTTACATCTTTTCAATTCAAACAGTGATATGGATTGGCTAAGTCAGTGATTTAATCGTAATTTCTTACGTTAATGTTTAACTTAATTGGATAAATACATTTTTACAGTCCTCTTGAAGTGGTAACACCAGGTATGTTTCGGTTTCAAATAAGCTTAAATTTTTCATATACTGAACTAATGTGAGTTTTTCTTTTGAATTGATAGGCAAATTATCATAAATTTTTTCAACATCTTCATCATCATCATTATTATCAACAACAACATTTTCAACTTCACCATTACCATCAATCATCATAGTTTCAACCTCAAAATATTCATCATCAACATATCCTGATTTCTTTCAACAAGTAACAATTGTTTCATTTGTTATTTCACCCCAAGATTCAAATAGCCATTCAACTGCATCATATAATGTAATACTTTTTGTCATTTGATTTAAATTTAAATTTTGCTCGAAGCAATCCATTATTTTTTCTAATATTCTTTTGACAAATTTAGATTTGAAAGATCTGATGATTCCACTATCAAGAGGCTGAAGAAAACATGTTGTGTTCGGAGGTAACCAGAAAAATTCAATAAATAGAAATGACTCTTTATCAATTTTGTGTCCACAAAAGTTGTCCAAAATTAAAGCCACTCTTTGACCTTCATTTTTCAATTTTGCATGCCACTCATTGATATAATTAAGGAAAATTGACTTGACTATCCAAGCTGATTTATTGGATTCAAAAATTATTCCTTTCTCCTTTAACTGGTTTGTCTTTCCTCTGAATGATCTTGGATTTTTTGATTTACTGATGACCAATGGTGGCAATTTTTCCCCTGTTTGACTACAGCCAAACAAAACAGTCATCCTCTCCTTATTCACTTTATTACCATAATGAGGTCCTTTTTTATGGAAAATGTTTTGCTTGGCAATTGACGGTAAAAACTACTTGTTTCGTCAACATTGTAACGTCTATTTGGTGGATACTTCTTAATCAATGGAATGACATTTAGTTTAAAGTTATCCACTACTTCAACATAAACTCCTGCTGATTCACCTAACAATTTAGCAAACTTCCCATTACATCTCTTTTTGAATCTTTGAAACCAACCAATTGTCCCTTTGCAATTTGTATCATTTACCAGTTTGATAGCTTTTTGACATATCATTGATATAGTGATTGAATAACCAACAGTGTTCATCTTTGTGATATAATTTAATAATTTTTCATCAAGTTCATCAGTAGTGTTGACGATTCTGAAGGTAAGCAAATTATTTGTATTAGAATCTTGTTCTTTGTATTTTCACCTCATAATTACCTTTTCATCTTGCCTTTTACTTCTTCAACTCGTTCTTCAATCCTTTTCTTGTTCTGGATCGTTCTAAGAGCAGTTCTTCGACTCACATGAAATTTGTTCATTGCTGTATCTAATCCATATTGATTAACACATTTAATTAACTTTGATTTTCATTATAATTTAAGTTACACCGAGGCATATTGTAAAACAAAGACATGAATGAACAAAGGTGTTTACTTGGCAACCATGACAACGGACATTTTGAGATAGTGACATTTTGAGAATAACAACTGTACACTCAAAATGATATTTGTGATGACTTGGATATGGGAAATGGTCAAGACAGCTACTTCTGGTTGATAGCAATACTGACTTAATGCCCGAAACTGACCACTGTTTCCGTTTCCTGATATCAGAGACGTATGGTTCCCTATTACTTACTCTCGTTTTATGATGTTGAAGGTTCAGGTGAAGATGAAACCAAAGGTACTGGTTCAAAGACATGTTGTAGATCTAGGGGAGGAAGATGCCGAATGGTTCGAACCTATTCTGGGAATGATTGTCTGATTTACATGATGATTCGATGAAAAAGGATAAAAAATTGTTTTAATTTCAGTGAGCATAAAGTCAATTAAAAGACTTCTAATGATCTTCTAATAACAGTAGTCATATAATGTCCTCTTCGAGGATGGTTTGGTTTTTCCAGGACAGTCCGCTTCTGGGACAAACGAACTGTCCGCTTCTAGGCCAAGATTAATACCGTAAGACAGTGTTAGTTTTTTACAATGTTACAGTGTCTCAATAACATAACATACAGTGTGCCTAACCTAAGTTAATATTTCCTCCCCCCAATCAACAACAAACAACCAATCTCCCCTTCATGTTCAACTCCGAAGAGTTTTGGCTCATCTCGAGTCAGTCCTGATCGCCGTCCCCTCCTTCATCACCCGAACCATCAAGCTTGCGATAGAAAGGGTCAGGGCATATGAGGACCAGGAGGTACGAATCGAGCGCCTGTTGGCGCAAAACCAACACCTTCACGCCAGGAACCAGGAGCTGAGAGCTGAGGTCGAGGAGGTAAAAAATGAATTGGCCGAAAAGGACCAATTCATTACTTATATTGATCTGCGGTGTGAAGCCGCCTTTGGTTTTCCTCCTGAAATATTTCAGGGGCAATATGCTCGGTGGGTCGAGTCTCGAGTTCAAGAACTCGAGCTCAGAGACTCAAGCCGAGGCCTCTAATTTTGTATAAATTTCATTTTCATTTTTCTTTTAATTTCATTAAAAAAGTTTTCATTTTTCATTAAAAAAAAGTTTTCATTTTTTTCCCGGTAAAAAACTAACACCGTCTTACGGTATTAATCTTGGCCTAGAAGCGGACTGTCCTGGAAAAACCAAGTCGTCCTCGAAGAGGACATTATATGATTACTAATAACTTTCAAATTTTTACCTCAGGAACAACATACTGTATTAATCTGTAATCTCCTCTATCTGAGCTTCTTCAAGCCTTCTTATAAGGGAAAAAATAGTGGAAGATATTTCTCTTTCTCTTCTGTTGAGCTCTCTGGAAGATGACGGAAGCTCTATTGACTGCAAAAAAGTCATCATGTTTGACGACCTTATTCGCTCCATTATTTTGAACAGAAAACTCAAATATGAACTTATATTTTAACAAAGAATTTAAAAAATCGTTTTATTAGTATTATTAATAGATCTTTTACAGGCGCTTTAGGCGGAAGATTAAGCTAAAAGTCACTTTCGCTCCTTTTTACTACAGCAGCGGTCTCTTAATGAAGAGAATAGTATTAGCAGCGCGTTTTGTTAAAAAATATCAGAGATAACTTGTTTAATAGTGATAATTAGCTATTTCAGCAGTGCTGCATTTTCTGGATGATCAATCCATTCAATCTTAGATAGCAACAAAATTCTACAAGAGAGATTCTTGAAGAAACATTTAAGGGATTAACCAAAAAGCAATCACCATTGATGATGTTTTAAATGGTATAAGAATTCTGTCATGTCCTCCCCAATCCCCTACTGAATCTTGCATGCCATTGATCAAAATTTCGAATTGATGCTTGCAATAATCGACGGGAACGAAAACACAAAATACTACCTTAAAAAGGCTGCAATAGAAAAATTGCCCGGCTCAAGGTTCTAGCGAGAAGATCAAAATTAAAGCAAAACCGAAAGATAATCTATTAGTAGGATATGTCGTATCACTAAAATGCGCTCACCTCAGCTAGCTATGTAAGAATGTCAAGTTTAATCAAAGACTCGGATGGCAATAAAAAATTATTATACCCTTACTACTATTCTTATCATGAATAACTATTCAGATTTCCTTGCTCTTTTACTATTCTGTCTGTTGAGTGCCTGCGAGAACCTTTTTTGTACTGCTTAGTCATACTATAGTATATTGAATATGGTATGTCGAATCGTTTACGAAATTTGATCCGGATCGGTTGGATGATTTGACCGCTAATACGAAAAGAAAATTTTTACATCAGAGATTTGTAATTCTCCGCTTTTTGCAGCCTTTAGATTCAGATTCTTTAATTATTCGATCACTATTTTATTTGCATAAAATTCATCACCCTTCTCATCAATGTAAAGTTGCCTGATGGTCATTTTTCGTTGAACCTAAGCAAGTCACTCTTGTCCGATCGCATTCAGTAAACAGTAAGAATCTCTATGCTTACATAAATCCATTCCTTTGTTCGCTCAATCATAATTTGATCATAATTTTCGCCAAGACTATAATAATCTTCATCTCTGTCATTTTATCCTCATTTTCATCGTTATTTTGTCTTTTTTCAAGATCCTTATCACGAGTAATATTGGATTTGTCCAACGTAAGTGTCCTATGCAGTCAGTAAATGTGGCTGCTGGTCATATTCTGCTAAACCTAAGTAAGCAACTCTTGCCCTATCAAATTCAATACTCAATTGGGTTACTTTACACTGAAAAAATTGCCTCTCTTCTTTGCTTCTATCATAATTTAATCATCATTTTTTATCACCATAATTTCCATCATCTTCATCTTCATCATTCTATCATCATAATCTCCACTTTTTTCATCATCTTGATACTCTTTTTGTATCAAACCATATCAGTCTTGATTCTTATTGATATACATCATCTTATTCATTCCCAGTCTCAACTCCCAGTTATGAGCTGATATTATGATAAACTCATTTTTCTGTTTCCTTTTCTCTCTCTATCTCTTCTCTGTCCTATCTCTCTTTTTACCTAACATTTTCTTTTATAATATTAAATAAATAACATCTCAACATTAAATATATTAATATCTTTTTTTCCCTTTCACGCTTTACCATGTTACATACACATATATTTATGATAAATAACATTATTTGTGAAATGTTATTTATTATAAAACATAAAAAGAGATAAAAAATCTTTACTTTCAAATCATCTTTCATGTTTAAAGATTTATTATTAATTTTAGTTTACTCTTTTCTTCCTATTATAGACTCAATTCAATGAGAAAATTTTTTTTGTCGGAAAGGTCAACCAGTTCAAGGGTTATCACTGATATCAAATGTTGTTATTGGTCGTTTATTGCCATGTAAATGGTTTGTAATCTAATTGCTTTCCAAGCATTTCATGTTGTTGTTTATGTGTGTATTAATGTTGGTTATTAAGTATTATGTTTATTATCCAAAGGCTAATATTTACTTGTCCCTTTAATTTGTTGACCTTTCCATATTTTCGGGTTACACGTTCAACCCATTAAACACTTTTCCCATCATTTTTACACCAAACAATTTAATGGGCAACAGATTGACCTTTATTAACTTTACCAGCGATCTTATTTGCTTAACCTTATTTTGTTCTGTTCAATTTCACCTTCTCTTGTTTACCTTCCCTAGATAATTAATGTTCATTGTTTGCTCAAGATTTAACCTTCAATCGTATGTTTGGATCAGAAAAGACGATTCAGCGCGATGAAAAGTTCACAAGTTCATGATTGTTGGTTATTAGTGTTCAACAATGGAATAGTGAAAAAAGAACATTAAAATTGAAAAAAATTTTCATTGACTCAATATTTCGTTATAATTGTCATCACGCTCACTTCCTTGTAGTCAAGTCTTCCCTCAAGGATTATCTAGATTCGAGTAGAGGTTTAAAATGCAAGATTAACATGAGGATTACAGGGTTAAATCGAAATGCATCTGCAAAAGATTCACATTTTTCCGAATCGGAATCAATCAGAATCTGAAAGTTTTTGCAGTTAACCTGAGACTAATCATTAAATAACTGATTTCGCTGATGAACATTCGCTGATTTCAAGGTTTAATAATTGATGAAAAACATTATGAACTTTTCCTGTAAAGTATTTTTTGGAAAACAATTTTTCCAACTGTGCAAATTGAACATCATTCATAAACCATTTGCCAACTCAAATGCTCATTCAAGTTGAATGGATTGATAAATCCTTTTGTGAATCTAAACAATTTTCAATGTGAATTTAAATCACAGCGTAAAAAAATAATGACTCAAGATGTGAGCAACAGTAATCAAAATGAAGAAAGTCTGTAAACATGGTTACGAGTTGAAAACTGAAAACGTGAGTTTCATACAAAAGGAGATCACAAAATCGATAAAAATTCATTTACAGAAACAAACAAACATTTTTTTCTTCTTCATAACCAACAAAAGATACTCAAGATATCATCATTATACAATACAGAAGGTAAAAACATTGATAAAAAAGAAACCATTTTCACTGTAAACCACAAAGAGGAGTAGAGAGCAAGAAATTGATAAAACTCACAGATGATTATGATGCTTGATCATAATAAGAGCAACTGATAACTTTCAAGTATTATTACATAGCCATACATAAATAATACACACACTTATTTATCTTGAGCTCAAATACACTTGGGAATGTTTGGAATCTTTTGAACAACAACAATTTTTTTTCACTTTTAACATTTCATATTTTTACAGGCAACTTTGCGAAGCCAAAAATTACTCTCTGCTATTAGACCAAAGTACGAGCAATAAATGTTATAAGACAAGAGTACAGTCGAGTCCCTCTTTTTACCCTAAACAATTGATTCACCTCGATTTACCAACTGGGAGTTATTCTTATCATCATCATCATTCCCATTATTATGATAAGCTTTTTTGGTTTGCTTCTTTTTTAGCTTTACTTTACAATAAATAATACAAAGAATATATATCAATATCATGAAAAAAAATATTTATTCTTCTTCCTTCTGTGCAATTATTTCCTCCTGAAAAGACATTAAATCCCTTCTGGGAGTGAAGAGACACTTGACTATCCCATAGGAATTCAATCTCCAGGGAAGCCAATAATAATTAATAAAATGCTTTCTAAAGTATAATGGAAATTGTAATCATAATAAATGTTAACCTCGAGTTCAACATATTAAGGAGATAAGGAACAGGGTTCAAGATTAAAATGTTATATCTTTGTCTCGATAATATTTCATCAGATATTTTTGTACCTTAAACATCTTTTTATCAAGAAACTAATTCATTTCATTTTGTATCGTATCATCATGATTAAATTTTGGTTGCGCACTCAAAGAAATAAGGTTACAGTAATAGGTTATAATGATATCAAATAGACAATTTAAAAAGATTTCATTTTCGTTACGATTCAAATATTTAAGAAGAAACTGTCAAAATCGAAGATCATTATTACGCATCGGTTGACAAGCCCACTTCCATTATCTTAACCAAATGTATTCATGAGCACCGAAATAACTAACATCAAAAAGAGTAATAACCAGTCTCATGCTATGACCAATCAGGGTTTAATTCTGTATCAATCCAGTATAAGCCACTTTTGACTTATCATATTCAGTGTACATTCTCCACTTTAATACCCATTTTAATTGCATTTGTAACTGGACAACGTTTTTGTTTCATTCTGCATCCAACTTTTATATACACTGTAATCTTTATATACTGTGCTTTTTTTTATCCTTGATGGTCGTTTGTATTCATAACTTTTGAACCAGAGGTACGATCTTTATGATATTTAGTCAGTATAATTCCCGAAATTGAAAATAATAAAGTCAAAGTCTCCAGAACATTCAAGCTCATTAAGTTCTGCAGGTTAATTATTTGCTTTGAGCATTGATTATGTATATTTGCTTTAAAAAAATTTTGATTCCGCATTGAGTGTAGATAAGTTTGACCTGCGATTCCGAAATGTATGTAGTCATTCTGTGCTAATTGTTGCCACAGATAATGCAAATAATTAGCGTGCAAAAACTTTAATTGATGATAGTAGTTACTCACAATGTTTCTTGCATGTTGATTATTGGTCTCAACTGTGGTACTACTTAGCAGCAAATGATTACATACATTTCGAAGTCTTACGAACAAATTTATTTTCCATCTACTCTCAACGCGTCATAAAAATTCGTCCCAAGACATAGACTCATTATAAATACTCAAAACAACTCTGCATGCTTAATGATCATCGATTCATCACTTGTAGTTTCAGCGTATTAATTATTGTTATTAGCTGTGGCATTAATTAGCACATAGCGATTATATACAACAAGAAGTCAACTTTATACAAAGTGACTAACTAGAAAAGTGACTAACTCCATTTCATTGAAGCTTTATAAAGATCAAGACGAGACTACACAAGTAAGTAGTTTGAAATTGCTGGTCTCCAACACACTTTCACCGAAGGTGAGTTTTACTCGTTCTCTCTCCTAAATGAACTCAATTCAACTCGCATTCAAATTTCACATTCAAATTCAAACTGTGTATTTTACTTTGCTGCAATTTCAGTTTGACAACGTTCAGTGATAGATGAGGATAGTACATTGGTGAAATATAGAGTCGGAGATGTAGAAGATAATAAAGTAAGTTCAGTAAGTAAGTGTTCAAAGTAAGTTGTAAATGATGAACTTGAGCGAATGAATATGAGATCGGAGTTTTATCTCTCATAGAACGCGGAAAGGCTCGTTATGCAGCAATAATATGTAACATATTTATTATTAACTAGAAACTATAAAAAGAATACAAAGTTTTACCAACTAATTGATTTGAATAGTTTAAATTGGAGAAAAATAGAATTACGCAAATCAAAACAGGGATTTTCATCCAAATTGGAGGATTCGATTGTCGAGAATGTAGCGTTATTGCCATGCCACAATATTGACAATAACTATCGAAAACATTTTCCCCACCTGTACATTCATCGATTGCTTCTTGCAGCCAACAATCTTCTGCACCAATTTCCGGCAGGTATTCCAGAGGAAAATCAGGGTTTGTCGAAATTTCCTCAACCAATTGCAATGTTTCCTCTATTCCTGCTGGAATAATAACTTTGTTTTTGCATTCAAATTCACCGGTGATCTAATTGTTTTGAGTGAGAACGGAGAGGAAGATGGAGGCATTGAGGCTGAAGCTGAAGGTGTAAAAGAAGAAGCTGAAGGTGGAGTATTAGAAACGGAAGGTGAAGAAGTAGAAACTGGTCGCTGTAGAGATGAATAAATTTTTCAGACTCTTTTTTGGAGGGAAGAACAACTTGAAGGGGCTTATACTTGAACTTTTTGTAAAACATTTTCTCGATTTTTTTTCTTCTTTCAATTTACGGTTATAAGCCCGAATTTTACCCAACTTTTTAGGCATTTTACTAACTTTTTAATTATTTTTTAGAATGTGATTTAATAAAGACGTAGATACAACTGTATCTAAATCAATAGCTGACACTCGATTTCTTAAATACAATGGATTATCGATTCGGGCCTTCTCTTTTTAATCCTTTGACAAATATAGACTTATCAATAGAGTTTCAATTGCCATAGATTGAATAGCTCAATACCTGCATAAATATAACTATAAAGATTGAGACAATAATTTTACATAAACTTAATAGAATTGAAAAATCTTTTCATTATGTAACAGAGTCAATTACATCACTGATTTCAACAAAATCTCAATTAATCTCACTGAAGGAGTTTTTTCAAATTTTCTTTTCCTCTATTTTTTCATTCTTTTTTCTCTTTCTTTTAAAAAGGAGAATGTGACCTTCATTCGAAAAATGATGTGATTTTTGAGGCATTGTAGAACAACATCATGCCTAGCCTCAACTTCCTGAAATTAATTCGGACGAGTTGTGGAAAGAATTTGAAAGTATTCCAGTAGACTATAATCTACCTACTGAGTTGAAGCTGCATGTTGAAAATTTAATGAATTGAACCTTTGATAATAACCAAATGACTTCAGATCAGTCACTACATGAAATTGGTAAGCCTTTACAGGCAAATTTAGAGCCACTGTTGGGAAACTTACAACATGCAACTTATAATTTACAACCGACCACTCAACATGAAGCATATGTTCAAGCTTTCTACGGAAACTCTGTCTTCTACAATGTTTGATGTGCCCTGTAATACTTGTGGTCAAAAAAGTGTGATAAAATTAGGATTTGAGAGAGTTTAGTGATATTTCTTATACAAAAATATTGTTAGGTAATTGTTGAGAGTTGTTTATTAATAGATTTAATGGTTCACTAACCACTAATACTTTTGTTTGCATTATCATTATATGTTATTGATAATGTCAAGTAATAAATATTTTTTTTAATTTACGCAATTTACTTCGGCGTTTATATCTCACTCAAAGTGTGCAATGATCTTTATGAAAAACAATGATAAAAAGTGACCAAGAAAATATGTTTATAAAAAACGCGGGAAAGCATTGGTGGAATGTTGATGTCCTTCGTTCACTCTTTCAATTGTCGCTGTCTTTCTTGGTCGCAATTCACGAGTTGAAGGATTGTCAGATTTTTTACGTTTATTTGTAGATGTTTGCTGCACCAATTCCAAAGCTTGTTCTGATGAAAGAGAAACTATCGTTGGGAATTCCTATGATCGAACATATTATCAAATATAACAAATATAACCATCAATAACTAGCACCCGTTCTTCATTGCTCATGCTTGATTCTGGAATAGATTTGTTGCATTGAAAGATACTGGTCAGATATAACTAATGAAATAAAACTAACTTTCGTTGATCCATAGCTTATTTTCGATGTTGTGAAACAATAATTATATAATCATTGATTAAGTAGAAGTAATAGATAGATGTATTGTTTATGACTAGAAGATTCTAGAAAACTGATCAATAACCCTTTCCAAAGATGCTTGTTAAAGATATTAGATTTATTTGTTGATAGTATATGATAATTAAGATGCAATTTCATATATAAATGAAGCTCGCAATTTTAACCAAACAGTCATAATTTCCTTGATTCAGCGAAGACTCGGAAGCGTTAAATAAAGTCCTTTTTATATTAAATCTTCGGTTTACTTTTAATTCCACTTCATCTGCAAGTAAAATTCCAATTCTTAACACAAATATCCAATTGAAAACTAATCCAATTGTGTAAACAAATTTGATTATCAAATACACGAACAATTTAATCACTTTAGGAAACAAAAATTGGGTGAAATAAAACTTTGGGAAATTAATACATATTTTAAAATGTTGAAAACATATAATTAATAATAAAGATCAATTTATTGTAATTACTGAAACAAATTTCAAAGACTTGACTTAGTAATGATTAGACAAATTTTGAACAAGTTTTACAACTTTTAAACACGTGGTGCACATCATATAATATTCATAGGCGTTTCATTTGATGAGTTGAAAATGTGCAAAACTATTTATTCGCTTCTTGTAGTCCATCTTGACTCTATTTAATGAGCAGTATCACTTACAACGCGCTTAAATTCAAATAGCTGCAATGCGATTTATTAAAATACACCTAAAAATGCTGTTTGAATACTGATTTTTATAAATGTGCATCAAGGTCTGAAACCAGATTTATGGTTGATGGTTGATTTATGGATAAAGGTGGAAATGGTTGGAATGGTACTGATACCATCCTTCAAGGATTTCAACTCGTATTAGTTAACCATATTGGCATGAATTAAATATAAAAAGAAATAAGCAATCATGTTATGATATCATGAAAGTCAGTTTACTGTTTATTAAGTTAAAGTTTTCATTAAATGATTAAATTAAATTGAATTATATTGAAACGTTGAATTTCAAGGAAATTCATTGAAGGAAAATGCTTTTAAAGTCACTCATTCTCATTTTGACCATTTTTCTATAAATTTTATTAGTTTGTAACATCTGCAGAGAATCATCTCAAGGTCAAACAAGGTCATTTTTCTAGAATTCTTTGTTAGTATCATGTCTCAAAACTTATTCAAAGACGAGCCATTCTGGTGATTATAATTCTAGTGATTAAATATAATTATATTGTAAGCAAAGACTGGATCAAAACCTGTTTCTACTTGTTCAATGACTCTTTTTTCTGATCTTAATCATGAAGATTCATGAGAAAGGTGAGTCCTCGTTGTGTCTTACAGGATTTAAGATTAACTGTGAGATAAACACTATGATAACACGAACAAAGTCTAGATAAATTCCGGCATTGCTTTGAATTGATAATGAGCCTTTGATTCAAGATGCTTCAACAGTAAAGCCTAAACCTTCAAATATCAAACGTAAATCAAATGTGACAAATGTACATCAACCTTTTCAACACAACAAAGATTAGCATCGCACCGAAAATTACACCTTTATTCAAATCAGATTCTAATTTTATCCAATTCAGCTTTCCAAAAGTGTTTTCTGGTTTATTCTCTTGCCCTCAATGACATGATTGCTATTGACATAGTGAAACGTTATCACATAGCAAGAATACAAAAACCTATTGGAAGGGAATTCAAAAAAATAGGACCCTTAAAATTTAAAATTTTATTGAAAGTTTACTTTCAAAAAATCACAATGGTTGAACTGATTACAGCTGAGATACATTCATCAATGAAACCTCCATAAAAGGAAATACGTGCTGTAAAAAAGCACCTGTGCTAGCTCACTATGATCACACCCTGGAAACCCAATTAAGAACTGATGCCTCTGATGTGCGTTTAGTTGCTATATTATTACAAAAACACGATGGTAAATGGAAACCAGTCGCCTTCGCAAGTAGACAAATTCGTGGAGCCGAAATCAAATACCCAATATCCGACAAAGAATGCCTTGCAATTATCTACGCGTTTGAAGAATTCAGGCACAATCTGGAGGGGCAGTTTGAAATTGTAACAGACCATTGTGCTCTCTAGTTTATGAGATCGAAAACTAAATTACCGCCTAGGCTCATGCGCTATTCCATGACCCTCCATCTTTCGAATTCACCATAACTTATAAATTAGGGAAAATTCATAAGGACGCAGACTGTTTAAGTCACTATCCAACTAACGATCCTGAATTCAACAGCGTCGGAGAGGATGACAAAGAGCAAAGAGATGACATCTTTGCACTTTCAATAAGTGAACAAAAAGATGAATCCAACAATCTAATGAATCAGCAACGAGATGATCCATCAATTCAAGCTCAAATACAACAATTAAATGACATCGAAAAACTAGAACCAAGAATCCGAAATAAAATCATATGAAACCATAAATTAGAGGACGGTATCCTACAAAGAAAAGTTGTGACTGAAACAGGCACTAACTGGGTTCCAGTGGTCTCAGCTTCACTTGTGAAAACAATTTTGCAATCTTACCATAATGATGTCGTTTCAGGCCACTGTGGTCTTACCAGACATATGCGAAACTAAAACCGTAATATTATTGGACGAAAATGTCCAAGGACATTGCTAATTACATCAAGACTTGTGAAGAATGTCAACCAAATAAAAAAGGTACTGGAAATGCAGTTCCACCTTTAAAGCCAATCTACGTGTCTGCTCCTTATGAAAAAATCGGGATCGATATATTAGGTCCTTTACCACCATCTGCTGGGAAAGAATACATCATCGTGGCGACTGATTACTTTACGCGGTGGGTGGAAATGAAAGCAATTGCTAAAAAGGACACGATTAACATGGCGAAATTTTTAATCGAAAATATCCTTTGTCGATATGGCTGTCCGAAGACAATCGTGAGTGATCAGGCCAGAAATTTTAGCAAATATATATTAACGTAGAATAGTTGGCAGTTACTGCTCAAAGTAAATTAAATTGTAATCATAATCAATTAATTTCAAAATTTAGGTCCATACCAAGATGCCTTACCACCTAAGGCCTAGAGAGCAGATCCCAATGCTTGTCGACCTTGAATCCGAGAGTACGGACGAAGATGACTTGCCAGATTTCTCAGAGCAACCCGTCATTTGCAACACTATGATGGAGTAATTGGTTGGGCTGGATTCAATCAACCTAGTACATCCAGTTATAATAACGTACAACAACAAGAAGAAACACAATCGGAAGCTGAAGAAGATGAAGACCCTATGCGATTGACCGACAAGCAGGTGTTAGACCAAGAAACCATAAAAGACTTTACCTGTACCATATGTTTGGAAAAAGTCTTAGAAAATTCCCGCTTACAAACATGTAGTAATTGCCTGTCTTACCTTTGCCCTCACAAATGCCTGATTAAACATAAAGAAACGGAACAAATTAGAATAGCAACACTTGCATATAGCAATCCCAATGAACCCATTAGGTGTCCCACGTGTCGAGAGCCCTTGATAAATAGGAATAAACCTGATGAAGGACCAAAATCTATTCAAATTTTAGAGAACTTGCTTTGTAAATGTTATACGATCCTCATTGTAGTGATATTTTGAAAGTTACAGACTATGCTAATCACGTTTCTACATGCAGATATGATATGATAAAAATAACTGTTCAAACTGTATCACCAAGAACAGGAGTCAACAATTTCATCTCGACATTTTTATGGATGAGGTATTGAAAATTAGACTAGAGTTAGAAGAGTTACGATCAATCTTTAATAGAAGTATCATTACACTTGCGGGTCAAAATAAATGCCTTGAACAAAAAGAATCAACAATCAAACAATTACAGGAAAAGATTGTTACATTAGAAGATAAGATAGCTCAATGCAACATATCCAAAACGCAACCGATTATCAATGAAAATCATCTCCCTCTACTAGTACAAATAGAATTTTTACCATCTCAAATCCCATACGTAGTGTAAAAAATCACGGGACACCACACAAAAAATTTACAATTAATTACTTAGATAGAACTTTCCTCTTAGAAGGTATTCCCTTAATGGCCCCAGGTTGAGTCTTAAGAGCAGAAATCGAAAAGGAGTTAGGCCATGAAATAGTTTCAATATTGAGACTGGATTACACCCCAATAGAAGAAAATAAGCAAATCAAGCGCCACCAATTCTGCTACAAACCTGTTGTGATTACGGTGATACCGGTAGATGTTCAAGTTAAACAAGGACAACAACTCTTGGTGGAAATTAAGGACACCTGCGAGATTGTTTGATTGCAATGTAACTGAGCAGCTTTATCGTTTGTTAAAATGGAGCTCACATCTTACTCTAACAATGGAAATTGGAAATTAGTTTCTACTATCATCACTGCTTTTGGGCAATGAGCTTATATATGGTCTAATATCTTCATTCAATTAGAATTATTCAAACAAATCATGAACCCAAAACCATTTATTTTCATCATTCAAGTATTGAAACGAAAGATAAAATTTATTTGGTTAAACCTTCAACATATTCTTTTCTCTTATCATCTGGACAATTGAAATTTATACGACCATTCTTGCCATTAATCCATAGACTCTTATCTATAGCTTCAATGTAAGCCCAAATTCTTTTTTTCAGATCAGGCACTGTTGTCAAGGGACATTTCTTGCGATCGAATTTTCCTTCTAATTCTTCCGCGCATCGAACATTGCAGTCCATCCGGAGATATTGCTGTGAGCCAACTAATGGTCCTTTAAAACCAAAAAGATGTTTTTTACATCCACGCATTGATTTTAATGACCTTCCACAATATGCACAAGTGAAACCAATAGGATATTTTTTGTTCTTTTGAGCGCATCATTTTGTGCCTTGTCGTAATCAACAACATCAAGTTCTGCGAGCTTTTCTTCAGTCAATACTTTAGCATCATCTAACTCCGTAGAATTACCATAAAGATGTTTGGCTCCACCAATGAAATTGTCAAAAGTCCATACATATTTATCCTCTTTCGGAGTTTTCCCAGTCCCTTTCCCAAGTTTACTTTTAGAAGCATTCTAGAACGGGAATGTAGTCATTCCCCTTCTGTCATTCAAGAATTGGTCAAGATTTCTAGATTAAAATAGACATAATGCGAAAACGGAAGTTCAGCTCGGGCCCCTGCGTTGATTCAATGTTAAGTCGTTAAAAACTAAGTCAGCCGTTGTTCAGCCGTTGAAAGATGATGTTTTCAAATTCAAAGTCAAATATAGCCGTTAAAAGATGTTGTTCAGAGGGGTTAATGAAACAGAATTCAAGGTAAAATTAAGTCGTTGAAAGATGGTGTTCAGGGGGTTTAATGAACTAGAATTCAAGGTCAAATTAAGACGTTGAAAGATGGTGTTGAGGGGGGTTAATGAACCGGAATTAGTTTATATTTCCGGTCTGTGCCACAGAAGCGTATGTTTCTATACTACTCTTATTTGAGCTTTCACTTTTTTCATTTTTGAGGAATGGAATAACAATTGTTTGATGGAGTACAGAAGGTGATGCAGAGCTTTATGAGCCTAATTCAGCAATTTATTGTAAAGTTACTGAAGGAGCTGAGTTGTAATGTATCAGTAAAATAATTGATGTTGTACTTGGAAAAACTCCTAAAGATAATAAATTTGTATGGGCTTCTGATAATTTCATTGGTGGAGCGAAGCGAGATGAACCGAAAATGAACTTTAATGAACTGCAAGTAGTTTCCATTTCCGGTCTGTGCCACAGAAGCGTATGTTTCTATACTACTAACGAATAGAAATGATACAAATCGCATAAAAACTCTTAGCAAAAAACGATTCTAATCGTCGAATCGCAGCAGTACTGACAGATTGATTGTTAGTTTCCGACAAGATTAAACTACTTGAGTCTGACATGGTAACTAATGGCTAATTTTCTGATAAATTCTTCGGAGTCAAAAAAGAAAATTCTCACTGGCAAACATTTTACCTTTGAATCTTTTCTGTTTGTAACATTATCTTGACTAATCTTCTAGTTCACCTTGAGCAACATGATAGTTATTACAATTAAACCTGTCTGATTGGATGCTAAAGTTTCTTTTCTAATTAAAACCCAATTGTAACATCTGATTAAGCTAATGAGAACGAAAATATAACGAAGAATATAAAAAAACTTTTCACTTCAAATGTTGAGTTTATTTTCAAAATTTTAGATTTAATTAGTTTTCCCAAGTTTAACAGTTGCAGTTTTGATGCAAGTTTGTCATTTGTAATTAATTTTTGTTCATAATTGTTGAAATGAGAGTGAAAAAATAAAACGAACAAAGCAACGAAAAAAACTGTAAAAATGAAGAAAATATCATTTCCAAACAATAATTAATATAATTGGTTGTTTCTGAGCAAAAAAGAACCTCATGATAATCGCAAAGTTATTCATGAAATATTGAACATCTTGAGAAATACGAAGCAATTATTTTACAGAAAAGAAGGGAAAAATCTTGAAATGAAAAAAGGGTTTAATTATTGCAATTGAAAGTACTAACAGAAATGCTATCAATTTCAACATTTCAATCTAAATGATGAACAATAAAAATTGTTGCTGACAAATTATTAATACAAATAAGCGAAACTTAATGAAAAGCTTTTGATGAAGCAAATGGCAAAAAGTTCCGAGTAATATCATGAACAATTTAATGATTAAGATGAGAATAGAAAGCAAAATCACATTTTCTTTTCCTTTTTCTTTTTCCTTTTATATCAATCAAGTTATTCTGAAAGATTGTTGATTCTCAAGTGATTCAAGTTTATCGCAGATGAAGAAGAAAACTATTAACATTATTATTATTCTGATTATTATTATCAGTAAAATGCTGAAGTGAACAGATTATCATGCTGAGTGAAGAATTGAAACATTTTTGTTCATTAATATTAACAAGTTGATCAATATTGTATTGAAGGAGAATCGAGAGAAAAAATGAATTAATTGAATTTAAAGCGATGAAAATTGGCCTCTTCATTGATTCAATTAGCGCACTATTTAACCCTTTGAAGGAAGCAATTGCAAGGAAATTAGTAAAAGAAAATTAAACTTTTTTCTTTGTTTATCCATTCACAAGGTATAATGAAGATAATTGGTAAAAGTTAATGGCTAATAATTTCGTTTCATTAGCGTATTAAAGATTAAATTATCCAACCCTTTTCGAGGCTCGCAATCAACTTGATTGTTACAAATGTGTTGGAATAATGAAGATGAATGATGAGAAAAGTTTGCAAAAGTTAATTGCTCTTTGGATAATCATTTTGATCCATTCGGTTCAATTGTTGACCATTTTGTAGTAAAGATATGAGTGTTCATTAAATATTCAGATTAAGAGATTCAAGTTTGAGATTAGAGTTTGTTGTTTGAAAGATGCTAATGGTGAGGGTAAAGATGGAAATGATGAGATTAGAAGAAAATGATAAATCAAATGTTTATCGAGGATGAGGCCTGAGTCCACTTTAATTCTCAACAGGGAGTTGATTTAGATGAATAAATGTTGCACATTTTTCGTCTTGCAAATCTTGATCAGCTCACTGTAATCATCTGCATCTTTGCTGATCATTTTCAACATTTTTCCTTGTTTCCACAAGCTTGCTCCTAATGTTGTACTAGAAAAAGGTTAAGTAAGAGTAAAAAGTATCAAGCTGTTTAATAAGCAATGGACTAGCTAATAGCAAGTGCATTGATAATGTTGTAGTGAAAAAAAAGTAAAGGCAAGTTGAGAAGTGTATAAGTTTGTTGTGTGAAATAACCTATCATTGAGATTGAAAGTGGTAAAAGAGTAAAGTTGAGTAAAGCAAATTATTCAATTCTATGAGTCTCTCAGCGATATTATTATACATAACAAACAGTTTACATTTACACACACACAGATGAAACTCACACTGGGAGTGATTTTGGTGTTCTGTGAGTAAGCCAACAAGATGAATTGATAGCTTGCTTGAAGGCGCAAGTAAAAGCATCAAAAAATAATATCATCAAGGCTGGCAACAAGATGAAATCCATTCAGTTTCACTGTTAACTTATAACCTGGAACTTGTTGTTCCCTGTTTCAGACTTCATTCTTATTCCTTTTCCTTTCTTCCTCCTTCTTAAATATACCTTTAATACCCTTTGAATTCATCTATAATTTAAGAATAACGAGAAAAGAAAAGAAGAAGAAGAGAAGATGAAAAGCTAATATGTTACCAAAGGTATACAACAAGAGGCAATCTAATATGTATACATTTATGTATTAAAAGTACAAAACTAAATCCGATAATGTTGTTATAGCTTTACCTTATTATGAACCAGAAAATGTTACCTTCTTCAGCTGCCATTATTGCTATCCTCAAGACTCGTATTACACCAAATATTAATAATGATGATAATTATTGTTTCCATTCAATTTTCAGTTCAACATTTTGCTTCTCCAAATTATACACAAGGAAACTCTGTTTTAACCCATTTTTTCTCATTCATTTTTCCTCTTTTGTTTACATTTTATTGTTCATTTTGTCTGTAAATTGCACGATGTTTAACTTTTCAGGTTTTTTTATTGTCAAACATTTTCTTGCCAATGTTATTTCAACTTCAAACAAAACTTTCAATTTGCTTCAACTGAATGACAAAATTTTACCATGCAAAGGTAACTGTCTATTAACACTTGCAAATGTTGGTTTAACTTTTTCGTTTCCTGCTTTTTTCCACGTTTTTTTAATGTTAATACATTGATACTTTTAATGATAGACTGGGACTGTTTATTAATCGATTACTTTGCTAGTCCAAAGTGGTCGGTTAACACTTGCTTGATTAACCATGAAGAACCATTGAAGACAGTTTGATTCACTGCCTGGAAACAGGTCGAGTTGAGATGTAAAACAAATGAAAGTGAAAAGACTTTTAAAATGAGCAAACAACCAGTTTTCAGGACCAAAAACCAAAGACTAATTTCAAAGTGAACTGACCATTTACTGATCACATTTTGGGTCAGTTAAACAGAAACCAATTTGAAAATGATTTAGAAAAAAGAAATGAGAAAATTGTCCAAATTATCAAAACTCGATTCTCCTTTCACATTCAATCTCAGAGCAACAATGTTTAACTTTGATGGATTTAAAAATCACTTTCGATTCTCTAGTAAATCAATCTCTTGAAATGGATGAAAACCATGATAACTTGCATGGGATTAACCTTGCTTATTTCTCTCTGTTTCGATCATTTGTCTTGCTCATAATAATCGTAAATCGTTTTCTCGTTCAATCTCGAAACTTGCAATGAAAATAAAGTTGTCACAATAAAATGTTTTCTTGTGATGGATTGGACAACAATCATCTTTACCTGCCTTTCATCATTCCCATCTTTATCTTCAAATTGTCTAGTTGCCTCTTCTTTCCCGTTTCATCTTGACTGATTTTTGAAACTTCAAAACCCAACCTAATCATGATCAAACTCAGCAACAAAAAAGAGACTGAAAACTCACAAGAAAGTGTACAATGAGGAAAATAAATAAAAGGAAGGAAAGTGAAGAAGACCAAAAAACAAGGATGATTATGTTTCTCTTGTTGAATCTTTTCATCTGTTTCTCATGTTGATCATCTTGAAATCCTAGTGAGCCATGAAGATGAGCTTTAATACTGTTAATAATAAAAGTTGCAATAAGAATTGCAGTAAAACTTTCAAATTTGTATTTACTTTTCTTCCTTCTTAGGAAGAGGAGGAAAAAACTTCAAGACAATTTCATCTTCTCAACAAATTTTGTCACGTTCATCTGTAGTTTAAACATTTTCATCTTTTATCATCTTTATCTTCATCTTGTTGCTTCAACATTGAAAAGTAAAGGAAGACTCGAAATCTTAAGGTCAATCAGTTTTCATATTTACTTCATCAATTAGAGTTGATGGAATCAGGACAATTCCAAATGGATTCAGCAACAATTGTCTTTTCATCCTGAACGAGACAAAAATATTTCTAATCTTGTCATGTAAAAATTTCAATCGAATCATGTTTAGCAATAAAATTTCAAAACATTGAATCACAAAACTGAACAAGAGTAACTCAACATTCAACTAATCAGTTGCAATGAAAAAACTCAAAGAGAAATGAAGAAAAAATGAATCGAAAAAAGTCAATTTTCTCATTCTTTACTCAGTTTCATTGAGATTGATACATTAAATCTTTAATAGACGAAGAGATTGATATAAATGAACATGAACTAATTGTTTGATTAATGCAACATGATCAGGCAAGTTGAATAAGCTGATGATGAAAAATTCGTAAAAAAACACTTTTCTTTGGAAAACATTTTCCCAATTGTAAACTCATTGACATGATAAAAGAAGAAGAAGAAAAACTTTTTTCTCTCGTTGATCATGATAAATCATTATTCCTTTTCATCATTGTCGTCCTCAGTTTACCTGACTTTTGCCTTGAGCCTATTCTCGTGATGCAAAATAATTAATTATGGTTTCAAACATTCAAGTCAAAAGCATATTCAATGACTCTTGACTTTCCTCTTTACTCAGTTTCACGTTTTACCTCATCATGTTTACCCTTTTTGTTTTGCATCCTTTACTCATCCTTTACTCATCCCTACTCATCCTTATTCATCTTCATTTCTTGATACCTTTACTGTGCCTGACTCGGATTCCCAAGTTGAATCTTTCATTTCCAGTTAAATGTATTGAGCCATGCAAAAAGTGCTGAGAGTGAGCCAACCATATGTATACATTACATGTACATCAACTGGAAACAAGATTGTTAGCCTTTTTTCACATCATCAAAATTAAAGCTTACGTCTTTTAATTAATTAATTGGACTGATTGATTAACAATTAACTTTCATCACGAATGCTCATTCAGTTTGAGATGAAAAGAGAGGAACATATCATCTGTAAAGTAGCATCATTGCTCTTCATCTAATCACCATTCACTCGAAACACTGAATAATATTTCACTGGCAGTAGCAGTTCAAATAGCGTGAACAAAAACAGATTCAATATTTGCCATTTCAATGGAAATAATGTAACAAGAACAAGTTTATGTTTCATTGAAAAGAAATTATTTTATGTAAAGAAAAAAAAGTTTCAACCTTTTCAACTCAATTTAGCAATAAAAATTAATTTTTTTCCGTTGAGCTAAAATCTCAAAAGGTTCAAAGGTTTTATTCAGTTTTTTCATCAAAAGATTATTTTGCATTATTCTTAAAATTTATTTGTACCCTGAGTAAGTTTTTAAGATGTGGGCATAAATATCAAATGATCATAGCACAGTGTATGCATTGAAATGAATTTTATCCCAATTTTATTTCTCATTTAAGTTTGCTCATCGGTTAGGCTTTTCATTCACATCTAAATTTAGTTTAATCTGAGGGTTTGCAATTGAAATCGAAATCCAGATGAAATCAATGAAATAATCGCTATTCGCTTCAGCCATTTACAAAAGGTTCAGGCAGCCCAAAAATTACCTTTCCATAGAGACTTTGTAAGTAAAACAAAAACAGCTAGTGTTTAGGCTCCTGTAAGAACTCAATTATTAACTGAATGTTCAATATGCGTTGTGCGTTGAAGTGCTTAATGTATTAATGCTATAATTATTAGGCTTACTTCACGAGCTTTTAAAGCTCATTTTTTGCGTAAAAGCCAGTGAAAGTATCGATATAAACCTCAGAGTACTCAGAATACTAAAGAGTAAAATCCTTTTCCACTTTTAGAGACTAAAAAACTTTCACACTGCTTGCTTTGCTTATTTCTTGCATTTTGTTCTGTTGTGACTTTGAGGCCAAATTTGTTTTTCCGATTTAGCTATGGCCCTCGCTTATGGCCTTAACCATAATCAGATGTTCTTTTGATCTGAACAAACGATAGTCAGATGAAACTAGATAAGTGGAGTAACGTGAGCTAATTTTTCAGCCGTACCTCAAGGATTCAGTCCATTCTGAAGCTCATACAAATTACGGAATTGGACTTTTTATAAACTTTATAACAAGCATTAACTAAAATTTGCACCTTTATCTTTTACAATTTAGTACATGAGCTCTTCTAATCGAAACAAGTCAGGATTTATTAAGCATTAATCCATAGAGAACTCTTGCTTGTTGAACTTTCAGCCTACAATATTGAATGATTTGGTTTATAAAACAAATGTTGTACAGGCAGTCACTTTGATCCCAGTTAATCTTGACTAAAAGGCGTTTCAATTCAATATTAGTCAAGGAAAGGTTATACCAAAAGCATTGCTACTTAACCTGGGGTCAAGTTGAAAAACTTTGTCAGGTTATTTTGCATTATTATTGTGATAAGTTTTCAACTCAATGATTTTACTGAAAACGATTTCGGTCACTTTCAATAGATAAGGTCCCTTATAACTCATCGACAATATGCAGCTGCGAATCTTCATCATCTTTGATACTTTCAAAGATCAATACATCAAGCCAAGATTGGAATGATTGCTTCACTTATTAATTCAACCGCTTTGTTGCAATCACGCAGACTTGTTGGTTTGCCAAGAAAAACATTTTTCCAATAGTTTTCCTTCGAATCATCAGAACATCTTTTCAATCTTTTTGCTCGATTTAGATTCATTCGAGTATCCAGTCAGTTAATTATGTTCAACAAATGAACAACTCAGATGGCATAACTCACCAATATTATCCATTAATCTTGCATGAAAATCAAGGATAAGCGAAAAATGAATTTCCAAGAAGATTTCATGTCAACAGTTCTGAACTACTGCACTGATGAAACAAAATCGCAATTATAAAAGCAAAATTTTGTCTCAAAATTGAATACTTCGATACTTTATATCGTACAAAATTAACAAAAATCTAACAAGCATTTTTATTTTGGAAAAACAGCCAACAGAAATGAAAAAAGTTCATTCATGGTAAAGTCGAGATTAGTGTAAATCTTTTTTATTTCTGTACAATTTTTCATTTACTTTTTCTCATATTACCTTGAATCGATAACGGTAAAATAATATTTGAATTGAATGGAAAGAGATTGAACCAATTTGACAAAAGGTTGACATTGAACAGAATTTAGTTTCAAATGAAAAACTTTATTATCATTTTTATTATCACCATCAGCATACAACTTTCAGGTTCAATAATTTTGGACAACAAATAGTAAACTTTATCACAAAGTTTGTTATTATACCAAATTTTACTATTCAATTTGCTTCTTCTTCTTCTTTCTCGCTGGATTTACAAAGTTTTGATAGTAACTCACCACAATCCTATTCAACTATTGGTCGATAATATCTCTCCTGCTGTCGATGTTGATTTGGGTATAGTTTGATATTTTCAGTAAATTTCAAACAAAATTAATTGAAAAAATTCGACAGAAACTGAAGAACGAATGCAAGTGACTTCGTAAAAATCTTGAATAAAACTCTTCATATTCCTTTTATTTTGGTTTATGTAGCTGATACGCGCAGTGAACGGGACTATTTTTGCCTCAAATTACTGTTAAGTTATCATAATTGGCTGGTCTTTGATTAAATGGCGATATAAATAATTGCTCACATAGAGAAACTATGGTAAGACTATTTCATATAACTGTAATTAGTTGAATTATTCAAATTGAATTATTTTGTTAAGAAATGTCATCAACTATTAGTTATTTAAAATCTATCATCGAAACAATCCGAAAACCAACAACTTCATCATCAAAATTTTATTAGTTACTTGAAATTCGTCATTAGACCAATCCAAAAAACAACAACTTCAACACAAAAGTTTAATTAGTTATTTAAAATCTATCATAAAACCAATCCAAAAAACCAACAAGTTCATCACCAAAGTTGTATTATTTAATTGAAATCTGTCAATGAACCAATCCAAAAAACCAACAACAAGTCCATTATCAAATTTTTAACAGCCAATTAAAATCTGTCATAGAACCAATCCAAAAAACCAACAACTTCAACACAAAATTCGATTAGTTATTTAAAATCTGCCATCGAACCAATCCAATAAACGGACAAAAACTTCATCGCCAATGTTCATTTAGTTATGTGAAATCTGTCAATGAACCAATCCAATAAACCAACAACTTGAGTACCCATGTTTTTTTGATTATTTAAAATCTGCCATTGAACCAATCCAATAAACCAACGATTTAATTGTAACTCAAACCTTTAACGAAAATTTGATTGAAATTATTAAGACTGCGGGATAGGTGTCAAGTAATTTAGCTACAATTCACCTTTGCACCAAGTGCGTAAAGCTGTATCGGAGATTTATTGATGCACCTTACTTATTCAAATATTAATCATTTTTTTAGTTGATATTTTACAGAACGATAAGTTTCTTTTGGTGCCCTGGTCAAATGTGGTTTTCTTGTTGCTACCTGGCACAGGTGTAGGCGGCTATTTCGAGAGGTAAAAGATTTTCATACACACTCATCATAAAGAGGCCGACAAATCCTTCGAATGGCTGTGATATAGCTAACCTTTAATTCACAATAAAAAATTTGTATGAAGAGCTAGTGAGACCTCAATATTGAGATTCTCCATTACTGTAGATATTTAAAATCTGTCATAGAACCAATCCAACAAAGCAAACATCAATTTTAAATTAAATTAGATAAAATTAACTTTACTAATAATTGATAAGATAATCAACCAAATCGATCTATTATCAATAAATTGCCTTGTTCTGTATATTTTCTATCATGTGTGTTTCTACTACTAATAATATCGCTTCAACCTTGACTATGTCAATGAGCGCACGGGCGAATTTTCAGCAGGAAAATTTATCAAACAAATTTTTTACAAGCTGGAGAAAAAACCATCTGTAAAAATCAATAAATTTGTTTTCTTTCGGTTTCATTAATTAAAAAATTTGTTTCATTATCAAATTAAATAACAGTTGAAATATTGGTTCGAACATAGTATGCGGGAATACACTTAGGCCACGTGAATACGTGAATACGGCATCAAAACAGTTGTATTAATGCGAATGTGTAGGTGATTTAATGCAAGTTAAATAGGGCTGATACCATGTTTTTGAACATTCCTCAAGATTCATCGTTCGAGTGCAGCTGAAAAGAAACAGCGTTGAAAGGATGCTCATCAACTCATCATGATTCTGTAGACAAATAGCCTGAGCAACAATAATAATAGTTTCAATGTAAATTCAATTAAACTAACCAAGCCAATTATCAATTGATCCAAGCTTTCATGATGTAACCATATTTCAACTTACAATCAAAATATCAAACAATCACGTTTTATCGAGCAACAAAAATTTGTCTCAAATCAATAAACTGTTTCCAACCATCAATAATAGTTACAATGAATCGTACAATCAAAAACAGTTACAACGAAAAGGTTTAAAAATGTTGAACCTAATTTTTGCTTTCATTCAATTCCATATCATTGATACTTTAAAATTAATTAAAGCAAACTCATCACGAATCATTAAAAATTTTCCTGCAAACACTGAATAGTAATTTGATTCCTTTCACCATGAACAACGATTGAATAACGAAGAAGGCAAAAAACAGAAAATTGAGCAAATTATTTTCCCATTAATACTTATTCAATAATCACATTATAATAAAAACTCTTTTTTTATTGTTCCCTTTCACTCCCAGTCAACCTTTTATTGGATTATCTTATTGTCTTTTCACTCTCTTTTTACTGCCTTATTTATTGTTGGCCAATATTTTTATGAACTCTATTATATTTAATAATATTATCATTGATTATATTTCCATTTAATAAATAAGATATAAAAGTCAATGGGAATAACTATTTTTATATTATATTATACTTCTTTTCTTCCTCTCTTTAGCCGTTCTCCAGATTCAACCAAGAATCAGGGTTAACTTGATCCTACAATTTTTCAAGCTTATAAGATATTTTGTGCTTCAAAGGCAAACTCAACACACAATAAAATCCAATGAACCTCTCAAGTCATTATGCTTTTGGCATGGTCAATGTAATTTATTTAGTTTTTGTCTTCAACTTTTTCTTCAGACAACTTCGCATTCAAGATCAGTTTAAGCGCAAGTTTAAAAGTAAAGGCAAAGAAACTCAGTTGAAACTGAAAAGCAGAAGTAGATATTAACTTGAAATGTTGAGCTTTTTTCCACTTCATCTTTTGATAAATCACCTCAAGCTGGTATTACAGTCAAATAATGGGAAAAATATCTGAAAGTTTCTCATTTCTTTCAACTTTTTCCTTCTAAATTGTTGTGCCAAGCAAACCAACAAATCATATTCAATGTTGTGGTTTGATCGAAATTCATTTTAATGTTCAACTTTCATTGTTACATTTCAAGTTGAATTTCGCATTCAAGAATTAAAAGTTTTCTGTAAAAAATTGCAAATTACAAATCAACTTTTGCTTCGAAATGTAAATTAAGAAAATAAAATTTCCATTTTTCAAAGTTTCTATCAAATCTTTCAACTCGAAAAGAGTTACAATTTCATTCCAATGAACATTAACGATTGTTTGGAGGTTAGTAACTGATTTAGGTGGAAATTTGTTGAAGAAATTGAATTGATTTCTTCTTTAATTTAGTTCGACAAGAAAATTGATGTTTCAACTCGAGTCATTTTTTCTTATGCAAAGTGCAGGGTTTTAGACCAAAGATTGAAAGATTATGGAAAACAATTTTTCCTTGTTAGGAAATGGTTCAAAGTTTCCTCATGAAAGATTTGGAATTGAAATTTTCTGGGTGAAAATGATGTTGACTTGGCAAGTTTAAATATTGGACAAAGTAAATCATTAAACATGAAACAGAGTTTGGTTAAGAGACAAATGGAATCAATGTCAACAAGTTTTGTTTCTTTTATCATGAAATTGAAATTTCAATGTGAAAGATTAGGTGAAAGGAAACATTGAAATGTGAAAATTATCTTGAAATGGATAAAAAGTTTACAATTTTTTCTCATTTTGTTTCCTTTCTATTTTCCATTGAATCGTTATTTTCTTGCAACCCTGATTCATGATGATCATGGAGAGTAGAGAGAAAAGGTAAAAATGAACATTTCACTATTACCCTGGAAGAATGTGAAGTGTTATCAAAGAAATTTTCATCTTATCAGGTAAAGGTAAAGATCATTAAAATGTTAATCATGGAAATGGTTTCATCAATAATGTTCAGATTAAAGGGTAAATCTTTCAATCTTTCATTTTCATTTTACATTTTAAACATTAAATGAGAAAATTTGAGGAAAAATGTTGAGATTAAATGGATTTTGGTAAAGAATTGCTTGTTTGATTTTTCTTTTTCTTGCTTTTTACCATGAAAATGATGAATAACCAGAAGAGAAGAGAGAAAAAATGAAATAAAGAAAATATCATGGAATTGATAATATTGAAAAAGGAAGTTTCAATGAGCTTGAAAAGGAAAAGGAAATGAAAAAATATTGAACTGGCAAGTCTTTCAAGTGTTATTATGGATGTTTCAATGTTTTTGTTGACGTTAACAAATCATTGTCAACCTTTATCAGTCTCAGGGAATCAAACAATGTTTCATTGCAGATTCGATAACAAAACTGTTAAATATAAATCACTTCATTCCGGATAAATGATAACATCACAAACTGAATCAAGAGTAAAATTGCAGACAGTTTTGTTTCTTGGTTAACAAGAAATGCCAAAGTAATCGTAAATTCAAAAGATTAAATCTTAACACTTCTGGATTAGTTGATTGTTGATGGACTTTGAGTAGTAAACAAATGAATCGAACAACTTTGTCCATTTCTGATGTTATTGATAGCATAAAGTTGACTCGATTTTCAGACCTTAGATTATGCACTGCTTCAAGGAACGGGATTTGCATTTCCAAGTGTTGATTTTTCATGTTATGTTACGATCAGTTGCAACAAGAATATGAATTGCATTTCAGTTTTTAGGTAAAGGTTGGATTGATACATCAGCTTGAAAGATACTGCGGCATCATCTTAAAGCACTTTAATGCACTTACAACTTGCAGTCAACATTGGATGAATTAGCTGATTTGGGAAATGATTAGCAACATCTGAATACAGTTTTGCAAATGACAACTTGACTTGCAGCTTCCATTTTGTGCAAGTAATCGATCTGAATAGAAACAGCAATGAAAGCTAACAAATTGATCGAAACTGAATAGCATAAAATAAGAATGAATTTTCCTTTAGCAAGCTTTGCTTTCGACCATTGCACAGCATTCAAGAAACGTTACTTTGCAAACTTTAAGACTGCATACTAACATTGGAATAATTTGCAGCTTCAATTTTATCCACTTTCACAAGTTCATCCGAATTATAATCATTAATATCAATGTAAATTTCATTGCTGTACACTTGCATTATAATACAAAATGAAATGTTCAAAAGCATTCTTACGATTTAAATAGCTTTTCAATTTTTAAAGAAGCAAAAGGTTTTGAAACTGTTTGAGGAAAATAGTGTTTTAACTCGAGACAAAGGTGAAAACATAAAAATTAAGTTGAAAAAGTTTGCAAATTAAAGCAAAATGAAATTCAATTTAAGCGGCGAATAAAGTTGAACATGAAAATGATTCAGTTACACATCAAATTTAATGTTGAATATCATTTTACTAAGTATAACATAACCTTAAACCTGATGAGGTTATACACTTTACGATAATATCGTTATTAAAAGTGATACAAGATGATCTATGCTGAAATTTGGTTATTAGCAAATTGTCTTTGGATGACACGCCCGGAGAATACAATTTAGTCGCAATTTATCGAGACAATTAGCCTGAGTTTGTCTGCACCTTGTCTTCATGTTTCCTCTCTTGTTCATCATCTTGTTGATATTCTTGCTGTTCAACATTGTATTCACCTTTTCCGTAATGGAAGCAGAAAATTGCAATTTTCACTTCATCTAATTTGCTTTTGTAAACCATTTTCGTAACCAACAGACGCAAGAGAAGAAGAAAGAAACTTTTCGCCATCAAAATAACTCACCTTTTCTTCCTCAATCTCATCATCCATCTCATCTTGATTCTCATTATTTGGAGCAATCTTTTGATTCAACTTTTCCATTCATTCATTGAACAAGTTAGAAGAGAAAATTTCTTTTCCTTTTGTTGAGAAGCAAATTTAATTCTCAAATTAAATAGATTTACTTGCAAATTTAGCCTCAACATTAGTAAATTAACATTTTTACATCTCTCTTTAATGCAAGCAATTCAATGAATCATTAACCACAAATTATCATCATTTGAATAAAAGAAAAATTTACTTCTCATTTCAGCATTCAATGTAACCAAATTGATTAGAATCATTGGAAAGATCATTTGCAAAATACTCGTTGAAATCAACACTAAAACGCATCAAATGAATTATCATTTCGATCATCATGTTGATCATCTTTCTGAATCATTGTCTCAACTCTCATTTTTCATCATCTAAATGTAAATCATAATTTGTCAGAATCACTTTTTGTCTTTTCTTACTTTCAAAGCTAATCTTGACATTAAAGTTAGACGATAAATCATTTACTTGAATAACAATGTACAAATGATGGGAAAATCAATATCATGATAATGGTGACAAAAGAGGAGGAAAACTCAACATGAGATTCCTTTATGATTCCATTAAAATGATTAACATGAAAATGAAGGGCAATGATGAAAATTGATTGTTAACTTTACTCTTGTAATACTTTACACTTGTTGCCATTGAAATGGTAAGAGAGGAAAAAAAAGTTAATTAAAAAAACGAGTTAAATGTTTTCCACAAGTTTGTATGCTGTTGATTCCAAAATGTTCATTAATTGTTCAACAATTGTAGGTGGCATTTGAACAGATAACATGAGGAAACAAGAAAAGCCTTCAACACTGACTAAAGTGATGATTAATGCAATTAGGGAACGATCAAGATGGAAACTCGTGTCACTTTGATGGTGATAATGACTGAGATAATTTATTGTAATAACTCAAATTAATGATTATGAAAAAGGTCGAGTTTCGAGCAAAAAATTGAAAGAAAAGTTCTGAAGAAACTCTTCTCATTAGGCAAAAATCGAAGTTGCTTTTTTGTCATTTCACTCTCTTCGGTCTCGACCGGTCAATCAACTAACCAGAAAACCTTTTCTGGTTTCAAAGTTGATCAATTTTTACTTTAATATTCGCTATTTGTTTGCTTTTCATTTACTTCGAATGTTTTTTTTCTCGTTTTTCTCGTCAACTTTGGTCACATTTTTTTGCTGTCCATGTGACTATAATGTAGTCGAGTCAATTTGTAAATTGTTGATTAACTTTGGTGCAGGAAAGGTTAGAGATTGGAAAAGTTGATTAAATGCTATTTTGTGCAGAACTTTGTTCAACCTAAAAACCCAATTTTCTGTCTCATTTATAATGATCCCAATCAGCTAAATATATCTTGTCGTTCATCGCATTTGGTTATTATCTTTGAGACTTTCCAGAAACCCACAAATTAGTAAACAGATTATGAGCAAAAAATCAGTAAACTTTCAATTTTATTCACTTTTCAGTTTCTCTTCAAACTTTTTTTTTCTCATTCTTCTTGGTTTCAAGCTAAAGACTTGCAATTTTTCAATTTTTTTGACCTTTTCTTTTCCATCTTTTTTCACCAATTTCTTGAACATGTTCTAGAGCATTAAACAGTTTTCTAGTAAATCTTGAACTTTTTTTCTTCGATACTTTTCTCTCATCTTATTCTGGTTCGATATTTTTCATCGAGTTTTTTTTCTCTTCTTTTTTTACGTCTTTAGATTTTCGTTTTTAAGCGCATTTCGAAGCAACTATCTGTTACTTTTTTATCTCATTACATGATGAAAAGTCAACAGACAAGTTTATTTACTTTGATTGATTCAATTTTTTGTTGTTTCCTTTCTCATCAACTGATGATTCTGGTCTGAAATATTTCATTGTTAAACTGACTTTGAGCACCAATGGTAAACATTGAAGAGCTAAAAAAGTACAGAGTTTGCATAAGAATGACTTTGGTGTTTACATGAGCTGAGTAGTGAAGGAAACGAAAAAAAGTTTGTCGAAAGAAAAAAAACAAAAAAAAGAAGCGAAAGATAATTTTGTTCATTGTAACTTGAAGGTTGATGATGAAGATACTGAAAGAAGGAGGATGAATGGGATGATGAAAAGAAGGTTATCCACTTGAGATTCTCTGTGAATAAAGTTTTTTTTCCTTCTTCTTCCATTGCTTCTCTTCCAAAAGAAGTACAGAAGTTTCATGCAACCAAAATGATTACAAGTGATATTGAGACATAAAACATACACAGGAAAAGTAATACAAACAGAAGGAAAATGAAAATCAAAACTGAACTCTTCTCACAAACTGGAAACTTTGAAAGTGTCAAAAGTAAATAGCAATGAAAAGTTGAACATTGTGATGATTATGGCGAGGCAAAGAAAAGGTTCAAGATTATTTTAAGGCCAATTTAATGAAATTGAATTGGCTCCAAGAAACAGCGAACATTGATTTTTATCGAATTGGTGTTTTTGGTAAACATTGAATGCTTTTCAACTGCAATTTTCAAACACGCAAAAGTTTAGTCAATTTTGTTCATTTTTTCTTCTTCTCTTTTTTCCTTTTCATGTTCAACTTTATTTTCACCGTTCATTTGTTAACTCTTTTCCATGTTGTTGTTAATATTATTAAGGTTGATTGAATCTTGTTTAAGATGATTTGATAGTCCTTTTTGCTTCCCATTGTTGATATAAATTTACTTTAGCGTGGTTCATTGCCATTAGGTTATAACAAGAAAAAAAAGAGTTTGGAGAAACAAAAGAAAATGTAATTTCATTATTAACATTAAGACGAGGTAAACATTGACTTTCAATTGATATCATGTGTGTTCAGGAGATGATTAGAGGCAAAAATGAACAAATAATTATCTAATGATCGCAATGTTTCAAGGGTTTGTCCATCGTCTTTCTGTGGCAAACTTTTTTGCTCGTCAATTTTCATTAAACATCAATTAATCAACTGGTGAAAATGTAAATAACGGGAAAACAATTGTTGGGTGAAAATGTAATTTGATTGAAGCTTCAACATTTCAACTTGTGTTGGTCTTTTGGTACAACAGTGATTCTTAATCCATCTGATCAGATTAGGATAAGAACTTTTCGTTTTTTTTCGTCTTCTTCTTTTCCTGGCTTTTTGCTTCTGTTTTTTGATTCTTCTTTCCTTCACTTGCAATTCTTTTCAGATTATTTCTTGATTAAAGGATAATGTTGTGAGAGTGATTGAAGTAGGCAAGGAATGGAGGAAAGTAAATGATGAATTAACTGAAAACTGGAGGCAATGGTTATCCAACCACTTTTATTGGACTGGGAAGGCATTAAATGGACTGATTTGGGAAAAGCAGAAACACTCGAGACTTATTTACCATCAACCTGACCTGGGAGTTGAATTTGAGAGGATTTGTCACAAGCAAGATTCACCAGATTAAAAATCACTGAGTCAAAGTACTTGCAGTTAATTGCAAATCTACTTTAACCTCTTCTTTAGCCTCTTTTATCCCACTTTCATCATCATCACTATTTGACTTTCATTTTGATTGAAATGACAACGAGTAATTAAAGCGATGAAAGCGAATGACATTTTTCAAATCATTTTGTTCGAACTGAATTAAACACCATTTTTGGATATAAATACTTAAACTACTACTACAGTCATGTAGTCATTGCTATCGAGTTATCTGATCCTTCAATGCTTTGGTCAAAAATTTTCCAAGTACCGTTTGGTAAATAAGAATCTACAACTTTGCATAAATTGCAATGATCTGCAATTTTCAAACTTATCAATGAGAGTTACTTTTGTTGAAGTGTCGTTAACTCGTTTGTCAATCGTTATTTCTTTCCATTAGATTTCTCGATTTTAATTCATCTCATTAGTGACTTTCATAGTGTGCGAGTTTTTGATTTGAAAAAAAGGTGAAAAGATTGGAGTTCATTGCTAACTCCAAGTAAGCAAGCTAAGGACAGGGTTGAGACTTTAAAGGAGTTAAACCGTATAAAAGTAAATCTTCACTCTTAGCTTTGTTCTAAGTAATTCGAAACTTATCATCCTACACTACAATCGACTGTAATCCACTACTGTAATCTGCTGTTGCAATCGACAAACTAATACGATTCAACAACAAAATCTCCGTAGTTTCAGCCATTAAGAGGGCTCAGCTCATGATTTTTCATCATCAGCAATTCACTGCATTAAATTTGAATAGTGATAACTCCTAGACCAAGTGTGAACATCATTAAAAAGAACTTTGCTGGAAATCGAATTGAAAGAAACCAGTTGCATGGAAATGTAACTAAATTTCGCATTTTGAAGATTCACTGAAAGCAAACTGTTCAATACAATGTTACTCGCAAGTTGTCAGTAAATTAAAAGTTAAATCCTTTTCAATCAACAAATTCAGAAGTGACATTACATTTATACATTTACATTCCAAGTAAAAGTAACTTAATTATCATTTTCGTCAATTGGTTCGATTACAAAAATGATCTTCCAATGTGAAAGCAAATGAATATGAGTTTGAATGCAAAGAAATTGTATTAAATTGTAATAAAATTTGACATTTTACAGACAATCCAAAGTAAAAAGCTTCTCATCGCCATTATTGCAGTTTATTTGAACAAAAATAGTCTATAAACTTGCCTTTTGTTCATTTCAATTTATTATCATTATGCTTCATTAATCGAAACTTTACTCTCCTTATTTGAGTCGAAAGAAGAAGAAAGAAGCTTCATTAGTTCACTTTTTGTGTTGACTGTCCATCGTTTTACGGAAGTAACTTTGAGCTAATGTTGAACTTGTTTCCGGCCAGTTAAATGTGCCTTGGATGTTAAAGGTCAAAATGTGTCAGTTAATGTAGAGACTAAATTATTTATGAAAAAAGTCGAGAAAAGAGAAACAAATCAAATGCAAGGAAAACATGAAAAGTATTTAATTTGAAAACGAATCCAAAGAAATCATTTTTCACACTCTGAACCATTTGATTGGAAATAATTTGCAAACAGTTTTCATCGAAAGGTGACAATTCTGGTGCTCGAACATTGAACTCGAGAGCATTTGTTGCATCCAATTTGATCTTTAATTTCCGTTCAATGTTCACCTGAAAAAACGAACAGAGTAAATTAGTTGAAGGCAAACAATTGAATCAATAGCAATTACTTTTAATGTAACCAATCAATCCAATGAAAACGAACACACATCAACAATAAAAGTGCAACATTGAAAGGTAAATGATTGGTTCTGTTTCAACAATTCATCGTTAATCGCAAGTCTTGTTTGTTGGTTCAACTTTTATTGTTCTTCTCATCATTGCTAATCAGTTATTTTATGAACCATTAGTTGACGATGATCGTCCAACAGGCAAGAGTTTCAAAAGTAAATAGATTAAGGATCGATTCAGTGAACAGTGAATGTCAACTTTGGACAACTTTTGATGAAAAGAAGATGCAAATGGAGCAAGAAAAAGCTAATTAAAATGTCACCAAAAGTTGATTCCAAAATTGAATGTTAATCTTTGCTTCCATCAACATTTGTGAACCTTTGAAATGGGAAACAAAAGTCTTTTGTAAATATTTACAGACAACAATTAAGACGACAATTATGATTGAAAAGCTCAACATTGAAAATTTAAATTTCATCAACACAAATAATAGATTTAATCGTAATTTAAGGTTAAACTGTTTTGTCGTGAAAGTTTCCAAGCAAATAATGTTGATTAAACTGATGGAGAAACAAAAGAGTCTGATTTACCTTTAAACTCGAGTTTAGTGTTGGTTATTCAATTGAAAAGTTAATGTTTACTTCAAGATGATATATTGAGCTTATGGAAACAACTAGACTTCAGCTTTGTGATAAATATTCATTAGGAATTATAATTAGAATTGAAATAATTTTCAAAATTCATCGAATCAAATGAAAACAAAAAGAGATTGTTTGACAATTTATTATTCATGTTAATCCTGGAAAAGGAAGAGATTACCTTTTCTTTATTTGCAAATATTTTATTTTATTATTTACTCTTTTGTTAACATTCAGCATGAAAATAGATTTACAGAGTTGATGATTTTTTAGACTTTAATTGAAAGTTGAAATGCAAGTGTTAATCAAATTTTCATCAATCTTGCTCCTAATGGCTTTATATTTTCCTGGTTTCACTACTTTACGCTTTTTCACTCCAAGATGAAAATCTGAACGAGTTCTAGTTTTACTGAAGTAATGGTTTGCTTTTTGGTCAAAGATTAGAGAATCCATTGATCTGAGTTTATATTTAAACAAATTTCAACAAAATGTTAGTGACATTTGGCTATTCAACAAGATCAACTGGTGCTGTCATGAAGATTGACTTGTTTCATCTAGATTCACTGAACTCATATTTTTATCATTTATTTACTCGATATTGTAAGAACAGTAATTGGGAGTGAATATTGGAAATCAATTTTGGTTTCCTTTCAAATCTCATTTGCCCTCATTGCTTGATGAAGTTTGATTTTTTCAATCGATATTTATTGTATAATTTCATTTTATAATGAGATTGTTATTGTCAACAAAATTACTCTTGTTCAACATTGAAAATGTATAATTGCGATTAAAGTGAATGATCTTTTAAAAATGGTTAAACATGAACTAATGTTGAACAATCTGAATAAATTTCTCAACTCAATGTCAACTTGATAACTGTATAAAAAATATAAAAATGTAAATAAGAAAAGATGAAACAATTCTTAGACTGAATTGAATGTTATTGAATCTAAAAATTGAATGTAATACAATATACTTTCGCTTTGAATTGTTGCACAAACTCGATGAACTCACAAGATTACAGGTCATGAACATTGAAGTGGAACACCAAAGAGTACAAGAGCAACTTAAGGAAAGCGAAAAAAAAGTGAAAACATAAGTTTTGCAGTTGAGATAATCCAGCAAGAACATGATACATATTCATGTAAATACACCCGAGGTTTACATTTGATAACACACACCCAACAGGTAACAATATTTGTTATAAAAATTGTTGCATCGAAACTAAAGCAAAAAATAAAGCCAAAAATGTTGAGGCCAATGTTTACAAGAGATTAATGAAAAAGATTAAATTGTAATTCAAAGTAAAGGGTTGATGAAACAAAATTGATTTGCTGATGCACTTTGAAAGGAGAAATGGTTGAAGAGAGAAAAAGTTTAATATCTTTTTTTGCATAACAAATGTTGGGTTTGAATGTCACTTGAATCTTTGCCACTTTACTTTGAACAACAGCTGAGAGTGATATAACATTTACACAGAGAGAATATTATTTCATGTGAAAAAATATGATAAATTTTGATAGACCACTGGGAGTGAATATAAGTGACTTTTCCTAATAATAAAAGGATGGGAATGAGTAAAGAGTATAAGATTACAGGCAACTCTAAATGGCAAGGTTTTGCTGTTATAATGAAAATTGTTCATGCATAATTATTCCGATTACACAGAATTGTGAATAAATACGGTGAAAAGAGGAATAAAAAAGAGAGGAAAGAAGAAAAAAGAAAAGAAAAAAGGCGAAAAAAATACTTCTTTACTTTCAGGTTTACTCTATCATTCAATGCCTTATACCTTGTGGTAATGATATATAAATAAAAGTATAATATTATTCATTTAAGCCAACATTTGCTTTCATCTTTACATCTTTATATCTTTTCATTATTTTCATTTTCAAATCTTTTCCTTTTTTATCGTTTTCCTCTGTCTTTTAACCGCATTATCAGAATGTTCAACTTATTGGATATTTATCTGTTCAGGATTGTTCAATTGATAAGATGAAGGATTTATGATAAATTAAATGAATTTATACTTTACTCTCTAATCAAATAACTTCAACTCATTTGATTTATTGATTTCTTGTTTCAACTTTTTCCTGCCATTTTCTTAGTTTTTTGTTGTTCATCAAACAGAATCATGATATTCTGTGAAAAGGAAAAGCTTTTCTTCTCTTTTTCATCTCAACTTTTTTTTCCTTTCGCTTCCTTTTCCTCTTTTTTGTTCTTGGCTTCTTCAATTGAATTTACTCTTGTTTTATAATGAAGCATGAGATTGAAATCTTTCAATGCAACAAGCAAGGTTCAATTTTCAATCTGTAAATCAATGGAATCGATTGGGTTCGATTTTATGTCTTTTGTTGTCAATGTTTGCATTAGTGTCCGAAATTTTAGATTAATTTGAAATGTAATTAGACAAGAATAAGAGATAATTATATTTTTAAATTAAGCATTTGATGACATTTTGTAAGCACAATAAAAATCTTGGTTTTACTTTACAAGGACATTTACATGTTTTTAGTGTTCTTGTTGTAATATTATATTCTGTGTATTTTAAGGACAAAAACAATTTTTTGTTGGTTCAGTGTTTTTTTTTCTTCTTGTTTGTTTTATGGCAAAGAAAAGTGTTTTTTTTCTCATTTATCTGGTTGTCGCTTTTGGTTTTGCTTTCCATTGATACATATACATATTAAAAGTGGTTGTTGTTGGCATCAAAATTTATCAATAGCATTAGATGAAGGCTAACTGCGTGCAGTGTAATAGGCATAATGGGAAAGAGGGAAAAGGTTACAAGAGAAACAAATGTCTTAATCATAATTGTGATTATGATAATATGTAGTGGTCATAATGTTTATGATGTACAATTGTGTAAAATATCATCTTTCATCATGGCAACAGTAATAGAAAAAGAGAGAGAGAGAGAAAGGAACAAAAAAGCTAACAATTGACCATCATCACATTTTTCATTAGTATCATCATCAGTTAAATCATCAATGACACTGGTTTCACTTGCATTTTTTGTCCAGACCATTGAAAGGAAAGGAAAGATGAAAGAAACAGTTACAAAGTAGGAAGAGAAGGGAGATTGGAAGATGGGAGAGAGAAAGATTCAAAAATGAAAACATTCTCTATTCAACTATCATTTGGAGGATGAATAAAGATGATGAGAAAAGGGGACAAAGAGAGAGAAATGACGTAAAAGAGGAATAAAAGAGGCATGATAGGGAAAAGTGGGAGATTATTAAAGTTAAGAGAAGAAGGGAAATGAAGAGGATGATAAGGGTGGGAAGGAGAAGAAGGAATAGGGTGAAAGATGAAAATGAATAATAGCAGGTAGGAGAAGAGTAAATAGAAAAGACGAAAACGCAAGAAAAATTGAAAATATTAATTTTGGTTTGCCAGTAGTGATTCAATAGGGCTTGTCCCTGATCTTTTTTAATTGTACTTTAAGTCGCTTGTTTCCAATTTGAAATCCGTTCATGGCTTGAATTGCTGCTTGCGCCGAGATTGGGTTGTCAAAGGAGACGAAACCTAATTTAGAAATGAAGAGAAGAGAGAAAAAAAAGGTTAAAAATTAGACAAAAAAAGTATAGTAGGTAAAGCTGTGTGTGTAATGAAAGTCTGAAAAGTGAGATGGAAAAGTGAAAACAAGGTTGGGATTGAGAATGTTTAAGATGACACTGATGATGAGGTAAAAGGAAGATGAGAAGGATGGGAAAGGATGAACAGTGAGGAGTGATGGAAGAGAGGAAAAGTTAAGTGAGAGGAATTGAAAGATGAACAGTTGACATTCAAGAGTTTCAATGATTGAAGGAAAGGCAAATAAGATATGAGAAGATCAGTGATCCAACTTATTACTGAGATTTTCAATATCCAAACCAATTCAACTATTTCCCTTGTAAACCAATAGCAAGTTTACAGAGTTGATCATGTCTGTTCAACTGCTCAAACTCATTTTCATGAAATGTTTCCTTCTTCTTGTTGTTTCTTCTCTTTTCTTTGCCTTCTTTCTTCACCATTGTTTATGTTATTCTGGGTATCTATTGAATGCTTCAGAGAGTATCAACAATTGTTCATTGGTTATAAGAAACAGGCAAGACACACACAGCAAAAAGTAATCATGGTAATGATGAATAGCTTTTTTACATACCGAAACCTTTACTGCAATTGGTGTTTTTATCAATAAAAACTTTACTCGATATCACATTTCCGAAAGATGCGAATGTTTGCGCTAGATCAACATCAGTGTAATCGGCTGGAAGAAAAGAAAAGAATAAATTATTCAAGTTATGCAAAATATTTCAATTTTTCACTTTCAATTAGTAATGATTGTAATGATGAATGTCGTATTGTGTTCAGTCATAATGATAATTGCATCGACATGACAAAGTAAATAAAATTGAGGTTGAAAATCATCAATTTGAATATTTCTTTTGAAAGGAACAAAGCAAATTGCATTAGTCAAGGGTAAAGCTATTCAATGTTTAAAAGTCAAAGATTAGTGATTAAAGTTGATTTCGTCCTTTAAACCTCTTTGCTTTCAATTGTTGAAATTGAACAAAAAAAAGCTTCAAGACTTTTAAGTAGCAATTGAGAGGTAAATGTACATGAATATTGTAAAGAGCATTTAATCCGTAAGTAATGTTCAAGTAATTATTGCGTTGCATTCAATTATTGTCACTGAACAATTTTACATTTCGTTCATCTAATTATTTAATCTTCTTCAATAGTGAACCAGAAAAGGAAGAGTTGTTTAAAAAAGAAGAGAAAAAATGAGAAGATTATGATAAAAACTAATGTAAATACAGAGATGAGATGGTGAACATTGAATCAATTGAATATCAAACTGTAATGACAATATTATAAAATAGTGACTAAGCTGTGTTCAATAATAAAATGGCGACTTCCGTTGGTAAAGTAAGTCAATGGATTTGCTTGTGATTGTGAGAAGGAACTTGATATTTCTTAATGATCACCTAAGGCTTTGCATTTTGCTAGTGTTAAGTAAATCTTTTGATAGGGCGAGAAGAAAGAGAAAAAGTTCAAATTTGATGAAGTCACTTTTGTTCACTTTACGGAGAGATTTTTTTTGTATTCATTGCCATTCTGAACAAAACTGATGAACACTCGATAAGCAACATGTTCAATGGTAAACTGGAAATGTTTTGGTAATCTGTAAATTGACACATTTACAAAAAAAACGACAGATAAAAGGACAAAAAAGCTGAAATAGCTGTAGGTGTATTCAAGATGCTTTGCTCTTTGTGTGTTTATGAATCATGATTCTTGGGATGATTATAGTGATGATTTGTGATCATCAACAACCAACTTTACTGATTGCCAAGTCAAAAGGTGAGAGTTAAAAAAATCTGCTTTGAATAAACGAAAGTCAAACAAACATTTCTACGAAAAGCGAACTGCAAAGCAAAAGATTCAACATCGATAGATACGATAAAACTTGATCATTGATTGAGCTGTGAATTTGGCACAATCAACGTAATTATTGAAAGATTCATCATTTGTTCAGAATCAGGTTTTCTTTCAATATTCGAGCTTTGATTCTATTCGTTTTGAAATAATTGCTTTATTGACTTTTGGCTTTTCGCTAATTTTGATCTTCACTGGACTGGTTTGTTTGACTCTCGTTTTGTTTCAACCTTTTCCGAAGAGAAATATCATGCTTACAGGGAAGATGATAGATAAAAAGATTGGATCCCTCCGGACCTTCCATTTGTTTGGTGGATTGATTGACCGTTGACCCGGTTATGGGACTGCTTTGACCTCCAGTTAAACTACTCAGACTTTGTATTGTTGGACTGCGACTAGTAAAGGAGGGCTAAAAGGACGGAGAGAAAAAAAAGAAACAAAAAATTCATTAATGACAATAATTAATAAATAGTGATCTTGGCTATGGTTTACATGGTTTGCAATGAAAATGGATGACAATCATCATGATTATTATCATCATTATTAGTTGCTTTTAATCACACATTGAATTTCATCTCAAGCAAACATTGAATTGTTGTTGATGTTTTTGTTTATGTTTTTTACATGATTAGGTAAACATGAAGAATGAAATTGAAAATGAATAGTTGCTCATGAAAAACGATACTGCTCATGATAACTTGAAAGGAAAGGTAATAATAATGATGAAGGTAGTGATGATGATGAAAAGCTATCAAAACAATAAGCGTAATAACAATTAAAAACAGGAAATGCACATGGTAAGTTTATAATGATTACTATTATGAAAGTTTCATCTATCCATGAATAATTGTACAATTAACTTTTGATATCAACTGTGATCGGTAAAATAACCAAGGCTATGCAAGATTAAATTCAACCTTCAACTTAATGAAATATTTTTTTTTGGTGTAACCAATGTTTTGTCTATCCAGCTTTTTCAATGAGCTCAACAGCTTGTCATGTTTGACTAGAGTCTATCATCATTACCTTCATTCAAATGTTCATCTCATTTTCAGCCTCAATCCTTATTTACTTTTTTTGTTCAAATATCTCTCTGTCCATCTCTTTCCAATACAATAATGTTCATCTACAATTTGGTCTACTTCATGTTACTTGCTGTCTGTGTTTTCATCTTTTCACCTATTTATCTTTTCTCCCCCTGAACACAACAGCAACAGTGTTGTTACTATTGATAGCAAAAGTCAACATTTCACTGTTCATTTCCCATCAACTGACAACATTTCAAGGAAATCGTTCTATCTCTCTCCTCCCCCAACCTCTCAACCAACACAATCATGAGGAACCAGGAAAAACGAAAAACAGAGAGAAAAAAATTTCTACAATAAGGCAAAGCTTGAAAAAGGAGAGAGAAAAAAACTTAGGCTTGAAGAGAAGCTTCAAGTCTAGGAATAGAGAAAAACTGAAACAAATCATTTTCTCCCTTCTCATTACTCTCAACATTATTATTATTATTGTTATTATATTTACAGGGCTTTACTCAGCTGTTTACTTCGAAAATGAATTGCTTTTTGGTCCTGTGAAACCAATAAACTGTTATTTTTGCTTTCCCTTCTAGGCATTGCTCAGTAATATCACAGAAAGTATCACAATCATGTTTATGTGCAACAAAAACACAACAACAGTAATGATAATGATATTAATGGGTAAAGTAAAGTAAATAAACAAAACAAAAACATGCATACAATCACATACACACACAGCTGAAGAAATGTAAACTTAATTAAGGATAAGTATGGATCAAATAGAGAGATGAATTGTCTATCACCATAAATTGACATTTAAAAACCAATAGACAAATAATGGGAGAGAGAGAGAGAGTAATATGGGAAAAATGGCGTCTGACGATAAAACAACAATAATGATAGTGATAACCATAATGATGATCATCTGTCTCTGAGTTTTTCGTGTTGGTCTCTTTAAGTGTCCAAGAGTGTTAAGAGTCATTTTCATGGCTTTCCTCATTACCTGGACGAGGCTTATCCCAGCAAGGCCTGTATTATTATTTAATGTTGGCGATGGAAGGCAAGTTGTAGCAGCTCCGTTGGTTGGTGCTCCATATAATGCTGCTAACATTGGATTTGATGCGAGTGTAGCTGCAGTTAAACTTAAAGCGTCTATAGAGAATGAACAAACAAACACAGAAAATGTATAAGACAAACATTAACAAATAACATATAACCGAAATTTAAATTAGATTAAAATTACTTTAAACAATTATCTTCTGAAAATGTTTTGTATTACGAAGAGAGAGAGAAGAGAGCGAAAAAAAGGGTAAAAAATGTACTTTAGTCTTTAAAACTGGTAATACATTGACATTTACGTAGATACAGTAAATAGATAGCAACAATTAAAGAAAGGAAAAGAGAGAAAGAGAGAAAGAAAATATAAAATTACAATCAAATAAATGCAATTTAAAACTAAATTAAATTATTGGAAAACATTTGTAATTTGAAAGGTAAAATTACTATTTGAAAGGTTTGGTCTTCGAGAAAAAACATCATTCTATTGCTATCATTGTTAGGAGTAAATTGAAATAATTTGTATAAAGGGTTAAAAAGTAAATATTACGCCTTGTCTTTCCCTTTATAAAACTATTAAAATCGCACTGTTATCTCCGTCAAGTCAAAGAATAGCTAAATTGTATTGTGAAAATTGATTGTAAGATGTCAACTTGTAAATATTTTGATAATTGGTAAACAAGAAGTCGTGTTTATTGCAACCTTTAATTGCTCAAAACTAGTAATTGAATAAGAATAGAGGCAAAACACAATAAAAAAGTAAATTATGATGGCTTGATTATTTGGTTGTCATCCAATTTACCAGAAATCTGATTGGGCTGAGGAGTTAAGTTATGATACGGGTAATGATACTTGCTCATCACCCTGCTCTATGAGTAATATCTGTTCATTTTTAATCAATTACGATCTATCTTTGCTTATGGATATAAACTGATTTTCATTTATTTTTTGGTAATTTGCCATGAAAAAAGATCACAAAACATTCATCATGCAAATAAACAAAGATCAATGAGAAATGAGCTTATGTGTGTGTGTATATTTATATTGATAGGATGAGGAGAAAAGGGAAAGATAGTAATGAGTGAAAACAATAGTATAATGTTTTTTGATGGCTTTTTTTTTGGTAAGCTTACCTTGATTACTAACTGCAAGTTGTTGTTGTAAGGCTAAGGTGGCAACAGCAGCAGCCAATTGTTGCTGTTGTTGTTGTTGGTGTTGCTGCTGTTGAACTTTTTGCTGTTGCTGTTGTTGCTGTTGTTGTTGAGCTGCTGCCGCTGCAACCACCAGAGCCACATATGGGTTTGTAATTATGGTGTCGGCTGTTATTGGTGTTGCTGTTGCACTTTTTATCGGCCACGAAGCAGCGGTCAAATTATTGGAATATGTTGGTGAAACCAAGGCGGGTCGCCTTGTTTTAACTTTACGGTTCTCACTATCCGCTGGTTTCATTTGGATGGGATGATGCATCTGAAGAAGCAAAAGAATATGTTTACTAGTGCAATCCACCATCAAGACGGCTTGATAAGTATTATTAATTAGGACAGAACACAGTGAATCAGTATTTTTAAAATTCAATTAACACAACAATTTTCACAAATAATCCAATGAAGTAGCTTTTATTTGGTTAGAGAGACAGGGAGATAGATAGAGCTGCATTGATTAATCAAGTCCATAGAAATGGTTTCAATAATTTGATAGCAACTCTTAATGAAAGGATTTCCAGTTCTTCTTCAATTGTAAATAAAAGATATTAAAAAAAAGATATTATCCACAAACTTACAATTGTTGTCGTTGTTTAAATTGAAATACTCAAAACGTTACGACTGAGTTGTCATTCAATTTGTCACTCCAAATGACAAAATCTTGTGAACACAAAAAAGAGAGGCTAAACTATGCTCGCAATGTCAGAACATAAACTAAATAATCTCTTTCAATTTCAAAGTTTGCTAACATTAGATAACTCTTGAGTCCTAGCATTCTAACTAGAGTCATCTATTGGTAACAATATGTACTCGTTTTAATTTGAAATTCAACTGCAATTTAGCCTCCATCTATCGGATCTAGTAACTTACTGATTCACTGAAAAATATTAAGCTAACAAACTTAATATTTGATGTTGACTGAATTTTAGAAATACTGATTATCATATGTACTGTATATTTCCTTGACAATTACTTACACCAGGAAGAGTTCGTAGATTATGCAGAGCATTTTGAGCGTCCAAAGCTGATTTACGAGAATAGAAAGTGACAAAACAGCAGCCTCGACTTATTCCAGTCTTTTTATCTCGAAGCACATGGAGCGAGTAAATGTCACCAAACTCGGCGAGAAGCTCTTTACATGACCATTCGGTCCATTCTCTTGGTATTTGACCCACAAACATCTTGATTGAGTTAGCATCTGGCTTTCGATCTCCATTTTCTGTATTCCCAGAAATTCCATGGTCTCCATTCATTAACGAATCCTGTGAGGAAGAGTCATCTAAGGTGGGTTCATTGCAGTTTAGTCCTGAGAATAAAAAGAAACAACAATAATTAAACGATGTTAATGAAAATAGGCGGTAATGAATAGATTTTCAAATGTCTATTAAAAATGACTACTCAAATCACTCAATACCTGTTTCACATCTTTTAGATGAGTAATTGATTGGAATGTAATAATAAATTTATCAAGATAAACATATATTTCATCCACAAAACAATTAAAGATGAAATGGCAATAGCAATAAAAATGTTAGAAAAATTCTTACAAAATAAGAGAAAGAATTGAGAAAATCTATTCTACTCTTTGATTTTAATCGACTTGGTATCCGATTAAGATGTGATATTTATATCTGCAAGATTTGAATCAACCATCGGATACTTTGTTGCACTTTTAGTCATCGGTTAACTTACCCTTTGTTGGTGTTGAAGTTGATGTTGTCGAGATAAAAGGTGTCGGTGTTGATGAAGTTGAAGTTCCCTGTGTCAGTGAGGCTGATGATGACGATGATGTGGGTTTTCCTGGTTTAGACCCAGATCCTGATAATGTATCAGCAAGACATTCAAGTTGATTTAACTTATCCTGAACATGATTAACTTCATGCTTTTCTGATTCCTCATTCATAATCTTACACCGAGATCAGAGGGAAAAGGTGTTTTCAAAATAACAAAGGTGTGAAAAAGATGGTGAAAAGTTAATGAAGAATTGTTAATTTACACTAACACTGGGCGAAGATGCGAAAAAAGAATGTGTAAAAAGAAAAACCAAAAGGTAAGAGCTTTTCTTGTTATTGTTTGTAGCAATGGTTATAATGGAAAACTACTAACTATGTTTCTTTTCTTTTCCCTTCTTTCTCTTTCTAGTAAACTGTGTAAAAAAGATAATCACTGTGCCACCGATCAGATAAAGGCTGATAAAAATTACAGTATGTTTGATGATCGAGCTGTGACAATCATCTATTTACTCATCATAACTGACTTTTCTTGCCTTCCAATGTGTTCAACTCGGGATTAAATATCCATTTATTTCAATATTTTTAAACATTTCCCTCAATATTGGACTCAAAGTGTCTACAAATAGCCAGTATTGTTTCAATTTTAATCCGGTTATCTTGCCTTAAGGGTAGGTCAACTCAAAGAGAGACGAAGAGCTCAGTTGGTCTATGAGAGTCATTGAGAGTTTTCGACTTTTCTTTTAAGACATTCAGACAATCATAATGAACCACTTGAGTTTTATCGTTTTAAAGACATCTTTAACTGATTCTGATCAGGTAAGTTATCTTTCAGAGAGACTTTCTCTAGTTGAACATTTTATTATTAATGCAATCAAATTTATTCCCCATCTGATTTGATTGGTTCAATTTTACCGAAAGTGTAGCAATTTAAACTTGCTTTAGCATACTAGACATAGCATTTGGGTCAGGTTTTCATAAATAAATTATTGGATTAAAGTAAAAACGTTGTTTAATTCAATTTTATCTTTTAAACACAATTTAACACAGTCAATTATTCATCTGTATTAGTCGTCTATGTTCATAACCATTTCAATCATATTAATAAATAGTCGAGTTACAGTAAAAATTTACAATTAATTTTCAATACAAAAAAGGACAAAATTTTGGCTGACAAAGGAAATTTTATACAAGAAAATCATTTTTCGTTGATAAATCATGGAATTTACAAATTTTGAGAAGCCCTGAAATCAATTTGATAAAATTAGGAGTTGAGATTCAAAGAGAAACAAGAAAATTAATAAACTGAAACAATTGGTTTGACTAGATGAAAGGAGGGTATCAATTGATTGAACCGTTAATACAGAAAAATGAAATTGCTCAAATATACAAAAACATTGATGAATAGTGAAAAATGAAAAAGTCTTTGATATTGATCAACAGAATCAGATTGAAAGGTGGTGACTCGCATTAAATAACGAAACCCACTAAGAATTTTGCTGTGAATTTAGTTTATAAATAGTTGAGAGAAGAAAAGCAATAATCATAATTGCTCAAGGTAAAAAGTTGAAGATTTGCTCCTTTATTAACAGGCATCTTTCCGGATAATTAAAGTAACGAGGTCAATTATAAATGCAGTGTTTATTGGTTCAATTTAAAAATTGATGTCTGATGCTTTTATTTAATGATGGCAACACCAATTAGCTTTTTGTCGTAAGTTCATCATTTATTCGTTGTTGATTTTGTCTCCGTGAAGTACACAATCCAATCAGCCAACAATTTTATTGAATTACATCAATTATCTTGAGTTACCAGTGAATGAACCTCCATTGAAATTGCAAGCCATTTTGTTATCAAATAGAAATTCCAATTAAGTTCTTGAAGATAACACCTTAATAAGAAGCTTCCTTGAACTGAGGCTGTTGAGTCATAAAATAAAACCATTGAGCATTGTAAAATTTCTCACGAATAAAGGCACTAATCATTGTTTGACTCCAATTTTGTGATTTGTTCAATTTTTTAACATTCGATTTCATCTGATTTGGATTTAGAACGCAATTGCCTCTTGTTACGTATTCGGTGAGGTCGACCTGGAATGAGATAGAAATATTATTTTATTTCAGCCGAAAAAAGATTTTATCATTTTAGGTTTGATAAAATTAATAATGAAAAAAAGATAATGAAATCTAACTGTTGAAAATTTTGTGAAAATAGATTGCAATAACCAAGCTTGATTTTACTAATTAATTTCATTTTTGCTTTTTACTCAGTTAGGTGTAACTCAAAATCAATCAGGTTTAATGGTTTGCGCATCCACGTAGATGTTAATAAACAATCATAGATATTCACATGAAATGCTTTCAGTTATTATGATATTACCTGAACTTCGGTGCCTTGGTAATACTGGTGCTTGCGGAGTGGATGTGGATCCAACAACAGGAGTTGATGATGCAGAAGCAACTGATGATAATTGTTGTCTTTTATTGACTCGTTTGACAACAGGTAACTCATCTTCATCACTGGAAAGACCAATTTTAAAGGAACCTTGTTCCTCTGCTGTTGGTGTTGAAACCTTTTTATCAAATTTATCAGGAAGCTGATTAAATGATGATGGTCTAAAATTTGAATCACGATAGGCGTGCATCAAATGAACAGGATTGATTGGGGTAACGCAACTTGAATCAGCTGATGAACAAGAATCACTTGAAACATCTTCTCCTTCTCCACCTGTTCCATCAGAAGAATCACTCGAACCTAATCCTGGTGTTAAACAAGCAGCTTGGCGTTTCTCATTTGGTTTGGGAGGTGATTTGGTGAATTGTCGGATTCCAGGATCAGTCGGAGTATCATCCAAAGTATCATCTTGATCCTCTTCATCATCGTAATACATTACACCAGGATGATTAAGCTGGTACCTTCGACCATATTCATAGGCATAAAGTAGCTCATCTTGCGCTGATGATCCTGAAGTGACACTTTGTGCCGGCATAACACCAAACAAATAATCTCGACTTTTACTGCTTCCACAAGTTTTATAATCACGAGAAGTAGTCGGAGCAGCGTCAACATTTGCTTTGTACATGTAACCTGGTTCACCAATGTGTACACTAAAGGTTTTAAACTCTTCCTCGGGGTTACCATCATCATCACCAGTAAGACGAAACGTAGCATAAGGTGTAATTTCATCATATTCATTTGATAGATCTTTTTCAATCTCCTCCAATTGTTTGGTTGGTATTCGAACCTGTGGTAATCTACCACGAATGGGTGATTTAGACGGATATGGAGGGCCTCTGGAAGGATCGAGTTTACCACTAGAATTATTGACGCTACTTGCTCCCAAAACTCCACCGGCGCCACTTAGACCAGTTCCAGAACCTGAAATGTTTGAATTTGCTCCGGCACTGATAGAATTGTTGGAGGCATTACTTCGCATAGATTTCAACGCAGGAACTTTCTTGGATGCAATAACTGAGCTTTCTTTGGAAGATTGGATACTTGCTAAGGATTGATTCTTCTTGATTAATAAATCAGTACTCGTTTGATCAGAACGTAATGCAGAGGATCGCTTATCACTGGTACCATCACCTTCATTTGAGCTAGGAGCACAACTGGTTGAGCTTTGCCTACGATAATGAGATGCTCTAGGCTTACCAGATAGAGTTGTATGTCTCCTGTAGATGATTAAACAAGCAATAGCAAAACATCCAGTAACTAAGACCACGAGCGATGAAAGAAATGATATTAAAGTTGTTGTATCTACAATTAAACCTCTCTGAAAGCTAGACCCAAGAGTGAATAACTCTTTATCCTCCAAACCAAGTCTTACATCATATTCTGCCATGGTTGAAGGTGACCCTCTAGTTTGAGCAGTTATACGAATAGAATAGGTTGACTTTGGCGTCAGGTTAGGAATATGAATGGGTTCAGGATTGGGAAGACTAGGAGTTGACACCATTTTCCAGGTATGATGGGTGGATGATCGATATTCAATGAGCATCTTGGTAATTGGACAACCAAGAGTTTGATCCCATACACTTGGATAAATGTATATTGATGAATTACCAACAACCTTGATAATATCCTCTTTCTTAGGTGCAATTGGAGCTGTTGATGCAAACCAAAAATGAAAGAGAAATAAAATAAATAGAAGAGGAAAATTAAATTATAGGAATAGAGATGGATTCAAAACAAATTGCTGTTCATCTTCAAATCATGCGAGTATAATTTATACCTGAACCTTGAGTTTGGAAAGTAAGAGTATCACTTTTGGCTCCGGTTGTTAAATCAGTCATAAATAATTTGTACAAAGTTCCACATAACAGATTATCAAGTAAAACTGTATGATTTCCAGGGGGAACACGAAAAATAGGTTTTATCTGCCAATCATGAACATTCCAACCAATTATTCGATAATTAAGCTCAAAATCTGTCAAAAAATAATACATTAAAAAGGGTTACATTTACAATAAAGTCATTAACCTGAAATTAATTTTCAAAACTTACCTCTGGTTGAGTCTACATTCGTTATCGATTCACGATAAAATGATATCTGAGCAGAAGTGTGACTGGTCGAGATTACTTGCACTTTCAAATTTTTATCCGTTGCTGATACTGTGAAGAGGTAAAACAAAGATTAACATCAAATGACTGAATCTTTTAAAATAATGCAATAAAGACCATTTAGATTCATCTGAATAAAAGAGACAATTATTCAGGTTCATAATCTTGTTATATCTAAAAAAGATATTGTTTACTTGAATTTCATCAGCATTTTCTATCATCTTCTTGAGATGTTAGATTTGCTTTTGATGTAAAAAAATCAAATTGTAATGCTAATGGGTCTAAGGAAAATTGCAATTTTATGAGATACAGAATGTAGTTAATACAATATGAGAAATGAATGTAAGACCACATACCACTCTCTACATGGTATCCAATAAGGATAAAGTAATTTATTGGATGTGAATGGAAAATAGAAAGAAGAATAAAGAAAGAGAAGAAGAAATATTAAGGTAAGTCCATAAATGAAATTAGCTTGGTGAAATCTGGTGAGAGAATTGAAGAGCAAACAAAAAAATGGATCAAGAAATAATGTCAAATATCTTTACCTCGATCCAGATGATAAACAACAAAATCATTTCCAAATTCATTGGAAACATAACAGGTATAGTTGCTAGATTCTTCAGGAATTTCTTGAATCAACAAACTTCCATCAGCTTCAATATTAAGATTTTCCTCACTGCTAGTATTTTCATATGTCCACAAACGAAGTAGCCAAAGAGTGAAATGAAGAGAAGGAAATAAACAGAATTTTGAAAAATTAATAAACTGGTAACAAGCATCTTGACTTGTCTTGAATTTACTTGTCTCTAGACCACGTCCTTTGAAACGGTTCTGCACCAACAGAGTGACAGCCCAAGACTATTGGTGTTACTTCAGCGCCATTAATAATAAATGTTTCATTCCATTCCAAAATTCTTGCTGGAACTGTGATAAAAAAGAAACAAAAATGTAAATAATGAATGATTGAAAAGTAATTATGGATGGAGATGGAAGAAAATAATTAAATAATGAAATCGGATAAACAATAGAAATATTTTTGATCAAAGACTAATGAATAATTACCATTTTCAATAGGAATTTGTGTCACCCTTGGTGTTGATTCTCCTTCACCTTTTCTGGTGAAAGCTGTAACCCATATTTCATAGGCGGAAAATCCTTTCAAACTGGTTATTTTGTATTGAGGTGAAGGCTCTGGCCATCGATAACGGGAAGATAATAAAGCCAAAGTTCGACTTTTAGGAACTGTAACTGATGATTTGGTTCGGTTGTTGTTAAGCTCACGCCAATAAACAGCGTATTTAGTTATCACACCGTTACGATCAATAGGATCTTTCCAGGTAACAATCACACTATCGGCAGACGAAATAATCACTTTAATCGCAGCTGGAGGACCAGGAACTATTTAGATGAACAAAAAGAGTGTATAAATTAATTGTTGTATATACATTTTCAACTCTTTTTGATAGAAATAATCGAAAAGACATTGCTTCTTTTAAAGGAAACCAGATGTCTCTAGGCAGCCTAGATGAAAGTGATCTAACGATCCTGAAAAATCTTAACTGAAATAAATGAAGTATCATTTGGTCATATCTGGAATTCAAACCAATTTATGAATGAAAAATATCAACCAGGTAAAAATAAAGCACTCGGAATTTGTCATGCAAACAAAAAGGGAATAACTAAATGTCAAAAGGTAAAATGATATTTAGTATCATTCAACATGGAACCTCACCTAAACGTTTGACATCATCGAAGAACAGGATAAAACAATAAAACTCCAAGAACTCACAAACATATTATATAATGTATGATTTATAATTATTAATTATTAGTTTTTGGTAAAAAATGGATTGCAATTCTATTTCGATGCGAAAAAATGTTCTTAAGAAACTGGCTTTCCATGTCGTTTTCAAGTCAAAATGATGAGTGACATTGAATGAAACATGGTACACTTCAACTTGGAAAGTTCTTCTTCAAGTCTCAGTTCACTAAAATTAGTGATTCTCGAGTTGTGGACCCAAAAGGTAGAAAAATAAAAGCACCTTGTAAAACAATGTAGTCTCACGTTTAGTTAGACCTAGTTAAATCATTCTTAATAATGATTCATTATTAATGAAAATCAACAATCATATCGATTAAAATAAATCACAAAGAGATAAAAAAAATAGAAAATTCACCAAAAAAATCAATTTCAACGAAATGATTTTTATTCGTTAAAGTTTATCACTTTCACAGCTAATCGAAAAATTTAAAAGGCAAAGTTGTTTCAGAAAAGTGGAAGATAAATTCTGACTTTCTTGATTTATTTTAAACCTTTGGTTTTTTGAGTACCATAAAAACAATAAAAGAACACAAATCAGACTTTTACATCATAAATATAGTTTGGTTCTAAACATTTTCGAACCAGATATAAGTTGATTGATAAAAAATTACCCCATTAATTTTCAGTAGCCTAATCAAGTCGTTATCTGTAGCTTTGTGACTATTTTTCAATTTCCCTTTGCTCTGCAAACCATTTTGATTCTGCGAAATGCGAACCGAGTGAATTACCGTTGAAAGTAAAATTTGTATTAATTTTAGATAAGTTCTGGATGCACTGAATAGGTTGATGAATTATGACTTCAAGTTGATGGATAAACTAATGAGTCAAGATTACAAAACTCAATAAAAGCATTCATAACAAAAGTATATTTTAATGAGCAAAATGAATAAATTAGCTCAACCAAACAAGACATAATTAATCATTGTTCAATATAACGAAACATCACTAACATAGACATCACTGTAAAAATAGAGATGAATTACATACCGTCATCAGCTGTTCGACAATAAGTAACTCTGGATGCAATTCCTTCACCTTTACGAGTATAAGGAACAACTTCGATTGAATAGTTGGTATGTTTGAGTAGATTTTTCAAAACAATTTCATTCTCAATTGTAGTTTCTTTTTTCATCCGAGAAACATCACCTAAAGAAATGACACAAAGAATAATTAATGTTAATATTAAACAGAGAATTAAATTAAGATGTGAAAATTAGTAATGAGTTATTACCTCCAAGAGGTCGGTAGATAACTTTATAGCCAAGAAGAACCCCATTAATTGTAGATATTGGTGGCGATTCCCAAGTCACAGATATGCTTTCAGAAGAGATGATTGAGCAGCTCACAGAATTAGGTTCTTTACTAGGCACTGTAGATTGAGAGAGAAGAAGAAAAAACGATTAAAACTGCTGAAAGGTAATTAAATAAATTGCCTCAAAAACAAGTGAAGATGAGTAAGGGTTAATATGATGTTTAAGCTTTTTTCCCTCGCAGGGAAAGTTTGCTAATTTACATTGGTAAAGTCAGTTTTTAGGTTTATTCAATTGTTGATAATTAATCTTGAAAATTGCCTCTATTTCACTCAACGAGTTGTTTCAAGAAAAATTAATGGAAAAATTGGCTTATGGTATAAACCAAAATATCACATTTGTGTGAGATGTTAACAGCAGAGCAAACATAGTCGAATGTATTGTTGGTTATTACCAAAAAAGCATGGCTAACAGCAAAAGGAATCAAATTAACTTCCGTAAAATTGGCCACAACAGGAAATAATTTGTTTCTATCCATAAAGTTGACTTAACCCAGGTAAAACATAATGATGATGGTGACTTTAAATGTTGAAATAAATAAGTTGGCAACACCATTGAGCATATAGAGGAAACGTAATTAACCCAAAAAATCTATCTAAACCAAATCTATCCAAATGAATCCAGTCAGGTAAGAGGAAAAAATCTTGATCTTGTATTCGGAATACCAGTGGTAATGATGTAGATAAATAATGTTAATCATATAACCATGTGAATTAATGCTCGCAAAATACAATTACATAGATGACTAACCATCTTCAAAGGTTGTTACAGTGATTGGATCCGATCTTGGTCCAGTTCCCATTGAATTGTAAACTTGAACAATTATATCGTAGCTTGTAAAAGGTTTTAATGAGCTCAATGTAACCTCATTCAATCTTTCATCTTCCTTGACAATCTCCAGAGTTTTGTAAAGATATTGTTCATCTGAGCCAGAAATTTTGTATCCAATATAATAACCTTTAAGTTTACCATTCCAAAGCTTACGAGCTGGAGGCTGTAAAGAGGAAAAGAAAGAGTTAAAAATCAAGACAAATGATTAACAATAATGATTGTCTTATTTTAAAGAAATAACACTAAATGTTATTGATTTTTTTCGTCTAACGTTTAGCTGGCAGAAACAAAAGAAAAAGGTTTACTTACATTCCAAGTTACTTTAACTGATCTTGAATCATTTGGTTTTGCTTTTAAATTTAATGGCGGTCCTTCTGGAGCTGTAAATTAGGTAAGATAATTTAAAATTAAAAAAGAGAACCAAAAACACCAACAAATTAAATTTAATGTGCATGTTTAGATTATGTAATAAAATAAAACAGAAAACTGGTTAACAAAGGGTAGCAACCATAGAAACCCAATAGGTAAAGCATAAAAGACATAATAAGCATAGTAATAAAAAGCATAAAAAACAAAGCACAACCAGCATAAAAAGCACGATATATTGAGGATTATTTATTAATTTCAACAATTAAATTGCTCTTTTTTACTTTTAGTAAAACAAATTATGGAAATTTTAATTGTAATTTAACAATGTTTAACAAATAAAATTGATATTTACCCTGTTCTTCAGTTTTAAATTCAACCGTGTTGCTTGATTTACTCAATCCAACATCATTTTCAGATTTAACTGAACAAACATAAGTAGTTGCAGGCCTTAAATCACGAACAATATAAATAGGACCTTCTTCAATTGATAAATTATCCACCGACATATTGAGATGTCCAAATGATGAAAATTCACCGGCTACATGATGGAAGAAAACATTTCATCAATTGAATGTTGGAAGCTCAAAAGAAACGCAAACACTTACATGAATAATCTTTAGGATGGCAAGTTATCCAGAAGCGATTAATTTCACTGTTGCCATTAAAAGATTGACTCCAAGTTAATTTAGCTTCACGCGATCGTTGCTCTAAAACTCTTAAATCTTTAGGTGATTCAGGAGGTTCCTGAACAATTAACCTAATATTTGTCTCATCTTTACCATATGAATTACTAACAAGGCACGTAAATAGAGCTGAATCCCTTCGACGAGCTGATTCAATCCTTAAACTGGAAACAAGACGTTTAGGCCAAGTTTGATTGCGAATTGTAAAGCGAACATCTTTCTCTAAAGGTTGCTTATCATGAAGCCATTCAATGGTCATTGGACTATCACCACGAGCATCACAAGAGAGTTCAATATCATCGGAAAGTCGAACCGTTTCACTGCGAAATTTAGTCACAAATTGAGGATGAGCTGTGAAAATAATCCAAACAAAATGAAAAAGTTAATCGAAGTTAAATTTGACTCTTGAACCTTCAATAAGCAAAGTCAAATGTTGCTCGGAAATTGTGATGAAAATACTTCAATGGAAATTGAATTGAATCAGAAAAATGGCTTTTCTCGTTAAAATCAAAAAGGTTATAACAGTTTGATAAAGTCGCTATTAAAATGTTGATAAACTTATTGTTGGGAAAAAAGATTAACTGAAAAGGTTTGATTTTGTTGTCATTGTAAACAGAAGTAAATAAATTTGTAGTTAAATTGTGTTGATGTATTAAACTGTTTAATGGTTTTGCTGATGAAGAAAGATGAAGATGAAAAGTGAAACATTTTATGGTTGACAAACAAACGATAATAATGTGTATACATTGTCAGAGTGATATAAAGTTAAAGTGAAAATGATTAACAAATGACGGAAAATGAGGAATCGTGTTATCAAGGAATGAAAGGCTGAAAAAAGGCTCTGCTTTTCGGGTGAAATCATTAAAAGGAAAAAGGTTCAGTGAAGGAAGAAAATGATGAGAAGAAAAGTTCAATTGCAAGATTAGGTTTTGAGTGACGTTCAACGTTGCTTAAAGGGAAAAGATGAAGACGAGAATGATGATCATGAAGATGATCAGGAAAAAAGTTGAACAACTGATTGATCCAAAGAGTAAACAATATTCACTCTTTCTTCTTCTTCTCCTAATCTTCTTTACTTTTATCGAACAACAAACTTTTCCTCTTTTCAGAACTTTATCTTCTTCCAATTTTCTTCTTACCTTTAAGATTTGCTCTTTTCATCCAGTCACGGATTATATTCATCTAACCATCAACATCGCTTTTCATCATTTCACTCGCTTTTTTGTCTTATCCTAACAACCAAAGAAACTTATCAACTTTCATCTTCAATATTATTTACTCCCAGAGTCTTTTGTGATAAAAATTCTCACAATTATCATTCTCTTCTTTTATATCATTCTCTATCTCTTTACTCCAAATTACCTTTTACCTTTAATCAGAACTTGACAATTGATCTTGTCATCAAAAGAAACTGGACAATCAAGTGAACAGTTAACTTGAATCGACATTTAAATGAACATCAATTCAACAATCGAAGTTGAGAAATGAAGATAATTGTTGATAGTTTTTGTTGATGAAGCTTCAAGATTTTCACTTGATTTGGGGAAATGATTTATTCTGACAATTATTGTTGAACATTTAAAAATATTTTCGTTGACAATCCAAATGAAAATGATATCAATAATGGTTTTTGGTGAAGAGGAAAGTTGCAAGTTAATGTTCCTTGGTGAGTTTGGTGAAAATAATTTCAGTTGTAAGTGAATTGTTGGTAACTTCACATTGAAAGACAAATATTGACCCTCAGTTTATTACCAACGAAAGCCACAAAAACTTGCTCTTATCTTCAATAAAATGATCATTAAATTTACCTTTAACTTCACTCTTCACCATCGCAATCGCCATCATCTAATGAAAATCATTTTCCTCAACTTTTTCCTTCCTTCTTCTCATCCATTTTCACCAAAGCCACTTCATCATCAATTAATGGTTTCACGATAAACTGATTCCCATTAATCTAAATTCAATGATAATCTCAAACCAAATGATGCAAAATTAATAAACTTTTTCATCGCTAACAAGTTGATTGAGCAAAGTGTTATAAATTGACTAAACATTAGTTTAAAACAGTTTACCATCCAATGAGTTCATCTTTACAGCCTTTGACTAAAGTGATACATTTGATTGGATTAAATGTTCAATGGAAATTGTTTCAATTTCAAATTAAACTCAATTTGAATCTGCAAAATAATTCTTCAAAGTATTCAGTGAATTTATCGATTCATCCTTTACAGAACAGAATTGATTTACGAATAAATTTTTTCGATTCCAAGTAAAACACTTTTAATATCTGATGCTCTTGCCTGATGAAAATAATTGAATTCAAGTTGGAAGAAAATTTTGTTCCAATGAAACAATTGCCGGTAATTTTGAACATTTGATGAAAAGACGAATAAAGACAATTTTCTTTTATCAGATTATCGAAAGTTGACAAGATGAAGATTGTTTGCTCGAGATGATGATGATAGAAGATGATTTTCATCTTATTATGATCATCAATCAATTCAATTGAAAATGTAAATCAACTGTTGAAAGGAAAAGAAAATTTTGTCGAAACTTGTGAAACTCAAATTGAACTGATAGCTGTGATGATATTAATAACATGAAATTGAAAATAACTGGAACTTTAATGTTCACAAACAAGGACAATATTGTTCAGTTTTGGGATCGTTTATCAAACCAACAATTGTCAATATAAAGAGAAGTTTTAAATTGTAAAAAAAGCATAAATGGTTGTTGAAAAGGTATAAACATTAAGATTCATGGAGTTCACCCTGACACTGATTTATGATTCAAGTTTAATTGGATGATCACAAGGAAAATATAAAAGGAGAATCCCATTAATCAAATGGTAAATGATTTATAAATAAAACGATCATAAAAATATTCCTTCGATTATCTAACGATTAAACAACATAATCTTTTAATTTGGGTTAACAGTTGATTTTGTTCAATTATTGAGATTACAGTTGAACCAGGAAACATGATCCAACCAAAGAATCAAGTGAAATGGAGATTTATTCAAACAATCAATCAATTAACTGTAAACATTGGAGTCAATATTTTTAACCATTTAAAGTGATTTTCAATTTTGCATGGAATCGAATTACATTTTTTCAAGAGAAAATGTTATTAAAAAATTATTCAACTTCGAATAGAGTGGATGGAAAGTTTGTTGTACTTGAATCAGTTTTAGTTTCGTCTTTCAATCGAAAGGTCCAGATGAAAGTAACAACGTGATCAGGGAATAAATGAGGTTTACTATTGATGAACATTTTACTCTTTTATTTGCGACAATTTTGTCACAACTGTAAGCCCATTCAATTGTTAGCTGAACACAAACAAAAAAGGCATAAATTTTTTGGGAGTAAAAATTCCCAGTTCAATTCCCTGCTTTTCCATGTATTTTTATTATTATCATTTTTGGTGTTTTGTCATTTCAGTTGATATGTTTGTTGTAGCAAAAGGAGTTGCTGGGAATGAAGTAAATGAGGTTTCGCGTTGATTTGCTGCTTTTATTTGCTAACATTTCAATTCAATGAAAAGACAAATAACTCTAATAATAAACTAATGATAGGATAAAACCATGATAAACCAACAATTTTTGACTTAAAGTGAAACAATCCTTGCCCATTAAGGACTTACAAATTATTGTAATCCTTTTGAAAATTATTCATATTGTCTTGACTAATGTAGGTTCAATGAAAAAAATTTTGGCACATGTTTTATATTTTAACTGTTATTGCTTATAGCTTCATGAAAAAAGGATTTCAATTGATCCGAAAATAGGCAAATTTAATGAGATAGCACTTAGAGACTATTTTCTAGAATCGCATATTTTTATTGACTTGGTGTGTTTTTATAAGTCGCTACCATTTATCGTTTCAAAAATAGGAGGGCTCATCCTTAGTTCAGTTATACCGTTTCCACAAAATAAACTATGCCTTGAACGACTCTGATTATTTATTTGAAAGAAGCTCAATTCAGCCAGAACAAAATCATGAAATGTTGGTCAGAAGAAGAAGCAAAAAGGCTAAGGACAGAATGACTTTGAATAAGCTTGACACTTGGATACAAAAATGGGTTTCACTCGAATCGCCTGCACTTGATTCTTAAGGCGAGAAGTCATTGACATTTAACATCACACATATTGGTTGAATACTCTGTATTAGCATGAATACATCATGTACTAGTGATAATGTGGACGAAGCTGTTGCTAACATAGTGAATGTTATTTATGCTGCTTTATTCAACTCTTTTCACTACAGTGAATGAAGAAAACGCTGAGGATGAAAGACCTGATGTTCCTCAAGATGAGTGAACTTGAGAGCCACTAAGGCACACATAAATGCAAATTTAGCAACTATGCCGGCCAAAAATTATGATTTTTGAGAGGTGATTGGCTCTGAATAGACCCGTTCGACCCAAAATAGCTAAGAATATCCGGCTTCAACTCGAGCCCAACAAACTCTGAACACTCCATCACAAATCCATGTTGACCCTATTCCTGTCGAGTTTACTGGAGATTTAACTAAACTTCAAGACTGAAGAAATCCTAACAATTGTACTCAAATGGCAGGTCAAGCGAAAGATCTAGTTGATCTTTTTAGATCGAAAATTTTGCATTGATTAAAAAAACAAACAAAACGAAATCTATTCTCCTTCAAAGCATTCATGGGTATTAATTTTTTTGTAAATCTGTATGAAAATTTTGTATTTTGAAAATGGTTTGTCCTTTGGTTTTCGAGAAAATATGAAACATTCGAAATCAAATACTTGGATTTGATTTCATTTTTCAATTTATCCTCTAAGGATAAAATCTGTTCCATGAACAATGAACAATTTTTTCCCAAACTGGTTCCATTAATTGATGATCTCTTCTCACGAACCTTTATCAATGAAGCCAATTAACTCACTCTTATTAATTGAATCTTATTTTCTGGTTCAATGGCTCAATATTGATTGTTAATGTTGATTCAATCCAATGTTTCTTGCAACGTTGAAACTGACCTGAATCTTTTGGTTCATTTTCTTGGTTTCATCATTATTTTCTCGACCTTCATTTATCTTAACCGTACAAAAAGCAAAACCTATCAACAACACAACAACAGCATAAAAACAATACACATAAATGTATATAAATATACACACAACACAATCATTATTATTATAGCTGTTGATAATGATAATGATGATGACTGGGAATGAAGATGATGCTAATGATAATCATCTTGATATCAACTTTTGCTTTTTATCGTTGAGAAATGGATGACAACTGGAAAAAAAAGATGGATTTTGATTGAAGAGTTATCATTTTTTGGTCTCAAATTTATCATCTTGTTACATCTTCTGAATCATCATTTTCTCGGCTGCTCTCACCAAACCAATTTATCTCAACATTTCAGCTCATCTTCATTCTCAACTCATCCTCATTTCGCCTAAATTCACCTTTCCATTTCACAAACAACAATTTTATTCCAATGGATGTGATATTCTGAAGAAGGCAAGAAAAAAACAAAACTCCAAATGATACCAATCAACATTATTATCCTTTCCCATGATTTCATGTTTGCGTCTTTGTTTTTACTTATTCAACTCAACACTGGAAACGTTTCTTCCAACATTCTCATCATCATTCTCATCTTTTCTCGGCGAACACACACAACTTTTATTTGCTAGTCAACCTAATAACCTCTAGATGGACTTGCTTTATTTATTTATTATCATTCGGGTTATCATTGTTTAACCAATGGAAACAAAGTAATATTGAAATGTTGACCGTTTACCAGAAACAATTGCTACAAACACCTCAATAAATAATGTTATTACAGTTAATTGATAATAACAGCTAATGGTTCTTAACATTATTTATTTAACAGCAAATGGATTAGAATAATTGGAGCAATTTTTAGGTTCAAAAATGCGATTAATTGTGCGAAAGGAAACACTTTTATGTTGACCAAAAAGAAGGCAAAAATTTGTGAAAATAATCATTTGAATGAGCAGTTTTCATATTCCGATGAGCTTGTCATCTAGACTAACAAATTCACTTTCAAATGGAAAAAATTTATTGAAAATTTTGTTTCTCATGAAAAGATTATGTTAATTCGTGAAAAGAAAATTTGAGAAAATCAAAATTTCTGAAGTTGATTTTTGTCCGAGATTTCAACTGAGTTTTCTCAACGAAATGCCCTTTGGTTTTTGGACGGAAACCTGTTAACTGAACTGAAATAATCTGAAGCAGACTGAACAGCAGAAGAGTTTAATTTAATTTAAAAGTTTGAGATAATTTTGTTGAAACTTTTTTCTTTTGCTAAAAAGTTGAAAAATAATTGAATAATAAAAGGTAAATAAAATGTTTACATCAATCAAATTAGCATTTTGTTATGAACAGAATGAGAACTGATGATAAGCATAATTTTGCAAATAATGAAAAAATGTGAGGTTAATCAACTCTATTATTTGACTTATTATATTAATATTAAAAATGTGATAAAGTTTGATTATCCAAAAGAGAAGAGCAAATCGAAGATCGAAAAGCATTGTGGAGTTGGAAAGGAGGATTTTCGGGATAGATTCAGAATATACTGAACCATATACAAATCGAAAGCTTACATTGAGTATGAGTAGTATCACTTTCTCATAGCCAGATCGAAATTCATATTCCACTCTAAACCTGCAATTTCGTAATTTTTTTACTCTTATCAAGATACCCTTTTCACCTCTACTCCAATTAAGTGTCTTTTTTTAGTTGGGTTTGGGGCCATTTTAAGTTCATATCAGACATATGGTTCATGAGCTTCTCGAATGTCACGACACTATTGCACTAGCGTTTTTTATTGCTGTACGACTGTTTTCAGCCATAACTCACGAACGATTGATGCTACAGATTTGATCCGTGGGCTTACACAGATTGAAGAATTATAAGTTCAAACGCTCAAGACAATTGATGTCAGTCATTCATTATTGACCTCTAAATCACATTTGAAAGGGAAAACTTTCAGATTGGTTGATGTTTGTTTTATGTTCATTACTCATACTGTTGGAAAGATAAAAGAATTGATCTCATAAACAATTGATTTACTAAACGCTACGGAATCGCTCTGATTCCCAAGGCGGTTTAAGTTATCTTAAAAGTAATCTTAAATAATTTGTAACTTCAGAAAATGACCTTCAAATGTTATTTAGAGGTCAAATAACAAAGTGACTTTGAATAACTAGCCTACTGTTGATAACAGTGAAGTCTGAGGAAGTTTACATATGACGGTCTTTTTATTGTTTTCATTTAGATCTTTATCTTAACGTTTTCATTTCATACGATAGAACATTTTGATTTTTAGTTCAACCAGGCGCATTCTGTGAACGCAAAGATTATAGATCTGAAACTCATTTTTCGTGCAATGTTTGGTGCACATGGTTGATCAAAAAGTATTTTTTTAAGCTATTAATAATAATTTGATCTATTGATTGATCTGAGAATCATAATTTTAGATCATGCTATTCTTGAAATATTTAGGTTGCAAGTTTTAGGCCGATAGACAAAATCAAGCGAACTGTTGTAAATTGAAAAGGCCGGCTTTTTTTCGATCTTTGATGTGTATCAACAGCCTTGGACAAAATCTTCAGCTCATTATCTCTTACGGTCTCTTACAGAATGGCGTAGGTTTAACTGAAAATCGAAGGCATCTGTTACACAGAAGCATAATTTTAACAAAATATAATAAGTGCGTTTTCTATTTGACCACCAAAAGTTACATGAGTGAAATCATTTGCATGAAAATCTGGTCTCAAAATTACACAGAAGGTAATCGCAGTTTCTACTTTGGCCGCGCTTCCCTTAAAAAATAGTCTTCGCTTATGTTCAGACATTGAATAGATATGGTAATGCAATCCCTTTCATCTGATATAAAGTAATACATCTCTCTCAATATTTAAGGAGAGTTAATTCAACAGAGTTGATGGAACATAACTTGCTACACTAACAAATTAGCGCTACAATCAATGTAAGATCAGTGCTTTACAGATTAAAGATCCAATTCATCGACAAAAAATCGTTAAGAGCTCTGGATGTCATTTTTTGTCCTTCCGACATGCAAAATTATTTGAAAGATATTATTCTTGTGATAAGTTGTATAATTGCCATCGACGGTCATAAGGATGCCGTGATCATCAATCGATATTCTCGTAAGCATTTGCAAAAAATGTACAAAGACATGGACTCATTGCCTAAAGCTTTAAATCAATTATTAATACAATAGCTGGAAAATAGCCAAAAGTAACGAATTACCCAAAAAAGCTAATCTATAACAAGAGATGGAATCTTTGCTAATTAATTTAAATTATAATCATCCAACAATAAATAGTGCGCTCAGATAATGAAAATAAGAGTTTGATTTACAGTTGGCGAAATAAACGTGCTCTACTGGTATTTTGCTAATTGCTTGTGTGAATTTGCTCGTGAGGAAAAGCTCAAGAGTAACTGGATAATAAAATACTAAAACAGATGGATCTGTTGAGGAAGGTGACATAAAAACATTAACCATAAATAAGACTCGCTCAGGGAGGACCGATTAGACTTTGTAAATGTGAATTAACTTTATTAAGGTTTTGAAATAAATACTGAGGGTTAATAAATGTGGGGTTAATTAATGAAGGGTGACAAATAAATGAGAAAAGAAGTTGTTAATAACAAGTGTAAACTAAGAGTAATGTAAGACTGATTTAAATGTGCTTTTGATTCTACTTTTTATACTCTAATTTATCTCTGACGTCAGATAGCTAGCCATTGACTAAGATAGCCAAGTGATGAGTAAGCTAGCTAAGCTGACCCTTACTAACCATAATTAATACTATATCCCCAACATAGCCCCTTGGTTGACTGAAATTCCGTGTGATTTTGAAGGCGAAATATTCATTGCCATTAGCATGTCGATGAATTTTGAGCAACACGCCACGGAAGTTCACCATCTTCTCCATTGTGCAAATAATGTATTGATGTCCATCGAATACGGTGGTCTCAATATCCTATCTCCAATTAGAAAATCATGTCGATTGTAGCTTGGACTCCATTTCCATGAGGCAACAGCTTTCTTTCGTAAATCTTCAGGCCAATTTTTAATTATATACATTACATTTCGCAGTAGTCCAGCCATTTGAGTATTTTGAGGATAAATATAATTTGCATAAGGGCGCTTGGTTAGTACTTCATCTTTAACTTCATTAAAAGTATCTTCAAATTGTTCATGATCAATTAAATATAAGAAAACAGTGTAAGTTGCATCAATTATTGGTGAGTGAGCTCCATCCTGAATTATCTTTTGAAAGAACAAGAAAGTTGAATAACGTAAGGCGAACAATTGTTTTTGATCAATTCGAGGATTATAATATTGATTGACATCTCTGAGTTTAGGCCGAATTTCTTCCCAATCCTCTTCGTTAAAGCATAATGACATAAAATCATCTTTTCCACCAGCGACGCAAATGATTTGATATTGGTGTAAAATTTCAATAACTTCTTGGCGTACATCATTCAATGATTGAGCATTCTGAACATGATCCCAAGTTAAACCATGAAATGCAGTTCCAATATCGACAACAGAATCTCGCGGATAGCGAATTATTTTATTAAGTCTGGGATTACCAGCAGCATCGACAATTCCAATCCATACCGGCATTTGTTTAATTCCATACATGATTGTTTTGACAGGGATCTTTTCAATGTCAATACCACAGACTCTTTTACCTTCTTTGTTTAACTTTTCAATTGCTTCATTGATTCGCTTTTGATGAACTCCAGCAGTGATATGTCCACTAACATTTGAAATCGAGTTCACAATTTTCTGCATTTTTCGCTCTCGTTGTACTCTTCGTCGCTCATTTTCTTTTTCTCGAGTTTCGCTTCGTTTTAATCGCCATTCAATTGTTCTTTCTTTTACACCTTCTTGTTGAGCTTTTTCAATTATTTCCTTCTTTGATCGTTTTTGTTTTGGCTCGGATGATCGCTTTGCAAGATAACCTCTGTCCAGTTCTGAAAATTTTCTTTTAGGTGTTTCTGATTTTTCCTCCACTTCATTGATTTTCTTATTTTGATTATTCTCTTTTGTTGATTGTTGACTTGATTGTGTTTCTGATTGGCTTGATTGGTTGTCTGATTGACTAGATTTTTCAGTTTCTTTGGTTTCTTTGTTTTCTTTGGTTTCAGGTAAATGTTCCTCTAAGTCCCAATCAATAGCTTCACCTCCAGATAAAATTTGATCAATCACAGAAACTTCTTCAGTATTGATAATTAAAGGTTTGAATACATCTGGTAAGTCATCATCAAGTTCAGTTTCAATTTCAACTTCATTTACAGGTTCAGGTGGAGTACAAGTGACAGCTTCAATGAGAGTTGTCAATGTTTGAGGATTATCTTTGTTTCGATTTTCAGCAATGGCATTTACTAGAGCAGCGAGCTTTTCTTGTTCATCAGCTTGTTTCGATGTTGATGGAACTGGTTCAACTTGAGGAGGCACTTCTTTTTGTTTTTCAGGTTCAGGTTCAGAATCCTTCAGCGGCAGCCGCTTTGAGGATTCTTCCCCTTGTTGCTTTTCAGCAGGTTTTGATATTGAATCAAAACTAAGATAATCAAGAAGTTTGCAAGCAAGACTTCTGTTTATCTGTTTTAGTTGTGCATCTCTCTCTTTTATTTTACGCTCTGCTTCTGCTTCTCGAATTGCTTTCTCTTTTTCTTTAATTGGATCTGGAGCTGGTTTAGGATTCTTCTTTGCCTCTTCTTCTTTTCTTTTAAGTTCTGCCATTTCCTTATGAAATGATCGCTCCTTTTGTTTTTCCCAATCAATCGGGCTAGTTCGAACTCTTGCATTCGGTGGAGCCAAATTCTTGTTGTGAGCAAATTCAGACCAATCAATAGGTTCATCTTCTTCAATTGCCTTCTGTTTGCTTGGTTCGCCAATAACTGCTTTTTGCCAAATTTCGAATTCTCTATCTTTCTTTTCCTTATACCTAAAACGTTCAGCGGCAGCCGCTTGTTTAAGGTTTGGAATTGATTTAGGGACCAAGTGTTGATGTCTTTGTAGTGGCGGAATTGGATTCATTCTGACAGCACCTTGTTTACCTTTAGGAAATTTAGCTCCATACAAAGTATCATAATCATTATCAAGTGCAGTTACCAATTGAGCAGTTAATTTAGCCACATAATTCGTATTGACTCGATTAGCCAAGGGATAGTCGATTTCCATCGGAAACTCCAAAGGATAATGTTTCCTTCCAATGTCATGAAAAGTTTTCATGTTAATTTTAGCAGCATTCATAGGAACTTTACATTCATTTCTCGCCATATGACTGAGTACTTTCATGTAATCTCCTTCGAATTCACAATCGTAATTTCGACATCTGACTTCAATTCCCTTGTATAAATTTCGAATCCTTTGTGCCACATTGGTAATTCTTGGTCTCGTTTCCAAAGCAGGACATTTCATGCAGTAGAATACTTCACGATAAGGCGATTCATTATTCAGTGGACGACTTCTTCCAATGTGTCTGAAAATTTCAACCAAAATTTTTGCACAATCTTCGCAGTAAAAGCCAGCACAATTCTCACAGGCGTAGGTTCTACAGGCGATATGTCCACAGAGTTTGCAAAGAACTTCATCCAGATCCGTAATAATATTCCTATCGTACTTAACCAGCGTGAATCCAACGATAAAATTTTTCAGGAAAGCCATCTTTTCAACTTCAGCAGTTTTGAGTCTTGAAAAGATTCGATCAGTAATCCAAACTGTGAGATCATCTCGTTTGCCAGGGAAATATTGACGCTCCATAATTCAGGTTTCAATTGTGATTTGATGAGTGTGAAAGTTGAGTTGTGAATGATGATTTAATTTACAATAATGAGTATTAAATCACTTTAGTTTAATTGTTGCAGGAATACTTTATCACAGTTTAAGTTATTCACAGTTTATCACAGTTTGAGTTAGAGAATTCTCTTTCGAATTTTCTTTCGCTTCTCACTTTTCTATTCTTTTAACTTTGAGAAATCTTTCTCTAAAGTTGTTTCAGAGTTCAGTTTGACTCAGCGGCAGCCGCTTTGGTCAGAACTGATTACTCTTAATGTTGAATAGAAAATATTCAAAGTTCGAAAAGCTTTTGATGGCACTCACTTTCACTATTTGAGTTAGACTCAGCGGCAGCCGCTTGTCTACTCAGAGTTTTGCTCTAATTTTTCACCAATTCGTTTTACTTTTACTATTTATATTGATCACGATTAGTTAATTACCAGAGGATGCCTCTTAATGTAATTAACTAACAAACACTTTTTCAAAAGAAACACTTTAGCTTGACTTTTAAATGTCTCAGAAGGTAACACAAGATAGAACTTAGAATAGAACAATTTTACTTTTGACTTAATTTTTACTAATTTGTTGATTAATTTTTGGTGAAGGCACTGATTAAGTTAATACAGCGGCATCCGCTTAAACAATTAACTTAATTTTAATTAATTTCAATGCGGCAGCCGCAGTTAGAAATTAATTTAAACACAATTATAATTAACAATATAATTACCATGAGGTGACAAGTGTGACTGATTGACTCGCTAATATGGCGGTTAACCTTCTCAAGCCTTTTTCATAATTGCTGCCCTCTATGACCAGTGGGTTTGACTAATTGAGGGGCGTAACCTTCTATTGTCTTAGTTACAGCCATTTCCCCTTTGGACTCCCATAAGATAAGTTCATTTTTATTCAGCTTTTTCTTTATCAGATTTTCTGAATTTTGTTGAATTTCTTTTTGGTTTTTATTTTGACCTTTAAGCGGCATCCGCTGTGGTCAAAATATTGACCCTTAAAGTTAACTCTAAGCGGCATCCGCTGTGTTAACTTTAAATCTTAGAAAATTTGACAAAATTTCTTCTCTTTTGTTCTATTAGTAAGCTTCCATAGATAGCTTTTTCTAATGCTTTTTGTCTTTTCTTTTCTTTTTATTATCAGGTCTTTTATTTTTGATGGTTTTATCTGGTCTTGATTGAGGTTCCGATTTCGATGTCACTTTAATTGCCTTGCCATTCGGAAAATTTCGGACCATTTTTTGGACAATTTTCAAGTGTTTTTCTTTTACTGTTTGTTTGCCTTCAGTGATACCAATCTTAGCGGCATCCGCTTTTTGGTTCACAATTCTGTGTTCTTTTGTTTCTATCTTTGAGTTTCTTGTTAGATCCTTCATTTGGTGAGTGTTTTCTTGTTTCGAGTCTTTCTTTTGATAGAGTGTTCAAGTGGTTCTTCAGCGGCATCCGCTTTACCACTTGATCTGTTGATTTCTTTTAGCTTTTTCTCATAAAATTCTACTAGTTAAAACCTTTTCTCGTTTAAAATTCTGATTCTTTAAAATCTTTTGAGTTTAAAATCATGTTTTAAAATGATGATGATGAGTTTAGTTGATTATTTAGGTGTTAACTGTTAGTGATTGTCCAGCGGCATCTGCTTCATGGCAATCTCTTCGATTCTTTAGGTATTAGATGTTAGTTTTTTCTGATTGTCCAGCGGCATCCGCTTAATGACAATCCTTTTTGGTTCTTTTATTTGTTAATTGTTAGTTTTTCTTTTTACTGATTGTCCAGCGGCATCCGCTTAATGACAATCTCTTTTCCTTGATCTAGTTTTCATTTTGTGAGGTTCAAATATTCTTCTGACATATTTCCTCTTTTTCTTAGTTGGTGAATTTTTCTTTTCTTTTTCAATTTCAGTGCTAGATTCAGGTTGTTCTTGCTCCTTTTCATCTTCTGTTGATGATGAAGCTTCAGATACTTCATATATTTCAGTTTCGTCTGATGAAGTTTCTTCCAGGTTTTCTTTAGGTTCTGGTTTAACCTTTTCAGGATATTTCTTTAAGATAGCTTCCAAATTCGATGGAATTGCTATGTGGATTTGCTTTATCCTTTTGTAATTTTGAACAGATACTTTCTTTGTATCCAGGTTGTAAATTTCAGCAGTTGAATCGTATGCATTCAGAACCACAAATTCACCTTTAAATTTCTGCGTAGTCTTTTTCGGACCATTTGAGACGTACTTCATTGTACAAAAATCGCCTCTTTTTATTTTAGGTTTAATTAACCTTTTATTTCTCATTTCCGCAGTCTTTTCTGAACTTTTCTCTAATTTTTCTTTGATTATCTTCCTTGCTAGGACGATATCTTCTTCTTTGTAGTTGGGGTCAATACCAAGTTCATTGTGTATTGCGCCCCTTGGTTCATAATTGAACATCAGGTGAAATGGGGACTTTCCAAGTTCAGTTTTTATCGCTGTATTATATGAATACGCAATTTTTGCAATATCTTTATCCCATTCACTGTCATCATTCTGAGCATAGATAGCTATTCTTTGAACTATTATGCCATTGACTCGCTCTACTAAACCATTAGTTTGAGGTCTGTAGGGAGCTGAATTTATTAGCTTGATAGCTCTACTTTCTGCAAATTCTTTGACCTCTTTAGAAATTAAATTTCTTCCATTGTCCGATTGAATCATTTTCGGATTTCCATGAACATTAATAATTGACTTCAAAAAGTTTATTATGTCCTTTGAGGTTCCTTTCTTGTAGGCTTTTATCCAAGCATATCTGGTTAATGTATCTACTGCTACAATTACCATTCTTTTACCCATTTTTGATTCTGGAAAAGGACCAGTTAGATCAATTTGTATCCTTTCCATTGGGTTGTTAGCTATCGGCATTGGCTTTGCTTTACCTTCATTTGTGGTTTTACTTTTAAATTGTTGACAAAGCTTGCACGCAGCTACTTTTTGTTGAATTATTTCCTCCATTTTCGGAAAGAAAAATTCTTGTTTTATCTTTGCTAGGGTTGGTTTGTATCCAAAATGCCCTGCTTCCACTGATTCATGATAGTTTTCCCAGATTTTGTTTATTAGTTTATCAGGTAGATAATACTTTGGAGGTTTGTCTTTATTAATTTTGAACAATATCCCATCTTTTATCTGGTATTTCTTTACTTGTTTTCCTTCATTTAGTTCATTCTTTATGAATGTACATCTTGAATCAGCTTCTTGATATTTTCTTAGTTCACTCATTAAATCTTTTTCGATTCTTGGTAAACTTAAGTTGAAGATTAGATTTTCTCGAATCGCCTCTCCATTTATGTTCTCATCCATCATTATGTCCACATATAATTCAGCGGCAGCCGCTTTGATTATATGTTTGGACTCTTCTAGACCTTGGTCATAGATAGCGAAATCATTTTTATTTGGATGTAGAACTTGTTCAAGGTTTAGTTGATTGAGGTATTTGTCATAATGATCATCTCTTAATTCACCTTCAGCTCTATGAGCCCATTCGTTTGATCTTGATAGACAGTCTGCAGGATGCTTTTCTCCTTTTAAATATTCCACCTCAAAATCGAAGTCACCAAGTAACGCTTGCCATCTCATTAGTCTTGGTGCCTTGAACATTTTCTTTTTGAACACACATAGTGCATGATGATCAGTCACTATTGTGAACTTTTTGTATCTCAGGTAATTCTGAAATTTTAGGCAAGCATACACTACAGCCAAAGCTTCTTTCTCTGTTGTAGTGTAACTTCTTTGATGCTTTTGCAACTTTGTTCCGAAGAAGTAGACAGGTTTCCAATCTTCTTCCTCTTTTTGGGTTAGCACTCCTCCGATAGCGACTGCTGATGCATCCACCATCATTTTAATTTCCTTGTTAGGATCGAAATGCGTTAAAGAACATTCTTTCATTAACGCTTCCTTTAGTTTCTTCCAGGCTGCTAATTGTTCTGCATTTAGTGCAAATTGAATTCCTTTATATTTGTTCTTACACAGCTCTGATAGACATGATGAGGTTTGTGCGTAATCCTTTATAAATCGTGAGAAATAATTGAACAATCCCAATTGAGATCTCACTTGAAGCAATGAGGTTGGTGGTTTTAGGTTTTTCACTCTTTCGATCTTCTTTGGGTCTGGTTTGACCGTTTTTCCTGACACTAAGTGTCCTAGGCATACAAATTCTGTAGCTCCAGTTCTTAATTTTGAGATTCTTGATTTGAATCCATACTTTCTTAATGCTTGACAGACTTTATTCATATTATCGCATAGTTCATCAATCGTCCTTCCAAAAATAGGTATATCATCGAAGTATCCTAGACAGCAAGTGTATCTTAGGTCTCCTAGAACTGCGTTAATACATTCTTGAAAATAAGCTGGCGAGTCTGCAAGTCCCATTGGTAGTCGTTTAAATCTAAAACAACCCTCTTCTGTGACGAAACTAGTTTTATCTCGTTCACTTTCTGGTAGCTCGATTTGATAATAGCCTTGTGCTAGATCTAGAGTAGTAAAGTATTTATTCCCCCTAAGCATATTGATCGCGTCATCTATGTTAGGCATTGGGTATACTCTTTTTTCAATTAGTTTGTTAAGTTCAACATAACTAATTACCATCCTCCATGTACCATTAGGTTTAGGCACTACGAAAGCTGGTGCACCACCTCCTGCTCTTGATTTTTCAACAATATTGTTTGATATTAAATCATTGACAATATTTCTTAATTCCATTCTGACTTTTTCTTGAAGTCGAAATGGCTTTTTCTTTGGAATTGGCTTATCGCCAATATTGATTCTGATGTTACAGACTTTTGCTGGAACACAACCTAAATCGTAAGGCGATTTAGAGAACGCGTCTTTATTTTCCAACAATACTTTAAATAATTTCTGCTGATCATACTGTGATAACTCAGGGTTTATTGTAGCCTTCAAAGCTTTTTCAACATCATCAATTTGATTAGGAAAGTCTTCTCTTTTCACAGGAAGTTCTCGGACTAATGCTATTATATTTGAATCTTCAGGATATGCATCTATTATTCTTTCAGTATCAGTAGTCAGTTCGCTCATAGCTTTTAACTTCTTTGGGTCATAACTATCTCCGAACCATGACTTGAATAATATTTCAATTTCTGCTTGATTTGGCTTTTCAATCTCGACATCGTAGGTTTCCATCATTCCATCTCGATATCTTCTAACTTTAAAAGGGTTATCTTCTCCTTGGCCAATGATTTGAGCGTTTGTATAACTTATCACATTGACACCGAACAACAATTCATTGTTCAAGTTAGGGATAACGTAGGCAGCCATCATTCTGATTCTGTGTCCAGAATATAATTTCAATGGAACACATTTAGTGCAGGTTATCCTTGAGTCGCTTACTCCTGTAAACTTGACTTCAATTGGATAAGTTTGTAAATTTAATCTTTTAGCAGTTTCTTCACTGATTAATGAAGTGCAGGCTCCTGTATCCAACAGTGTCTTTAGCTCTGTATTTGTTGACCTTTCTCTTATATCAATGATAGGATAGATAACTGATTGACCTCTTGAATTATTTTCTTCTAATTTTTGAACTGAAGATTTATTTGTTCTTTGAATTAATTCTTGAACTTGTTTAAGATTAGCATTATTTGGATCGAGAGGTTTGTCAATGTCAAACTTAAGATTATTTGAATTAGCGTTTAAAAGTCCAATTTGATTTGAAGATGATGCTTGATTTGTTGGCTTATTTGGTGATTGGCTTTGATTTGAGTTATCTTTCTTTTTAAAATAGCAGTCTATTGTATTATGATTAGTCTTTTTACATTGACTACACCACTTCTTTGACCTTGATCTCTCATTGAATTTTGATTCATAAAATTTCTTTCTTTCTGGAGTCTTTTGATAATCAGGTCTTTCGGTTTTCTTAGTCTTTAAATTCACCTGCTTGATGCCTATTCTTCCGATGATTTGATCTTCAGCTTTATCATTGTAGTCTAAATGTTCCATAATTTCAGTACATAGATTCCAAGGAAAAGTGTTCAATAAGGTTAATATGAACATTTCATTAGTTACCGTTGGGTCTATTCTTCGTACTTGTTCTTTAACTAAAGTTATATGTTTGTTAATATCACCAGTGTTGATATCAAAAACTAAGCTCTTGAGTGTTGTGTAGGCATTAATTCGATCTTTGCTAGTTACGACTCTTTTGAGTAATTTAATTTTGAAGCTTTCGTACTCGATTTCAGGTTCCTCTTTAATAATGTCTTCAGCTACTTTTCTTGATTCATCGTTCAGAGTTCCTCTTAGGAAATCAACCCATTCTCTTTTAGTTGGATCAGCCATTCTCATATCATGCTCAAGGGTATCTATGAACACGTGGAAGGGCAATTGTTTTCCCTCTTTTTTAAATGGCCATCTTATTTGTTGAACTCTTATTCTTGCTGAGGCTTTATTACTTAGAATTCTTGAGTCACCATTCGTGTACGAGTTAATCATTTGAACTTCTGGATCAGGCTTTTTCCCATATAAAGCTACTAATCTATCAGCTTGCATAGCGTTTATATTACTAGCAATCATAGATTGTTTAGTGATATACTTTAAATGCTCAATTTCTCTGATTCCACTTGTAACTAAAGCACCAATTACATCTTCAGAAAATCCATTTTCTCTTAGTTTAACAGCTACATCCCAAGGCTTTTTAACTTCATAAATTGTTGATTCAGGTTTTACATTAGGAACTAGACCATCATAAATCTGTTGAATCTTGTGGGCATCAATGACTTTAGCTAATAATACTTCAGCAGTAAAGTCGTCAGGATTTTTAAAGCCTAATTGTGTGGCGATTTCAATTAGTTTACTCTTGTCTAAATTAGCGTAGGTATTCATTTCTACTAAAGGGTTCAATAGCTTGTTGAGACTTATGAACCAGGTTTCAGCTTCTTGTTTATTCTCACTTGTTGACGCCACTTCTTCAAATATATCCACTTTTATATTAACACAATATAGTTCAGAGAACTATCTCAGTATTCTTGAGATCGGTTGAGAAAACTAAGCGGCAGCCGCTGTTGTTTTCTCTCGCTCTCTCAAGAATTGTAAAGCACAACTAACCAGAGGTTTAAGGAGGCTTTTTATGCGGCAGCCGCGTATTAGCGCTCCTATTCACTAAACCTTGTTCAGAGAACGTTGAGTTAGGAATAGATACGAGGCAGCCTCGGTTTCAAATTCCTTAATATGACCTTAGAAAGGGCACAAAGTTAAATTTTTATCACAGAACCAAGTCAGAGACGAGGCATCTCCACCATTTTATGTTGAGGAAGGTGACATAAAAACATTAACCATAAATAAGACTCGCTCAGGGAGGACCGATTAGACTTTGTAAATGTGAATTAACTTTATTAAGGTTTTGAAATAAATACTGAGGGTTAATAAATGTGGGGTTAATTAATGAAGGGTGACAAATAAATGAGAAAAGAAGTTGTTAATAACAAGTGTAAACTAAGAGTAATGTAAGACTGATTTAAATGTGCTTTTGATTCTACTTTTTATACTCTAATTTATCTCTGACGTCAGATAGCTAGCCATTGACTAAGATAGCCAAGTGATGAGTAAGCTAGCTAAGCTGACCCTTACTAACCATAATTAATACTATATCCCTAACAGATCAAACAACATGAATGACAATTGATCATAACTGAAACCTTTTCTTTCCCTTTGATTAGCAATGCTTTAGTATTTTTCTCTCATTTTTTAGTATCTACTTATTTCAATCCCATTAGAGTTTCATGAATACGATTGTAATGGTGTCTGGTGAAAATTGATTTCAAAGATTGACTGCGACACACGATGTTAAATAATGAAAAAGAAAAGATCAAAATGGCCATAAGCTTCAAGAAATCTCCCATAATTTGTTTTTTAGCTCTTCTTTTATTCCTTAACTGCTTGTTTCTCCTCTTCGATGACATCTTTTGTTGGTAAAACAACTTTCCTCTGAATTTCGGTTGGCTTTAATTGAGCTTTAGCGTCAAAATTGGCAATTCCTTGGAGCAACTCTTGTTGAGCTTTCTCCATTTCAATAGCCTCCTTGAGGGAAGAGAATTTTTCTCCTTGGTTTCAGCATGTTTCCAAAGCATGAGCATCATAATTTTAATCATAAACCGTCAACGGCATCGTTTTCATCTAATTTGCCATCATCTTGATCAACGTGTTTCTTTTTAGTGAATCTATGTAGTAATCTATGTATATGTTTTCTATGTAGTGAAAAAAGCCCATCCCGGTCAAACTAGCTTTTTTAATGTACAGAGTGATTGAAAAGTTTTTGGTGTGTGGGGTTGCATTTTATCTGGAAGAGTAGAGATTTCTTTAACAAGTCCTAATTTTTCAAAACGCGAATCATCACATTTATCGAAAAAATGGGCAGTTTTCCTTACGTTAGATCATAGTGAATAATTGGAAAAAAGAATTGAATTATGCATTTAGAAAATCTATCTAGAAAGTGCTTTCACCTTTGGATACTATAACACCCGTACTCCTGCATTCAAGAGTTTATTCATCATATTAGTGTGTCCGGGTGATGGTTCCCCTAGACATAAAGATTTTTTTGAAATTTCTTCTAATTGAAATAGTCGCCAGAGGCACTTATACACTTTTGATACCGCTCCGGAAGTTGTGCAAATCCGGCCGCAAACCAGCTAGCGAGCTGATTTTCAAAACATTATTGCAGAAAGCTTTTTCAAGCCTAAATTATCCTTCAACACTTTACCAATGGTATATTTGACTACTCCGAGGCTGTCACTAAGTTCCCGGTACGAAACATACCTATCACTTGCAACGGCCTTCTTGACTTTAAAGGCCAAACGCTCATAGTCAATTTCATTAGGGGCTCCAGATTTCGGGATATTGGCCAATGTTGTCCTGCCCAATTTGAATTGTCGGTACCACCATTTGATTGTCTCATACTTGACCTCTTTTTTAGGGTAGGTTTTATCCAGTTCAACTTTGGCCTTGGCCACAGATTTACCATTTAAAAACAAATTTCGAATCACGGCACGCATTTCCTCGTCGGCCATTTTGAAAAAACTAAATATCTTTACAACGGTTTGAAAGAACAAAGAATGCTTTAGTAAAGCTGAAGACTAGCTAGAATAACATGTTTTTATGTGGTCCCATCTATGTTTATCTTCTTTCACTAAGCAAGGGGAACCATCACCCGGGCACCCTAATATCTTCACAATGAAAAGTCATTTTGAAAAATGGATAGAAGCACAGTAAAACCACGCAAAGGTTGTATTGTTTTTAGGTGGACCTGGGCTGCGACAGCTTTGCAAGGCACCGTCTATCCCTTGCTACCTAGGTGTTTTACCGACCCATAGGCGCTAGGCTTTATCCATCTGAGCTGAGAATTCACAGGATGGAGGTTGGGATAGGCCAGGGGGCTGAACCCTAGATAAGCAGTTTCACTGTATACGCCAGAGTGACAGGACATGACGAATTTGAACGTTAACCGTAAAGGTGCAGACATAACATATGTTAGTTAGCGATCTTAGCGCAAATTCAAACCACTCGGCTTAGGTTGCACTCGTTGTTTCGGTTTGCCGACTGGCCCGACAGGACCGCACCATTCTATTTTAGGCGCTGGCTACGAATTTGTTATTCTGACGAATCCAGGGTAGGGGGAGAGAAAATTTCCAAAGGTCTCAATCCCTGGACAAGCTTGTAAGGGTTAGCCTACCTCAGGATTTCTGGTTGCTCATCTAAATTCATATCAGGAAAATCGTTTCATGAAAAAGTCTACCTCCAAAGCTGAAGAAAAGATAATCGAAGTTTGAACCATTTTACGAAATTCATTATGTTGGATAAAAGGATGTCACTTTTAAAAAATGAAAGCGTGAAGTTGAAATTATGTAACTTACCACAGAGTTAAACTTTAAATTTGTTAAAAAGTCAAAAGTTATGATTACATTCACTATGACTTTATGCACTTTGAAAAGCAATGATCGGATTTCGAGGTAGAAAAGGACATTTGCGTTCTCAGCTTTGTATGGTAACCAACTATTTTCATCATAATCAACAGAGTTATACACTTTTTATCTGATTCTAACCGTACCACTTGCCTCACTTCCCTTGTTAGATTTTATCGTAAACTGTAGATCGATAATCAATATCAATAACGGACTCAGCTTTTATGTTTCTACAAACCTACAAAGTGTCGATATTTAACTCTAAATTAAAAGTTTTTGCCCATAGTTTCCCCTATTTTTGAAAAGTGACATCTGTTTTTATCCGAAATAACTAATTCCGTAGAAATAGGCTAATCTCAACCAAATTTCCGTCTGCAATGCCCCATTCCACACGGATGCTAGATATTAAATTTGGTCGAGATTGGCTTATTAGATTAGTTTTGGATCTAGAGTGGGTAATCACCCTTCGCTTTTCATACCATAGTCTTCGCTTACGCTCACACAAAAATGAGGGGTCGGAGTTACGGTTCTTCAATCTTCGGAAGCTCATGGTTCAAATCTTAAGTCTGTAGCAACAACCGTTCGTGAGTTATGACTAGTTCGCGAACAGAGGTATAGGGTAAAAACGCCAAGTATGGTTATATTGACCTATTACTTCAGCAAAATAATTTTATGATAATGTTAATTCAAGATCTGTGAAAATTAATTTGATTAGGGAAGTTGAGAAGAAAGTTGAGACAGAAATGACAAGGAAATGACTGGGAGTTGCAATTGATAATGATAATTGTTCTGATGGCAAATATCATTTTTCAAACAATATTTATTGTCAACATGAAAATGATTGTTGACTTGAAAGGTAAAAGTAAAATTTAGCGCAAATATTCATATTCTTGTTTAAAATTACAATATTTTTCATTATCATTGCTTTTATAATGATGATTCTTGCTCATCAACTTTTCAGAATTCAATTTATCTTGATGTATTTAAATAGGTAAAATGTAAATGCTCATTTACATTTTTCAGAATGAACAAAAAGAAAATGATGGGAAAAAGAGGAAAAAAAGAAGTGAATGCAAACAGAAAGTTCTGATGATGATGAAGGGAAACTGTAAAGCCTAATTTATTAACTTTATTTGCTTCTTTCACCAACTAACAATTCCAATATTATCTGGAATTTCAACCTTTTTCAATGGAAATTATTTATTTTCCTTTTCTCTACCTTTTCATGTAACTCATTCTTTCCATTTACTATACTTGGATGAACTCGATTTTTTTACTCCAAACATTGATACATTGATATTTACTGGAAAATGATGATTATAATAACAAAGAAACTGACAAAAAGTTCTGAGGCAAATGCGAAAATTGGAGGAAATGTTGAAAATTTTTCTTGAAATGAACAGCAGATAACGAGTCAATCAAGTGCAATGAGATAATTGAAATGATTTGAAAATGAGCGATAAAAGCGTTGAAGATGCAACTGATTTAGATTTGATGGAAATGTTTCATTTCGTCATTTCAATAATTTAATTGTTGTTTCTTAATTCAATTACTGGTAACAAACAGAAAAAAGAGCTCGAGAAATGATTATTATTATTATTATACAATTGATGGAGAAGAGGGAAAAAAAGTAATTGCAAAAGTAGATAATTTCTAGGTGATGATGAAGATGAGAATGAAAAACTTGGGAATCTCTTTTTTTCTGCTCATTTTTATTATCATTGGTTCCATCTTCATTGTGCTTTTTTATCTTCATCATTCTTAGTTGTTTCCTCGGTTCCTCCATTAACATTACATTGCCAATGGCACCCAATTTTGGAGTAAAAATTTATATTATTGGTCTCTATTACTCTCTTGAGACCTTAAGGTGTATTGTTAGTTTTATGGGTTTCAGAATTGATAGCAATTCATTGAGCAGTTCAACAAAATTGAGAGTTGCCGAGTATTTTCAATCATCCATTCATTGAAATTAAATTCACTGAAAGTAAAATTAAAATATCAACATTTCACCGAGTTTGCCAGTCAATAAAATTAACCTTATTGATCAGTTCAAAGTCAATATCAACTGGACTTGCACTTGGACTTGAAAATTTTGCTCTAAAAATTGACTAATTTCAAGTTTGCTTTGGTTTGGTTTTTGAATCATTTTTTGGTTCAATATTTTATGATCTGAAAATGAAGTAATTGTTAGACTTTGTAAAAATGGTTTGGTGAAGAGATTCCAGGAACTTGTTAATCTTTTTTTTCTACCTTTTTGGTGATCACTTTTTGATAACTTTCAATGGTTTTTCGGTGAAAATTGTGAAGATATAAAAAAGTAATGATAAAAGATAAAAGAATAATCAATATTAATAGAAGAGATGAGAATCTGGATCGTGTTCTGGTTTGTTAATAATCTAATTGAACATTTTCTTGCATCTTCTTCAACTTGCATTTTCTAGTTGAAACAGACTCCAACGTTACATGTTAAACTTGATCAACAATAAAGTTGGTTAACAAATAAGGATTGACAAGATTATTCTGCTTTCTTCCTAATGATCATGTTATTAATCACTTGAGTTAATAAAATTCATCATTCATTCTCATGTGTATTCAAGTTGAAACTGAGGAAAAAAAAGAGTAAAACTTTTGCCTTCGTCAGTAGAGAGTTGAAATTCATAATTTTATTTTCTGTCGACTTGAATTTTGTAAATTGATTGATAACCCATGAAATGTACACAAAATGCCGAGTTAAAGTTACAAAAATAAAGAAGGAAATGTTTCACTATTTTGTTGTGGTTTGTTAATCTTGGAGTGTTTAAACTGTTTCATCCCAATTCATTTGATAATTAATTGATTTACAGAGAGAAAAGGGTTAACTGTTCTCAACTCTGTTTAATCAATTGTTTCTGGTTTCGTCTTTTTCCCTTCTTTTACCTTTCAATAGCAAACTTGAAGGCTTTTCAATTTACTTTTTCAATTTCAAGACTTGGATTGAGAGAGAGAAGAGAAACATTCTGGTTTTCATGACAATGAACCCAAATTGATGAGAAACTAAAGATTTCCCTATTTTCTTATGCAAATAATCTAGAAAATTTTCAGGAAATCTCAAGCTTAACTGGATTACTCAGTATAATGTGACTTGAACTGCCAGTGTAATTCAGACTGAAATGAGATTCCTTTAAACAGTAATAAGGCGAAACATCTTCTGATGGGAAAATCAATTATTTCAATCAGAATAATGGTTCATTAATTGATAAACTTGTTGATAGTAAAATTGATGTAAATGTTTAACTCAACAGCAAAATGGAAAGCGAAAGAAGAAAATTAAATGATAAATTCATTAATCTCATGACGAATCAGCGAGTTGATCAAAGCCGAGTTTAAGTAAAAAACTAAAAAATAAATTCTTTGAAGTGAAAAGATCTCAAACCAAGTTTTTAAGGTTAAATTTGTGTTGATTAAGCGAAATTTTGAAATAAAAATTGTCTGAGTTTCAGTATTGAATCTACGAAATGTTGATCTTAACTCAAACTTGGACCTTTTACCGGGAAAGTCAAGTGTAACATCCGTTTACGTTGAGTAAAAATGATGAAAAGGATTGGGTTTGAAGTAACAAATGTTGTTAGATGATAAAAGTTGGAGTAAACTCAAGTTTTTGAAATATTTGTTATGATTGAGGAAGAATCTGTAAATGTTGATAAATTGATAAATGTATCGATTTACTGAGTCTCTGAACTGGTAATCGATTTTTTCGTCTCCCTGCACTCATCGTCTTTACTCTGTTCATATTTTTTCATCATCACAATTTAGTTGTCAAAATGAATGTTTGTTTGTTTATTTGTTATGTTTTTCTTGGTGTTGGTATCTTTTTGTTGCAGCTTTTTTTGTTTCTTGTTCAACCGGTTCTTTGGTCAAAACGGTAAAACCAGAAAAGCCATAATCATCAGAAACTTGAAACATTCTGATCTCTGTTTAATCTTCATTCAGCCACAGAAGAAACAAAAAGATAACGAGACAAGAAAAATGATTTTCTTTCAATGAACACAAAAATTCTTCTCCCTGTTAATGATAACATTTTGTTTTGCTTTACTTCATTTTTCCGTTTACCTTTTCTGGTTCTTTGTTCAATCTTTATCTTTTTTATTTCCTCTTCTTCACCCAATTTTTTACCCTTTTTTCAAGTCAACTTGAAGTAAATCTTGAAGTAAAGCTAAGAGTTAAAAGGAAAGGGAGAAAAGGTGAAAAAGTTTGCCAAATTTATTTCAATTTACCTTTCATTCTTAATGGTTATTGTTCACTATTGTAAAGTATCGACATTGAACATGAAACATGAACATGATGAACAACAATGGTGACATTAATAAACCAACAATATGAAACGAGATTAATAATAAGAGAAAACAGGAAAAAATAGCAAAAATTAGTTTTGATTGGTGCTTTTGTTGTTGATGGAGTTGCTGTTAATGTTGCTTATTGATTGATTCAGAGCAATTTTCTTGCCAACATCTAACCAAATTTGCAATATTTGACCGAAAAAGGTTGTTATTTATTGATAAATCATTAGAACCACAAATCAGTCAAAATAGGAAAATCACAATTCTCTCTTAACTGCTATTACTCTGATTATCATTTCATTATTGCATTACATTCTGTCAACAGTGATTATGATTGCCAATAAGATAAAGAATAGGAATAAATTATTTTAGATAAAAATCAGATTCCAATATTGAACAGATTGGAGTAACGAATTCATCATTCCCAGTCATTCCCTGACATTCCCAGACAAAAGTGGAAACGAAATCTTTTCATCGACAAATATTCTCAGTGTTTTCATGAACGTTTTCAATCTAACAATTGCTTGAAATGGATTCAAAAATTTTCAGAAGAAAACTCTTTTTTTGCTGAAAATTCTGAAGAATCGTTGAACTCAATTGTTCAATGTTGGTTATTTGAATAGACTAATTTAGTTGATCTCTTTCATTCCAATTGCAATTACCTGCATTGGTATCTCAACTTGATCTAAATATTCATTTTGTGTGCACATATTGATTGTTGATTGTTGTTTGCAGACACTTTGAAGATGTTTATAAACACAATGAAAATTGGGTTCACTTGTAAACAAAAGGGAAACAACAATGTCAACAACAACAAGAATGTTAACAAATGTGAAAGTTAAACAACAACGGCAACAACATGAAAAGCAATCATGAAAGAATGATGATGAAAGCAGGAAAAAAAATATCATCATTTTCTGAGGTAAACTTTTTCATTTTGTGTTCACCATCATTTCATTTTCATCTTCCCTTCATCTTTACTCATCTTCACCAAACCAGAAAATTATGAAGAAAATGGATAAAGGAAAGAAACGAACAAAGTAATGAAAGAAAGAAGAAGAAGAAATGATGATGATGACGATGAAAATAATAGTAACATAACAATAATAATAGTAATAGTGAATGTTGTGTTTGTTGTTGATATATTTATATTTGTGAATATCCTGAGTATGCCTATAACTAAACTCAGCGCAATAATTATAAATACACTAGTTTTTCAACGATAACTTTGAAAATATTTGTCTCACAAAAATTTAAATTAGATATTCAGAATCAGGGCTAAAAAATACATATATTGACGTTTTAATTCTTGGTGATTTCATGATAATCACGTAATAATGGCGAAATCAAAATTTTTGCGTGCGCAAAAATTATAAATACAGAATTGAATTTTCTCAATTTTTTTGTTTGACATTATTTTTTCGCCATTTTTCAACTCATCTAATATTTCTTATTCCATAATGAATCTTTTATATAAATTTCAACATAAAATAAGCAACAGTAAATAAATAAACGACAAAAATGGTCTCCATAGGAATTACATTGCAAATTACACAATTGTCGATTTAATCGTAGAGTAAGACCTTTTTTCAAAATACTTAGGAACAAAGATGTTCAATATCATCCCATATTATTATTAAACTTTATTTTACAAAGATTGGAGCATTAATAATGATTTTACAGTGTTTTTATGATAATTTTCCCTAATTGGCAAGCTTTCCCATTGATTTCAATGGGAAAGCTGTCCGCTTTCAAGAAAATTTACTGTAAAATCTTTATTAATACTTCAATCTTTGTAAAATAAAGTTATATGATAATATGAGATGATATTGAACATCTTAAGTCCAAAGTATCTTGAAAAAAATTCTTACTCTTTGATTAAATCGACGATTTTGCATTTTTCTGTACATTTCCTATGGAAACCATTTTTCTTGATTTATTAGTCAATTGTTAGTTATTTTATCTTGAAATTTATATCAAAGATCCATTATGGAATAAGAAATATTAGATGAGTTAAAAAATGGCGAAAAAATAATATCAAACAAAAAAATTAAGAAAATTCAATTCTGTATTTATAATTTTTGCGCACGCAAAAATTTTGATTTCGCCATTATTACGTGATTATCATGAAATCACCAAGAATTAAAACGTCAATATATGTATTTTTTAGCCTTGATTCTGAATATCTAATTTAAATTTTTGTTAGACAAATATTTTCAAAGTTATCGTTGAAAAACTAGTGTATTTATAATTATTGCGCTGAGTGTATTTGGGTAAAGTCTGGTTAATTTAGGTTGAAAGGAGTAGAAGAGTGAAGCTTGATATTAGGTTTTGTCGTTTCGCATTCATTTAACAACATTTAATGCAATATTAATTTTCTGGTTAACTTTTGAACATTTCAACAAATGTGAAGATTGAGATTGTCAGATATTGTCTGATTTTAATTTGGATTTGGATAATTTGAAAAGGAAAGAAAATGACGAAATTAATAATCGAAATTCAATTTAATTAAATTTTAATCGAACCATTGATTGAATTGAATTTTGCGCCTTTCAATATTTTACCCTTTCCATTACGACACTCCTTTTTTTGTCACATGATTTTCATAATTTTATATTACAAATTTATCGTCTGTTAATTGATTTTGGATTTTGTTTGTTAATTTATTTCGCTGGTTATTTTATGATTCATTGATTATTGTTAATTTATTTGGTTTGTGTGTCTTCTTATGCTTTCAGTTGAAAATGTAGTTTTAATTTTTATGGAAGTGCAACTAACGTAAGATTGTTTGATTAGTCTTGATGGTTATTTTGCCTGAGATGAAGTCAAGAGTTTATTCAATGGAAATTGGTTGACTCGATTATTGGTGATGTATTTTTGATTAATTGGAGTTGTCATTGTTTACTGGAACATTGAATCAATTATGGATATCTTTTGGCAACTATGGAATTGTGTATGACAAGAATATCGTAAATGGAATCAATGGTGAAAATTGTTGAATTGCTGTTTTTTTTCGCTCTCCTTGCTCTTTTTGGGTCCAACATCTTGTTCACCTTGTTAAAAATATGGATTTTGGTTAAAGATGGAAATGTATTTATTTTGTTTATCCGTCTATCCAGAGTGTATTTCAATCATTTATTGGAAAAGCAAAAGTGATAAAGCAAAAGACAAGTCTAAAAATGTCAACATCTTACTTGAGGGGAAAACAGCGAGACAAAGATGTAAAAATAATGTAAAAGATCAAAATTGTTTACTGTTGTCTAGGAAAGCGTGAAACCTGAGATTGATTCCCATTCCATTTGAAATCCATGAAGGTTGCTTCCCAAAAACCTTAAGCTTAACATTTTGTTCACTGTTTCAGCTTATCTTCACAACCATTTTGCTCTTGCTTTACTTTTCATCATCTTATATCATCATGCTCATCATCATCATACTCACTACAAGTTATCCTTTTGCTTCAACTCCCAGTAGGTATCTTTATAATACTTTTGTCATTTACTTTATACAATAACTTTCTTTCTCGCATTTCTTTTGTCTTCTCCATTTTCTTATATCAATCTTACAATCCCTAATACATATCTAGCTTCTGGTTCTTTTGATGAAATAACAAGACAGAATTAAGGTGTTAAAGATGAACAAAAATAGTGGAAACAACAACAAACAGGTAAAAATATTATTTTGAAGTAGAAAAGGTAATAAAAGATTTTTAGGAATAAAGAAAACGTCATTTTCCATTTGATTCGTTTTTCATTCCAATGAATATAAAAAGTTGATCTTTACCAGATCAAATTGAAACCATTAGAATGAACATCGTTTGCTAAAGGCAGGAATAGAAAATGAATTCTGAATTGATTCAGAAAATGACCGCAAACTTATTACTTTAAACCTTTTTATACTTATCATCATAAATTTTCTGTATCTCATTTATATTTATTTTTTATGATAAACTAACCTGTTTTTTTCTGGTCAATCCCGTTTCTTTTTTTACAATATAAAAATCTTTACAGATGAAAAGCAAACCAAGTGACCAAGCAAAAGGAGGAAAAGGCAAAATTTGATATGAGATTCGTTATAAAGTATGGACCGAGTTTTACCAGGATGGAGGAAAATTTCAGCCTTTTTTTCCCTTGAGTCAAACAAGAATAATCTTGATTACATTGAGAATACTTTTCTATGTATACAAACTGAATGGTGAACATTTCCAATGCACTTTATACGCTCTCTTTTATCTCTTGTGGTTACCATCATCCTCAAGTCAAACCGGTCTAATCTTGGGTTTGTGATCCATTCTTTTAACCAAAAAATGAAGGCCAAAGAATGGAAAAAGATAAAAAGATGAAAAAAAGATGAGAACCTTGAGTTGGCATCATATTTCACATTACAATCCAATCCAAATGCTTCCGGGACTCTTCTTTAGTTTCCTTTATTTCCATCATCATCTCATTCTGGATCTTCACCATCTTTCATCGTTTTTCATCATTTTATTCATCGTCATCAGTATAATCACATTCTTACTTTTGTCTGTCCAAATTTCCCTTTTACCCTGTTTGCCTTCAAAAATTCAAGAAGAGGATAAAACTGTGAATTCAATGATGATGATGGTAATAATAATGATAATAATGGTGATAAAAAATGTTAATGTTGACGATGAGTTAAATGTGTTATCAAAAAAAGAGAGTAAACCATTCAACGAACAAGCTTAGGAAAGCTTTTTGTACAGCAATAGTTTTGATTACCAATTAACAGTTTCTTGTAATACAACAAATCGACTGTTTGCATAGCTTAATCAATCCACCCTGAGAGTTAGAATGTTTAATTTAGCAAATTTCATCTCTTATCTTGAGAAGGCAAATCATTTGACTGTCTATTATCATTACCGTTCAACTTTACTTGTTTTCCTTGTTGATACAGGTGAAAATAATTCATGTCAAGAATAAAATCATCTTTAAGTTGAAGGTGTATTTAATAGAAGGATAATGCTAAAAAAAGAAGGTGAAAATAAACGGAAAAAGATGAGCAAATCAGTAAATGAAAGGATTTTGTGTTTCAACATCTTTTCATTCCAGTTTCATCAAAGCTCAATTTGACTCATCTCGTCATTTTCATTTTTCATCATGAAAGTGGAAAAACTCTCAACAAAAAGCTCCATCCTTTCATCTCATTGTTTCCAGCATGAAACACACATTAAACAACAACTCGATTCCATCTCCTGCTCATTATCACACTCATCATCATCACCATCCTTTTTAAAACCAAAACCATTCTCAGTTAATATTTATTTTGGTCGATCATAATTACATCTTCCTCATGAGGTTCTGGGCTTGATTTTCAAGCTTATCTCAGGAACACAACTTGATGAGAGTTTAAACAAGTAAACTTGAAACCATGGAAGTGATGGCAAAAAAATGGAAACAGAAGCAAAAGGATTTTTTTTCTTCGTCAGAGAATGGAAAAGGAAAAAAGAAAGTGCAACAACAAAAGTAAGCAAAAACAGACAGAAAAAGACAGAAGAGGATGCGAATTGAATGTAATGATGAAAAAAGGCAACAAACATTTTGCACCTCATGATTTTCTGGTTACAACGAAAATGAATGTTCAGTTTTTGTTAAATTTTTATCAAACCTTTTAACATCGAAATTTCATTTGATTTTTTTTCTCTTTCAAAGGTTCATCAAATGTTCATCAAATGTTGATCAACTTGGGAAAGAGAGGAAAATGGACAAAGCAAGGATTGAACAATTTAACAGCATTTAATGAAACTTGGCAAGTCTTTACCGTTTTCACTGTCGATTAATTTTTTTCACTCCTAAACCAACGGAAAAAAATGATCTCAATTGGACCATAATTGGAATTTGGAAATGTCTTGATAAATCTTTTTCTCACTCCCAGTCAATCTAATATCCATCTAATGCTACTTATCAGTAAAGATGTAATATTATAGATAAAAAGTTATATATTTATTATTTTGTCAGTTGAAGTCACTCCCAGTTTACCAGCTAAATATTATCTTCATATTGGTCTTGTCCGAACAACTTGGATATAACATTTCGTTGAGTGTTTTGTTTCATTGAACCAGGTCAATGGAAAGGAGAGAGAGAGAAAAGAGAAAGATGGAAATTCCGTTGGAATGAACATGCTCAGATAATTGATTGCAACAGCAGATACACTTCAACAGATAAAAGTTCAACTTCTCATGACCTTTGAATAACTACTTTTTTCTCTGCTGAACTTCTTTTCTCTGTTTTCTCTCTTTTTCCTTGCTACTGCTTTTGCCTTGTTATGCTTTTAGCAAGGAAACAGAATTATCATAACAGAACAAAAGAGATGATAAAATCTCATGATAACTTTTCTGTGTTCATCTTTTAACACACAAAGTGTTATCAATATTTTTCCATTAACAGTAAAACTTGAATCAGCAAACTTGATTCATTGCAACTCAAATTATTATCACAATCAACTTGAATCAATTAGATTTACCAATTAACTTTTTTTCCCCATTCAAATTAGCCTTTCACTTGTATTTTTGCTCTTCACTTTCTGTTGGGATTTTCATCTTTTTTTTTCATCAACAACTTTATCCTTTTGTTAATAACGCAAGTTTTAATCATGAATAATGATGAGAATGATTTATTAACTGAAACTTGTATGTTAATCAAAAATTTTGCCCTCAAAAAATGGTGACAATGTTAAGTAACAATTATGATATTCAATTATTATGATAATATTGAAATGAGTTATCATTGAGAAGCGACACAAAAGTATATTTTTCAAACCAATTTGTGCCTTTTTTTATAAATTTAATAACCTGAGAAGCAAAAAAATGTGTTCAATAATCAAATGTCAATTTGTCAAATGTTCAATTACGGTGAAGATTGTAGCATCAGTTGACGGTGAAAAAAAGGTGAAGTTGAATATCGCTTTGAATTTTATGATGAACAAGAAAAAGCTTAACTTGAATTTAATAGAAACAAAACCTTTAAAAGAATCAAATAATATTTTTCTTTTTTCTCTCCTTTTCTTCATCTGATTCAGTTCATTTTATATTAACATTTCTTTGAATTCTTTTAGCATATAAATTTTGCAGCCTTTCTCATTCCCAGACAATGCTTTTCGCTGTTATTTGACAACCAGAATGCTGAGCGAGAAGAAGAAGAAAAAAAAAGTTCTATCGATTGATTTTTTTTCTTCTTCTCTTATTTGACTGTACAGCCTTTTTCAGCCTTCAGATGAAAGGCAAGAAAAGGTTTATAAAATAAAAGAGAAATGGGGTGAAGAAAATTGGACGAAAGGTTTAAAAATGGAAAATAGACAGAAGATGAAGATGACGAGGATGATGGAAAGATGAATGTGAGAGGAAAAAAATTCTGTGTGAAAAAAGTGAGTTTTTAAGCAACGAAAAGAAAGATAATGTTGGGAATGAGGAGAAAAAAAGTTCTTGAAGGATTGATAAGAATGAGAATGAGAATGATGATAAAATAATAATGCTGGAAATAGGATTCGAAGGGAAAATATTGTGAAACTTGAATCCATTGATGGTTGTTATTATCAAAAAGTGTTGATGAGAGAAATGAGTTTGTATCGAGAATTGTGTTTGGACAAAATATACACCAAGATTCGCTCGAGTTTAACTTGTAAAATGAATGATAATGATGATGAATCAAAGGGTTGAGAGACATAAGAATAGGTTCCAGAGAAGAGCTTCACACCAGTCAACCATTCAATTCAACAACAAGGATAGATTATTCTCAACGAATAGCTCATTAATCATGACTCAAAATAGAATGGAAAAGATGGGGAGATTCAAGATGAACAGGGAGTGAAAAGAGCGAGGTGATAAACTTTGAGAGGAAACAAAATACTCTAAACACTTTTCAGATTAATATGTTCAAGTTGATATTTTTTCCTCCTCAAAAGGCTTTGTGATTCAGTTTGAATTTTTAATTGAAAATTAAATGGAGAAAAATATTGACAAATTTTCTTGAACAATTCAGATCAAAGACTGTCAATGAAATGTTTTTAAAAATAATGTTTTTCTCATCATTATTTTTTCACATAATTGGCCAAATTTTGCTTGAATTTTACACTTATTTTCAACCTTTAATGAGTTGAAGTGCAGTTGTTGTTCATGAAACAAACAGATTACATTTGCAAGTGTTTTTGTGCCTGTAATTTTTATTTACATTATTTGAAAGTTTATTTGAATTTATTTATTCCAACAATTTAGTTCGGAGCTTATTATCAATCGAGAATCCTTTATCATTGGAAAAATGATAAAAATCAGAAACAAATAAATAACTATGTTAAAAGTGAAATTCACTTGACAATGTTATTCACCTTATAATACATTATCAAGTTGTTACTCATCAAAAGGGAAAAAAGAAGTAAAATTGGGAAAAAAGAAGAAAAAAGTGAAAGAATGAAAACACAAAAAAACTTCCTTTTTTTACTTGGAATCATTTTCTTCTCCTGAAAATTCATTGTTATATCAAAACGTTATACAGATGATTGAATTTCAAATAATATACTTTGTCAGTTTGAGAATGCTGAGAATGAGATAAAGAGTTTTGTTTAATAGCAAATACACATAAAGAGTAGCAACAAGATTCTGGATCATGTTAAAAGTGAGAAACGGTGAAGTTGAAAGAAATCGAAATGTGAATCAAGCGGAATCAAATTCATTGAGCTGAACAAAATTGAGGACAAAATGATGCCCAAAAATTGGACATTGATCAAGTACAAAAGAGGAAAAAGGTTTCTCTCAAAAATCAATGTTGATTAACATGATTATCATCACCTTCATGAAATGAAATTTCATGCGAAAATGAGAGAATCATTTGAACCATTCAACATTCATGGAACGGCAAAGTTTTTCCTAAAAATCTCATTATCGTCATCATTTTTCACTTTTTTTAGTTGCTCAAAATGGAGAAAATGGTTTTCAAAAATTCCATCGATTCTCTTTACCATCATTCGTCTTCACTGATTGATGATTGACTCGGTAAATTTGGGTAACCATTCTTATGCTTCTCTTGTCAGTTCTTGAGTTCAATTCAATCATATCAAGAATTTGATGAAACTTGAAAAAGTTGCTAGTTTTTGCTGTTGATAAACAATGTGAAGAGGAACGATGATGAAAATTGAGGCAAAAAAAGGATCAACAATTTGAATAACAAAAGAGTTTTTTTTCCAGTAAATTGTTACAGTAAAATTTGGTCAACAAATCACGTCTCAACTTTTACTTTGTATTTTGTTGGGAAAAAGAGAAAGCAAAATATTAGATTTTATTGTTCTCCTGGATTTCATGGAGAATCAGAGGGAACAAGATTCTGTCAGATACATATGCAAAGATACTAATATAATGTCTATGTGTTCAGTATCAATGTGACTATGAGTTTACCTTTAACTTGCATTTTACAATAATATCAATTTTTTTGTTGCCTTCTTCTTGCTTCCCATTGAAAGGAGTAACAAAAATATGACAAAAACAAAATGGCCAAATGAAAAATATTCATGAAAAATGTTTCAATGTTTATTTTCATTTTGGGTTCATTTTTCTTGCAATTCTTGTATTAGGTTATTCCAATTTTCCAATGCATTATAATATCATTCTCATATTATTTTGAAGCAAAAAAAACAATATGATAAATGTAACAGTTTCCTATTGAAGTAATGTTATTGTAACCAGAAAATAAATATCATTGAACCAAGTTGCAACGAATAATAGAGAGAGAGAAAAAAATCAAATTAAATTTGATGATGGAAAATGAATTCTGCAAAAATAAATAAATCGAATGACTTTCAACTGTCCATTTTAAGCTGTGCTTCAGGTAATTTTGCTTTATGAAAATAACTCATTTTTTTGAATATTTTCTCAAATAGAAATTGAATTTCAAAGCAAATTGGCTAATCAGGTTCAATTGAAACAATTTATTTGCGCAAATTTGAGTTAAAAATTGTGTAGTTTTGTGAAAACCAGATTTACCAGATTCCATCGACATTAAACTCTTAAACTGGTCATTGTGTTCATCGAAGTTGTTTTAGTATGAAACAATATCAATGGAATGACGACTAATTGCCATTCCTATCATCAGCGTTTTAAAGGGAAAAATTCACTGAACACTGAAAAGCAAAATGAATGAAAGATGACTGATGATTCGATTTATTGGATCATTTTTTAAACAATTAACAGACATTCATCGAGATTTATTTCGCATTTAAACGATCTTATTCTTGTTTTAATATTGATCCAGAGCAATCTTTGATGCATACTGCTGAGAGATTGATTTTATCATTAGAAATGTTTATTTAGATGAAACTATCCGAATCGTCGAAAATTAGAATATGAGTTGAAATTGGAAATTAATGTTGATTTAAACTGCAATTTGTTTGAATAAGATGAATTGAAGTGATCAAATTGATTTTCGACTTTCAAGTTTTTTTCATAAATGTTTTGCCACAATAGCAATGGAAAGTAGCTCGATTATGTCTATTTATCTTTGAATCAAAGGTGAATCAATGAAACATGAAGTCTCTGAACCTGGGAAAACCGAGCTTTGACTTTTTTTTACTGAAGTCAGTTGAATTGAAAATGTTAAAGTGAATGGTTAAACTCACTGTGAACAGTTAGAGTAACAACTTTACTCAATCCAGGTCCAATTGAGTTGCTTGCTTGGCACAAATAAAGTCCACCATCGTCAGGTTCAACTGTTTTAATCAATAACGAGCCATTTGCGTAAACCTCAAAATGTGAACCACTTGCTATAGTTGTAAAAGTTCGAGGTAATGCTAAAGATAAATGATAATTTTAATTAATCTCAATCTCGTATTTGAAGCTGGTCAAAGCACTTGAAAATGTTGAGGCTAGTGATCAATAAAACTGAGGCTTACTTGAACCTCTTTCCCATGTTATTATTGGTTGAGGTGAACCTTCAGCTAGACAATCAATCATGATATTTTGTCCAGAAACAACTGATACATCAACAGGTTCAACTTTCCAATAAGGTGGAACTGAAAAGAAATAAAAATGAAAATTAATTTCAATTCAATTTACGATGAAACATTAACTATTGTAAAATCATTTGTCATTTTCAGATTTTAATGGCAATGTAAACCCAATTGGAAGACACATTAAACTGTAATTAATCATTTCTTTATCAGAGATACATGACATTGTGCTGAAATGGTTCAGGGTGAAACTGATTAACAGCCTAAACGGTTGAATGTCAAGTAAAAATGTGCGATTTTTTTGCCAATTTTGATCCATTTTTCATTTCCTAATTTCAAGCTTTCATTCAAATAACTGCTATAATATTTAGAGATTCTCAATATTAGATATTTTGCAGTCTTTTTTTGGTTCAACTCTCATAATCTGTTAACAATTCAACTTGAAAAAGTGCCTCAAGACATTGTTCAGTTTCTTGTTCACAGAGTATGGAGATTGAATCGATACAATTTCAAGTGGAAAAAGAGTGTAAAGGGAGGAAAATTGTAAAAATGGTTAACAGTTGATTCTTGATGTATATTAAGAACTGATAAATGTTGTTGCAAGCTGATTAAAAGAAGATTTCATCAGAGAAAAGTGAAAGTAATGAGAAAAAATAGGAACACATCTCATGAGATTTTTCAATACTTGAATCTTTCCCTTCATTTTTGCTCTTCATCAAAGTAATGATTTTTCTCATTCTCATCAATTTTTTTTCTTCTTTTCCTTTCTATTTCCAACAGAAAATTTCGATAATTGCATTTGAAACTTGTAATGGTTGGGTCATTATCAATAACATTTACACCATGAACCCCATTCGTTATGCGGCAAACCAGTCAATGGAAAGAAAATTGAAACCAAAGAATGACAATGGAATTACAAATGATTCAAAGAGATTGCAATTGATTGAAATTGATTGCTTACCATCAACATTGAGTAGTGCCGTGTGTGAATCAGATGCCACTGAATTGCTAACTATACAAGTGTAGTTGCCGTTGTGACGAGGAGAGACTCGAGCAAAGGTTAGGTCGGAAGAAAATTCGTCCGTTCGAATGCCAATGTTGTTTATTGGAGATTCAATCAGCTCATCATTTTTAAACCATTGGAAGACAAATGGTGGATCACCCTGTATTACTGTACAAACTAGACGAGCTCTCATTCCTTCTTGAATGCTTTCAGGGAATTTAAATGGATCAATCATGGGGCCAGCTGAAAGAAAGAAAAGGTTTTAATAAAGTTTGGTCGATGGTGATAATGGCAATGATAATGATGTTGCTGGTTATTATCAAGTCCAGAAAGTGGATGGGTGAATATGAATGATAATGGATAGAAGAGCCATGAATTAGATGAGATAAAGTGTTGACTTCCTTTTTCCGGTTCTTGTTGTTATTATTGCGGACATTAGGAGGATGAAGATGATGAAGATGGGAAGATGAGGAGATGCAGGTTAAAGGTTTTCACTGCTTTTCTGTGTTTGTCTTTTTTCTATCGTTTTACTCATTTTCCAATGATAAACAATGTTACTTTGATCGAGAGTTTTTTTTTGCCAATGAAAATACAAATTTTTGTCCCTATTTTATTGTAATGTCAATCTTCTGCAATTGTTGACGGAAATTTCAAGCAAACAGGAAATTTTTATTCTTATATCATGAAATGGTTTCTGCAAGTCTAATAAGTTTCATCACTAGTAATGAATGCAATTGAATCGGTTTTTGCAGGTTAGTTGGTAAATGCTTGAAACGCCTCTTACATCAGATTGAAACATTTGATATGATTAATTTGAATCTATTTTACACTTAACTTCTTTACTTGTCTATTTCAATGTAATTAATATTAATTAGCGTAATTGTTTCCAGGCGTGTTATCGTTATTATCATTATAATGTTTTTACCACTAGATTTTGAACAAGCAATTTAACTTGACAAAGTGTTTGGGATAAAAATTGAGCTTAATGTTTAAAGGTGAAAATTGGAATCACATTTTAACTCTTGTTTGAATATTGGAGAGAAATTTTTTTCGTGCTGCAAAATTGTATACAATTAAGTTTAATTGATTGAATTTACCATCAGCTTTTCATTTATTTTCTTGCTCAAATTGATTCAAGTCAATGATGTTTACATAATAACAATTAACGGGCTTCAAAGCTTTATTTAGATTGTTGCTTTAAATTTTTGCTTCTCCTAAATCTGTTCTCTCTTTTTTTTGAGTCTAAATTGTTTTCAGGCTTAGTTTGAATCTAAAAATTGCAATTGAATTGAACATTAACTGGTAATGATGATGATTTTGAAACGTAACGTAGTTACATTATTTGTTTGTTGTTACTTCGGCTTTAATCATTATTAATAGATGAGTGGATAATGATTGAAGTAAGCAAAGATTTAGGAAAATCTGGTTTCACTTTCAAATGATTATCAGATTGAGACCAGTGATTGAAGTAGTAATCATAAACAATCAGACAATTACTAAGTGATTCAATGGGATATTTTTATCTGTGGGTAAACATTTCAATGTCAATCAATTGTTACGGTTATTTGTAATAAATTAAATTGATGATAAATCTATTGAAGTGAATATAATAGTTTGGATGGACAGTTACGGTTACGGTTGAATCTTGAGGAATGAAAGTGAGTAAAGGGAAGATGAAATAGACTATCGATCGATAATTACATCAGTTTTTCCAATTGAATATTCTGATTTTGAGAATGAAACACTTGGAGAAAAAAAACAGACAGATAGACAGACAGAAAGATTGAAGCAAAATCTGGGATTCAATGATGTAAATGGTGAGGTTAGGTTAGGGTAAAAAGGAGTTAAGGTTAGCTTGTGATTGAACTCAAGTTGTATCCAAGTTGCAATGAAAAAAAGGTGATTGACTAGGAAAATGTTGACTTACCGGTAATAATTATATTAATTTTTTGAGCAGAAGTTTTAATTCCATTGGAAGCTTGGCATGTGTATGAGCCATCGTCGACCGATTTTTGAACATCATGAATAACCAAGGAACCATTTGAAAATATTTCTTGTCTTCTATTGCTTGGTAAACGAGTTGGACCTAATTAGGAAAAGATTATTAACAAATCTGTAATCAACTAATTGGAGCATTTAGCATTTGATTAATGATCTTGGTTTAATTGATGTTTAAAAATGATTGTTTAAGATTATCAAATGGTTGGGAAAAAAAGCGAGGAAAATATGAACAAAACAAGAGTTTCTATAATTATAATGATGAGCACTTTATTTAGTTTGTCAGAATGGGAAATGTTGATAGCGGTTAGAGTTTTGGGTTAAATTAAACTGGTAGTGTGTCTGGTTAAGCAAGATGTCACAGTGAAAAGACTTACCCTTTGACCAGAAAATGGAGTCAATTGGATAACCTGAGTAGGGACAATTTACAATAACTGTTGAACCTAGGGTAACATGTATATCCTTAATGGGTTTAACATAGGGATCACCTTTAACATGAATACGAGCACTGTGGGAGGCACTAGCAACCCTATTGGCAGCTACACATGTATAAAAACCACCATCGGGAACACTTATTGAGCTAATATTAACATAACTGATTAATCTACGTTGTGGCGAGGTAACAACAAAATCAGCAAGACGAAACCTTTCATTGTTGATAATGGGTAAACCATCTTGTTTCCAGGTTATTGTAGGCATAGGTGATCCTGTGGCTTCACATTTAAGGGATACACTTTTACCTGGGTCAACAATTAACTCATCAAAGGTTGATAAAAGACTAGGCACCGATATTGTTGCTGTAGTTGTTACCGTTGTTGTTGGTGAAGATGGTGATGATGACGGTGATGATGGTGAGGGTGATATTAAAGATGAACTGGATATTGAAGATATTAATGGTAAAGATGATAATGGCGGTGATATTAAGGGTAAATCACTTTCGGTCAAACTGTGGACAGATATTAATAACGTAAAAGCAAGTGATAAAGAGAGGGAAAATGATAATGAAGTATAAATGGCAGCATTTGTTAGGCTCGGCCAACTCGGCGAGCAGAACATGGTCCAAATTAGTTATACCATTTAAATGTGTATTGTTTAACAGTTAAATGCTGTTTCTGCCGATTCTCTGGATTCTACTGAAGAGATTCTGTGGATTTAGCTTTCTCCAACATTCCTCTCAACTTGAGTGAGTTCAGTTGGAATATGAACATTCTCCTTTCATCTTTTTCATCCCTTGCCAAGAGAAACGAAGAACAAAGTTTGGAAACGAGAATATTTGCTTTTTATTTAACTCTACTAGATGGAGCAACTAATTTGACATTTTGCTTTTTTTGCAAGCAATTGCAATGAATGTGTATGAAGTAATGGACAATATTTCAATCCGAAAACGATACTCATCAGATAATTTATTTGTATAAAGTTTATCATGTTTTAATTTTTTTCTGAATGATTTCAGTTATTAAGGATAGACAGATAGATAGGTGGATAGGTAAATAGACAGAAAGTATGGAAAGAATGAAAGAAAGAGATAGAGAGAAAGATAGAGGAAAGAGAGAGAGAGAAAGAGAGAAATAGATATGAGAAAGAAACAGATAGACAGAACCTCCTCTCAGATTTAGCAACAATTTGTTTGGGTTTTGACTGGAGTGGAGGAGGGGTTGATAGAACCCAGAACATTTGACCCTGGAACTTGTCCAGCCATACCACCAGAGCCTGGACCCATTCGGTTTTTGATTTCAGCAGCCATAGTCAAAAAGGCCTGTTCCACATTGGTTGAATTTTTCGCTGAAGTTTCCAAGAAAGGTATAGACAATTGCTCTGCAAATTCTTTAGCTGTCGTATAATCAACCACTTTCTTAGAGGTTAGGTCACATTTATTACCAACCAGCAACTTGTTGACATTATCACAAGCATAGCGATCTATTTCATGTAGCCATTGTTTCACATTATTGAATGACTCCAAATCTGTTACATCGTATACAACGATTATCCCATGGGCCCCACGATAATAAGAGGATGTTATAGTTCGAAATCTAGATAAACAAATGTGAAGTAAAAAAAATGGTCAAAGACATTATTGAATGTTATTGGGAAACAAAGCCAATTGAGGGCAATTAAAGAGGCTACGTCATGATGGTAATATTGTGACCAACCTTTCTTGTCCGGCTGTATCCCAGATTTGCAATTTAATTGTTTTATTATCCAATTCTATGGTTCTTATCTTGAAATCAACACCTATGGTTGAAATGTATGATTCTGTGTAAGTGTCATCAGCAAATCTAAGGAGTAAACATGATTTTCCAACGCCAGAGTCACCGATGAGAAGCAATTTAAATAAGTAATCACTGTAAAAAAAGGTAAATATGGTTAGTAAAGGGTATTTAATTATTGTAAGTAAGCAATGAAATTACACATCACAAGAAAAAAGAGAAGAGGAAAAAGAAAGAGAAATGAAAAAGAGAGATAGAAAGAGAGAAAAGGGAAGAAGAGAAGAGGTGAAGAAAAAGTGGTTTCAGTTAGAATTAGTCAATTAATGAAAATGTTGGGTTAATTGATTAAATAAATAATAACAATTACTCACTATTCAGGATTCATTTTAATTAATTTAAAGCAACAAAAAATAATCCGACAATTGAATATAATCAAAAAATAACAATTGACGAGTAAAATATCAATGGAGTTTCTGTTTTGTAAAGCCTCAAATACACTTATACACTAACAAGAAAAGGATGACTTTATGCAGTTCTGGCTCCCTCTCTAGCCCATGACGATGGGTGTGAGCACTAGGCGGTGAGTTTAATCACAGGCCTAGTGTTACTTTGATATCTCAAGTATTTATTCAAAGAGTGTTAATTATTCAGTCATTTAATCGCTAAATCAACCTCATCAGTTTTTAAACATGTTCATTTCATTAATCTGATTGCCTCAACCAAACTCTTCAATGTTTCAATAGTTACCAAATTTAATGTTGATCGCTGTGATGCTGAAAATTCAAGTTTATGATCAATTGCATGTAAACTAGTATCTGAAGACAATTTAAATTAAAAATTAAGATGATAACAACTTCCTCATTTGATTAATAAATTTTTATTCAGTATATTTAAATTGTTTAATGTGATTTAACATTTTTCATCTAATTGTCAAAGTACAGAGCATCATTTGGAGATGTTCCCTACAATGACTGGATGACTGGGTGTTGAGAGTTGGTTGTAAAATTACAACTCGTCCAACTTGTCATGAATTGAATATACTTGACTCAATTTTAGTCTATTTTTTATTTATTTATTTTGTTTATTAATCAATTGTTAACTTTTTAATTAACAATGCTGGATTTAAGTGAATTTCAAAAGATTGGCCTCGGGCTGGCAATGTTTGGCTTGTCCTTTATTGTGATCGGTGTTATGCTCTTTTTTGATAGAGGTTTACTGGCGATTGGAAATATCCTCTTTTTAACTGGATTAACATTCATAATTGGACTTCAACGGACATTCTTCTTCTTTTTCCAAAGGCACAAATGGAAGGGTTCAACAGCGTTCTTTGCTGGTTTAATGATTGTTTTCCTGGGTTACCCGTTTGTCGGAATGGTTGTTGAATTTTATGGATTCATCTTACTCTTCCGTGGTTTCCTTCCAGTTGCAGTCTCATTTCTCAGAAGAATTCCTGTTATTGGTACAATTCTTAATTTACCGGTTATTAGTAAAATTGCCGATGCTTTAGGGGGAGATTCACATCGATCTATAGTTTAAATCAATTGTAAGGCTATCATGTAATTTCATCATGAATGCATATGTAAATTCGTTTCGAGTTTTGCGCGATAATCCTTGGTAACCACGTTGCCAAGACTGAGTTGACTCAGAATCTGGAATCATTCAATTTTATAATAAATACTTTCTATGGAACAGGTTATATGTACACAAATCTGTGTATCTTTAACTATTAAGTTAACCGTACACATAATGATGTTGAATGGAAAGATTCAAATAATAGTTTAATAATTGATTAAAAGTTAATTTTTTGATCAATTTTTATTAAATCCCACTCAAAGAATGCATACATTAATGTACCTTAACGCCAGAGGGATGAGTTTAACGTATTGACTTCATTTAACAATGCCTGCTTAAACAATACACTTAATAAGTTCAATCATTATTTGAAAATTAATTCTTAGCTCAGTGGTTAGAGTGTAGCGAAATCAAAGGTTATGGTCAGGGTTCGATTCTAGTTTTGATAAATTTTTTGTTTCTAGAAACTTGAACGAGTGCAATTTTTTTACCGCAAAATTTGAAACAGATATCTGTTAGAATGATTTGAGATCAGTTTAATCCATTATTAAATTTTCATTTAAATCCTTTCTTCAATTCATCAACATCATTAAAATGCTCAAAAATTCTTGTTCTAACTTCAGATTAAGGCTTTTCGTTTCATTAAACGAAAAATTTAGTTATTATTGGTGGTATCAGATACAGATATCGGATAGTATCTTTGTGTACATATAACCTCAACCACTTTCTATCAATTGCCATTCCAATTGTCAAAACAGTTGCTTTCTTTTTTTTATTTTATCTGTTTTTGTTATTAACATTTTCACTTCTTCACCGAGTTTTTAAAATATCAAGTTTCTTATTTCGCTGTCATGGAATCAAATGAAGCTGACTCAAATGGTATGGAAAGTCAAATGGTGTTGAGAGATGATTTGATCAAAACTGCAGTTGACTTCCTTAAAATACCAAAAGTTGCCAATAGTTCTATTGATAAAAAGAAAAGTTTCCTTCGTTCCAAGGGTTTAAATGATGATGAGATTGATGTGGCTTTCTTACAGTCTGGTATCTCTGGTTATGGACACGGTGATATGGCTGTAGCTGAAAGATCTGCTTGGTCTTCCCTGGCAAGATTCACGTTTTCAACAGCAATTATTGGTGGTATCTTTTATGGTGGCTATCATTTATACAAGAAATATATTCAACCTAAAATCCTGCAATACTTCAGTGATCGATTGGATACAATTGAAAGTAAATTGGACAACATTGTGGAAACTGTTAAAAAATTGGAGACTGAATCTGCAAATGACAAACTTAATATTATGAAAACATCTCGCCCTAATGCTGCTGAAATCCATGCTATTAATGAACTGAAGACTGAAATTTCATCTGTCAAAGCCTTGATTTTGAGTAAAAATTCTTTCCCAATGAAACCTTCCTCAGAAGCAACAATACCTTCATGGCAGCTCGATGAACCAGTAACAAATGGGATTCCCAGTGTTATATCAGCAACTGAAGAAGACGATGATTGATTAAAGCAAAATTTATCAAGGAAGTAAAAAAAACTGGTCAACATGAAATATTGGATTTGCATTTATTTTTAAATTTGGTGGTTAGGTGGTCAAAAGTAAATGCAAGTAAAATTAATAAGTTACAATATTTAGTTTTGTTTACAAAGTTGTATATTATCTTTTTTTATAAGTTAACAAGTTTGGTATAAATCACATAGGGAGTTGAATCGTACAGCATGTCGCATCTAAATAATTGTAAATAAATAATTACCTTACATCATTTTTGTTGGAATCATTTTTACGAGTTCCCAGTAAAATGCGGCTCAACTTTTCTCGTTTTTGGTACCTTCTTTTGTGCAATTTTCTTACCGTGTTTTTACCCATTTCAGATATCTCAAGGAGCCTTTCAACACCTGATCCAAGTAAATCGTTAAAGCGAAGTATTCTTCCTCTCAAACTTTTAGTTAAATTTACTCTTTTAGTTCGAGCCCAATCAACAAAATCAGGATTAACATCTCTCAATTGTTCAATTAGTTGGTCAATCGTTTCATTCACTTGACGCAAATTGCCCTCCAAGCGAAGTCCAATATTTATTTTGGCTTTTGTGAAATCAGCCTCAAGGTCTTCAACAATCTCATCATATTTGGCTAAAGCTTCTTCCAACTTTTCCTCATCAACTTCATCTCCACGTCCCATGAAAGATTCAACGATACCTGTAACTATATCTTTGCCTTTTCCTAATCGATCCCTAAAAGAATCCAAATTTTCTAAAAGTCGAGCAGTTTTCGTTTTACGCTTGGAAGTCGATTTACCAGGAGCTGTGACAGTTGAAGGTGATGGCAGTGATACATCTTGTTTATCAGGCACCGAAGTATTCACTTTATCCTCTGAATCGTCATCTTCTTGAGCATTTACTGGCAAAAGGAAAAGAAAATTTCAAAACAAATGAACACACTTTATACTTATTGATGAAACAATTAAGATGAGAGTTGCACAAAATCCGGGAAATGAAATCCAAGCAAGAGAAGACACTAACCTTTTATCCAAATCAGTCCGATTATCAAAACTGTGAGAAGAAATAATTTATCATTGAACATTAGAAATCTCATAACGACAATTAAAATATTTTCCAACTGAAATCTGATATTATGATGTAATTTTGAAAACACAAACTTCTGATCAATGTTTTTCGCTTATAGCCAAATGTAAATTCTTGAACTGTTGAAATCTCAGAGTCACATATAAACTATTGAATCGACTTTGATTTTGTGTTCAGTTGGTTTGTGGTAAATTTTTCTTCTTAAATACTCTTTTAACAATCAAATCGCGTGCAAAACTGGTCCTAACAACTTTTCTTCTCTTCACTTCTTGAACATTTCTCTTTTTGTTTGTTTATTTGTTTTGTCTCTTTAATTTTTCTTAACAATTGATCATCAACAAGTTAACAAGCATTGTCAAGGCCAGCTAATAAATTGTTACGTTCGATCAAACCAGATGATCGATTAAGATCAGTTCAATATGATTTTGTTATCCATTCATTCGTTGAACATTTTGTTTCTCATCAATTCTTGTAATCAAATAAGTTTAAGACAAAATATGTTGCACGTAATATATCATTTATTTGTAAACACTTTTTCCACTATCATTATCACCATTATTTAATGTAATTAAGGATTAGCATTTATGTCAATACTCGGTGGGCAGTGAAAGCTTTGCTAGAGTTCAATCATTTCACCAAACTTGACCCTTGAATGGTAGCGACAGAATTTCCAGTTTCATTAAATTAATCGAAATAGATTATCGGAAGTTGAAGTATAGCGAAGAGTTGAGAGTTGTAAAAATTAAAGTGATTTAAATTATATTTAATTTTTAAATTTTACAATCTTTCTTCCAGTAAATAATTGAATTTTATCATTTGATGTTGGATTTTAAGAATCTCATAGCTTTACAGGTATTAATTTAATTTACGGTTGTGACTATTTTTTTGGTCCAATCATGTCTTCTGGTTTGACCCATTCATTGAACTGTTGTTCAGTTAAAAAGCCACTTTGAATGGCTGATTCTTTCAATGACAACCCTTCTTTGTGAGCTTTCTTGGCAATCTGAGCTGCTTTGTCATAACCAATGTGGGGATTAAGAGCTGTTACCAACATTAGAGAATCATTCAAAAGTTGATTTATTCTCTTTTCGTTAACCTGAATGCCTGTAACACAATTGGTGTTGAATGAGGTGGCCGCATCAGCTAATAAAGTAATTGATCGCAAAACGTTTGCCACAATCATTGGTTTGAAAACGTTCAATTCAAAGTGTCCATTTGATCCACCAATGGTTACAGCAACATGATTACCCATAACTTGTGCACAAACCATTGTCATTGCTTCACATTGTGTTGGGTTCACTTTACCAGGCATGATAGAAGATCCTGGCTCCAATTCAGGCAACATTATCTCACCTAATCCACATCTGGGTCCAGATGCCAAAAGTCTTATATCATTTGCAATTTTCATTAAAGATGCGGCAACAACATTCAATGCGCCAGATAACTCAATGAATGCGTCATGACTAGCCAAGGCTTCGAATTTGTTGGGAGATTCTCGGAAAGGTAAACCTGTGAGATTGGCAATTTCTGAAGAAACTGCTTTATCCCAACCAACTTTGGTGTTAAGTCCAGTTCCGACAGCAGTTCCGCCGATAGCAAGGTAGTACATTCTTGGCTCTAAAGCCGCCTTAATACGTTGAATGCCAAACTCAATTTGCTGAGCGTAACCAGAAAATTCTTGTCCGAGGGTTAAAGGTACAGCATCTTGACAATGTGTACGTCCAATTTTAATTATATGATTGAATTCTTTCTCTTTTTTTCTCAAAGAATTAAGCAGTTCATCAAGAGAAATGAGCAGTCTTCTGTGAGTTTCGATTGCTGTTGCGACATGCATAGCTGTGGGGAAAGTATCATTTGATGATTGCCCTTTATTGACATGATCATTTGGATGCACAAGATTTCTATCACCCCTTTGACCGCCTAAAATAAGAAGTAAAATTATTAAATTAAACTCATTAAAGTCCAACAGGTTGACTCTATCAATGCTTACCTAAAATTTCAATAGCACGATTAGCAATGACTTCATTACAATTCATGTTGGACTGTGTTCCACTACCGGTTTGCCAAATTACCAAAGGAAATTCTTGTCGTAAATTGATATTCTTTTTCATTAGTATGTCATCACAGGCATTTATGATTGCACCGGCTAGTTTTTTGTCGATATTTGATTGTTCCATGTTAACAATACAACAAGCTTTCTTCAAAATTGCAAATGCTTTAATAACTGCTAGAGGCATCTGTTCGCCTCCCCATTCAGCGTCTTCTTCATTATAAACACCTAAAATAACAAGAGAAAAATTGAAATTTTCAATCTTTTGAGATGACATCTAGATTGAGCTTATACATACCGATCCTGAAGTTGTTTCGCGATCGTTGTGTTTGAGCACCATATAATCTATCAGAAGGAACTTTTACTTCTCCCATAGTGTCTCGCTCAACTCTGAATTTACTGTCGGAAGCCATAATAGCAGAACTAACAGAAAATTTCCTAGTTAGATTGATGACCATTAAACGATGACTGATTCGGGAAATCATTTTGCAATTGAGTTATATCTATTATATTTACAAAAAAGAGCCAAGTGAGATTGGATGATAAAGAAAAAGCAATGATAAAATAACTGAAGAGGCTTTTAGCGAAGGAGATTGAGCAGTACTACGGGAAAGAAATATGATCGACGATTAAATAAGATGAAACCTTGAATGAAATCACAGATGACGGGCGATAAAATATATTAATATTGATAAGATGTATTTTGATTAAGTGAGGTAAACTCAGAATTACAGGGGAGAAAAAGAAGGGTCACTGAAAATGATTTGCTCGTAATTATTCTTGTAATCACCTGATTATCAAAGATTTACAACTGTAGATTATTATAAGGTCCCTGAAGTTAAGAACCATTCTGAAATCTTTCTGGCAAAGACATTGGGATCAAATTTTTCATTTAAGGTTAATTATTTGCTGTTAATTAAACTTCTAGTCTAATTTTAATTAATTTAGTGCAACGACGAGTTATTACTCTTGACCTGTGTTTCTTTTTTGTTATTTATTTATTTCTAACAATTACTTAATCATGAAAATTTGGACATCAGAGCATGTTTTCAGGTAAGTGAAAGGCCTGATTCAAGTTAATTACCCAAATATTGATTGCTGCTTATTTCAACTATTGACCAATTAATTTTTAATATTTTTTCTTTTTGGTTACAGTCATCCATGGGAAAAGGTTGTGACAGCAACGTGGCGTAAATATCCAAATCCATTGAACCCAGCTGTAGTAGGGATTGACGTTGTTGACAGGAATGTTGCAAATGGTACTCTCAAAAGTCAAAGGTTAATCAGTACTGAATGGGGTATGCCACATTGGGCCTGTAGTATATTAGGAGGAGATAAAGTCTCATATGCTGTTGAACACTCAGAAGTAGACGCTAGACGTAAATGCATGACATTAGTATCAAAAAATGTAAGTAATGTCAAGTTCAATTTTTTAAGGCTCTATTAATGGGCATTTTTCGGCTAACAGGTTATTTAACTATTTCTTTTCTTTTTATCATTCAATAGATATCCTTTTCAAATGAAGTTTCTATAGAGGAAAAATTAACATATCTGCCTCATCCGAATAAGCCTGATGCTACTCTTCTAAAACAAGAAGCTATCATAACCGTCCATGGGATCCCATTGAGTAGCTACTTCGAAAGTTTTATATCATCAACAATCTCATCGAATGCTCAAAAAGTAGGTCGTTTTTAATTAAACCTTTAAGTTCAATAAACTCTCACTTTACTTCTTGTTCCGCTTACTTCAAGCACCTACTGAACTTTCACTTAAACTAACTTGACCTTTCATTTTTTCTTTTTATTCAATCAGGGTCGACAAGCGCTGGAATTCGTAATTAATCGAATGGGAGGTAATTCCTTAGAGGAAGAACTACACCATCAAGTGATATGATAATTCAACTAGTTTATTTTAATTACAAATTAACCTCTCTTAGACCCCTAAATTCCTCTTTCCTCTTTCAAATGTAAACATCCCTGTTAAAAACAGTTAACTATTACCTGCTGGGATGTATTTTTTGAATTAGTATTGTTATGTTAATACAAATTAAAAATTAAGTTCACATTTGAATTTGCTTCTAAAACTTCATTGACTAATAAATCCGCGCAATTTGTCAAACTCTCTGTCTCTTGTTTATTATGAAATTTGATTAATGATTGTGATAAATGTTCATATTCACGTGTAAAACCTGATGATCAACTCGTCATCGTATCAATGTGGGGAAATTAATTAATCTTTGAACATCCAACAAACTGGACTTTAATCTGTAATACTTGCATGATTTTATCGATTCTTACTTAATAACAATTTATCTGATGTTAAATATGAATGCAAAACGATATATAATCATATTCAAATCCTTATAAAGTTCAATTACTTCAAGATTTGCCATAAACAATAATCTATACATCTGATTAATTAGTCAATTTTTACCACAATCTCAAATTATCTTGGATAATTCAATTTAAATTGGTAAATTATTTCATAATTACCATTTAGGCTCAACTGTGCGAAGTGTAAAAATGAATGCAAAAATATAGACTCTAATAAATAACTAGATTAACTTGGGTTAGTCAATGTTTGAATAAATATCTTTCATCCACTAAACCACTCTATTAATACAATTAACAATCTATATTTTTCTCATCCCTGTGTAATTAAAAATACACTTTCCAGATACCAAGAGTTACCATTAAAGCCTCAGTTTGCTTGGATGAAGACGATGAGCGCTGGTGATGATGATAAAAGTGAAATCTTGATACTCTGTTTGTTAATAAATGTTTGAATTATATCCAAGTTAAATAGATCATTAGAAGCGATTGATTTGCCAGTGAAAAGCAGTTAAACATGGTTAAACTAACAGCATGGATCATTCATCTTTACAGCCTTTTTTCAAGCACAAGGATAAAGACAGCAAACATTATCATCATGTAATCAACAACAGATCATTCTATCCAGATTCATGAGAAATTTTCATACAATCAATCAACATGATGTCGGATCAACGCAAGAGAAAAAAAATGTTCATAAATTACGGTTCATTTCAACAATCAACTTTCTCTACTATCCTTAACTAATAGAGCTAAATTTTTTTCGAGCTAATTGGTAAAAATATCCTTTCAATGTTAGTTGTTTGTTAACGCTTGTAAACTTGATTGTTAACTTTGATTTTAACCAAGTCAACATCTTTTTTTTAAATGCCTGAACAATTTAATTTTTATTCAACTTTCACTTTATCCAAAACCTGAATCAATTTAACGTTGAATTATTGATGATTTACATTGAGATCAATATTGAAGTCGTATTTGGTAAAAGGCACTTGTTTTTAATGACTGTAAGTTGGAGGTAGACTTATGAGTTATTTGATTTTTCACAAATTACAGTAAACTAGATTTTGGTTGGTTAACTGTTGTGATAGTAAACAATTTTACACATTTTTACATTTTGCTATTTAGTAATTAACTTTCTTGGTTACAATTTCAGCGTCAAAATCAGGTAAAGATGATGAGTATTCGTTGATTAGGTTTGTAAACAGTCAAACAATTGAAAATCAAGATTGATTTAAATGATGTCGAATGATGATGATAGAGAAGAGGATAAAGATAATGTAATAAAACCATTGAATCGTTGCTTGAGATTGATTTAACTGGACAAGAACTATCAAGTCCATTAACAAGTTAATCTTGATGTTATAAAAAAGCTAATTTCGTAGTTGATCTGTAGTCGAGTCTGATGGCAAAAAAACATTTCATATTCCTAAAGATTTTAGATTCATTTGAGAACTATTGGTTACATGATTTACCTGTTGAATCGTTGAATATCTTCTATTATTCCATATCGCATCATCTAATCTTATTTATAACCCAATGTTGGTCAGGTTTTGTAGTGTTTACATTATTTATATCATCTTTTTATACCTGTTTTTGATACATCATTTGGTGTAAATTGTAACATTTTTGAGCCATTGGGTTCCATACTACGTAATTAATGTACTTCAATCTAAAAAGATTCAGTTATATGAGGTAAATAATTTAGACAAGATTGATTTTGCTGCATTTGTTGGGGTTGATGGTGATGAAGGTGGTGATGCTGTTGTTGATTGGATATAACTAGCCAACTGTAATCACCGGTAAATGTTGAATAATCTTGAATTGGATGGTGATGATGATGGTGGTAAAGATGATTACTATTGGTATTATTGTTGTAACCAATTGAAGTTGGTGGGGTTAATGATGGTGAATCCATCAATTGATTTGACGGTGAATTTGTTGACTTTAAGTTTGTCAATGATAGACCATTTGGAGTCATCGATGGTGAAGATGAGGAAACAGAAGATGAAGACGAAGAGGACGGCGATGATGATGAAGTTGAACCTTGGGTTTCATTTTTAATCAAATTGGGATACGTTGATGGACAACTGTTGGCTAACGGATTGGCTGAAGTTGCTGTTGTTGAAGGATTGGTTGATGTTGCTTGAGTTGTGGTTGACATTGGTGATGAACCTGAAGATGATGAGACTCCAAGAGTCATTCCAACATAACTGTTAACATTTGAATAAAAGTTGGCATAATCAAGATGAAGATGATTACCAAAGGCTGTTGATGAAAGTTGCTGTTGCTGTGGCTGTTGTTGACTATGATGATGATTAGATGTTAAGTAGCTTTGATTGTAATGTGAAGAGACAGTTAGTGGTGATAAAGAGGGAGTCACTGAACGAGTAATCACTGAAGGTAACGTCGATGAAGATTGATTTGTGGCCGGTGAAGGTAGAGGTGGCAGTGGTAGGGATAAAGGAGGAGGAATACCAATTGAAGGTGGTGTTGGTGAGGATAGGAACGAGTTTGAATATAATCCCGTTAACCTGGCGTTGTTGTTTTCATTGTTATGTGAAAGTGTAGTTGTAGTTGAGGTAGATGTTGAAGTGGCCCTTGTATTGTCATTTGTATTGTCAAGATTACCAGCGTTTGTATTACCACTTAAGCAATTGATTTGGGTTAACTTTTTACGCCTAAATCCTCTGGGTCGCCGTCTAAATGAGCCTTCCTCAAAGATACACTCAGAGGAAGGATCAATGGTCCAATAATGACCTTTACCAGGTTTACCAATGTTTTTGGGCAGCTTGACAAAGCACTCATTTAATGATAAATTGTGTCTAATTGAATTTTTCCAGCCCTTATAGTCACCACGGAAGCAAGCAAATTTACTCTGTAAATATTGATATATCTCAGCCAGAGTTGCCCTTTTATTGTCCGAATTTTGAATTGCCATGACTATCAGGCAAATATACGATAATGGAGGCTTATCCATTTTACGAGATCCAGTTAATTTAGCATTGGTAGCGATTAAAGTATTGTTTATTGAGCTTAAGCTTGAGGCTGTTGAAGACGATGATGAATTGAGTCCTGTAGTCATTGGTATTGCCGTTGAAACCACCAAATGATCCATATTAACTGTACCATTAACATTAACGTCAATCACTATTATAAACTGAATTAAAAAAGGGCTAAGCCAAACATTTGATTACAATATTGTAAAATGTTGATTAAACAAGAATTAACATAAACATAAACAAAGCAAGCAAAAAGTAAAAGGGAAACATGAAATTACAAACAAAAATGAAATGAAAACCAAAGATATTATTATATTATGATTAAAGTTGATTAAGCAGACGATTTGTAAAGTTATCAATGGAGAAAGAGTGAAAAGTTATTCAAGATTGTGGATGACGATGAAGATGATGATTAAGATGAGAAAGAAGAAGATGAAGAAAGACGAAGAAAAACAAGAAAACGAGAAAACGTTATACACTTGTAACTCTAGCTCAATCCGCTATAGGAGCTTCAACCAAAGGGCAGAAAGACAGAGAGCGTTGGAAAGAAAGACGTTGGTAAAGAGTAAAGAAGGAGGAAGATAGAAAGAGGAGTGAAGATGATCATCATATATATATGTCTATGTGTGTGTGTTTAAAGGACTTAATCTTCCTCCTTCTTATCACCCAAATCCCGTAACGGTTTTATCATCTAAAAGTGACTTGTCTAATTGCTCGTATTATTATTAGGATATATCTTTGGTTTGTTTTTGTTGCTGTGTTCAAATTGCGCTTTACTCCGACTCAGGCCTAATGTAAACTGGATAATATATTGGAGTTTAGTGAGTGTAAAAAATGGTCTCATCTTCCTTGTATCACCATCAGCATCATCTTCATCATCATCTTCTTAACCATCACTCTCTCATCTTGGCCAATCTTCTTGTTTTCTTAAGCCTGGCATACAAAAAACACGCAAAAACACTAACCTAAACTAAACAGATCAATAAGACTTCTGGCTTCTTCCTTGGGATCACTTTTTCGGCCCTTTTCTTCATCAATATCATCTTCATCATCCTGATCGTTCTCCTTTACCATCTTCATCATCTTTACATCATCTTGGTTCATCTGTTTTTCTTGGCGTTCACCGTAATTTTCTCAGATTTTAACTGTTTTTTGCTCCTTTTTTTGATGGATTTCAATGTAAATATCCTTTCGCTCGGAAGGAGGAAAAAAAAGTGGCGTAAAAGGAAAATGATAAAGGCAAAGTTGCAAATTGATGGTGATGATAACAAGATGATTGTATTGATGGTTATGATGATGTTTAATTGTACACAGTAAAATTAAAGGCAAAAAAAGTGAGGCGAAACACACAAAAACCTCCCAAGTTGATCTTTTGCGTTTCCAATCCCGCAAATGGTCTAATCATTAGTGTTAGGCCACCCGGACTAATCGATAGCAAAGGCAAATTTCAATTTTGGTCAGTTTTGTGGATTAAACCATTTGACTATTCAAGTGAGTCTATTTTCAATCTTATTGATTTTTAATATTGAACCAAAATATTGATATTGTAAAAAGACTGACATTTTTCATTGGAGTCAGTAAATGGCAACTAGATTATTCAATGTTGTTTGGAGGATTTTATTAATTGTTGAAGTTAACAGTTAACAATGAACAGTATTGTTGTCCATTCACAATTAGAGCAATTAATACATTTATCTATCCTTTACGATTATCCTTGATTTTACTTGATTTCATTATTACATTATTAAAGTTAGTCTTGATTACTCCGTTCAAGTGTTAATGATTAAACCAATACAGTCTAAACGAAATATTCAACAGGTTATGGGCTCATCGTGCTTTGTTTATTAGTTGCGTTTAAAGGTATTGTTTTATTAATCATTGACGAAACCTATTTACACCATGGAAGATTCAAAATCTATATCAATTGAAAAATTAAACCAGGAAAATTGGGTTAACTGGAAATTCAAGATCAAGTTGATCTGTGAAGATTTGGATTTGTGGAATATTCTTACCGGTGACGAGAAAGGTGATAAGTTGAATGGTCAACAGTTGACTGCTTTTGTTAAGAAGCAGAAGAAGTTGATGAGATTGATTGCTCTTAATGTCGAGGATCAGTTTTTAACTCTCATCAGAGACTCGAAAGATCCAAGAGCTGCTTGGATTTGTCTTTGCGAAAATTTTGAGAAAATTTGTCTTGCAAATCAGTTCAATTTACGGAAACAATTATTGAATATTAAATATATATCTGGGGATATGGTCAAGCATATTAATACTCTAATTGATTTGAAGCAAAAATTGGAAGCTATCAATCAGACTGTCGGTGATAATGACATGGTTATTGCATTACTTCAAAGTTTACCGAGTACATATGAAACTCTGATTGTTTCCCTTGAATCTCAATTCGGTTCATCAAAAATTGACTTCAATTTTGTTAAAGGTCGTGTTCTCGAGGAGTATAATCGTAAGCTCAACCTTGATATAGCAAATAATGATAGTCAGATTGCTTTGCTAACCAGTAAATTGAGTATCAACAACAACAACAAGAAGCAAATCAAGGCAATTAATGCTAATAAATTAAGACAAAAGCGCTTTGGAAAGTGCAATTATTGTAAGCAAAAAGGTCATTGGGCTCGAGAGTGTAAAAAGAAACAGAATGACGAAGATAAGATGAAAGATGCTTCTGATTCTGTTAACGTTTCAGCACTCATGGTTAATACTGGAGCTAACCATGTTGATCAATGGTATATTGACTCTGGTGCTTCTTCTCACATGGTTAACAATCTTAAATGGTTTTCTGATTTAAAGTATATTGAAAATGTACCAATTACACTTGCAGATGACAGTAAAATTAATGCTATTGGTATTGGTACAGTAACATTGAAAATTGAAACAACTGGTGGTATCAATGTTATTAATCTAATGAATACTTATTACATTCCTAAATTGGGTAAGAATCTATTATCAATGTCAGTTGCAAGTGCCAATGGTGCTAAGATTTTGATTGAAGCTGGATATTGTTCGATAAAAAATGGTAAAAATCGGTTATTGATTGAAGCAAAATTGATTAATGGTTTATATCAGATCAAAAATATTGTAAACTCTTCTGTTCAATGTAATATTGCAAATGAATTGAAAATGGATGAAACTGTTTTATGGCATCGAAGATTAGGTCATTGTAATGTTCGAACCGTTGAAAGGTTGGTTAAAGAGGAGAAACTCAAATTATCGAAACAAGTAAACCATGATATTGTTAAAACTTGTGAGTCATGTCTCTACGGTAAACAAACAAGAAAATTATTTGAAGAGTCAACCTCTAAGTCATCTGAGTGTCTTGACTTAATTCATAGCGACATTTGTGGTCCTATGCCAGTTGAGTCAATTGGTGGTAATAAATATTTTCAAACGTTTATTGATGACTTCAGTAAGAAGACATTTGTGTATTTGATGGCGAAAAGAGATCAATCTCAAAGTATTATTATCAAGTTCTTGAAGCGAATTGGGAATATTAAAAACAAAAATGTAAAAGTATTACGTACAGACGGAGCAAAAGAGTTTATTGCTAAAGAGGTTGAAGATTATTTATCACTCAATGGTATTCAACATCAGCTTTCTGTTCGTTATTCACCTCAGCAAAATGGTGTAGCAGAACGAATGAATCGTACAATAATGGAAACTGTTCGTTGTATGTTACATGATGCTAATATGACAGATGAATTTTGGGGTGAAGCTGTTGATACAGCAGTTTATCTTATCAATCGTAGACCTAATTCAAGCATTGACTTTAAAATACCTGAAGAAATTTGGTCAGGTAAACCTATTGATTTTAGTAAAATAAAGATCTTTGGCTGTTATTGTTACGTTCATGTACCAAAAGAACTTAGAAATAAGTTAGAATCAAAAACACGTAAATGTATTTTTCTTGGTTACCCTGAGAATCAAAAGGCATTTAAAGTTTGGGATGAAGCTGAAGGAAAGTTGATAGTAACTAGAGATGTTGTGTTCAATGATGATATCGTTGATAATTACACTGATTCAGCTAACTTGTCCGAGCACCAAAATACAATTGTTAAACCACCTTCATCAATGCTTGAACTTAATAACAGACAAGACAAAAACATATGGTTAAAAGCAGCTCAACAAGAAATGGATTCATTGATTGCTAACAAAACATGGGAATTGGTTGATCATCAGGATGAAATGAATGTAATTGATTGTCGTTGGGTATTCACTTACAAGTTGAATAGTGATGGTTCGATCAATCGAGCTAAGGCAAGGTTGGTTGCTAAAGGCTTCAAGCAAATTCCATTTGTTGACTATGATGAGACCTTCTCACCAGTTAGCAAGTTCACATCTATTCGAGCTGTACTTTGTATTGCAATGGTAAAACAAATGACCTTAATCCAAATGGATGTAAAAACTGCTTTCCTCAATGGTGAACTAACTGAAACTGTGTACATGAAACAGCCCGATGGTTTTGTACAAGATGAAGGTAAAGTTTGTAAATTGAGAAAAAGTATTTATGGATTGAAACAAGCAGCATTGGTTTGGTTTAAAGAAGTTGATGGAACTTTGAAAAGTATTGGTTTTACCAATTTGAACAATGATACTTGTATATTCAGGCGAAAACGTGAATCAGATGAAATCTTCATAATTCTTTATGTCGATGATCTTCTTGCCATTGGATCGAACGAAAAATGTTTGGTTGAATTGAAAAATCGGCTTAATCTTAAGTTCGATATGACAATTATTGAAAATATTGAACAATTTCTCGGCATTAACATGAAGTGGGACAGGAAAAAAAGTGTCATTTATCTATTTCAAGAACGATATATTAATGAGATACTTGACAAATTTCAAATGACTCAGTGTAAGAGTGTTAAGACTCCATATGATGGTAACATTAATATTGCTCAAACTGAACCTAAAAATCTAACCCAAAACGAATCGTTTGTTACTCGTTATCAAAGTGCTACTGGTTCTTTGAATTATCTTGTAACCTGTACAAGACCTGACTTGGCCATTATTGTTAGTATTTTATCCCAATTTAACTCGAAACCAGAAGAACATCATTGGTCAGCGGTTAAGAGAGTGTTTCGATATTTGAAGTCAACTGCAAAATTAGGAATAAAACTAGGAAATAATAAATGCATGTTTAATTTAGAAGGTTTTGCCGATTCAGATTGGGGTGGTGATAAGATCGACAGAAAATCATTTACTGGGTATTTGTTCAGACTCAATGGTAATCCGATTTCATGGAGTAGCAAAAAGCAAGCAACTGTAGCTTTATCAACTACAGAAGCAGAGTACATGGCGCTAACTGCAGCGACAAAAGAGGCAATCTGGTTGATGAGGATGCTTAATGAATTGGGTATAGATATTGATATTGTTGAATTATTTGGTGATAATCAAGGAGCATTGAAGTTAGCTAAAAATCCTATTTATCATTCAAGAACGAAACATATTGATATTCAGTATCATTTCATTAGACAAGCAGTAGAAAGTAAATTAATCAATCTTAATTATATTTCTTCAGCTGATAACTTAGCTGACCTTCTGACTAAACCATTACCTGGACCAAGATTCATGAACTTATCAACAGAAATTTTATGGACAGTTGATTGAAACTCGTTGTGAAATGACAACAAAGGTGGCTGTTGAAGTTAACAGTTAACAATGAACAGTATTGTTGTCCATTCACAATTAGAGCAATTAATACATTTATCTATCCTTTACGATTATCCTTGATTTTACTTGATTTCATTATTACATTATTAAAGTTAGTCTTGATTACTCCGTTCAAGTGTTAATGATTAAACCAATACAGTCTAAACGAAATATTCAACATTAATAAACTGAATTGTCTCTGATTATTGTAAGTCTTGATTATTTTTGCAAATATCTCAATAATCAGAAGAAACCATTTCGTCTGAAACAATCAACAAATGTAAATCAAATGTTGATCTTTCAGTGAAATTGAAATTTCCCTTGAAATGTCAATTGAATCTTGAAAAGCTTTTGACATTTTGTTTCATTAAACATCAATATTTTGAATAAAATGATTTTTTAATGGTTGATCGATTAAAAATTAAAACAAAATTAAGACTAAACATTTTATTTTCAACAGAATGATTTGTTTTGACAATTAATTCAATTTTTCATGTTGATGTATTTTTACATCTAATAATACTTTATGATAATAATGTTTGGAGACTTTAAAAATCCAAATCATCAGTTAATTTCGTTGTAAATTGTTTTTCCATATCAATTGAAATGTCAGTATTTCATGTTAACCATTTGCCGGTCAATAATGTTATTAATTTGCTATTTTTTAACATTTAACTTTTTTCTTTTACTTTTTTACATGAGATTTATATTATCACAGGATTTAGATTTGGAACCTCGACGGTTCAGAATTTTCTTGACAAAACGAAAAGCTCGTCCAGAAAGGGTTACATTTTTCTTGATTGGGGTTGTGCTAAGGCCACTTGACTGGGTTGGATCACCAATCTTCAACTTATCCTTGATCACATTGGTTAACCATTCAACAATCAACTCAAAATTGTCATCCAATTCAATGGAAACCTCCATGAAGGGAACCTCAAATTTAACAGCCAAAGAGCGACCTTCTTCACTGGAAACTTCACGAACCCGAACCAGGTCAGTTTTATTGGCAACCAAAGATATAACCAAATCGGGATTCATCTTTTTACAGGTAAACACAGCATTGGTCAAGTATTGAGCAGACATTTCAAAAGATCGCCGATCAGTCACCGAATACATGACAATTAAAATGTCCATATGCCGTACCTGTTGAAGAATGAAAAGATTGTGGAAAAAGAATTAAAAATTTAAGAGAAAAATCGACAAAAATTAAAATCTCAGCTTAATTTTCATTTTTGCAAAGCCCGACTATTCATTGATAAATGATGGATAAATCTGTTGATAAATTGTAGCTTTAAACATTTAGTTTGATTCATTTGAAATGTTTCTATAAAAGTATTTTATTCATCATTTTTACAGTTTATTTTACTTTCAATTTCAAGTTACTTTCAGGTGAAAAACTCTGATCCATAAAATCAGTTTATATTTTGAACATCTTTTGAATTTAAAGCCCTTTTCTTGCAAAACAAGAAAAATTGAACTTTCAGTTGGAGAAAAATTTCCTCATCAAAAGAAGTTCAATTCTCGATTGGTTCCTGTCTTGCTCAATTTTGCTCAATACATTTGCATATTTTCCTGATAATTTTCACAATCTTGTGGTGTGTAAAGTGCAAGCATGAAGAACCGAAACATTTCCTCTTCTAATAACTTTCACACTTTGAATCAACACAATTCAATGCGATATAAAGGTTAATAAAATGCCAATGTGAACCTAATCCAAGATACAAAACGCATCCATTAAGCATTAAACACTTTCACTAAACTAATTCATAGACAAACAAAAAGCAAGAGCTTGGCATACATTGTCATATATTTAAATCTTTTCACAGCAAACATTTTGATCTGGTTTTTTTTGCTTCAAGACGAGCTTAAACTCAAGCTTTAAGACAGACAACGATGGACAAATATAAAGACTATTCCTGAAGCAAAAAAGGTGAAAGGCATTCACTGTCCGTGTCTCTGAGGCTAGAATTTCACTGAATTTTCTTCACCCAAAAATGTTAGATTCAAAGACAGTTCCAGTCTTTGAGATAAAGATATCGCTTGCATCTTCCTTATAACCTTAAACCACTGTGTAAAGCAGTTTACCGACATTTTCACTGTTATACTCAAGAGGACTGATCACATTAAATTCAATTAAGGATTTGACACGAAGCAAATTGAAAACTACGAGTTTATCAAAAGGCTCCTTTTTTTATACCCAGAGCTGAGTAGAGAAATTTCTTGAACTGAAATTTTTTATTTATAAGAAAGAAGCTTAAATTTTAAGTTGATCTTGTTTTTCAGAGCATTTCACCTGAAAGTGAGTTATAAATCAAAGTGAAAAAAAGGTTTGTATAATATTTCAATATTTAAAAAAAAAGCAAGATTCAAGTTGAACAAAATGTTCAATCTGTAGAATCGCAATTTTCAATTTTTCAATTTTTTATCATTTCCAATAAATTGTTATTGCAATAGTGAACAATAGGTTGAAGGCGAAATCAAATATACACAATTCAATTGTCCAATTGAACATTTGGCAAATAATCAATCAAAATATGCAACTGAATACAAAATGAAATTTGATATGAAACGTAAATAATGATACTAATATCAATATAAATGATATTTCAAGAGGCTCAAGTTATTATCACAATTATTATTACCATAAGAATCAAGGTTTTCCCTGTGTAAGCACATTATGAGAAGCAATAAATTTAAATTGTTAATATTCAATTTAAAGGATAAATTGGGACAAAAAATTGTTCAACCTTTCATGTTTATGATGAGAAAAGGTTAGCAAAAAAAAGGTTTGATTACAATTATTCATTTATTGGTTTGAGTAAAAATTATGGAAACAATGAATTTGGGTAAAATTTGGGTTCCATTGGAGTTGCCTTTGAAAGCCAAGTATTTCAATTGAATTGAATGTTGTTCAATAATTGACATGTTTATTTCATGTTAAGTGTTCAAGCTGGGAAGTGTTTGTTCACCTTTAACTTTTCACTTTAACTCCTAATGAAAGTTGATGCTCAAACCTAATGTTCATCAGGGATTTTGACTTGGATAAACTGCAAGATATTGATAATCTTATCATTCATTTACTTGAAATGTTTTTCCTCCCTTCAATCCATATTAGCAATCCATGGATGAATAGCAAGAATTAAGATGAACCCTAAAAATATTGTTACTCGCCATTTGTCCAGTAAATTTATCCTCTTCTTCCCACCAAACATTGGATTATCAGAGCCTTCCAGTCTAACATTATTACATTTTGTTTTTCGCCTTTTTGCAACATCAAAATGTTGATTCATTCAAAGATTACAATTCAAAGGTTTGCATGATATAATGGTGAAAGTAATTTCCAATGACAATGTTAATCCAAGCTATACAAACTGTTTACCAATCAATTGTCCATTAGTTGTGATTCAGTTTGTTTTTACATTTACATTTGTCTATTTACCAGTTTTGGGTGACACTTTCAATGATTGAGTGAAGACGATAATAACTGACTTCATGTTTCAATTCAATCCTTTTTGTCAAATAAAGGAGTAAATTGGAAGGCTGATTAGTTCATATTTGAATCAAAATTCATTTCAATATCAAAACCATGAATGTTGTATCAAAATTATATCGCCAGACAATGTAAAAGGTTTAATGATTTTTATCACATTTTGCTTGTCTGGTGAATCAAGATTTGTTTTTCAATCAAAATCTAGATTATTCATAGAGAATTTTCAAACTTGATTCTGAACATTCAGTAGCTGTGTTACTTGATTAGCTGTATGTTGCCATGTTTGTCCTGGAAAAAGGAATGGAATGAAAAGAATGAGATTCATTGAAACATTGGACATTAGCTTAACAAATGGTTGCTTTGTTAAAAGGAAACAAATGGATTCAATTGACTTGTCAGATGATTAGTTTCTCATGAAATTTTTGGATCCAATTTGAATCTTTGTGGCTTATCAATTTGAAGTCAACTTTGGTTTCCATTTTTATCCATCCAATCCATTCAGCTATTGCATGATTGTTCAACCAACTTGAAACTTTCATCTTCGACAAATGTTAAAGTTAATTAACAAAGTTATAGAATTGAATTTTTTACTGTTAAAGTTTCATGGATAATCGATTAGCTTGTTCCTTGCCAGTGAAACTTGCCACTAATCAATTGTTAATCAGCTGAAACAATTCACTCTATTAACTTGTCACTTTGCAATCAAACTGTTTCTTGTTCAACACCTTCATTACCAACTTGACGTCTCCAACATTTCACTTGTTCATCTTCACATAAACTGAGCTTGAAAAATTCATCGATAATATTCAATGAATAAACGATAATCAATTTGAAGGTTTGGCAAGTAAAAGCAACATTTGTTTTGCTGTTTCAAATTCACATTAATTATGAGTTGAAAATCAATGAAAGAATCAACAGAAAGCAAATTATCCTGACTAGGCCATTGACTTGAATCACAAATTCAATCAATCATTTCAATGTAAAGTCAATTGACAAAAGTGAAAAGCAAAATATGAAAAAAGGGAAAACAGGCAGAAAAATGTTCACTTTGAATACAATTTTTCGGAAAATTCATATTCTTATTGAATCCTTTTTTTTCACCAATAAAATTGAAACAAATAATTGTATTTTAATGAAGCAAAAATGAAACCTTTCTCCCAACATGAATTGAAATGGTGGCTCAAGTGAAATGAAAATGAAGACAAAAAGCCCAAATTGTGATTTACTTTACCATGACAACTTTTGTTTTATCAAACTCATTATTATCAATTGTAATTTTGCTTCTCAAAGGGATTAATGGAACATTTGAAGCCCTGAAACTCTAATTGCAATCAACATGGTAACATGATCCGTAACAATTTCAACAAACAAATCTGCTGATTAACATGGCAACATTTGAAAAACGTTCAATTTTAATACTCTTTCTTGTGGACACATTTTCCCTTCAACTTTATTGATATGGTGTTAAAGGATGAAATTTAAACTTATATCAATTAGACTGGCAATTAATATGTTAATCATCATTGTCATTAGTGATATCATCTGTTTTTGCCTTAACACTTAGATGACAATCTTGCCTTAATTAGTTGTTTAAATGATAACATTCAATTGTCACAGTTTCAAGTGAAAATTTTCACTTCAACATTTCACCAAATTCAATGGAGGAATAGAGTTACTAATGGATTTCAATCAATAATTTAACGACTTTTCATTGGCAAATAATGGAGTTACTTGATAACTAATAACTATTGATTGTTATTCAATTGTCGATAAATTGTTTTTTGGCAAAAATCATTATTCAGACCTAAATGGCATTCAATTTAATTTGCTTTAAATGTTAACATTTGCTATTTGATATTTTTTTTGGGTAATCAATACCAAAAGAGTTGCCAGACGAGCAGCCAAACTGTGCTAACCCAATGTCACCAGTTTTTTTGGGTTACATTTTGAATTTGTTTTACCTTTTCTTGATTTAGTTTAATTAATATGCTAATATTGGTTTACTGTGATGATCTATTGACAGTTAATCATCACCTTGTATTAAGTGATGACAGCTATGTCTTTATTTGATTAATACTTTTAATAAGATTAGCCATATGTTGATATTTAAGTGTAATCTTGTCATTATGTGTTATTTTATAGCTTCTGGCTTTTAATATGCTGTTATCATAATGATATAAATGGCGATTATTGTGATGATTTTTCATGATGATAATGATATTAATAGCAACATTAATGATGATTTGGGTTAGTTGTTCAATCAGTTGTTTAGTCTACTTGACACTTGAAGTGGTGTTCAACTTTCATGTTTACCATTCAGTCAATGTCACTTTGCATACAAGTCTGGTACTAATGTTATTAAATTATGGGCTCAGTTTTTAAAAGGTCAATTATTGATTAAGGTAATATGAAGCGACAAACTGTTTCAATTTATCTTATTAATGTGTTGGGTTAAAATTATAAATAATAAAACTAATCATTTCGATAAAATTAGAATAGATTTATGTGTGTGTGTGTTTCATGGGTTTTTTTGTGAGATTGACTGGATTGGTATCACATTCTCAACAGGGAATTCCATGAATAACAAACTTGCATGGTTGAACTTTCATTAGCTTTAATGGTAATGTTACTCTAAAAGTCAAGTTTAAGCGACATTGAAATGTAATCTTCAATTCATCTGATGGTTCAGGTGATTAGTTTTTCCCTCTCTTTCTTAATTAAACCCTTCTTACAGAAGATGGCGATGTTTATAAAAAGTGACAAGTCACATTTGCCGCCTTCTTTACATCTTTATTTCAAGAAATTTTTCATTCACCTAAAATAAATTGTAATCAACTATTTTTATAAATAATTTGTGATTTTAACAAGATTTGGATATTCTGCAAGCCAATGGTTCCATTAAAGTAGATTAATTTTCATTAGTTTTATGCCTAAACAAAATATAAACAACATAACATCCAACCACAAAGACACATCTGAATATCATTAATCTAACATGGAACCTGTTGATACAGTTTAGACAATCCTGGAAGATAGTTTAAAGCTGTTCAAAGAGGATGGCATGGGTGATCTGATTGATTCCATACATTAGACTGCTTGGTAGTTGAATCGTGCTGTAATCTCAAAATTATAATTCAAAATACATTTTGAATTGTTCATTCTTTATTTTAATATAACCAGATTCAATCAATTGCTGTCAAATCAGTGAAAAATGCAAGTCCTCTACACACCGAGACTCTGTCTGCCAAATTCAAGATAATTGTTTTTCTTTTCTTTTCTAAATAAGAGATTCAGTTTTACTAATTTTTTGGTTTTTCAAATTTTCTGAATGTGGCTGATTATAATGCAATGGTTCCTAATTGTAGGTTGGTAAATGATAGGCTGGAAGGAGTTGAAAATTTTTGGGAATTTCTAACTCCTAGAAGGTGATACCCAATAAGCAATAAGCCATTTCTGGCAAGTTACAAACACATTTGATGAACAAATTGATTTAAGATCAAATTTATATCAAACACAAATTATCCTTTTAGTTCAAGTACAATTGCCTAAAACATGATATCTTAAGAGATTGGGCATTTATTAACTAAATAAATGCTTCCAAATCATTGGACCAGTGAATGCATTCATGCAGCTATTTTTGATCTCTTAATTAACAAAATCTGTTGTAAATTTACAAACGAGCCCTGAAGCTGTAACGGCGTAAAATGCTGTGGTGTTATTACACAAGTTTGTGCATCTTATTTCGTATAGTTTTTTATTTCGTTTAATGATTTGCTTACCTTACAACCGTTGTCTGTTACTGTATCCATGATTTTGTTAACATTTTGATAATATTCGAAAATTATTTCAATGTGAGTATCATAAAGTGGAAAATTTAGTCTGTGAACATTTACACTTTTGTCTAGCGATGAGTTTGGATCAACTCGAGTTTTTGAAGCATTGTTTTCATCATCAACGAGATGACGGACCAAACTATATTTACCAACATTTGGACCACCAACAATTATTACATTGATAAATTTAGTTGTCCAGCCGGGTGAGATTGGTTCAGAAACAGGCAAAGACATTTTTCTCCTATCTTGAGATGATTTGATCAAAGCCGAATAGGAATCCCATGTGTCTTGTTCAAGAGCGGATACTCGACGAGCTGCGGAAGATGCATATGGACCTACTATAGTAGTGATGGTCGAGGATGATGATGGTGAAGTATTGGCTGAAGCAGAAGTAGCCGGTGGTTCCTTGAAGCTTCGTCTTCTTCGATGGCTTGGAGAACGGTTATAATACGAATTGGATCGATATCGAGAGAAAACAGTTGCATCACCAGTATTGCGAGCTTCAGGAGATAAATACTGAGCTGAGTGTTTGGGTAACGTGTTCCGTCGCTGGTTAATATAACCGACTGGTAAACCAGTCTCCCGAACAGGACTTACACTAGGAGATCGATTTGATCGATTTGGAGACAATTTCGAGTGACTAGCTGTTGAGGAGGACGTAGATGATGTTGCTGTTGCCATTGTGGTAGTGGTTGCCGGTGAAGGCGTGATATTTGTCGAAGGTGAAGAAAGTGAAGTTAGCTGATGGGAAGAAGCTGATGAATAAGAAGCAGAATGGCTCGAGGCCAGTGTAAGGGTCAAAGGAGGACCTGATGGTGAAGGTGAAAATGAATTAATTCCAGTTGCATCGACATAAGAAATGGATGGACTTCGACGTCCGGTTGGACCGGTTCTTTCATAGTGTAGAGGTGCCCTTCGAGGACTTAACCGAGACGAAGACGCAGATAAAGGGGAAGATGACGAAGAAGATGATGATACAGGATATTCCATTGAAGAAAATCTGAAACTTTATATCCTTTAAACACAAAGATGAACTCAGTGACTACCTTTTTAAAACACTGATTATCTCACTGTGTGGTATCTATTAGTAGCTGTTGATAGTGATGATTATAATGATGATAAACCGAGCAAAGATGGATAACGATGTTGATCTAAAAAAAGATGATTAAGTAAAACAAACAAACAAAAAGAGTTTTCGCACTGCAGGAAATGTCGATGTAAGTAGATTTTTTGCTTTTCCTATTTTTTCTTCTTCTTCTTGTTGCTGTTTCTTCCACTTTTTGAATTAACTAAAAGATAATGTTGATTGTCTTCAGTCTTTTCTTTATTTAACCCTATTATCAAGTTAACAAAGCATAAATTGTTAATGAATAAAGGCACTGATGATAATGATAGTGGTAATGATAGATATCAAAGGTAGTGAAGAGTAAAGATACAAGATTTTCTTGAATAAACGTTGAGTTAACTCCGTTTGATTTGCTCTAGTCAAGATAGTGTTGGTGATAAGTTGAAGATGTTGATGAAACAAGTTGTATAATGAAGAGGACAATGAAGATGATGTTGATAAAAATACTGATGATAATGGTGTGAAGAGAGTGAGAGAATCAGTGAGTTGAACTGTTAAGGAAAAAAGTAGGCGAAAGTTTCCAGTGAAAGATGACAACTGAGACTCACTTTTGAATGCTGTTCACAAAAGTGTTTAATATCAGGTGGACAGAAAAATCTGATGTTGAATGCTGAAATAATCTGGTGTAAATGTCACAAGTATGAAGAGAAATAAAGAGAGAGAGAGATTGAAGAAGATAGGAAGATGTAAAGGAAGAAAAGTCGACGCAAAATCCTTAGTTAATGTTATCATGAGAGTATAAAAAAGCCAGGAGAGTCTAACTGGGAATGAAAACATGAAGGTTAACCTTATCTTATATTCACTCCATGGTAACTACATATGAAAACTTTGTATTCATATATATTTATATGTAATAGCAGGAAAAAGGTTATTTCTTGAAGAGGGTAACAATCAACTGATAATTTGCTTTTGTATTTACATTTGTTTTGCTTATTTATGCTTTTCTCATTTGTTTACATCTCCATGTTATAATACTTTTTTTTGCCTTCTGTTTAGGTTAACATTAACTCATTGGCTTCATTTGATTGACTTGAAGATAGTCCATGGATGGATTGAACAACCAGCCGATATTAATATTTGATGAAACTTGCCTTTTTAAAGATTAACATATGACTGTTATTAGACAATATTAATGGTGGACTTGCATTTGGCAAATACGCAAACAAGTGAAAAAAGGATTCGCACAAAAGGTTCATTTTTGTAATGAAAAGTGAACAAATGTTCAATTGTTTATTATTCAGTTTTTTTCCAGTTTAATGACATTTTTGTTTACGTGTGAGTGTCTTCTTGGAGGTAATTCAAAAGGTAAAGTTGCACAGCTTTAAATGAGCTTTTATAATCCGTAGAATTATAAATTTGGAAAATAATTAATTTCAATTTGTTCTCTTGATGAAAAACCCTTTTGTTTAGCTGTAGTCCTTTATGTTGGTTGATTGAAAAAAATAAGCAATGCTAATAAGCTGTTGAATTGCCAGCAATATTGTCTTCTTTGTCGTCACCAATTTACAACTCGTCTGGTTAACTTTGTTTTTGTCACCAGCCAATTGTTTTGGATGCTGTTAATAAGCCAATTTGAAATCATCTGGAGGCATTTTCAATAGTGTTATAACAACACCATCATCTCGTCTTTGGTACAAAATTTCACCCTCAAAATGAACAAAACCATGTTTACAAGCTCTCAACAAGATTCCAACCAATTTATTGGATAACATTTCATAAGACTGGAAGGCCAACCAGATGATTACCAATGATGATTACCAATCAAGATCCAATGGACATCCAGATCCAAATAAAGATTGACCAGGGAAAATGGATAAAAAAGAGAAAGAAATGATTATTCGATTGGACAATAAAATGAACGCAAAAATAGAGACAACATGGTTACATTGAATCATTTTCAGGAAGTTGGAGTTTCAAGGATGGAAATCGGAAAGAGTAAAAATATGGATTGATGTAAACATTAGCTTTTAATGTGTTATGTGAAGTATTCACAACTAGAGGGCAAATAACTGAACATTCAACATTTATTTTAGCACATTGTTGACATCACCCTCAATGTGTGTCGTCTGTCATGCCAGGCATTATACAAATCAACAGCAAATCATAAACAAATAAAACACCAATGGCATTTGATGATGTTTGAAAGGTGATCCCAAAATATCAAATGTATAACATATTCAAAAAGGTTAAAAATAGGAAAGTTATCGACTGATTGAAATTTTAAAAGGTAAAGGTAAAAAGATGTTTCAATGAAAAGACTCAGTCAAATGTTCACTTTTACTCCATTGTTAACTATTATTATCATCATTTTGATGACTGATTGTCAACTAGCATTTTCATTTTTCGCCTTGCCTTGTAATATTACCTTTAACTTTGGGAATGTATCGACAATCAAAAGGTTGAATGGATGAAAAAAACAGAGTAATAATTCTGAAATGAAATGAAAAGATTCTGATAGTAACTTTACTTTTTTTGTATTGTATTTGCCTTGCTTTGATTGTCAACTTGTATGCTTGTATCAATAATATAATCATTATGATCAACTTTTTCTCTGGCAACATTCAGTGGCAACTGGAACAAATCTCAATGAATAGCTTTTTTTCGTCAATCTGTAGAAAACAATTCGACTCTTGAGCTATTCAGTTTCAAGATATTCTGATCACGAAACGTAACTGTAATGATGAATTTGAAGGCAAAGAAAAGAAATGAAATGGATCCAAAGAAATGGGACAAAATTGAATGAACCAACTCTTTATTAACCATTTTTATTGTATTAATATCCAAGTGAAAAGTGATCAAATTGAAAAGGTTGAATCTACTTAAACTCAATGGATTGAGAATAAAGAAACCAATCATAATCAGATATTTAATAAACTAATGGTATTAATTAAGTTCAAGTGTTGAAATGAAATTAAATTCATGTTTCAAACACAGACATTTGAACCAGATTGCAGTGAATGTATTCAAATTGGTAAATCTTTGATCATCAATCATGGAGTTAATAAAGCAACACCAGAAAAGCTAGTCAATCATTTTGTCAATATTCAATGTCTAAGGATATTTGGGTTGAAAACAAAAACCTAATAATGATTTAACCAACGATATTAGGTGAATGTTGTTAATAAATTGTCAATCAAGGAAATGTGAAAATATGATAATAATCATGATCCTTTCACCTCTTCTCATTGTGTCTTTAAATGATAATCAACATGATATTTGGTTAATTTAACCATCTTTTCCCATCTAGTCCATCATCAAGATGAGTATAAAACTAATGATTCGAGACAATGAACATTCATGAGCAACATGAATGCTCATTGAAATAATAGTAAAAAAAGCAACTCTTGTTTTTTCCCTTAATTATCAGTCAACCATAAATTAATTGTTGCCCTACGAATAGGTTTCCATTATGATTATTATTACCATCAAGACTAGTTGATAGTTTGAGATATTAAGTTATTATATAAGATGAGTAAAAGCACAAAAGAAGTTTTAGGTTTTTTTTCCTTGTTCATGATAAACTCGAGTAGTTCATAAATATTTACTCAAAGTATGTTGTATAATAATAATACTAATACTGATATTAATAGTGATCAGCATACACAGGTAATAGAGTAAATATTAATTATATATTTCACTATAACTCTTGGTTTCACTTATTGGTTTAGGTTTTAACCTGTTAAACATATGAATGAAGCTTGGTTTAACCAGATTTTGGGTTTCAGTTTAGCTTTGTCTAATTGTTATTCACATAGATTACAGATTTATAATGGCCTTCCAAGTTGATTAAATTGGTTTTGGTTAACCTTTTTTTTCTGGTATATAAAAAGGGTTGCTTTATAATGTTGTGAGTTAGGACAAGATGTAACATTGAAATAGGGTTAAATGTTTTGGAAATGAACCTTTATCTAGGAAATGATTATGGGTTTAGGTGAATATTTAGATTATTCATATTAAAACTTAATATGTGTAGGTGATTATTTGAAAGGTTACAGGCTGTATTATGTTTAAATGACCTTAAAATGTTGTTAGGTTGAAAGGTTAGGTTTAGGGTTTGTTACACACATTTGCTGAACACATACAAAGGTACATTAGGCCTAACATTTTGCCTTTTATAAACTCTAATAAAAAAGTATATTCATCAATTTATAAACAGCAATTGGTCTATTTGTTGATTGGCAGTTGAATAACTGAGTGGAAATGATGATCAATTTGGTAGATTTGTTAATTGTAACAAAAAATTGATTGGGTTTACCTTTTGGTTATAAACGGGTTGGTTTCTTTGTTTAGTTTATTGTCAACTGGTTAAACATGGCATTTTCACTTTCACATAACTTGACAGTATGGTAAACAGTAAAGTTGTAAGGGTTAATTTAAATGGTAATTAGAGTTGTTGGTTTTTATTTTAATTACATTTATCTGTCAAAAGGATTTGTTTATTGAAATACAAAAGGGTTTAAGGTTGACATTTGCAGGATTTGCAGATCAGATATCCTTTTTTATTCATATCATGTTAAAAGATCACAATCCTTTAAAGATCTGATAATTACTTGAAAGTACAAATTTCAATTTTGTTCAACATTTTCTCATTAAATCAAGTGATTGACAAATAATAGTCACTTTTTTTCTGTCATTTTTTGATTTACTGAATACTAATGAAGTACAAATGATTTAGCTTGTCAAATCATTGAACCAGTTTTGATTTAAATTGACTAACATTAGATATTCTCACTTTTTGATTACAATATTTTCGGGGCAACAGCAGGAAAAGGTTCAACAATATTATCATGATTATTGTGAATATCAAGGAATGTAAATATTAAATATAATGTGGTTAATTTGGAAGTAAATTAGCTTTCAAGAATATTTGATTACATCAAGAAATTATTGAAACAAATAGAGAGTAAATATTGTTTCTTATTGAAATAAGTATTCATTTTAATAATCTGATAACTTCATTAATCAAGCATCATTTAAACATTGGTAAGAAATTTATTTTTGGCTGAAATCAAGAATCAGAATGACTTTTACAATTGATAGCTGTTTGATGTTTGGTAGGCGAGGTTAATATGAATATAACTCAACTTACGGTTTTATACACATTGGGTGAATCACATCAACATTTATAAAATGTACATATTTGGGTGTGTTTACCTTGATTTATTATTCACAACGTAAAGTAGATGTAAGAATCGGAATCAACTAGATAAACTTATTTCAAGCTGACATCAGAAGAAGCAAACAAATTGTCATTCATAACATTTATCATTTACTCTTTGCACCAACAAAGTAAACAAGCATGTTAAATACATGAATGAAGCAAAGATGGGAAAACAAGAGTTGTGACAAAAAAATGGTTAAACAATTTGTGTTTGAAAACAAGCAATTAACTTGATGTATGATGATATTATGGGATAGAAACAATCACATTAATTTAGGAGTATCGTGTTAATTATTACATTGCTAATAATAGCAATTTAAAAGTGATAAATATCGTCTGGTTATCCATTGTGTTAAACTTCTGGCTTCTTCTTCTTCCTAAAGGTTTATTGGTTCAGTTTTTTTTAAAGCGGTGGACATGTTAATTGTTAATTGTGTATTCATGTTAGCCTTTGGTTTATCCAATTATTTAATAAAGACACTATTGAGGGCCAATATTTTACCTCAAAAAGTTGACCAAACGTAATTGTAATTGTATTATCGTCATTTTTGGTTCCATTATTAGCAATGAATGTACACAAATCACGTATTTCTTGGGCTATTGTATCGTAAGCTTTGATTCCTCTTGCTTGAGTTTTTGATCCTTCCAATGGTCTTCCATAACTAAAGAGTAAAGCAAAAAGAAACCATCAATAAATAAACCAATCAAACTAATGGTTAATCAATTGTAATTAAAAATATTGTATTATATTTTAAATCATAAACTACTTATTAATCAGTGTAGTGATCAAGGGATACAAAAACAATAGCACATTGTACACAAGTTTAGATTTAACAGCTGATTAACCATTCAACATCAATCTCACCTCTCCAAGAGACACTAATTAATGGAAGCAAGGTGTTCCTAATGATTAAATAATCATGTTAAAATCCACTATAAGTAAGATAAATTAACAAACGAGTTAATCAAAAATTACTGAAATGAGTTAATGTAAAATTAATGGCATTTTTATTCAAACAAACATTTCCCAATCAGTGGGAAATATCAATATCGAACTATTATCGATAGATTGATGAAAAGGTTTCAGCTGATTAAATTATTTTTTTGCCAAATATTTTATCCAATTATATTGTACCATTGATTTATTGATTTAACAATCAAAATAACAACCTTTCTATCATCCATTTCTCATCATAATTGAAAATTATCATGAATACTTTTCCCTGAAGAGCTGAATTGTCTCTTCATTTCATCACAATCAAACGATCAAGGATCTGATTCAATTAAACCTCTGAAGATTGATTGACTTAAAGATTGGCAAAGGTAAGAATGAATATTAAGCTTGCTTAAAATGAAAAGTAGACGAGAAAAAATGAGTGATCTTATTCATCTCATCGTTAGTTTCACTTGAAACTTTGAGTGTATTTAGATTTGACATTTTACTCTTTTTTGTATCTCTTTTACTTTACAGAATAATTCAGGATAACAACAGGGAATAATCAGTCCAAGGAATCTCAAGGAGTAAAAGAAGAAAGATAACTTATCATCATCATTATCGGTGGCATCATGAGCCAAAAAAATGTGAATCTTAAAGCTTGATAATGTGCCTCATGTCAATCTTGATAATATAAAATGTAAACTGAAAATTATTTAGTACAAAGCAAAGTCTATGGATGGAAAGGCAGAATGTAAGATTTATTCTGTAATCATTACAAAAATTACACGGGGATCAATATTTACCTTTTGAAAAGACAAAACACAAGGATCAATTCATCTTAACCTGTATTTTGAAAGTTCACCTTTAAAGCCTAGTTACACCTTTACAGCTTAACCTGAAAAGGTTTAAAGCAGTAAATGTTTTTTCCCGGGAAACAAACTTTGTAACCAATATTGAACCCTTAACTGGACCCAAAACACTGGTTCAATACATGATGATAGTGTATGTAATGATGAATGAGTTAAATTGAATGGTGAACAAATTGTGACAACTTTACTTTACCATTTGTATTGTTAGGTTGCCTTGAAAGGCTCAATCTAATAACTAAAAAGTATAAAGTTGTATTCATTATTAGACTGAAATCTTGAGAGTTGAAAACTTGAAAAGTAAATCAAAAAGATTTCTAAAAGTATCTAGATGTTGCTCTAAAGTACAACTTAGTTGAGCCTTGAATGATGCTGAAGAGGAAACAAGATGATGGGGATGTAACAAGGATATAAAATTAAATTTGAAGGTAAAAAAAGAGGAAGAAGAAGATAAAAAAGGATGAGGAGGAAAAAAAAGAAACAAAACTCACTCTGATTTTGTTTTACATGGTTTTTCAAGCTTCCTTTGTTCAGCTTCTAGTTTCTTTTGGTAGCTTGCAATCCTTTCTGAAAGTGAAACATATTCGTACGTTTCTTCATCAGAATCATTATTATTGTTATTATTATTATTATTTATATCGATTCTGTTATCAATTCCGTTGACAGTTTCCTTCATTGCCATAATAATGGAGTAAAGCAAAAAAAACAATGATAATGACCAGTAGGAATAGTCGATGGTGAAAATAGAAACAAAGGCAAACTTGAGATTGAAGGGAAAATAAACAGCTTTAATGTATAGATGCCAAGAAAACAAATGAAACCAATAAAAGTGATCAACTTAAATGACCGTGAATCAATAAATGATTAAACGATTGGATTGACTGTTGGTTAAAATAAATGTTCAATTTTAAACACAATAAACAAAGTAAAAGTAATGGAAATTAGTGATTTAAAGGCAAAAAAGGCAACAGTCTTAAAGCCTAGAGATGCACAGTTTTGAGGTAAACAAATGGTGTAAATAAAATGTAGATGATGGCAAAAAAAAGAAGGCGAAGATGATCGAGAAAAGTGAGTTGACGATGATAATTAAATAGTGAGAGATGAAATTGTTTACACCGATCATGTTTAGCCTGAAAAGATAATTAATATTGCCATTTTTAAGGCATGACAATTGTGCAAAAATGAAAACAAAAAACCTGGCACAATCAGCTAATTTTGGCAGAGTAAACCCAAATTTTTAACCAGTTGCACATACATTTAGCTTTTCATCACCAGCTACATCTTTCCAATCATCAAATCCAGTAGCTTTTCATGATAATATTTTCTGGTTTTCAGCTCTCATTCAATTTTCAGTGTTTGGAGATTTTCCTGTCCTCTGAATCCTTTTTATATTTTAAATCAACATGGATATGATATAAATCATGATTCTATTATCATGTTGATCATTTTTGATTAACTTTATGAAACCTTTAAACTTGAGTCAATCAAAGATGCATCAACTTGTTTGATGTTATTGACGTCTTCAATTGAACCACCATAAACTTCAATATTTTGTGAGAGACTGAGAACGAGATTGATGATGGAATCAGGAAAGTATTTAGGTTATTCAGATGAATTCTTAACAAGTTTATCAGACATTTTCCACTTTCTTTGCCATGTTCGTCTTATTACAGAGAGCAACAGAAATGCAGTAAAGTACACTTAACACTCTTGCTCTGGTTTTTTGCTTTTTCACTCCATCCAATATATTTTGTTTGACTTTCCAAGAATTTATCCTCCTCCTCCTTATCAGCATCATTATCATCATCTGATTGAAGGTTCTGTGTGTGTGTGCTTCTGTTTGTTTCAGTAGCTCATCTTCATGAACCATTTAAAATGTTAATCACTATTTACTCATTTGTGAAACCTTGCCAGGTCAAGATAAAGGTAACCTTGATTCTTTCTCAGTACAAATCATTAATCATAATTTACTTAGAGGAAAAAAATCAACATTAATTAGGAGAAAACAGCTTTTTTTACACTGAAATATTTATAGTTGAAATAACCAACTCTTATATGAACAAATCGCAGCCATTTTTGACATTCAACAGTTTAGAATTGCAAAGTTCACTGAAATGTTTCACTTGTGTTAACCCGAATGCTACTGATTGGTAATGATTTAGGAATCTGTTAATAAATCATTTGTTTCAATTAGCTGGTGAAGTGACTAACATTTAGTTCACAATCAGATGTTTCAGGTTCAGCGTCAATGTACTCTTTTAGCTCGATGATTTGCTATTCAAACTGTTCAGAGAACCTCAATTGTTCCATTTTTTTCCCAAATTGATTAACCATAAATTATTGAAATCACTTTCCATGAAACGGATTTATTAAAAATTATAGTCTGTAGGGACAAAAAAAGCTAACAAACAGTCATTTTGATTAGCGAATTTGAAAAAATCAATAGTTTTGATAGACTTAGTTATTCATTTAAAAAAACCTCAAAAGAGCAACTTGAGTAATTGGTTGCACCTCAGAAGAGCCAAAACAAAACAGCCAAATGCAAAATGGCCAAATATATTTGGTTTGATAAATCGAGTTTATGTTTAATTGATGTCAATTTTTTATTATTTTTGAATATATAATGCAATCAAAGATCTAAATAGTCATATTGAAAGCTTTTAATTGTTCAATTTGACTCTTTTTATGCAATTATAAATCTTATACTTTTGGCTATTTTGAATTTGGCTGTTTTGTTTTGGCTCTTCTGAGTGCCTCCCGAGTAATTAGATAAGATTTGAATCTCTGCTCCATTCAGCTGGCCAGTGGTTAATTGCTTGATAATATTTATCAATCCAATCTTTTATTATAATTATTTCCCTTTGTCGAGCTCGAATCAGTGGGATTGGATCATTTGGTCCAGTTGATCTGAGATCTTCGTGGTGACAAGCTCCTTCAATAATTATGGCTATAAGTGTTTCAGCGTAAGTATTTTTCAGGACTCCTCCGGCTGACCAAGGATCTCGAGCACCGTTAGAGAAGATAATGTTTGATGCTGAAGCTATGTTTTCCCCACCAAATAGCCAGAGAGCTTTAGACTCTTCGGGTGCAACACCATAGGTTTTAACACAATCAGCTTTAACTTGACTCAGATCCCAGGTTGCTTGAGGAAACATTGAATCGTTGAGTGTACTGCAAATAGGTAGAACCATTTCAGTACAGGATTGGAATCCCCAGCCATCACCACCTAATCGACCTGTAATGGATACAAATAGAAATAATTAAATTGGGTAAACAGAAAAATATATTAGATAAATATGAAGTACATTGTTACATTATATGAAAATTTACATAAAAAAGTAATCCAAAATGAATGGAAGAGGAGAAAATGAGAAAATAACAATAAATTCAAATGATAATATGTGTTAAGATGTCCAATTGTAGGAAATTTGTTTCATTACAATAAAATCGATATGTTGAACTATGAATAAAAAATTCAAATAGCTGATTGACTTTTTTTTGGCAGAGTCTTTACAATTTATGATAGATTCAGTTGAATTTACTAAATTCAAGAAACAAAATTGTGAAAATATTTCATTATTATGCAAATGATAATTTTGTTTTGAAAAGATTATGTCAAGTTTAAAATTGAGTGTCGCATGAAATTATTGAATTTATGAAAAAAATGTAGGTGAAGATTTAAAGTCAATAACAGCTTGTCAACATGCGCTTTTCTCATGAACTTTCTTGAAGTTTTCTTATTTTCTCTTGTCACTTTGAGTTGATTTAGTCAGTTATGTTAAAAGGTTGAAAGGATTCTTACCTCCTTCAGAGTTATCTCTGTAATCAAAGCATGATCTTTGTCCAGAATAGTTGTAGTAGACTGAGATAGCTTGGTAAAGATCGACTAACAACGGTTTATCTTGTTTAGTTGAATCAGGCAACTTGGAGCATAAAACCTGAAATGAAGAGAAACAGAAGAAGATTAATTGACCAATTGAATTAAAAAAGATACGTTGATCAGTAAAAGCAATTAGCAAATTATAAGTTGTGCGTTTTTGCTGCCATTTTTCAATGTTTACAGCTAGCAACAGTTAACCTTTGTTCAATTGAAATGCATTAGTATCATAGAGATCACTAAATAAAAGGCAACAGTAATAAGATAAAAATAATTGGTAATTAAGTCTACGATTAACAATTTGTAACAATTAACTGATCGACATGACTGATTGATTTTTTTATCCCATTTGAAATGATAAAATCAATTATTTGAGATAAAAAAATTGTATCATAAGGTTAATCAATATAGTTATTGTTGATAGCCTGATAATTAACCCTGTTATAATTTTTGCTGAACAAGCTTTAACATCAGTCTATCAGTTCAATTCTAAGATTCACCGAAGCCAGCTAATTATGATGTAATTTGCTTTTGTTTCCATCAATGGGATTGATTAATCAATTTACCCCGATTGGATAGGCTGGAAGAGGTTCCAAGAAGTCTGCAGGATTAGGATAGTCAATCATGGCTAAACTGCCAAAAGTATCTTGAAGCCAGCTGGAGAAATCATTTAGGTCACTTGAATTGGACAAGGGTTTACAAAGGTTGAAATTATCCGAAATCCATCTTAATCCAGCCCCATTGGAACCAACTCTTTGAATAGCATCCCATGAATTTTTAATGGAAAGATAACATTGTTCTGAATATGAACGGAAGCTTTTGGTAACAATACTATTGTATCCATTACAATCATATAAACCAGGAAATTGGAGGATTGGAGCTGATGCAGCTAATGCACTGTACGAAGAGTAACATAAAAAAAAGAAAGGTTAATTCAACAAGTCAGTATATGAAAAAAAATGCTGAAAAATGATGATTTAATTAATGGTAACTGATCTACTATCTTTTATATACATTACCCGACAATTAGATGGGGATATTTTATTCTGAACCAGGCAGCCAACATTCCACCATAAGAGCCACCAAACATAACAACAGGACTTTTCCTAGCTGCTGGATAGCTTACTTTGATTTCTTGTATAAGCTCCGCAAAATCTGCCAAAGCTTGTTCAACCGAAAGAAAACCTAATTTATCTAAACTCTGTGGATTGAAAGAAGAGCATCATGAAGAAGAAGAAAAAAAACAGTTAATTGACTTTGTGTAAAGTTAAACAGAGACTTGATTAAAGAGTCTAACATGTCTGGAGCAACAAGATTCGTCAATGAAACAAGCCATAATTTCTTGTATCACTCTTAATGTAGACTCTTAGAGTAAATTCATGGTGATTTATTGTTACATACTGCAAATGATTTATCACCATAGGGTAATGATTCACCATAATAACGATGTTCAGCAAAAATAACCATGGCTTTGAATCTTGGTGCATTTTCCCACATGAAACCGGTATTATTGGCAAACGAGAAGACATCGCCCTCGTTTCCGGCATAGAAAAATATCGGACATCCATCTGTACACCAATGGTCAGTTGATATGATTACTCTTTGTTGAAATGTGTCATTATTGATGTAATTAAAATGGTCAACCTGCGGAAAATAAGAAAAAATAAGACATTAGTTGGTCAGTTTCTTGGTGGAAAATAAAATTGAGTCAAATATCCATTTCTTGAATTGGACAACACATCGTATCCAATCGGACAGCGATAATTATTAATTGTATTGGAACAATTGAAAAAGTGCTTAACAATCATATCATTTACTATCAATAGAATCAACCTTTAAACGCTTCCTTTAATCTAATCATAACACCATTTAATTGTTGATAAATTTTATTTTCATCTTCCTTGTTTTTACCCTCACTTCCCAGTTTACTTGTTAAACCCTGCACTCTGATTGACTACTCAATTTGTCCAGGTTATAACATCAAATATCTAACAATAACTAAACAACAATTAAAATAACTGTTAGTAATAAGGAAATAATTACCTACCAGGTTGAAGACACTAACCATATATCAACTTAAAGACAGGGGTTAATCTACGGGGAAATGAAACATTAAAACAAATGACTATTCTCTTAATTGTTGAGCAATTATGATTGCATTTAGCTTGTATCAATATTGAATATTGAAGATGGCGAATTAACATTCCTATGAATATTGATTTGATTAACCCAAAAATCATTAACAAGGGCGTCAATAGTGGAAGGAATAGCCGATAAAGGTTAAACCAAAAAATGATATACTTTGACTTCAATAATAATTTGTCAAGCTCCATTAGATTAGGCAGTGATTAACTTTATTCAAAATGAACTAATAACTATCATTAATAAGTATTAATGAAGCTTAGCTAAATCTCAATTGTATACAAATAAGATTGGTTCAATGATTTTGTTAGCAAACAAAGTAAACTAATCAATGTTTGAATTACAATTAAGATTAAAAGGAATATGTATTAATGTTTCATTATTTATGAATTTCAAACACTAAAGAATCTCAACCTCAACAACCAATGCGAGCTTTAACACATCAAGCAAAAACCAGACTTGCCATACAAACCAGTGTTAAAACACCAATGTAAAGTTAGCTGAAGCTCAAAAATAAGTTGCAGAAGCAAATCAAAGCTAAATTGTTGGATTAGAGGGTTCTAGTAGGGATCAAGGTGGGTTTTGGGTTATTAAATTGATCTCTAGAGGTACACTTTAATACAAAATGGATTTACTCACCTTTTGTTGATACCAAAAAACAGTGTAATTGGCTGGAATTGGCGTTGAAAAGGTTGAAACAAGAGAGAATAATAAAGTTAAACCGAATAACTTTAGGTAGATCATTTCACTGGTGAAATCTTTTGGTCCAGGCTGTTCAAACCAATAGGTTCTGTGTTTAAAAAGAAACTGGTAAATTAGGTTTGCTTGATTTAAATCACAATCAAAATTAACAATAGAAGGCAAAAACAAGGGATAAGCGGTAAAGACGTTAATACTGTTTATACCAGTGTGACTATGGAAACGAAGATAAAAAAGACTGCAACTTGTGACTATGATTCAAAAGTTGATTATAACAGCAAAAGACAAAACAAATTGAGTTGATCTTTTGCAAATCCTTTTTATTAATGTTAACTAATGGTGAGCACAAAAGGAAGATGATTTGGCCGATGGTGAGTCAGTTGGAAATTGATGAATACAAAAGTAACCGCAAATGAACCGATTCATTGGTTTTGACGATGCTAAATTGAATTGGGCTGTTTAATTAGGCTTTTAACCATTAATGACTCTTTTGACCTGACCAAATTATAAACCCATCTGAATCAAGGGTTAAATAATTTTTCAATTATGGTGATAAAAGCGTTTGCACTTGAATTGAGTTTATAATTTCTAAGAAATCTTATTTTTTCAATCAATCCTTTTGGATTGACATTTTGAAATAAAATAATACAAATGAAGAGCAAGATTGAAGATCAACATGATTGACAAGCATTGCTATGAGAAGATAATGGGATAAAAATAAATAAAAAGAGCGATTGTACAGAATAATGATTAAAAGTTGATCATTGATTTAAAAAAATTGATAAATTTGTCGACAGATTTCATGACTGCATCAGCATTGACACCAGTAGATCTCAGGGCAAATGAGTCTGGCAAATCATCGAAAGAGTCAGGAAATTTGAAAGTGAGTTCCTCTGAATTAGGATAATCAAAGACATCAAACAATTCTTCATCAGGAAAATAAGGTGGAGGTTCGTACCCTCGGATAGGTTCCTCAGAAAACTCAATAGGGACCCAGGAATCAGCTTCTTCATCATTATCTTCTTCATCATCAACTTGGACTTTAGAAAATGTTACCGGATAAGAAGTATAGTATGCCGGTGGATCATAAATTGGTGGTGATGGTGTTGTTGATGGTTGAAGTGATATCTTTGTTGGTATACGTGGTGATACTTGTGGGGTTGGTGAGGGTGACACTGGTTGTGGGGCTGATGATTTCAATGATATTGATGAAGGACAGTCTGGTTGAGAGTTGGCCACAGAACGAGAAGCAATTGACCAATAGATGACCATACTGGTTAAAATAATCAAAAACAAGGAGAAAAAGAACTTAAAGGTGGGAAATTGATATCTCCTTTCGGCTAATGCTGGGTTCAGTTTGTTGATGATCCTGATGAGTCTCCATTTCCTGCGACTTTTACTTAATGAATCGTTTGATGATAGCGATACATTGGCCAGGTTATCTTTATTGTCGTTGACAATTGAATCAACTTCGATGAGTAATTCCTTGTTTTTCACTTGCTCTTGGATGACCGGTACAACCATTTTGAAAATAAAAGAGAATAGAACACTATTTTGGTTAGCTTGTTGAACAGGATAAAGGATCAAGAACACTAAATGAAAGCTTAGGATCACAGACTATTAATAAAGAGTTATAAACATTGGTAATGGTGGATGGAATGATGAAGCGTTTTAATTTGACGATGATAATTGTGTTTGTATTGTGATTGGCTGTTAATGGACCCACTTTGTTGATCTACTTGTAACAAAATAACATTGAACATTTGACATTTAAATTAAATTTATTTATTGAAAATTTTTTTTGCGGTCTAACGTTTTTTAATATTGTTATAAAAAATAGTTTTTTTAAACAACTATCTAGCTAATGTACATTTTTTGGTTTTTTTATACAAATACTTAAAAACATGTGATATAATGATGATGCGAGGTTTGATAAATTAGTGATGTCCATGATGTCCATGATGACCATGGTGTCCGTGATCATGATGACCGTGATGACCGTGGTGGCCATGGCTGTCGTGGCCGTGGTGACCGTGACTGTCGTGGTGTCCCCATCCATGGTGTCCATGATGACCGTGATGGCCGTGATGACCGTGACCGTGGTGTCCATCCCAACCGTGGCTGTGACCTTTCCATCCTGATGGAACATGAGTGTTTCTACAAAGGAGAATAAAGTGGAATATTTTTAAAAACTGAATCTTTTTCGAAATATCAGGTAAGGTTCAAGATAGATAGTGAGGAATTTTTTGTAAATGTAAATCCTTGAGGCATTTATAAAATCTAATTCACTACTTTTCCTTCAGAAATTTTTGTTGCACTGTTCTTGTATGGTGATCATTCACAGTTAACTTACCCGTGAGTGTGGGGGTCTGGTCCATTGTAGATAGCGTCAGCAGCATCAATTGATCCGGTTCCAGGTTCGTTGGTCTTGATCTTCGCACGGAAACCCTTCTTGTCGGCAACATATTGAACACGACGTTCTCGGCCATCGACATCCTTTAAGGTGTATTCACCGTGCTTGTTTCCCCAAGCATCTCCTTCTTCGTGTCGTGAGTTTTTGGCTCCCCAACCATCTACGATATCATAACCGAATTTGTAATTTCCCCAAGCCTAGAAGAAGAACATGATTTAAGGTAAAGGTAAAATTAGCTCGAGTAAGATTAGTTTGTTTGACTTGTTCACAATAAGGCACGGTGCTGTGTTTACAGCACGTTCATAAGATTCATCCAAGTCCATGTCCATAAACTTACATCTTGCTTTCTATAGGTGTTACTGTGGCCACCATGGTGGTTATCCCAACCCTTGGCTTGAGCACTGGAAATTACTCCAACAATCAATAAAGAAGCAGCCAAATAAATAATCTAATCAATTGAATGAAATGAAACAAAAAGATGGGTAAGTGTTAAACTAGGTGAAACAAGATGAAATATTCAAGAGATCAGGTAATAGAGAGGCACATGATAGAAGTTAGAAAATCATTTGATGGTTAACAATTTTGTACAATAATCCTGAACATATAAGTTAGTCTTGAAAACATTGAAAGAGTTACACAAAGAGCCAGATGGAACAAACCTTTGTCATAGTTGAAACGGTTAGTCAGAGTTTACAAGTTGAACTAATGAGAAACACTTTTTCTTTTCTAATGTTGTTGTTGTTGTTGTTGTTGTTGTTGTTGTTGTTGGTTTGTCAACAGTTGAAGTTGTGATCTTAAAGTTGACCGAAACCGCTCTTATATACTAAAAGTGATCAAATTATATCAACAGAAACGTCATAATCACGAACATATAATTATTTCAATTTGTTATCTTGTGATCTTCGTTGTTTCCATTATACAAAGGTGGAGCCAACTTTTACCATTGAAAGTGTTTAGCTTTTTGTTTTAAAATGTTGTGCACTTTTGCTACCCAAAAAAGTGGATAAAAAAGGTTAGTATTAAGCCTTATTATTAGGTGAAAATTGTTCATGATGGTGAAATAAATCCATCAAGAAGAAGATTAACAAGTGCAAAGGAAGGAGTTTTTAAAAATTTGAAGGAAGTTAATTTTAAAGGTCGAACTCAACTGTAAATTGTATCGATACGTGATAAGAAGAAAAAAGATGACAAAAAAAGGTAAGTTGTTGGTGAGGTTGGTGGTGATAGTATTTTTTAATTTTTGATCATCATGATGATCACCAACAACATGATGTTTTAGGTGACAAAAATGAGTGTAAAAGCCAAGTAAACAGGAGGAGATTGGATTATAAACGTAAAGGTAAAAATGATGATATTGAGGCAGGTAAAGTGTAGTTGGTGCTGCTTGTCATTGTTCAGTGTTTATTTGATTATCATCAATATTTGCTTTATTTTTTGTTCCCTTCTTTAAATTAGTTGTTAAAACGCTACCAGATAATTAGTTAATAAATTATGTGATATAATATTTAGTGATTAGCTTGATTGTGGTACCATAAATTAAATGGTGTTGAAAGACAAGCCACATTTGTTTACATTTTCAATCTCAATCTTGTGTGTAGTGTGTTAGTGTTTGATTGGTGTTTACTGTCCTTAATGATATCATTATTATTCACCAAATTATGCAAAAAAGACAACAATTAACTTTTACTAATTAGCAGTTTCCAATGAATAAAAATATCCACACTTAAAGTCACCAAATCCTTTATATTGATACAAATTGCCAATCTGGTAATGATATGTGAATGAACACAATATTTGGTTATTTTGGCAAATCTAGGGATCATTGATTAATCTACCAAAATTCAAACTTAAAATTCTTGATTGCTGATTAGATTGTTGAATGAATTAGCATTACTTTAGAATCGATTGGTTTGATTAACAATTTTTTCTTATGTAAATTGTCTATGCTTTCCAGATCTATTAACATTGCTGTTAACCGAGTCAGTTACATGTTTGATTTTATGTAACAATCAGGCTAAACGTTCAATTTTCACATTTAATTTAGGTAATATCCAATTGACCTTACACTAATTAAACCTGATAATCATTGGTGATTATATTTGAATATTTCATTGAGACTGCATTAAAAATGCAAATAATTGAAATTCAATGAACTATTCAACTTATCCAAGGGCAAATCAAGTCAATCAGTAAATTGTTGATAAATGGTTTTTTTTAAAAAATCAAATCAGTTGATTTAAAAGAAGAACAAATTGCTGAAATTGATTTTATTGTGAAGATGTGTTTACTAACAATAATAGCTTAAGTTAATGGTTAAATGTATTGAATTAGTTTCTTCATTCTGTTATGTATAGCAATTTCGGAAGCAATTTAGGAATTGGTAATTGAATCAATAAGAATTTAATGGTTCAAGTAATGGTTATGCTCAATATTATTGTTAATCATAATTTTTTGTATTAATCACGAAAAAATGTTTAGTTAAAAAGAGAAAAAATTGTCAGCTAAATTGTTCGGAAATTGGAGAGCGATATTGAGCTTAATCCATTTTGACTAATATAATTTTTGATAATCATTTTGATTTACATTTAATCCAATCAAATGCATTTTAATGATGTTTAAACTTCAAAAATCACCAATTTTTAATTGTTATCCATAAAAAATGACTAATCGTTACCCAATTTGCTGGTAAATTGAACTAAAATGAATAAAAGTGAACTTGATAAATATAAATTAAGAAATTAACCTCAAATTATTTCGCATTCCTGTTAAATATCAAGTTAATCGAGCACTTTTTTGTATGCACTAATTGTAATAGTAAATCTTCATAGCAATGGATTAGTAATGGACTATCTCTTGTTTTTGTATCAACAGCAAAAAAATAATCGTTTAACCACGAAAAAAAGAATCAGCACTTGATCACTTTTCAATTAAATAATATTAAGAACGATGAATGTTAGAGGAAAAGTAACAATTGAAAAAGCAATGGATAATTGTGCGAGAAAAAAAGTGCATTGAAAAAGTTGCGTTGACCGGATAATTAGTGCAAGTTGTAAAGATGATAAAATATTATGGTTTTCATACAATCAGTCATTATGTTATTCGGTGATTATTCATTGAAGATATCTTAGTGTACAGGTTAATATACATAAAATATCCAAGTGATTACATTGAAACATTGTACTTTGACTGAGGACAATTTAATTAAAGATGATGTATAAACAGAAGTGTACAAAAGTATCACACCGGCAATTGATCAGTTTATCCAAAAAGCAAATAAACCTGCAGTTCATTTGGTTGGATAGATTTTTGATGACACATGATTTGTTACTTGATTAGGCAGAGTTTAGTCATTTAATCGGGCAATATAGGAAGGTGGAACTCCAATTTCTAATAATCTAGAAGAAGGTATTTTAGTGACATCAGGAAAATTGTTTAGAAATGCGATCCACGCCATTTCTCCTAATGAAGGAACTTTAAGCCACATTGTGTAAAGGGCGTCTGTTCGTTGAGTACGCAATGATCGTCCTGTGGTAGAAGCTTCTACGCCTCCAAACACTGTCATTAGACCAGAGGATGATAATGTTGCTGAATGAAAATAAACAGGTTTTGGTATTTTTGTAATGAAAGTCCATTCAAGCGAGTTGAGATTAAACCTCCATAAATCATCTAATGCGACAAGACCGTTTGGTAAGTGCGAAGCTCCTCCAATCATATAAATTTGCTCATCGAGCGTAACCAAACCATGAAACTTTCGAGCAGTGGGGTGACCATGAGTTGAGTCAGGAAATGTTTTAATAGTTTTCCATAATTTACTGGAAAGGTCAAAATAAAACAGCTGAAAATAATAAAAGAATGGTAGAGTTAGCAAATATACAAACTATATTACTATTAATAAATTAATTACCTCTTCAAAACCAATATTATAAGTGGATGTTCCACCACCAAATAAATAAATTCTGTTATTGTGAAGAGCTATTTCATGGCGATAACTACCAGGTCCATCGAAATTATTGTATGGATAGAGCAGCTCAGCAGTATTGTCTCTAAGGTTGATTCGAGTAACACCTAAATTATAACTATGGCCACATGTACCACCAACAGAGTACAAGATTAGCTCATCTGGATCAAATGCTAAAGCTTGTCCATATTGTTTGGGTGGTATATCATCATTGTCTGCTTTTAATCGATACTTTTTCCAAAATCCAGTGGACAATTGGCAGACATACAATCTATTTGATCCATTACGACCGAAAGGGACACCTGTGCCACCTTGAACAAACAATAGATCATCGATACAAAGGGCAGCAAAAGAGCATAATAATTGAGGTGGTGAACCATTCATCTTTATTTTGGTCCATTTCAGAGAACTCATATTGAATTTCCAAAGCTCTTTGAATAAAGCATTTGGACTATCATCTCGTTGAAGTCCCTCCGGGTTATAACCTCCAAGACAATAGATATTACCATGAGAATCAGTAATTATACGATGTCCACTTCTAGGGCGAGGTTTGGATTCACCTAAAAAATAACATGGACGCAAATATAAAGATACAATGTATTTAAAAAAGAAGCATGATTTTGTAAACAAAGAGACTAAAAACAAACGGCCTTACTTTTACATTTTACTTCATGATAGACAAAAGGTAGATTTGATAAGTAATGCTGGTCGTAGTCATCTTCCCAAGAGGATTCATCAGTATCTCCGTCTTTTTTATTGGAAAGACCTCTTTGATTATTCGAAGGAAGCATTGTTGGAAACCATGAAGATCTTAGCCAAGACCAGAGCTTCATCTAAAAGTGAATAAGGATTTGCACCATAAAATGTAAATAAGAATACGTCGCAACAAATATAAATAGAAGCGGATTTTTCAAAGGAACACAAGTTAAAAAAACAATAAATTCCTACAATCACAATTTAAATTCAAGTAATTGAGGTTCAAACAACAAAACTGATAACAATTAAAAAAAGGATCCGATGGCGAGTGAAATGTTTACAATGTACAAGTTGGTATGAAAACATTAAAAGCCTATCATGTGACTATATTTATTTCCTTTGTTTTCATTCTCGGCTTGGAATTGAACTTAAATATCACGAAGTGATAGGCAACTTAATGAAATCAAGGTGATTTTCTTACTAGATCAATCAAATTGATCAGAAGGATGAAACATAAACCAAGACTGGATATTCAAATCAATGCAGAGAAGATTTAAGCATATAAGGCCCAAGTAAACATTGATATGAGGAAGTTAGGTTTAAAAATAAAGACAATGATTACTCAGAGATAATAAAGGTTATTAATGTGATCAATTCCTTATCGCATGAATGTCCTTCTTCTGCGAAGATTTTTGAATAATTAATAAAAATTGTGTAACTTGCATAATTTTTAATCTTTTATATCCTTAATAAGGTGAAAGTTGCTGAAATTATTTGAGCATGCGATAATAAACCGGTTAACTGAAAACCCGACAAACATGAGGTGATCTTAGCATGTTAATAAATGCACATACCTGATTTAACCAAAATAAAACATAATATCACTTAACACAAATCCACAAATGTTTAAATTACATTGATTTTGAATAGTCTAATAATTAAAAAGCAATAATCTAAGATTGTAACACCTTTGTGTTCCGTGACTTATAAGTTAAAACAGCTGAGACTGCCATCTTTAGGATTAACAGTGCCACTCTGTAAGTAATTCATCAGCTCTTCTCTGCATCATCACGTCTCATCATCTAATTTTCTTTAATCATCATAGGATGTAAATTATTCTGAATTCTGATGAGAGAAATATAATTCAACTTTACTATCAATCGATTAAAGGTAATGTCAAATTTTTTAGACCTGTATTCCGTTGGTTTTCTAATGTTTCTTTTGGTTATCCTTTTCTAGTTATCGCTTCTGGCCATCTGTATGATTTAAAGCCTTTCGCTCCCCTCGGTGATCATCTAAATTATTTTGGTAATTAATGCTTGTCCTTTTTATCTGTTATGCATGTCATGCCTGAATATCTTAGCTATATATGCCTCGATTCTAATGCTAGAACTTTTCTTCATGTTCCCTGTAGATAGAGTGTTCTAGCAGCTGCTTCAATGGGCCGTCGTGACAAGGCATTTGGGGTCATCCTGACCAGAGATGTATTCCTTTCAGGCATGGGATTTATTTATTTATTTGCATTCGCTTCTCTTTATCACCAATTACCAGGTAATTTTTGAATATTTGAATATTTGATTTGCTGCTGATGTGTCGCTTACACCAGAACCTTCTATAGTCCTCAATGTTTACCTATGTCAAACTTTTTCTTGCTTTATTTAGGTTTAATTGGTGATAAAGGTATATTACCTGTCCATAGCTATGCTCAATTAGATAAACGCGGATTATCTGTGTTGGATGAAGTTTTAGAATCCAAACCTAGTCTCGTTTGGCTTGCACCTAAACTTGGCCTAAACTTTGATTTGATGTTAGATTTAGTTGCATTATCTGGGATAATCGTTTCTTCATTTGTTATTATTTCTAGCAAAGCTAAAAATCCACTCCTTTTCGGTCTCCTTTATATTTTGTACTTTTCCCTGTATCAGGTAAATTGAATGTTAAATGTGAAAATGAATCGCAATATTAATATTTTTGCTTTTATTGTATTGCATGGTCAGGTCGGTCAAGAATTTCTTTGGTTCCAATGGGATATACTTCTTCTTGAGGCAGGATTCCTTTGTATTATAATTGCTCCATTCAGCAATTCATTTAACCATTCACCGTCTCGTGATCCAATCACATTATGGCTCGTCAAATGGTTGCTTTTCCGTTTAATGTTTAGTTCAGGAATTGTCAAATTAACCTCTAAATGTCCTACTTGGTGGGGATTGACGGCACTTAATTACCATTTCGAAAGCCAATGTTTACCTACTCCCTTCTCTTGGTATGCACATCACTTGCCCAGTTGGTTATTGAGATTAGGTGTTGTTGGTACTTACGTCGTCGAAATTATAATCCCTTTCTTTTTCTTCGGACCTGCTGTATTGAGAAGAATAAGTTTCTGGGCTCAGGTAAATATTCCCACAATATTTTCAATTTATGCTTTATTATTGATAACTCACATTTGCAGCATAAAAAATCGTGAATTTTCTTGATGCTTTGTATGATAAAAGTTATCAGGAATGAAGTTACTCCATAGTTCTGACATATTTACGATTAAAGATGCAATTCTAAGTTATCATAATAATTACTTTTCGGTGATTATAATGCTATCAGGAAATAATTTATTAAAGAGACTTACTTTTTTAGTCTCTCATCGTTACCAATCTTAATCAATCTATTTAAGATGGCTTTCCGATGTTTAATAATCCACCTTTAATCCCAAATAATTATTGCTTTTTTATAAGCAAAGATATAAAAATCAAGAATCAATTTTATTTCTAATGTTTCATCATTCCTCTTTTTTCAGGTGATATTCCAATTTTGCATAATTCTAACTGGAAATTACAACTTCTTCAATCTACTTACGATTGTGTTGTGTATACCTTTGTTGCAAGATGCTGACTTTCCACGCTTCCTACGACGGTCTCATCGTGTTCCGCCTGCAAGGAGAAATTCCTCAGATACAATTATAGCTAGTTTTGGAATAGGCTTTATACTGTACGAGACTGTTAAGCTATTCAATTTGCATATCGAAAAAGATAGAACATTATCCTCCAAAGTCAACTTTCAAGAGCCTGAACTCAAATATTTTATTGGAAAAGCGTTACATGCGTCAATCACCGTCGGTCTTATTTCTCTGGGGTTGGTCTTTATTCGATCGGTTTACAGGTAATATAGATTTTTATCTCTTATATATTTTCTATTCTAAATCTTTATTATATTTATCATTAGAGCTTTCAAACATGGATCATACTTTGCACGTTTTGGACGAATAGTCGCAGTTATTCTCTACAGCTTAGCAGCTTTTCTCATATTTGCTATAAGCTTAATTCCCTTCACTGGACAACTTGATAAATCTGTGTACACCAAGATCTCGCCAGTTATCCATCAATGGCATCACAACTCAAATCCCTTGATCATCACTAATAGCTACGGACTTTTCCGTCAAATGACTGGAGTCGGTGGTCGTCCCGAATTGATTATCGAAGCTTCTAACGACCTGGAAACTGGTTGGAAAGAATATAATTTCCTGTATAAACCTGGAAAATTGAATGAAGCACCCAAGTTCTTGAGTGAGTTCATCCAACAGACACTTTCTGTTTGAGATTCTACTATTTGTTTTACTACTTGCCATTATTGTCATCAATTAATCTAATTACTCATTTTTTTATTATTTATTTTCATCATCAGTACCTCATCAACCTCGACTTGATTGGCAGATGTGGTTTGCAGCTCTGAATGATTATGAAAATAATCCATGGCTTCTGAGTTTGGTTTACAGACTTTTAAATAACGAGAAAGCAGTTTTGGATCTTATTGACAACAAAAGTTTACCTTACAGTCAAGGACCCAAACATATTCGTGTCAAACAATATCTGTATCATTACACAAATTCATTTGAACGCAGAAAAACTGGAGCTTGGTGGAAACGAGATTTCAAAAAGGTTTACCTTCCACCAGTGGACAAAGAATCAGTTTTGCGTTATTTGAAGACGGCAGGAATTAACTTAAATCAACAAAATCCATTGAAAGTTACAAATACACAATACTCTTGGGTGCTGCCTTTAATTCGTTCATTGGTTAATCAAGTTTCACCTAATGTATTCATCTATACTTTTGCTGCATGTTTGTTGTCAATCAAGCTCATTTACTAGAATAGTCTAACAAATTATTATTGGCTCATTACCATCATCATAATGTGGGAAAGAAGCGGTGGAAAATGAAAAGGAAATACGAAACTTGTTGACATTTTTTAACTCGATTGATCATTGAATTTCAATCAATCAAAATAAATGTTATTTTTCCTCTTTTTTTACATCCAACAAGCAAACAAAAACTAAAATTGTCAATTAGTAGATCGCAATAATAAATTTTACATTATAATCTAAGTTCATTTTCCAATTGATTTCAAGATCAAAAGTACATTTTCAATCATTTTCACATGTTGTCAATGAGTTATTAGATAATGATATTTTTGATGTTGATTAGCGAATCAGAGAAAAAACAAACTGTTTTTTGATTAAGAAAAAAACTGTTTTCATGGGAGTGAATCCTCATCGATTCAAGTAATCAAAGTAATCATAATAAATAATTTTATTTTATAAAAAGAGTGTACGTTTAATAACTTACAAACACAACACTCTTTAAATTAGAGCTAACTGCAATCACCTTGAAAGTATCAAGCATGCAGTTACATTAATGAATAACTAAATAATGTAGAATGATTATTGAAAAAAATTTACTGAATCAACCATCAAATTTTACGGATCTTTCATTACTAAAAGATATAATAGCTGAAAATATCGAAATTTCTAGAGTGAAAGCATTCATAGGAAACAAAAATAATCTACTTTGTCGATTTAAATTCAAAATCAAATGATTATTATTTGGATAGAGAAATTATTGGCAGCTGGTGAGACTTGATTTATGTTTTATAAAAAAATTAGCTTTACTTAACCGTTTGAAATTCCTTCACAAATACAGAGTGAAAAATAGGTGTAATGAGTTGAAATCTTATCATAGAAAAACAATCTTCTCGAATGATGCATTATCATTGTTATTGGATATTAATATGGCAAAAGATAGTCTGAGAGTTTTGGCAAAATTTTTAACTCTGAGTAGCCAGTGTAGTAAGTCACTGGTCTACAAATTGTATAGGATTTACATAGGTGTTTCAATCGAGATTATTAATGACTCCCTTTTGCTTAAACATGGTCATATTGTGCCCGTCGAATACATGATGCAACACAACATGAACCAAGAATTCCAAGAACTTGAATACAAGCGAATATGATGACGGTAATAGATAATACTTTCATAGCAGGGGCAAGAGTTTCCTTAATTGCTTGTACACAACCTTCAGCGTAGACTTTTTTGGCTTTTTTGTCTTCGTAACAAGAGTCAGGAATTTTATCAAAAGATCCCCAATCACTAGCATTAACAGCTCCACAACACTTCAAATTACTCTGAAGATCATCGAGGTTTTTCTTTAAATCCTTTCCAGCTTCCGTTTCAGCTTTCTCGATCATTCCCTTGAATTGGTCAACAGATACATCCTCAAGTTTGTTTCGATATTTGTATGCAAATCCACCAATAGCGAATTCAACGATGACCAAGAGGAAAACGATACAGCCAAACTGCAAGAGTTCAAAAATAAACAATGAGAATAAGATTTTGTTGATTTGCTTGGAAACCAATAAGATAATCAGTTTTTATCGACACCATCGATTGTCAGATCAGATTTACAAGATCGATTTTTTATTTCAAAAAGTCTGAAAATTATGAGGAAAGTTAGAATATCAGGAAAAATTCAAATATTATAAAATAGCAATAAATTCGTTCAGATTTTCTATATTTTTCAAATATTAAATGCAGAAAATTATTAGTTTTTGTGGAAGATGATTGTTTTTCAGCTAAATAGTAAGTCCTGTTAATCCACCTAGAGTAGTGAAATCTATCTGTCTCTGTATGATGAACAATACAATACTAGATGATGTAATCAACACCATAAAAAATTGATCAATCTAAGTGCAATTTATTTGGATGCAATCACCCTAAATCTAATGATACTAATGGAAATCAATCACACCAATAAATATAATCTTTGTATAAAATGAATGAAGATCCTATTTCATTAAAATTTTCGCGATTAATTAACAATACAATCTCTTTGATTAATGATCGGCATCAGTTGAATAACCAGTTAAAAGAAAACCAAGTTCTGTTCACCATAATAACAGGTTAAATATTTTGACAGTTTCTTGAACTTTGCTATAAAACTAGTTTCAGGTTAGACCTCAGCACTAAACTTGATATCTTTACAAGAAATTTTTTTATAGTCTCAAACAAACCGCTAAACTTATTTTAAAACATATTGTGGATATGACATCATATTGGCTGAATAATCTGGCAATTTAACAAACGATCTTATGAACTATACAAACATTTGTTATCAGATTAATTGTTTTCACAAATACGACTATAGATACCAGATAATGACAGAAAGAGAAATAGAAAGATAAAAATAATGGAATATTTGGTGAAGCTTTAACAAAAGCTGCATATGAAAGAAAGAAAAGATAATAAGCTCTCTGTCTTTTTTTCAAACTATCATTACTAATGCGACGTTATATTAATGAAATTAATAATATTACTAAAACCATGACTATGATACTTACAGTAATTAGCATACAACGATTTTCTTTCAAGGCACCACAGCATCCCAAGAAACAAATAACAAACACACAAACACCAACAATGATGCTCATGTTAGCGGGGCCTTGCCCAACAGCCAAGACATCTCCATAGTTTGCTGAGCTTCGAGCTAGGGCACCAAAAATAATACAAAGCAGGCCAAATACCTAAAAACGAAACACCAAAGTTACATTAGTAAAGTGTGATGAATTATAATCGTAATATTGAAGGAAAATAGATTCAAGGACGTTTCTAGTCTATGTAAAAGAGTAAATTTATACCAATTAACATAGGAAAGTTAACACATTGAAGTAACTTGAATTTGAAAAGTTGTATAAACCACTTACCAGACAGATGAAGTTGAAGAAGATGAGACCGTATTTGGTCGTTGATCCAATAAAGGAATTCATAATTTACTAATATTGATTTGAGTAAGTACTAATCGAAAAGAGAAGAGTGAAAAATTAAACAAAAATGAAAGTTGAACAGTTGATTAATAACAAAATTTGTTGTAAAACGCACAACCAGGATTGGATAAATAAGATGACAAATGAATACTTTTACCCTCAATTGCTGTATCTAATGACGCATTTTGAGTCGATATATCGAAATGAGCAAACAATCGAACAATAATTTCATCAGAGAAAGTAATGAAATTTTATTTGTTTCCAATTATCATTGAACCTTGTGATATTAATCATCAATTACGAGGCATACAAACAAATTCAATTATTTTACTAGCAATACTCCTATTCAAATTAAATCTAATTCTATCTCCAACAAACCCTAGATTTCCATGGAAATCGCAAACTTATCTCTGTTCCCAGAATCATCATTGCAGTCCAACATCATTAATGTTTTTCATGAGAAATTGATTCATATCCATTTTTATCCATCACACAATTAAAGACCAAAGCAATAGTGATCATTGATGAACATTAATTTTCATGTTCCATGTTTCCATCAGCCTAAAAAGGCGATAAATATCTAAACAATATGCTTTGAAGAGGTTTCTATGGATCAATGGCCATCGGATCAGACACACAATTTGTGAGCGACAAATAATTTGAAGATCGCAAAGATTAACGCGAAATATTCAATGTAACCATGTAGTTACAATATCGAATAGCTATTTGAACGGAAAAGGTGGTTCAATGCGGCTGATTCAGGTATCATAATAGTTATTGAATAATTTATAGTCCAGAATGTTTTTGATTGAAATAGTTTATTCTTGTAAACTTTTTTTCGTTTTCACTCATTTGTTTTTTTTACATATTTTTCACTTCATTAATTTCATTTTAAATGTATACATATAAATGCAAATTAGGTGTAGTTGCCGGAAAAGAAGCATAAAGAAGGTGAGGTCTATTGTTTTGATATGATATTGTTAAATTAAATTTGATAGAAAGCAAAATTAATTGGGGACACAACCAGGCGAAAATCTCAATTTCTGAAAAAATAAACTAAATAGGTGTGGACAAACCTGTCCTTTGTTGATTTGCGAGATTCTGATGGACAATAAACTAAGTTAGTTTGAGGCAAATGAAACAAAATCATTAATCGTGATGAAAATTATGATGTCATTTTGATGGTAATGGTGATAATTTTTGGTGCTGATAAAACCAAAAATTAGGTAAGCACATAAAGATTTGCAATCTAAATTACGACGTCTTCAGCAACAATTTTTGCAGACCAATCAATGATCATTGAGAATGTTTTCTGCCGATTTTATTGAAGGGCGCTTGTGTGATTCATAAAGTAGGCACTCGATTGTAAGTTGGAGAACGGTTATTACTGCCTGGACGGTAATTTCTTCTGTGGTCAACTGTACAAATCATCAAAAGAGATGATACAACTGAGAAAAATTGGACAAATGCAAATACAACACAAGTGATAGCAACCCAATGAAGATTTTCCAGGAGAGCACGCTTAAGTCTAACATAACATCCATGTTCCCGTAGGTCACCTTCTTCACAATATAAATTAGTAGTTGTAATTGCGGGATTACAACATGACTGTGGTACTCTGTTCTCATCTTTCCAGGCGTCAATTTTAAACCAATCTTTGTGGGAGTTGACACCACAGCAATCCAAATTAGTTTGAACAGCGTCCCAAAATGAAACTAGACCATTGGTATCATTTACATTATACTTGTATTTAATACCAACGAGAAGCTCATCTCGAAGTGTATCACGAATAGAGTCCCGTATGACATAACCCAAAATGGCAGTTACAACTTCTAATGCCATGATAAGCACAATAGTGAATAGAAAGGCACCAAGAAGCCATTTGTTTTGAAACCATGAACCACATAAGCCACATAAAGAGACTGAGAACACAAGGAATCCAACAGCTATCATAAGATTACCGGCTGATAAAAGATGGTAAGGGCTTAAAACCCTGGAGTAACTGTTGAGAGATAAATTTAACCATAGACCAAAGGCAAAGAGAACGGCGCCACTAACCTAAAAGTAAATAATACATCAAGATTAGAAAGCTCATAAAGAAAGGTTGTAAAGATATTAAAAAAAAGGTGAGATCAATGAAAGAAAAAATGAAACAAAACTTTGGTCACCAAAAAAAACTTACCCAGAAAATGAAATTAAAGAAACACAGACTCCGTCTGATACAAGTGTAACCCGTTTTACTCATCATTGTCACAAAATTAAAATTTGTCCGATAATATATCACTACAAAATTGATCACTTAAATTACTAATGGGTAAACAAAAAAGAATCACTTTCAAGATGGGAAAACGGATCACAAAAGAAGATTATCACAACAAGAAGGCCACTGAAGTCAAAGCCATATTTTGTTTTAAACTTACATGGATTGAGGAAAAGAGAAATGGATCAACAGGTTAAAGAAAGATCTATTGCTCAAATAATCAGCATAAATGTATTACATTGATTAATTTGCTCATTGGATATTTACTTTAAACAAAAAACACCAAACAAGATGCTGCATCTCAAAATAGTTTCCTACAAACTAAAACATTTGTGCACAAAAGTTTAACCATAATGAAAGTAGATGTCGCTAGAGAGTAGCGCCGAGTGAAAGCACCTTTAAATCAATTACCTTACAATGTTAATCCAATTCAATAAGTTAAACAACTTTATCAATTGTGTAATTATTTGTGTGTTTGATTGTTCTTTAATTTACACCTTGACTAATTTATTTGTCAGTCGTTGAAAGTCTCAATGAATATTCAATTGATCTAATTGTGTGATAAATCTTTGCCATTCAAAACCTTCAAAAATGTCCATTTGTTTTTACCTCTTCATTGTCTAAAGCAAACGTTTATATCAACCCAAATAGACTAATTATTGGCGGAGTTTACTCTTTTTTTTTCTTGGCCTGGTTGAAAACGTCTAAACAAAACACACATTATAACCCAATCTAAATGATGTTGTGATGTTGTTTCATTAATAACAATAGATTTAATTGACATTGGAAAAGAGGAAACCGTGAATACAAATTTTACACCAATTCAGCATGATTAAGCAGGATATTTATACAATTTAGTCTTTGCTTTACTTTTTTTTCTTTCCACATTTTTTAGCTTATTGTTTTGTTATTCCTCCATATCATTGATACTCTCGACGCCCTTGTTAATCGGGTTCATTTTATTGATTTTATAGCCACAATATATTATCCAATTCAAACAACAACGTAATATATTCATCAACATTTTCATCATTCACCAACAAACTGACATGTATTTGAATGGTTAAACGTTGATTAGCGCGTTAAATGAGCATAAATCCATTTAAACGATCAATGCAAACATTACCATAAATTTCACTGTAACATTAAAACTAAACAAACTTGAAATAAATCAACGAAACCAGCTGCTCGACTGTTGCTAACAAGTTAACTAGATGGCGCACCAACGACAATGATTAACCAAATAAATATTAAAATGTTGATTAAGAGTAATTGATTCAACAATTTGTTTGATCGAAATACAATTAAAGTATCTTCGGTTAGACTTAGACCAATCTCTGCTTACAATAACATTTGAGGACAAAAGCCAAACAGATTGAACCAGAAAAGCCAAAATGGCAATTTATTACAAAGATCAATATTTAATGGACAAACACAATTATTTTGTTCACAATTTGATCAATAATTGATCTTCCATTACCAACAATCAATCCTTTCAAAGTAAACCATTGAAGCTACCAAATAATCATAAAAATCACAATTTTCGCACCAAATTGTTACAAATGTATCGATTAGCTTTTGAACTTATATTGTAACTCAACCAGATTCAATCTCAGCTGGTCAATACGATTCAATGTTTTTTTGCACAACTCTTCATGATACCAATTTTAATATAAAATCAAGTCAAGACTCAATCAGTGGATTATTGCATGTAAAGAATGATTAAATAACATCAGTTCATTATTTGATGTTCATCACAATTTCAATTGCAATTTTTTCCTGCCAAACAAAAAGAGTGAAGGCAAAAAAGTCTATCAAGGATTATAACTTAATCTTGTATTAAACACATTCAAATTCAATTATCAACACTGAATTAATAATAATAGTAATCAGGAAAAGTAAGAAGCAACGGAAAAAAATAACTCATAAAAATAACATCTCAAAATAAACAAGAAGATGATTAATAAATGTACATTAAGCTATAATTAATCAAAACTGGTATGATGATGATTACATGTAAGATTTGAAGATGATATTTTGCCTTTCTAGAACCAACATCAACAGTAAAGTAATCCTTTGCTCCAATCAATGTAATAATGTGAACAATGTTAAATCAAACCAACAAAACAAACCCAATCTTTACATCCAAGCTTAACCAGCTGTTGACAGCAAATCACCATCTAAGTCAGCAAGGCTACCGTGACAGTTAATTATGTCCGAAGCCTTGTAGACAGTTAATCTTATCAATCAATAGAGATGAACAATTACTTAAAATATTCACAATGAAACATGAAAATCAGATGTTACCAGAATTAAAAACCCGCGTTGACACTGCCATCTAGTGTCATGTTTATTCACTAGTTTACCTAAAATGATTGACATTTATAACCAGAATTTTTTCATTTTCATTTTTCATCTTAACGCGGATGGAAATGAATAATTCAGTGAGATTAGATTGAGTTTGATTACGTTAGAATTAAATTACACATTGAGGATTTAAAGGAGAAGGTTCAACTTTGAAGGAAACAAAGGATAACCAAAAGGACTCAATTGCTGCAATATCGACTGACTATGATTGTAATATAACAAAAGCGCATTTACTTTTGTTATTTATCGATTAACTTACACCTGGAATGGCCTCTTCCTTTACTGTTGTTAGACAAAGTGTTTTACCCATTAACAAATAAACCAACAATTTGAGTCCACCAATAATCAAAACAATTACTGGCTACTGGGTTATGATTAGTTTTTTTTCTGGTTACACACATTTTAATACCATTAAGTGAATCCATTCCTTGAAGCAAAATACATTTACATGGTAAACAGCCTTCACCAGTTTCCCTTTTTTCCAGGTTTCATCTCATTTTCAGGGTTAAAACAAAAATTGAATGTTTCAACTTGCACCTTCAATCCCTTTCAATGCAAACCCATAATAATAACAATGATAATATCCAAAATGATCAGTAAATGGCAAAGATTTTCATCATTTTAGTGTTTACTTTCCCTTCAACCAAAGTTTAATGCTAAAGAGCAATCAAAAGTTGATCAAATTTTCAATGTTTACTAATATAAAGTCATAACATTGGCAATTGTAATGTTTAAATTTACCCTTTTTTTAATGGACTTTCCTTTGATCACAGTTGATCATTACAGTTGAATTGGTTGCTTTAAATGATGATTTTTGTAATGTTTATTTGCATACTCAGTTTATAATTGAAATTAGCTGAAATCACTTGAATTAACCCAATGAATCTAATCTTGAATCTTTCATTGTTGATGTTAATGCTTGGATAAATTGATTATTTAATTAATTTGATAACTTGACAGTGAAATAACAGTGTAAGGTGAAGGTAAAACAACAATAAGACTGGAAAGGAAATTGAAGTTAATATTGTTTGAGAGAAGTGGAAAAAAACGACTAAATTAATAGCAGACTAATCAACAGAATCAACGATCAAATCTCCATTCAAATGTCAACCATTTTAATTAAAGAACAATCTTAATAATAAAATGTTTAATCAATCTATTTTACATACTAATCATGATTATTTAAACTGATTAACTCGTTTCTTGCTTCCATTCCCAGCCATTCAGTTTGAGATTCTCAAGGGTTTTATGATACAGTTGACAGCTTTTTCAACCTTTTTGCATCCCATTTCCAGTTGATTGTGAGTTGAATACCAATGACAATCAAGTTAACCAGTTAAACATGTTCAATATTGGTCTTCATCTTTGGTTTTGTCAATGTCTTCATCTGGTCAGTAAGATTATTGACTATTGAATCCATTTAATTAGCTGGTTAATTAACCTTTGTTTCAAGTGTGTTTACATCAATCAATGCAAATCATCTTGTTATGCTTTTCATGTTTCAACCAGATTTGGGTTTTCTGGTCTTTTTTTAGGTTTTCAAGGTTTCCTTTTGATTTATTTTTGACCCTTTTGCTTTTTCCTTTATTAAATCTTGTTTTGTTGTTGTAATTATCAAATGTAATCAGTGTTACTCAGAGTATGCTTAATGTAATTAGTTAATCATATGGTTTAATTGAAATAAAGGTTCAACATTTGCTAGATATGAATCTTGTTGCCATTAAACTTAATGCTCAGAGTAAACAAACATGGGAAAGGTTGATTGTTGATTAAGATATTCAGTCGTCAAACAAATGATAATCATATAATTGAATTAGGTTCATAATGATATATTGAAAGATTCAACGTAAAATACTTTCATATATTTGAAAAGTATAACCTTTTCAACCTTTACTATTGTCCGTTCAATTGAAAGGTAAATTTAAAATGTGATTGACCAGAAACCATTTCAATAATCTTAATTCAATCAGTTGATTGGGAAGGGAAAATAAATTAACAAGTTAAATGGTGAAATGAGAAGCCAAAGTTGAAGCTTTTTAAAAAGATGAGTTTTAAGGTGAAAACATGAATCTATAGAATGAAATGACTGTGAATGAACATTCAATTCAGATTATTATTAATGATGAAAATTGGGAGAGAAAAGGTTTACCTCATGAAAGTCAAATTGAATTGTCATTGTTAATAACAATACTAACCAGATTGTTGATCATCTTCACCTTTTTTACTCTCTTGATTAATAATAATGTTTCCATTATCATTATAACTAGATAATTCATATTTAACATGTTAATCAAATAATACAAATTGTATTGATAAAACTGTTTTCCAACAGACAACCTAAAAGCATCTTAACTGTCTGGTTATATGTTAATTTGGGTTAAAGATTATCAAATTTAATAAGCGTGTTAAAGGTTGATGGGCTGCTTATGTATATCAATAGACAAGGAAACAAAAAGATGATCACAATTTACCTCTTTATTAACTATTTAACAATAATTATACTTTAATTGTAACCATCCAAACTAATTATGGTTAGTTGATGGGAAAAGTTGAATAAAAGCATAAAAGGTAAACATTAATACATCAAGAGTAATGTAAATGTACTCGGAGTTGAACCATTTTCATCATAAATGTATCACAATTGACCCGAATAACCAATCGATTGATTGTTTCATCTGATTAACAGTGTTAATAAGATGATAATAAATATAAACTAAATCACAATTAATGAGTTATCGAGTAAAAACAAGAGTAACTCCAAGAGAACCCAAAAAGTGAATAAGAATAATTTTACTTTCAATTTTTTAACCAGTTTTTTTCAACCAGTTTTACCTAAAACCATTGTTTCTTGTGGAATCTATTTGATCAGTTTTATGGTTAATCAAGAAGCTTAGCACATTGTTCACCTAATTGCGATTAAAGGCAATTTATCAAATGGCTTTTGTTGGGTTAAATAAAAAAAAGGTGAAACTTATTGAGATGAAACCAGAAAAGGTTAACTGGTTAACATCTCTAGAGAAATAATAATCAGTTATAGTGAATCACGCAAAGCTAATGATTACAATTAAAGGTTTTATCAATTGATTAAAGGCCACTCCAAGTATCATCCCATCATCATAATAACCATAATCATGATTTGTAGCCTTTAACCTAAACCATTTCACATTAACCCAAAAGACCCAGGTAAACCCAAACAGCTTCTTGTCTCTTCAATTGAATATTGAAACAGTGTAAGCAAAATATTAAACATTGAAGGCTGGTTAATCAGCTTTCCAATTAGCATTTCTTGTCCATTTCAGATATTTTTAATCACTTGATCGACATTTTTAGCAACAATTAACATTGAATATTTACAAATGAGAAAATTATTGAATATATTATATCCATTGGTAGCCTAGATAATATGGTTGACTGGTCACATAAAGGTCCCTCTCTCTCTTGGTCAACCAATCCTTGAGCATAAAAAAACACAAGGTAAACCATTATAATAATAAGCATAATAACTGTAAAACCTAACAGGGAACCAGGGGAAAGAACAGAATAAAAGGTAAAAATGAAAGGTTAAATCAATTGGGTGAGACCAGAATTAACTTTATTTATTCCTTGTGAAATATTACATTTAGTTGAACATTACGAATGATTAAACATCGTCATCGCCATCGAAGGAAAAGTAACATTCATTTGCAACGGTTTTCCCATCTAATTGTGCATTTGTGTGATTAAAGTTCAAATTTTGCCAATTTATTTGTTAAGGTTTAAAGGTTGATTTACATTTGTAAAAGTGTCTCTTAAAGACTTGCAATTGCCTTAAGTTTGCTTTTTACCCAATTTTACCTTTACTTTGTGTTAACCAGTTTATTGTAATGGGTTGTACAACTTCAAAGACAACTCCAATTACGCTGAGTGATGATGATATTGAATATTTAACTCGAAACACTAGCTACTCTGATCAAGAGATTCGCGATTGGTACAAGGGTTTCCAATCAGACTGTCCGGATGGACGGTTAACCAAGAAAAAGTTTCTCGAAATATATTCAATGTTTTGTCCCGATGGATCGCCCACTCAATTTTGTGATCACATTTATCGTACATTTGACTCAGATGGCGATGGTTACATTGACTTTAAAGAGTTCCTTCTGGCTGTTGGTATAACAACTGGTTCAAATCCACGAGAAAAGCTTAAATGGGCCTTTAGAATGTACGATATTAACCGAGATGGACTGATTGATGTGGACGAAATGAGCAAAATAATCAAGGTAAACCTTTACGAACTACGAGAAACTTGTGAGACAATGAGAACGATTCATTTTTTCAATCTAAATCTTGTCTTCAGAACTCATAACAGTCTGTTTTTGGTTATTAAAAGCCATCATTATGCTTTTCAATGAAAGTAGAGTCAATAAGTGAAGGTAAATTTTCTGGTTTTTTGGGGTGATCTTTCAATTTATGCAAAAATGTTGGGCCAATTAAGATGAAAACACTTTTAATTGACTTTTAAATGATCGAACAGTCGATAATATCAATAACTTCTTCTCATAGAGTCTAGTTTTAACATGTATTATGATCAATTTAGCTACTTGTGTTAATTTACTGTTTAGTTCGTAATTACAATATGAATAGACATGATCTGCATTGAAAATAGCTTTCCAATTATTCAGTGATCAATGGAAATACCTGAACGAACTTCTTTTGCAAAGTATTATTTCTTTATGGCATTTAAGTTAGGCTAAAAGGCGTTAAGTTATTAAGTTATTACTTTTGTTGCAGCTAAAAAGACACAAACAGCAACAATTGTTGCTTTTACGCACAAATTGACACAAATTGACAAAGTGTTGAAAGAAAAATGGGCTTAAACGTTTGATAATTAACTTTTTGCAAATTTACTTTCTGTTAAATTGTAGCAGATCAAAAACTGAATTAAGTGGTGCTAGTCGAAAATTTCTCTGATCAATAGTTCTCTAGAAAATTGAGGTCAAATTTGAAACTTCGATCGCTTATTGTACAAAAACGGAGGCAGATTTTTTCACGTAACTTATTTTGCAGATGATGCTTTTGATTATAAACCAGAAAATGAACTTATTTTGAGAAATTTAATTTTCTGTTTCCGTATAACTTCGATTCTTCGATTTTGATTTAAATCGGCCTTTTTCTGAGTCCTTAAGATTTAGAGATCTGAAACTTAGTATCAGTAGATAAAAATTGTTTGTGCTCGTTATGAATTGAATATTTTTTTGAATTGATCAATAGATCTTCTTATTTTGACCATTGAACGGAATACTTTTGGACCTCAATATTTCGAGGATGACAGCACCTAAAATCACCATTCTTTGGCCAATCATTAGATTCCATTATGGGCTATGATTTAATATGAATCAATACCGGATAAAATCTGAGCTGATTCATTTAATGATGAATAAGATATGAAAACATAAGATTTTTGTTTGCACAACCATTCAACTTTATAAACAAAGTCTAAAAACTGGTAAACATAAAGAATGCTATTCAATAACTTTTATTGTAGGAACGCGAATAGTTTCAAATTTCATTATATCATAGACCATAATAAAATCTAATGATTCGCCAAAGAATGGTGATTGTAGGTGCTGTCATCCTCGAAATAGTGAGGCCCAAAAGTTGCAAGTCCACTGGTCAAAATCAAGCGATCTGTTGAGAAATTCAAAAAATTATTGAGTCCATGATGTGTGCAAATAATTTTAATGTATGAATAATAAGTATCAGGACTCTTAATCTGCAGTTCATAAGAAGAGGTCGGTTTAAATGAAAATCGAACTTATCTGTTTTACAGAAAACAAGGAATTTTATTGCTCATAATAGTTGCATTTACTGATTCACCATCAAAAATTACATCTGCTTACTGAAGTTTCATGAAAAAATCTGTTCCCAAAACTGCATAAAAGGCGATTGAAGTTTCAACTTCGAACTCAAATTCCTCAATAACTATTGATCATAGAAACTTTTTAATCACACAAATGGATTCAGTTTTTAATTTTCTACAAAGTAACAGAGTTTAAATTTTCACCAACTTAATTTTCACACAGTTTTGCCCATTTTTGTTTAAGTGTTTTGTCAGTTTATGTCAATTTAAGCATAAATGCATCAATTGTTGCTATTTGTATCTTTTTAGCAACAAAGCTCACTGTTTTAAAATAATATATGATTTGGACTTGGATAAAACTATTAATAATAGTTAAAGACCTTTCAAAAATACTCGGCATCAGTTCAGAAAAGATCTTAAGTTCTGTTTATTCATTAAACGTTCAATTTCTTGGTCACAAAAGAAGAAGTGTACAGAGTGTAAAAGAAGCAAACAAAATGTACAAAAATTATTCTGGTTAACCAGTAAATTGTAATTATTTTAGTTCGAAGTGCAACCTAAAACTCTTTTCAATCAACAATTGTCAGTCTAATTAAATTAAACCTTTAACTTTGAAGGTTAATTTACTCGTGTTCATTGAGTATTAAGGTAATCAAAAGCAACAACCAAAAAACATCTCAACATTAACAAGAATCTTCATCTTGATGCTTCTGTTATTTTTACTCTTATTGTTTATTATGGATACAAGATTCTTGTCTGATGCAAGGTAAATTCAATTCATCATCATGCAAATGATAATGTAACATTTCATATTTTTTCTTGTAACTTTCAGTACTAATTTAAATGAATATCAAAATCAACTTGAAAGACAAACACAGTCTCTGATCCTTATGAAACAAGTTGAACGTTATTTTTTTATTTCACCTTCTGTTGATTAACTGTTCACGATTGAAATACTTTCACAACTTATCATTATTTATGATTGTAATATGAAAATGGATGAATTTTGAGGAACCAAAAACAAAACATTAAATTTAATTAAAGCTTCTTAAAATGTTAACATCTTTCCGCCTCAAGTTTACTTGTGTTTACTTGTTAATGAGTTCATGAAAGTTCACCTTTCCATATTCATTATCATTGATAGTTTTTGTCATAAACCTGATTACTTGATTGTTATTAATGGTGATTAAGGAAAACATTAGTAAATGTTTACATTAAACTTTACGCTTTTTATTCGTTTTTCATTTCTATTTTTAAATGAATTGCCGGAAAGCAAATCATGTTTTCTGGTTATGAAAAATGTTGATCAGTTTGATTAATGTTAGGTAAATATTGGCAAGTTTTGATTCCATTTTGAGAGTTACTTTTGTGACAATTGATATTGAAGGTACAAGCAAACAGAGCCAACCTTCAACCAGAATAACATTTCAAGAGCAACATTGTTCAATTAGCGATTCCAAATGAATATCCAGATTGATAGCGACATATTGAAGTAAAGTTTAGGTTCAGTACATCTTCACTTGAGATAAACCCAAAGTTACTTTTTGGTTCTTTTGATCAACTTTGTACACTTGTTTGCACTCCAATGATTTACTGTGAAACTGTGTAAAAATGAAGATTTTTGTCGCTTTTTGATTTCGATTTTTAGGATTTTTTCAGGTTGATAAAGTGCTTAAGATGAGATGAAACTGAAAGTGTAATTAAGTCTTAAATTAGAAAATGGATTTAATTGGAAGCGAATGAAGATGGATCTGAGCTTTTTAATATTTCTTGTTGGAAGCAAAATCTTTGAGGTTAAACTTGAACTAGAAAATTGATTAACTGTTGCTATTGATTGTAATATTTTTGTTTTATGTTTATTACTTTCATTTGGATGTTACTATTGATTGACCTTATTTACCTGGGTTGATTCAATTTAATTATGTTAAAATGTTTGCATTAACTTGGGAAACAAACATTGGAGTAGTTAATGTTGGTAAATTAAATTAATTACATTGAATATGCTGTAATACAAACTGGAAAAATGTAATTAGATGCTCAAATGAAACATGTTTCAGCTCAAATTGTCACTTAACCAGATTAAAATAGCAATGAGAAGCAAGAGTTTATTGAAATATTGAAATTGAATTTTCAAATGAAATAACTTTCTATTTTTAAAGATTTGCTATTAACATTGAAAATGGCTTTTCATTGATTTATTTGTCTTTTTGTCTAATTGTTGCCCTTTATTACAGTCTTTATACCAAATGTTGGGCTCTGATAGTGTGGCTTTCAACGAACAGGATAAAAAGGTTCAGTTCATCTTTGATACAATGGATTATAATCGAGATGGTAAAGTTTCATTGGAAGAGTTTATCGACGTTTGCAATCAAGACGATCAATTGGCCAAGCTTTTGTGTGTCGGTACAGCAGCAACTTGAACCACTGGTTGACCGAGATGAGGCTCAATGGCAAGTTGAACCCAAATGAGTCGAGAGTCTACAAAGTCTGTAATCCCAGGGATTCATCGTCCTTCACTTTTCATCTCAATTTTCAGTCAACTTTAACATCATCATAATCATCAATTTTCATAATCGAAATGCTTCTTAGAGATTCAGATTGAACTTTGTTTCGCCTTTTGTTCAGCATCTTTACTTTGACCATTTGAGCAACAGTTTAGTCAACCATTGAATGTTGAGCAAAAGATTGAAGACTTAACAAAATTTCATTGATTCATTTTGTATCAAATGTATCATTCAGGATGAAAAGGTTAACCACTTATTCACAACTTTCTCAGGATTCCATTTATGCTCTTAATCACGGAAATACGCTAAGCGTAACCATCAATGTATCATGTTTGAATATAAATAAATGAATTTCTTTCAATCGTTTATCCATTGATCGAGAATACATTTGAAAATTTGTGATCAGAATGTTTTACATGCAATAATTTGATTTCAATTAGAATGCATTTTCATCATGGAATCAGTTGAATGGGAGAAAATTTTGAGCAAAGTTGATCAGATGAAATTGGATGAGAATTGTTTGTATTAAAATTGATGAAAATGCGTTATTTTATTGAGACGCATGAGCATTTTCATGAGCAGCTTGATATTTCGAAGGCGTTCATGATAAAAGATGAAAGTTTAGGTGATGAAGATGAGGATGATGAGGATGATAGGGATGATGATGGATGATGGATGTTTGTGTGTTAATAGATAAACAAAAATCACATCGAAAGATGCATTTAAGAATCAACTTTTGGTGCTCAACATTTCAAATCATTTTGTTTTCGCAATAAAAAAACATCGATATTGTTGATTAGTTTTAAGAATCGGAAACGATTGAGTTACTCTTTTAGTGTTGATCAAGTGTCGAGGAAAAGCTGCTAAAATTGAAATTCAATTTGCGTTCTCCAAATCATTGTGATCTTTTTTTGTCCTTGTCAACTCACAAAACCTTCACAGTCATGAAAATTTCAAAAATATTTGTTACCATTTTGCTTGGATTAATGGGAACACTTGTGGTACTCAGTTTGGCCCAGAAACCACGACTCCGAGCCTATCGAGGTTTACAGACAAGAGGTTACATGCCGTTAACAATCTCAACAGCTCGAGGTTTTGGTAAACGGACAAACAGTCCGTTATCAAAGACAATGTAAGTAAAGCTAAACATTTCTCCATTTATCTACAGTTTGCTTCAATAACTAGTATGACTTGGGTTTTAATGGACAGCTAAGCTTTGAGATATTCTGATAATATTTTCTGGTTCCGTTATTTGTACCAAATCTGTTAATATAATGTCAAGTAATACATAAATTTGAAATCAGTTTCATATCGATTTAAGCAAATCGCGAGTTATTCCTGTGCCAATCCGTGATTTGGAAATGTTGAGATTTTCGACACTTTTCAGATCATTCATTTTCTGAAATTTGACTGACAAAGTGAGTTTATTTAAAAGGTTAATGTGAGTATCATTTGTTAATTTTGGACTATTGTTGAGAAGACACTTTCACGTTGGTGGATGAGTTGACTAGAGACTGTGTGAATTGATTAGACATTGACATTTGAGTTTAGCTTGTTTTCATTGTCACATTCACTGACAGTTTATCTGATCTGACTGATTCAAGTTCATTATGAGCATCATTGCGTTATTTTGCATTATTATTGTGATAAGATATTGATGGGAAACATAGCAAACTTGATCAAAAACATGGATTTATTCAGTGAATAAGCTTTATTTGACTCTAATAAACATTACAATCAGTGTTAATTTGATGATTTAAGCATTTATTCAGGGACTTATACATTTTAATATTGAGTTTAAAAGCATTTCGCTTTCATCGTTAATCGAAATCTCCAGAAAAAGACAATTTGAATCACAGAAATAACATTTTTTAAAGCCGTAAAATTGATTCTAAAGCCAATTCAGGTTAACCTTTTCAAAGGTTTGCCAAAGAAACAAAATGTATCGTCCAAACCCAAAACCCAAGTCTAAACATTTTGAGCAAATTTGAATTCCGTCTATATTAGTCTATTGAAGTGTTAACCAACTTGGAAAGGTAAATTAATTTGAGTTTTTAAAATGATTTTTCGCCCAACTTTTACCAGTTCTTTACCAGAAATTTTAACAGCCCAACTAATGGAGAGACTGGAATCGGATGCTCATGAGATGAATGAACAATCAAGGTGAAAAGAAATGGATAAAAGCTGATTGAACATTGTAATTAATAAGATTTGGCACCAATTAACCAACTGAAATGAAGTTATACTGATTCAACAACAAAAGTAGTCTTAATAAGAAACCAGAAAAAAAATGTTTTACATGAACCAAATTTAGCTCATAACTATTTCACCAGATCATGATATTAATTATAGTGATTATACTTTTCAATCTGTTCCTTTAATTTCAATTTGGTTTATCTTTTTGGAGTTGACTTTTTAATATAATTAACTAATTAGTCTTCATTAATAATAAATATGAGCAAAGAAGAAGAGAGAAGCTACGAAAATAAATCAACAAAAATGGGCAAAAAAATGATTACATTTTTGTTATTAACATAATATTGCAAATGATAATGAAGAGTGATATTATTTCAGTTCATTGTAGTCTAATGTTTCAATTAATTGTTTCAATTTGTTTTTAATTGTGAAATTTCAATTTGATGAATAAAAAAGACAAAATTTGAAAATAAAAACGCATTTCTTCATTTCCTAAACAATTGTTTCATTGGCTGTTGCTCTGAATCTTTGGAAGCAGCTTTCTTCATCTTTTATTCAATCGGTAAAATAAACTAGAAATTCATTTATTCAATTGACCAGCAATTCTGATTATTTAACCTGAAACTGAGTTTGTATTTTCCATCAAAATAAAGGATCAATAAACTTGAGAATCTTTAATTGAAAACAATTGTAACAACATCATGTAATCATGCAATTTATAAGTCTTAGATGGTTATGAATTGCGTGTAAATAAAGGAGTTTAATTTGAGCAAAATAATGTATTTCCCAGATCGCTGATTATGAAAGCATCTCATGACATTCATTTCAATATTTTTTGACAATTTAGAAGTAAAATTCATTGTTGTCTGTCAACATTGAATAACATTGAGAAAAGGTTGAAATAAATGTTCAATTTAACAATTGAAAGTGAATCTTATCAAAGCAACAATTTCACCTAAAGTTGATTACAATGTTAACCGACATTTTAGCTAGCCTTTTGTTTCCACTGAAAACTCTCCACTCTGAGACTATTCACCCTAAATTGGGTGAATTTTTCAAATCCTGTTGTCTGAGGTACACTTATGTATCAGATGGATCCTTTCGTGAACACGATTTAGCCTGGTTTTTGTATGTAATCTCATTCCCTGCTCTGTTTCTTGATACTTTAAGATTCGCCTTTTTAATTTTCCATGTTGGTCATCCAATTTATTCAACTTTGCTGGCTGATTTTTCCTTTTTCATGGGCCAAGCTTCATTCTGGTTTCTTTTAGCTTGCCTTGTCTGGTTCGTTGCAGCACTGATTTCCCGAGTCTACAGTGAAATATCCAATTATAAAGTTAGTTACCAAGAATGGATGAAATCCATGATTCACCTTCAACACCCAGAGTATTCACGAGATTTGAGTACTCAAAGAGGATCCAAATTGACTTTACTCATCTTACGGTTTAACCTCATTGCCGGCACCATTTGTGCTGCTGCCGTTCATCTGCCCATCATTATTGGCTTTCCTATTCAATGGTTGCCCGTTACTCTTGCCCATACCTTTTTCACAGCCTTTCATGGTTATCTTGTTGGCTGCTATGAAGTCAACTTTACCATTTTAACTGGTCATTATTTGTACGTTTATGGACGCAAACATCACAGGATGGCTTCAAAGGCAAAACTGGTTGCAGCCTCAACCCAAAGTGATTACAATGAATATTTTATCCGTTTTTTGACCAAATTTAAAACACGTATGATCTCATTGAGTCGTGATATGGTTAAGATAAATAGATTTATGGCTCCAGTGTCTAGTATCATCTTTACGGGCACTTTTTTGAATGAAACTCTTTGCCTCTATCTAACCTTTTTCGTGGATATTGAAGGGCCACCCAAATATGTGATCAGATTTCTCGGTTTTTTAACCATTCTTTACGGTCAAGTCATCTACTTCATTGCCGGGTCTTATGCTCAACATCGAGTAAGTAAACCACCAAACTGATAACCTAAAGTGATACAAAAAAGACAACATAAAGTGCTCGTTAAAAAGGATAGATCATTAATTTTGAAATCAAATTAAGAAAATAATTTAGATATTCTTATATTTAGAAGATTGTATTTTGGCTTAAAAATAGAGTTGAACAACAAAAGGTTGCCATTTCAATCGAGAACCATTTTTCAAATTGATTAACATTCACCTTGACTAACCACTAATCTTAATCAAATAACAGGTTGAAGATAAAAGGAGAAAATATGAGGAAAAGAATATTTTACCTCTGAAAAAATATCCATTATTACATGATAAAATGTTTAATAACAATAATAATCTATCAACACACTGAAAGTCTAATATTGTGTGAATATGAAAATGATAAAAAAATGCTGAAAAAATGATAATATTGAACAGTGTGAAGCCAATAAACACTCAACTAAATCCCAGAGGATGACAATGAGATGATAATGTTATCTTTAAAGTTCACTTGTTCAGAGTGATATTAGTTGCTCATAATCATATTCAATCTTATTTAAGGCTTGAAATTGTTCAAATTAAACTGACGGAAAAAAGATAAATCAAGAAAGATCAATTGAATACAACAATCCATGATATTTACATGTAATATTTTCTTTATCTCCTTGTTGACAAGACAAAATGTTTTAATCAATTTTGCCTTCATTTTTTTTCTTCTCTTCCTTTTTTTGATTCATTTTTTCTGTGTTATTGTGGTTCCTTTGACAAGTACGATGAATGCGTAACCCAATTACATCATCTAATTGAATTCAAAGCCATGAAAATCCCACTCTCATTGCGGATTAAGAGTCTTATTGCCTCGGAATATCTGACTGAACGAAAGGTTTTCACTCTACTTGAAACAATTGATGTTTCCACAATCAACTTTATCAAGGTAAACGCAATCATCTTTTATATCCCTTTTCACCTCATCTAAATGTATTAACATGTTGAGTTGTCTTTACCCTTTGTTACTAGTCATTTCTCAGGTTAATCTATTTTCTGGTTACCTCTTTTAAACCTCAATTGTCTGATTATTGCGTGATTTTCAACTGACAATAATATTACATGTTGAAATCACTCAAATATGAATGTTTAAGTTGTCATTGAAATACATTTTACCAATGGATTCAATGATATTGGTAAAGGTTATCTGGATTGGATACTTTGTTATTTACTCATCTTTCTTGGTTAGGTTGGTAGGATGATTGGGTTTATTAGTTGTTGACGTTTAAACTCAATGAATATTTAGATTGGCTGATAAGTTAATTAGGAATTAAATTGCTTAATGATATGTATCATGATCTGTAAGCTTAAAGGGTAAAACAAAAAAATGAGATGAAATTGAATGAATTAATTAACGTTGATTAACTAGATAATCTGAGATTGACTTTTTTCCATCATTTGCATAATTTGTTTCATCAGCATTACCATTAGTGAATGTTTGATTATTTGACGTTCATGGTTATTGCATCCTTAAAATTAAATGTATTTTTCAACATCTTTTTTTTCAGGTTCAAGTTGAAATGACGATGCTGCTGTTAATGTTGATTGGAAATGTTAAAAGAAGTTATAATTAACTTTGATTTTGTCCTGTTGACTATGCATTCACCAATTCCAATGGAATCCAATGGTTATCCAATCCTTATGTAAATAATTTAAGCAAAATCTGTAATGAAAATGAAAAAAAAAGAGAAATCAGATTTTTTTTCTGTTTTACGATTATCTATCATAGATTATTTGGAGTTGAGATTCTTAATAACATTTGAATAATTACCTGAATTTGTAAAGCCAAGTGAATCTTTTTTTTTTGAGGAAAAATGGTGAAATTTTTAAACCTGCAAAAGACAGAAGTCAATATATTACAATTGGTGTCAATCAAAGTCTGGTTTAAAAGAAACAAATTAGATTCAAGTAAACTCATCTCCATAATTAAACTTATCTCATACATCTTATAGGAAGTAGATGGTTGAATATTCCTGGCTACATCTGAATTTTAATCCAAAATAGCACCAAGTATTTCGCATATATTTGAATAAATTAGACTGTGTTTAATCATGTTGAATGATCAAGGTTAGTATTGACGGGCAATAATTGCTTGCAGGTTAAGATTTATTACAGGCAGTCAAACAAGTTTAATTGTTGGTGGGCCCGTCTTCGATGGCCGTCAAGTTTTGTCCAAAGAGAAGCTTGTCCAAAGTCACTCTTTGGTGTTGTCACAGTAATTCAGTTTTGCTTTTGTCTTTGGTTCGAGAGTTGGTGTGATAACTTTGATTCACAGTTGATTGGTGAATATGACAGAGTCGCCAGCAATCATCAATTCGGAATGCAACAACAATGGAGCAGAGGAACAGGTGGCTGTTGAGTCCAGAAATTTAATGTTAACCTATTTTGATGAAGGTAAAACTACTACAGTTTTGGATAAGTTCAACATTAAAATACCAAAAGGTTGTGTCTATGCACTTATTGGTCCATCTGGTAGCGGTAAGACAACTTACCTGCGATCCCTTATTGGTTTGAAGATCCTTGACGCAGGTGAAACTCGACTCTTTGGCCTGACTTTGGGCCATCCATTGCTTGATATTCCTGGTTGTGGGTTGGGTTACATGCCACAGGATACGGCTTTAAATGACAATTTGACCATTTCTGAGATTATCAACTATTTTGGTGCTTTGTATAGGATTCCAAACAAAGAGTGTAAAGCCAAAGCAAAAGTGTTGTGTGAACGCTTAGGCCTTCCAGAAGAGTCTCGATCCATAGGTCAACTAAGTGGTGGACAAAAACGAAGAGTTTCATTCATCTGCACTCTTATCCATAAACCAAGGTTAATGATTCTCGATGAGCCAACAGTTGGTTGCGATCCAAATGTTATTGAAGTCATGTGGCAGTGTATCCTTGAAATAGCTCGATCCTTTGGAACTACAGTTATTGTTACAACCCATTATCTGGAAGAGGCCAGGAAGACGGACATGATTGGCTTCATGAGAAAAGGACATTTACTCGCCCAAGGAAGTCCAGCCAAGATTATGAATCTTTACAAGGTTTCAAGCATTGAAAAGGCCTTTGCTATAATGGTTAAGCAAGATAAAATTAGAAGAAGCATAACTCCTCCTAGTGGTACTTTAGGCACTATTAAAGAAAATAAAACAACACTGGAACCTTCAAAATCACCTTTTTCATCAAATAACACTTTTAGATTGAAAACTTACCTCCAGATTTTCTTAGCTGTTTTACATCGAGTCCTCTTAATCTACATAAAAAGTAAAACTTATCTTATCGCAACAACCCTTTTGACATTGACTTTGATCAGCCTATCAGCTATTTGCTTTGGTCCAACACCTCACAATCTTGATATTGGTTTTATCAACAATGAGTCGCCAGTTGAATATAGTCATTCATTTATCCATTCAATTAACACTCACATAATAAACTTGGTTGAATACAACGATACAGGTGAAGCTGAAGATGATATGAAGGCTGGTAAGATCCGTGCTTACTTGACAATTTCACTAGATTACACTGAAAAGATGATATCAAAGTTGACATTTAGCCAAGGATCGAGCAAAATCAATGCTAGCCTTGCTTCAAGGCGGTTAGTAACTCTTTACCAGTTAAAAGCTGATATGCATTCAGTGACAATTGTACATTATCTCACCAAGGCTTTGAATGCATCTGCTTGGCGTATTAGTCGTCATGTCCTTCACCATCCAATGTTAGCTCAGTCGCCCATCCTGAATGTCGACCCGATAGCTGAGCCTGAACTTGAAGAAGATCAATACAATTCTCGCAATTACTTCATCCAAGTGTTCACGATGCACTGGTCCTTCTTTGTCTTCCTTTATCTGTCAATTTCCACATTTCATGATGATATAACTACTCCATTGTATGAACGAAGCATATCTGCTGGTTCAACACCAACCCAATTCATATTGAGTCACCTTATTTCTTCCCTTCTCCTACCTTCGCTCATCAGTTTACCCGTCATGATTTGTATTATTGACATTTTCCATGCAACAGCTAAAGGTTCACTTTTTCTCACCTGGTTCATCTATTTGGTAAACATTGTTTCAGCCATTGTAACTGCCTTCTTGATGGCGACCATGAAACTTGATATGTTCATTGTCCTTTGTTGTGCCTCTGCTTATGATTTTTTGTCCATCTTTTGCGGTGCTGGTAATATTTCAGCAGACGCATTGCCATACTTTATGAAGCCTTTAACATGGGTATTTCCAAATAAGCACAATAATGAGGCAATGATTCGTGTCATGGTCCATGGCGATGGATTGGAATCACCATTGGTTTACAAAACTGTAATTTATAATTTGAGTTACATTCTTTTGATTCTTTTCATATTGAGATTGATCCTTTCTTGAAATGAAATAAATGAAAATACAGTAATGGGTAGGATTAAGTTATCTTTATGCTTGTGTGAACCGACCAACCGCGACAGCTTTTAAGGTACCATGTATCCTTTGTAAGTGTTTTGCCTACCAGTATATTCCTGTGTCGCCAATCCTTTAAGCAAACAAACACTTAAAACACAAAAGTATTTTAACGATCGACAGTTTTCGAGAAATTGGAGGACAGAGTTGAAACTTGGCCTTTTGTTCAATGGTGTGAAAGCATATTTGTTCATGAAACTCATTTTACTGATTTAACTTTTTATTAAGTTATTTCAGTTCTCTTTCTTACTTTTACGGTCCTGGAAAGCGGAATTTTTACTATAACTGAACTGATCTGTTGTATAGAAACTCGAAAAATGGGTGCATATTCTAGTTGTTTTTTAAAAGTTACACCAATTGAATGAATTTCATGAAAAATCTGCTTTCATAATCTAAAGACGATCCAAGTTTCAACTTTGACCTCGATTTCCTTAAAAACTGTCGATCGGAGAAATTTTAAATGCCACTAATGGACTCAGTTTTTATGCTCCTACAAACCCACAAAATCTCAAATCTTAACGTAAATGTTCAAGTTTTTATTAGCACTATTCCATAGTTTAAACAGACGCGCCATACTTTTAAAGCAAATAATCAATCCACTAACTATCCAAGACTTAGAATCTTATCAGATATTTTTATAGTAATAATGATAATAATAAACAAAACTGAAACCTATTAATGACAAGTTAAATTAATGAGTGAAACTTCTCTTGTGATTGTAAAGATTTTTAACTTGTTACTTCAACGAATTGTTGAATGTTTTAACATTTCGACAGATCGGTTATAAAGCATCAATAAATTGTTTATTCTTTTATTTATTCAATCCTACAATCTTTTTTACACCCTGTAGTTATTCGTCTCACAGTAAATTTTGTTGTTAATCAATTTTCATTTTAGTCTAATTTTTCACTCTTTTCCTACTGAATAGTACTCACAAAAAATAATAGTAAATTATGTGCAGTTACTTCGAATTACCAATTTGGGCTGACTTGCTTCTAATATTTTTTAAGTGCATCGTTTTTGTAAGTGGTTTATTCAACTTTTGTTTGAAATTCAAGTTACTGTTATTTGTGTTTACCATTCTTATGTTATCGGTTATTTGACTCTTCATCAGAGACTAGAAACGTCCTTCAATATATTTTCTTCCATATTAAGATTATGATTCATCACAATTTACTGATGAAATTTTTTGTGTTTCTTTTAGATACTTAGTTATGTAAGCATTATTTGGGGTGAAGTTCTAATCGCAGTGCACTATGAAGATGTTTTGGCTGTTGGGCGAGCACCTGCTATCATGAGCATCATTGTTGGTGTTTTTGCAATACTTTTCCATTTATTTGGGTGCTGGCGTTGTATTGTGAAACATATTCCTGATGCGTTAAGAGTTGTAAGTATATGTTAGATCACTAATGGGTGAAACTACAGAAGTCAGATCTTGATCATATTCGGTCAGTATAATCCACAGAATTATCACGTAGTTATTTGACATACTTTAAAATAATATTAAGTGAAAGTAATATATTATATTATTATTCATAATATATAGTATTATATTATATTATAATATACTAAAACATTGTTCTATGATGGATTTCCAGTCCATCAAGACTGAGCTTATTTGTGTAATTTAAAAATTTCTTTTTCCATCGTTTTCGATGAAATCGCTTTCAAACTTAGATTTCATTTTAGTTCTGTTGTATACAAAGTTTACAATGTCAAGATTATACAAAATTTATTACAGTATTACATTACTTATGCTGTAAGACTTGCTGTACTTGGTTTATATAAAAATGAATACTTGCAAACAAATCGCGAGTGTTAGAATGATATTCATTATTAAATATGTTTGCCAAGATTTGCTTCTGTATTCAGTCATATTATATTACAGCATAATAAAGTCTAATCATTAGTTATCAAACCATTCAATTTTTTTTCTTTCTCTAACATATAAGTTAAGACTTTAGAAATTTGCTTTACAACAAAAATCGCAAAGATCTTGCAAGATCTTTAGTTTCCAAGTTTATCATCAAAATCCCATTCTCATTGTCCCTTTTTAACTCTTACAGGTTTGCTGTATTTCGTTACTTCTCATCATAGCTGAGTTCATTATCGGTGTTTTTGCGTTCAAATATAGCAAGCAATTTGGTGATGTAACTATTGAACAATTTCAATCGAAGATCAAGGAAGTTGAAGACGGAAAGGCGCCAGAGTTAAAGGAAAACATGGATAATTTTCAAATGGAAATGAAGTGCTGTGGTGCTTTTAATGCTTCTGATTGGTTACAGATTCCTGACTCTTGTTTTGCTGACCAAAAACAAAGAAAAGATATTTACACTGAAGGTTGTGTACACGCAATTAAGATACTTTTGGCTCCTACGATGAAAGAATTAGCTATTTTTGTGCCCATGTTAGCTTGTTCTCAAATTCTTATAATGTTGATACAAATTGTCAGATACCATTACGAACGAGCTGAATACGAACCTGTTTGAGCAAAAACGAATCATTGATAATGTCGTTTTAAACACCATGTAAATCGTATACAATCTTTGCCGCTCAATCCGCTGACTTACTATTTACTGGTTACAAAGAGTTTTCATCATATCTTCGAATATCTTTCGCCTTATTAATATACTATACAAATGATACAGAAAGATCATGAATACGCATTTATTCCTCCTCATTCAAATCTTGCAACTACGTTATTGAATGTTACATGTTTATAATAACACATTATACATAATTTTAATATTTTTGACTTTTTTCCAATTATAACCAATAAACAATTGAAATTTTTGTAAACCTTTACTCTTTAATATTCTGATTACTTGCACACTGTCAGAACGTTTTGAGAACAGTTACTGGTTCTACGAATTCGGCTCAATATTTTGTCTGAAATTATGGGAACTTGTCCAAAGTCATGGAGAAACAACTAAATGCAAATGAACAATGGTTATGGCCACGGTAAGTGATGTTTAAAATCGTTAAGCTATTTTTAGAGAGCGACATTTTGTTGTGCTTGTTAATAAGAGCAGGTACAATGAGCTAGTAGTCGCTGTAAGTTTTTTATTTTCATGGCGCTGGTAATATTTCAGAAGACACATTGCCATACTTTATGAAGTCTTTAACACGGGTATTTCGAAATAGCACCATAATGGGGCAATGATTCGTGTCTTGGTCCAGGGTCCATCACCCTGGAATCGGAATCATTGGAATCGCCATTGGTTTACAAAACTGTAATAATTTGAGTTACATTCTTTTGATTCTTTTCATATTGAGATAAATCCTTTCTTGAAATGAAATAAATGTAAAATAAATGAAGAGAGCTGTTGGTGAATTGAAAAAAGTGTTCAATCGTTGATGCTTACCAACAAGTTTAGACTCCACGAATAATTAATTTCAGTCCTTTTTCTTACTTTCACGTTCCTGGAAAGTGGAGGTTAGACAAAGTTGACGAATTAAATGAATTCCATGAAAAATCTGCTTTCGTAATTGAACAAAGGATGATCCAAGTTTCAACTATAAGTCTCAAAGTTTCACCAAGAAATTCTGCAGACTAGATACGGAAGTTATACCAAACGGTTTCCAATAAGTTTTCCTTAACTTCAAATCCAAGTCAAATGAAGATGTAGATTGAGTTGTCACTGCCATCTATTGAAATAATATTGAACTTCGGGTAAATACAAAATCATTACACAACTTGACCAACGATGAATTATTACATGATTTCAGAGCTTTTTACAACATTACAGAACTAACAATCAATTCGTATTTCCATTCCTGACTATGCTATAGATATCTTGGGTAAAACAGCCATTCTGAATGGATGAATATAGACACCCAGTTATTTCTTCCCTTCTCCTACCTTCGCTCATCAGTTTACCCGTTCTGATTTGCATTATTGACATTTTTCATGCAACAGCTAAAGGTTCACTTTTCCTCACCTGGTTCATCTATTTGATAAACATTGTTTCAGCCATTGTAACTGCCTTCTTGATGGCGACCATGAAACTTGATATGTTCATTGTCCTTTGTTGTGCCTCTGCTCATGATTTTTTGTCCATCTTTTGCGGTGCTGGTAATATTTCAGCAGACGCATTGCCATACTTTATGAAGCCTTTAACATGGGTATTTTCAAATAAGCACAATAATGAGGCAATGATTGATGTCATGGTCCATGGCAATGGATTGGATCCATTTTCACCAGTTCGATTTTCAGTTAAACGGACTGCTTCTTGTGACCGTGGTAGTTAGTCATTAGTCAAGTCTCAAACCTGACGAAATATTGGCCAAAATGAAGAGAGCTGTTGATGAATTGATATTTCAGTTCTCTTTCTTACTTTTACGGTCCTGGAAAGCGGAGTTTTGACTATAACTGAACTGATCTGTTGTACACGAAACTCGAAAAATGAGTGCATATTCTAGTTGTTTTTTAAAAGTTACACCAATTGAATGAATTTCATGAAAAATCTGCTTTCATAATCAAAAGATGATCCAAGTTTCAACTTTGACCTCGGATTCCTTAAAAACTGTCGATCGGAGAAATTTTAAATGCCACTAATGGACTCAGTTTTTATGCTCCTACAAACCCACAAAATCTCAAATCTTAACGTAAATGTTCAAGTTTTTATTAGCACTATTCCATAGTTTAAACAGACGCGCCATACTTTTTAAGCAAATAATCAATCCACTAACTATCCAAGGATTAGAATCTCATCAGATATTTTTTATTAAATATACAAAACTACAACGCATTAATGACAAATTAAACTTATAAGTGAAACTTTTCTTGTAATTGGAAAGATCGATAATTTAAAATTTAGTCAACTTTGCACCTGACCAACCTCAGTGAAACTTTCGTCCAACGAATTGTTGGATTGTTTTATCATTTCGATACATCGGTTATAAAGCATCATTACAATGTAATGATTAAATTTAATGCTATTAAATAATAATCATTTATTCAATCCTGGTTATTCGGATTTTGTTATTTATCAACTGAACAACTTTCATCTTTTTCCAGTTTTCACTCTTTTTTAGTTATTAATAGTTCTTACGAAAATCAATATTAGTGAATTATGGGTCGCTATTTTGATTTTTCAACTTGGCATGATGCGCTAGATGGAACAGTTGAGCTTATCTGTATGGTAAGTGGTTTATACAACTTTCATTTAAAATTCAAGCTACTGTTATGTGTGTTTAACATTCTTATGTTATCGGTTATTTGACTCTTGAACAGAGTCTAGAAACGTCCTTCAATATATGTTCTTATGATTATGATTCATCACACTTTACTGACGTAATTTTTGTCTTTCTTTTAGTTGTTTAGTGGTGTAAGCATTATTTGGGGTGCAAGTCTAATCGCAGTGCACTATGTAGATGTTTTGGCTGTTGGGCGAGGACCTGCTATCATGAGCATCATTGTTGGTGTTTTTGCAATGCTTTTCCATTTATTTGGGTTCTGGCGTTGTATGAAATATAATCCTGATGCGTTAAGAGTTGTAAGTATCTTACGCTAGTAGGATGCACATGTTTTTATAACAGCGTCGAAAAATATGATCTTTACATATAAAATAGGAGCAAATTAATTGTTATTTATTTTTTCCTTCTCTAACATATAAGTTAAGGCTTTGGAAATCAAAATCTCGTTCTCATTGTTCATTTTTTAACTCTTACAGAATGGCTTGATTTTTTTTCTCTTGGCCATCGCTGAGTTCATTATCGGTGTTTTTGCGTTCAAATATAGCAAGCAACTTGGGGATGTAACTATTGAACAATTTCAATCGAAGATCAAGGAAGTTGAAGACGTAAAGGTGCCAGCGTCAAAGGAAAACATGGATAATTTTCAGATGGACATGAAGTGCTGTGGAGCTTTTAATGCTTCTGATTGGTTACAGATTCCTGACTCTTGTTTCGCTGACCAAAAACAAAGAAAAGATATTTACACTGAAGGTTGTGTGCACGCAATTAAGATACTTTTGGCTCCTATGATGGAACAATTAGCTATGTTTGTTACCGTATTAGCTTGTGTTCAAGTTGCTAGAATTCTCGTTTTATATTATTTTCATTCACGTAGCAAACGAGCTGAATACAAGCCTGTTTAAGCAAAAGCTAGTCATTAATAATCGCGATTTTAACACCTGAGTAAATCCTATACAATCTTTAACACCGTTGACTTACAATTTACTGTTACAAAGAGTTTCACCAAAGTGTTCGAATATCTTTTGCCTTATATACAATACGAGTGATACAGAAAAATCATGAATAAGTATTTATTCCTTCTCATTAAATTTTTTAATTATGTTATTAACTGAAGTCAATATATTACAATTGTGTGTCAATCAAAGTCTGGTTTAAAAGAAACGAATTAGATTCAAGTAAACTCATTTCCATAATTAAACGGGTCTCACTTGTAAAAGACCAAAATTGGCCAAAAATGGCAATGTGCTGCCATCTGTTGTTGTAAAAATTTGAGGGAACGTATCCAAATTTGCTTCAATTTGTTATTTTATTGTAATCTTAATGTTTTTTGCTAATTACAACTTTTTTTAATCTAAAAATACTTAATGAGCATCAGTGATAAGCTAAATTATATTAAAAAATATCAAAAATACATATTTTATATGTTTTAAAGCAATTTTGGCCATTTTTGGCCAATTTTAGTGAGACCCTAATTAAACTTATCTCATACATCTTATAGGAAGTAGATGGTTGAATATTCCTGGCTACATCTGAATTTTAATCCAAAATATCACCAAGTACTTCGCATATATTTGAATAAATTAGACTGTATTTAATCATGTTGAATGATCAAGGTTAGTATTGACGGGCAATAATTGCTTGCAAGTTAAGATTTATTACAGGCAGTCAAACAAGTTTGATTGTTGGTGGGCCCGTCATCGATGGCCGTCAAGTTTTGTCCAAAGAGAAGCTTGTCCAAAGTCACTCTTTGGCATTGTCACAGTAATTCAGTTTTGCTTTTGTCTTTGGTTCGAGAGTTGGTTTGATAACTTTGATTCACAGTGGATTGGTGAATATGACAGAGTCGCCAGCAATCATCAATTCGGAATGCAACAACAATGGAGCAGAGGAACAGGTGGCTGTTGAGTCCAGAAATTTAATGTTAACCTATTTTGATGAAGGTAAAACTACTACAGTTTTGGACAAGTTCAACATTAAAATACCAAAAGGTTGTGTCTATGCACTTATTGGTCCATCTGGTAGCGGTAAGACAACTTACCTCCGATCCCTTATTGGTTTGAAGATCCTTGACGCAGGTGAAACTCGACTCTTTGGCCTGACTTTGGGCCATCCATTGCTTGATATTCCTGGTTGTGGGTTGGGTTACATGCCACAGGATACGGCTTTAAATGACAATTTGACCATTTCTGAGATTATCAACTATTTTGGTGCTTTGTATAGGATCCCAAACAAAGAGTGTAAAGCCAAAGCAAAAGTGTTGTGTGAACGCTTAGGCCTTCCAGAAGAGTCTCGATCCATAGGTCAACTAAGTGGTGGACAACAACGTAGAGTTTCATTCATCTGCACTCTTATCCATAAACCAAGGTTGATGATTCTCGATGAGCCAACAGTTGGTTGCGATCCAATAGTTATTGAAGTCATGTGGCAGTGTATCCTTGAAATAGCTCGATCCTTTGGAACTACAGTTATTGTTAAGGTATCTCGCTAAGGCTTTGAATGCATCTGCTTGTCGAATTAGTCGTCATGTCCTTCACCATCCAATGTTAGCTCAGTCGTTAAATTTGACAGTTTAAGCAATTAGTCACCTCCAATGACTGCCCCTAAAGGGAAAGGAGTAGAAAGGCTAAAGAGGAATCACTAGACGGGACTAATTGTTTAAGTTATAGTTAAACCACTTCATCGAGAAATTATATGATTCAAACACGAGGGCGGGGCACGAGTGATTATAATCATAACTTCTCGTGGCCATAACTCATTGTCCTCGTGGACAAATAGTAACAGTTATTTTCTACAGCTTAACACCTTTTCTCATGGCTATAAGCTTAATTTCCTTCATCATAACTAATAGCTACTGACTTTTCCGTCAAATTAAATTAGGATTCAATTTTAACGTTTGATATTCCTTAACAAAATACAGAGTGAAATATCTTATTTTATAATCTTATCATAGAACAACCATTTCAATGAATCGAATGATGTATTTCAGTGTTCCTCCATGACTTTAGACAAGATACCCATATTGTTTAGACAAAATATTGAGTCCATCGTAAGAAAAGTAACTCGTCTCAAAACTTTCCGGCTTTATGCATATTGTACACACAAGTAATCAGAATATTAAAGAGTAAAGGTCCTCAAAAACTTCAATTGTTTATTGGTTATTATCGAAAAAAGTCAAAAATATTAAAATTATGTATTATTATATAACAGTTGATAACATAATTAAGATTTCAATGAAGAGGAATAAATGCTTATTCATGATTTTTCTGTATCATTCGTATTGTATATTAATAAGGCAAAAGATATTCCAACACTTTGGTGAAAATTCTTTGTAACCAGTAAATAGTAAGTCATGGCTCTAAAGATTGTATAGGATTTACATGGTGTTGAAATCGAGATTATTAATGATTGGCTTTTGGTTAAACAGGCTCGTATTCAGATTGTTGGTAAAATGATCCAATACGATCTAAAATGATGATTCTACCAACTTGAATACAAGCTAATACGGTGACAAAAATAGCTATTTGTTCCATAATAGGAGCCAAAACTATCTTAATTGCGTGTACACAACCTTCAGTGTAAATATCTTTTCTTTGTTTTTGGTCAGCAAAACAAGAGTCAGGAATCTGTAACCAATCAGAAGCATTAAAAGCTCCACAGCACTTCATGTCCATTTGAAAATTATCCATGTTTTCCTTTAACTCTGGCACCTTTCCGTCTTCAACTTCCTTGATCTTAGATTGAAATTGTTCAATAGTTATATCCCCAAGCTGATCGCTATATTTGAACGCATAGACACCGATTATGAGCTCACCGATGGCCAAGAGAAAACAAACTAACCCGCACTGTAAGAGTTAAAAATGAACAATGAGAACAAGATTTTGATGATAAACTTGGAAATTAAAGATCTTTCAAGATCTTTGCTATTTTTTGTTGTAAAGCAAACTTCCAAAGTCTTAACTTATATGTTAGAGAAGGAAAAAAATAAATAACAATTAATTTGCTCCTATTTTATATTTAAAGATCATATTTTTCGACGCTGTTATAAAAACATGTGCATCCTACTAGCGTAAGATACTTACAGTACTTAAAACTTGAGGAATATCTTTCATACAAGACCAGAACCCAATTAAATGGAAAAGCATTGCAAAAACACCAACAATGATGCTCATGATAGCAGGTCCTCGCCCAACAGCCAAAACATCTACATAGTGCACTGCGATTAGACTTGCACCCCAAATAATGCTTAAACCAGTAAGCGACTAGAAGAAACACAGAAGATTTTATCAGTAAAGTGTGATGAATCATAATCTTAATATGGAAGTAAATATATTGAAGGACGTTTCTAGTCTCTGATGAAGAGTCAAATAACCGATAACATAAGAATGTTAAACACACATAACAGTAGCTTGAATTTTAAATGAAAGTTGTATAAACTACTTACCACACAGATAAGCCCAACTAGTCCATCTAGCGCATCATGCCAAGTTGGACATTTAAAATAGCGACCCATAATTCACTAATATTGATATCGAAATTAAAAAAGAGTGAAAACTAAAAAAAGATGAAAGTTGTTCAGTTGATAAATAACAAAATTTACACTCATAACCAGGATTGAATAAATAATATTAAATGTAATGATGCTTTATTACCGATGTATAGAAATTTTATAAGAATTTAACAATTCGTTGCAGTAAAAGTTTCACTTAAGTTTTTCAGGCTTCAAGTTAACCAAATTTCCATTTATTAGTCTTTACAATCACAATAGAAGTTTCACTCATTAATTTAACTTGTCATTAGTAGGTTGTATTTTTGTATTACATTGTACTAAAAAATATCTGATGAGATTCTAATCCTTGGATAGTTAGTGGATTGATTATTTGCTTTGAGTATGGCGCGTCTGTTTAAACTATGGAATAGTGCTAATAAAAAAAACGAACATTTACGTTAAGATTTGAGACTTTGTGGGATTGTAGGAGCATAAAAACTGAGCCCATTAGTGGCATTTAAAATTTCCACGATTTACTTTTTTCAGGAAATCGAGGTCAAAGTTGAAACTTAAGGCAAAAGTTATTGAATCACTTTGGTGAAAACTTTTTGGTAACCAGTAAATAGTAAATATCGGTCTAACGATTGTATACGATTTACACAGGTGTTAAAATCGAGATTATTAAGAGATTCTCTTCTACTTAAACAGGTTCTCATTGAGCTCTTTCACTATGGAATCCAATATAATAATTGTTAAACAATTATAAGAACTTGAATACAAGCTAACTCGATGACAATAATAGCTAATTGTTCCATCATAGGTGCTAAATATCTCTTAATTGCGTGTACAGTGTAAATATCTTTTCTGTGTTTTGGTCAGCAAACAAGAGTCAGGAATCTGTAACCAATCAGAAGCATTAAAAGCACTACAGAACTGCATGTCCATCTGAACAGCAACCATGCTTTTCTTTAACTCTAAGGGAAGGTTGGATAGTCCAGGCAGCAACAAAAAAGGGTCAGATTTTGTTTTGGGTTTCACACAATTTCGAGGACTCATCACAAGCATCTTTTAGTTTGTAGAGATAAGAAAAAAAAACAATTCAAGACAGAACTGAACATAATAAAGACAGATCTTATTCGTACTTTTATTCATTGAATATGAACAAATCTGAGATATTTAATGATGAATATCCTTCTAACAAATCATGAGATTCGTGTTCGAGTAACCATTTACTTTTATAATAAATGAACCTAATCTCAAATCTGAGAGCATATTGGTCAAAATGAAGAGAGCTGTTGGTGAATTGAAAAAAGTGTTCAATCGTTGACAAGCTTTGCTTACCAACAAAATTGAAATCGACGAATAATAAATTTCAGTTTTATTCTTGCTTTCACGTTCCTGGAAAGTGGAGGTCAGATAAAGTTGTACAGTTAAATGAATTTCATGAAAAATCTTTTTTCATAATGAAACAAAAGATGATCCAAGTTTTGACTTTGACCTTGATTTCCTCGCAAACTGTCGATCGGAGAAATTTTAAATGTCATTAATGGACTTAGTTTTTATACTCCTACAAACCCACAAAGTCTCAAATCTTAACTTAAAGGTTCGAGTTTCTCAAGGCTCAAAGCAACTCGACTCTTTGGCCTGACTTTGGGCCATCCATTGCTTGATATTCCTGGTTGTGGGTTGGGTTACATGCCACAAGATACAGCTTTAAATGACAATTTGACCATTTCTGATATTATCAACTATTTTGGTGCTTTGTATAGGATCCCAAACAAAGAGTGTAAAGCCAAAGCAAAAGTGTTGTGTGAACGCTTAGGCCTTCCAGAAGAGTCTCGATCCATAGGTCAACTAAGTGGTGGACAAAAACGAAGAGTTTCATTCATCTGTACTCTTATCCATAAACCAAGATTGATGATTCTCGATGAGCCAACAGTTGGTTGCGATCCAAATGTTATTGAAGTCATGTGGCGTGTATCCTTGAAATAGCTCGATCCTTTGCAACAACAGTTATTGTTAAGGTATCCATATCACGCCAAGGCTTTGAATGCATCTGCTTGGCGTATTAGTCGTCATGTCCTTCACCATCCAATGTTAGCTCAGTCGTTAAATTGCACAGTTTAAGCAATTAGTCACCTCCAATGACTGCCCCTAAAGGGAAAGGAGTAGAAAGGCTAAAGAGGAATCACTAGACGGGACTAATTGTTTAAGTTATAGTAGAACCACTTCATCGAGAAATTATATGATTTAAACACGAGGGCGGAGGTCGATATTAGTCGTCATGTCCTTCACCATCCAATGTTAGCTCAGTCTCCCATCCTGAATGTCGACCCGATAGCTGAGCCTGAACTTGAAGAAGATCAATACAATTCTCGAAATTACTTCATCCAAGTGTTCACAATGCACTGGACCTTCTTTGTTTTCCTCTATTTGTCAATTTCCACATTTCATGATGATATAACTACTCCATTGTATGAACGAAGCATATCTGCTGGTTCAACACCAACCCAATTCATATTGAGTCACCTTATTTCTTCCCTTCTCCTACCTTCGCTCATCAGTCTACCCGTCATGATTTTCATTATTGACATTTTTCATGCAACAGCTAAAGGTTCACTTTTCCTCACCTGGTTATCTATTTGATAAACATTGTTTCAGCCATTGTAACTGCCTTCTTGATGGCGACCATGAAACTTGATATGTTCATTGTCCTTTGTTGTGCCTCTGAAAATACAGTAATGGGCAGGATTAAGTTAACTTTATGCTTGTGTGAACCGACCAACCGCGACAGCTTTTAAGGTACCATTTATCCTTTGTAAGTGTTTTGCTACCAGTATATTCCTGTGTCGCCAATCCTTTAAGCAAACAAACACTTAAAACACAAAAGTATTTTAACGATCGACAGTTTTCGAGAAATTGGAGGACAGAGTTGAAACTTCGCCTTTTGTTCAATGGTGTGAAAGCATATTTGTTCATGAAACTCATTTTACTGATTCAACTTTTTATCAATCAAAAAATGCTTTTATTTCGAGAAATAATTTTTATTTTCACCAGTTCCATTTTCAGTTAAACTTATGCTTCTTGTGACCGTGAAAGTTAGTCATTAGTCAAGTCTCAAATCTGACGAAATATTGGCCAAAATGAAGAGAGCTGTTGATGAATTGAGATTTCAGTTCTCTTTCTTACTTTTACGGTCCTGGAAAGCGGAATTTTGACTATAACTGAACTGATCTGTTGTATAGAAACTCGAAAAATGAGTGCATATTCTAGTTGTTTTTTAAAAGTTACACCAATTGAATGAATTTCATGAAAAATCTGCTTTCATAATCAAAAGATGATCCAAGTTTCAACTTTGACCTCGAATTCCTTAAAAACTGTCGATCGGAGAAATTTTAAATGCCGTTAATGGACTCAGTTTTTACGCTCCTACAAACCCACAAAGTCTCAAATCTTAACGTAAATAATCAAGTTTTTATCAGCACTATTCCATAGTTTAAACAGACGAGCCATACTTTTAAAGCAAATAATCAATCCACTAACTATCCAAGGATCAGATATTTTTAGTAGCAATACAATGTATAATAATACAAAAATACAACCATTAATGACAAGTTAAACTAATAAGTGAAACTTCTCTTGTGATTGTAAAGATTTTTAACTTTTACTTCAACAAATTGTTAGATTGTTTTATCATTTCGACAGATCGGTTATAAAGCATCAATAAATTGTTCATTATTTATTTATTCAATCCTACAATCTTTTTTACACCCTGTAGTTATTCGTCTCACAGTAAATGCTGTTGTTAATCAACTTCCATTTTAGTCTAATTTTTCACTCTTTTCCTTTTGAATAGTACTCACAAAAAGATAATAATAAATTATGTGTCGCTACTTTGAATTACCAACTTGGGATGAGGCGCTGCTTCTAATTTTATTTAAGTTCATAGGTGCTGTAAGTGGTTTATTCAACTTTTGTTTGAAATTCAAGTTACTGTTATACTGTATATGCGTTTATCATTCTTATGTTATCGATATTTGACTCTTCAACAGAGTCTAGAAACGTCCTTCGATATATTTTCTTCCATATTAAGATTATGATTCATCACACTTTACTGATGTAATTTTTGTGTTTCTTATAGGCGCTTAGCTGTGCAAGCGTTGGTTGGGGTGCAAATCTAATCGCAGTGCACTATGAAGATGTTTTGGCTGTTGGGCGAGGACCTGCTATCATGAGCATCATTGTTGGTGTTTGTGCAGCTCTTTTACACTGGTGCGAGTGCTTGAGTGATATGAAAAAATCTAGTTTTGTCATGAATTTTGTAAGTATATGTTAGATCACTAATGAGTGTCACTACAGAAGTCAGATCTTGATCATATTCGGTCAGTATAATCCACAGAATTATCACGTAGTTATTTGACATACTTTAAAATAATATTAAGTGAAAGTATATTAAATTATTATTCATAATATATAGTATTATATCATATTATAATATACTAAAACATTGTTCTATGATGGATTTCCAGTCCATCAAGACTGAACTTATTTGTGTAGTTTAAAAATTTCTTTTTCGATCGTTTTCGATAAAATCGCTTTCAAACTTAGATTTCATTTTAGTTCTGCACACAAATCTTGAGTGTTAGAATGATATTGATTATTAAATATGTTCGCTAAGATTTGCTTCGCTATTCAGTCATATTATATTACAGCACAATCAACTCTTACAGGTTGGCTCTATTTTGTTACTGTTGGTCATCGCTGAGTTCACTATCGGTGGATTTGCGTTCAAATATAGCAACCAGCTTGAAGACGTGACTATTGAACAATTTCAATCGAAGATCAAGGAAGTTGAAGACGGAAAGATGCCAGAGTTAAAGGAAAACATGGATAATTTTCAGATGATTATGCAGTGCTGTGGTGCTTTTAATGCTTCTGATTGGTTACAGATTCCTGACTCTTGTTTTGCTGACCAGAAACAAAGAAAAGATATTTACACTGAAGGTTGTGTGCACGCAATTAAAATAGTTTTGGCTCCTACGATGGAACAATTAGCTATTTTTGTCACCGCATTAGCTTGTCTTCAAATTTTTATAATGTTGATATTCATTGTAAATTATGTCAGATACCATTACGAACGAGCTGAATACGAACCTGTTTGAGCAAAAGCGAATCATTGATAATGTCGTTTTAAACACCATGTAAATCGTATACAATCTTTAGACCGCTGACTTACTATTTACTGGTTACAAAGAGTTTTCACCAAAGTGTTCAAATATCTTTTGGCTTATTAATATACTATACAAATGATACAGAAAGATCATGAATACGCATTTATTCCTCCTCATTCAAATCTTGCAACTACGTTATTGAATGTTACATGTTTATAATAACACATTATACATAATTTTAATATTTTTGACTTTTTTAATTATAACCAATAAACAATTTAAATTTTTGTTAACCTTTACTCTTTAATATTCTGATTACTTGCACACTGTCGGAACGTTTTGAGAACAGTTACTGGTTCTACGAATTTGGCTCAATATTTTGTCTGAAATTATGGGAACTTGTCCAAAGTCATGGAGAAACAACTAAATGCAAATGAACAATGGTTATGGCCACGGTAAGTGATGTTTAAAATCGTTAAGCTATTTTTAGAGAGCGACATTTTGTTGTGCTTGTTAATAAGAGCAGGTACATTGAGTTAGTTGTCGCTGTAAGTTTCCTTATTTTCATGGCGCTGGTAATATTTCAGAAGACACATTGCCATACTTTATGAAGTCTTTAACACGGGTATTTCGAAATAAGCACCATAATGGGGCAATGATTCGTGTCATGGTCCATGGCGATGGATTGGAATCACCATTGGTTTACAAAACTGTAATTTATAATTTGAGTTACATTCTTTTGATTCTTTTCATATTGAGATAAATCCTTTCTTGAAATGAAATAAATGTAAAATAAATGAAGAGAGCTGTTGGTGAATTGAAAAAAGTGTTCAATCGTTGATGATTAACAACAAAATTAGAATCCACGAATAATTAATTTCAGTTCTTTTTCTTACCCAATGAACAGTGTTGAGTCAATTTTGAGTCAAAAAGTAGGTTGGTTCAGCCATATTGATTCAATTTTGATTCAAAACATTTGACACGTATTTGAATCAAAATTGAAAGCTTTTGACTCAATACTGAACAAAATTTTACAAGTTTTTAGTCAAATTTTTGTTCAATATTGAGTCATTATTTACCGGACTTGACTATTTTTTGTGTCTTTTTTGAAACAAAAGACAAGTTGAAAGCCGAATATAATAAATCGCGAATTTTAGATATTTGAGTTTCCGACAGAATGTTTTTTCAAGAAAATTTCGATAGTAATGGATTCTCAAAGAAAATTTCAATGATAAATGATTCCCAAAGGAAATTTCAATGAAAATAGATTTAAAATTCAATGATTTTGTTCTCGTCAAAGGATAACTGATTAAAGATCAATTATCGTATTTTATTGCGGTTGAAAAAATCAATTATCAAAATGTGTTGTTGAAAAAGGAATCAAGCATAAATGATCATTTTTTTTCAAACCAGTCACTATCCCATATCATCGACTCTTGTGATTTTCCCGATTCAGATTCTTGATCTTCGATATCTTCTTTAGCTTTTTTCTTGGAAATTTCTGCATTAAGAAAACATAATTCTTTCATGATTCTTCTCCGAACATGACTTTCTGCTTCCTTTGAATAAGAAAATATATTGGATTTTCTGAAAGTGTGATCTAATTAATTTAAAGGACAAGAAAATGGATCAATTTAAAGCAAATTTCACAAATAATAAAAGTATAATGAATAAATTATCAAATCGGAACTTACTGATAAATGCTCTGATTCTTTCGTTTCCGAGTTTGTAATCGAAATTACCTTCCATTCTTTCATTGAATGGATCTTTAAATCCCCAAATGAAAGAAAGTGGATATTTCCGATTTTCATCTTCTTTAGATTTCAACATTTCATCAAATTCACTTCTTTCATAAAATTTTTTACCTAAAACCACATCTTGGATATAAGATTTTGGAAAACTGAATTTTACTAATGAATATGCAAAAGAAGCTGGATTATTTGCTTTCGCGTGTTTAACTGCCGCTTCATAAAGGTCCAAATCCAACTGGATTAGTCCCTCTATAAAAATTTGATTCTGTAAGTTTTCGGAAATAGTAAATAAAAGAAAAATTTATCAGTTATATATTTTCAAATTAAAGCTAAAATTATAAATACCTTTTGACTTATTTTATACGTTGAATCTTTTTCTGGAACAATATTTGCATTTGCAAGTTCATTCTGTTGATTTTGATCAAGAAACTCTCTTAGATCATCTAGAATATTGATAATTGTAATTAAAACCTGGCCGTTCGTCTCTGAACTCGAGATAATGCTTTTTTTCTGAATAATATCATTGATCTGAGAATTGAGTTTCTCCATGATTCTTTCAGGTCTTGTTTTGTCAACTTCAAGAACATCATTTCTCATCCTTTTTTGTTTGTTTGTCATAATTTCCTTTGCTTGATCTTCTTTAGTCTTTTTAATTGCTTTTTTACCACTAATTTTATGATTCTCGTTCTTATCGGTTGAATCTTCTTCATCATTTTCCTCTTCACTAGATGATCTTCGATCTATCTCTTCTTGTGTCCTCTTATTTTTCTGAGATTCGCTGTTTGTTGACGATAGTGGTGTTGATTCATTGATTTGTGAATCTTGAGCAATATTTTCATGAAAAATTCTTTTCACCTCAATCTCTGTTAAAATCTTGTATGGTGGTAGATTATTCTTGTCTTTCAGAGGAGTATGAGAGAATTTGGAAATACGATCGTTCATTCTAACCATTTTCGGCAGTCCTTTCCAATCTGGATTAGCTGAAGAATTACGACGGAAAGTGGCTTTCAATTCCTCTGAATTGTCTAATGAAAATAGAAGGATTAGTTTTACTGGGAAATAATTGATTTCTTATGATAACTTACCTCCGAGTGACAAGATTTTTCCATGAAAATCAATATTCCCAACCTTGAATTGAAAGCAATTTCTTGTATTCGAATTATACATAGAAAAAGGTAAAACTAATTCATTTTCAATGAAAGACACTTTCTTCAATTTCAAAAGAACTGGTTGTTGCACTTTCTCATCATCGACGATCCAATATGCCATGGTTATACAATGAATTGTATCTTGGTTCATTCGTTGAGATGATAATATTGATTCATTGGGTTCACTTGACTTCATCGATGATGAATTTGATGAGCTTTTCCCAGATCCAGGATAAGATTGTTGACTTGGTTGTGAGGAAGACTTTGCACTTGTTGATGGAATCGGTTCGATTGAAGTTTCTTTCAAAGGTTGCTTGAACTTTCCAAATACTTGCATGTTCTTGAAATTTCTTGTGATTCCAGGCCAACTTTTCGGCTTGGTGGTTTCAATTGATTTTTTGAAAGATGTAGAAACTCGACTCATGATCAATGATTAAATTCAATAGTCAAACTATTGTATTGTGTGAACAAACACTGGTTGAAACAAAACTGTAAATGAGCTTATTGACAAGTGAACATTTTTATTTGATCAAAAAGATGTCTAAAATTAGGTAATAAATGGATTTGAAATTGAATCCCTTGAGACTTTCACATTAATTTGATTTGAGATCATTGGATACAGGATTTTTGAGAAAAATTTTCTGACATTGAATAAATTTGAAAGTTGATAATTGATTTAAATTTCATTGGATTCACTAAATTGTTTAATCCAATGAAAATTAAAGAAAAAAATTAGTCTAAATGAAGATCGTTTATAATTGAAAGTAGAAAATGAAAGTAAAATTGAAAGAATAATTAGAATTGAAACGAGATATTTGAAACAATTTTGAAGGAATAGTTAATCTTTTTTTGCTTCTCCTTGTTGATTCTGGGAAATCAATTGCTTGAGTAAAGCTGCATTAGCTGGGTTAGTAAGGAAAGCTAAAGTCATTGGATCAATTGTACCCGCAAATGACTGATTTTCTTTTACCTCAGATCCTGATGGTTGGATAGATCCACGAGATTTTTCATCGTTTTTTTCTACCTCAGGTTCTTGATCAGCGTTTTTAGATTTTTTGGAAGCTAGATTTTCATCAAACAAAGCAGAGTTCTTTCGTTTTGGAAAATATGAATCTATCGTACCTTTTTTTGTTGGATCCACTTTACTAGCATTACTATCAGAGCCTCTGCTTTCTGATCCGACACTTTCAGTCATCTCAGTGTCAGACTTTGATTTTCCGGGGATCGGTGAATATTTTAAACTCAAGTTGTGGACAACATTATCTTTAGCTGGAGTTGAGGTCAATTTCTTTGAAACAGAATCACCAGTTCCTTCTTTTTCTTTACTTTCCTCTTTTGATTGAGGATCTTGAATCTCGGAATCATTGGTATCTTCCTTTTCTGAACCTGAGAATATTCGGTCAGGCTCATCACCAAGATTTAAATCACGCAAAAAGTCATCGTCATCCTGGTTGAAGCCAAGACTTTCTTGTGAATTTGCAGGTGTCCTTGGTGATCCAGGATTCTCATTTTCAGCCGTTTCACCAGTATCTTCCTTTTCAACGGGTCCCACGTTATCTTCTTTCAAATTATCTTGATTTTCATTATCTGCTCCTACAGTAGTTGCTGACATCGAGCTTTTATTGGCAACTTCATCATTGTCCTTTTCTTTATTTGGATCCGCATCTTTCTCACTTGCATGTTTCGGTGAAGACTCGTAAACCATAGAAATGTCTGGAATCATGACTCTTGGAGAAAGATTCACTGAATTTTTAGAGCTGGAGCTTTCAAGATTTTTAGATCGGCGAGAACTAAGAACAGGAGTTTGAAATCTTCGATCTTTCGGCTTTGGTAGCGTATAGGTATCAGCATCTTCATACTCTTCGTTATCAGCGTCTTTATCGCTCGTATAAATCAAATCTTCATCTTCATCAGATGTTTCCATTTGATCCCAACCTCTAGTTGAGTTTACTTTGGTTCTTTTATAATGGATAGCTTTCGCCAAAGCTGCACCAAGATGTTTCTCCATTGTTTGATCATATGATTTTCGACCACACTTTCGCATAGTATTATTAATCAGAGCTTGAAGTCGATCCGTACCAAGCTGCTTATTATAGGCTCCAGCGCAGGGAAAAGTCAAAGGATCTTCGTAATTCCATAGGTTTAGAAGAGATTTTTTGCCACCTTGACCTCTTAGTGTCACACCTGAAACCCAATGATCAGGGAAGCAAGTTTTAGCAATTGTAGTGATCACATTTGAAGGTTCACGATCTTGGATATCAGCATTTAAAGATGTCATTGCTCTCTTATACCACGAAGTCTTGACTGGTAATAAACCTTCGATTAATGTGATATTTCCACTTTCTCGAGTACAATCTTCTTCATCTATTATTGTAATATCACAAGAATATTGGATTCCAGAATCAAAGTTATCTATCTGTTTGTGATTTTCAAATTTGTTTTCAATATTTTGAATCAATTTGATAAGATTCGAATGTATCTGAGATACTTCTAAGAATAATAATCGATAGGGGTCAAAAGATGAAAGGCTTTCTAATAGCACTTGAAATTTGGTAATATTTCTCATAGTAGAATCCAACAAATCTTTCTGTGAACCAGAATCTTCGATACTGGTAGAATCTTTATTGACCAATGACGAGCCTTCAGCACTATCAGTAACGTAGCCAGATGACGATTTAGACACATTTGGTGTTGGAGCTTTAACTGATGAACTTGGTTTCTCCAAAATTGCTTGTTGTTTCTTTGGTTTCGAAGAATCTTCTTTTTCTCCGGTTCTTTTTTCAAGTTTCGCTAAATTTTCAACATGATGAATGAAACCATTGAAATCTTTACTTGTTACCGATTCCATTTTACTGCCAGATTGCCTGATCACAATAATATTCTTGATTGATAGCCAATGATTGATCTTATTAGCCAAATTAGGAAGCTTTTTCACTTTCATTCTTTCACAGAATGCAGAGTAAAACTCGCTCAACTCCTTGGAATCGCCTGAAAAAGAAAAAAGAGATTAGAATTTAGAAAAATAATCTAATATCAAAAAGAAACTCACCTCCAATACAAGCGATCATTGCTGGTAAAGCTTTATATCCAGCAACCTGAATATGGACTAGATTGGCTGAATGTAATCGATCTGGTTTCACTTCAGCTGGAATCGCATTTTCCTGGATTTTGAAACCAACAGGCACAGATTTTTCAGACTCATTCGCATCTCGAATGCGAAGAAGAGCAACAACAACTTTTTCGTTGGCCATTAGGTTACACAATGATCCAACAATCGTAGATTGATTCAAAATAGTATTTGATCTTTTAGGGAATTTTCTCGTTGATAATCGAAAATTATAACACTTTCTTTTAGGCAAAATGTCCATAGAATTAGGCAGAAAAATAACACTTTTTGGGTATTTTCATGTACTAAAAGCACGGAAGTTGATGGCAAACTATCATAAAATCACTTTTTGATGAATTAAAATGAAAAACTGATAAAAATTTAAAAAAAAGACTTCCTAAATCGATAAGATAAAATTTAATCTTTTCCGCTAAAAGCGTAGAACAATTTAAAGCGTCGTTGTTGCTTAGCAACATAGATTAGAATAGAATCATTATCTTATCTATTAGAAAAGCACGTTTTTCCTTTAAACCATGTGTTTTAAATGTGCTTCAGTCAATAATTTAAGTCAATATTTTAAGTAAATTATTGCTTTAATTAATTGAGTTTTAATATTAGTTTAAACCATTAATATGTGCTTATTTAAATTTAAATTACCATAGATATCAATATCTTAATTTGTTTCAAGTTTAAAATGAATATTGACTCAGTGATATCTTTGAGAACCGCTAACAGGAGAAAGCGTTTCGTTCATCATCTTCACCAAGCTCAATATATTGAAAGTTTACCCGATTTGGCTGATTCTGATCGCGAAAATAATGTTCTTTCTGACTCAGAGATTGACAGTGAATTTTCCGGTCAAAGTCTCAACTCATCATCCGATCAACTTTCCAGTATCACCGATGATTCTCAACATATTCAAGTGAAAGTTTATAGTGAGATTCTAATTTCAGCTATTCTCAGTAAATCTCATTTATCTCTTAAAGCAGCAGAAAGAGTTGTGAATCTTTTCAATGATTTTACTTTGCGATTTTCTTGTGATCCTGTACTGTTGCCAAGTGTTCGTTATCAATGGGATAAAAGATCAAAGAAAAATCCGATTTGTGTTTATGTACTTTGTGAAAATCAACATAGTCACGGACCCTTTATTGGTGAACCATCAAAATATGGAAATTTCATTTGCCAAGGAAATTTGTTCCAAGCCAAAATCAAAAATGATAGATTCTTTCTCCACATTCAATTCAGAAATCAGTTAGAAAGTCATTTACCGACTATTCCAGATTCGCAGTGGATTCAAACAATGGATCAAGAAGAAACAAATGATATTTCGAATGGTAAAATGGCAAGAAATCTGGAAAATTCATTCAAAGATTCTAATTTGAATATAAAGAAAATTACTCTTACGATCCATTCAGATGAAGTTCAAGTTGGCAATAGTTCAAGCGTGAAAATATTTCCCGTTTTTGTTTCTATCAACAATCTAAAACCAGAATACAGAAAGAAACATTATTTTCTAATTGGACTTTTCGTCGGCAAAGTTAAACCTGATGTTTCTGCTTTTCTTGGACCCATTTGTCAAGAGCTCAAAAGTTTAGAAGAATATCCAATTTCATGGAAAAACAATGATAATATTGAAGTGATAGCCACTTTTATTTGATTGCTCTCGTTGCAGATGCTCCTATGAGAGCATATCTAAGAGGGGCTAGACAATACAATCATATCTATGGATGTGATTGGTGTCTCATCAAAGCAACATCATCGACGCGAGGATCAAGAATCTATTCTGTTTTGGATCAAAATGAAATACAGCAGATTAAAAGAAAACATGAAGATTTCATTAATTTCGAAAGTTTGAATCTTGGTGAAGAAATTCAACTGAATCAAGAATCTAGATTTCATGGCATTATTGGTGGATCACCACTTTTACAATTATCCAAATTCAATATTGTAGATGGCATAGCAGTTGAACACATGCATTGTTTAATTTTGGGAATCTTTCGTGGCTTATTTTTACGCGGTTGGCTTGGAGAAACTAATATCACTGTATTTGAGAAAAGAGTTGAAAAGTCATATTTCAGAAAAGAATTATCCAGAAGAATTGAAGATATTTCTGTTCCATCAGAAATTACCAGAGCTCCAAGAAATCTAGAGCATATCAAATTTTGGAAAAGCTCTGAATATGAAGCGTTTTTATCTTATTATTTTCTGCCCCTGATGAAAGGTTTACTTAAACCGAAAGTGATCAACCATATTCTTGTTTTCATTAGAATCCAACAAATTTCTCATTGTGGACCGATTGATCAAGATTCTGTTTCTGAATTGAAGAATCTTATATATGAATTTCAGAAAGGTGTTTTGGAAATTTATGGAATCTCTTTCATGTCTTATAATCTACACATTCTAAGCCATCTACCTGATTCCGTCATGTTTCTCGGTCCGACCAAGAACATCTCATCTTACGCTCTTGAAAATTACATGGGCATTCTCAAAGAAAAAGTGAGACGATCATCAAATATCGCTCCATCTCTAGTAAGAATATTCATCAACGATTTTAGATATCAAGAGATATTGAATTCAATAGTGAACTGGCCATTAAGTGAAAAAGAGAAACGTGATTTTGGTTTCAATGATTATCAATATGATGAAGATATGAAACGCGTTATTCCTATCAAAGAAACTGAGAATCACATGGAAGAGACACAAATGTTGGATCGAATTCGCCAAATTCTTGGCCGAGAAGCAGATGAATATGAAATTTCATTATTCAAGACGGTTTCAATCAATGGAAAAAGATTTTCTTCAATTCAATATGGCAAGAATAAAGTTCGATGTGATTCCATAATCAAATCCAATGACGAGGAATATATGGAAATTCAGATTATTTTCAGCTTTAGAAACGAGTTCTATGCTTTTTGTCATCTCATAGATGTTTCACCGGTCAGAATCTCATTCAAAGGAATCACTGGATCCTTTTTATTCAAGCTTTCTCACTTGTTTGAAATTAAGAAAGCTAATTATGGTGAATCGTATGTGAAACTTGACCAAAAAATCAAAAAATGCTTCATTATAAATAGCACTAAATTCCATTACAAGTATCACCGCGACTTTTTGATCGAACCTTTCCTCTTCAACATTTAAGCTTTTTTCTACGTTTTCTTACGCTTTCTTAGGCTTTCTTACGCCATTTACGCTTTATTTTCTCGAAAGCCATCATTAATTCAATTCTTTTTTCACAAATTCTTTTCATTAATTGTTTTTCATCACCAGTTTATTTCTTTAATTAGTTTTCCTCAATCAGATATCCTGTTTCTTTAAAATTAGTGTTTAATTGTGATTCTTTTTCTCAATATCTATTAATCATTCCATCAAAATTTCTGTCTGTTGAATCTTTTTTCAATGCGCTTTAACAATTTCTAAGATAGCGTTCAATCATCTTACATTGTGAATTAAATTGTGAATTAAATTGTGAATCTCCGCTCTTTTTGCCACCAAATCATCATCGAATCATCGTCACATCATCGCCTCATTATCATCTTATAATATCAAAAATAAATAATCAAGAACCATGGTTAAACGTAAGTATCCTTTTTCCTCACTTTATCCATGCATTATCATTTGAATTCTAATTCTATTTTCTTTCACTTTTTCCTCAGCCAATCAAATCTATAAATCAAAATTCAATCCAAAAAAGGTATCAGTTAATAGTTCGATCGGGAAAAAGATTATTAGAAAAATTATTCTCCCTAAAGAAAAATCAAAGAGGTTGGATTATTTTATTGATGAAATCAGCGACATTTTCGCTTCATATTTGGAAATCAAAGAAAATCTATCGAGTAATTGCCTTCATCAAATTTTCAAAGATTCACAAAGCAACTCGGAAATCGAGAAAATGGATTTCTCCCAAGAAATCAAAGATATGGAGATTGATTAAATTCACTGTTTCATATATGTTATTCTGGTTTATTATGGTATTCTGGATCCTGTTTCCAAGTTTATTTTTACTAATTTTCAAAGATAATTTTTCACAATAATTCAAGCCAAATTTTATCAAAATATCTATTTTCCATTTAAAAAGTGTCAACAATTTGCCTAGTTTTTGAATTTTACATTGATTCTATGATCTCTTTTATAACAATCCATCAAATTCATTAAAAATGTTATTCTGATATCAATCATTCAAAGCTTTTTCTCATTTTACTTGAAAATTTTGGAGTTTCTAATTTTGAAAATTAGAAATTTCCAAGATCATTCTGACTGTCAGAAATTGTGATTCTGAACTTGAGTCTTTTTTGAGACAAAAAACGAACATTTGTGTTCAATTTGATTTTGACTTTTAATTGAGTCAATCATTGACTCAATTTTGCGTAAAAAATTGATCAATTTTTTGTCAAAAAAAATTGTATGTTCATTGGGTACTTTCACGTCCCTGGAAAGTGGAGGTTAGACAAAGTTGACGAATTAAATGAATTCCATAAAAAATCTGTTTTCGTAACTGAACAAAGGATGATCCAAGTTTCAACTTTGACCTCGATTCCCACAAAAATGTCGATCGAAGAAATTTGCAATGCCGTTTATGGACTCAGTTTTTATACTCCTACAAACCCACAAAGTCTCAAATCTTAACTTAAATGTTCAAGTTTTTATCAGCACTATTCCATAGTTTATTACGAAATTGACAAATAAAGGAAGACAAAGAAGGACCAGTCCATCGTGAACACTTGGATGAAGTAATTTCGAGAATTGTATTGATCTTCTTCAAGTTCAGGCTCAGCTATCGGGTCGACATTCACGATGGGCGACTGAGCTAACATTGGATGGTGAAGGACATGACGACTAATACGCCAAGCAGATGCATTCAAAGCCTTAGCGAGATATGGATACCTTAACAATAACTGTTGTTGCAAAGGATCGAGCTATTTCAAGGATACACGCCACATGACTTCAATAACTATTGGATCGCAACCAACTGTTGGCTCATCGAGAATCATTAACCTTGGTTTATGGATAAGAGTGCAGATGAATGAAACTCTACGTTGTTGTCCACCACTTAGTTGACCTATGGATCGAGACTCTTGTGGAAGGCCTAAGCGTTCACACAACACTTTTGCTTTGGCTTTACACTCTTTGTTTGGGATCCTATACAAAGCACCAAAATAGTTGATAATCTCAGAAATGGTCAAATTGTCATTTAAAGCTGTATCTTGTGGCATGTAACCCAACCCACAACCAGGAATATCAAGCAATGGATGGCCCAAAGTCAGGCCAAAGAGTCGAGTTGCTTTGAGCCTTGAGAAACTTGAACATTTAACTTAAGATTTGAGACTTTGTGGGTTTGTAGGAGTATAAAAACTGAGTCCATTAGTGGCATTTAAAATTTCTCCGATCGACAGCTTTTAAGGAATTCGAGGTCAAAGTTGAAACTTAGAGCATCTTTTGATTATGAAAGCAGATTTTTCATGAAATTCATTCAATTGGTGTAAATTTTAAAAAACAACTAGAATATGCACTCATTTTTCGAGTTTCTATACAACAGATCAGTTCAGTTATAGTCGAAACTCCGTTTTCCAGGACCGTAAAAGTAAAAAAGAGAGGTTAAATTCGTCGATCCTAAACTTGTTGGAAAACATCAACGATTGAACACTTTTTTCAATTTACCAACAGCTCTCATTTTCCCCAATCATTATCCAGCCTGCGGATTTTCGCAATGAAACATTCTGTACTTGCAGAACTCGACTGTTTATCTTGCTGTACATGTTTATCGACCCATATCTCAGTTAATATATGTGCTAGAGTCATTAAACTTTACTCACGAAATTAACTGAACATCATTAATAATGAATGTCGAAAAAATGGTTCCATGTGCATGCGAAACGCTTGAAATGTCCTAAAGCGCGTTTACACAAGTACGATTTTTGTTCGTTAGGGGTGCGTTTCCGCATAAAATGATCGAACTCAGCTCGTCGAGTTCTATAAAGTCTCAAAGTTTCACCAAGAAATTCTGCAGACTAGATACGGAAGTTATACCAAACGGTTTCCAATAAGTTTTCATTAACTTTAAATCCAAGTCAAATGAAGATGTAGATTGAGTTGTCACTGCCATCTATTGAAATAATATTGTACTCCGAGTAAATACAAAATCATTACACAACTTGATCAACGATGAATTATTACATGTTTTCAGAGCTTTTTACAACATTACAGAACTAACAATCAATTCGTATTTCCATTCCTGACTATGCTATGAATATCTTGGGTAAAACAGCCATTCTGAATGGATGAATATTGCTAACTTTGTTAAATCGACAAAAAATTTCACCATTAGCTTTCTGTATCACTATTTTGTTGAAAAACACTAATGTTATAAAACTAAAGATCGTTCTGTTTCCTGTTGAATAGATATATTAGCTTGTTGAGAAAGTTCTGAAACCCTAAAATTTTTGAATTTCAAATATTTCCATTAGCTTTTAAAATGTCATTCGGTCGAGCCACTCTTGTGAGGTTAGACTGAGAGTAAATCTGAAAGGATTGAAGATGATTTTTAATTCTTGATGTTGCTTAGCAATTGTGAAAAGCCAAACGAAAAATGTTTCAAATCATGAAAAGCAAATTAATCTGATGGAAAAGAGAAAAATTTCCTTTCAGCAAATTTACCTTACAATTGTTATGAGGTCAAACGGAAAAAAAGGTTTCAACTGGTCAAGAGCTTTCTTCTTTGTAAGTACCCTTACCATTTCTTGTGCATTTCTTCCTCATCTCTCACCAATCATCATCAACACTTTTTTGCTAATAATCTTCCTTTATATAAATGTATAAAGAGAAGGAGAAAGAGAGAGAGAGAGAGGAAAGTGGATTGTTAAATCTCGTTTGACTACTCAAATTTCAATTTTCACCTTAACCGACAATTTATCAATCCTCCCTCTTCACTCTCTCTTTTCATCATCATTATCTCACTTTACTTGATTACTCAAATACAACTGAAAATTTCCCTTCGATCATTTTAAGTATTGGTTCGCATGAACCTCAATACACATTGTAAAAGTACAATTTAACTAATAATCCGAAGTGAGCGTAATTTACTGATTTTTTTGTGCCTTGCATTTTATAGTGTCTTTATTTTCCCCTTTTAACAGTTTCTGTAAGCTAACAGAAAAACAAAACGTTAGTCATTTGTTTTAACCTGTTAGTTGTTAGTTGACTCTTTAGTTTTCCAGTTCAACGGTTTTTTTCTCATCTTTATTATAAACCCATATTTACATTGCTAAGATGTCATTGGAAATGGATGCAGCAAATTCTGGTTCATCGATATTCAACAATAACAACAACAATAGTGATGACAATTTAAAATGTGGAAAATTGAAAGGTGTTAACTCTACAAAGCAAAGTAAAAAAAGTGATGGAAAACAAGATTCAAGTGAAAAATATCAAGAAAAAATTGCCACCATTAGGTCAATGTTTGCTAAAGAATACGAATCTCATCCCGAACTGTATGATGAATGTGACCACAGGAAAGTGATGGAAAAGGATTTCTGGGTTTCAAGGTTCATGGCAGATCCTAGTGAATCAGTTGAGGATTCTTATGAGAAATTACGGTCAACAATGGAATGGAGACGATCCTTTGGTGTCAACTCTTTTGACCCTTTTACCATACCCAAAGAGATTTATCAGATTGCTGCACTGATTCCTTACGAGAAGGATCGACAAGGTAGACCAACACTTTACATTCGTGGTAAAATTCATCGTAAAATTGAACAGTTAGAAGATAAAATAAAACACTACTTAGTCAATGTGATTGAACAATTGGATTCAGCCAAGGAATCAAGGGAATCTTGGATTATCATTCTTGATGCTTCAGATGCCAATTTTTTCAACACTGATCTTGACATGATCATGTTTCTCTTTGGTACCCTTCGTAATCGTTATCCTCGCGGTGTGGCCACAGCCTTGCTTTACGGTTTACCCTGGCTTCTTGGTGCCTTTGCCAATATGGTGATATCCTTTTTACCTTCTGATTCTGTTGCAAAGATTAAATTTGGAGGCAAAAAAGAGTTGAACGAGTTAATTGATGAATCCAATTTACCTGATTGGCTAGGTGGTACCTGTACAGTCAACTATCGTCGAGTACCTAAAGGAGCTATCTCTTGCTACGAAATGGCTGAGAAGGAGTTTAACATGACTAAAGCTGATGTTGATAAATTGATCAAACCTTTTATTCAATACTTGAAACCCGAACTTTGTGTTGAAGTGGATCCTTGAAAGCAACAATATAAAAAAGAATCCATGTTTACCATGATGATGATCATTGTTTGAACATTATACACAACTGTTAACATCATCACAGGAACATTCATCATCCTCATTATCTATTGTTTCTCTTTAACACTTTGCCATCTCGACCAACATCGAAAAACACTCTCATTGTTTAACCGTCTTCATCGTCATTTACCACCTTCTCATCAATCAATTGTTATCAAAGGAAACATAACCGGTTCACAATATCAGAATATTAATCAATCTAAATCTTTGCCGCTTTACCAATTTCGTTAATATTTTTGTTACACTTGGATTCATTTTTTTGTCGGTTTTGAAAACTGATCAAATTTTCTCTTTTTTAACAAAATTAATATTTTTTACTTATTTCTTCTTCACACTCACTGAGATACATTTCCTGCTGATTCAGCTCACCCTTTTGTTCCCAAATGAATCTCTTTCGAGTAAAAAATTGTAAAAATGTAAACATTTGGTGATTATATTGTACTATTAATAAATAATATTTTTTCACATCACCATATTGCATTTCCAACCTTGATTTCTTGAACCCTTTCTCGTAAATTGTGTAATTTCAATCCTCGTCAAACCTCACTCTTGCCTCACTTGATTGATGGTCAAATTACAGAGTAATTTAATGCAAACCATTCAAATTAACTAACTTAACAAGTTTTGGTTAGCCTTGAACGCCTGTAAAACCAGTCAACTATGAAACAGCATCATTGAGTTTAGCGTAGTTTCCATAAACTACTGACGAACATTTCAACGTTTCTTTCAAAGTTTAACCAATTCTTCGCAACACTAAGATCCAGACGAAATGGCCTCTGTTTGATTAGCTTTTAAATCAATGACCGTAAGATGTGATCATGTTTCCTCTATCGAGTCAGGATCAATTCCAGTTGCAATACCATGTTTACTCAATGCTCATTGCTCTTTGCCTTGACCTTTTCTGTGATAGACGACTCCTCTTAGAACGACAAGAACTTGAATATGACTTGACAATATTATCATGCGATTTTTTGCTTAAAAAAGACAACAAACTCTTTGGATGTGCCAGAGTATTTCCATGTAGTTTACTTTTATATCTTTCGACTGGTTGACGTTTCGCTTTCCACTCCAGATAAACATAAATCAAGGGTAAAATAATCAACCCAATGAGTATAGCGATTAAAATAAAAGTCAGCAAAGTATCAGATGAATCAACGAGGTTGGTATCACAGGCAACTAAACAATAGCGATCCAATGTGTAATTATCAACGGTCATTTCCACCCACCACTGAAACTTCTTATTAACAGTCTCGTTTAGCAAACAGGTCATCTTGTTGGAATCAGGTTTTAAAAAAACATCGACACATTTCTTTTTAAGGAGGGTGACATTTTGTTTTATAAGGACAATGTGAACAACTGGACGTGAATAACTTGGAACAATATAGTCATGAAATATTTCCAATATTATATCAGTTTCCATGCTGAACCGAGCAAACAGAATCACTGGCGCTGGCATAAATTGAATATTCAAGTTATAGGCAGCATTAACCTTCTTTTCATGTGAATACATCACTATACTAAATTTTTCATGAAACACATTACCTTCAATAATTAGAGGAGCACATTGCATCAAAGTGCTGTTTACAACTCGACAGGGTGTCAAAAATGATTCGAACACTGTTACATTTTTTACGCCTTTTGACGTAAACAATTGATAGTGAGGCTGATACAATGAGTCGAAATTTTTGCCCCTTAAGGGCAGATTTAGGGGTCGTTTTTGAAATGTTATCCACTCGGTGGCTTCAAAAGATGGTGTCTCTCGGATGTAAATGGTCATATTAGTTGCCAAGGGTCGATTATTTATCTTGATAATCACGGTCATGAAAGATGCACCAGCGGAATCACCAGACATCGTCAGCAAGAATGTGCACAGAGATCCAAAGAAGACATGTTTTTTATCAACTTCATGGCCAAGGTTTTTATTATTCAAAGTGAATTTTGTGTAATCAGTAAAATATTCATTTGGACAATAAGTGAACTGAACCTTAATGATTCCTTTTTGTCCTAGGAAAGTGTAGTCTGGTGCATATGTAATGCCGGGATCACGAGCGTAAATTTCACTAAAAATGCTCATATTTAGTCTACTCCTGCAACAATTGGCATTATCAATTAGATATACGATTTCAATTTGCTCTTTTGCATTTAGCTTATTATCTTGTTGTTTCTTAATATCACATGTCCAAGTTGAAATAAAAATACTTATATTATTACACACAAAATTATTACTATAATTGAATTTCAATGTAGTAGAAGATTCATAAATAGTAGATTGAAAACGAAGGATAAAGTCACCAGGCCTGTTTTTAATATCGGTATCCACTGGAAAATTAGGAATGATCCTAACAAGTCCTCCAGTTCGAGGTATTGATTTAGGAATGCTCAATCTAACGCAACATATGGACGGAATTGCACAAGCTGTTGTGGTGTAAAAACATGATTGACAATATATTGAAGAACCAAAAGTAGACACTAAAATTAAAACATAGATACTGTACATTTTTCATTACACTGGCTTACAAAAAATAAACAGTCGATCGGATTCGTCAAAGATATCCGATTGAATCGAAAAGGATTCGAGTGATTTCAATGTTAACTTGGATTTGTTGAAAATGGTTGATTTAAAATATTTTAATAAAAATTGAGTAAAAGTAAATTTCATATTAAAAACTGAAATCAGATATTTATTGGAACATGAAAAGACGAAGAAATTTGTCAATTTAATAAATTAAAGCTGGATAATTAGCTTATTCACACTATTTTCCGAGCAAATTTTATAATTTATCTTGTTATTGTTATTTTGTTTTGATCTATTTTTCATGTTTTGCTTTTCAATCAAATTGAAAACCCAATTTACTCTACCAATTGATTTGAAATTTATTTAATTTACTTTTCCTTGTTATACCATCTCAATTAGATTATATTAAAAGGAAGTTGATTTAATCGGTTGGCTTTTTCCTTGTTAAAAAGGTACTAAAAGTGCTTCGATAGTTGCAACTCTAAACCAGTTTTCAGGTTTAACAATCGCTGCTTCAGCTTTCATTGTTGAAATAACCGCTATTGATGGACAGTTGGCTTACAAAATTAATTGTTTCTCAATCTAAAGACTCACTGTTTAGTGTTGATTCAACTACAAATGCCTGTAAGATCCACAATATTTGCTTAAGCATTCAAACGAGTTGGCTAAGTACATGTAAAGTGTATGTGTGGTGACAAGTCGTTCATTCAAGTCTGAATTTTTAAGACATTTTATTCAATTCAATGTCTCTAGCTGATGTCCTTTGATTTTATCTAGTAATGTTGATCCTCATCAGTTAGTTAATCGCACCTATGGTTACCTTCGGCAATTACGGAATATATTAAGCTCTTCAAGGCTGCTTCCAGAATTCCTAATTGTATTTCACTTTGACTGCTGCCATATTTTTCATCATTAACATGTTAACAGTCTTGTATAAATTGTAAGTTTCTTTTAAATTGAATCTATCCAGGAATTCCCATCGAGTAATCATAAATGATGTAAGATAAAAAACATGATTCTAATATCTATTAAAATGATAATTTATCGGTTTTAAGAGTTTATTTAACTTTCATTGAACTCTTCATCTTTAATAAGTCGTAAGATATTTATCACATAAAAGATTTATGTTCAATGTTTCAAAAACAAGGAAAAAGGTTTTATCATTTTGACCATTACAAGTTATTCAATTATAAAAATTACAATTGAATATAAAATGATAAGGAAAATACTACAAGTTCATCGTGAACCTGAAAGGTTAATTAGATTCAATTCTTTAGTTGATCCGTACAAGTTAAATGACCAACAAAACGGCGACGATTAAATAGACATTGAGAACGTTATAAATGCACTTTTGGACAAGCTTTTAGCAATTAAACCAGAAATACTCTTATGTACTTAAGTTATCACGATAATGACAATACGCAGTTACGTCAACTTCACCTTGGATGGATCAATGCTAACATGAACTACCTTGAGGCAGCTGAAACTAGACAGAGATGTTTAATTGAGTAGATGCCCGACGATTGATGGTAGTCTTTAGATGTAGGAAGTATTGGTGAAGCCTGTAATTGGTGTTCAGATGAATCGGCATCAAGATTCTGATTGACGCTCTTTTAATTTAGCAGGAATATTGACGTATTTTAACTGTAATGATCTTATTATGACGCGATTTACTGGTTCCTAATTGCGTTATATGATTGAAGAGTGGATGTATACAAATAATTAGTATGGCTGATTTGGATCATTGATTGTAAGTTTGCAACACGAACCGCTGAACAATTGGAAGCTACTAAAAATAAATATTTAAAAATTTGTTTGTGTGTTGTTTTGTATTGCCAATTTAAGCTAGAATGTGCAAAAGTTGATTTGACTTTAGACCATGATACATTTTTTAGAAAGATTTTGGTTCATTTTAGGTAATTTGTGATGAAAGAATGGAAAACATAGGAATAAAAATAGAGATAAAAGATAATAAAATTGTGTTCTTTAAAAGTAGATTTGAAAAACAAAACTAATATTCAGCATTATAATCTGGAAGTTTTGATATGTCCAAATCTTTAAAATAAGCATGTTTAACTGCAGCTTTAGCAGATACCCTCTTATGAGGATCGTAAATGAGCATCAACTGAAAAGTGAAATTGAGAAAAAAATTGGAAGAAAAACAAATTAGAATTTGAAATTTAAAATGTATTGGAGCGATCCATTGATGGTTACCCTCGCATAGTTAATTTAACTTGAGATGCATAAAAACACTTTCAAATTACTCTCCAGGTCTTTTTTGATCAGGGAAAAAGGTTTGGACAATTTCTGATTAGTTTTGATTAAGTTTTGCGCAAAAACAAAAATTTTTGACGGAGAAATTTTTTGAGTTCAGAATTGAAAATTTTTACAGATTTTTCGAATTTGCGCGAGAAATAAAGACTTTAGACTGTATCTACAGAATTCAGCCCCCTTATGCATCCAATCTGAGGTCCAGATGCAGCTGAAAGTCTTATTTCAAGTCCAAAATTTCGAAAAATCTGCAAAAATTGTGATTTCTGAGCTCAAAAAATTTCTCCGTCAAAAATTTTTGTTTTTGCGCACAACTTAATCAAAACTAATCAGAAATTGTCCAAACCTTTTTCCCTGATCAAACAAGACCTGGAAAGTAATTTGAAAGTGTTTTTATGCATCTCAAGTTAAATTAACTATGCGAGGGTAACCATCAATGGATCGCTCCAATAAATAAATGAAAACAAATGAAATAATGTATTATTTTACCTTTAAAAGATCGTCACCAGTTTCTCCGATAACTGGTTCAAATGAATTGAGAATATTTTCTTTCCAGCAAGGAAAATGACTTTTGTAAGCAGGTAACTTTGATACACCAGGCCAAGTTTTTTCAGTTGGTGTACCCAAAACTCTACAATTACAAAAAACAAAAAATCAAAAAAATTGAATTTTTCTCTCTATCTCTCTCTCGCTCTCTCTTGGAAAGTAATTTCTATGACATTATTATGGTATTTGACATTGCTATAGGAATCAAGATACTAAAAAATTATTTCGGATAATTTACCTGAAAATTCTAAAAAGTTGATCAATTTCGGAATCTCCACGGAATAATGGTCTCTTTGTAGCCATTTCAGCGAAAATACAACCCACTGACCAAATATCTAAAGATGTTGAATAACGTTCCGAATTGAGTAAAACTTCCGGTGCTCTATACCAGAGAGTAACGACTTCATGAGTATATGGCCTAACTGGTATACCAAATGCACGAGCTAAACCAAAATCAGCCAATTTAATGATTCCTTTAGAATCTAGTAGGAGATTGTGTGGCTTCAAATCTCGATGTATGGTTCTTCGTTGATGACAAAATTTTAAAGCTTGCAGAATTTGATACAGATAACTCTAAAAATTTCAAAAAACAACAAATCAGTAAAAATTTAAATAAAAACAAGAAATAAATCAAAAACAAATATCATCTTTATCAATAAAAATCAAAAAATCTAACCTTAACCAACATTTTATCCATCATTTTATCCTCAGGTAAGCTGTCGAGGTATTTTTTCAAATCCATGGTCAAAAATTCAAAAACCAGGTACAGACGATTTTCTTGCATAATAACATCCTTTAAACTGGAAAACAAAAGATATTCGAGTATTAAATAAGATAGAAAATTTATTATAAAATAAAATATTTCAACCGAAAAAAATGACTTACAATACAATATTTGGATGTGCCAATTCTTTGAGAAGCGTTATTTCTCTAATAGCGGTCGGTGGCACACCTTCATCCTCATTTTCCAATCGGATTTTTTTCAGAGCCACCACAGCATCAGATTTACGTACCTTTGCTTTATAAACAACACCGTAAGTACCTTGAATATTACAAACAGAAAGTAACATAATATCTATAAGATAAAACTATTCAACTTCAAACATAATTTTTATTTATAAAAACTTACCTTCACCAATTTTTTCCATCTTTTCAAAAGCTTCCATGGTCTTGCAATTTAAAAAAAATTAAGAGTTTAATTGTTAAAATTTTAAAGGATATAAATTTAAAAACCAAAATACACACATGGAGCGTTTTAAATTTAAAGCGATGTTGCTTGTATTGTTGTGATTGAATCCATTGGCGCCATTTTAACCAGAGTCCTCTACCGTTTTTGTTGGAAAATTAAGCTGTTAAGTTAAAGTTTGAATTGTAAGATTGTTACCGTTTTGTTTTGTGTATTTTGGTTTTAAATTTACATCCTTAAGATTTTAACAATTTAACTCTTAATTTTTTTAAATTGTAAGACCATGGAAGCTTTTGAAAAGATGGAGAAAATTGGTGAAGGTAAGTTTCAATAAAAATTATGTTTGAAGTTGAATAGTTTTATCTTATAAAAATCATATTACTTTCTGTTTGAAAAAATTCAAGGTACCTACGGTGTTGTTTATAAAGCAAAGGTACGTAAATCTGATGCTGTGGTGGCTCTGAAAAAAATCCGATTGGAAAATGAGGATGAAGGTGTGCCACCGACCGCTATTAGAGAAATAACGCTTCTCAAAGAATTGGCACATCCAAATATTGTATTGTAAGTCATATTTTTTCTGTTGAATGTTTACTTTGTATTTTGCCATTTTATTTCATAATCAAATCTCTTTTGTGTTTTAGCTTGAAGGATGTGATTATGCAAGAAAATCGTCTGTACCTGGTTTTTGAATTTTTGACCATGGATTTGAAAAAATACCTCGACAGCTTACCTGAAGATAAAATGGTGGATAAAATGTTGGTTAAGGTTAGTTTTGTTACTATTTATTGATACAGGTAATTTTACTGATTTGTTGTTTGTTTTTGAATTTTTTAGAGTTATTTGTATCAAATTCTGCAAGCTTTGAAATTTTGTCATCAACGAAGAACCATACATCGTGATTTGAAGCCCCACAATCTCCTTCTAGATTCTAAAGGAATCATTAAATTGGCTGATTTTGGTTTAGCTCGTGCATTTGGTATACCAGTTAGGCCATATACTCATGAAGTTGTTACTCTCTGGTATAGAGCACCGGAAGTTTTACTCAATTCGGAACGTTATTCAACATCTTTAGATATGTGGTCAGTTGGTTGTATTTTTGCTGAAATGGCTACAAAGAGACCATTATTCCGTGGAGATTCCGAAATTGATCAACTTTTTAGAATTTTCAGGTAAATTAGATATGAAATACTTTACGTAGCAGCTAGATCCATAAGACAATACTATGTCATAAAAATTACTTTTCAAGAGGGAAAATTCAATGATTTTTACGATATTCTTTGTTTTTTTTTGTAATTGCAGAGTTTTGGGTACACCAACTGAACAAACTTGGCCTGGTGTGTCAAAATTACCTGCTTACAAAAGTCATTTTCCATGTTGGAAAGAAAATATTCTCAATTCATTTGAACCAGTTATCGGAGAAACTGGTGACGATCTTTTAAAGGTAAAATAATATATTATTTCATCTGTTTCCAATTATCTTAAATTTTAAATTTTAAATTACAAATTCTAATTTGTTTTTCTTTTGATTTTTTTTGTGAAATTTTACTTTTCAGTTGATGCTCATTTACGATCCCAATAAGAGGGTATCTGCTAAAGCTGCAGTCAAACATGCTTATTTTAAAGATTTGGACATATCAAAACTTCCAGATTATAATGCTGAATATTAGTTTTGTTTTTCAAATCTACTTTTATAGCACATAATTTTAGTATCTTTTTATGTCTATTTTTATTCCTATGTTTTCCATTCTTCCATCACAACGAACCAAAATCTTTCTAAAAAAATGTATCATGGTCTAAAGTCAAATCAACTTTTGCACATTCTAGCTTAAATTGGTAATACACACAAACAATTCCAAAACCATCTATTACTTTCCAAGTTCACCTTATTTTCTTATGGTTTAAGGCAAAAAATTACATGGGTCAACATTCATTCTACAAGTTTTGATATCATCACTAATAATAATGGTTTCGTATTCTTCAGCTATTAAAATGCAACTTCGAAATCTTAGAAAAAAATACATGTTTTAATGCAATCACAACTATTAAATAGTCAATTTTCGTCATCAAAATCTACATAATTTATTATATTGACGTTTATTGCCTTCGGGTTTCTACTAGAAACCTGGAGGTCTCCATTTACATGTTGGTTTCACTTGTTTCAATTTATAACAAACTAAAATATCTGATGGAAGGAAATTAAAGTTCTCTGGCAGGTTAGAAAATTTTAGTCCGCATTCCAAGTTCGTGTTTATTGATTTAACATCTTCCTTTAAGTGCTTCATCGAACTAATTATAAGTCCATCTGCAACCGTCTTATTATTCCTCACTACTTTATAGAAGCAATCTTCCCGAAGAATCGGACCTCGAGTACATCGACAGCCAGCAACTGGAATAGATTTGCGTTTCTCTTCGATTAGAAATTGTTTTTGTACCAGAGCTTCTCCAATAACAACTTCGTCATCTTTTTCTGGCATCATTTCGTTGATAGATCGGATTAAATCATCAACAAAATGATAAATAACATTGTAAGTTTTGATTTTTACCTTAGATTCTTTGGCTAGATTCAATAATTGTGGGCTTATGGGAACATTAAAAGCATAAACAACAGAGTTTTGGAAACAAGCGGCTAATTCGATGTCATTTTCCGTAACTGCACCAACACCATAATGTAACAAATCCAATTTTATAGGAGAAGTATCATTAGGATAAGCGTCAATTATGTCTAAAAGAACTTCTGCACTGCCATGAACATCAGCCTTTATGCAAAGTCGTAGTTTAAATAACTCATCGGGGTCATCTTGATAAGTTTTGACTTTTGGACCTTTATATTTTGTATACCAAAAAGGTATTTTCGCTTCAATTCTAGCTTGTCTTTTCGTAGTATACTCTTCTCGTAATGCAGCATTTTTCTTGGCTGCTTCAGCGGCATCATAAAGAGCCTTTTGTTTCATTCGGACTTCATGAGCTTTCTTGACAATTTGACGAAGTGACTTTTCATCTGGAAATGAATAAACAATATCACCCGCTTCAGGTAAATCATCATCTCTCCAGCCGATTACTTGACTAGCAAAACCAGGAGTTGTTGTTTCAATGGGACGAGTTTGTTCATCAAACATGGCTCTGACACGACAATAAGAAACCTCACCAGCTAAAATATATGAACCTTTCTTCAAAATTCCTTGATTCACTAAAACAGTTGCCATTTTTCCTCGATGCGGATCTATTTTTGATTCAACAACGGATCCAACAATCCCACCATCGTATGAAGATTTTAATTCCAAGGTTTCTGCCAAAGCTAAAATGGCTTCTTTTAGTTCGCGCAAACCTTCACCTTTTAATGCACTAATAGTAACAACCTGGACATCACCTCCGTCTGCTTCAGTAACAATGCCTTCAACATTTAGCTGCCTTCTGATTCTTTTTAAGGCTTCATCAGCATTTGATACTTTGTCAATTTTATTAACTGCTATTATCATTGGAACTCCAGCTTTTTGAGCGTATTTAATTGATTCGATAGTTTGCTCCATTACACCATCATCAGCGGCTATTACCAAGACCACAATATCTGTAACATTAGCTCCTCTTTGTCGCATCGCTGAAAATGCAGCATGACCTGGAGTATCCAAAAAGGTGACTATCTTTTTAACCAGCGATGCATCAAATTTTTTCATTCTGGAGATACTTTCATCTAGTATAGAAGAAAAAATAAACATATTAGTTGATACGAAACTTAAAAATTTGAATTGCAACACTTACCCAAGGCTACAGCGAATGCTCCGATGTGTTGAGTGATTCCACCAAATTCTTGTTCGACAATTTGACTGTGCCTCAGAGAATCTAACAATGTCGTTTTCCCATGATCAACATGACCCATAATGGTAACAATTGGCGGTCTTGGCTTGAGATCTTTCCCTTCTGGTTCTCTTGATTGTTCAATCAATTCTGATATATTATCTTCAGATTCTTTAACAACTTTTGAAGGTGCTGTGACAATAGTGAACCGATATCTTAGTTTAGTCAACATGGTTTTGATATCTTCTACCGAATTTATCCATTTTATATTACACAAATCCATTAGTTCACGGACTTGTTCAACGGTCAATCCTGAAGATTTAGCCAGCTCACGAGGTCCCATTCCATGCCATATCTCGACTACTTTTGCTTTTTTGTTGCTCGGAGGGTCGGACTTTGATGGTCTGTCAGCAAATGACAGCACTGGTGACGAAGAAATAGACACTATCCTTGTACCATGAAAAGACCGGTAACATGTTTCTAGTTGAGAAGCTTTTTTGCCCAGTTGAAAATGATTTTTCAAAACAACTGACACCAGAGATTTAGCAACCCGTGATGATGAAGACAACATGATTGTTATTGAATTAAACTAATTACATATTAAATTACAGAAATAAACATTACAATTTAAATACAAATTTTGTAAAAAAACAGTAAATAAAAGCAAACATTACATGTGTTGTGAGGCAAAATAATAATCCACAGCTGATTTCAAGATGATAACCAGTTTTGTTGCTTTCATTCTTTCATGCTTTAGTTTTTCAACTTTTGGTGTAAAACTTCACAGGTAAAGTAAAGCGTTTCAATTTATTGAAATCAACAATAAAATATGAACTTTTCCGAATTAAAACAATTTCTTTAATTTCAATTAAGTTTTTTTATTGAAAATATTCAAAGGCAGAAAACATTGCGTTGAAAATACGCGCACAATTTGAAAAAGATTATCGTTAATACATAAGAGTTAATTTACAATTTTATTTACATCAAAATTAATCATAGAATAATGAAACCGACTAGTTGTCACCTTATTGTTAATTAACTTCATACAATGATTTTTGGGTTTCGCTTTCCTTTTCTTTTGTATTATAATAATTTAAGAGCCAATCGCCATTCATTTGAGCTTCTTCAGTGAGTGAAATAACTCATTGTTTAGTTTTGTTCATCAAAATAAATTGAATTATTGGATAAATGGTGATGAGTATTGTTATTATCACTGTAATCATTAATCAATTTAACTGCCTGGTTGATTGCTTTCAATAATGGTTTCTTATATTTCCACAAAATTTTATCCACTTTCCAATATTTCATAAACCTTTCTGAACACTCTTTAACCATACTCCTTGGACATTCACTTTTATAATGATTGAGCTGAGCCAATGAGGTTGATATGAGTGCGTTTCGCTTCATTGCTGGATACAATGGAAATAAAGTGTAATGATTGAAAACAGCAAGACTAGTATTGGTTGAGATGAAACTTTTAACAGCATAACCAGGTATACTAAAGTTAGTTGACCTGGCAACATGAGAAATCATATAAAGGTAACTTGATATTCCAGGTACCAAAGGAGATGGATAACTTTCCAGAAAATATGTATTTTGAACAGAAAACGAGGGATAGACTTGAATTGATTTAGGGTCATTGGTGAATACACGGTCCAATAACGATTTCCAATCGTAATCTTTCACAGGAACAATCACCTCATCGATATCAACCAGAACCACAAATTGGTGCGTATAGATGTGCCTAGTAAAGAAACCGAAAAAAAAACAAAACATTAGATAAGCACATAGTAATAACGGAATGAATTTGTAAGCTTTTTCTTTCCAGGATAACAGAATTAGTAATTTACCTAAAGATTCACTTCTAAATAGCTCAAGAATCGATACTTTAACCCATTGAAAACTAATAAATGAAATTAATTAAAACAATAAACTCTAAAGCTTCATTAATTTGAAAATATTACATAAAAATGTATCAATATCATAACCGAAAATTAACCGCAAAAACAAAGAGAAACACTGCCATCTACATACTTATAATGTATAAGTAGTAGGGAAATGTGAGTTCTGGGACAAATGCGATTTCTGGGACAGGGGCACTTAGGTGATTTCTGGGACAGGTATACTTATTGGATTTCTGGGACAGGGTTAGTTATGCGATTTCTAGGACATACTCGATTTCTAGGACAAATTAATTTCTAAGACAATCATTTGCAAGACAGCTTGCTGTCTTTCAAGGACAATTTTTCTGAGCATAGAGTATATATAAAGGGCTGAACTGGTTGAGAAACTGTCATTATGGATTCGAAAGTGTACAAGCAAGTTATCGGAATCACGATAGTTCTTATTTTTATCATTCTTATATTTGTTTGTTTTAATTTGTTTACCTGTCCCAGAAATTACATAACTTGCCCTGTCCTAGAAATCCCATAACTAACCCTGTCCCAGAAATCCAATAAGTATACCTGTCCCAGAAATCACCTAAGTGCCCCTGTCCCAGAAATCGCATTTGTCCCAGAACTCACATTTCCCTACTACTTGTATACTTCTGCATATTAAAGCAATGATAGAAGCTGAAAGTTGGCTTGAAAACCACAATTAAATTTCCTCTTTAATTCTGTGTTTAAAGTTCACCAATTTAACGCCCAAATGAAAATACGTTGCAAATTGAGATGAAATTTAAATTATGAACTCATCATAATGATTACAATGATAATAATAGCAATAAGATGAACCTCAACACTGATGTTAACCTAAACAGACTTTTCAGCTTACATTTTTCTTAATCTTCATCACGCAACGATGAATCAGCTCAAACCATGATTTTTCATCATTAAGATTGTCTTTGGTCATTTCATTGAAACATGGTGATAACAGGAAGATGAGTAAATACATGCAAGTAAATGAAATGTAAACAACATTTACAGATGCTAATAAGGCAAATCATCTTGACAATTCATGATTTTAGTTTTTTTTCAGGAAGAAGTTTTTTTCCCTTAAAATCATTATTATCCAAATGTTTGAAAATGAAGTCTTTTTTTGCTGTGAAAATAATGCAAATGATGATGATTTGAGGTGCTTTTTACCTTTAAAAAGCAACAATTGTACTTGTAATTGTTGTGGTTGTTATCAAAAACCCAAAAATGACTTGAACTTGGTTACCCTTAACAGTTGATAATACATTTAGAAATGACTTTTGATGACAATTTCCGTACACTTTGTTTACGGAAGACATTAAATGCTCCAACAAAATTAATTGATTCAGTGTTCATTGTCTTTCTATTAATAATTTCATGCTTTCAGTTTAATTTGTTTTACCAGTGAAACCATTAAGGAACGGATCAACAATGAATACAATTGTAGCAAGAGTTGGGAAAGCAAACAGATAAATTCACAATGTAACGATTCTCACAATAAAATCATATTGTGAGAAGTAGCGTTATTAAGTCATTTGTATTTGAGTGTTAAACCAATTCAGGTTACAAGGAAACAATTTAACACAAAACAAAGGCTTTTAATAGCACCAACTCTGATCAAACTGTCTAGTTTAGTGACTTTAAATCAATTCAATTTATGATTATGTAAAGATTCAATTGTTAAACTTAAACCCAGCAAACTAAAGACCTATGAATATGTTTGGTTAAACTTGAATTGCATGTAAGTACTGTGAACAACTTTAATCGTTTTATTGGCCATCAATTGGATTACAGATGAAACTTAATTTCATCGACGCAATTGTTCAATGCCAATGACCGGAAATTAATAATATTATGATAAACACTTCTCATCAATTTGGGTCCAATTTTACAAGATAAAATCAATGATCAATTTGGTTCCATCAAATTCACTGGAAAGTAATTACGAATTTATTAACGATTGAAATCAATTTTATTTGCTGTTTCACGGGCAGCTCTAATGGTCTTGGACTCGTTAGACAGTCTAAGGTCGAGGATGATAATAGAACTCGTACAAAAGATAAATCATTTTTTCCAAAATTGTTGCATTAAATTGAATAAAATCGATCTAATTGCAACCAATTTGATTGGATTAACGGAACAAAATAGACTACAATGTAATTTATTTACAATGTAACAATGAAAAAATTGAAAATTAATCTAAATTTAAACTTTTATCATTGCTATTGGGTTATTTAATGTTTCAATTTTATTTTTACGATGCATTGTCATTTTGTTCATAGACATTGTACAATTGTTTGATTGGTTAAATTAAGCAAATTAATCCCATTGTTACATCTGAGTTATTGTTTTGAATAATGATTTCATTTTAATCTTCAAATTTGCGATTAGCTAAATTAGTATAAAAGGAGAGCTTTTCAGTCAATTTTCATTCAGTTTCACTTTATCAACATCGATATCAACATCAACATGCCCACTGTTAGAACTGTTCAAGTTAAAATTGTGATTGACCATCTTGGAAATGTTTCTGTGCTCACAAGTGGAGATACTCGAGACAGGTAAAGTTCTTGATAGATTGAATTTCATGCCCGTCTCATACAATTCTTTTTATTATGACAGTTTCCAGCCTTCAAGTTTGGTCAAACTCACTGAATTTACTGCCGCTTGCTATTGTGAAGTTTCACCATACTTCAAGATGGTTTTTTGCTTTTCTTTTCTTCTATTTGAAACATTTTAAAAACAAAATCTAATGCGATTAGTTGGACACAGAGGTACATTCTGGATGCCCTACTATGATGGATCCCAAGATGCTTAAGCCATCTCTTTGACTGTTTCAAGTGTATCATTACATCATGGTAAGAAGAAACAGTTTCCAATTTATTTTTAAATGTAAAAACTTTCTTCCCTCACTCCATAGTCTAAGTTTTTGTTGCTTGCAAAAAATACGAGTGTTTCTCCTTCGCAACAGGTTGGAAAAATTTACTTATACATCCTTGCTAATCATCTATCAAAGGTCGAGAGGAAAACAAAGTTTAGATCTCGATCACATAATGCAATACAGGTAGGTCTTTAAAGCTGCAAATTCCGTCAGTATCTTCGATTTTAGCCTCAGCTTGCTATAAAAATTACGAAGCATCGTTACTGTGAAATAACAAGTTAAGACCCGGCATAAACTTGGACTTAAAAGCTTTCATTCAAAAATGAAATCGACTTGGCCAGGAAAGAAACGTAAAAAGGCCATCAAATAAAGATGATTGGAAAATTATAGAGTTTAAAACAAAAAGTGAGGATAAAATAAATTGGTTTGCTATCCAAATAGCACAATGCAACTTAAGATATAGACACTTCAAGTCCGCCTTTACAGAAACAATAATTTACAATATAAAATCAAAACAATTGTTCAAAGATTATGTTCAAGGCAGCCATTAAGAACGGCTGATATAATAGCATTGACTATGCTTTTATTTGTCTGCTCGTAAACATTCAGCAGTCCGAAAAGGTGCAACTTCAAGTCCAATGTTTTCAGTATTTTGTGGATCAATCAGAGTTCGTCATCGAGAGAATCACCTCCGTGAGTCAATTGGTTTAAACTAAACCTAATCTAACCCAACCTAACCTAAGCAACTTGGCACAATAATGCAAAATAAACTGGTTAACCTTTGAGTCAAAATTATCTAAAAACGTTGACATCAAAGTCGACAAGCTGTTTACCAACTTTGTACTTTTGAATCAATCTTTTTAATAAAAATCATTTAATCAACCATTTCAATGTACCTTTTACAAAAAAAAAGATGAAAAGTTGAGTGCTTTTTGTTCAATAAAGTTCAACAAGATGCTTGATAACAAGACTTTAAATCTACTCAATAGTTCATGTTGTTCATTAAATTTCAATTTCTTCCGGTTCATTCTATTGTGTTGATACAAGTGAAAGGGTAAAGATGAAGATGATGATTGAAATAAACAGAAAGATAAACAAGAGAGACAAAAAAATCTTCCGTGTTGCTGGCCTTCCTCAGAAGCCTGGTCAATTCTCTGTCAATGCAATTAACTCTGTAAACGGTTAATAGTCAGTTTAAACTCAGTAGCCCATCAAAATTGTGCCCGTTCCTTGAACACCTTTCAGATGATGGACCATAAGGAAACCATTAACCAAGGTAACCCCTTTACTGTTATCATTTACACAAAATAATGATCATTTGAGGATAAAAGAAGTGAAGGAGTGTAGTCAGTCAATATACAGTTAGAATCATTTGCGATGGTCATTTAGATAAACTCATTTTACTTTTTTCTTCATTGTTGCATTATTTTTGAAGAACCTCTTCCTTGACCGTTACCATCTTTTAACCTGCAAAAGACTGTCCAGCCCATTACCCTTTACATGTTGAAGTGGTACACAAATGATGAACAATTATGTGAGCCAGAATGAAGCGTGATGTGAATAAACAAACGGGTTTGTGTGTCACTTGCAGTTGGTTTCATTATGTTTGCTTTTCATATTCATATTCATATTCATTGACCAAAAGGTAAAACTATTTACACGGGAAAATTGAGTTTCTTTCATTGCTGGGAAAATCTCAATTCAGAATAAAGTTGTTAGAAAGGATTACAAAGGTGCAGAAACTTTGTTCAATTTGCATGACCTAACATGATGAATCCTTTACTAAAACTGTAACTCTAATTTTAATGGTTTTGTGCAACTACATGACAGAGGATTTCAAATGAATCTCGAACCAACATCGAGTTTCGTGCTTGATAAAACTTGTTTATGCGTTGAGTCGATTTCAAGATGTTAGTCGGAATTGTCGACAATTGAAGCTGAGATTGTACTTTTAAAGCATTTAAGTGAGATTTTTAAAGTGAATTCAAAAAAGGAGTTTTCTCGATCAAGATCAATTTGTTTCACCTTTTCCACATCCGTTCATCAAGTTTCAATCTGCAAATTAACTTTCATCAGCATATTAATTTACAGATTGAGCTAAACTGAACGGAACTGAGGTTGAATAAAAAGTGATTTGAATTGTATCTCAACATGGGTCAGTGTAAAGGTAACCAGAAAGTTGAAAAAAAAGTTAGACGCTTGGGAAATGAACCAGTCAAAGGTGGAAAAAGCAACCATTTTTTGGGTTCTTCTTTTGAAAAACTCAAAAGAAAAGTAAAAATAGAAAAGTTTTTTTCTCTATTTCTTGGCAATTTTGAAGAGGTAAAAAGGCCAACCTAAAGACTTGATGGTTAAAAGATGATGAAGATGATGATGTGCGGAAAGTTGCAAGACGATTGAGACGAAGAAAAGAGCAAAATAGAGAAGTTTCTTGTTGAAGGTTTTTTTCAAGTTGCTGTCTTTTTCAGTATAAAGTCTCAAACCTTTGTATTGTAATCATCATCCTGGATGGGAGAGACTAAAAAAGAGGGCAAAATTTTCTCTTTGTTTCTCATCTTCTCATCTTGTGAATAAAAAGTGATAAGATGATGAGAAGTGGGTTGTTACAAGACAAGTTGAAATGTCCAGTAAAACATTCAAACTTGTACCAGTAATTGTTGTTTATTTCAACATTAGGAAATGGTGATGAGGATGATGATGAAAGATAAGATGATAATAAGGTTTACAAATGATTTGTTTTTATTACATGAATGGTCTATTGATTTGAGTCAATTGAACATAACAATTACAATTGATGCACTTGTCAAACCATTTTGATTCCGACTCAGTGATTATTGTCTAATGTTTCGATGACAATTAAAGGTTACAAATAAACTGACAATCTGTTGATTATACAATGGAGGAATTAAATTAATTAACCTTCCAAACATTAAAACCAATAAACAAACCCAAATTGTCCATTGAAAGCAAGTATTAAAATTCACTGTAAACTTCGCGCAAACGAAGCCAACCTTTGAGTTTAATGTTGTCCTGTTGGACTCAAGGTCTAGGTTGACAAGACACTCAATCCACTTGGACTCTACCGTAACTTTCAATCAACATTTTCGGTCTTTTCTTGACTAGTAAAAGATGAAGATTAAATCTAATTGAACCAATCTATTTGATCAATTTTCACTTTTTGCAAATAACAACCTGTTGATTATATTACAATTGAGTAATTAAATTGATTTACTTTCTAATAATCATTGTAATCAAAAAAACCAAAATTGTCCATTAAAAGCAAGTATCAAAATTCACTGTAAACTTCGCGCAAATTAAGCCTACCTTTGATTTGAATGTTGTCTTGTTAGACTCAAGGTCTAGGTTGACAAGACACTCAAGACACTTGGATTTTGCCGCAACTTTTAATCAACATTTTTGGTCTTTTCTTGACTAGTAAAAGATGAAGATTAAATCTAATTGAATCAATCTATTTGATCAACTTTTACTTTCTTCTGCAAATGACAACGTGATGATGATGATGATGGGATGAAACGATTAGATAATCTGAGCCTTGAAATTTTCAAATGATACCGGTTAATAACATAATAATAATAGGAATGGAAAAGGATAATCACGAAATGTGAAAACATGATAAAAGAAGTTATTTCAATAATAATATTAATTTGATTTTTCATTTTACTTTCAATATTTGTTTGATAAGTTAAATATTACTGTTGAACAATTTAATCCTTATTTACATTGTATTTTTGTATCAGGCAACCATTCAACCATCAACAATCGACAAATCAAATTGTAAACTCATCAATTTAACTCTAAATGATTACACTAATTTTGTGATTAACTTTCTGAAGCAACTATTTTTTTGGTAGCTCATTGTATTAATATAATTACAATTGATGTTCATATTGTCACGCACAGTAAACTAATAAATGATGATTATCTTCATTATAATTTTCAAGATTATGGAAAAACTTTTCTTCTCTTTTTTCGGAGAAGAAAAAATTTCATCTTTTCTCATCTCAATGTAGCTTTACAAAAAGCTGATTCAGTTCACAATTCCTAATGAGATTCAACAAAGACTCGGCTTTTCTTTTGAATAATTTTTTGTTACATTTTTTTCTTCAAGTGCTTTATAGAGACCATAATGGCTTCATGTTTCATTTCATTGGTCCAAGATGATACAAGCTTGACCATTGTAACTTTATTATCTCAACATGTCCATTAACTATGCAGAAACTCATTTTTGTATCTCTTCATCATTATCTTGGTTTAAACTTCAATAAGAGTAATTCAGGCAAATGATTGCTTGTATGGAAAAGGTAAACTTCACTAAACAACTTCATTAGATTAAAGCTGATTGTTTGTCTACAACAAAAGCAATGGTAAATACTTGGTCATTCAATTGAATCAACATTCAAGTACTGAAATTAGCTGCTTTATTAGGATCCAATCAACTCGAGCCATGAAATGAATCATCATTGGGTGACTATTTTAGAACGAATTGTTAATAAAATATTGAAAAACAAACAAACTTGCACCAGTAAAAATAGTCCGAGTCTTAAAGATGTCAAGAAAGGTTATTTTACATCTCAACTCTAAGACAGATGTGACCTCGGAAAAGACTCGAAAGTCGCAATTTGCGTTGGAAGATCAGATGAATTAGAGTAAATATTATATTATAATATCATCATAATATCATATGACTTCTGGCTCAAAATTTATTAGCACAAACGATCGTCAAGGATAAAAACACCCGTTGAAGCTTTAACCAACTTTATCGTGATTGCTCACAGTTGAGTTGTATTAACTGCTTTCTTGTGGCAATACTGCAAAATGATCCAATGATTCAAAAGTGAAAATTGAATTTTAAAACAAAGTTCAACTCTATGAAGATGTTAATGTTATCTGTAGTGCTCATTAGGATCAAGCAATTTTAATCATCAAAGTTGTTATCTGGTAAATCAATAGACTTGTATAAATTGTATAAACTTAATCTTGATGAAAACATTGTGATAAATCATTTAAAATCCCCAACTGGAATCCTAACTTTTAACCTCAACAGAAAAGTTGATCTTTTGAGTGAAAAAACCACAAAAACTGGCCAACCACAGCGATGAGCCTAATTATGAGTTTTTTGAGGGTTACATTGAAAATGGCAAATTAATGATTAAGAAGAGTCAACAATTTAACTTGACTGTTGAACCAACAACTGAATGTCTTTCTGTCAGGCAACTTTTAAACCAAGCAGCACAAATTTTCCAGAAAATATGAATCAATGTAACTTTTACTATTAATTATTTCCCTTGTAACTTATCATTAAGACTATCATTATGATTATTAATACGATTAAAGACTGGTAAGCATATAATTTAGGAAAGAAAAAGCTTTAAGCTTGTATTACACTGCTTTTAATCTACACAATATATAAAGTCAATGTATCAAATTTTCGTGTCAAGATTGTGGCCAAACTGAGCGGGTTCTAGGAAAAAAATTACACAGCATGAAAGCCCAAATTCAACTACATCCACGAAAAATAAGAAATCCCGCCTCAGAATTCAGATCTCTGAGAAATTCATGAAAATAGGAGTTGGGGGAAAAATTGTAGAATCCGTATTCAATAACATTGAAAAAGGGGGAAAAACTTTTTTGTTATTCAGGTTGATGGCTCATTGTTGGACCAGGATTTTTTGTAAAAATTTGTCATTTGAGTAAAGAGTTAAGAGAGGCTTTTTTCACCATATTGTCTACCACTCAATCCAACACATCCACCGAATCAACCAGAACAACATCACTTTTTGAAAGAAGCAAACAAAATTGTCCAAAAAATTGTCCAGCACCATCTTGCCCACTTTTACACCATCTAGCATGTCCACTATTAATCGCCATCATATCTCAAAAGTGTTTGAAAATGTAGGGAGAAAAAGCCACTCTAAAGTGGTCGATGAAAGTGGTGGAGCAAAAGTGATGTTTGATTTAGTTGATTTGGCGGATGAGTTAGATTGGGTGGTGGACATTACGTTGAAAAGACGGTTAGCATGGGTGGTTAAAAGAAACTTGCGATCAGCCATGATCGCATTAGTTTCTTGTTACTCATAAACTTAAAACTTACCTGTAAAGACAATCATTGTAAGGTAAAAGCTCAAGACGTCGTTTTTGCCAAATATTATTCTGCAAAAACTGAGATCGTTCCATGGGCTGATTTGGCAGTTGACCAGGTAAATCCAAAGGAAACAGTTTAACTTTACCAAGTGATGCATAATAGTCGAGCACTTTGTAAGTTGACGGGTGAACAGAGTAAAGGTAAATGTTGATTAAATCAGCACCAAGAATAAATTGCAATTCCAACCATTCAATCAATCGTTTGGATATGTCTCTAGTAAAGTCCAAAGGTTTAACACAAATGGCAAACTTTTGCTTCCCAGGCAACCATAGACTTGACTTTGACTCAACGGTTGACAGTGGGTTAGCAATGGTACTTGATGCTACTGGATGAGCTCTGTTAGGTTGAGAGGGAACCTCAATCGGGATATAAGTTTCAGGCTTGGAGCAGTCGTAGGGACTTATCGAGACTCCTGACACATTGTAGTGTAAATTGTGCGGCACTAGACAGGAAAATAGGTAAGCCTTGTAGAGAGTCACTGATGACCCTTTACCCCAAATATCGAGCCACAGTTCCGTTGCAATCACTGGTACTGTTGTGGCTTGAGTCGAGTTTTGCTGTTGCCATAAATAGCAGGTCAAGTCAAGGGTCAACCTTTCCCTAACTAATGCAATGGTTCGGATGAAATGGTACGAGTTGCCTCGGAATGAATAACGATCGTCATAATAGCTTGACCAAAGGTATATATTTTCATAATCGATTCGTTGCCAAAGTCTACTGTCCCAGGTTATCTGATCAACTGGACCCACTGGACAATATCGAGATTTACTGTGAGGCTCAAGTTGCTCTGAAAAGGCTACAATTACTTCGACTTTGGGATCGACTGAGAATCTTGGATAATAACTTCGAGATGAACTTTCCAGAGGGTTAAATGTTGTTCCAGTCAACGAACTTTTTTCTGATTAAAGATAGAGAAGAAATTATTGTTGATAAAGTTCAAGCATAACCAGGGAAATTTTGATAAACTTTTATCTAAACTCGAACCAAACATGATTTTTTTCATTTTTACTTTTCTTTACTCAATTCAATGAATGTTTTTCATCTTGTAAACAGAATAATTTTTATTCAATTTTATTCAATCAATGGAATCCCATGAATTAGACGAGGTGAATTTTACGCTTTAATGGCTAATCTTATTTCATTTTTTTCTCCTTTTCTTTCTTTTCAACCCAATTCTCTGAATTTCATCCTCTACTACAGGAATTGTATGTAATTTTCAGGCAACAACTTTTTTTATGAGTTTCCTATGAATCTTTCAATGGTCCTTGATGGGCTAAACTTGAAGCATAACCTTCAACCCAAATAAAGGTATAATCATAAGATTACAAAGAAACATGTTGATTCGTAATTTTTTTTGTTCAACTTTTTTCATCTCGTTTGCTATCCCCTGTTATTTGCAACAATTTCAATCAAGTTTTAGTTCAGTTGAAAGTGAACAATTTATTGGAAACAATTTGGCTCTTGGACCACACAATTTGCTGTTTAAAGTAAATTTGGGTTAATCAGGTAAACTGTGTTAGACAATTGTTGCTCATTAGTTGATGGTTTGGTTGAAAGTGTGGGAAGACAAAAATTGATTATTTACCTTGAGTTACCATAAAAAGGTAACTGAATCCAGATATCAGTGAAAAAAGTGTTAAAAGTGTTGGAAAACTTTTAACAGTTATAAACTTTTCTTTAAACATGATCACCAATCAATAAACCGATTGCAATTCTTTTGTCGATCTGAGATGGTACAATTCTGTGGACATAATTTGATGAAAAATTGTTTAATCCGATGGCTCTAATTGACATTTATCACTTTTATTTTTCATAATTATTCTTACTGATTAAACTGTTTGTAAATGAAAAGTAGACGATACTTTTGATCAGAACATTGAATGAGAAACTTTTTCACTTTGATGGCAAATTGAACAGAAATGACATTGTTGGCTGTACAAGTAAAGTATTTATGAAATGATTACTTTTACAAGTAAACATGATGATGAAGATGGAGATGAAAAAGGCCAAGATGATCAAAGTGAGATGTGGGAGCAAGAAAAAACAAACGGTAGGAGGCCGTTAAACAGGTAAATATTTTTGATGAGTTGTAGGTGATTAGAGTGTTGAAGGAAGGGCCGAATCGAGAAAGAGAAGGAAAGAGATTTTTGAGAGCATCTTGATTGTGCATGGATCAAGTGTTAAAGATGATGAGATTACTCAAAAGATACAAAACATTAGCTTATTAGCTTCGGTGGAGCAATTATATGAATATGGTGCCATCTACATTACAAGAATGAAAAAATTCCAATTCTTGGCTCAATTATGCTGGGTGTTTTTCATCCTTGACGCTAGTTTGTGCTAATAACTTTGAACCAAATGTCAGATCTTGATGATGAATGGCTAATAGAATTGCAAAAATTTAAGAAAATAAATCCCGAGTTTCAAGGACATTTAATTATCTGACCTCTAAACGACATTTGTTGCAACTTTAACTGTTACATTTACGCTGATATCTTTTTACCAGCATGCATTATTGATATAACGTGTAGCAAACATAAAACGATCGCAAAAAGTCAGCTCTTTCAGAAAGTGAGATTATTAATGGATACAACTCTGAACAAGAACAACGAATTATGTGAACAGGATTATCAAAGGGTTAAAGATTGCAAGCTTCAAATGGTTCCTGAAAACGACAATCATTTGACGGCTAGTGGAGTTGAGACTACTAAAAAGATAGGTAAGTTAGCGGTAAAATTTGTTGGCATATTTTGTTTGATATTTAATTTTTTCATTTTTATTTAACCAATATTTAGCTGGATTATTTTATGAACGTTATTCAAATTTATTTGATCCGAGTGAAGTCGAATTTAAAGTTGGTATTACTTCTAAGGTGCGAACCAATGAAATAGCTCATGCATTTGTTGACGGACTACGTGATTTACGACCAGGTATAAATGCTTTTGCCAAAATAAAATATAGATAACTTTTTAGCTGGATCATGGGTGGACTCACATCACTTTGTTATTTTTTCACAATCAAAATCAGATATCAATATTAATGAAGAGGATTATGTTATTCGCAGTCACAATGACTCTAAATGACATTTGTTGCAACTTTAGCTGTTACATTTACGCTGATAAATTGGAAAAAATACAGTAAACATGGTATTGTTTGTTTGGCGACCCGTCTTATCTGGTCGGCCAGATGTCGTCCAGTTTCTATCTCATAGGTAATTTTCAATCCAGTATTCTGTACCTTCATTGTCAATATCAAAAGGTCAAAAAAGAAATGACCTTGAACAACCTTTATCTTTCGAACTTATGGTTGTGCAATCTGCATCAGCGCATGGTTTAAGTCCGAGGTCTGTAGCTCTAACTGGTCGTGATTTATACCTACACGAAGGCGTAAATTGAAAAAACGCACGATATTGCTACTCAGCTATTAAAAAATCTCAAAAACAATGCTTATTAACTGTTTGGTTAAACCTTGTAGCAAATGTGGTATTTTGTGGTTTAATCATTGCTGATAAGTTGTTCTATCAACCACTGAGTTATGTAAACGGCTTATCAGACGTACCAAAAATTGGTGAGTGAGATGGCTCAGTTTGGCTTAGTTAGCAGTCAATAAGTAGAGATTCATTTCAAGAGATAAATATTCGTGAAATGTAACGGAATTTTGAGGTCCGAAGAAAAGTGAGTATTATTAATATAAATGATAAAATCCGATGGAATACACACTTCTATTCATTGACAAAAGTCCTTAGTATTTCTCGCGAGAGAAGTGGCAAAAGTTTATTTCATTTTTATTCCAGATACGCTATTACCCACGTCAACTGGATTCATGACAGCATCCAGCAAACGGACTCAGTTTTTGTGCCCTGAACCCATAATGTTTCAATTATTTACTCGAGAGAAAATTTTCACACACATTCAAATATTTTACAAATATTCGACATCGATTGACCGTTTCTTGCATACTGAACAAAATGAAATCTTTCGCCTTTGCTTATTGACAACTTTCAATAATTTAAAAACCTTAATGTGAATGAAATCGACCAGTTGATTGAAAGTAAAGTTTCACAAGAAATGTTCAGAAAATTTGATTCAAAATTCAATAGCAAGATGGAGCCAACTATACTTGAAAAAAGTGTTGAGAATGAAAAAAATGACTAAAACTTGAATAATAACTTGACAAATTTTTTGTTAAACAAAAGCAAGCAAATCCAAGAAATCGCATTTGGCTCACATGGACACGTTCAGTAAATGAGTTTTGAACAAAACTGAAAAAGTAAAATCCAAGAATAATATTGATTTGCTATCGACTTGAAACTGACCATCAATTAATAACGTCACGAATAAGTCAATTATTGAATAAAAAGGACAACAATCAATCATGATTTAGGTTTTCTCTGTCTTTTTAATACTCTTTTGATTAGCATTTAAAAGTGTCCAAACACACAGAACTGAATAGAGAGAAAAGGTGGAAACTTTTTCCCCTGTTTCATCCTATTCTAGGTGTGGTTTCAGACTAATTTCATCTTCTGAGCAGAATGAAAAAAGAAAGAAAGGAAAGAGGAAAACAGGCAAGAATGATGATGAAGATAAGATGAATCTCTTTTTTCTGATATTCAGGATAGAAAAGGTTTCAGTTTGAAATGTAACTTTGTTCAAGTGAATGAACCAACAGCATTTATAAAGTTATAATCTTTCCTATTCAATTGGCTTTGGTTTTTTGTTTTCTTTTTGTTTTCTTTTTGCATCCAACATTTATTAATGTTGAACAGTCAAAGTTTGTTCAACTCGAAATCGATGCCCAAAGGTTCTTCAATAATTGTCACGATTGCTTGAAAAGCAGCAAACTATTAAATTATCCAAGTAAATGTAAAATGAAAAGAAAACAATTGAATTGGAAACTTTGAAACAACAGTCGAGTGGATTAATGTTAACTAGTGAACTGTATTTGTGAGGTTTACTGTGAACAATGTGCATTAACATGTTGCTTTGTTTTACAAGTCCATTACTGACCCAATGTTGACCCTCAGATTGTTGCGCTATTAGATTGGAATTGGCAAAATGAAAGATTTTGTTGGTCAATTTGTTTATTACTTTTTATTCATATCATCATTGGACTCATTTACATCATCATCATCATCATCTTATAAAGGTAAGTTGATAACTTGGAGTCTTGTTTGTGCAACAAAAGGTTTGACTGAAAATATTCTGATTGAATCGTTGAAATGGTAATCACAGTGTTTACCCAAATCAAGCAATTTACAAGCAAACTGTTCATCTTTTAAACCCATTTTACTCTACTCTTTCAACAGTTTGAATGTTTGCTTTTCATCATTAATGTTTTACAAGTTTGATAAATTTGTTGAACAAATAAAATTAACGTTGTCTAGGTAATTATAATCATTATTTAATTATAGCATCAGTTTTAATGAGATTGTCAGTCAGTGATGAGAGCAAGAAAATTAGTTTTAAAAAATTGGTAAACTTTATAAAAGCTTACAAGTTTTAGTACATTCCAATGTTACTTGGCCAACAAAATTGTCTATTAAATCTGTAGTGATCTGGTGATTTGATCGATACTGGGCAGAAATTATGTTTTACAGGCTTAAAGGGTTCCACTTTAAACTCGATTATCATCAGGTTGTTTTGCATTACTGACATGACAAAAAGTTGATAAGACTCTTCATTGGAAAACTCATTGCGATGGCTACAGTTGATTACATTAACCTTCGACTGTAATCGAATTTCGACGAGACGAAAAAAGTGTTCATGGATAAAAGCATAAATTTGAAAAAATTGAACGCAATAATGTCCAAAAGTTGATAAGACTCGATCGGAAGCAAAATTCATTTCGATGACAAAGTTTATTTCAACCTTTGAGTCTTTTTGTCTTTTGAGTTTTGAACTTTTTAGACTCAGGTTATTGACTTTACTAATTGAAGAGGTTTTTCCCTTGTTTCGACATTGGGTTATTTTGCATTATTATTATAGCAAGAAATTGATTTATCTATTTGAGAATGGTGAAAGTTCATTTACTGTTGAGGTTCATTTTGTTGAGCAACTTGGAAAATGTTCATTTATATTATTGCTCAATGAATTTATTAACTCACCATAAAGATTATCGAAAAGTGTAAATTTTTGGCTCATTCAGCAGTCATGAGAAATCTCAATTCAGATCAAAGTAAATCACAGGTCGCTGATTATGTGATTGACCATTGAAACATGACTATTCACAAGTATTTAAGGATGACTGAGCTTACCGCATACACTTGATTGAATCTGATCTAAAGCTTAGTCAAAGTTATAAGATTGAACAGAAGTAAAAGAAAGAATCAAGTTTCACTGTAGCAACAGCAAAAAAGCACCCAAAAAGCAACAAAACACAGACTAAGATTTTGCTCGTTCATCTTTACTCTTTTTGTTCCTATTTTTTGCCTCTTTTGTCTTGAAGAAGAAGAAAAAGAATCTTGATCATCTCTTTTCCTCTTCCCATCATGATCATCATCTTATCCAACAGAATTTGCTCCATTTTTTGTCTCTCTTTCCTTTTCAATATCAACTTGTTTATTTACTCTTCATCAATCTCACCATTTGTCTTTCAACAAAAACTCAACTTCAATTGAATCTCTCAGTTTATTGTATCTCCAAAGCTTTTGGTTAATTAAAGTAAACACAAAATTTTCAACTCTCAAGCCTCTCAATTATACACTTGGTCATGTTAATAAGCAATGAATCTGAGAGAAACTTCATGATGAATAACTGAATGAGGATAAACATGAAATACAAAAGAAGGTGAAAATAGAGAGAAGAAAACTATTAAAGAAAAGGGAAAAAGAAATTCGTTCAACTGAAAGCAAAATAATACTGTCAATATTGTATATCAAAGGTAATCAACTTATAAAAATTGACTGACAGGGAATGAATGTTATCAAAAGGCAGGAAAGCATTACAAAACGTGGAATCAGGCAGATGATGAAAAGCATAAAGAAGAGCTGGAAAAAGCTGGAAAAGAGAAAAAAAAAGTTATTAAACCATGAAATTGATTGAACTTGATAGTGAAACTGAGAACAAAATATTAGTTTAATAGAAACATGGAGTTGAAAACAAAGTTGAAATGAAAAGCAAAAGTGTATTATGATAATGATGGTGAAAGAAAAGGATTTTTCGTTCGATGCTGAAAATGTTGCTTCTAAATATTGTCAGGGAAATTACATGGTAAAGGGTAATAAAGTGTAAAGATGAAAATGAATTCAGTGAAAATTGAATCGAACATTGATAATGATGGAAAAAAAGAGATTCAGTTAATGATAGTGTTTCATGTCCAGTTGGGTTAAATATTGATGAATAAATGATGAATTGAATGGATTACTGTGCAAGAGAAATGTTCATTTTCTGTTCATTTCCGTTTTGCATGAAAATTTTATTGACATCATCATTGCAAGATTATCATTATTGCCATCATTATCATTGTTAATACTTGCGTTAGTTTATCAATTTATAAAAGGAATAGTAAGTTTAGGTGAAAACCAATTTTTTTCATTTTCTCACCCAAAGAACATGTTATCATTAGAAGCTGAATTGGTAATAACAAGACCAATCATTTAGTCCATGCAAGTCAACATGATTGGCTTCAAATGAATTCTCAGTAAAGGAAGCTCACAGCAACAAATAACTTTTAAGGCAATAAAATATTATTGTTATCATTATCCAACCAGGTAATCAATGGTCTGGATATTTTTGGTAAACTTGATTTATTTGGAAATTTCATTTTCTCCTTTTGCCTGGCGGCCTTTTCTGTTCATCCTCTTCTGAACATTGATCAAATGAATTAATCGTTATTTTGCAACGCTTAATTGGCCTCTACTTTTGGTCAATTTGGTAGCTTCAATTATAATGAAACTTGTGTTGAATATTTTTTTTGGACACTTTTCAACTCTTTTGTAATGTTTGACAAAAGTTTTATCCTTTTGCAAATGACAGCATTTCACTTGAATAAAAGTTTAAACTTTTCAACACATTTTCCACTTTTATCAACTCTTTAGTTGACCGTCGGTCATTTTAATGATCACTTTCCTTTGACAAGTGTCAATAGGTTTCATTGTTCAATTGTTCATGTAACAACATGTAAATGTATTATAATAAATGTGTGAATTAGTCTTTATTAGTGAATAAATTTTTTTCCTTTTTTTGTCGTTTTCTTGTTTTATTATAACAATTGAAAGGAAAACCATTGAAATCTCTTTTATCTTTTTCGCACATTGTCTTTAACCATAGTGAAAACAATTAGCGAATGTTCAGCAATCTAACAAGAATTTCAACAATAACCAAAGTTTCATGTGCATGATGGAACTTTTTAGATCTTATTTTTGCTCTGCTCTGATCTGCTATTACAATATTGTTTATTCCTAGTATTTCTTAGGGAATCTTTATGTTTTTGCACTTCCCAGTTGACGTCTTCTAGACTTCAATGTTATTTGAGTACATTCAAGTTAACTTTTCGATTAAGAACCTCAAATTAGATTTAGAATTTGAATAATTTAATAATTCTCTTTTCGCAATGCAACTATGGTAACGTTTAGGTAAATGATCATCAAAATTAATGATCAATGAAAAGTGTAAAATGTGAACATAATGCGAACTTCAATCAATTTTCTGATCGATATTGCAAAGTCGGTTGAATAGTCTTTTGAATAGACCAATTACAGTCACATTTTTTACTTTGATGAGTTAACTTTAATTTCAAATTGCTATTGCTATCAACTATACAAATTGATGTAAAAATGAAACAAAAGTTTGTTAAATCTCGTCCAGCACTATTTGTCTTAAAGTTGATCAAATTCATTCACCAAATAGTTGTTCATCGGTTCTATGGTTATGATTTTAAGCAGCTTTCAATTGAATCTACTGAAGCGCTGGAACATCGATTTAAATTTTACTTTGCGTTGACGAATGGTTTCGATCAGAATATCGATAAAATTATCGAAATGGAACAGAAAATCAACTTTGGAACTTGGTTGATTCGATTTGGTTATTTAGTTAGCATGCTACGAGCTATTGCAATCATCAACATCCATGATGAAACGGCCATTTATTTCGGCGACTCAGCCTATGGATCCAATGACAGGGATTATTTGTGGATCGTAATTATTGTTGGAGTAACAGTTATGGTAATGTGTCATGAAATTGTATTGATTGTTGAGAAGAAAGGTGGATTTGTTGGTGAACCATCGAGAATCAAAGTTTTATTGAAAAATGGATTCTCCCATTTTCCATTTGTGAAGCCTCGACAGAAAGACTTTTGTCGTTTCTTTTACTTGCTGAGTGCATTTCATAACATTGCCCTTACCATGTTAGTTCCATATATAGTGATTCTTTACAACTATGAACTTTGTATTTGCATTTATAACTATTTTTCACTGAAAACAATCATCTGTGAAATTGTATGGACTTTAACATTGACACCTTTAGTGATATATTTAGCGGTTCAAGAGCTCTGTTATGGGTCATTATTTTATATCTATGTCGGTGTTTTTTATTTTCATATGAATTCACTAAAAAATGCAACATCTTGGTTACTTGAATCGATAGATAAGCCTCAGAACACTGATATCAAATTCATTGCTAAGCATGCATTGGTGTTGTTCAACAAAATGGATTCATATTCTAGTAAAGTTCGTTCATTAGTTCTCTATTTTTATACCGGAGTAGCGTTTCAATCACTTTGGTTCATCCATTTCAGCATAATTGTTGGAAATCATTCTGTTGTAATGGACATTCTCATTGCTCTCCTTGGCATCTTCATTATACTTTACAATTTAATAATTAGCCTCTTCTCTGCCCAATTGAACAACAAGGTATTAATACTACTTTTACTCAAGTTCAATGGCGTTTTCTCGCAATTTTCAAGTTCATTTCTATTTTGCATCCTACAGGTTCGCAGTCTCTATTCAATGTGGCATAAAATATATTGTAAAAGTAAATCGAATGCGATCATGAAATTGAAAGTAAACTCAATACAAATTTAATTTATCACAAAGGGCTTTTCAGCTTATATGAATAATGCGAGTAAAATTGTAAAGCAGAAAACAAATTGTAAAAACGGCATCTAGTCATTGGCGAATTTAAGTGGAGAAATTACCGATTTTAGAAAATAGCCTTCGATTTAGAAGGATGATCAGAATTCAAATGAATCTTTACTATTGAACAGCATAGATGAATGTCGTTAACTCTTCTAGTAGGCAAGTCGCATTCAATTTAGCTGAATGGCCCTAAAATATTGTTGGATATTATTTATTTACAATACTATTCTCTACTTACACTCTCTGTATAAGACTTGAATTGCTTGAGTTTTAACACAGCAAATGTTTATATTTTAGATGATTGAAATACTAAACAGAATAACATTATCGTCCACTGGCGTCCAGATTGGTGATTTTGGGTTGATAACGAATCAATTTGTGTTAGTTGTGAGTATCATTTCAATTGAGAATAACTGGATAATAATATTTTTGTTCAGTTTTTTCTAGAATTTGTATCAACAATAATGATGTTCAAAGTCAATTTTGGATCCTTTTTTGCGAAACAATAGAGGAATTACTATTTCAGCACTGTAAAATGTATGCAATTGTATTAATATCACCTCAATTATACATTTTAACCTTTACGGTAAAACTTTTATATAATATTATCATTATTAAACCAAATGGATTGAGCACGATTCCAACAAATATTAAAATAACAAATAACAATTGAACCGAAATGCAACAATTTTCCAAACTTTGTATCAAATTGATTGAACAAAGCTAAAGTTTTGCTTTACTTGAGGCAAACTTTTTAAACGATTAAAACTCGAAGTGCGAAAAGAGGAAAACCATTGAGTATTCATTTTGAACCATTTTTATTCAAAGTTTTAGTTTGAAATCGAACTGAAAAATACATTTTTGTCCAATCTTTACTTTGAACGATAAAAATTGAAATTATGTTGACACAAAGTTTTATTTATCTTCAACTTGAAAAGCAATCTTCTTAAGTATCAAATTGCACCCAACTTTTATAAACATTAAAAGGCAATCCTTTAACTCGAAACATTTGAAACTAATGCATCTCATTTCAATGGCAAAACTTTTGTTTTAAAAGTCAAACTCTTTTTCACTTTCTGTTAATAACTTTTAAATTGTTTGTGAAAATTTCAATATTAATGTTATTGAATTTACAATGAAAATTCTTTGATGATTCTTTAATCGAAAATTACATTAAATCTGTTCCATCAAAGGTAAAAGTTTTAGTAGAAGCAAAAGAATAACATTTTCAATTATTTAGACATTATATTTTCATCTATTATTATCATGATAATAACATGATTCATTGTGATAAAAGAAAGGAAGAAAAAAAGTTCTTGTTTATCTGTTTATTAACCAATTCTGTAACTATCTTTTTTCCTGTCTTTTCAGTAAATCTCATCTATTTTTGTCTAAATATATTTATTATTACTCTTTACATCATCTCCATTCAGAGTCGACCAATTTTCTGATTCGCTCTCATCATTACGATTATTATTACTTTTCCAACTCTCCAGAGTTAAATTATTCTCATATCAAAAGTCAGTTTCATCTAAAATCCTTCAATGGAAGAATACCTTTTTGCCTTTTTTCTGCAACATGAGGCTCGAAATATATTGAAGTTCAACTTGATCGTAGTAATAACAATAGTTGAAATAGAATGCTCATGAAACAATGAAATTCATTGCATCATTTTTTGCAGAAAAAAATTTACGATAATTTCTTTTCCAATTACTTTCACATTGAGGCTGATGAATGGAATGTTTATCCTGAATTAATCCCAAAAAGTTTCAAAATTTTGTCTCGTCGAAGCAATCTAATATCAAATGTCATATATCAAATATCAGTGTGCCAGACAATTTATGCAGGATTGAATTTTTCGGTGCAAATTTCGCTTTTAAATTCATAACGCAACTCTGAAGTTATTCTTGTCTTATGACTCGAAAGGATTACAATTCATACTTTAGATGCTTGGATTTACTTGGAATAGTTTTGCAAAATAAAGTCTAGCTAATAAATAATGATGGAAAAATTGTTCTATCGAATTAATCGATTCAAGCTATTCCCTGAACCATCCTTACTAAATCTTGAAAAGACAACTCATTTATCAGAATGAGTATAAAGAAGAAGCTTTAAAACTTAGATTTTCACAATTTATTAAGATTTGATTAGATTCCATCTGGTGATGGGAAATACTGGAACATAAGAAGATAAACTGTATTTCCATTTCTTTGCGTTTATTGCGTTTAGATCTTCCCACATGTATCAACCCATTCGACCAAGGAAGAAGCACTATAAACACGAGTGCAGAAGGAAAGGTTCAGATTGCGTCTAATGACTTTTCCACACAAACACTAACCAAGCCTTATGAATTGATGCCTTCAATGCTAATTGAATTTAAATATTTTTCTCATTTTATTCCTGATATATTAGACAGCTCTAGGTCTGCCCCTTAGCAGTCACACACAGACTTGACTGAGCCGACCTACGCCTTACACCGCTTTCATAGGTTAAGGGATTCGAACCTAAGACCTTTGAATGAAAGTTAGACATCATAAGGACTCGACCCTTTTCCGTTAAGTCTCTTCCTTAGCCAAGCCTCCGAGCTATCAACTAATCATAAAATTCAATATTCAATTTATTAAAGGAGTGATGCAAAAAATCTGGGTGTCGAGTTAAGAGCTAGTACTTTTTGTACGTTTTGACAAGCACAGAAACTGCGTCCATTAGTGTCCAAAAATTTCTCCGATACACAGTTTTCGAGAAAATTGAGGTCAAAGCTAAGTGTTTTCAATTGTGGAATCAGATTTCTTCATCGAACTCATTTTGTGAAATGAAATTCCTTGTTTCTGTGCAACAGATCACTTCGATTTTCCGTTAAACCTCCGCCATTCTCTGACCGTAATAGCTAGAGAGCTGAAACTTATTATTCATCGATAAAAGTTGTCTGTACATATCATCTAAGATTGCTCATCTTATGCGTTGGTTTGCTCTCTCAGTAGTTTGCAAGTCAAGACTTGGATTGACTGAGAAACGACATTTATCAAGATTTGGACGAAACATTCACTTAAGCTAACTGTCATCCTCTCTTTGAGAATTGAATATCTTTAAATGTCAAAAAGTTATCAAAAAATGAGCTTCAAAGTGAAAAGCAAATTCATTAGTTGATGTAAATCTTTGAAAAGAAATGTTTAGCATAAGTTTTCTCTAGCAAATCCCATCTTTATCTGTCAAAGAAAAAAAAAGTTTCAATGAATTTTGCAAAACCAAATTTCCACCATTTTGCCAGTCATCATTGAAATGTGAAGCGATCTAAAGATGAAAATTTTACATTCCAAGGGAATTGTTATCAATAATATTTGGATAAACAAAGTTTCCATTTTGTGATTCATTCTTTCATGATAACATTTCTTTTGCACATGGTGAAACATTTAGACTATAAATATGATTTGACGTAAAGCAAAATTGTGAGCTAAAAGTTGACATTTTTTCAGTTCTCATGTGAGTTGCAAGGTGTTTCATGTAAAAGCAGAGTAAAGACAATTTGTTTTTGTCTTTCGCTTAAAATGCTTCAACAACAATGCTATTCTTTACACTTGAATAGGCAAGTTCAATCTTGCTTTCAAATTTCCTTTCTTCATTTAATTTCCTCTTCATATTTAAAGTGCTTTCCTGAATCTGATTTTTTTATCGATTATCCTTCTTCTCACATAATATTGTCATAATTAAACTGTTAATATGCAGATAGCTTTCTGGTCATTACTGAGTTTATTCACTTTTATTCACCAACATCACTTTGTTTACTCAAGGCAAATTGAAACTTTACCACCTTTGCCATCAGCATTTTTTGCGTTTAATCAATATAATTACATTTTTCTTGTTTCACTCAACATTCCCCTGTAATATCCATTTCCGATTAAATGTATTAATTTTTTGGCTCTCCTGTTAAAACAGAGGAATGGACAGAGAAAGGGAAGCGTATTCATCTCACATTTTCATTTTTACGCTTCACCTCCAAGTGAATGAACTGGGATTGAGAGTTGAATAATAATGTTTCACAGACTAATTAGACTGATCATCTTGCTGTAAAAATAACATTTCATGTTCAACTTTGTGAATCACTTTCAACTTTACCTTTTATCTAATCAATCTTGTTAACCAATTGATACAATGTTCAGCCTAGGGTCTAATGAATGGAGGTAATTGGCGAACATATCATTTTACAAATTATCCCCATTAACATAACATTCAATAGCATCCATCGAAAATTGATCGATTCAACCTTTTTAACCGAAATCTGTATAACAATTGTCCAAGTTTTTTCAATGAAAAATATCGGTATACAGTTGAAACGCTTGGTCACGAACACAAATTCAAAAAACTAAAACGTTTTTCACTTTGAGTGAAACTAAACAGATTAGGCGCAGCTTCTCTAGTCTGTTTAGTTCAAAATGAAGGAAACAAAAAGCACTTGCCATGGAACAGAGCTCACAGTGAGTGAAACATATTCTTGAAAATAGTTTGAAAATTTAACAAATGTAAAATGGGAAAACCTAAAATTAGTGAAAATATTAAAGAGTTGACTGTAAAAGCAGATGGAGATAGATTGACCTGTTCCAGCATTGTTCAACTTTACAACACCAATTTCATACAGTGAGAACCATAATTCATCGGTTCATACTCAATCAAGTGATCTCTAAACCGAGAGGAAAGAAACCAAAAAATTGAATGAAGAAATTGTTAATAAGATTCGTGAATGGTGTTGAGGACTGTCAATTGACGCTTCGATGATGTAAAGGATAAGTTGAATGGAGATTTCGATATTGACGTTTGCATCAACACCATTCGCAATCGCATTAGAAATGAATCAGTTTTTTTCATCGAAAAGAGTCTCGTTGGTTCCAGCCAGGAGAAATGACCCATCAACAATTCAACGGAGGATACAACAATATGCGATCGATTTTATAAATTTTCATCTTCAAAGAAAAAAGATTCTTTTCTTGGATGAAACTGTTCATGCAAGAAATAATTATGGATGGTTGAGAGTTGGTGAACGTGCAAATGTCAAAGTAAAGGCAGTGATAGATAAAAATTATCCAGTTTGTGCAGTAATGGATAATCAATCTCTCTATCTCTATGATGCAAAAGAAAAAAATACAATACTGTTCGATTTTGTCGATTTTCTTTAAAAATTCTCGGGCATCTGAAGAACAACATTGAAAACTCTGTCATCATCATGGACAACATCCCTTTTCACTACGCAACACCTTAAATGAACTTTTTGCCACTAAAAGTCATCAGTTACTTTTTCTCCTCCTTACGTGCTATTCTTAAACCCCATTCAATCAATTGAAACATTGGGTGGTAAAGTTCCGTACATCGATCCGTAATCTCATCAGTTCTGAAAGAGAATTCTGATTGATTTAATGCGGTTTTTTCGACAGTTGCACCTTTTCTAGCGACTTCGATTGTGCAGTCAGGTTTTGCCACATCACATGGATAAAGCACGTGCCTTTGTTGCAATGGATTATGCAGCATTGAAACTGAATCATGGACAAGTTGGTGTGGTCATGTTAGTTACTGTTTAACCTTGTATTAACATAATGATTGAATGTTTCTCATTGTTCATTACTTTAATTCAATGTGGTTAATCACTTTGAGTTCAATTCCCTTGATATTGATTAACTGTTGAAACAAACATAATGTTCATTAACATGCAAGACAAAACCAGAAGTAATAAATGTACAAAAAAAGGTAAACCAACACACAAAAGAGACAAAATGATATCAAGAGCGAGAGAGAAAATAATTAGCCAAAAACATTTAACCTTAAATTGTCCGTGTAATACAAATAAAAGTAATTAAAATGATCAAAATAGAGTTATTAAGGGAAGAGAAAAAGAGATTTCATAAATATTGATAATCTTGGCAAATTATATTCATTATTCAACATTCTCTGGCGAGTAAAGCATCACTTTAATGAAAAAATGAGCCCAAATGACTTTATTCCCAGTTTCATTGAAAAAAGCTTTGAAATCCAAACTCAATATTTCATTAAATAATAAGAAAACGTTGATCACTCCATCAATTCTGGGAGTGAAAATTATCAAAACTTCTATCACTTTTATCGAAAATGAAGCATTTAATAACAGTTATTTGAATAACTTTTAACGTCAAAAGTTATTATCGCAACATTTAAATCATTGAAGGTTCTTGGGCAATGATTATACGTAATTAATTGAATGATAAATTTTACATGAAATTTGGAAACAAAAGAATGTGAAAAAAGGGAAAAAGTTCATTGAACATTAAATACTTTCAAGTTTACTTTTCAAGAGGTTATTGATTTGCAAGAGGTTCCTTCAGACAAAAGAGCAACTGGGAGTGAAAAATATTCAAAGATAATGATTATGATATTCAATTGCCCAGCCCATGATTAATGGCTCAACATTTCATTTTAATAATTGCATTGATGAAATCATTTCAATCTCTTGAAACTTGTTCAATCAATTTTCGACTCTTCTAAATGAAAAATCTGACTCGAAACTGATCAGTTTGCAAACAATTTCAAACCAATTGATATCAATTTAAAGAATGTTTTCAGTTGAATATTTTTCTGTCAAAAATGCACAAACAAATGAAGATAATTATTTCTCGAATAAAACAGAAATTCTTGAAATTACATTTTTCTCTTTCCCTGCTCATTCCAGGTGAAGCGCCCATATTTTTGGAAGTATTCACCGAGAAGGACGTTAAACCAGGTGAAAGTGTCTCCTTGAAGTGCATGTCAACTGGTAACCCTTTGCCTCAGATAACATGGAAGCTCGATGGGTTCCCTTTGGATAGCATGAAAAATGTCCGAATCGGCGATTATGTGACCAATGAAAATTACGTCATCAGTTTTGTCAACATAAGTTCAGTGAGTGTTGAAATTGGTGGAACTTATTCTTGCACCGCTTCGAGTGATATATCAACCATTGAGAATGTAGCCCCACTCCGAGTCTCAGGTCCGCCTTATGTTCGTCCAATGGGCAACCTGACTTTGGTGGCCCATCGATCACTATCAGTTAAATGTCCGGTCGGAGGTTATCCAATCGTAAACATTTTCTGGGAAAAAAGTGAGTAAACATGAAAACTTCATTCATCATCATTAACCTTTTGTATAAAATTCACAAAAATTCATCATTCATTCTCTTGAAAAGGTAAACATTCTTTATTCACTTTAATCATCTTATCATGGATAAACTCTGATATCGATTAAAGAATAGAAAATTTTCTTTAAAAATTATCTCAAACGCTTGGAGTGAATCAAAAGAAACGATTAATTTCATCAAAAGTCTTTCAACATTTGCTCTCCAATATTGTCCAATCTCAACTCGAACCTTTATCTTGGCCATTATCCAATCATTCCCTGAATGCATTTTAAAAAGCTCTGTTTGGCTCAACTTTACTTTTCATTTTTACTCATTATTTTGATTCTCAATTTGATGTTATTGTTATTATAAATAATGCCATTAGATTATCAATAATAATAGCAATAATAATGATAATCTTTTCTTCTTCTTTTTCTTTTTTTCTGGTTAAAGTGGTTCAGCGAATCACAAAAATCTTATTATTATGACAAAGTGAAATTGACTGAAAAAAACTATTGATCTTGATTCAACAGACAATTCAATTGAATTATACAATGGATAAATTGAATTCTGTACAATCGTTTAACTTGATTTTCTCATTCACCATCATCATTATCATCTTCTTGTTCATCCAACTTTTCCTTTTCAGTCCCTTTTACCTTAACAAATTAACTTTGGTAAAGAAATTCTGAATTCACAATTGAAACGGAAAATGAAAGTTGAGTGTAGAAAACATTTTACTTTGACTTCTTTTGTAAATTTCAATGTTTCACATTCATTTCAACCCATTAAAAGTGCTACAAAAATTTTACCCCTTTTCCAGATTCTGGTGTACGCTCAAGACTAATAAGATCAACAAATAGTTTCAATTGTTATTTACTATTAAAGTTATTTTCCTTTTTTTTCGCTCAAATTATTTATCGATATTTGTTAACCTCACTTTTGATAAAATCATTTCATGCCAAGTCTTTATTTTCTGTCCTTTTATTCGCTATTTTGTGTTACTTTGTTGATTTGTCTTTGATTAGCTTTAACAACCAATTGAACCAAGAAAAGTAAATAAAGTGTTTCAAGTGAAAATCAACTCTACTCAATGAATAGTTTATCAGGAAATGAAAGTGAAATTTCAGTTTTGCCAACTTTAATCAAGTTGTTCAACTTTTGAATCAACAAGCAGTTCACAATTGACAGAAAACAGTTCACAGAAAACTGTGAATATCCTGAAATAGTGAATTATTTTGTGTCACATTTTACTTTTTTATTTAAATTCTATTGTTTCAGAACTGGAAACATTTAAATCACAAGAATGACATAAATAATCCTAAAGTAATGACCAAAACTCCATTCTCAAGACTATTTATCTTAAACCTGACACTTTTTATTCAAAAACTATCAATTTTCTGGAATAACTTGAAAAGGATGAGAAAATTATTCAATTTCTAGATTAATATATGTAACATTCAAACGTTAAGTGTTTAAATTAAGAAAGAGAAATGGTCAAAATTATTCTCCTCTTTCTTTATTCTGTCTATTCCCCTGTCTTATTTCTTATTCTCAACAATGGTCAGAAGGGCAAAACTAACTCTTGGTTTTAACTAAAGGATTATTGAGTGGAGTTGTAATTATAACTCCAAAGTGGTAACTTGAAAATGACTGAAACTAGTGCTTGAACATAGTATTTATTTAATTATTAGTTTAACTAAATTTAGTTAATTCAATGGGATATTGTCCGCTATATGATTATTATTAATAAATATTATTAAATGGCCTTAAAATGTTACAAGTCGACAGGATGAATCCTGGGCGAGTTTACCCACGGATCATCCATTCAATATTAATAAATATTGAAATTATTATTTCACCAATATTGGTGGTGAAAATGAATTGGAATGGCACTTCGTCAATTGGACTTAGCTGCTCAATCAATTATTGATTCAACTAAATTTTAGTTAATCAAATGGGAAATTATGTCCATTCAATATAATAAATATTGAAATTATTATTTTACCAAATTTTGGTAATGAAAATGAATGAATCTGTTCTCGTCAATTGGACGAAGTAATTATTAATTATTAATTCAACTAAATTTTAGTTAGTTCAATGGAAAATATTGTCCATCAAATGATTATTATTATTATTATTTCTTATTTATTATTATTATTTATTAAATTATTGGTCCCCTAATCGTGGAAACGATGGTGCCACTGACCTAAAGTGGGGGGATGTAACATTCAAACGTTAAGTGTTTAAATTAAGAAAGAGAAATGGTCAAAATTATTCTCCTCTTTCTTTATTCTGTCTATTCCCCTGTCTTATTTCTTATTCTCAACAATGGTCAGAAGGGCAAAACTAACTCTTGGTTTTAACTAAAGGATTATTGAGTGGAGTTGTAATTATAACTCCAAAGTGGTAACTTGAAAATGACTGAAACTAGTGCTTGAACATAGTATTTATTTAATTATTAGTTTAACTAAATTTAGTTAATTCAATGGGATATTGTCCGCTATATGATTATTATTAATAAATATTATTAAATGGCCTTAAAATGTTACATATACATTTTCAATATCAATTTGAATTCAAATTTGAATACATAGTCATTATAATTCATAAGAAGTTGTTTCGACTTTTAAAAGTAAAAACACAGAAATGATCTTTTGTGTATCTTAAACATAGTATCAAACGAAAACTGAATGTTTCTAGTTAGATATTTCAAAGAGCTATGAAATGAATTTCACAAATTTCGTTTTTTCGTCAAATTCTCATCAAACTATAACTTAAAGTTGAAAAGGACGATCTGAACAAATGATATCTTCACTGAAAGGTGCCTTCAGCCTCTTCAAAAAAGCAGCTTCAGATCGACCCTAAAATTTAGTCAATCTATCATAACTTCACTTTTCAATCAATTGAGTCTTCAGTCATTTCGCAAAAATTATCAATCAAAAACTAACGCCCATCACGGAAAAGGAAACTTCAGTGACTTCTCAACCGCAAGGTTAAAAAACGAAAATAGAGTGTTCGAGTTTAGCGGTTAAGCGTTATTAAAAAAACATATTTTTTCGCCCAGTGTCTTTGAACAGTTATTCGTCAATTTAGACATAACATTACTTCCGATTCCTCTTTTTTTACCGTTCTGACTCACAAATTGTCTTTGATCGTTTCAACTGAGAAATTTTTTGCATCCATTCAGACTTGAACATTAGCGATTCAAAATTGAGAGAAAAGTTGAACATTTGAAGGAAAAGTAATGAAACAATTTTTCTCGCTTGCCAACAAAATGAGCAAATTGAGCAACTTTTTTACCCACTGAATGTTTCATTTTATTGATGCATTTGAAATAAAAGTATAATAATGCTGACAGAAGCATTGAAAAATATCATTATCAGATGAAACAAGATATGAAAGAAAAATAGTGATAATAAGTGATGGAAACAAAGAAACGAGAGAAAAGTTGAAAACAAAGCGTCATCATTCATCGGTTTGCCTTTCTTAACATTCACACATCAGAAAACTGTTCCAGTCCATTCATTCTCATGAGACACTTTCAGGGAGGAAAGAAAGGATAAAAGAAGGAGCCAAAAGTTATCTCTACTTTATCTTACTCTTCTAATATTATTACCTTTTCTTTTCTCTCTTTCTTCTCTTCCAAATCATTTTATCATTTCTTTATCACTTTTTTTTCCTCTTTCCTTTCATCATCATTTTCACACTTTTCATCGGTTGTTACGAGCCAACTTTTCTGACAATAACAACATCAAGGGTAAACCATGGAATGGTAAGAAATGAAGTAAGAAAAAAAGGTCATTTCGATTGAAAAGAAAGGGTCAATTACTTTTTGTCCAACAGTATTGGACACTCATGGAGATGGACACATAAACACACATTGAATGGACATGGATATAAAAGGTTTTGATAGATGGGACTGGGAGTGAAAAGTTATTTCAACTCCATTAGAACAAAATCAATTTACTCAACTTTTTTTCTTCTTTTGCTCTTTCTTCTTCTTCTCAGCATTTACACCAATCTTTTATCAACTCACTATAATGGACTCACCTAAAGCTGTGAATAATCAATTCTTGTTCATTGCTCTAAAGTTCAACAAAAAGAAAGAAAAATTCTCTTGTTTCTCCTTCCAAATTAGAAACGTTAAAATTCATAATTCATTAAAACTCAAAATTTCATTAAAAAACTTCATTCAAATTTTTCTGAAAATCCGATTAAAATGATGAAAATCTAATAACATTTTTAACCTTTTATTTAACTTGATATCTGAGCCTTTGTGACCACAACTCATCTGAATTGTTATTTGGTTAATGGATTAGTCCATGTTGCTCTTGATTGAAACTTTTGTCGAAGAAAATTTTCATTGATTTTCTTTTCATGAGACTTTGTAGAGAATCTGAACTCGAAGGGAAAAATAATATTTAAGAATAAGATACAATATTGGAATGATAAGTGAAGATAAATAAGTTTCTGTTTCATTTCACATTGAATCACTTTCCATTCTTACTGTTGATTCATTTGTTATCTATTTATTTATAGGGATTTACTTAGTCTCTTTTTTTCACTCCCAAGGATTCAAGTCAAATGAAATAACCTCAGGCTATTGGAATCTATCTTTTTATTTTCCTTTTCTTTTTCTTCGTCTTCTCTGTTTCCATGAAGCAAATAATGATGATAACAATAATAATATACATTATGATGCTGTTTGGGGTTAGTAAGTAATATTTTGCCCTCAAATCATTTTCTTGTCAGATCTTTTCAACCATTTATTTGGTTTCTTTTTTTATCATTTTTGCTCCCTTTCGCGTTTCCACTTGCAATTGTTAGTTTTTCAATCTTCATTTATATTATTATTAATGTTGTCATTATTATTTTTTATTATCTGTTTAATGTTTCATTTTTGCATTCAACTTTTTTTTCACTCAACTTGCCCTCTCAATGTAAATTTTGTTGACTCAAATAGCTCAACTTTTATGGCTTATAACACTATTCTTGATCGTTTAAATCTGTCAATCGATATCAATTGAATGAGAAAAAGGATCGATTGAGCAGCGGGAATCAATTTTATCGCCAATAAATCTGGAAAAGCTTCAATTCCATGCAAGTTGATCACGTGAGAAACGCATTTTCAACATCGAATATCCTTTTTCTTTCAAACTTTTCTTCTCTAGAAAATTGCATTCCAATGCTCATTTAATAGTCTAGGTTCAGTCTTCAGTCAGTCTAACAGCATTCTTTACTCACTATCGATTTGAGCTTCTGTGGAGTCAAACTTTCTAAGCGTTAATTTTCACGACTTAATGTCGTTGTTGATTGAAAAAGGAAAATTTCTAGTTTTGGTCGGATTTTTTTGAATGCAGTAGTTCACTTTTGCAGCAAACTTTTCATAGTTCTGTCCGAGTCTTCGGCAACATTGAAAACCGAGGCTAATTAGATTCCATGAGATGGGCAATTTCTGATCTTAATCTTGAGTTCAAGTTAAAGGTTTTTGTAACATAACTTTCCAATCACAAAAAGGACTTCTTGTGAATTTAAATTACTTGAATGGATATAATGCTTCAATCTACTGGATCTGCTCAAGAATGAACCATTTTCATAGAACTGAGACTTCATGTCTCGATCTGAACGTGAGTCTTGATCGTAAAGATTCCGAACATCGAAATCGAAAAACTGAGATTATTCTAAAGGTCATTGATTTTTTGATTCGGAGAGTTCTAACTAATAAGTTTATTTGTTGGTTTCGAGTTAAAACAAATTGGGTAAATAGAGGAAAATTTGTTTTGATTTGCAGTCTTTGCGGAATCAAATATGACACTAAAATTGTCATCTTAACACAGAAGTCTAGTTAATGACCGTTGGCTTAAAAAGTGATAAATTATTCGAGTTGAACTTATCCTTTCATCGGAATAACTTTTCTTTAACCTTTTCTCTTTTCACTTTCATGGTTATGATTAGCTTGTCTTTTATCCAGTTTATTGATTATTTCATCTTCTAAATGACTTTTCATTCACAACTAAAAGTGCAAATTGAAAGAAGCCAATTTATTAAAACATTTACCTCGACTCGTCTCTTCCACTTCGACTCAAACAAACTTATTCCACTTTTCAAAAGTAACTGTCGATTGAGATTAAAGCTTAACCATTTTTATTAATATTACTTGTTAAGACAATCCATTGATCACAGTTAATGTCAACTTGCGTCTATTTTTCCTTCGTTTGTTCAACTGTTTTCTTTTCTTCTTTTCTTCTTTTCCTTTTTTCACTTTTCTATTCAGCTTTTTTCATTCCCATTCTTTTTTCACCAAGAAAAGCAGATAAAAGTTGAGCTTAATCAATCATTTGATTGAAGGTTGAGTTCACAACAGTCAAACAAAGTGAACTGAAAACATCAATTATTTTACATCAAATATTTGGCTCTTAATTTCAATGAAATGTTTTGCTCTTGAAAAGGTAAAAATGAGCTTTAAATGAATCCAAATGAACATTAAGAAGAGACAAACATCGAAAAGTGGATAAAATGAAGAGTAAAAGATAATCAGAATAATAAATCTTTTCCGATTCTCTCTTCTTCTCGACTACAAATTGAAACTTGAAGATTAATGGGAGCAAATAAATTTCAGTTAATTATCATTATAGCAATAAATTTGCTCTAATGTTTCAAGTAAAATGTTTGTAAGAAGAGAATGGAACTTGAAATTTTCGGATATTTTCACCTGAAGAAAAAAGGTTTCACCTTCCATAAGCAAATTGACCGCGTTTGAGTTTAAACAGATGAACATTTGAATAAAGATTGAGACCATGAATGACATTAAAGAATCACAATGAAATGATTGATGAAGTGTCAACAAAGTATCGTTTCCTTTTCATTAAACTTTTGCTTCATTATTCTCATCATTATCATATCCTCATGGAATGATATTTTTTCTCAAATAACACTTTTTTCTTCTTCTTTTCTTTTTTGGTTTACTTTCACTTGAAATCGGGACAAAAAGATGGGAAAAGATTGCCAAACAATCACAGGCAAATGCTCGATAAAAATGGAACCTTGGTGGTATCTGATATAACCAAAGAATCTGATGAAGGTTACTATTCATGTACAGCATCAAATGATGAAGGCGTTTCTTCATCAAATGGCTTTCATCTTACCATACAAGGTGAGTCAATCCCTGTCAATTTCAGCTTATCCCATTATCAACTTTTGACTTTATCACGGTTCATCAAAGGACAATTCAGAGAATCACAGAAACATCAATAACATTTTCATTATGAAACAAAAGTTAACTCCAAGTTGCTTCTGTAGTAAGTTATGTAAAAATGTTTGTCAGTATTTTCAGGTTAAACAACTCAATTACTGGAAAAGGTGTTTTGCTTTGTTGAAGCAAATTTCATGTGAAAAGTTCACAATTGCAATCTTTATAACTTGGAGGTTTCCAATTTTTTGGACTTTTTTGTTTTCTTTTTTCTGACAAATTTTTCTTTTCGTTTTCAAGTGGCTCCAAAGGTTGACCAATTTGTTTTACCTGTTGACATACAAATGGGCCAACGTCTATCAATTAGCTGTACTGTTATTAAAGGCGATCCACCATTTCACATTGAATGGCTTAAAGATGGTGAAACAATTAGGGAAGATGCATCTTCATCAATTGCTATTCACCATTTAGCCGACTATTCATCAACCATTCTATTCAAAGCAATCAAAGGTGAACATCGAGGTAATTATACCTGCTTAGCCACCAATGCTGTTGGTCAAGATTCTCATAGCCAAATGATGGTCATTTATGGTAAGTTGTTTCTTCATGTAAACCTGTTATTAAATACCTAAGTCTAACCACAAATGGAAACGTTTTCAACTACATTTTTCATTCTCACTGACAAAAGTTTAACCTTTAGCATTTGTGAAAAGAAAAGCTGAGAAAATTGAAATTTTTGAGTAAAAAAACTTTTCCAACCAAAAGTTGAATAAAAGACAACGAAGCAAAATACAAACATATTTTGAAAGCAACAATTGTTCATCAAAATAGCGACTCAAGCATATTTATTATTAAATCAACATTTGCTATTGTAATATCTTTATTAAAGTTAAAAGCTTCTTTAAACAACTTTTCCTTCAATCGATAAAAAATCATTTGATCGATGAAAAGAAGAGTAAACAGCTTTTAAAATTTCTATTAAAGATTAGCTTCGAATTTTCAGTTTTATTCGTAACGAATTCTGACAAGAGTCTGGCTCAATGTTGAGAAAATGAGAAAATGAGAAAATGCGAAATTTTGGATAATTTCAAGATTCTTTTCTTCGCCAGTCCAACTGTTATCTGTAAATGGTTAAATGATTATAAATAAACTTGTCATATTTATAATGACAGAAGATTGATTGACTAGGGAATTGTATTGGTGTCACTGGGAGTGATCAACATGTAAAACTGCCTTTTCTCTAGACTTTTCATTTTCTTTTTCCTGGTCAATTTGGCGATTCTTAATACACAATTTCTGGTCTACAGCAATGATTATGAATAACAGGTTTACCATCATGAACCATGTTACACACTTAACCATCAAAATGCTGTTAATGGTTACAATTATGATGTAGCATAAATTGAAAGATTCAGCTTTTTTCCCTCCTAATATTATTCTTTAACCTTTTTAAACAGTTTTACTCTTTTTTTGTAAGACTTTACATTATGTTTAGATCGTTGATTATCAAATACATTATCATTATTATCATTAACTTTTTTTCTAGCTTTGATTTTATTAAAGAGCAAAGTAGGAAATAATTTGGCTTCCCTTGCACTCATCATGAACCAGTTTTACGTCAACTTTTACTTTTACCTTTATCCATTAACACTTAACTGAATTGTAATTGTTTGATGAATATTAAATAAAGGGCGTTCATGGCTACAAGCATAACAAAGTGAAACTCTACTGAACAACAGAAAATATTGATTTAAAATGAAATATCGACAGTCATTAATAAGTCCAAGTCTTTGATCAGAAAATTTTATCGAGTGAAAAGACTTTGTAAGTTGATGAGATTATGAAATGAATTTGAGTTTGGAATTTTTTCTCCATTTTTTCGAGTCTTCAATCTTATTGTGACTTTTGATGTTGGCTTGTTTCATGTTTTATGCTAATCAATTTTGTTGTCATTTTGCTGGATCTTGTAACAGAATCATGACTTTTTGATTCTACTGGGAATGCTATCATCACAACAGATAATCAAATTGAGAATAATTCATTGACAGATACAATTTTATCATTACCAATCAACATATTGCAAAGTCTAATAATGATAATCACATTTATCTGGTTAAAGATGACGAGTTGTGATGAGCATGCAAATTAATAGCTATAGCATAGGCAAAGCATGATAAATCATCGTCAATCTCATTTTGCTTCCCTGTAAATATAAGAGGATAAAAAGATAAGATGAATGTTTCATTTAGATGAAGGAAAAATGCTTGAAATGATCAGCAAAGGTAAATACATCTCTTACCAACATTGAATGAAAAATGAACATTTAACTAAGCAAGCAAAAGATAGTTTGACTCGACAATTAATCTTGCAATATCTCATGGAATCATTTCTGTTAAGGTCAAAATTAATAAACTATCGATCCAAATTCAACGAGAAAAATCGTTGAAATTTACTTGATAGTTGACTTAATGAAACTTTCACTCCCAGCATTCACTCCCTGAATTCACTCCCAGACCTCAAGTGCTCAATTCTAGAAGTTACTCTTGAGTTTCATTCCCAGCCTTTGCTTGGAGTTTTCACTCCCTGTTTCAACTCCCAGTTGATAGCATTCATGGCATGGAAGAGGAAGGTAACTTATATGGAGCAATGAGCAGGAATCACCTGATATACACGGAAACATTCAACTTGGTGAAAGCTGAATCTTATGAGTGGTGAACCTTTCATCATTTCCATTATCTTGCGTTAGCATTTACCTTTTACTCATTCAATTATTTCTTTTTTGGTAGCTTATCATGTTTCCTTTTTACTTTGTCTGCCTTCTTCACGGATCATCATTCAACTTAACCATCATGCATCTTATTCAGTCTGTCCACTTAAGTTGCACCAATCTTTATCCATTGAAAGATGAAAAAAAAGATGAAGATTTGTTTTTACAGTTTCACCAAGGGAATTGTCTTCTTTGTACCTTTCAAACAATATTCAGATATTAGATAAAGTGAGTGTAAACGTAGATAATAGAAACTTGCAATCCTCTGAATCTTGAATAGTAAGAGTCATGACAATTCCCAAGTCATCATTAGTTCTGTTTGTTTACCTGTGATTTCAACCCATTTTCTTGTACTAATAACATTCAACATGTAAACCTGACATGTAAACAAATTATTTTCTCAAATTAATTTCATATTGTACGAAGATGGAATTTGTAACGAAAAAGTTTCTCTCAAAACTTGTTAAGAGTTGCTCAAGAAGCGATTTTATAATTAAATGAACCATTCTATTTCTGAACATGATCTCAACATGAAAGATTCTCATTTAATAAGAAAAATAAATGTCAAACAATGAAAAGACTCCGAATATCGCGTCAGTTAGCAAAGGTTGCTGGGAGTGAACTAGTGCTATTTCAGGTTCTAAGTTTAGCATCATTCAAACTTCATTTTATTATATAAGTTGATCAACTTTGAAGACAAAATCAAACTATAAATATCAATATAAACTGTTCTGAAATTAGTTTTGCTCTGTTCGAATCAATAACTAAATCAGATTTTTGTCTTACCATTCGTTGCGAGGCAACTGCATGGTACTAAATCTTGTTTACCTCAAAAATGGACAAAGAAGATGCTTAATAAGATTCCAAATGACGGAGAAAAGAAGGAAAATTTCATTGCAATCACTTATTAATATAATAGTTTATCTTAATTCATAAAATCATGCAAATTAGAATAATTAAAGAATAATTTTTCTTCTTAATCATTTCATGATTCAAAACATGTTCAAAGGTTATAACATACCTTGTCATGAACATTCATAAGGAATATTATTGTCCGTTTTGTCGCTAATAAAATATTGACGAAAAGAAATGAAAATTTCTCTCGATTTTGAGTAGACCAAATAAAATAATTTCACAAATTAAGATATCAAACAATGAAAAGTTATCATTTGAATCAATCAAGAATCCGAAATTAAGTTGATTATGTTTAGTCATGAATAATGCAAATTACGTTCAAGAGTTGATTCAGTCTCCAAACTGACGTGAAGCTTTAATCAACTTTGGAGTGCTTCAGGTTTAAAATGAAAATTAGCTGTGATAATAGCAATAACAGTAATTACCTGATTATCAAAGTTAATAACGTAAATTGGCTTTGGGTGATATTTTTCTTCATCAACTCAAGATTAATATTGGGAATTATTTGTATTAGTGAAACAATTTTTTGTCTTATTTGATACAAAACAAAGTGTTTACTATTCATCAAATAATGATTTACTTTTATAATTATATCATCATTATTATCATAATTATTTGCTATGTTGCCAAAGTATTACGAAGAAGGAAAGAAATGTGATAAATATGATGAACAATTGGGAATGAGATTTCATTTTGCAATTTACTTTCTTGTTTCAAGATTACATTCTGTTTCTCTGTGTGTTTTCACCATGTTAGCCTGGGTTAACATGAAACTGATAATAATGATGAGAAAGGTGGCAAAAGGAATAGAGTTTCAGAGGCGAAGAAAGAAAAATCATTTAATGATTCAATCTGTTTATTTCTTTATGAAACACCTTCACATAATGTTGAATGGAGAAAAAGATTCAAGGCAAAACAATTACAGTATCAAGATGATTATGAGAATTTCATGTTTGTCTTTGCCTTTTCTCATGATATTAATAAAGTTGTCATGGAAAAATAGTTTCTGCAGTTTCCATTCATTTTACTCTGTAAATTGGTTCATTAGAATAACACATTTCTCAATTGTTTATTTTCAGCTCCACCACAATGGATCTACGAACCAGGCGATATAAGTTCAACCAAAGGAGACCAAGTTTGGAGCAATTGTCAAGCTTCAGGATTCCCGATGCCTTCAATCATCTGGAAAAGGGCTCAAAGTGAGTTGAAAAGACTGACTAAAAAGTCGATTTACACTTCGAACTTCTGTTCAGAGAAAACTTAAAATCTCTTTAAAATATGCTGATGAAGCTTATTAATCAGTTCATTAACAGTCCGATATTTATAAAGAAAAGGAAGAAATAAAGTTCGGAAAAATGATCAACTTGAATGATAATGTTTACTTATTGTCAGATTGAGCAAAGCAACTTCAAATGTTTAGTAGAGATTCTGGTGAAACTTATTAGTAAATTCATTAACAATGACTGTTGTTATTGATGAAGAAGGCTGAGAAAATGGAAATTTGCTTTTCCTAGAAATGATGAACTCGAATGGGTCATGTTAATGAAGATTCCCGTGTTTGCTGTTCAATGGCTTTTCAATTTTATATCTTTGGTTCCCTTTTGCAACTGGAAACAGTTTGAATCAATAAAAGTATTCAACATTTCATTGAATTGAATTGATGAGAGCAAAAAGTATCCCAAATCTCTCATGGAATTAGAGTTGATTGAATTAGAAGGAAAAGCTGGGAAATATAATCATGGAAATGTAAAGAAACAAAGTTGATAACAATAGCAATTTTTCGGCTCTCAAGCCAACTCTTTTCACTTTCATCTTTTACTCACTCTTTCACCATCTTTCATCATTCATTGAAATACAAGCTATCAACTGTAATAATATTTTACCATTCAAAACACGATCCGTTTCCAAACCAACAACTGATCCTGTGAGCAACCAACTTTTACTCGAGCAAAAGATGACCTGCACTCTTGAAAACCCTAAAGGGATGGAGAAAAGGGAATGAGTCAAGAAGATGGTCATTATATCTGGTGATGATGATGATGGATAGAGATGGTTAACACTAACAAGTTTCCAGTCTAAATGGATAAATTATATTATTTGTATTATTTGCAATTTATTAGCAAAACTACAATAACCAAAGAAAAAGGTTTTGCTTTTTCTATTCACTTTATTAGTGGTTTCCTTTGCTTGTGACCAACCTGGTTAAATTAAATGGTCACCCAACAATAAGCCTGATTACCCATCATCATCATCATCACTGGCATCATTAACATGATAATCTTTAAACAAGAAACACCAATGAATAGTCAGGAATGATCAACATTCAAGTCACTCACAGTCTATTGTTATATGAATAATCTTCAATTACATTGAAAGCTTTTCTTCATTCCTTTTACGTTGCCTGATCATTCAATACTGTTGATCATTTTACGCTTTTATTTGCCTTTTTTCTTGCTGTTTGTTGGACTAATTGTTGTCGACATTTTTCATTAATTCATCTTTTGCTTGCTTCTTTTTTTGCCTTCATTTACGAGTTTGCAAATCAACTCTTTTTCCAGGCAATAAACTTGTGTTTAGTATGAAAATGTCAACAATTGCAATTTAATTTTGTTTCGTCAATTATTCTGCCTGTTGTTTGGTTGTGCTTTTTTCATTAATTATTTTTAATGAAAAAGCAATTTTACTCTTTAATCGTGTTTATTTATTTAGACCTTTTTTTCATTCCCTGCTTCATTCACTTTATACACTTTGTTTACTTTATTCATTAAATTTACTGATTATAATTCAATTAAAGTGACAACTCTTTTTATTTGCTTTCTTCATCAGATGGGACAACAAGTTATAAAACAATTGTCAGCTCATTTCGAGTTCAAATACTCGATAGTGGAGCTCTTTTCATAGATGATATCCAAAAGAGTGACGCTGGACTCTACTTGTGTCAAGCATCCAATGGTGTTGGAACTGAATTGAGTAAAGTTATTCGCATCTCGGTCCATGGTGAGTAAACATTGTAAAAACATTGCCAGAGTCAACTCTTAATTCTGAGCATCCATCAATCTTCTCAGCTAAAAACACGAAACAACCACAGAAAGCATAACTCTACAATACGATTCTGTGTTTTGCTATTCTCTAAAAGTAATATTTGATATCTTCAGGACATTGATTTTAAGTCAATGAAGAGAAACAAAAGTTTATTGCAAAGAGCACGAATGCAAATGTTTAGCATTAAAAGAGCTGCATATCATCTTAGCCATCGATAGTTTAGACCCAATTCAGTTTATAAGAAAGATTGATAAACAATAAACACCAAGGAATAAAAAACTTTACTTAATGTAGCACAGCAATTCCGAGCTGTGAATGTGAATCAATCGACTTAAAACCAAGTGATTTAGATGATCCAATTAGCTTAATAGATCAAGATGATTTGACGAAGAGTTGAGCAAAAGAATAGCTTTGATCTTTGAACAAATCAATTCTTCTGTATCTTACTCGTTAGCTCTTGTCAATTCTTTGAGCTCTTTCGACTTCAACTGCAATCGTTCAGTTTAGCGAAAAATGAATGATTCTTTTGTGAAAGAGACAATCTCAAGAGTTTTCATTAAAAGTTATGACAGAATTAAACTATTGGTGAAACCGGACAGAAAGCAGAAAACTTAGCGGTGAACAGTTTCTCCATTGGTTTTGTCTATTAATAATCATTGGATTATTTTGCATTAATGTTGACAGTAAACTGAATCAAACTCAATTAGCAAGATAAAGTGGGTTTACATTTGTTATTTTGAGCTAATTCAATGCTAACAAACATTTCATTTTACACTTGAACAAGACATAAACGGTCACTCAGCAAATCTGGAACAATCTCAGCTTCTCATCATGACATAAATAACTTTTTGTTTTCACAGAAGGAGCTTATTTCACCAGTAAATTTCGCTCTGAAACATTTACCAAACTGGAAGAAGCCAAATTATCATGTGAAGCTTATGGCGAGAAACCAATAACAATTCAATGGCGTAAAGACGATAAGCCGATTATCTTTGAACCTAAAAGGTTTGTACAAGCAAAATATCATGAACAGAAGTGAAAAGGATGAAAAACATGAAACACATATTGAATCATTTTATAATGATAAACATCCATTTTACCCTCAAGTCTGTAAACATTATACATTATTGAAAAATGTAATATAATCACAAAGTTATTTGATAACAAACTTGAATCGAAAATTGAAATTAAAAAAGAACGAAAATTTAATCATAAAAATGGAAACTTTTCTCTCTTCTCTTCATTTCAACTTTAGGGTCATTTTGAAAGATCACATCACTACTGAAGGAATCATCTCGGAACTTGCCATTCTCGATGTTGATAGACGAGACTCGGCATTGTACAGTTGCCATGCAACCAATGGTTATGGTAAAGATGAAACTCGGATTCAGTTGATTGTCAGAGGTAAAACTGATTCCATTGTCGTTAAACATTATCAGTTGATATTATCATATTATTATGCTTATAATGATAATCATAAGTTTATACATTATTAATGCTCATAATCAATTCCAAGCAATAGTTATTTTCGACTTTCCTTGTTCTTGCCTTTTTGTCCGATTCAACAGTAAATTGAGAATTGCTGTTTGCTCACATTGAACTTTGTCTTTTTTTTCATTCAAGAATCATGTTTGTTGTGAAATATTCAGACTTATTGTCATGTTATCTGTTATCCATCCCAGTCTTGTATTTTACTTTCGTTGGAATAATTCTTTTTTTCTTCTTCTTTTCCATTCTTCTTTTTTTCACTGATACAACTAATATCATGAATCTCGATTCATGTTGGTTAAATTCAGTTGATAGCATATTCTTTCATCTTTTTTTTCTCTCTCAGTCATCTTCTCATGAAACGTTATTTAGCATAAGAAATCATTTTTATCAGCATTTATTTTTTGTCCTTCCAACATCTCTTCTGTCATTCAATCTTGACAACTTTATTTTTGGCCTTTTTCTTTCAGCCTTTTCTCCTCTTCTCTATCATTGTCATCATAATCATCATCTTTTTTTGCCTCTTCACTTTTATAATTTCTTTAGTACATTTTGCCTTGTTTCTTTCGCATCTGATTACATCAAAAATCCTTAATCACATCCTCCATATCATATTAGCTAGTAAATTAATGACACATTTTCATGCACATTTCATCAGCAAAAGAGCAAGCCAGGTTAAATTATTATAAATGAATATGATTTTCAATCAATGAATCGTCACAGTCCAACACGTGAGTTTAGGCAAAGCTTAAGATTCAAGTCAACCTAGAAGTACTACTCATTAGGATCAAACTAAGTCAATAGTTAGGGTCGAGTTTACTAAACTTGTTTCTAAATGTACATCTTAAAGTGAATAATTTCGAACTGGTCAAGTTTTACTTGACCTTTGAGGCCTCAGCTTGCCAATGACGCACGAATTCATCATTCGAATGATTCATCATAAGTTTATCAAGATCAACTTGAACGCGAAACTTGCCCATAAGATCACCAAGTCTCAACCTAAAGAGTCTACTCTTCTAGGCTGAGTAAAGCTCCTTAAGTGGCTATCGATGATGAAGTGTTTTTCAGTGAAAAAAGTTTCTCCTTGAAGCCAAGCTCTAGAAATAATTTTGGATACAGAAATATATTTTTTCAATCAATTTCAATACTGATTCGTATAGTAATGATGTTTGATGATTTATTATTGTTTGTTGATTAAAAGGGTCAGAATAAGCCATTAATTGGCGATCAATAATGGTCGAGTCAATATCATGATCAGCCTAATTTCCCATCCAATTTGTTTCGTTTACGATGAAACAATTCATTAATCACTTTGCTTCAACAAGTCAATTGGCAAAATGCTTTGTCAGATTCATTGATCAAAGTTGAAAATGCAAAAAAAACAATCCCGAAATGGATGAAATAATGTCAATTAAAATGATAAAATTGAACCCAAATTTAATGCGAATACAAATTTTTCTCCTTTCTTGTTCGTTTCTTTTCCCTTCTTTTCAAACATTTCATGGTGAAAAATAAGAATACCATGAAAGTGACAGAAATTCATGTATTCTTGATAAAAGTTGACAGGAAAAGAAGAAGAGCCAGAAAAAAAATCTCAACCATGATTCGATAATCATGTTAAAGCTTTCGTTTTGATTCTTTTACTTCATTTTTCCTTCTTCATCATTTACTTGATTTGGTCTTTTGTATTTCTTTCCAATGTAAATCATCTTTACTCAACAAAATTATGCTCACAAATAAATTTCTATCATCATCATTACCATTATATTTATTATCATCATTATGATTCTACTCTCATGAAAGTAACTCACAATTTTCTTAAGATTGATTTTCATTTCATCCTTTTTTGTTCCAAATTATCTTTAAACTTATTCATGGTAAACAATGACGATTCACAGTTAATATAAATAGTTTGGGTTTAACCAATTCTCCCTAACAAACACTTTCCATATTCTGAGGCAAGCATTTCTGAATGAACATGAGGTGATTAATTTAGGAGGCAAAAAAACACTGAATGGTTAGTCGAGAGTAAGCTTAACCAGAACATTAAATTACAGTGTTTAGCTAATGGAAACAATCTTGAGAGCAAATATTATTATAATATTTTGTGTTTCACATTGCTTTATCAACTCATTTCATTCAAGTCCAATGTACTTTATTAATGAATGATGAAACTAAAATCCAGGGTAAATCTTGGAAAACAAATTTTTCTTTCGTTCATTTTCGTAGCTTTAGCATTTAGAATCATTTGAGATCTCGAGTTATAAATGAGGTTATTTGATGAGCTTTTGAGTTCGAAAAGACTATTCAACTATTAAAAATAATGACAGCATGAATCCATGCGTTTGATGCAAAAGTTTTAACCTAAAACTAGATTCAGCCAATCGAGTAATAGCTCAAGTTTATCTTGAAAAGTGAACGAAATTCAAGTTTTATAACTTTCAATTCGAATAATTTGACAATTTTTCAATTTTGCAGCAATATTTACTCTCGATTATTTGTGTGGGAATTTAATCAAAATGAGAAAATAATAAAAGACAAAGTTTTTCGATTTCCATTTATTCAAATTCTCTGATAAATTCACTTTGAATTTCAGAAATGAAATGCAAAGTATCATGAAATCGCTTTTAAAATTAGCAAAACTGTTTCTTATTGTTACTGTTTCAGAAACTTTTGACTTGAGATCAATAGAATTTTCTGTTCAGATAATTTATTTTCTTTAGTCTTCATAATTAACGTTCAAAGTAAAACTTTGATTATACAATTTATTGTTATATTCACTCCCAGCATTTCTCACTCCCAGTTGGGAATTGAATTAGAGGTTAAATTATTCGTTGGCGATTCGGTTATAAACGTTTTTCACTTCAATAAAATCCATCTTAAGCATGATGATAACGATGTGATATAAAGTTGAATGGAAATTCTTTTCATCCTTCTTCGATTCTTTATAACCATTGGAACAAGAATTTTGAGATTAAAAGAGTTGGATGAACTAAAAAAGAGTAGAAACTTTTTTTCTTCCTCTTCTCATTGAATCGCCATTGTAGCCTAATTGATTGAGTAAAAATGTATTATTACCATCAATAAACTCTTGAAATTGGTTGAAATGCTGTTTCCAGGGAATCATCTTTTGTAGACTCAACGGATGACCGGATATCATGATATTTCTCACTTGAAAGAAGATACTTCTTCTTTGCTTCTAATTAAGGTTATCATGTTTTTTTGTTCAATTGACGCTGTTTTTGTTGATACAATTTCATTTCCTCTCTTTCTTTCCATTCATCCATTCACTCGAGATGAGATTGCCATACATATTTATTACATGGGATTCAATTAATTATCATCAACGTGACTCGACGTTATTAAAAATGTTGCCATCAATATGATGATGAGAAAGTAATTAGAAAAAAGAAGATGATTTTTTGCTTTTCTTCTTCTTCTTTCGATTCTCATTAAGTTTATTGATTTCCATGTGTGTTCAATTGATTGGCTCTGCTTATTCACGTATCAATGATTGAGAACTGTTCATCAAATATAAATAAGGTTTCATTCAAATGGTTTGAATAACGTCAAGGTTGGAGTCAATGGGAACAAGTGTCAATAGGAATAGACAGAGTATCATTTGAAACGTATTCACAGGTTACTGTAATACAAGTGTAAATGGGAAAGATTATTGTTAGTCAAAAGTCTGAAGCTTGTAATGATTATGATGAAGGATTAGGAAGATGATCAATGGTAATAAGTAGACTAAATTTGGTTCACTTGTTTGGGAATGAAAAAGTGCAAGGCAAAAGCCTCTTGAGATGATCAGTAAAGTGTATTACAAATCAAAATTTGTGTTCCCATTTACATCATCTTCTTGCTATTCATCATTTCGTTGATTCATCAATTTACATCATGGCAAACGGTAACTAATTTATCCAGGTCAAATGCTATTATTTATTAATCATTACTTTTTACAAGACTAGATGGTAACTACAGATGAAATCAGATATCTTGAGAAACTCAATTTTCATTTCCTTCTACTTGATTCTACTGACGATCATTCCAGAAACCTAGCAAATGAAAGCGATTGACCTTATTCGAGTAAAAGGTTAGAAACAACATTCATGTGAATCTCCCTTAACAACTTTACTCATCTACTAAGCAAAATGTTTTACCGATTGTTCGCTAGAAAATGAACTGTTCAATCATTTATGGTGCAAAACTTGAGAAAATAGTGAATAACTAATCATCATTGATGATCATTAAATGCACGAATACACTGAGTTTTTGAAGAGTTTAAAGATCTCTTCCAACTCTAATCTAGCTGTTGGCATATCTTTTGACTTGGATCACATTAGCATCATTCTGATCACTTCGATGACTATCTCGTTGTCAGCCTAAATCGTGACTTAAGTCACTTAGGCTTCACCCTTTGCATGCGGCAAAAGACGCTGCAGTTGATCAATCTTTGATGGCACTTCAAACAAAAACTGTGACTTTAGGTCAAGTTGTCAATCAAACAGAAATTTTAAGTTGCAAATTGTTCGAGTTGAGCTTTAAATGGGCTAAGACAGAAGTAAAGAGAAATAGCAATTAACAATTAGAACTTGATTAATGCAAATAGTAATTAGTTGCTTATGGATTGTCGTAAAAATTGTTATTTAATTGAACATAATGAACATAATGAAAACTACGAGTCTTCCAAATAATGCATCAAACATCCTTTTCAATTGCATTTCATTTTCCTATCCAAATGATGTCTATCTTTAGACCAAAATATAACTCGAGTTATGCTTCTTAATTATTAATAAATTGATTTTCTCTCATTCTGTTCGTATTAAATCACAACTGCAAGTTCACTGCTAGACATGACTATTTACCAACCATGAACTGATGTCAGATATCGCCATTTATTGGATTATACAGAATTTGTAAGAATATCAAAATTGGACGATCCGTTTCAGCAAAAGTAAATCAACTGCAAAACATTTCCAAATAACAATATTATCTGATTTAATTGATTGAAATGGTCATCGAATTGGGTTTAATCAGAGAAAAATCTTAACCTTTTATTTGGAGTTTCGAAATGTTTTCACTTTTTAAGATTGAGTCTCACCATGAACCTTTTCAGGTTAATTTTCATGAGTAAAAACTTTGAAATTATAAATGTTCATCTTTCGTTACTTGCTCAAGAATAAGGTGAATGAAAAGATGAAATGAGATAAAAGCAAATATTCATCTTCTTTTATCCAAACAACTTTATTCAATTTCTTGCACTTCTTTTGAATACTTTTCCTGCTCATCTTACCAGCATCATACTCATCAGAATAATCATCATCATCATGAAGGTTTTCCGTTTGTTTGTTTTCATTGAAGATGAAGATGAACATCGAATGAACCGAAAAGGAGAAAAGTTTCAAAAAATGTTCTTTTTTCTATCAAATCTTGTTTCTCTCCAAAATTCACTTACAATTTAAATCAAATTCAAGTTTTGTTCCTCTTCACCATTTCATTGTTTATATTGACTGTTTTTTAATAACAAAAGCAAAATTGAATTGCTAAAAACCTCAAAAAAAAGTATAAAATATATTTGAGATTTGTTTTGTTTCCACTTCAGAATTTCATTTCTCATTCAATATTTATTTAAACTTTGCATTTAAATACTTAAAAAGATAATTGAGTTTTTAAATCGCGTTTAACATTTCTATCAATTAACGTTGAGTGAAACAAAAAACTGTTGACTTTACAAACCTGGTTCAACTGAGACTAATCATTTCAACTGCATCGACGTAACAATCACGATCAAACTTAATGATTTCTTATTTGCAAAATTTTATGAATTTCTTTTCGAAGTATGAAGAACATTTTGTTCAATTCTAATGCTAATCATGCTTTTGTCTCACCCACAGAATCACCTGATCCACCAACCGATATCAAGACGAGTGACGTTAAAAGTCGAAGCGTCAAAGTAAACTGGGCTCCTTCATTTTCTGGCAATTCACCCATTCAACGTTACCACATTTACCTTCGTGAATATCACAATGAAGTCACCTTTTCGAGTCATCAAAATCGAAACCTGACAATACCGAATAGTGAAACTTCATGGACAATCAATGATTTAGTGCCTCTAACCAATTATACCATTTGCCTTACTGCAGTCAACGAGATTGGTCAAAGTGAACCTAGTCAGTTGGTTAAATTTCAAACCGACGAAGAAGGTAACTTCCGATTTACAAATGAACTTATGTCTCAATATTGAACAAAATCTCGACAATGTTTCGAAAAATGAAAGGATTTTGTAAAAGTATGAAAAGATGAAATTAACTGATGAACAGAGTAATGAGCTTAAAGTCCATCTTTTCGCGTTCAATTTCAGCTTTACTAGCAAATGAATTGAAACAAAGGTTTGCTTCTGCGAGAATCTGTTTTGTTTCAAGACTTTTCAAGATTTCATCTTTTCGCCCTTTAATAACTTTGCGTTTTTCAGCTTTTTTAAGGTTAGTTTTCAGTTGCATTTTTCAATTTTGAAACTCTCATTAAAGTGATTCAATTCAACCTTCAAATTGGTTTACAAGGAAACTCCAAGTGACTGATATACATGCACTTGGCCATTCACCAAGTTTAATTAGCTATGAATAATTGCTGTTGCTAATTGTATCTAAACTTTTGAATCGAGAGTAACATGCAGCTCTAAATAACTCCCTTGATAGTTATTGAACAAATTAAATGAGATTTTGTTTTTGGAAAAATTTCCTAAAAATTAGTGCAATCCAACGAAATTAAAGCTGAACTAGAATCATAAAAAATTGAATAATCATTTGAAGGCGATAAATTAAGGATGAAAAGAGACAGAGAAAACAATTTTTCAATTGCATTTGCTGATAAATTAATCTTGGTCGAAGAAGAAGAAGATGAACGCAAAAAATGACTTTAAAATATGAACAATTTCCTCAGGCTTAGTGAACCTCTTTTCAGTCCAATTTCATGGGAATGAATAAAATGAATTAATAACAAAAAGTGCAACAAAAACAAAAACAATATAAACTTGTCGAGAAGAGTTGAAGTAAACTTTTTTAATTTAAAATTCAAAGCATAACATTTAAGAAACGTAATTGAAAACAAGGGTTGAGAAAATATTGACTCAAGTCTATCAGGAATTGAATAAGACAATATTTTCATCTCAACTCAACCTTTTCGTTCAAAGTTTCAAGTTGATAACAATTCATTCCCTTTGATTCACTCCCAGTCTCACTCCAACTTTTGCCTTCTTAATCTTTTCAGTGCCAAATAAAGCTCCTGACCATTTAAAAGGATATGCATTATCATCTCGGTCAATCAAAGTTGCCTGGAATGTAAGTAACCGTAACTTTACTGGGAGTAAAGTTGAGCCAAATGCTCATCTAAACCTTTTTATTTAGCTTCAAATTAATCCAATTAATGGAGTTGATTAAAATTAGAAACATTCTGGACTCTTGGAAGGGACTTTCAATGGTTTAAGGCAATCATCATGTTAGCAATGAAAATCAATGGACCTTTCAGTTTTGCTAAAAGGATTATCTTGACATGTTGATGAAACTTAATTCATTTCAAGATTATAATTAAATCATTTACTCATCAACCTTAGAGTGTTTTTTGAAGGAAAATGAAAAGAGGATTGAGTTTGGATTAAAGATTAAGATTTTATTGTTTGGTTCAATGAGTCTTGAAACTTTAATCAACATTTTGTGATTCAATTTAAATAGAAATCAATTGCAATTCAATGGTCAATTTGATTGTGTTTTGATTATCTTTGGGATTCGATTTTTTTCTTTTCTTTTTTCTTTGCTTCTATTCCTTCCATTGCTTTCATCTTGTTCATCTAACAGGGAATGATAAATGCTTTTAACCACTGACCAACCGATTAAGGTTCAACTCAATGGTCAAAGTAAATGACAGTAAAGTAAAAATGGTCTCAATGATGTAAATTAATTTATCAGGCTTGATGGTAGACTTGTTCAGTTTAGTTCATTTCTTTTGGTTAATCTCGTTGAATCTGGTTGACTGTTTTAACTTGTAAAATGCCAATCAAAAGTCAACTTTTACAGTTTACTTTTGAGTTGAATTTTAACGGTTTTTCCTGTTCCAATTGAATTTATCGTTTAATGAAAGGAAGACAAATATAGATGATATTTGACTGGACATTAACCTTCCACTTGGATGCATTTCAACTCTTCTTCATCTACTTTTGTCTTATATTTACTGGCCAAGAGTCCACTTGTATATTATTTTTTATTACTAACATCATCATCATTATTATTATCATTATGGAACTCAGTTTTTTTTGTAAAGAAAATGCCTTTTTGTCCATTTTTTTATTCTTTTTTTGTTTTTTCCTTTTCTTTCCATTTCGCTACTCAACCGGTATCTTAATGATGACCAGAGTCCAGAAGCACGATACAGTTTTGGTAAAATAAATGGTTACTATGTTGGTTATCGTCCAGTTGATTCTGGTGATGCTTCAGTTTACAAAACGATAACAATTAGCGATGATTTTAGGCCTGAAATAACGCTGACCAATCTTGAAAGGAAAACAAAATATGAAATTGTTGTTCAAGCCTTTAATTCAAAGGGACCAGGAATTTTATCTGATCCCATTCTTGTTGAAACCTATCATCAAGGTAAGCTACAATTTTAACTCACATTCACATCTAAATCATGTCGATAGAAGTCACAAGACTTTTGTAAAATGAAAATTTTGGTAAAATCGATGTAAACAAAACCATTAATGTATTAACCTTCAAGACTTCTGGTTGCCTCAAAATACCCATTTTGTACTTAACTAATCAATAAGCAAGACAATGATTTATGTCGATTTGACAGCAAATTTCATTCTCTTTTCAAATATCTTGATCATAATTAGAAAATAATTTGATTTATTGGCTTTAATTGTCCAAAAATGTAGGTTAACCAGAATGGTCTTTGGGTTATTTCACTTTAACCGAGCGCACAATAACTTGAGTCTTGATAATCACATAACAATACAGTTATTTCAAGCAGTTTCTGATGAATTGGACGTTGCTTTATGAATCGATGAAATGTTAATCTTTAATCCTGTCAAATTAATCAAATAACTAAACAAAACACCAAAATTAAATGAAAAACAACCTTTTATAATCCTTATTGTTTTTAAAAACAATCGAACCAGAGTCTGTCAAGATCAATTTGCACTTTAAGCGCCACATTCAAATTTAAAGTGATTACACTTGAAAAGCTTTGAACATATTGAATATTAAATTTTTAATTGACTATTTGCCAATTTAAATTTATATTATTTTTGGCTTTTTTCACTCTTGAATTAATTGGATAACAAAATAACAATTGTAAATCAAATTTAGGCTAAAGATGATAGTTTCTACTCTTTTAATTTAATTGAATGGCAAGAAAGGAAATTTAATCAAGAGTTTACATTGATTATTTGCATAGATGATGAACAGAAAGGGAATTGATTAAAGAAATAATCAATAAATTAAAGTTCAACCAAAATGCTAATCTTAAATAATTAAAATAGACAAGATTTGTATGCTTCAAATAACTCATAAATAGCGCCATTCAACTCTCGATGATTCAACTCTTTTCCCTCCTTTTTTTTAATGAACCAACACATGTTTCAACCCAATTCTTGGTTTTGCCCAACTCGTCAACCGTCTAATTAGTAGTTTAATTATTATTTTTATATTAATTAATAACACCATCTAATAATCTTGTTTAATAATGGAATCACCAGTTTTCCCTATTAATTTTAACCGAATGGTAACTGTAAGTATATCTTTGTCCAACTCAATCAGTCTTGACTCTTGCAACTTACACGTCTGAGGTTTTTTTTGTCCAAGGTTTTGTCCGAGTCTGAGGTTATTCCAGTGTTTTATTGTGTCGATTTGGACCTTAAAGCTTCCAAAAATAGTTTACTCAAAGCCAATATTTGATACATTTTTATGGTTAAAACATGGCTTTTGCAAATACATCTTATCAAAGGTTTGGTTAAATGTTCAATACACCTCTAATGGCTAAACAAAGATTCATAATGTGGTCCATGTTAGAAGAGAAAATTAAGTTGAATTGATTTGTGGATTGTTTTCTGTAAAGGTAAGAAAAGAATGTGAAAGTTAAAGAAGATGTAAAAAGGTAAAAAAGAGGATAAAGAAGGAATAAGGAAGAAACAAGATTCAAGAAAAGTGATTTTTAATACCATCTCAAGAAGATGTCTTATGGATGAGGAAAAAAAGGAGATGAAGATGATGATGGGAAAGAGTTTCCTTGTCAACCATTAGATATACTGGGAATGCTTTTGGCAACAATTTTCTTCATCTTCTTTAGTCTTTTTGCGTTCTTCCATCCTCATCCTCATCCTACCCTTGATCCTCTCCAATGCTTTTTCATCATCATCTTGACTGTGATCATCGATCGTCTTAAAGTACATTTCGTCTACTCTTTTGTTATCTTTCTCATCATCTTTCTTTTCTTCCATTCTCTGGCCTAAACATTGTTAAAGGTCAACTTAACGATAAAAACGATTTATCATTTTTTTCCCTTCTTCTGTTGATCCTCATCTTGTGAAGACAAACTATCAAACAGAAACATCTTAAACTGAGTAAACAATTTCAAAGTATAAATAAATATCAACATTTATCCACTTTTTTCATTATTTAGCTTTTTTTAACTCTACTTTTTTGTTGCTTACTTTGAATGTTTCAACAGTTTTTTTTTATTCTAGATTTTTATGATAGATTTAAAATTCTGACCATTTCATTTCTTTTCCCGATTCAACTCTGTTTAGCCTCACATTTCATATTCATAAGTCGACCAAGGTGTGATTGAGTTAATAACCAGGAATCCAACTGTTTGATCAGACGGCAGGAAAAAAAGACATCAAAAGATCAATCAAATGGACTTGAACCTCCTTTCATCATCATCATACCTTGATGTGAAACCATTATGCTGATGGTCTGACTGTGGCAACTTCATTTCAACTTGGAGATGAAGAACAGAGAAAGTGAGAGAAGAAGGAAAAGTTTCCTCATGTTCATCATGTTTTTGATGAGCACAACTTGAGATAAAGTTGAAGACGAGAAAGGAAGGAAGGAAGGAAAAGAAAGAGAAGATAAGGTGTTATAAAGTGTTGATAAACCTTCATCTCACCTTCATTTTACTCATCCTCTTTTTTGGTCTCAAAAAAATCATTACACTTTCCTACCTTTGCTCATCATGAGCATCACCTGAATCTCACTGAGCATCATTCAGTTATCTTTTAATCATCTTAAAAACATTATTATTCTGTGTAAAGAAATTTCCACTTTTCACTCCTTTTCTCTCTTCTTCTTCCTTCTCGTCTTTTCATTTCAATTTCAATTTTGATAACTCATCATGATGACTTTACTCATTCCCAGAATGTTGAGCTAATCTTACCTTTTCAACCATTATCGATCCCCTGATCATGGTAATGATGGAAAACATTAGCAGCAAATCAATACTCATCACTTTCCTCAAACCCTTACTTTGAAAATTATTTTAAAATATTATTGATTATTTATTCTTTTCTATTCATTTTTCCTCCTTTTTTTCTGGTTTATTTTGGGTTAAACATTTATTTAATGTTAACCAAATGATCAGCAAAAACAAGACAATTTTCACTCACCAAATTGCTATTCAACTCAACAATTAGCCAAACATTTATCAAACTGAAAGACAACAAAAAAGTGAACACACAAATATCAATCAATTAATACACAATCAGATCGATGAAAATGTCACAACAAATGTTTGTATTTACAGTGAAACACAATTTATCAAATTTCCACCAACAACTACCAACATTGTTAACCTTATTATCAATTTTTATCATTTATTTCATTTCATTCCATGAACATCCTTTTTCCGTTTTCGGTTGTCACCAAAGGATTTAACCAGTTAATATATACAGTTAATAATGGTTAAAGTCAATGTTTAACCATTTGATTCATTTTTCATTTTTTCAATGTAAAATGGTTTCCAATTGAAAAACTGATTTCCTCAATTTTTATTGTTAACTTTGACAATTTAACTTGGTCTAATGATGATTTAAAGCATCTATTTTTAGTTTTAACTTTCAATTTCCATTCATAATCTGGATTCATCTTTTCATGTTTATGTTTCATGTTTTCATCATTTTTTGGAGTTTAGTTTCTTTTCAATTTTCCTAATTAATTGATTTTTGTTTCTTGATTGTAACTTGAATTGGGAACTTTGAATGGAATCAGATTAAATTACGTGTAATTTGACGAGTTTTTGAGGTTGATTGAAATGAGAAAATCAAATGAAGAGAAAAGACATAATTATATTGATTAAGAAATGAGTGAAACATCATCAAATTACTGATGATTATAATGACTACTGTTGATGGATTTTGATTCAAATTGAAACATTTAGTTGATTTAAAGTTCATCTTAACATCATTAATTTTGAAAAAATTCACTTTAGACTATTCAATATTCAATGTTCATAAAGCAACTCTTCAATATCTTCATTTTTGTCCAAATACAGAAATCAAAGGTTGATTTAGATTCTTTTTGCTATTCAATCAATAATTGTTGTATCATTGATTTACTAATATTAATTTGCTCTTTTCTTGTATCAGATCCACCGAAGCCACCTAAAATTGAATCATCAACGGTTACTTTTACATCAATTACTCTGGAATGGATTGTTGAATCAGACGAGAATCAGATAACAGGTAAAGACTGACAAAAAGGACTTGAATGGTTCCAGTTTAACAATTGCAATGAATTACGATTTGGGAAAAGCTGTGACTTGAAGCCGAGTTAATCAAAAAAGTGAACCTTTTCATCTTCGAAATTCCAAGTTCAAGACTGTTCCAAGTTGTATATGATTAATGTTAACATGAACATTATTTGTCCGCGATTTGAACCAATATTGATCAACAAATTGACAGTTTTTGAGTTTGAATTTTGATCCGAAATGAAAATGGTTCAAAATGTTGCCAAAACTTTAATACATTTGATGTATAACACAATTGTCACCTTGATTTCTGGTTTAAGATTTTTTCTGTTGTTCAATTTTGTTTTGGTTTTTATACAATTCAATATCTAGTTGAGATGAAAGTGAAAACCATGAGAGTGATGGTGACGGTGATAATAAAGATAAATAAGACTTGGGTTGCAATATTTGACCTAAACTATAAAGTGAAACAAGTATTAGCTAAACAACACAGAAATAATCGTAATCTGATATCAAGACTGACAAAGGAAAAGAAAGATTTATTATTACATTATAAATAAGCTTCAATCAGTTCCTAAGAGGATTTGGATTTTGGTGAAACCCAGAGTTTTAACCGGAATCAGAATCACACAAAACTGTGCTTTTAGGATTTTCATTCTTGAACATGACTTATATATTTTGTATCTAATAACAGGGTAAGACAAGCAAATGTGTTAACACTCGTTTTGTAACCATAAATATCCATGTAACAGTTTATTATGATCATGGATTGACTTTAACCATTCAGTCTAAGAATTGAGTTTAACGTTAAAACCAAAAGGATTGAGTTAAATCTAAACATGAGTCGAAAAGAAACCATGAATTTTATAACTAATTCAATGTCATTTTCCACCAGGTTTCATCATCAGAGCAAGTTCAACTAAAAATGATGTTTTTGAAAAGCGAGTTACATCCAGTCAATTTAATCACACTCTTCATGGACTTTTTTGTGGCACCTTTTATGAGATAACAATAAGAGCCTTTAATTCAATTGGAACCGGTGATTCAAGTGAACCATTGAGAGTTAAAACGAGTGGATCAGGTAATCAAGATGATTAATCTAATTTATTAATCATAACTTTCCTTCACTGACTGTACTATTACCAGTTGGCTTGCAAGAACTATGAGTTAAATTCAGGCTTTATTTCATGTTTTTCATCTTCTTTTAGATGTGTTTTGCTTTTGTTTTTGCGTACAAAACAAAATAGCCAAAATGTTATTGCTTTTTTATGTGTTTAAAGAGCATAAAAGCAACAAACATTAACATTATGATCGTTATTATCATCATTTTTGACTTTTCACATTTCACTTTTATCAATCCATGAATGTAAAATACTAACTCTTTTTTTTCTTGATTGTCATCTCTTATAGTTCCAATTGCTCCAGTCAAGGAAATGTTTATCAGCTACATCAATGCAACTTCAATTGAAGTTGATTTAACCTCTTGGAAATCATCTGGTTGTACAATTAAACACTTCTCAATCAAATATAAAACTCAGAAAGAAAAAATGTGGACAATTGTATCCAATATGATACTTATGGGTAAAAAGACTATTTGGATTGATGGTCTTCATCCACAAACTTGGTATCATTTAAAATCAACAGCTTACTCCGATGCTGGATCCACTGATGCCGTTTATAGTCTGATGACAACTCATTTTGTTGATAAAGGTTTTTACTTTGACCATGGATCAATCTAATCAATTAACTAATTGGCTTTTTATTACATCTTTCCTTAGAGAGGCCATTATTACCCTTGACTTACAATCAATCATATTATCAAGTATTTTTTGAACTTGAAATCCTGTTACCTCTGGTATTATCACTGATGGTTGTTGTTGCTGTTATTGTACTCATCTGTATAATGATGAATAAACGGATTCCTGAACAAGCTTTATACACAAGTAGGTTCAACTTTCCTTGTCTGAATGTTTATACTTTCCGGAAAAAAAGTTAATTTAGATTCTTCAAACTAAACAATTCCCATGTTAATGAATGTTGTACAAACAATAATTAAAAACTATGATCTAATGAAAACCTAAAAACAAACTCGAGTTGGTTACGCCATCTACTTGTTATCTCAAGACACTTATTTTCCAGTTAAATTCCTGTTTTTATGTTAACAACCGCTTCATTTCATTTTAAAAAATGATTTATTATACACTTGAATCTTTAATTAATAGCTTTTTTTATTTGTTAGTACATTGATTAGTATTGAAACGAACATTTTTTTGTGTTAATTTTTCAATTTCTTAAAGACTCATCTAATTTATTTTTACATTTATTATGTGTTTCAAAAGGATCACCTGAAATAACAAAAGGAGGAATCTTGTCAAAGCAAGTTGATGAAATGGGCTTAAATGAATTTGAAAAGACTCGAACTAAAGTGATTATGGGACCAGATCAATCATTAATTGCTTATCCATCACCTTATGCTTCCGTCCAGATAAACGGATCCAATTTGACTGAACCTTCTCTAGGTTCAACAATCCAATCATCAACGTCGACTTTAAAAGCAAATAATACTCTAAATAATAATGGTTGTATTGATCAAAGATTTATCGAAGAGACTCCATATGCTACCGTTAAACGTACACCAAGACATTGTAAAGCAGATAGAAATGTGTATGATTATCCAGGTATAGTAAACAAATTAACTCTTTTCTCTTTCTTAATTTGAGTTACTAATGTTACATTTTTATCTCCTCTTTTCAGTTCCTCTTAACAAATCAAATGTTCATCCAATGTATTCCGAATGAGAGTTGACTTAGATTTACTGACAATCAACCTCCCGTTTTATGTGCCAATGGTAGACGCAATTGAAGATAAATTGACAACTATTTTTAATCCTTTTCTTGCCTCCTAAAACATTCAAATGGTTAATCATTCAATGAAATTGATTCCAATGATTCGTCATACAATGTAATCTGTAGACTTATAATTTTGAAAATTACAAGTCAAATCATCGAGCTTCCTGATTCATTTTTTATAAATTGAAACATAATGTATAAAAGTTATTAAAATTGATTTACAAAGAATGTTGAAAGTGTTTAAATTACTTATTGTGATCCTCGTTGTAAACAAACTTTCATACAAATATCGGTTATTGAAGAAGTAAGCAAGAAAACTGAAAAAAATCTCGTTAAATTGTTTAACTATTGTAATTAAATCGAGTTGGAATGCAACTTTGAAGCTCTAATAGACATTTAGCAATCAATTTTGACTGCTTCGAAATAAATCAACGAAAATTGAGACGATTATTGACCTCAAGGTGTAAAAAAAGTTTTAAATTTAACACTTAAATTGAAGTTAGGAGCCTTTTTCACAAGATTTGAATATCCTACTTTTGATAATATTTTCAATTCAATTGTTACAACAATAAGAAAGAGTTAGAAATCTTATTCTACGACTAGTAAATGTATACTCAATTAAAAACAACTTGCAGTATAATTAAAATTTTATTTCACATCCTACTTCAATTTAATTGTAATTCATCAGCTTTTCTATCTGTTGACCTCTAGTTAAAATGAGACTTAAAGCAATTTCTAATATAATTTCAGTTTTTTTAGTTCTGTTTTTGGTTATTTCATTGGTGAATTGTTTTTATATTAACGTAATACAAGAGCAAGGTTCGGATGGCTCTGAAGAGGACCCAATTCTCCATAATCCCGAAAATCATCCAGTTTCAGAACCTAATCCAAGTGACAATGAACTGACGAGTGTGGACTCTGTCACAAGCCACGACGAGTTGACCAACATTAATCATTTTACAAACGAAACAATGCAAGATGAAAATGAAGGTGAAAATGATGAAGGTGAAAATGATGATGGTGATAGGGAATCTGATGGAAATGAAGATGAAGATCAATCGGATTCCGGTATGGATGATGAAGGAACTATCCATGAAAGCGACGCAGACCCAAATTTTAGATCAACCCATATCCACGTCGATCCAGTTCATTCATCGGCTGTGGTATCAAAATCGACTAATTTTACTATATATGCCACAATCATCATCTTTATCCTTACATCAATTTAAACCTTTTCCTAATTGTTTTCCTGATTCTCCTGATTCATATAACTCAATCAACAATCAAATCCATTATTTATTTATTAAAAATAAATTTAAAGAATAAATTCTCACTCTATTTTGCTCTGGAATGGGTAAAGAAATGAAAGGTTGAATCAGATGTATTTAAAAAAGCATTATCTTATCTTGTTAGAATACTGAAACACAGCAAATTTTTTGAACACATTCATAGTCCATTTAATGGTCATTTATATTATGTTTGTCTAAAACAATTGCTAATTAATCAGTTAAACAATAAGCAATTGAAAATGGATGGCCGGTCGATTTTTAAACATGGCGGTTAGTCAAAGTAGCTATGGTTATATAGTCGTTGCTTTAAGGTCTTTAAGAAGGGATCTCACTGTAAACATAATAACAAGTTGCTATCAACAACTAAACTTATAGTCTTGGTTTTCACTCTTAATTATTTACAATTAATTGATTCTTGATTGTCTGTTGTTGCCATTCTATTTGCATCAGTATCTCTATCATCTTGTCAACCTATTTTCATGCTGTTCATTTCTTTGCTTCATCCTATCATCTGTTCTCTCCATTCTGGTTTCTCTGAATATCTTTTTTTGATGCCTAACTAACTCAAGATTGATTTTGTTTTATTAATTTAGCTGTCTATTAATATTTGTTGGCAAATTGGGTAGACCAAATTTTCTCACATGTGTTTAAATATTTATAAATCAACAGCAGTTCGCATATCTTTTATCACCTAGCCAAGTTACCAAACTGGTTACAATCTTTAGATAGATAATGGCGCCAGATTATCCAATTAAATCACCTGGACTTAATGGTGATGTTAATTGTAAATTCAACTTGACTGATCTGGATAGTCTAAGGTAAATATTCTTTGTCGGTTTTGTTTTTATTTGAACAATGCTCATACATCTTTTCTCTCGTTTTTTTTCTCCTAGAAATACATTTCAGTTTCTGTCGTCTAATTATCCAAATTTTCAAAAAGATAAAATCTGTGTTGTCTCAATTATTGGTAAATCTTCAGCTGGAGCAAGAGCTTGTAAAGCAACATTAATTGATGACTGTTTGGGTAAAAATGTTTTCAGAGGAAAATTCTGTGATAATAAAAAATTAGTTGATGAATCGGTAAGCCTTAGCTATATTGAACAAATTTAGACTTCATTTGGAACTAATCATGAAAATTACTTAATCTTCCAGGTTATCAATGTCGAAGGCTATTTTGATTCACGGAGTCGAGTTATATTTCTACATTTGATTTCCCCATTAGATACTGACGTTTTAACTCATCTTTCTAAGATAATGGGCCATGAATTTGAGTCAAAGGTAAAACTCACTTGCCTTAAACTCATAACAATCTCAAAATCTTGTCAATTGTAATTGATTCAACAGACCGTTTATCATACTTAAATTACAAGTTATTTTAGCTCCTTATTTTTCTTCTTTTCAGGGTTTTTTCCAAAACTTTACCGACATTACTTTCAAAACAGCAAAAATTCTTCTGTTTATGTTCATCATCTCTCACATTGTCGTGATTGTCCACCCAACGCCACATTTTGATCTCAACTATCTTCAATTATTTAGACTATTGGATATCGCTCGAGTAAAAACTTCTCCCTTGGTATCTGAAGTTCTTCGTGATTTTCATATTTCTGATGATTGGGTATTCAGTGGTCGTCCTTGCTCTCCTAGAGTTCTATTTGTGTTTGAAGCCTACCAAAATTCTAAATATATAAGTGCTAACAAGCGAACTCATGAGCAACATTTAGAAGATCAAATTTATCGATTCTTGAGGAAAAGTCGCATCATAACAAATATTTGTGCCAATTCATTATTTGCCATTTGCAATCAATCAGATTTTGTTTATATTTCTAATCAAGATCCAACCATTCGAGATGCTCATGATTTCTTGAAGAAATTGATGCAAAAATTTTGTTCTCAAGAGCAAGATAACTCTGATGTGGATCCAAAAAGTGGTAAAACTTTCTATCAATTTCTTTGGTCTCATATTTCAACAGCTTTAACAAAAGGATTTGATGATAATGTCGGTCGACACAATGCTGTAACAGTGTTCGAGCTTCCAGTAGCTGAAGACTTTTTCTTAATTGCTGAAAAATTACACAATTTGCTATTCAACCCAGAAGATGCATCGTACAAAGATTCATTGCCTTCATTTAATCAAATGCGAAATTCACTCGATATTGACTCAAGATTCTCTGAAGCAAGGTGCAACAAAGTCTTGCCTATTGCTTTCAGCATATATCAAGAAGGTTTACCATCTCACTATACTTCAGATTTTCACGTTCGTAAAGTGGCCCAAGCCATGCACTTTTTCACCGTTCAATCTCGTGGACCTGCTTTATATAGTTATTTGAGACGGCTGAAAGACGAGTGTGATGAATTTTGGAACAATGGTCGACAGATGTGTGAAGTTCTCAGTTTAACTGGTAATAATTGTATAAATCCTGCTCATCGAACAAAACCAGAAGACGATGATCACTATGAAGAGCTCATCTCTAAAACAGAGCCTCATTATCCAATTATGCCGCATTGCAGTGGAGTTAAGATAACTTCAGCTTGTGATTGTGGTCGTCGTCAGGCAAACCGTGAAGATCCATTTACTGTTAAAAGTGCTAACTACGATTTTTACTGTTTATTTTCCTCAAAGTGTAATTGTAGCCACTTAGAAAGAATCGAGTTTCCAGTTTTCCAGCCAAGCACGTCCGACATAAGACCAGCTAAACTTAATCGCTTTTTTGATCGATTTGAAAATCTTGGTTTAGACTCAAGTGAAACTGAATTTGAAAGTCAACCTGGTACCGATCAAGTTTCTTTAACTGATCTATCGCAAGCATTGGTAGGAGAGCAAAGCTTGGAACCATTTAAAAGAACCGAAGCTTCCTGTAAAGAGGATGCAAGTGGCGATAAATCTGTTGAATTGAAAAATGGGACACCAAAAGAAGTCAAAGAGCAAGACGCACCTCAACGAACTGAAGCTGATAAAGGTAAATCTACTCCATTGAAAAGTCCAAGTTTAGTTGTTGAGAATTGGGATAGTTTGGACAATAATGATGAGGATGATAAGGATGTTAAGGATGTTAAGGATGATAAGGATAATGTCAATGCTGGTGTAGCTGATGATGAAGAGGACAACGAAGAAGAAGACGACAATGATGATGATGACGATGAAGAAGATGATGATGATGATGAAGATGAAGGAAATGAGAATGGAGATAAAACGGACAAAGGTCGGGACATTCAGTTGATTATCAGAGAATATAATCGAAGTCCTCACTCAAGCGTCCTTAATCAACATTCAACAACTGAATATCTTCCTGGAATGCTTCATTCAATGTCACCTTTTGGTTTGCTGCCCAAATTTTCATCCTGGTCATTAGTTTGTCTTGGTCCATCAAGTCTTTACTCTCATAATATGGGAGTTCAGGATCAACCTGGTTTCATTTCTGGAACCAATTTTTTATTACCATGGGATGTAACAGTTAAACTCGAGCATTCAGGCCAGCTACCTCCTTTATGGGAAGGTAAAAGACCACCAGGAATAAAGAATAAAAAAACTCTTAAAGGTATAATTTTTGTTTTTTTCATTCACCAATATTAAAATATTATTATAATAATTGTTCTGTTTCCCTTAAAGATGGAACTCAATTTACTGTAAAAATTTTCATTGGAGTTGAATATGAATGCCCAAGAGGTCACAGGTTCATGTCATCTAAACCAGCAAGTGTTTTGAAGGCCAATATGGGCATTGTCAAGGAAAATGCAAACAGTATCGCTTCAAATGATATGCCTCTCTATGTTCCTTGTGTCTGCAGGTAATTATGATTACAAAAACTTGATTAATTTGTTTACAGCCTTTATTTTTATTCTGATGTAATTAATTCCTTTATTTTGTAGTCGATCTGGTAAACTATTGTATGGTCAGCTAATGAGATTGCACGTTGTCACTCCAAAAGCTCCGGTTCATGTTACCCTCAATCCTCGAGTTCAACCTGCTCCTCCTCCTTGCCCAATATTTTCCCCTGGCAACGCTGAGCCTGTTAAATTATCACAATCAGCATATTGGGTTCTTAGGCTACCATTTGTTTATCAAGGAGATCATGGTGTTTACATGCCTTACAAAGATCGACTTGATGCCTGTCGGTTGCTTAAAGGTACCTATGGAATATCAGATTATGTTTCAAGGGCCAAAAAATGACCCAGATATTAAGGTGATTAACAGGAATCCAAACAATACTTGAATTGATCGAAATCAAATTAAGTTGACTGAAAGTCGGGCAAAATCTTCATACAATGGATTGGCAGATTAAACTAAGATTTTCGCTCCAGTTTCAACTAAATCAGATTATCAAGTTATCAATATTTGCAGTGAATTGCAAATTATTGCGAATGCTTGATTCTAAATGAAAATGTTGCTTCATTTCAAATGAATAGAGTAATAGTCTGTTCATTGAACAAATAATCAACTTCCTTTGGTGAAATGTGGAAACAATAAATGAAGAGGAAGAATAATTTATATTTTTTTCACACTTGTTTTATTTTTCCCCTTCATCAATGATAGATGGGTAAACCTATTTTGAGCTAATTACACATTTTAAATTAAGATATTATTCCAATCAGAATCATATTCTACACCCAACACCTATTCCTGAACTTTTAATGAGTTAATTTCAAAATGTGTATCAAAAACGGTTCAAAAATTAGCAGCAAATTTATAAAATGTTCAACAATTATCTTTAATGTTGGAATAAGAGGAAATTTTTTTAAATAATATTCTGGTCACAAATTTGATTCACCTTTCAAAACAGTTGTAATTGATGAATGGAGAACGATTTGGTTAATCAATATTTCAAATCAACAATCGTTGATGAGGTAAATAACTTAATATTTACTTAGGTGGTTAACCATTAACGCAATCACATTGGTAATAGTTAATAACATTGAATACACTGAATGAAATGAAAACATTTCAAAGGCAATCAAGTGAGTATTTGATATTTCAATAACTGATAGCAAAATACTATTAATGTGCTTGTTTATTAAATTGTTTATTGAACAAAGTAACAAATTAAACATCTTTACACTGGCCAATTTCAAGTATTATCACTTGAGTTATTGTTAAGTATCTATAATAATGATAAATTACAATTTAACTGGCCAAGTGAACTTTAATCCTTAATTGTTACAACATATTTTCACGATAAGAAAGGCTGTAAAGCTATGGATGCAAAAATAGCAACATTGAATTTCAACATTGATTATCTAGACAAGAAACTGATTACTTTGTAAATGTTTTCTTAGACAATAACAAGCAGAAATGGAGTCTGAATATAATTACTTAATTACATCAATTATAACATGTTTTAATTGACTCCAGCAAATAAAGTCTACACACAAATTAATGGCAAATAAACAATTGATGTATTCACCAGTCTGCTGGTTTTATTATTTTCATTAAAGTGGATCAAATCTTTGGTCAACCATTGCCAATGAATGATTAAAATAGCTTCTCAGGATTGCCATTATGTTTGAAATAAATAGCTTCCATTGATATCTAACAATTTAATCAACATAAGGAAATCAAGTTCATTTGTGTTGACAATTAAAGCAAATCAGGTTGAACCGGTAAATTTTTAAAGATGGCGGTTATGTAATGTAACTATGGTTATGACGTAATTTAAGGCGGATTAAAGTTGGAAGCACTCACTAAATCAGTGAAAAACACTGTAAACATGTACTAAAATTATTAACAGCCACACATCTAAATGTTTTATTGTTAAAGCTTCATTCTGACCAAACACAGTGTCGCTTTTTTTACTGATTGTTTACAATTAACTGTCCTTGATTGTATGTTGTTTTCATTAAACTCTCATCACACATCGTCTATTTCACTTTCATCAAAACAAATCTCTTTTTTTGTGTTGTTTCACTTTCACTCTTTTTTCTTCTCTTTGGTGAATGATGATTTTGAAAGCTGGTTTACTTAGATGTAAGAGAACTAAAACAATTAAAGAAAGATACTTTATCATTCTATCTGATCCAGTTGACCCCAACACTGGACGCTTAGAATATTATGAAAGTGAAAAAAAATTTCGCCATGGATCACCTTATAAAGCTTCCATCATACTTAAAGATTGCTTCAATATAAGCCGAAAACATGGAACCAAAGAGGAGGACCACATGATATTCATTTTTACCAAGGAAGAATGTTATACACTTTATTTTGATGATGAGATACTGTTCAAGGAATGGTTAACTCTGTTGATTAAATTAACTGAACCACACGTGAACTCTTCTCGATATGAGCGAGTCTGGCAAGTCACTATACCCAAAAATCAGAATAGTGAGAGAGAAAATTTAATCGGTACATACAGACTTTGCCTAACCAATGATAAAAAACTACACCTTGTGAAAGTTGCCCCTAATGACCCAGAACCAGTTCTTCATGAGTTACCACTCTCTTGTGTTCGACGATTTAGTCACAATAAAAAATATTTCATTGTTGAATTGGGACGTGGGGCTGCCCTTGGAGCCGGCAATTTGTGTATGTTAACAGACGATGGAGCGACAACTCATGATATGCATGAATCCATATTGAGAATAATTGACTATCAACCTTCATTCTTATCTAATGGAGTCTCAACCAATGGCTCTTTACAGAATCTTCGGTAAGTTTAACAAATTAAGACTAACTCTTGGCTCAAGAGTGATTATTTTCTTTAACTAGTGACAGGATTTTCCAAAAATGATACAAAGAGTTGAAAAAAATCTCTAGACAATTAGTCAATAATCTTTACGCTTATAATCTTGAAGATCTTGTTTCCCTTTTACTATGATATTGAAAAAGTTCATTGACTATCTCGGAATCGACCTTCAATATCGAAAGATATTATTTTACTTATATTTAGAATGATTTCTAAATATAATTAATTTTTTGCAATTTTCTCTTTCTTTTAGAACACCAATCCATCATTCCGAGACTTCACTAAGGCCACGAAGTGCGTCCACGAGCGAGTGTTGTAGACCCATTACGTTCAGTGGACGAAGAATAAGTCGAGAAAATACAATTGGCGGATCAAGCTTCCCTCAAAACATACCCATTGGAACAGCTGCTGCAAGTGGAAACAATTGCTCAGGTCACAGCAGTGGTCAGTCATCACAGTCACATTCTCTTACCTCTCCAAGCTCCTATTACGCTACCGTCTCTATCCGTGAAAGGTGCGACAGTTTACCTTCCAATTGTCGCCCCATGGCTAACGAGGGTAAACCCCCTGTGTGTTATCGTCACGTTTCCACAGTCAATAGCACAAATGATAATATTAATAATAATAACTCGTCACTATCAATCTCATGTAATAAGCCCATTGAAGATCACCAAACACCACCATCATCGAAAGAAGATGATGCTGACGAAATAAATGGTGACTATGTACCAATGAAACCTCTTAACTTATCATCTGCTGAGGCACTTGAGAAAAGTGTCAAGTGGTACTTTACACAATTTTGAACGCTTTGTTGGCCACTATTATTTTTTTTTGTTTTTTTTGCGCTTTTTTGCGATCTGATTTGATGTATTACAGTCAATTGAACAAAAACACAAGTAGTACTAACGGTAAATAAACTTTTATTTTTTCTTTAATCTTTTGTGTGTGTTTGTCCATCTTTTTTTCTTCTTCTATAGAAACACCTATCTATGAATAGTGAACTAAATGATTCGAAGCTTGTTTTTAACTCTATCAGTAATTTTATTAGACTTTTAATTACTTTTAGAATTGATAATCCTAAGAAAAAACAAAGATTGTTATTGGATAATACGTTTTACAAGTTATAAAATAAACAAAATGAGATTCCATCGATGAAATTATAATTCGATTGGGGTTAATCATCATCAGTTGTACTTTACTGGAAAACAGAAAAACAGAAATCATTCACTTTTAAGTTACACTTTCCTTTACACTTTTTTTTTATATTTGTTATTGTTGTTGTAAACAACTCACGAAAAAGGAAAGATGTTGACGCTTTTTTTTTCTTCTTCTGAAATTGCCTGTTTACTTGATGTTGTTTTTGTTTTTGTTTTTGTTGTTGGCAATGATGTTAATGATGATAGTGATGACGATGACGCTGTTTTTCCTCCTCTTGGTGCATGGGCATTGACATTGAGACTTTAAGATTTTTCTAGTCTTCATTGAATAATAAAGTATTACTTTGCTTTTTCACTGATTTAATCCGTTGAACTTTTCAATTTCAGCTTTAGTGTATTGCTTTTTTGGGGTTTGATTATTTACAATCAAATAGTGATAAATACATATTTATTTATATATCTGCTCAGTTAATTGGGTAATTAATGTCAATGTAGATGCCAGGAATAAGTTGATTTATATTTGTAAACAAGTCAGGAAAAATTAAGTTGTTTCTTTTTTCTTCTTACCTTCTATTTCTGTTAATTTGTTTTGAGTAGTTAACAAGCTAAAGTCTATTGAGATTTGCATATTTTCGAGTTTCGAATAACAAACAAGTTGAATTTCAATTTGATAGACTTTAGCTTTTACAAAATTTTTCCTTTTCAAATTGATTTAATTTCAACATTTCACAGTTTTTGATGTCACACGAAGATGGCCAAGGAAAGAAAAGTGTATTTACAATGTCTTTTTAAAGATGGTTTGATCTCAAATTGATCTCAGGGCAATTAGACAAAATTATGACGTTCCAAAAACAATTCAAAATTCCATAAGGAAAATTCAAGCTCAATTCCAAAAAAAAAAGATTTACTTTTGTCGACTCAGTCCAAAGAAAAATTTTCATTTTTCTCTTTTATAACTCGATTTTAAAACAATGACTTAACATATGGACACAGAAAACAAAACGGGTAAAATAAATGATTGTCTCTATTCTCGTCCACGGCGAGTCCTCTTAATCAAAGCAATAGAGTTGACACTTGTAGGAGTTGAATTGTTTGTACTATTAATCGATGATACGAATGAAGATGGTAATTGTGGTTGCTGAGATTGTTGGTTCTTTGATTTCAGTTCGTCTTTTGCTTTAACTTCTAAACTTCTCGATGCCAAATTGAGCAATGCTTGAGCTCCTTTTAACCCATCTTCGTCATTAACATCAACTTTTCTTTTCACTAATACAGTTCCTCGAGTCTTTTTACCATCATCGGTGACAATTGTAACATTTTCGATCAAATCAATTTCTTCCTTTGGTAGTTCTTCTTCTATAGTTGTTGAGGTTGTTTTCAGATTCACTTTTGAATCAACCAACTTTTGAGCCTCGGTGAGTAATTCAATATTATGTTTCTTTGATTCACTACTTCTACTGAAATAATTATGATCGCCCGTGGGATTCATAGAAGAAGGAGAATCTGAATCATCTGTCTGATGTTTTCCATGTGGTTCACTATTTGCGAAAAAAGAGAGAAAATTTAGCAAACATTGTAATTAATATTGATCGTATTACAAATACAAGTTTACATTTAAGTTTAAATTAATAAAATTCATTAAATTGATGCATCAGTGGTACCTTTTATTGGATTTGCCTTCTTCTGAATTATATCGAGTTAAGGTTAGCATTGATTGAGCGGCATCCGCTTCTTCAGACTCTGATGAGAAAAAACGGAAACAAAAAGAGGGAAAAGTAAGATAGTAACCAAAATAATTTGATGTTATTAGTTGAGTTGACAATCTAATATATAAACAAAAAGAACATGTTAAATTTAGGAAACATAGAAACGAGAATTCTTGTTTGGGGAAACATTTTTAGTAGTGAAGTTGTCTCTATGTTTGAAAAAAAATGAGAGAGGGAGAATGGGCTGAAGGGAGAAAGGAGAGTGTCATAATAAGCAGGGGGAGGGAGACGCATGGAAGGGAGTAAAAAGTTAATAGGAATAGCCATTCAATTAACGATGTATAAAACGAATCGATTGGTGACATGGAAACCACATTTTGTAAATTCAAGACTAACCTCGATTTATAATTGGAATCAATAATCTTTTGCCCAACAAAGGTGAATCTGCAAGTTGAGGTATTTGGTCAAAAGTTAAAATTTTCCTGGAGACACTGAAAAAAGATGACAGTTGAACATAAAAAATAAGAAGAATAAATTAGAAGATATTAAAGTTTTCATGGAGTTTGAAGCATGATTGTAGTGAGCGCTTTTCGCCCTTGAATTTTGAATAATAGCATACTTATGGCTTCGATTTGGCTTGGGCGATAACTCGTTATTTGATGTAATTTTAAAGTTTGTTTTAGCAGTTGACATGTAAGGATAAATGTGAGCTGGGGTCCGTCTAACTGCTTGTAGTAAATTAGGCCTCAATTCAGGGTCTACACACCATAATGAGCCTTTACCGACAATCTGGATCAGAGTAAAGAAAACCAAGTTTTAAATTTACAACTAAACACAAAACATTGTAATGGTTGTAAAAAGGATTAATTTAGCTAATGATAAAAACTATTGTCTAGAACTGTGAAAAAAGTTTGATATCTCACTGGAAGTTCGTCTTTTCCTTTGTCCAATTTCTTGAAACATTTGTTCAACGATAAATTATGTCTAACAGTATTTTTCCATCCGCTCGGCGAATTTTGATAGTAAGGGAAATGTTCAACAATCCATGCATAGATATCCTTAACTGGCAATGCTTTATTAGGCGATGATTCAATAGCCATGAAAATAAGGGAGCTGAAAGAGTAGGGTGGTTTGGCATGAATATGTATTTTAGGATTGTATGGCACCGGTGGAACTGAACAAGGAAGATTTGTTTCGTCTTTATTGGAGCCATCAGGAGAAGAGCATACATCATCAGGGTAAACATTCTCGTCCTCTTCTTTTATGAAATGTACAATATTATCCTTCACATCACTAGTAACTGTCATACTTTTCAGCAGATTTCGATCTTGAAGCCAGGTTAAATTCGTAAGATCATCGTTATCATCAACATTGTAACTATTTACTGTTCCAACTTCAATACTAACGCCTCTCTCATCATCCAGATCGGAGTCACTTTTTTTATTATTATTATCAATGAGTCCCATTTTAGAACTTTAGATGGTCTAAAGATGTCAGAGATTAACAGAAATGGTGAGTAACAACGGCAAAATCAAGAAAAAATAAAATAAAAACAAGAAATAGTACAATTTGCTATTGTTTTGGCGACGGTCAGAATAAAATATCAACAAATGATATCACCAACTATCCAAATCTCGAAAAGATCAATCCAATATCAGATATTCAATTTAACCGCCAAATATAAAAATTCTATTAAAACATTGTGACTAAATGTTGGAACTTACTCGTTAATCAAAAAGATATAAATCACACACAGGTCAATCATCGATGCAAGAATAAAGAACCTGAATAGTTAACCAGAATTTGCATAATTTGCTCAGTATTGGCAAAAAGTTTAGAACGCTAAAAGGCGGTAAAAAATCCAAGAAATGAACGCTTGAACCTCCACTTTTTGGGCTAATTTTCATCTTCAAATGTTTCAATTAACTAAAATTAATCAAATTAATTTCAATCAATTTTTAAAATAAGATAAATGAGTTATTAAATAAAAACTGAGATCTCTAGACTCATGTTTAGAGACGCAAACACTGCTGGCAAAAATTTTGCTTTTGTATTACAATTGTAAGCTACTGTTGTAAAATAATCGGAAAAGGAGGGTTTTCATGAGGAACAATTTTCTACTTTTTTAGCCAAAAAAGGCTTTAAAGGGTCAGAGATTCATTTTGGTCAAGATTTGTATTTCACAAATAACTAGAACGATAAAAAGTCCTAGCTATTGGCTTATCACTGACTTCCATGGAAACAACTGTATTTGCTTAGTTTGAGCTCAACATCTCTGTTTTTATCAATCCCAATAGATGCACACTGGACACATTGATAATTGCAAATATTTCAAGATGAAATCATTTGACTCTTTAACTGGAAATTTGGGAAAAGCCAAAATTAATATCTGACTCATTAGTGTTTTTTGGTAAAAAGTTGAAAATTTTTGTTTCACCTGAAGACGCTCACTTATGACTTTCAGTTGTAAACAGTATTGAGTACAAGTGTTCGGAAAATTACAAATGATAAAAGGCACTTCTACCAGAACATGTCAGGGTAATTACCAGGGCTTTTCGTCTTCTTTGCATTTATTGACTCAACAGCGTACTCGCCGAGATCAAGCCTATGAAGTCATTTTTATCAAAGCCAAAGACTTCATGTAAATGCATATTTTGTTGCTTCATTTCTTTTTTCAATTTTATCTCTTGATTTGTGCTGATAAAAAGTATACAGTTTTATATAATTTTTGGTTCATAATATTCTGTGTTGAAAATGTTGACACACCCCTGATTATGAAAGCCCAGATGAAGCGTATGGAAATATCTGATGATTGAAAATCCAAAAGATTATCAATCCTCTAAACAAATTGATCTCATGCATTGATTTCAAAGTATCAACTCACGTAGACATTTATCTGATAATAAATTGTAACTTTGTTTTACAGTTGAGTTGGATTAGCATATACTGTGTGTCCCAGAACTATCATGGAACCAAATTAAAGACATTCAATTGAATTTTCTCTCCATCAAGAAACTAATCAAAATAATGTTAAAATCAAAATCTTACAAGTTATTTCATTCTGAAAACATATCTTTATTTGTAACCTAATATGTTAACCTACCTTTTGTTGAACCCATTTCGATCCGCTTTTCCCCGGATTCTGGTCCAGATTTAATTCTGTGAGTCAAGACTCTTGGTGTTATCTTTTCATATTTATCCAAAGTGGACTTAATCAAATGATAATCAAGGATATTCTTAGCTTTAGTTTCCCCTTAAAGTCATTCCGTGATGAATCTTTTTAGGCATTTATTAGTAAAATAAAATGAAAAATATGAGCGAGCTACAAGTCAAACCAAATAATGATTATGGTTGAAGCTCTACTTAAATCAATCAGAAGAGGGCAAATTTAGTTAATTTATCAATAAGTTTTTATTATCATTATCATGATCTCTATCTATATTTGGAATAATATTTGAAGTACTATTAGCATTGTTTGAAATATTTTTGCTGTCAGCAATATAATGTCTTTTAACATGTTTAGTTAAATGATCACTTCTCATAAATCGTCTTGAACAAATTGAGCAAACAAATTTCTTCTCGCCAGTGTGAGTCCGCTTATGGCGAGATAGTTCATCAGATCTTGAAAATTGACGATCACAACCTTCCCAGGTACAAATGAATGGCTTTTCACCTAAAATGGAGAATAAAAATGAAGAAGAAGAAAAAATATTAGCAAAAAATGTTCTCAAAAAGGTTAATCAAAACCAAGTCCATGGTTGAGCTTAAGCCCAATACTAACCTGTATGTGTTCTGATATGAGCTTTGAGATGCGAACTTTTGTAGTATGTTTTTGTACATTGTTCATAAGTACATTTATATGTTCGACGACGAGTTGCTGGATCAACTGGACTGGCTTTGCGAGTCGTTTGTTGAAGATGAGTTGTTCCCAAGGGTGGTTTATATATTAATTGGCTTTCTTTAATCGTATTTTGCTGCTGTGATGATGATGTTGACGATGAAGTTGAGCAAGTTGAAGACGCTGAAGATGAAGAGGAAGAAGAGGAAGAAGATGATAATGAGGGAAATGCTGTAGGCAGGTGAGCTTTTGCTTGTTGTGGTACAGAGGTTTGTTTAAAGTCCAATGTTGATTCATTTGGTTTGAGTCCAAAGTTTGTCGTTGTGCTACCATTGTGATTGTTATTAAAGCTATTGTAGTTATTGTGGCTGTTGGGGTTAATTTGATTATTGCTACTGATATTTGTATTGTTTGGTGTCTGTTGATTAATTTTACTATTGCTAGAATCGTTGGTTAGGAATTGAAAAATGCCCGAATTACCAGCAACTGGAAATAAATTGGATTCATTTGAGTCCAACTGACCAAAATGGTTAGTGGTGTTACCAAAGATTGGTTGAGATGAATTGACTGGTTGATGTTGAGGGTTATGGTGTTGATAATTGATCTGGTTTGGCTGATGATTTAGGTGATTAATTGAAGGATTACCATATAAATTGGTGCTATAAGATGAAAATGAATTTGGAAAAAAGTTTGTATTGAAATAGTTTGATGATGAAGTTGAGCAGCTTGATGATTGAGATGAGGTATCAGCAATAAGATCACTTAAACTTAAACTCGGTTCAAAGGTTTGAATAAATGGATATTGTTGATGTTGAACTTGTTGGTGTTGATGGTGTTGATGATTTTGATGATGATATTGATTGGGATTAAACTGAGAATTTGAATGTAAATTTGAATGTAAATTTGAATGTAAATTTGAATTGTTTAAATTATTGGAATGACTTGAGTTGTATTGGTTAGTGTATTGATAGTCCAGGTTGCTTGATGGTTTAAGTAGTAGCATTGGATGAACTTGTTCACCACTGGTTAAAACATTATTCAGGTGATGATCATCATGATGATAATGATGAGATTGATGAGGTTGGTTCATCGGGTTACTTCTCGGGTCATATTCATCAAACTCGTCTTCAAAATAATCTTCCTCCTCATGAACCTCATCATCTGAGAAATGGGTTATCAGCTGTTGAGTTGGCCGAGGTCGTTTAGATCCAGAGGAGGATGACGATGATGATAATAATAATGATGAAGGCAAACAAGATGAAGAAGAAGAAGAAGAAGATGATGGTGAAGAGGAGGAGGAAGAAGACGAACTATGATTATTATGATGAGTGGAACGTTTAATTACCAGGTTTAAAGCTTCCTCAGAGTGAACATCATAGGCTATCGGGTCAACAACAAGTCTTTTTATGTTATCAATATCATCTTGCTCATTATAATTATCATGATAACCATCATCCTCATCATCATCACAAACAAATTGATAATCACGAGTGAAAAGTAAACCTCTTTGTCTTCCTGTAAATCTTCTTACTCTTCTTCTTGAACTTCCCATCCTTCGTCTATCAAACTGATCATCATTAACATATCGTTTGGTATCAGTGAAACCACGACCATTCAAATATGTCACACCTCTAACATAATTATTTGAACAATAAGATGATCTCCGAAGGAGGGAGGATGAGCATGATAATGGCAATGAGAAGGAGGGCGATGGTGGTGAAGGAGAGGGAGGAGGTGGAGAGGGAGAGAGAAAGGTTGAGCTAGGTTTTTTAAGGGATGAAGGTGCTTTGACAATAACAGAAACATGTATACCAGTTGATGAAGGCGCCATTGCGACAAGAAAGAGATCTCAATATTTTTTATATGGTTATAAGAGGATATTTTTAATAGACAGAAGAGGAGTGAGAACGAAGTAAAAATTGAATCTGCTCAACAAACTTCCTTTTATACCCGTAAAATATCAGCCGATCATCAATTTTTCTTATCAGTGTTACCCTCCTTCACTAATCTTTACCACTCTTCCATTCTCTCTCTTTCCTCTGTCTACACAATCTTTCTATGTCTATCTTTCCTTTCTATGTCTAGTTTGGTGATGACATTCACTGGTGTGACTTTCATTTGCCCTCTATCATCATCCAGTATCTGGTAATATGTCAATTACTCTGTCTATCAGTTTGAGCCTTTTTTTATGCTTCTGTTTATCACAATATTTTTATCAATAATTTTTTTTCCCTCAGCCTCTTGTCCTGAAAAATTACAGGAAAAATAATTGTGATCCCAATGGTGGTGATGATCATTTTTTGTTACCAGATATTGATGGTCTTGGTGTTGCTTATGGTGATGATGATGCCAACCGTTTTTTAGATGAGATTAGATGAGTTCGAAGTCTACGTAGCAATTTATGATGAATTTATTTTCATGTGATAAATGGATGATGATTAACTTGTTTACCAGTTGTTTGGAATTGAATATTTTCCATCTTTTTTTTCCCTGCTAATTGATTGGTTCAATTGTATTATGAATATACGATCGGTATTTTGGTACGAGACAATGTTTATTTTCCGGTGTTTACGCCGAAAATTGTGTTATTTGGGGTTCATTTAAGCACAAAGCTTTTAGTGGTTTTATCGCTATTATTTATCCATAATAATGATATATTGGGGGTAATTAATGTCTTTTATTGGTTCAAAATGACATATCAAATGTATGTTTAAAGATAGATACATATTAGAAGCTTATAAAAATATTTATATCATGAGAATCTGCATTCAAAATATTAATTATAGAATTGATTGCCATTGTTACAATGATTAGGATAGGAAAAGGTGTGAGTGTCATGTAAATACCATCGGTTTCAGTGTCTAATAGCAACTCTTTTGGTATCTGGTTTCTTGGTTATATCTTTGACCTTTAACGTCTCAAATCAACCAATTTATAAATTAGTTTATACCCTGAATGGTGTCTCCAGCCAATTCTTGTAATGGTCAAGAAATTTTTTCGCCCCTTCAGGTTCAATTGATTCTTTAATGATGAAGTCTTTCATGGGTTTACAGTCAACCGGAGCTTTCTTGTAATTTGTCTTGCACTGTCCGTTAAGGTAATCAGGTAAACTTTGAGAACCAACAAATGACCCAATGTCACCTTTAGAGGCGAAGCAAATTTGTTCACGTAAATGTTCTGGCATCCATGATCGAGCTAACCTGTAAATTGCTCGTAAAATCCATGGTAATTCATGGAGTAAAACATATTTGGTTCCTCCTGGGTAATAGTTGATCCAAATATTTGTTAAAAATTGAAGAAGCTCCAAATCAACATTGAATAAATTGCCTCCATAACAATCCCAAATCAATCCATATCTAAATCATTAAATGGCAAGAAAAAAAAGGTTATTAATCAATCATTTATCATAAAAAATAATAGCTAATAAAGGCTAAACCTCCGGCAAAGGCTAATCTTCCAGCTTAATCTGGCTATTATTAGATAATCTTATTTTCCCTCACTTTTCCCTTTCCTTTCAGATAAAATCTTAATACAGTTATTTAATTTAAGATATTAAATGCAATGATATCACATTGTTATAAACTTGTTTAATATTATTGATGGTATAAACTACAATCAACCTAAATCATTATCATTGTCAAGTGACTTAGAAACTGGTAAGTAAAACATTTACTCATGATTAGGGGAAATTTATTTCTGTTTACTTTTTGCTTTTTTCATCGTACCATCATCAGCTGACTTTAGTTCATAAACGTTTCCATAAAATTATTTCTACATATCAGGAAATGTGTGACTGTCAACATTGACAAATTGGTTTATGGAGGATTTTGGATGGCAATGGATTAACAATGGAAAAAAGTCAAGAGATGTAGATTTTACTGGAAATCAAAAGTGAAAGTCAACTTACCCTTTTCCAGATTGCCGTCCTTCTTGTTCACATTTCTCAAACAGATAAACAAGAAATTTTTGACTCAATGTATTGAGTTCATTAATTTTCTTGTGAAGCTTTACCCTCAAGTAAACAGTGGACACACCATTTTGATCGGTGGTATACAGGTGAGCTTCTCCAGTTTCAAAGTATTCTTTGGGAAAATCAGTTCTCTTGATGTGGTTAACTCCAAATGAACGCCTCCATCTCATGGCTTCTACAAGCATGTTGTATCCTTTTTCCAAGTCACCTTTATGATGTTTCAAATATCTTTCAACTGTATAATCATCGGTGGCAACTCTTTCGACGTCGATAGGATCATACAGATCACCATTATTTTTAACTTCATCAGCAAACATTTCACGGACCTGTTGAATACTATCGGTTGACCCATTCTCATCACTTTGAACCATTTTAGGGCCGATTATCAATGTCGAGTTGTAACTATTTTCCAATTAATTTCACTGTGTAATATAATTTTTACTAATCACAATAACTTGATTTTCTTGATTTCTTTACTAGAGTCCAAACCAGATCAGGAGTACACTAATGGTCAATATTAAAGCTGCAGAAGTACGGAGACGCTGAAGTTCAGATTGTTTTCAACTTCTAGAGCAAAGGGAAACAGTTTTCATGAGTTAAAGAAGGAAGATGAAAAGGAAAAGGAACAATCGAATTGAATAATCTGTTAAATGGTTAAGACCATCTTAAAGAGAAACAAGTGATCGAATGAAGTCACCAATTGATCATGAACTGGCTTTTTATTCAGAATTCGCTTTCGGCTGTAACCAGATTTTCCTCTCTCTTTTCTCTCACCTCTCTAACAACTCTCTTACCATCTTTTTAACTCTCTTTCTTCTTTAATTAACCTTTAATTCATTCTTCTCTTTTCTCGCACTCGCCTGCTATTCTGATCATGAATCTATTCAAAATGGTTCAAGGCTTCTTGAATTTTAAAAAGAAGCTAAATTTTACTTTCGAAATGTTCGATCAGGCTTTGATTGCTCTTTAAGCAAGTCGTAAGTTGTAACTTGTTTTGATTCCACTTCTTAACACGATATAATAACATTCATAATCTTTGTCCAAATACGATTCAATCAATATTATCCATACACATAATGGACATTAATTGAATCAATTGAATGCTATTAATTTGAAACTCTTTGTCTCATTAATTTTAGATTCTTTTATCGCTTTTCGACGCTTTAATTCAACTCAAAATGACAAAATTTTCTCTGCTTCTCTTCTGCTCGTTTCAACTAACAGTTATTCAATGTCCTTGTGCATTGAATAAACCATAATCATGACAATAGAAGTAAAAAATGTAAATACTGCCTATTATAATCCATTTCTATTCTTATCCTTCCATAGGTATGATTCATTGTTCAATGATTATGGCGATTATGGTGGTGATGTTACATTAATTTCATAAATTTTGGACAAATTACGAAGCAGTTACTCCCTAATTTCCAAGAAAAGTTCACAAGCATAATTTCAAATTAACAAGGATCGTTCAAAAGCACTGACAAATAATTTTGATTTGTTTAAAAATAGCATTCAAAATTACAATTTACATATGATTATATTCAACTATCTCTTCTAATATCTAAATATTTACAATGAGTTTAACCTTGATTTAGACCAGATTTAAAAGATAGACTATCAATAGCCTATCTGATTTGGTTGAATTTACTAAATATAGCAATTTGAATGCATCTTTAGGCCTCTTTACTCGATCAAATTGACCATTGCTTGTTTATTACGATTGATTCATGAAGAGAAGGTTGAATTTTTCAGTGCAAGAAGGAAAAAAAAGAGTCAACGTAAATAAGGAAATCTCATGTTGAGAATTGGAGGAAAAGAGGAAGACGAACGATAAAACAAATTATTTCTAACAACCGCTATTAATAATCTGGCATCTTTGGTATTGACCTTTAATTGTTCAATTGAGACTAGGGTCAATCAACTATCAACTTAAGCATTGTTCACACAATTAGATGGATGGCCGTACAAGTAGATGACGATAAGGAAATACAAGCGAAAATGTTTACATCTTAGTTCAATGGTTTATTATTTATTTACTCAACAGTTTTTAATTCCTTTCAACAACCTACTTGTTGATGATTTAAATAGATATTAATAAGTTGCTAAATGATTAGTATTGTTACCCAGTCAAGTAGCACACACATACGGCAGAAATGTGCGCTTCAGGAAACTAAAATTTAAGACGCCAACCTCAGCATTCTGTGAATATTTACCCAACATTCGTATAAAATGTAGTCTTTGTAAATGACATGAAAAAACACACCCAAGTCAGTCTTGGACCTTTATCGAGAACCTTATCAAATCCCTTAATCAATACACTGTTAGCTGATTGTATATTAACTAAAATAATTTACTAAATAGCATTTTTACGAATCTTTAACATTAGCCATCTGATGAAACTGTCATCAACCTAACAAAAGTACGTGATTTTAAATGCGTCAGACTCATATGATACTAAGTTCATTAGCTTAATGGTGGATTAAATTTATCAACTTCTAGCATTAATGTCATGCAAATCAATGATTGTTAATTTTCTAGTTATCTATTGCTAGCAACTAAATCAATATACTCATCTCAATCTGATCTTTTAAGATGATTTGGCGTTGAAAAGCATGTATTTGGTTTCAAATCAACAGGATTTCAATGTAAGAGGAATTAAATCAATTTCCTTGCTGTATATTATCTTTGAGTCTCAATTATTTGATTGTCAACATGCTCAATCAGATTGACAGGTTAATTTTGACCATTTTTCATTAAAAATTAATGATTGTAAACTTATAAAATTGATCTTTAATATCAAGAGTCAAGTTTGTTAAGTAACGTTTTAAATATTAAGATTTAAAAGATTGAATGAAACAATCTAAGTATTAGTTTGATTCAACCCTTAGGGTAATTTAATTTTAATTAACAGTGTATACCTTTAAATGGTTGACGTGATTAAACTTAAAGGTTGAAAAATCACAGAAAAGCTGAACTGAAGCACAGTCTTCTATAGGTCACAGTCATGTAACAAATGATCTTGTTTACAAATCACAATGGTGCAAGTATTTGGTTACATTTCTGGTTAACTTATTATCATTTTGATATTATATGGTGAAGTTAGTCAAATTACTTTGTTAATCAATCTTTTTACACAATTTAAATATATAAATATAAGTCATCTCTATCCATTTCACAGCCAAATTGTTGTCGGGATCGTTTTTCAGTTTCTCATGTTTCCTGACTTGTTTTCATGTTTAATGTTGATGGTGTTTAATGTGAACTAAACATCTGTAAAAATGCCAAATTTAATCAGGAATAACGATGAAAAGGTCAATTCTGATCTTCATTTAGTCCAAATTAAAGTTGCTTTAGTGTCATGTTGCGTTGCATAGCATGACATTAACAGGTGGATCAAAGTTGAATTTGGATTATTGTAATTGTAAGTAATTAAAACTCGATCAAGTTTGAAGATTTAGGAGAACGATTATAGCTCATGGTCAAAGAGTAATACACTGTTGATATGTTATGACTGCCACTAAAAATAAGGAAAAACAAATGATAAACAGTTCCTCTGATTTTTTAAGCCTAATACAGTTTTACATGTTTGTTTATGTTGTTACATTGAATCCTTTTGTAATTGGCACAATTGTAAGTTAAAATCGATGAATAGTAGATGATGAATAAAATTTATTACTCAATTATAGCTGAATTAAATGTATAAACGGAATTTCAATCACCAATTAACCTTGACATTAAAACTTTAGTACGAAAAATGTAAAACCGTTAAATGCATGTTACTTTATTTACAATAAAGAGAGGTAGATGGCACTAAATATGCTATCATCATAATTTTGTTGAAATCTTCAATTCCAGTAAAAAATTGAACGACAATGATAAAGTTATTAAACGGGGACCGTAAACGTTTAGACGTTATTAAAAGACTTATTTTACAGTTTTTTCACTTTTCACAAACATCATCACTTTTTAAAGAGACTTTTCTCACAAAATTGTCCACCACATTTTCAAACAATTTTATATAAGATTATCCACCACCCAAATCCAATATCAAAGCAAGTTGATGAGATGGGCTTAAATGAATTTGAAAAGACTCGAACCAAAGTGATTATGGGACCAGATCAATCATTAATTGCTTATCCATCACCTTATGCTTTCGTCCAGATAAACGGATCCAATTTGACTGAACCTTCTTTAGGTTCAACAATCCAATCATCAACGTCAACTTTAAAAGCAAATAATACTCTAAATAATAATGGTTGTATTGATCAAAGATTTATCGAAGAGACTCCATATGCTACCGTTAAACGTACACCAAGACATTGTAAAGCAGATAGAAATGTGTATGATTATCCAGGTATAGTAAACAAATTAACTCTTTTCTCTTTCTTAATTTGAGTTACTAATGTAACATTAGTAATGTTACATTTTTATCTCCTCTTTTCAGTTCCTCTTAACAAATCAAATGTTCATCCAATGTATTCCGAATGAGGGTTGACTTAGATTTACTGACAATCAACCTCCCGTTTTATGTGCCAATGGTAGACGCAATTGAAGATAAATTGACAACTATTTTTAATCCTTTTCTTGCCTCCTAAAACATTCAAATGGTTAATCATTCAATGAAATTGATTCCAATGATTCGTCATACAATGTAATCTGTAGACTTATAATTTTACACCATCTAACACATCCACTATTAATCGCCATCATATCCCAATCCTACCGAATTTTTGACCACTTTTGGGATATGATGAGACTCAAGGCATTGGGTAACCAAATTATTGACAAACCTGGAGATCGATTCAAAGTTGAATATTGAAGTTGAATCTTACAAGGGAAGTGGTACGGTTAGAATCGGATAAGAAGTGTATAATTCTGTGGGTCATGATAAAAATAGTTGTTTACCGTAGTAGTGGATGCAACAAAACGAGTGGATCAGTTTCAATTGCTCCAGTCAAGGAAATGTTTATCAGCTACATCAATGCAACTTCAATTGAAGTTGATTTAAACTCATGGAAATCATCTGGTTGTACAATTAAACACTTCTCAATCAAATATAAAACTCAGAAAGAAAAAATGTGGACAATTGTATCCAATATGATACTTATGGGTAAAAAGACTATTTGGATTGATGGTCTTCATCCACAAACTTGGTATCATTTAAAATCAACCGCTTACTCCGATGCTGGATCCACTGATGCCGTTTATAGTCTGATGACAACTCATTTTGTTGATAAAGGTTTTTACTTTGACCATGGATCAATCTAATCAATTAACTAATTGGCTATTTATTTTATCTTTCCTTAGAGATGCCATTATTAGCCCTTGACTTACAATCAATCATATTATCAAGTATTATTTGAACTTGAAATCGTGTTACCTCTGGTATTATCACTGATAGTTGTTGTCACTGTTATTATACTCATCTGTATAATGATGAATAAACGGATTCCTGAACAAGCTTTATACACAAGATCACCTGAAATAACAAAAGGAGGAATCTTATCAAAGCAAGTTGATGAAATGGGCTTAAATGAATTTGAAAAGACTCGAACCAAAGTGATTATGGGACCAGACCAATCATTAATTGCTTATCCTATTGTTTAAAAGTGGAAACTTCGATCGCCTTTTGTTCAATCATGGAATCAGATTCATCAAACTCATTTTCCTGATAAACAACTTTCAATAAGCAGAGTAATTTGGTAATCAATAGATGGCAGTAGAGGCACAAAGCTAAACTCAATTTTGCTCATCTCAGGTTAATCTGAGAAGATGTAAAGGCTGAAAAGTTTTCACAATATAAAGCATCTTCAAAGTTACAAAGTATGATTCTTATATTGACAGTGAAAAGTGAAAAAACGAAACCAATTGGCTTTTGAAACAATAACAATAATTAATTAAAATCAGGTCATCACCTTTGACTGACAATGTTTATGTGCTTCCCTTTGTGTCAACATTGAGACTCTCAACTTTACATACAAAAATACCGATCAACAATAGAAACATCTTTAACAATATAAACTTGATTTACAATTAATTTGGAAACATTGGACAACAAAATTTCCTCCCTTCTATACGTTCGTCATTTCTCATTCATTTGGCCCACCTCACAAGCCAAAACTTTTTACTCAAACGGATTATTATTATTAATATTATTTATACTTTGGATATTAACAATGTTATCAATGGAGTTCCGTAAAAGACTTCATACCTCACCAGCCATTTTATTTCAATTGATGGTTTTGTTTGTTTTACTCCCAGCTCATTGGCATTCATATCAATGGAGGTAAGTAATTATCTAATCAACCTTTTCCTTACCAATCAACTGTAATATTAGCTGTTCTAAAGGCAAACTGATTAATCTGTTGACCAAATCTTTTCAAATGATGTATAAATTGGTTTATATGTTGAAGTTAAAGGTGAGGTGAAAAGTTGAACTGCAAACTGTCAAAAGTCAAAAGTCAAAAAAGTAAAAGGTAAAACAGCTTACAAATATACAATGATAATAATTTTCCCACTAAACAATTAATGAATGACGTTCGGCAGATTGAGTCGTTAAGGTAAATAGCCCAGTTCTGGTTCATCATTCAGCTAACATTGTTAAACAGGTTTTGCCCGACTATTTTACCATTAACTTGACCATAACTGTAAGCAAAGAAGTAACCATTGGTCAGCAAGTAAACCTGAGTATGAAAAATAATCGTTTTTTTTGCTTAAAAAAATCTAAAGTAAAATACTTTTTTTTAACCTAAACTTTTCTTCTTCTTCCTCCTCATCACCATTATCATCATCATCTTCATCTCTTTCTCTTTAAGTAACAAGGTCTATTTTGGCTAGCCTCGGGGTAAAACGCAAATACCTTTGGTTGAATACAACTTATTCAACGAAAAAAAGTAGTTGTTTTCTTGTGCTTATTACATTATCACTATGATAATTATGATGGTTATAATGATGGTTATGGTGATAGTTATGACTGTGGTTATGATGAAGATGAAGATGATTATGATTAGGAAGAGATGAAAGGTGATGATAATCATTGAATAAATGTCTGTTATTACATCTAACTGACTCAAGTTTGTTGAACCGTTTTAATCCTTCCGATTGTGCTTAACTTATTATATAAAAGTTTGATGCGACTTCTTAACACGATATAATAACATTCACAATCTTTGTCCAAATACGATTCAACCAGTCATTTAGTTTATACCCTGAATGGTGTCTCCAGCCAATTCTTGTAATAGTCAAAGAAATTTTTTAGCCCCTTCAGGTTCAATTGATTCTTTAATGATGAAGTCTTTCATGGATTTACAGTCAACCGGAGCTTTCTTGTAATTTGTCTTGCACTGTCCGTTAAGGTAATCAGGTAAACTTTGAGAACCAACAAACGACCCAATGTCACCTTTAGAGGCGAAGCAAATTTGTTCACGTAAATGTTCTGGCATCCATGATCGAGCTAACCTGTAAATTGCTCGTAAAATCCATGGCAATTCATGGAGTAAAACATATTTGGTTCCTCCTGGATAATAGTTGATCCAGATATTTGTTAAAAATTGAAGAAGCTCCAAATCAACATTGAATAAATTGCCTCCATAACAATCCCAAATCAATCCATATCTAAATCATTAAATGGCAAGAAAAAAAAAGTTATTAATCAATCATTTATCATGAAAAATAATAGCTAATAAAGGCTAAACCTAAGGCTATTAATTAAAGAATTGATTGCCATTGTTACAATGATTAGTATAGGAAAGGTGTGAGTGTCATGTTAATACCATCGGTTTCAGTGTCTAATAGCAACTCTTTGATATCTGGTTTCTTGGTTATACCTTTGACCTTTAACGTCTCAAACCAACCAATTTATAAATTATAATAGTTTATACCCTGGATGGTGTCTCCAGCCAATTCTTGTAATGGTCAAGGAATTTTTTAGCGCCTTCAGGTTCAATTGATTCTTTAATGATGAAGTCTTTCATGGATTTACAGTCAACCGGAGCTTTCTTGTAATTTGTCTTGCACTGTCCGTTAAGGTAATCAGGTAAACTTTGAGAACCAACAAACGACCCAATGTCACCTTTAGAGGCGAAGCAAATTTGTTCACGTAAATGTTCTGGCATCCATGATCGAGCTAACCTGTAAATTGCTCGTAAAATCCATGGCAATTCATGGAGTAAAACATATTTGGTTCCTCCTGGATAATAGTTGATCCAGATATTTGTTAAAAATTGAAGAAGCTCCAAATCAACATTGAATAAATTGCCTCCATAACAATCCCAAATCAATCCATATCTAAATCATTAAATGGCAAGAAAAAAAAAGTTATTAATCAATCATTTATCATGAAAAATAATAGCTAATAAAGGCTAAACCTAAGGCTATTAATTAAAGAATTGATTGCCATTGTTACAATGATTAGTATAGGAAAGGTGTGAGTGTCATGTTAATACCATCGGTTTCAGTGTCTAATAGCAACTCTTTGATATCTGGTTTCTTGGTTATACCTTTGACCTTTAACGTCTCAAACCAACCAATTTATAAATTATAATAGTTTATACCCTGGATGGTGTCTCCAGCCAATTCTTGTAATGGTCAAGGAATTTTTTAGCGCCTTCAGGTTCAATTGATTCTTTAATGATGAAGTCTTTCATGGGTTTACAGTCGACCGGAGCTTTCTTGTAATTTGTCTTGGTGTCCATGATCGAGCTAATTTGTAAATTGAAATTACCAAAATCCATGGTAGTTCATGAAGTAAAACATATTTGGTTCCTCCTGGGTAATAGTTGATCCAAATATTTGTTAAAAATTGAAGAAGCTCCAAATCAACATTGAATAAATTGCTTCCATAACAATCCCAAATCAATCCATATCTAAATCATTACAAGAAAAATTTCAACTTCAATCAGAGCTTTCTGTTGATATAAAAATCTTTCAATTTAAACTTAACATTTGATGAACATTGATTGATGTTCATCAATATAATTATTTATTTGACCAACAAGTGATCTGTTTAAATAAGACTGTGATGGGCTAAAAGTGATTGTCAACAAGTTATCTTTTAACCCTTGAAGCTAATATCAATTGGAATGAAAAATGGTTTACAATTGATGAAATATATTTTCAAAATATGCTAATGGCTTCTTATGATACATTTCAATGTTTTGTTAACCTTTGATTATTGAATCAAAGTTATCCTGACTATTTAATTTCACATTAGATACAAAAATGTCCGACAAAAGACACTTTTCCTCACCATTATTATCTTCACAAGAAAAGTTGATGAAATTATTGGGTTGATATTAATGATGGTGATGATGATGATGATTGCTTAAATAAAGTTCAAAGAGACATCATTATCATCAAGGTAAAAGCAGGTTAAACTCAAAATGGATGGTTAATCAAAACTGCTAACTTAATATGTACATTGGAAAGGTTGAAATTGTAATTTACCAAGAAAAAAACGTTTCACTTTTTTTACACAGCAATTGAAACGATTTAAATTTGATGATTATCAAAAAGGCTCTTCATCATCATCATGACAATCTTGACGTGGGCCATCAAACTTAAGGTGTCATCAAAATCAATTCAATTACAGGTTATACAATTTGTTATTTTACATTTTTCCTTTCCTATGTTGGCCTGCAAGGTTAACAGGTTGATGATATCAGCTTGAATCAAATTCAAGTGTAAACATGAACCGAACCAGGACAAGTTTAAATATCTTTCATATTAAATTGTATTGATTTGATATTATAATACAATTTATTTGTTTCATTCTGGCTTTGCAGTTGCAATGGTTGGCTTGTAAAATATTATTGAGTTGAAAACATGAAAAGCCTCAAAGATAATCACAGTAGGTAAAAATTTGAGCCTTGATTGCGTTCAACTGTGTTCATTTGATTGATGATCATTCTTTGTTTTTGTGTGTTTATTGACCTAACTCACACAAAATTGTAATGTATGATGTATCTTTATGAATATACATATAAATATCGTTTATAACATATAAACATATTTATCTAATGTATCTTGAAATGAAGCCTGATTTTAGGTTCATTTGTTTCAAGTTTCCAATCTTTTCTTGTTGCCTAAAAATTCAATTAATGTTGATGATTGTTCCATTGGTCACTCAGCGCCATATCGATGAATAAGCCATTTTGTCTTTGCCTTTTTTTCCTTGATCAATGTTTAGCTTTCCCAATTCAAGCTTGTTCAAAGTAAACAGTATTACACTGTTTTTCAATCTTCATTCAAAAAAGCAACATTTCACTTTTTTACCCTGAAGTTTATTACATTGTCTCATGCTGAGCTCAAGGTTGAGCTCAACCTAATTATGAGCTTTTGCTTAAATATTATCATCATCATCAGAGTATAAATTATCTTGTTGAGAGATTTTAACTGCCCACATTTATCAACCAATTATCTTGCATCTTGAATAATACGTCTTTGTAATAATGAATATTTCATCAGCATTTACAGTTGTTTTCAATGTAATGGGAGTTGAGCGTTGACAAATTTCAAGTCCAATGGCGATATTGTCCAAATGCAAGTCCAGTAATGTAATTCAAAATTTGCAAACTTCAACATTTCAAGATTATCTTTTTGTTGTTGACTTGTTTTGATAGGGCACAATACATTTTCAGCATCTGAGGTAAAGAAAAGAAAATAGAATTGAGACAGATTTTTGCTTTACAATCAAGGTAAGAATATGATTACGTTAGGTTCAAAAGAAAATAAAACGATTAAATTCATTCTTTGGTGAAATTTGACGATGACAATGAAAGAAGAAGAAGATGGAGAAAATGTTTTTCTTGAATTATATTATTGAAGAAAGAAAACGATAAAAAAAGAAACTTGGAATTTTCAGATAAAAGAAGTTCTTAAAAGCTTAAATATTCTCTTTCTTTTTTTTCTCATCGGATTCACCTCAACTCTATTGAATCAGCAGAGGAAACCTCAAGAATAATGGTCTAACAATTGACTTTGACGTTATTTATAAGAGTTAAACCAAAAAATACTAGCAAAACAAAATATCCTTACAAAGAAAATGATAATTCTCTGTCAAAATTATTAAACTTTCTCTATCGTTATTATTATTTCATTCTCAACACTGAATCTCATTTTATCGTAATAATAATAATAATGGTTTCATGATATTCAACGTCAAACGTTCATGATACAATTATTTAGTAAACCACAGGGAAAGAGAGAGAGATAATTCAGCAGATAATTCAGTAAATAAATAAAGATAAAATGATAGTCATAATCATTATCATCAAAAACAGTCGTCTTTTGTCAAATTTCATCACAACTGTGGTGTAATTTAGAGATTTAAGTTTCAACCTTTTTTTTGAATAAAAATTTCTTTCGCTATTATCTGTTTGTAATCTGAGAAGTTTCAAGTTTATCTGATTCTTCTCTTTCTCTCTCTCTTTAAACATTCAAAGTATTCAATTTTGATTTAACTCGGTTGCTTATATTATCCTCATTATTTGTAACCTAAATGGCAAGGTAAAAAGATGATACTCTTTGATACTCATCATTATGATAACATTGACAATATTATCATTGAGTATCATGTTTACTTTGCCATTATTATCATCAAATTATCATTTCATTTACATTTCATCAGCATTTACTTTGGTTGATTCACCTTCTTTTGTTACATTCAATTGCTGGTGGACTGTCCAAGTTGATTGTTATAAATATTAACAATGAAAATAAAACAAAACAACAAAATATTTGACAGTATTTACATTGAGTAGAGAGAACTGTCAGTTTATTGTGAATCGCCATGTTTGCTGATGAGAAAGAAAGGGAGAAAGAAAGAGGAGAAAAAATGAATTAATATTAACTAAATAAACTGATGGACAGATTGAATTGAAAGGAATGGATGGAAATGATATTTTTGTGTGAATTATTGTGAATATCCTAAGTATGATGATGATGGTTACAGGCAAACAGAAACACTATTATTTGAATTGATGAAAAATTCATGTCATCATGTGTATCAATCATCAATCGTTGTTTTTGTTATCGTCAAGAAAGACAATATTTGACTGTATCAAGTGAATATAAATTTTTCAAATTTCATTTGTCCATTTACATTGACTTAATTGATTAAAATAACAGCTGTACCAATTGTCCCAATATTTGGTGACTTTTGGTAGCAACTCCAGTTACATTAAGTTAAAACTTTAAGCTTGAATAAACATTACTGTTGATTGCTGGTTATTACAACTTTTCAAAATTGCAGATCAATTTGTTGTCAATTTCATAACTCTGAGTTGTCACTTTAATCTACTTCTGATATGTTTCCCTTTGTCTAATGTTCATTCACTTGTCACATCATGATGCACAAAATAACACTGAATTCACAATATCAATTGTTTGCCTATTTCTTTTCCTTTTGTCATCATCTTTTGACTTTAACATCCCACCTCGGAATTTTCTTATCAGAATTTTTGAACCAAACATTGGCACAGAGGAGTTATCCTTGCTTTTCTCGGCATCTTTAGTAACTTTTTTCATCCTGAAAAAGAGAGAAAAAAAGTATCAAAAACTTGCAGATTACATTGAATCAAGAAGTAAAAACTGACGAAAATGATGATGATAGGAATGAGAAGATTGGTGAACAAAATTTAAAATTCGTTCGACTGTTTTCATATCATCATGTATTATCATCATTTTCAATTCAATCATATACCTGACTCGACTTTCAAGTTGTCAAAATATGATATTCATCAGAGAATTCATTTCGTTGATAACTCTTGGTTTGTGAACAAGTTTCATGTACCAACAAACATTGGGAAACAACCAGTTACTTTGCAACCAGCGAATTGATTTTTACGTTGTTAAACTTTGCCTTCTCTGGTGAATATTGATTGGAAACGATGGTTATACTAATCATCATGGTTAAATGAGGGCAAGAAAGTTGCTCCGGTAAGTAAGTGAACCTGTCAAAGAAATGAGCAAACAAAAATAGCATTCAAATCTGATTTAAAGTTGTTTTAGTAAAAATTTTTGTTGACTCAACAAAACTTGACATTTCAACATGATAATTTTGGCCAAAGTCAATATATCAGTACTTACATTATCATGTAAATAAGAAATGCAAGTTCAACTAGAAACAAAACAGTTTGATAAAATGAAAATAAAGAAGCACACATTCAATTGAACATTGCTATAGTAATCCACCAATTTAAAACAATCACGTTGTTGAATGATTTAAGATGAACATGATTTAGTGTTAACTAAACTGTGAATTTGTAAATATTAAACACAAAACTGTTTCCAGTAAATTGTTGAGCAGAAATTAACTTTCAAATATCAGGTTAATTAAGCCAAGTTGTTAATCCAAGATGGATGGTGAAGCAAGGGTAAAGCTGTAAAGCACGTTTAGCAGAAGATATACAAACGGAACTGTTTGATAAATGTTATTTAGCGATGAAACGAGGCAACAAGATGATCTTGACTAATTAGTCGACAATTAGCTTGCAAAAAATGATTAAAAAAAGAGGTAAAAATGAACAATTGATTAAAAATTAAAGTAAATTACTGTTTCAAATAAAAAGCATAAGAGGGAAAAGAATCAGGCGGTTAAATCTGTGAGGGAAATTTTCCTAATTAAACTAGGGAAATCTCACCACCAGGAGTAGTTTGCTGTAGCTTTTAAACAAATGCTTTTTCAATTAAATAATTAAAATGAAAGCAATTTAGTCATCAATATTATTGATCAAATTTTAATTTGATTGAATTGACATAATTCACATAGAGTAACATTGAATGAAGTAACCAACTGTAAGATGTTGAAAGATTAAATATGTTTACCTGACCCAAATGTAATCTGATTAAGGTACAGAACAGTTATTTTCGGGAATTTCAATCAACTCTGAATAACTGGACACTCCTTGTAATAATATATCAGCTTGGTGAATGTATTGAATGAATGAATTGTGAAGAAGGAAAGAGAGAAAAATTGAGATTCTTTCATCATCTAACATCATCTTCATCATCATCAATCATAATCTTACAAAATTTGTAGTTAGACCTGAATCAGTGTTACAATAAGTTTATTTTTCTTCATTCCTCTGATCAAAATTTACTGAAAATGTTGAAAGCCTCAATTTGTATCAACAAAACCATTCAGATCAATCAAACTCCATGAAAAGTAAAACTTTAAATTCATTGCTGAAATCATTGTTTGATTCAAATTCATGGATTGACATTTTTTTATCAACAATTTTAACCATTTGGTTTCCTAAAAATACAGCAAATAAGATGAAACGAGAACTTGATTTCAATGATTTATCAATTAGATTTGACCATTAAAAAACATGAATCAGCTAATTAAAGGGAATATCCATCAATCTTATTTACTTAAATCATTATCACAATTTAACCAGCAATCAAACAAATTGAAAAAGTAAATCTTGAATAAAGATCAGTCTATTTGAAAATCAGTTCATCAATCAATTGATCAACCAATGATTTTGAATGCAATTCAAAGGCAGTTCAGTTGCAAACTTATTATTTCCAGATTTTCAGATTAAATGAAAAAAGGAAAGAAATTTTGGCGAAAAAAAAGCTTTAAAAATTGAACAAAACAAACCAATTACCTTTAAATCACGACTAATCCGTAGAGAAATGGTGAATTAAGATGTTGATAAATGATTGTAATCATCAGACATTAGATTGTCTGGTAAACAATTAAAGTGAAAACCAGATTTAGCTTTTCATCTTGAGCCTCATCTTTGAATATCTGGGTAAACATTTGGTCTGGTTAATCGGCTTAAAATGGGTTTACATTGCAAGATTAATATTGCAATGATTTACAGGTAAAAATTGCAACAATTGAAAGATTATCTTGCAACTTATTCCTGGTTATTGAATGGGAAAATATCTGAATATTGGACTACAATAATCAACTCGTAAAGTTTACGAAGAAATAAAGATTTCTTGTTAAAACCATTAAAATGGACAAAATTATAATCATTTTACTTTTGCAAATTTAATGATCAAAAGATGTTTTATTACAATGTTTTATGATCAAATTGATTGCTACAATTTTGTTGTAAAGCTTTATTTTAACCCAAAAAAAGTCAACTTTGAAGGTTAAAAGGATTGATCTTGGTGTTCCAAGTCTCATTGATTTATTTTTGTTTTGTTTTCTCTTCAATTCACTTAATTAACTGTTTTTAAATCAGTTGAAGTGATGAGTCAGTGATGAGGATAAACTCCATGTTAACTGAAGAGCATCAAGAGTTGAAATTTTCAATTGAATTACAGTTGATATTAATATTTTATACTATTTTCCTCTCTTCTATTTATCAATGAAAGTCTAATTTAATAGAGTTGTTATTGTTGATACTTTTCATTGAGTAAATCAAAGTTCTGTATGAGTCAACTTTAACAGGATAAATGTTTAATTTATGATGAATAAATAATGAATGAAACTTAAGGAGCGTTATGTTGATGATGACAAATATTTTCAAGATTCATCAAGAATGGGTTATAGGGAAAACAAGGGTAAAATGATGGATTATTAATAACAATTTTTGGGTAACTCAAAGAGAAATGGTAAATTTCACTCTTTTTTTATGTCTTCTTCTTCACATCACAATTAAATGATGTTGATGTTGATGATAATTATGGCCAGAGTTGAGGATAAAATAGAGATGAAGATGCCAAAGGCAGTTGAAGTAAAAAATGAGGATCAAGAGGAGTGAGAATTGAATCTTGGAATGAGTTTAAGTAATTCTTACTTTTTTCTGGTGAGATTAATTTTGAGGTTCAATCGTATTTGCAAGTTAACATAAGTAAAACTTGAATGAGTCATTCGAGTTCTTTACAGGGAAGATGAAGAAGAAGATGATAAGAAGAAGGAAGAAAAGAAAGAAAAGAAAGGGAAAAAAGTCAAGTCCATTAAAATCGATTTTGACGGAAAATAGGTTTACATAGAGAGGGATGAAGATGAGAAATGAGAGAGAGAATCAACAAGGCGTGTTAAGAAGAGGAAAGATGATGATGACACACCGATAGATGAGAGATGATGAGGAGAGGGATTGACCCAGTGAAGGAGAAGGATCACAATTGATGCTGAGGTTGGAGGTAAGAAGGATAAAAAAGGAGAGAAATGATTATGATGATTAGGATGAGAGAATGAGTAATTCACAAGATGATGATGATGGCGAGGGATGCTGATCAATTTAAACAGTTAGGTGTGTTATGGCTATGGAAATGATTAACAAGTATCATTGCCTTATGATGAAAGTTTCAGTTAAACTTTAGTTTCATTTGGTGAATCAACAATTTGAACACTTTTCAAGCTTCATTTACACATGAATGGACGAGCAAATTATGATTAGTGTTTGAATCGGGGAAACTTTCAGTTTTCATTTCAACTCGACAGTTTCTTTAGATTTCAATTTCACTCGAAAATCAAAAGTCTCGATTTTAATCAAACTCAATTTCAATCGGAAAACTTGAAGCATCTAAATTCAATGATCCATAAGTTGATGTCTAATGAAACCTTTTTAAATCTCTAAATCATTCTGATTGTCAGGATAATCATTATTATGAGAAACTTTATCATTTCTAAGATTTTTACTTCTAATTTTGAGAAAAATTAATCTTGGAAAAAACCTCAAAATTCAAGATTAGATTACAATTGTTTGATCTTTGCAACTTGAAATGTTGACCAAAATTTGTCCAAAATATTATTTCAATTTAAAATGAAAGCTGAAAATTTGAGTTCAAAATCAAAGCTTGAATGAAGAGCGATTTTTCAATTGAAAGCAATGAAAACATTTCAACTTGTCTTTAACTGAATTGAGTAAATGATTAAAGTGTTTTCAGTTTCAAAATTTTCTTTTGGTTCAAATTGTTTCAGATATTTGGCCAAGAAACGGATCCAAATTTCATGCTCCAAATGCAAGGTCTATTAATGAAACTGATGAGGTAAAAGATGTTGAGTTTGCACGGGCTTTTTACTGTGTATTTGTTTTTAACTTGACTTTTATGGATTGAAAAATTGATTCATGGAAATAGTTTATTTTACTTCACTTCTGCCTTTGACCTCAGGTTGGCCCGATGTTGGCCGTTAATTAAATTTGAGGTTCCTCTGTATCAACCTCCTACTCCGCCTCCTACTTGATCAAACCTCAAGCCTCAGGCCTAAGAGTCACACCAGCAAAAAGAGCAGCAAATTATCTTCTCCATCATTTTCATGTTCATCACTTCAATCCCTGTTGTCTGCCCTTACAATCACTGTATAATTATAAATGATTTTCATCCAAATTCATCAGAAATTCATAATTTACAGTAATCTATTCATGGTAACTTGAATCAAATTCAAGTAAATGGTTTCTCATCGTTTTCACATCAATCTGGGAATTGAAGTTGACATGAAGACAAAAGTGAAAGCTAATACTAATTACTATCAAAGCAAACAGTTTATCATCATTTAACTGGGAGTTTTTTCACCCTCTTTTTGTTTCTCTTATAATGCATTTTCAGTTGAAAATTGAAAATTACAATTGAACTTTCTTTTTTTTTGTTCCTCTTCTTCTTGAAATGTTCTTGAAACTTGATGACATTCATATGTAAATTCAATTCTGTTTCAATTTTTGGACTTCTTTCTATTCACAGATACTTTTGTAATCATAAAATAAGTAAACATCTAAAATTCAATCCATTTTTTATTCACCATCTGAATTGAATGGGTGAACTTTTCTTCACTCCCTTAATGGTAACCCAAACATGGAAAAATGTTCAGCTTTCCTCAACAAAAGGAAAATATTTTCTTCTTCTTCTGACAAATATAATAATAATTTTCATTCTACTTTGAAAAGCTCAACTCTCAATTGACAATCAACTTTGTACTGTTTGTTCAATTGATTCACTGAATATCATTAAAACATCATCATTATGTTTATTAAATGGTCTAGATGATCAATATAAACGACAGAAACACTCTTGATTCATTTCAATGTACATTAATCAGATGAGAAACATGTTCAGTTGAGATCAACATTTACCATGAAAATGAAAGAAAATCCCTTTCCAATTCAAATAACAACTGAATTTACTTTCAATGAAAAAATTTGCATTTCTGTGTTTTCCAGTTTTCTGCGATTTCTTAACTTTCATTTCAAGTTTCATGATTAACTCATCTTTATTTAACCAATCAATTTGAAAAACAAAAGCTGAATGAAATTTTCTCAACCTTCATCACTTTATGCTTATTTTGTTTGATCTTTGATTAAATCGACCATTTCAACTGTTTCTTAATCAATGATTAATCGTTAAATGTGTTGAATTAATGAATTACAACAATTTTTCATGTTTTTGATTAACTTTGAAAATCGCGCTTAGTCTATTGTTACTCAATTTTCCCTCCCTTTTGAAGGCATGTTAGTGAAGTCACTTTTTTTATGTTTAGATTTGTTAATTTTATAAATTGATTTCGTTTGTTTAATTGCTTACTTTTATGTTGCTTTATAATTTTGATTGTTAACGATTTGTCTATCAACTCAATTTCAATCTTAGTTGAATAACTATTTGTAATTATCGATACATGTCAGCTTGCTCATTCTTATGCATATTTTTTTATGTTTCATTCAACCTGCTTGACTTTTTTTATGTTAACACATCTTTGAAATTGTATTCAAAGTGGTACTCATCAAGTGTTTTAAGTGGTTGGAAAGAGGTAAGAAACTCTTAATTATTGATTGGTTAAAGTAAATTGGTCATTGATCTTGTATGTTAATCATGATTTGACTGGAATCTCGTTTGATTTTATCATCTTTTCTTGACCTTTTTACCAAAACCTTTTTTAACGTTATTTTTTCAACAATCCGTTTCTTATTTCAATGTTAATATCTTGTGTTCAATGAATTGAAAAGGTGAACTGGAATCATTCTAAATCAAGAATATTCTTGCGATTTTGAATTTAATCTGTTTTATGTAATTGTTAACATGCAATCTTCACTTGTTTGCTCATTTTCTAGCTTCCTTTTGATGCTTCTTTCTCAATCATTTTGTGTATGCACAAAAATAGGGACACACCTTTTCATTAGCTCTGCAAGAATTTGTTGAATTAAAAGTTTGCATGATTTTGCTGAAAGATTATTACATTTCTGATGCAGATTAGAAGAAAAAGGTTGCTTAAGATTATCATCTTTTTTCTCTCTTTTCTGTTGATTCTTCCTTTTCTCCAGCAAACAGAACATAAAAAAACAAAATGTCTTATTCAATTAGAATCATGATTCTCATGGATAATGATATAAAAATTTTCAAGGTTCACCTTTTTTATATCATTTTTATATTTATGTCTGCTTGTTTCTAATAAACTGAACAGATAAACAAGTCTTAAAATGATGCTCATAATTATTTCTTTTTATTGGTAAATCAATTAGTTGGCCGATTTAATAAAAAACGATGTTTCTGCAAGGTTCAATGGACATTGAAAATATAAGGACGACCATGCAATGGACAAGCAATAGACAAGGATAATTCAATGAATTTTGATATAACTGCTATTATTCCAGATTGTGGACTAATCAGGATCTGATATGATACAAAGAGCAAGCAATCATCTGGATGTTATCAATAGTTATGGCCGTGAAGATATTGAAAAAGCCTTCGATTGTTACATTTGTTGGTATTATTACTGGATGGCTTTAATCATGATTTGAACAACATATTCTATATGATTTGTGGCGATAGTATTTCTTTATCCAGTTTGTATAACAATCAGATAACTTTGGATCTTATATCATTTTGGTTGAATCTTTCTTGTTTGTTATCCATTTAACCAGCCATTGATTGGCTTTACTAAAAGCATCATCATTATCTTCACAATCACCATCATCATCTTCATCTGTTTCGCCTTTATCATGATTGTTCATTTTTCACGCCTTGATGGTACAATAAAAGCTGATGTTGATAGCAACAAAAGTGTTTTCAATGGACACAATATCACATTTTGTTTTGATGCAAGCATTTTCCTCTTCTCCATCCAAAGGTCTCAAATATTATTGCAACAAAGAATGGCTGGATGATAAAAGAGGAGAAAGATAAATGAAAAGAAAGGCAAAGAAAGGGATGAAGATGTTACCCAAAAAGAAAGGTTGCTCAGGGTTACCCTGTGAAGTTATCGAAGGAGGAATTTTTGGCTTGAAATAAAAAAATAACAGAGCTGATATTTTTGCTGCTGTTGACTATCATCTTATTGCTGGTTGATTCTTCTGATCCATTAAGCTTTTTAGATCAATTTCCTATTGCGATTGAGAAGATATTTTTCCCCAAAGAATCTTATTGAAACTGTCTCTTTCTTTCACTTGCCTTCTCACACAAGCACACACACTTTAAGACACAATCATCTTGAGCTTCATCTTTTTTCATCATCAGTTTCCTTTCTTCCACCAATCAATTCAACTTTGAAACCTTTTCGCCATCTTCATCAACCATCATCATCTTTAGACCTCTATTAATAGAAACAGAATCAACAAGCTTTCTTTCAATTTGATTATTTTTGATTCAACTTGATGTTGCTAATAGTAACACAGGAAGACTCTTAATTGCAGCTAATCTCAACTAATATTCACTTGTCACTCGATTTCCGGTTCAACAGTTATCATCATGAAATGTGTGAGGCCAATAGGAACCAAAGAAACAAAATAAAAAAAAAGTTAACAAGCAAATTGTCAAAAGCAAATTAGCCTTATTACCAGTAACCAACATATAATGCATTACCTTTTACTGTTTCACTTTTCGCTTAAAAGATGACAAATAATCTTGAATGAACCGCAAATTTGGTGAATTGGATTTTTGTTTGGCAAAAAAAGGAGAAGTTAATTAAATAAAAACAGAATTACCTGCAATTTTTGTTTTCCAGCAATCGGTTAACAATTGGTTACCTAAACTTGAAATTTGAAGTTAACCTCAAAACACTGTTGAGACTAAAGTTACTCTATATATTTCAATGAATTGTGAAAAATGGTTCAAATTGTCTACCTGAATATTGAATAGATCAAAGTGGAGTCAAGGCGAGCTAATGATAATGATGATAGTTGCAAAAAGCCAGCAGATAACCATAAAATAGTGAAATAAACTAATCGAAATAGGATGTCACCGAATGATGAAAAAAGGTTATCACAAGAAGAAACACATTGAAAGTACATCAATCAAGAAAGACGTGAATCATCATCATCTTCATGAGCATCATTTTTTTTCTGCTGATCCTTATCGAGACACAAAATCTTAATTGACACTCCAGGCTAAGTGTACAACAAGTTGTTTCCCTTAATTTGCATCATTTACTGGTTTCCAGATTAATTTATCTTGTTCATATGATTAACCATGGTAACTTTTGGCATGAAAAAACATGCAGTTTACATAAGAATCAACAAGTAATCATCATTATGTTTTGATTGACTACAAACATCAGTCCAATTAGTCTCTTAATTGTAAAAGATTGACATTTGAAATGTAAACAAAGCAGTTTGGTTGAAAAGCACAAAACTGGTTAACAATTGGTCAATGGAGATGATTTGAGGCGAAAATGTATTCACTTTGATTAACTCTAATGAAGAGCAAAATTCAATTACTGAATAGGTTAAACAGCAATCAGGAATTAGTTGAAATTTAAAATTGAAATTAACATAATGATTACAAAAGGCTGGTTAAAAAAGCTGTTAAATTGTAAAACTGATCGCCCACTGACCATTAATGATGCCGTTGATGATTATCATTATGATAGTTACGCTAATGATAATTGTAATCATCGGGCGTTTTCATTTCATTTGAGGTAATCTTTTGAAATAACAATAAGATTACAGGTAAAAATGGTAAACAATTTGAAAGAAGAAGAAGAAGAGAGAAAAGGTAAATCTTGAATTTGCATTGATCCAAAATTGAGGTGAAAATTGTTTGAACAGAAAACAAAAGTCCAGTTTAAAGGTAAACTTTTCAATCTGTTGATTGTGTTCCATTGTTGGTTTGCAATAAATTGTTTAGAAGAAAGATAATCAATCTATCAATTAAATTGATGGTGACAATGTTCAAACAAATGGTTTCGTTATTGTTTGCCTTGCAGTGTGTTTTGTTTGCCAATAGATTAACCATCAACAAGACAAACAATTGGTACAAAAATCTCAGGTAAAAAAAGTTCCCCAACAGTACAAATAAGTATTGAGTTAACACAAAGTTACCAGTTTAACAGTTTACAGTTTCATTGTTGATTAAATTGCGAGTGAAATATTCAATTTTGTGAGTTGAACAAAAGTGACATTAATTTTTCATCAACTTAAAGTTGAAGCTTTTGCTAAGTGAAAATGTTGACTGAAAAGATATCATTTTACATACGTTTCTGAATCGCTTTGATCAATTTTTAATGAAGCTGCAAATTAACTGGAAAAGTGTGGGTTTACAATTTAACTTTGCAAGATTCAATTTAAACTAGATTGTAATTTCAAGACTGAAAGTTGTTTATGTTTATTGTTGAAACTTTTTTGCTATGCAATTTGCTTGATAATAAGGTTATATATTTTGTAGTTCAGAATTTGATTTAAACCCAAATTTACCTAAAAAATTGTTACTTTTCCAGTATCGAGTAAACGTTGAAGGAAAGGTAAAAGTTGAAGGAGTTTTAAATTAAAGGTAAACCTCGAGGCAGTTTCAGGCTTGGATAATTAATTTGTATAATAATAATCAATGGAAACACAATTTTTTGAATTCTGATGTTGATTGGAAAAAAAGTAAATAATTTTGAACATTGAGTCAAAAGCTGAGGCAATAAAAAGTAATTTCAAAAACGATATCAATAATGACGATCCATGATGACCAGTTTGTGAGGTTGGTGAAGGCAACAAATCACCAAAAATGTTGAAATAAATGATCGACCTACAAGAAGGAAGAAGTTGTATTTGGAAAGCCTACACTTTTCAGAATTTCAGATTTTTCTTGTTTAAAGGTTAAGGTTTGTGAAGAGCAAAAAACTGTAAAAAATGTGATTAATTTCCATTGAAAGTAAGTCCAAGAGGTAAATGAAAAGGTAAGGAAACAGTTGCGTGGATTAAACAATCAATCTGATGAAAGGTAATATCAATCAACTGGAAAACAGAGAACCTTACTCTGAATTGGAGAAGCGAAATTGATACAGAAAAGGTTTTCTCCTTCAGATTATTTTTCCATCTTCTTCAGCTTGACTTGCTTTTGAAAATCTTTAAAGATGATGATAATTTTTACCATCAAGTCAGGTGATGATGATCATCACTCCACATGAAGAGAATGACTGATTAATCAGAAACTGTTTTTTTGCTGTAGCATAAAAAACAGGTGAAAAAAGGTGAAAATTGAATGAAAAAAATAACAGTTTAAATTTTTTCCATTTACTGTTTGTTTCAATTTCAAGATTCTGCTCTTGGTTCTGGTGCTCTTTGAATGGTGTTCAACTGTGATGTTGTCATCAGTTGAACTTGCAGTGTAATCAACAAGTAACTGTGATGATGATTAAGATTGTGTTCAAGTTTATGTTAATTGTTGCTGTGAAACAAAACTGGATCGAGAAAATGATCTCAAAATTGAATCACAGCTTTTGTTGTTTGTTTGCTCCTCAAATTCACTTTCATTTTCCACCCACTGTACCCTGAACCTTCCCTCTGTTTTTGCCTCTTGAACCTCTTACTTCTTGAAGCCCTCTACAGTAGCAATGGCAGCAAGGATAAAAAAAACACAAAAATATAATGTAACTCCAGTTAAACTTGAGCCTCTTCAGTTTATTGAAATCAATCAACTCAACGTTTTTTATCCTCCTTGCTGCTTTCATTTGGTTTTGATGAGAGGCCAACTTGAAGTTTACTTTTTCCCTTTGCTTTGTAATATTTCATCAACTGCGAAACCTTTTTCTTTCCCTTGATTGTTGACTGTTAATTGACTATAATGCTGATAATAAATAATGTTAACAATAATGGTACCAATGGTAAGCATTACTAGCAATAATGCTTGAATATTTTATAAACTTCTTTCAGGGTCTTCACTTTTATCGCATTCACTTCAATGTATCTCCATGAATAAGATCCGTTTATTCATCAGCAATCATCAGGTTGACAGTAAACATAATCAAGTTGATCAACGCCAATCATCATTGTACTTAGTTAAATGTTAATTAACAAGGTTTCCATTTGTTTCCTCATCTCTCTATTATTGTAATCAAGCAACTTGTACCAATTTGAATCACAAATGGTTCCTGGGTTGATAAAAAATGAGAAACAAAACTAGAATAAGATTTACTGTAAAGAGTAAATTGTTTGTAGCTTGAATCAGCAATCAAATTACAATTGGGAGGAAGCCCAAAAAGCTAATTAAAATGCTGTAACGAATGATTAAACTTAAGCTGAAAATCTTGGGAAAAACATCAAGAAATTAGTATAATTTTAAAGGTCAATCAAAGATTAACCTTGCAATTTTGGTTAAATTTATCACGACTATTACTGGAATGATTAAGCTATTATCATTTGTAACGTTTTGAGGTTGAATCCTTTCCTGAACTTAGTTTGCCTTTAAGAAAGCTAAATGACTCCATAAACTAAATTTAATTTGATTATCTAAATTTATTTGTTTCTCTGTTTACTTGCAGTTCTTCAGCTCAATGTCCTTATGGATGTTCATGTCAGAATGATGATGTTGACTGTCGAGATCGTGGATTGACGGAAATACCTCCAGATATACCAGAAACAGTAACTGAATTGCGATTAGAGCAAAATCGAATCACAGAGTTACCTGGAAGAGTTTTTTCAGCCTTTAAACATCTCAGGAGATTGGATTTGAGCAACAATCAAATATCCAAAGTGGCTGGTGATGCTTTTTTTGGACTCAAATCATTAACAACTCTGGTTCTATATGGTAATCGATTAACTGATTTACCGAGAAACGTATTTCATGGATTATCATCTCTTCAGCTTCTCCTGCTCAATGCCAACAATATCTCATGCATTCGTAAAGACCTTTTCTCAGGACTTCATAACCTCAATTTACTTTCACTTTACGACAATAAGATTCAATCTCTTGCCAATGGTACCTTTGATTATTTTAAAAACATCGGGACACTTCACTTGGGAGGAAATCCTTTCGTTTGTGACTGCAATCTCAAATGGCTTTCAAATTATTTACAAAAAAATCCAATTGAAACGTCCGATGCTAGATGTGCTGAACCCAAAAGGTTGTCTCGTAAACGAATCATGTCTCTAGATCCAGTTAAATTCAAGTGTCGAGGTGAGTTGATGTACTATTTTATTTATTAATAGATTGCTTTGATTTGGTACATTGTTTCACTTGCTTCATTCAATATCAAAGTATTATCAGCTGTTTCAATCGCGTTCTTGTACAAGATTAATTAATTTTGTTTTTCTTTCTCTTTTTCTCTTATTAATTAACTCCAGGTAATGAAGCTTATCGTACCCGTAATACTTGTGGTAAATCCAAGGGAATACCCGAGATTATGGAATATCAAAATGTTGAAAGAAGCGGATTAAACCATCGAGTTGATAATAGTTTGGTTCCTGAGATGAAGAAACATCATGCTGATATAATTGAAAAATTTTTGAAAGAGTTATCAAGTCAAGGAGGGAAGGTGACTGATTTATCTGATAAATTGGATCGTCTTCTTAAATACATGGACACTATTAACTCCAAATTAGATGAGATTGGTAAAAAAAATGCGTTGGTTAAATTATCATCTTCATCTTCATCATCACCACCTTGCCTCTATCCAGTTAATAAGAAAAAAGATTCATCATCATTAACATCATCTCTTCTTTTACCTGGATCAGTGACACCAATATCAGTTTCATCAATCAGTAGCTCATCTTCATCTTTATCATCTTTATCAGCATTATCACCTTCCTCCTCATCATCATCATCATCATCCTCATCTTTATCTTCATCTTCTTCATCATCATCACTATCATCATCTTTACTATCATTGTCATCCTCATCTGCTAGTGAATCAACAGTTGATGCCGCTAAAGATGAAGATCAATCCTCGGGAATGTTTGATAAAAGCTCATTGACCAAATATGATGACTACGATGACAAAGAGTAATTATTGGTTGTATCAATGTAATATTGAGGTGGTTGCAAGCATTGGACAATTGTAATAACTGATTGCAATTAGTTGAAAACAATGAAAAAATCAATGTTTTCTCTGTCATAGAGAAGTTTTTTATTTCCCTGTTTCAGTCTCATTTTTTTCTTCATCTGCAAATCTTGCATTTCTTTCTCTCTGCCTTTTCATTTTTCATTTGGTTGATTGTCAATTAAAACTTGATTATGAACTTTATTTAAAAATAAAATTCTTTCACAGTTATTTGTAATATTAATAACAACCAATAAGTATTTCAAAATTACCTCAACACACAACTCAATTTTACAGGTTAATGTTTTTTTCCTGATAATACTCTCATTATAAATTTGCATTATTAGTTAACTTTTTTGCTGCTGATTTTATTAATAAAAACCAAGAATCGTTGTAATAACTATTGACCATAATAGGGATTGATTATTGAATTTGCCAGTGGATTCCTCAATTTTTAATATTATCGTCTTTTTTCCTTTCGTTTTTTTTGCTAAATAACAAAATTATTAATTTAAATTGAAAAATAACTTGAACCTTTTTTGCCTCTTTTTGGTACTTTTTTCATTCAAATGCATTATTAAAGTTTTAATAAAATGTTTCATTTACATTAAATTGTCTTATTTACTGATCCAAGTGTTCATCTTATCGACAAATTATGAATATTATAAGCTTGATTCAATCAAGTGAAGATTCAACCTGAAAATGTTCAATCGGGTAAAACTAAACATTGAGACAAATTACCTCTCAATTATCTCAATAACTTTCAAAAACCTACTTTCGTTGCAGATTAAAATTAAACCCATTTATGATTAATCGGATTGATTTATCTTTTCTTGATTTATACTCTTAATTTCACCATCAACTTGATCCCTTGAGCAAATTGAAGCACAAATAATCAATGAATTAAAAGTAAACTCGTTCACTTGGATTCTCTTCTTTTTTTCAACATTGACTTTGATCCACCAAAATGAAGGCAAATTTCATTGATAATAGAGTCATTATTATTAATATATTGCCCGTTATCAGCATTGATTAACCTCATCTTCGTCGCCTTTATCGGGTATCGGCATAATTTTTGTACATCCAAAAGCTTAATTGTTGACTCCTCAAGGTTTGTAATGTATCACTTTGATCGTCCGATTAAAGGTATCACATGAATCTTTTAATGATGGTTAATCTGTATTAAAGGGAAAACAAAACTTGAATTAATTAAGATGAAGTATAAGGCTTAAAACAAGACTCAAAAAAAGGTTATAATTTGATTAACACATGCAGTTATATTAATTGTTTATGAAAACGTTGTTGCCTTTTCTTTCTCTCTCTCATCTGATAAAATTAAAATAACGTTATGGTTTAAGTATATCATTTTAAAGTATCATCAGCAATTTGCTCATCCTTAACGTTATTTTAGCAATTCAAGTGGAGGCGATTAAACACTATTACTGGTAACAATAATTTACAGCAACACACAGAGTAGGTTTTAATGTGCGTGTGTGTTGCTATTGCAGGGAAAAGATTTGCTACTTTCATTATAACACCAGCATTGAATAAATCACAGGTGAAACTTTCATATATTTATAATTAACATTTAATATAATTTGCACTGCATTAATTTGTAAGGGATTTAAGAGTAAATTGTTGTTTTGTGTAAAGTTATGTAAAGTAATGCTTCCAAGGAATCGTTGGCTGGATGCTTTATGTTGAACCAGATTAAGATGAGTAAAAAAGTTTATCCACAATATCAGGAAATTTTCAGGATTTTTCAATGTAAATGTGAATTTTGCATTGTAATTGTGAGATTTGTTTAGTGTTTCAATCAACAGATAGATTTACATTTCAAGATGAAATTTCACTTTTCTTCAAGATTTCCTGCATTTCATTGCACTCTTTTTGAACAGATCCAATTGAACGATTGACGTAAACTGTGAGCCAAACTTTGATTTGAAATTTCGATGATTGATTATTTGGTTCAATCTTTCGCTGTTAGTTTTACTTTGCCCTTTGTTTAGTTGATTTACGCCAAAGATGTTTCAAGTGGCTTCATCGTTTCAGCAGGATTTTTAGTAACTCATTGAGAGACTCTGAAAAATTGAAACAAAAAAGGCATGAGTTTGAAACTGATTGAAATGGGTGAAAATTTTAAATTTGAAAGGATAACATTGATATCAATATTTGGTCAATTTCAAGTGCAAAGGTATACAAAAAGCAACTGAAATGAACAACGATACTGTCAGTTGATATTTCCTTTTACCTTTTCCTTCTTTAATAGATTTAGATTAAATGCTCGTATACCTTGTTTAGGCTATTTATTTATTTATTTATAAGAAATGGTTCACTCGATATTAACTCTATCGTATTAGCTAATTGGATTAAATCAAAATCTTTTACTTTGTTACACTAGATATCAAAATCCTACAGACTCTAGACAAGTAAGGTAACCCATTAAATTAGTATTAACTTGTACCAATATGGTTACAACAGTGGAAAAAAGGTAAAAGTAATTGCCTCATGGTTACCTGAGGAAAGTGGTTAAAATGAAGTTTCATCTTTGGCTTTATCAACAGTCAGGTTTTGTCATTTCTCTCCAAAAAAATACATTGGCCCTCCAAAGGTTAGCCAAAGGATAATCTGTACAGATGAAAGAGAAAGAAGTGAGATAATTTAAGTATAACGTTAACTTAATGTTTAAGATTTTGGCTTTTTTGCCTCTTCTTTCTTTGGTAGGCCAATCTTGAGATTACGTGAAAGTCTTAAATCGTGGTTCATAAAAGCCTCTCGAGACATTTACTCACATTTATTACCTTTATTTTTACCTCACATATTTATACTCTTAAGGTGTAGGTAATGTATAAATATATTGTTTTGCAAGCTGTTATTAGAAGACTGTAAGGAATAAAATTGATAGTTAAGAAGGATTGATTAAGAAAGATTGGATAAGATGTTCATTTCAACAAATATCAACTTCCTAACAGACTCAACTTTATGTCTAACCAAAGGTTATAAGAAGGACCAGGGAAGAGGCAAGATAAAACCATTGGTAAGAAAGTAAGGATTACTTACATATTACTTGATAACCCTGAATTATATTGTATTCCTGAATTGAGCTTATCAACACTGTTGCAAAGGAATGCCCTTAAGCAGCTAACAAAAATACCTTCATCTTTTTTGTTGTTCATCCTTTTGCTCATTCCTACTATCTTCATCTTCATCTGTTTCGCATTTCTTTTTTTCTTCTCATTTTCTTCACATTTTCTGCCTATTTTTCTCATGTTTCTTTGACTAGGGAAAGTGGATAAGAAGATTGAAAGAAACTCTATCCATCTCTTCATTTTACTGATCAAGTTAAGTCTCTTGCTTGATCCAATGGTTAAGACAGAATCACGGATAAAAGTTGAAACTTATTTCACTGACCAAACCTAAGGATTGATCAGAATTTAATTGGATAAATAGCTCAATTGCTATCAAGGGATGATACTCTATTTTCCCCAATCAAACCATTAACCATCAAAATTCACATTCCAAGTTAACCTTTCCCTCCTTTTCACCTTTACAACCGAATGGCCAGTGACTTGAAATACCTTTCATTTCACTTTCTTTTGCTTACCTTCAATCTAATAAGCTACATGGTACAAAGGTCAGACAATCTGTGAATATTTCCTTATCGATATTATTAGCCACACAATTGATCAAAGCATTTCTTTGCCCTTCATCCATTGACT